>NC_140669.1:3587500-4815833 GCF_054131305.1 Coturnix japonica | reverse complement strand
TAAACAACATTTCAGGCTGAAACATAGCCACCTTCCAATGCAAGTACCCCACTGCATCTTTTTTTAACTAGAAGTGTATAACAATAAGTAGTGAAAAGCTTGCAGTTTTGTCAGACGTCTTCATCACTGCCCTTATAATGTCAAAACAGAGGGGATATTAAATCAGGCTCCCAAAATCTCAGCAGAATGAGATTTTCTGAAATGTTTCAGGAATACCCTGTGGTGCAGCTGAGCATCCATGTCCTTCCCTGACAGAGTGAGTGCCCTGACTTCTTCCTTCTGAATCAAGAACTACCTGTCATCGTGTATCCTGAGCCAAGCTGCTGATGAGGAGACAATGTGTCACACTGCAGTGCTGATTAGAAGATGTAGTTTTCAAGATAACTTTTTTTTTTTTTTTCTTTTTTCTTTTTTCTTTTTCCCCCCCTGTATAAGCTGACAAAAATTGACCTGTTTCTGAATGCATTCTGCCTTTGGATGGAAGAGAGAAAATAGCCTCAAGCAGTAACATCTGTGTGGGCCAGCTAAGGTAATGCATCAGGCTACAGCTTCACTGACAAAGAACACAGAAAAGTGGCCCAAAGAACACCTACTGGTAGATACAGGCTTCAGCATGTCCTTTAAGTCACCATCCCTGAGCTGTTATTTATACGTGTTTCACAGGCATGGCTTTTATTTCAGGCTGGTGTTGGTTTCAGACTGACTTCTCTATGGGCACAGCGCATATTTGTACTTGCTCTCTCAATTGCTCTTTTGAGAAGTAGGGTGCTTGATCAGTCACAGTTTTGGCTTTTGTACGTGTACATGTTGTTTTAATGTTCGTTTTCTCCTCTCTTCTTAGTGGTTATCTTGATGCGGTGTGACATGCTCGAAAACAAAGAGCTGTAGCTTGGGAGGTACAGCACAGTAAGGACACAGAGCATGGGACAGGTTTAAAAATAACAACGACTGGTCTTGTCAGGAAAATACAGATGACAGAACCCAAGCTGAGAATAAAAACGAAGCCAATAGATGTGAAAGCAGTTGGTTGCTGTGTTAAAACTGGCACTTCTAGTCCTTTTCCAATGTTTATTGGTAATATACATCACCTATTCATAAAACACAGAAGCGGAGGAGAAGATCTGTGCCAGGAATGCAGCAACCTTGTGAATGCAGCCTTAAAATGTAAGGATGCTGTTGATATTTTTTTTAATAGGAAGAGAACGGGAGGGCCAGGTCAGCAGTTTCATGAAATAGCACAGTTCAATTGATAGACTGGAAGCAAGGTTCCCCTTCTCTCTGGATGCATTATGCATCTCAGTGGCAGTGCTCAAATGAACCATTATCCTGAGAGCAGTAAGGAAGGGGTTGGCTGGATGCTTCCAGGCTCCAAATGAAGAGTTGACCTTGCTGAATGATATTTAATTCTTTGAAGAAATGAATCACAAAACAGGTGTGTTCTGGCCGAAAAGGGAATTTCTAACCCAGGGAACTCTTTTATGGATTCTAATGCCCTCACAGTAGCCAGAAACCAGTTCAGGTAAAAAACGTCATTCTACACTTCAGAAGGTATAACTGATGCTCAACAAATCATTAGCAAGATGGATGTACCTATACATCTGCTGTCACAGAGGTCCCAATTGCATGTAGCACTAAAAAACATGTCGTGGGGTTGGGACAATAGCAATTTCTAGTCCTAATTTTTCTGTTCCAAGGGCAGCCAGGAAATAGTTTTACAGATGTTAAGTTTTAGGCATGTGTGTTGTTCCAAAGCTTGACTTTCTTGGAAACTCCTCATTTATGTTGATTTGGATTTGTAAATAATTTGTAAATATATCCAAGCTTTAGCAAAGTCACTTCAGATAAGAAATCCAATGAATATCAGTAATTATAACCTTAGTTTAAATGTTAAGAAGCAGCAACATTTCGTACATATGAGAAGTTTGCAAGTTCTGTGCAAGGTTCTTCAAAGATTTGGATCCTTATCCATATCAAGCTACCAATTACTTTGAAGTTTGCTCAGCCCCATTTCTTGCTTCACGTATTTCTAACAGAGATGCAAAGCAATTGTTCAATAAATTACCTTTCTGAATAGTAAAAAATAATCTGGTAGAAACCTGTGAGGGATGCAGTGCAGGAGAACAAATTACTACAAGACACAGAGGGAGCTGTAAATGTAGTTGTGATGGGTGCCGTGACAGTTTGCATTGATAATGTATTCACGTTGCTACACAGCTCTGGCAACAGGAGTTAGTTTGCATCACCTAGCACACGTTTCAGAAGGAAAAAAATGGCCTGAAAAATTATAGACCATATAGACTGCGGTATGACGCCAGGGCCTTGCCTAATTGCATTTAGTCTGTGTTCTGATGTGTGCTCTGATGTACCTGGGGGAACTTTTAGAGTTATTAAAGCAGGAAATAAGTCTAATTCAGGTATTAGATCAGAAAAGAAAATGGGAAAAATAATGGCATAACTACTGAGATGCCAGACTAAGCTCTGCGTGTCGATGCGCAATGTGCTGGGTTCCTATTTGCGCCGTTATGTCGCTCTCACCAGATGATACAGCTTTTCTGCCAGCAGAAAAGGATCCTGGTCTCTCTGTCTGTATTTCTGAACGATTCTCTGGCAATGCATGGCGGGCAAGGCTCTGAAACCCAGAATACTGTTGAAACAAGTGAAGAACTGCCTCTCCAATTGAGATAGGGGATTGTCCACTGCCCTTTGACTGAAATATTCCTCCCTCTGACCCCCCTTTCCCCGTTGTCTCTTATCAGGTGAAACTCTTCCAAGAGGTGCACTGTTAAGGTGTTTGGATAGGTGCATGATATTTTGTCTTTCAGAATGATAAGCATTCAGTTGACAAACAAAATAAGTACATGCAAGTGTGCATATGGTGTATTTGGGGAATATTCTGCTGGGAACCATCAGATTTTGAGATCCTTACCAAAACTTTATTGCTTTTACCAATTGGTTTTAGTCTGATTGCGATGCTGTTAATTTGAAAGAGTGTCTTGCTATTCTTTCTTCTCATCTTTGAGACTGTTAGTATATAATTAACGTGGGGAATTGTGAAATATACTCTCAGCACAACTTATATTCTCATCTTGTTTGGGTCTCGCGCTTGGTAACATTTTCTCTTCATTGAGGAATGCTCTGTTCTTTATTAGGTCAGTGAACCATTACGGTGTGTGTATAAATTGTTCTCTAGAGCTGTTTCCTTGTCATGCCTGAGTAAGAAGTGAAAAGAGATTCTCATATACATTGTTTTTCTCTGTTGATTGTTTTTGCAGTTTCAGTCCTTGCATTATGACCTGCCATTTAGGCTTGCCTTCATTGCTCAGAGCGGGCTAAGCCCACCCATGCTTGATGCAGTTAGGTGTATTTTCACCCATGCAAAAATAAAAAGGGAGACTGAGGCAGAGGAACAGAAAAGAACTGTGGTGTGATAGCTTGAAACCATTTCCCATTCTTCAAAAGGAAGAACAGCAGGTCCCTGGCCTGGCTGACAGCCAGCTGGGAAGCAAGGACCGCATCCACAGAAGGCGGCACCTGCCTTGGGTGGGAGCCCTTCCAGAAAGGGAACTGATGTCTGCCTTGGCACTGCACTGATCTGTTATTCATAGCGCTATTATTTGCCTTAGGAAGGCTAAGTCTTACATGAGGATCAATGTACTGCCAAGGTTTTTTTGTGGTCCAGCAGACAATGTAATTTCCAGAACTGTCCACTCCCTGTGCTTTCCTCATGGTAGATTTTACACCCCCTTTTTAAAGAGAAGACATTAGAAAAATAGTATAATTAGAAATGGGCTCCTAAATGTATTGTTTCTGAAATCAGTTCATGGAAAAGCCACACATCCTCATGTGGAAGCCCACAGCAAAGGGAAACATGTCAGTTCAGGAATCCCTGCTATTTCAGTATGCGTTTACATACAGCAGCAGATCAGACATGTTTCTTTAGTGCATTTACAATACATCTGAAGAAATATTGGCCCAAACCCCAGATTTTCTACTCCTGCGAAAATCACTCTGTAGCCTGTGAATGTTTCCTTAAGGAATGAGTAAAAATTCAATAAGGTTTCTTTGCTTCTTATTTGGGATATATATTCAGTTCTTACCCAAATACATTCTTTTTCTCTTTAAAAAGAGAGCTCAAAGCTCCTGTTAAAATAAATGTACTAGCTATGTGTATGTGAATGAAACAGTTTTGACAAAAGACTAGCTAATGGCTTTATGACACATCCTTGCTAAGAGAGCAGAGAGAAGAGCTCTGAGTGCAGAACACAAGCAGACCATCCCCTGAGCCACTCACTGTCACCAGTTTAGCTCTCTGTCTCTGGGACGTCAGAGCTGAACCCATTCACCCCACACAAAATGCACAGATCAGATCATTATGCTCAGCAGAATGGGAAAGAGTAGCAGACCTGAATATTTTTCCTTTGTCTTCGGTTGTATGTCTTGACCAAGGAAAGAAGACGACAACTAATTCAACCTTTTCTGTTATGTAAGCTTCAATATTAAGTAAGAACTGAGACCTTTATTTCCTTTTCATATGTCCCCAGACTATGCACACAGTCAACAAGCAAACCTGCTAATTCTTCTACTGCTGTCAACATAACTAATGCTGTTTGCATCAGTTATGAGCCTCTCTTCATGAGCAGCTGTTAACTTATTTCCAGACACCCGCTTGCTGAGGACTCTGGCCATCCAGAAACCTTGGCCAAATCATTGTTGCTAATGAGTAGCTCCTCGACATGTGAAAAGCAGGTCTGAGGCTAACCATGGCTCCGCTCATTGGATTAGGCACAGAGGCTGTTCCCTGCTCAGCTGTGTGGGAGGGATGCTGGAGCTCTTGTCTGCAAACTCTGCTGATTTTGGACGGCTTGAGGCAATCTGCCTACTCAGTGAGGATGTACCGGAGAATATACTGCCGGTTGTTAAGATGATAACTCAATAGAAGTGTAATTTGTTGAGCAGTAAAGCTTCCTGCTTACGCAACTTGCAAGGAAATAATCGACAGCAGTGTGGTATGGGAGGGCTGGAATTCAGGAAATCAGTGACTTTCACAGTGTGACACTGCATAGTAAAAGTTGCCTTTGAAACCTAGTGTTCGTATTTCCAATTTAGTTTGCCTCTAGATTTCATACCAGTAAAGTTCTCATGATGCTGGGAAGGAAAGAGAGAAGGGAGGGGTGAGAAGAAAGTAGAGCTAAAAGAATGAATTAGTTACACTGGATGCTGTGTACTGGCTGTAAATCTTGCCTGCAGGAATTAGAGAAGCGGAGAAATAATTATCTACTAACTTTGAGATGCAATCTGCAAACTCCCACTGCTGGATGTGTATGATGCTGTAGAACAGCTGTGAACAGGAATGCAGCCTCTGTTTGAAACCATTCACTAAACCCATCCAGCTGACGAGGGCAGGAGGGCTTGGATTTGCAGGACAGGCTGAGTTTTGCTTGGTATTCTGCAGCAAGGAGGAGGAGAAATTCAGCCTTGTTTTCCTGTGCACTTTGCTTGCTGATAAGCTCCAGAGGGAGCTGTGGCTTGCCTTTTTGTTCGGAGATGATCTTGCTAGCAGCAGAGGAGGGATAATCCTGGGGTCCCACAAATCTCTTTTCCTTTCTCTCTCTTCACTCCAATCCTTTGTATGAAAAGTGAACTCAGCTTTTATTAGCTACCCATAGAAAAAAGTTGTTTATAAAGTGGCCCAATGAAAACGTGTGTGAATACATAACACTTGATCTATTTGCTTTTAATGTTTGTAAGAATGTGTTGGGAATTCATGTGAACATAATCGTAGAGTCTCATGAAATCAGTGAAATTCCAAGACAGCTACAGCTGCGCGTTTTCATCCAAAAGGAATTTTAAACCACAGACAAATAGCTTTTCCTTATTACTGAAGCAGAGTGTGTTTTCTTGATGCAAAGTTGATCCAGAAATATATTTCATTTTGAAGTGCTGTCAGCATTTGCCTCCTTACGCTCAACAAGACCGATTGTATTGAAAACAACACGCAGCAAGTAAGGATGCAAGGCTGTACGACTGCTGATGCATAACCACACATTTCCTTGTCAGCTATGACACCCTCCCGTCCTGGGTGTGGGTGTCTGGTTTGCATAATCACCAGGCAGTTATTTATCAGCAAACACCCCAGGCAAAGCCTTGTATTTCAGCTGGCAGCCAATCAGACTGGGTTGATTTACGCCTCTTCGGAGGTGATGTTTATTTACATAGAGAACAAGCACAAACTTTCAGGCTGAATGCTTTTCTCAGCACACTGAGGAAGCAAAGATGATTAAGGCTGAATAGTGAAGGCATGAAGCTCCCACTCTTCCCTGTGAATTCACAGCTGCCAGGCAGAGTATCAGCAACACCCGATCTGTATGGGGATGGATGTGAACATCCTAAGGCCTGTTGCTTTACGTTTAAAATAAACCAGTAGTGAATCTGGGCTTGGTTTTTCACCTATCTTTGGTTGGCTGCCACAGCTTTTAGGTTTAACTATCTCATCCAGTTGACAATCTGAAGCTGCCAAAAGCAAACAGAAGCTTTTGTTTCTCTGTCCGTGCAGGAGAGATTTGTGAAGGAAAGAGAAATGTCTAAAAACAGTGGAAACAATGCCAAAATATCCAAAGGGTAAGTGCTCAAAGAGTTGGTTAGAATTGTTCTTCTTCTGTCATTGTGCATCATCGCTATCTGGTAGCTCTATAAATATATATACGTATGCAGCAAGTGACTCTGCAAAAGAGCTACATGCTGCTATCTCTTTTTGGAACCTAGAATGAGTGTTGTGGTGTGATTCTGTGGTATTTTTTTTCCTCTGTAATATTAAGGAATAGGGGTTAGGTAGTGAAATTTATTTTCCACTTTTTCATTTGCCTGTGTAAATAAGTTCATAATACATGGCTATGTAGTTCTAATCCTTAAATGTATAGCAAGTATGTCAGCTGACCAATCACTTCAATGCCTAAACTGTAGCTAAAACCACATGGTAAAAAGGCTCAAAGGACCTTTGGTGTCTGAATTCTGGTGTGGCTGAGGGCCACCTCTGTGCGGTGTGACCAGTTGTTTCCTGTTGGCTGGGGAGGGTTTTGAGCTGAGGCTTACTGCTGCTGTGTGACCTCCAGAACCTCATGTAACTGGGAGAGGAGAAACCTGGATCCTGTTAGAGAAACTGGCTCGTATGCCAGCGGTGCAAAGGCATAGAGTTGTAACAGCAACTGCTTGCTATGAAGAGCTGTGAACAACCTATTGGTTTCTATGGAGCATGCTACCAGTCCCTGTGCACTTGATCGTAAACAGGAAAAAAAAGCCTAAAACATACTCAGCTTTTATCATCTAGTAAGTCAGGAAGCAAATAGTAGCCTTTGCCTTCTAGTTTGTCTTCATTCATCCCAGACCCGGCGCCTTACTTTAAGTTCTTACAACATGAAATGAAATAAAACAGACCATATCCTGGCTGTGGAAGTGGAATGGAGGCTCAGATTAAACGGCAGAAAACTATTTTCACCATCTCAGGAAGTTTTGCCACAAAAGACTATACCAAGGCAGGCAACAGAAACTTCATAAGCTTAGAAATGCTCAGTGAGCTGGAAGCAGCAGAAGCGTTTAGGGGAGGGCTTTGCTGGGCTGCAGTCACGATCAACTCTTTCTCTTTGATCTGTTTTCAGATGTGCTGGTGTGTTCAGAGCAGGATACAGCACTTTTCTAATGTTCTCTAACCTCAAAAACAAAATGCCAAACAAGAGTTTTTTTTCCTCCTTTCTTCCCTTCAGCTTCTTCCTGCCAGAACAGACTATTCAATTGTATCCTCTCCAGCCAGGCAGAGCTGTGCATCACAATTCCTTCTGCTGAAGGAGAGCTGTGGTGTGGGGCTTTTGTTGCTGGAAGGAATTCTTTACCAGCTTTTTTCTCTGTGTGTGAGAGACATAAAGTGCTCTGGAAACATACAGATCGTTCCTGCCAAGAATGGCTGTTTTTGCAGCTCCACTTCTGCCAACTTCAAACTGGTTAAGAAATTATAATAATAATAATAATAATAACAACTTTTCCTATACATGTCCTAGACTCCCTGAGTGACAGAAATTGTTGAGCAATGTTACTTGCAAAAGTGCCCCAAACCCCTACTTTGTCATTAGAAGAATAGAATATGAATATGATTGAATACGATGAGAAGGTAGAGAGGGAGTTTTCAGTAACACAAGCAAAGGCAAGGCATTATTAGCTCTTACTGACAATTAGTATGAGACTCCAGTATTTTTAAGGTTCTCTGCTGCTCTGCCTTTGGCTTTGTTTTTTTGTTTTTTTTGTTTTTTTTTTCCTTCTCAAAATCTTTAATGCAGAATAATTAATTCATCTTCAAATACAGTGGGGATTAGTCATTCTGAATGCATGAAATATTTAAGGACTCTAGCAAGACGTTCTGCTCCCCACACTGACCTGAGATAGTGCTATTCTAATTAACAGGTTAGTACAAGGCCTAACATAGTCATAGTATCATAGAATCATAAAATGGTTTGGGTTGGGAGGGACCTTTTAGACTATCTACTTTCAACCCCCTGCTATACGCAGGGACACCTCCCTCTAGACCAGGTTGCTCACAGCCCCATCCAGCCTGGCCTTGAATGCTTCTGGGGTGGGGGCATCCACAGCCTCTCTGGGCAACCTTTTCCAGTCTTCTATTTGCTATGCTAAAAATATACATCAGTAAGAATAAATATTCCATTGACTTCGTATAAAAGGAAGAAAAATGGTTCAGTTTCAGAGAAGTCTGGGAGTTTGTAACTCACTTTTCTGACATCTTCTCCCAGTGTAGCCCTCGGTACAGGAGCACACATTGGTTCGAACACAGTGGCCACCATTCTTACAAGGAGGAATGCAGACAGCTAGAGAAGGAAAGGGGAAAGTTTATTGCACTGAAACCGCAGCAGTTGTCAGCAATACCTAAATATAGGCCCTTTACTGAGGTGTGTGTGTTGGGAGAACAGTCTGCAGGGGCTTATTGGTTATTTGGGGTACAGAAGATGTCTCTCCAAAGGGTAGTTCAGGCCGATGTCCAGGTGAGAACTCAGTTCTCTGGTTTGTGGAAGGAATGTGGGACACAATGCCTCACACCTAATCACCTTTAGCTACTTGAAGCTAAATAGTGAGAATATCCCAGAGAAGCAGTTTGTTTTTTAGCTCTAAATAAAGGGCTTTTCCAAGAGCAGCTGCTCTAGAAATATCATTGTTTGTTATTTGATAACTTTGTTTTGGCACTATTCTTCCCCCTTCCTCAATGAAGCTGGAGGAAGGGCTTTGCTTTTCTTCAGCATCCAGCCACTATCCAAATCACCTAGATGTTCAAAATCACTTTCTGTGTTGAACATCAAGAGAAAGATCATCAAGTTACAGAGTCTGCATAATTTTTCCCTCTCTTTTTCCCTGCCATCATCACAAAAACAAAGAGCTTCCAGCAAGCTGTACTGTCATTAATCATTCACTTGCAAAAACATGCATTAGGATTGCGTTCGTGTAGGAACTCCAGGGAAACAAAACAGAGAGAGAAAGAGAGCTAAACATTTAATATTGAAATAGTTCATTTGGTAATTAGTGTACTTATATTCCTAGATTTGAGAGGGAGTTTTAAAGCCAAGCTCAGTGCAGGTGTCTTTCAGCTATTTGAGCCCTAAATGTAAGTTCATTCCTCATGTCTGTTGTGCTTGGTCTAATGGGTTGTTAAGAGGATTTACTCTGGTTGAATATTAGGAAGAATTGTTTCTCAGAAAGAGAGGGTGAAGTCAACATCCCTGGGGCTGTTCAGCACCTGTGGAGATGGGACAATGAGGGACATGGTTAGTGGGCATGGTGGGGTGGGTTGGTTAGACTTGGTGATCTTAGAGGTTTTTTGTAGCTTTAATGATTCTATGATTAATTTGACTTCTGTAGCACCTTTAGCCTCTGATTAGAGCTCTCCTGTTTAGGACATGGATTCCAATCCGGGTCCTACACAAAATGAGACTGTGATATTTGATCAGATATTTGAGCAGAGACCTGAGGAAGTCCTATGTGAGTCTCCCATCCAAAGCATGTTAGAATGGTCAAGCAGGTGATATGGTGAGGCCCATCTGAAGAAAAATCATAATCTGGCTCTGAATTACACTATAATGCCCAATGTAGAATGCAAAATGAACAAAATGGAGCTATACTTTTATTGACTAGATGCTAATTAGTGATAGAGTTGGCTTTGAATAGTTTTAGATTAATTGTTCAGTTGTCATTAATGCCATCCTAAATAGGTGCTTACTTCTTCACAGTACCGCTTAGAACACTTTAGTGCAGATTTACTACAGACCATAGCATCCACAGAACTCTCAGGGAGTTATGACAAGGCAGATCTCTCGAAATACTGCGTGTGGGGGCAGGCGGTGATATAGGCTGCTGTTTATGTTTGAAGCCTGGATCTTTTATCAACATGACGAATAGAACTTTCTTACCTCTCTGGCACTGGGGTCCATAGAAACCGTAAGGACACGTGCAAGTATTTGGTCGCACGCAGATTCCTCCGTTTAAGCACACGGGATTGCACACAGCTGTATGTGAATGTAAGATAGATTTATTAATCTCTTATCACTCTGAACCTTTACACCAGGTGCTCTTTTGCTGCTGCACATGTCATTAGAATAAATATTGCTAGCAATGCTGTGATAAATTTCACATGATCCTTGCTGGTCAGATGGGCTGTGGCATTTATTCATTGTCATCACAGTGGGTGCATTTCAGTGGTGTTTTAGCATAGCTAAAGGGATGAAATAAAATACTTTTTTATAGTTTATTTCCGATATCTTCCTTTGGCTTGCCCAGCTTGTTTGCTTTCATGTTGGTATCCTGACCACCCACAACCCACAGGTAACAAAATGCAGTCACACTGCAAACAGTCTGGATAACCTGGAAAAGAGATATTGGCCATTTGCTGCTTTGTCTGAGTGCAGCAGGGCAGAGTGGCATTTCAGGGAAGCTGGATAGGTATGCACCACAAAACCTCTGTTTGTTCTGCCTCATTTAAATGCCAGTTCCCACAAACATATTGGCTCATGTATCATCAACAAAGCCACTGGCTTTGCCTGTTTATTTATCTGTTATGACTATAGATGATATAACAGGCGTTAGGAATTAAAGGCTGTCTGACATATTTCTATGTGGCAAGTACCTGACTGTAGAGAAGAAGAAAAGGCATTTCAGCTGGGAACTATTTCAGTTGGGAAGTCGCTGGGTGAAGAATAAGGACGATTTGTGCAGATATTATTATAGAGTGGCGCTTTTAGAATAGGCTTTTCCCTTCTCTCCCTTTTGCCTTTCATTGTCTTACATAATAGCCCATTAGATAAATTAAATAAATTTAAGCTTAAATAAATTAAGTTCAGAAGAACTAAAGGAGAAATAAAATGTCAATTTGGAGAGAGAAAAAAGTGAAATTGTCGTCTAGATGAGAGGCTATTCTGACTAAGCAGCAATCACTTGAGAAGTCAAAATGGACTTTACTCATCGCTAATGGTAAATTTGGATTAGTTTCCCCTATGTCCCAGTTAGTTCACAGATGTCCACGCAATGTCAGTGTTTATATTTCCATCTGTAAAAACCCTTTAGGAATGAAAGCCCAACAGTATCCATGGAATGCCCTGCCTAGCACATGCAGGATGGTGCTGGAGAGCTGAGGCTGGTATTCTTTCATTTAAGGTATTTTAAGGTAACTAGCCCCAGATCTGCTGTTCTGGGTTGAAAATTACCACCTCTGCTGCTGCTGCTGCTTGTCCTACCCTTAGAATAATCCTGTTTAAAGTCTTTACCTGCTGCCAGTATACATGTGTAAAATGCACGGAGAGTAATCTCTGGCAAGAAGAGTAGGAGATAGGGGGAGCCAGAATAGCTAGTGGGGATCCCAATCATTTACACTGGATCTTAGCTAGGCTAATCTGTGTGTCCTCAGTAGGTCTGTCATTTAGAAAAATCTCAGGGAGGAGGAGGTGAAGATGACATCCCTTACCTGCCAGGAGAGATAAAGTAGGCTGAAGCTGTATTAGTCATTTAATATTTGCCACAGGAAAGGCAGATTGCCTCTATAGCTTTGAGGTCTGGCATGGAGTAAGATACTTCTTATGCTTGCTTCTTTTCCAATTTCAGTTTTGCATGCCTTGTCCCAAGTGAGTGCTATAGGGGCTGTGCCTTGAGAGGAAAGCGTGTGTGCTCCAGTTTTTAGTACTTTGGCCCTGGGAGGAAGGTCTGAGCTACAGCTATTCTAATAGGGTTCAGAGCTATCAGTCCTGACCAGAAATAGCAAATTCTGGGTCTCACCTTGGCATTTTGTGCTGACTGTTGTCAGTGGTTTTTCCCTGAGTGCACGTTCTGTAGGTGCTTTGCATGTATTAAGTGAAGTCAGAAGGAGCAGTTAAATATCCTACAGTTATCAGGGGAAGTGAGTGGTTAGATTCTCCTTCTTAACCAGATCTGTGTTACACTGTTACAAGTTATCTTCTGGAATGGCAAAATGGAGTCCAAGAAATAGACCAAAAAACCCATGGTTAATAGGCAGGCTTCTGATAACTTCCCTTCTTCTGCTTCATTTTTCTTCCTTAGACTACACAGTACTGGAGCTGTAGCAACTGTATTTGCTAACTTAGCAGCAGAAGTCACGCTGACCTGCTTGCATTGTCTTCCTAGCTTAATCAGCCATCCTATTTCTGTCTCCATAATCTGTATTTCGAAGCACAGGTTTGACTGTATCCTGTTACAAATCACCAAAAGCCAAACCATTCTTCTTTCTCCTAACCTTGAGAGAAATGTGTAGGGAGAGAAATGTATTGCCCTCACCACTGTCACCAAGGCACAGGGACTGTGGGGCAGGACTCCTTTGAGCTTGGCATGGACAAGGCCAATGCAGAACGAGTTCATGCCCGTGGCCGTGGTGATTTTTGAAGCATTTCCACTGAGAATGTAAATTAATATAATGCCAAAATCTCAACTGATAATTATCCTCACTGTCAGAAGCTATCAAGCATCTTGAGGTCGTAGCTGCTGATGTGGTGAATAACTTCATTTTGATGCTAAGGATAAACTCCAGCATCACATGAGCTTAAAGCAAGATGCAAAAACATTCTGCTTGTGGCTTTCCCATAAGTGACCCTGAGATTCAGCTAAACAGCAAAACTTATGAATACTCACATAATTTCAAGGCTTCCCGAGGCTTTGCCCTTTACTATGTCTCCTGCTCTTCTTACATTTCATTTTTTCAAGCAATTTCTCTGACTGCTGAATTATACAGTTCAGGTGGTTTTCAAGCAGGAAAAGAAAGGAGTGACCAATGGTTTCTAACAGCTCACCTATTTCACAGGAAGGGCTGCTCCATCCGCTTCTACATTTGCACTCGTCTGGTGACACACAGACCCCGCCGTTATGGCAGTGCCTGTTACACACCACTGCAAAACACACAAAGCATTTAAATCTGTTATCAGTTATACTGATGTGCATCATAAAGGCGCTTGATTACAGCAAATAACTGTTTTACTCCACAAGGTAAACCAATGGATGATTCTGCCCCTTCCCTTGGTTTTCTTACTCTTTTTGCTCTTTCTTTCCATCAGAAGTCTTGCATCTAAAATGATGTCTTGAAGTATTCAAGCTACCTTGGCTCATAGATAGAATTATATTCCTGTCAATGGTAACCTAGTACTTAAGTCAGCTGCAGGATCTGTAATATTGCAACTGCATATGTTTCACCATTCAACTTATATGAAACAGTTTGAAGGCTGATTTTTTTCCCTTGGATATTGAACATATTTTCTACGTATTGAACCTCTTTCATGACTTGTTTTGTACAATAGCATTACCCCTAATAGGCTAATTGGCACGGCCTTTTTATGTTCTCACAATCACTATTACTACATTCGCTCCCACAGCCTCACATTTCATAAATGTTACTATAAATAACATGGAGTTTTTTCCTCGTTTGCTTTTTCCAGAGGCAATTTTATGCGGAATATGTTGACACAGATGTACATATTTTTACATAATACGGCTATGTTGCTGGTGAATGTGTGTGCTGAAATAGTTCAGCTGCTGCATTACTACAAAATATTATGCTTTGATTTCCTTGCTGTACTCAGTCACCATTTTAGGGGGAAATATAGGAATATAAAAAGGCTTTTTTTGTGCCTTATCATTTTATGTAAACTCAAACACGTACGGAGGAGAAAAGGTTCAAAGAATTTGTACGTACTCGTTTCACATCGAGGACCAACAAATCCATAGGCACAAGAACAAGTATTCTGAGCGACACAGGTTCCTCCATGCTCACAAGGTGGGTCACACTGCGCTGCAAAAAGCATAGAAAGACTAAAGCATGAGGAAAAGCGAACAGCTCAAGCACTGAGTTCTGTGCGGTTATGAGCACAGTACTTGTTTCTGATTTTCACAAGCTGTTTTATTAACCCAACAACCAACTGTGCAGTATAAAAACAGGTATCGCATTAGTAATAGAGTGCCAACATGATCATTTTGTTGAGCTTCTGAGTGTGTCCATTTGTAAGTGCAATGGAAACCGTGGAGATGCAGCACAGAGGGCTGTGGTCAATGGTGGGGATGGGTCAGTGATTGGACTTGGGGATCTGAGAGGTTCCAACCTTCTTGATTCTATGATTCTGTGTTCAGTGAGGCCTCACAGGTGTGAGAAGTTATCCCTAACAGAGGGGAAGTGTCTCCTCTGCATAGAAATAGGTTGTAAGGAAATTTGTCATCAAAATGACCAACATCTAAACAACAATTTAGATGTTTAATAATTGTTAATAAGATGTTGTGAGCTGCAGAAAAAGCAGAAAGTTGTATAATAAATTCTTGATGTATTGCAGTAGGCAGTGTTATTCTGTGGATGATGGTTAGAGCAAGTGAGGTTAGATAGTTAGAGCATAAAGCTGGAAATCATTGCAGCTCTGGAGACACTGAATTAAAAGGAATTTTTGAGGGAGTTTCAGATTGCTTAGCTGTTTTGTTGTTTTTTTTTTTTTGTCCTAGCACTCATGATTCCCATCTAGAGTCTGATTTCTGCACATTCCTAATAGCTTTAATTGTTCAGGGGTCTGGAAGATTTAACATCCTAAACTTAATGCCTTAAGGTAGAGACCTAACATTTGGTATCTGCAGTTGTAACCCTTTAACAAGAGGTATTCTTGTATGCCAAGTTCAAGAGAGTAAAGAGGTCACTGCTGTAGGAACCGCCCTGAACCTTATCCTAAGAAGCAAGAGCAAGGGGTATGTGTCAGCTGGAGCTTACTTATGCCCTCAAAAGAAAAACCCACATCACATAACAGCGTGAAAAATATCTATCCATGTGCTTGAGGAGTGAACGTGGAGAAAAATGCCATGTATTTGGCACACTTTACTGGCAGAGATGCATATTTTATAATGGGTCTGAAGCTAAGCAAGGTTATTTCAAGGAAAACCACACAATAGTGGAGAAGCTACAGAGATCTGAAAGAAAGCATCTTTCATTTTAAGTATTGTTTGAAGGGAAAAAAAGCCAAAGTACATTTAGTTCTTAAGACTGGAAAATGCACTGTGTAATTGGGAAGCTGAATGAAGGACGGATATTTGTGGCACCATGGAAGTTCAACAAAGCACTTGCACTGAGGGCCACCTCAGCTTTGTGCTGTCACCAAGCCTTCAAAGACAGCCATAGCGAATGAACTTTGCCATCCAAATGTTATGAAAGCCACCACACATTTCTCAATTGTAGTTAAAAAGACGAGCTCCAAGAAAGTACCTTCAAATAACCCCCTTCCACACAAATAATTGTAAAGAAATACATTTGGGATTAGATCTGCTTTTCAGGTACTTTAGTATTTTTGCTACCATTCTTTTGTTTTAAAGGTGAAATTCCCAGTATCATATTAACATAACTTTAGGATTGGACATGCCTGAGCACAGAAAACTAGATGTAGTTCAGATCCATACTATTCATGCTGAGAATGTCATTAAGCTAAATTCAGTTTTGATTTGATGGGCTATAAGGTTTAGACATTTGCAATTCAGCTGAAATTTGAAGTGTACGTCTGGGGAAAAAAAATAAAAAGGAATAAAAACCCCACATTTTCTGGGCAGCTGAATAGGTTTGGTTTAGACCCATTTAAGCAGTTAGCATTCTGCTTTCCCTAAATCCTAATCCAGCCCCAGCAGCTGCAGCAGGTCAGAGGCTTGGGCAGCCTGGGGCCTCGTGCTATTAGGACAAGCAGCAGGTAGTGGCCCGCGATGAAACAGCAAGGGGAAGAAAGGCGAAAGGAATGGAAGCTGTTTTCAAAGGAATTTGTTATCCTTTTTAAATGGCAGGACTATATTTGTGTCACCTCTCACATTCAGAGACTTATGATAGATGTTGCTGAAGTTAACGGCAGCATTCTGCTTTCAGAGGGCATCTCAGCCTGACTGTGGCAAATGCAAACTTGAAACATTTAAGACTTCTGTGCTTGGGGAAGCACAAGGCATGCTTGCAAGGGATTTATCTGAAATGAGAAATTAACTGTGGGTTGAACTGAATGATATAAGGGGCCACCAGAAAGAAGGGGACATACACATAGCCAACAGACTTGTGTTCCAGATGTTGTACTAAGGGACACGGTTTAGTGGGGAAAAATTGGTGATAGGAGGATGGTTGGACTGGATGATCTTGGAGGTCTTTTCCAACTCTGATGATTCTATGATGCTGTGGCAAAGGGAAATGGTCTCAACTAAAAGAAGGGAGATTTAGATTGGTCATAAAGAAGTTTTTTACAGGGAGGGTGGTGAGGCACTGGCACCGGCTGCCCAGACAGGTGGTGGATATCCCATCCCTGAAGATACCCAAGGCCAGGGGGACAGAGCTCTGAGCACCTGATGGAGCTGTGGGTGTCCCCGTTCATTGCAGGAAGCTGGACCAGATGGCCCTTAATGGTCCCTTCCAACTCAAACGATTCTATGATACGCTCTGTGTAGAGACAGGGAAACCTGGGGAAAATGTACTGCTCTTTGTGAAGTACATGGAATGTGTTTCCTTTCCAGCAGTACCGTGGCTGCATAAAGCCTCCAGGTGCCTCCGCACTGTGCCAACGCAGTGACATTCAAACGCATTACGCTTTATTTCAATGTGTTTTGTACATAGCACTTAGAGCGAATGTGTCCATTTGAATAGACTACTTTCCATCTGCTCTTTGCACATTTCGAGATGCATCTGAACTGTCAGAAAAGAACATGGTGTTTTGTATATTAAAACATTTTACTCTTATTGTGACATTTAATAGCAAAATGTTTAAAACTATTCTATTACTGGTAAATAGCAAAGGATAAAAACTGAACACTGGCTGCACTGGGAGAGGGAGAAAAGCATTCACCTCAAAGACATTTTTCTCAGTAATAGAAATATAGTGTTCATGTCAAATTCTTTTCCAAGACTTCTATTTTTCACCTTCTAGAATGAACTTTTTTTTCCATAAACATTTGCTAAGTTGTGCAAAGATATTGCAGTGTTTTTATACTAAACATTTTCAGATGGTATAAGATAATGGGTAAGAAAAAGAAAAGCATTGCTGCAAATGGTCAATCTTGCTGTCAGATGTGCTTATGTTTTTGTTTATAATTTAAAGTCTGGAGGTGAAAATGGAGAATTCCATTATTGTTTTATTTGAAAAGGCTTTTTGGAAAATATCTTGAAATGACTTTTTTTTTGTTTTTGTTTTTTGTTTTCCATTAAAATGAGATCATGCACTTTTTTATGTGTTTCTCCACCATAACTTTGGGGCAAATCAGAAATACTGCATGCTGTGCTGTTTCCTCTAGTTACATGTTTGCACCTCAACAGGGAATAACTACTGCTCAGGCCAACCAGATGGGCTCTGGACTTGCACCACGAAGGCAAGGCTTGTAGCTGTGAGGTCATTACCTGCAGCTTTAGTTAAAAATGTGAAAAACAATCAGGTCAGGAAGACTTCACAAGGGCATAGTGTCGTCTGCCTCGTTTCCTGTAATTATTGTACTGCCTTTATTTTCTTTCAAAAGTGCACTGACCTACTTTCCTTAAAGCGCAGATGAAGTTTGGATGTGTGCAGTACAAGAGAGAGAAAGAAAAGTGAAATAGAGTTGTGTTGCAGCCTCAGCTTTGCCTTTTAATGGCTATGGAGTGAAGCCTTGCTTCTGAATGTCTTTTACAGAGAAAAACAGTAAAGCAGAGGGTTAAAACACGTATTAGTGCAATTGAAAGAACTCAGATGCACACTTGTATAGTCCAGCAGTCCAGAGTCCATTTATGAAATAAATACCCATCATAGCAAATAGAAAATTAACAAGATTAACTTGACTGAATAAATTGGGAGTACAAATGCAGACAACAGTTCTGCTTAGGCTGTGCTAATGGATTTTGTTTTGTGAAATGTCAGCTGAGTGCTCATCTGCAGTCAAAAAAGCAAATAAAATGTTGGGAATTGTTAGGAAATGAGCAGAGAACAAAATGCCAGACTTTATTATGGCCTGTAGCCATGGTGAGCTGCATCTTAAATACCATGTGCTGTTCTGATCCCCCAGCTCAGGAAAGCTATAGTAAGGGTGGGAAAGATGCAAAGATAAGTAGTAAGGATGACCAAAGCTGTGGAAAAGGTTTTGTACAGGCAAAGTATGTGTAATTAGATTAATTCTTTGGGAAAAAAACTATGGTCTCTAAAATCACAGTGTTTTTAGTTGGTAGGGTGGTGGACAGCAAAACTTTGTATGGGTTCAAAAAGCACTTGGATAAATTCATGAAAGAAGTACTTGTTGGGAAATACCACTTATAAAGACTTCATGTTTGCTTTTTAAAGCTCACAATGCGTAAGTTACCAGGAGTATTCTATTCTGGACAGTATCTTTATATTTCTTTCCCAAATAATTCTGGGCATCTGCTGTTAGCAGCTGCTAGAGACAAGGGAAGGACTTTTGGTTTGTTATGGCAGAGCTTTTTTGGGTGTAAAAATGTCAGACCAGAAAAATGTCAGCTCTCTGATTTTTTTTTAGCCCACTTTCATCCAGCTGCGTATCCTGAGGTCGTAACACATTCCCAACTACTTTTTCTTTCCCACTATTCTGAACATTATGTGGTTTCGTAATGTCAAGGCAATGGTGTATTTTAACCCTTGAGAAGAATGTGTGACTGCTACCATCTGAGATTTCCCCTTCCTTTGGGAAACACTCTACAAAGTCTGCAATATATTCCAGAGTTGAACTGACTTTAGATTTATAAGAAAATACTTGTTTCCAAAGTAGTGCAACTTTATTCTCCACAGGAATTCTAAGGAACTTCTGTCTACTAAAACCTAGAAAGTTAATAATCCTTAACTGTCAACTAATCCAAAATTGTTTTAAGTAATCGTTTGTATTTTGCAGAACTGAGTCTTTGAATTATTTTAGGTTCAGTAATCAGACATTCTTTATCAAACAAAATTGGGTTTTGAGAAATAAAATCAAGACCAGGAATTTGGCTTAAATCCTAATTATTCTTCACTCTTCTGGTTTAGGTCTCTTGGAAAGAAGCACAACAAAAATGCCCAAAGCAGAATTTTTAGTTAGCTTCAACTCTGTTATCGAGTGGAAAGGACATGTTCCACCTTAGGGCACCCTAAGGAGCTCAAGAATTATAACAGCTGCTCTCAGACAGTACCATATGCACAGACCCTGGTGAATAAAATGAGCCCAGGGAAAAGACAGCATTTGTCTCCTCATCCAACGGATGCAGTGTCACTGAAAGTGCAGGCCTATGTCCCTGTTTTGGAATGGAAAATGGAAACAGGATGGCCAGTAGTTGACCTCGGGTGGTAGCAGTGCTAATGTGTATTCTGAGCATTACCCTTAACCCTTACACAGAGTCATGTTCCATGTGTCACATTGGGCTAAGGAAAATATTAGAAATGTTCTGAAAACAATCCTATTTGAACTAACTATTCATCATAAGAGGATTCATCTTTTAATTCTTGCCATAGTGAGCTGAATATATTTAAAGCTCTGCAGGTGTTAGGACATTCCTACAGTGCAGATCTGGCAGGTGATAGGGACTGTAGGCTAAGAGCCTACCATAATGAAATGTTGTTTTTATAGCAATTATTTTTGTCATTGGAACAGGCTGCCCAGGAAGATAGTAGAGTCACCACCCCTGGAGGTGTTCAAGAAAAGATGTTACACTGAGGGCCGTAGTTAGTGAGCATGCTGGGGATGCGCTGATGGTTGACCTTGGTGTTCTGAGTGCTCTTTTCTAATCTTAATGATTCAGTGCCACGTACAGTGACATGTAGAGGGCAAATTATAGATTTAGTAACCTTACTCATTCCCAAAGGAACTCTTGGAAGTTTACACCACAAAGAAAAGCAAGCTTCTTCTGCAAGTGAATGTGCAGAAGAATCCAGTGGACAGCAGCAGGCCTTATTTCTCCTGCTTATTTTTAATTATGCTATAGGTGATGTCAGCTTTCTCCAGAGTAGGAAAGGATGAGGAAGTGATGAGTAAGATCCTTGAAGAACTACTTCATTTTGGTTCACCTGCTGAGCAATTGGCTCCTGCCAGATGTGAGACAATTCAGTCTCTAACACTTATTTTGTAAGATGGGTAAAAACAAGTTCCTATGTTTTAGATATTAAAGAAACAAAAACTAGCACAATGCATTTTAGAAGACAAATTCATTTTCGTGATGCGCTTACTTTTTCCCTACCAGTTTCTGCCACCTTGATTTTGAATCTGCACAAATGAAACATAAAAAAAATCTGCATTCTGTCACAAGATAAATGCCATTCGGTAAAGCATTTATTATCTTACAATGTTTTCAGACATTCTTATTAAACAAAGGTCAAATCCCCTCAAGCTCCACAGGAATTAAACCTTGCTACTGGTGGACTGTTCCTTTTATCTCAGTGAATTTCGATATCAAATGGCATGGTGACAGCTCTGTGCACAAAGTTTGGTCTCATCTAAACTTTGGTCACTTGTTCAGTTTTGCTGCCATCTGAGAGGGTACTGCTGTTCTGAAGGCAGCTGGTACAATAGACAGCAGGCATTGTGTTAAGTCCTTAATTATTGCAAGGGATAATCCTCACCTTTGTACTCTGGGTTGGCAGTCACAGATGTGCAGAGGGGTTTGGGAGGAGGCAGAAAGTTTTGCTGTTGAGCCAGGTGACATGCTCAGTGACAGGAGACATATAAAGGATGGTTGTGTGTTGTGCTGCCAAGCCCCGAGATGGAGAATGATATTGGTAATAAAGTATTTCATCTTAAGGACTCTCCAGAGGGATTTTCAGAAATACCAGTAATTGAAGAAAACATATTGTCTTGCAAGACAGCAAGAGGCACAGGTAGATTTATGTTTTAAGGACTATGCAGATGGACATACTAAATATATTTATACAAGGGCAGCGTGTGTCTATGTTTGTATCCATTCATGTGTCCATAGGCCGAGTCTTTGAGAAGAGGCCGTTCTGCATTTTGGCTTTCTCCGGGCTTCCTGATACCCAGAGCTGCAATAAAACAGGGGTGAAAGGCAGGGTCTCTCTCACACCAACTAACCTTCAGCCCTTTAGAATGGTCATTTTGGTAATGTGCAAGCAGGTGAAAACTGTGGCACGTAGGATTATGGTAAGATTTTATGCATTTTTGCAGTGTGTCCCCAGGACTGAGCTAAGCTCAGTGCTGCTGGGGCTTGTGCGCATCAGGGAATCCCCAGGATGCTGAGCTGCTGCTGTTACCCTGCACGCCTCTGTGCCATGTGTGCAGAATGTGAGCAGCCACACACAGAATTAAACAGGCCATGCAAACACTTTTTTGCTTTGTGTAGTGAAAGGCCAATTAAGACATCAACTTATCAGAGGGATTTCAACAAAAGGTGTAATTAACGAGAGCTAAGTCAGGGAACTCATTGTTTTAAAAACGTGTGAAATACTGTTGCTTTGCTGAGGTGTTCTAAGCTGTCTAATAAATAAGTCAATATATTGTGAAAACCCTTCTGGTGCTATCCATTTTGGATAGCAGGTTTGGTTTTGTACTTAGGATATGAGATAATTATTTAAAAGTAATTTTTGAGATAGTAGAACAATTAGTTTTTTCATAGAATATAGTTGTATGAACAAGTGGAGTCAATTTTACTCTTTCTCAGAGAAGTTTTGTATGGTTTCAAATCTAATGACTTCACTAGAACGAATCTGGCCTTAAGCAAGGGTAAGCAAGAACACAGTCTATCTCTGGTTTCAATAGATTAGATATTATCAAATAAATGCATCATTTTTGTACACAGAAAGGACCTTTTCTCAGTTATAGGATAACTTTTCCCATTATTCTAAAATATAATTGTTTTTGAAAACTGGTATGATTCCAGCTTGCAAAAATCTCAACATTTGTCATGAAAATTATTTATTACTTTGGAGAGTGATTGGATTTGAAGGCATGAAAGAATTTGAATGAGGTTCCCCCCCCCCTTACCTGCACATGTAACTCCATTACCACTGTATCCACTGGGACAAGACCCACATTTAAATCCTCCATCTTTGGCTAGCTCACACTGCACGCCATTAAAGCATAGCGTTGAACCACAGTGGGCTTTCTGATGGGACCCACTGATGGGTTTTGGCAGTTCCATGTGGTCCATCGCTACACTGGATGCATTTCTTAGGGCTGTGGTCTGTGCTGGAAGCCTTGCTGGGGGAGCAGGTCCAGGCAGGAAGCTGGCACTCTGTGGAGCTGTGTCAAGGGAAAAACCTATCTCATGCAAAGGGAATGTGAGGGGTGTTTCCAAAGAGGAAGCTCTCTGCTGCTCTGTTGTGAGATTTTTGGAGAGTTCAGTCTTTGAGCCTGTAACTTGACTGGGCCATTTCCTGGGAGACAGGCTGTACCTGGAACGAGCTTGCTGAACAGCATGCAGCCGTGTGAAGAATGAGCTTGCATTTGTGTTGAGATGAGAAGGAATGGTCCGTCTTGTTCCTGGCTTGTATTGTTTAAAATGTACAGGGGTAGGAGTTGTCCAATTGACAGCTGCTGTTTTGGGATCTGGCTCCTCCTGCAGAAGGAAAGTGTGTGCATGACTTCTTTTTTCAATAAAAGTCTGTTTCTCAGAAACAGCGGACTCCATATTAGGTATTTTTGCTGACAGAGTCTGAGTCTGTGAAATCTTCCTTTTCATTGTAAAGGACGCTGTATTAATTACTGTGTGGTTTCTTTCCACAGCGTATGTAGCTTCTTGCCTTGGAACTTGAGTTTGGGAAGGAAGGGCATAAATGTTTCTTGATGTCTTGCCTTCTTGATGAGAGCCTCTGGCATCTTCACTGTTTCTTTCAGCAACATCTGTATGGCTTTGGGAAGATCTTGAAACTAGGGCAGAAGGAAGATAGATATTAGTTGAATTTGCTCGTCTAGTGTTTGAAGAAAACACTATGGCCATTTAGATTATAGGTAAACAAAAGAATTCCAATTCTAGAAGAAAATGAGATAATCTGTCATCTGTGCTCAGGGCATATGTGTGTTGGCTGATACAGAAATAGCACAGTGTATCTTCTATAGGTAATAGCATGGGGACCTGCAGAATAGCTATTTATGAATGAGATGAAATATGTTTATATTGGCTTAATACAGAGCCTAAGACAGTAAGTCTCTGTGAAGGTTGGACATTATTATTTGAGGTTACAGGTCACAGCGAGGCAACAGCACTTTCCATGCTGGTTTACCAGTTTTAGCCTACTCTAGTCCATGATATTTTGGGATTGTGTGCTATTCTCTGGGGCACTGTTCAGTTCGTGACCAGCAGAGCTAATATTTATTTCTGGTTACCTGTGTATGTTGCAGTAGTGTACTGAGAGATGCTCTCCTAGGCAGTACATAATACGGAGACTTTGCATTCAAGGTCCTGCAGTCTAAGAGTAGGATGAGACAATGCAGTTTGGGACAGATAAAGATCAGAGATGGAGAAATAAAGAAATGATAAGACAGTCTTTGGCAAGATCATGTCCTAGGCAGATTAGAATCCCATCTCATCATTGTATGACTTCTGCAGTCCTTATGGCAAAGGAAAGTTTGAGGAAAGCATGTAAAGGAGACAAATGGAAAAGCTTTGTTAATAGTGTGTACAGCTCCCTTCAGACGTGAGGGGCAGCATGTAAGAAGGAGTGCTGGTTTGTAACTGTCACCCACTTGTTACAGAGCCAGCCTCCTTTTCCGTTGTAAGGAGGGATGATAGATGGAGAGAGGGTAGTCTGTGAAGAGCCTTGGAAGTGGAGACGAGTAGTTTGAATCAATACTTTCAGGAAGATTAATGGCTATCTGCTGACTCTAATGAATGGAAGAAGCTATTTTTAACCAGTTCTGGCATACTCACTCCATAGGAAACAGAATATTTTGGATCCTGAACAAAAAAACCTCATGAGGTTCTAGAGTTAACCCTATGTGAGGTGTAGCTCTACCTTTTGAATATAAATTTTAATCAATTTCATGAAACTCCCATTGATGTAGAAATTAGTCATAGTTAGCAAGGAAAGAGATAAAGACACTTGGCGAAGGTCAAAAAGAAACTTGGAACGTTGACTAGATCAAAGGAAATTCTGGCATCCAAAACTGTGTTTATTTGGCTGGTAAGCAGTATCATCCTTCTGCTGGCAGATGAGTTTTTGTTGCCCTGAAGCATGATGTTTTGGAGTGGTACGTGATGCTGGTTCAAGCTATGGACATCAGCAGTAGGTAAATACATGGCTTTACTGTGCAAGACAAGGCTGATTAATGATGCGTTTCATGGAGTGGAAAAAAGGATATCTTGAGCCAGGAAGGACATTAGCAACAAGAGTATGAAAGACTGAAGTCAAAGGACTTTTAACAATGAACCTGAGAAATAGGAAAGAAATATCCCTGCAGAAAGTTATAAGTAGCAGATGACCGTTGATGCCTTTAGAAAATTTGATTCAGAAATGACATAAATGGCAGCGAAAGGCCAAATAACCTCTCTGACAAATTTCCCAAATGAGCCCTGATTACAACTTTGAGCTCCTTCCACTGTATTGTAATCAAATGTTTTATCCTGTAGCTGAGTTTTAGCAACTACCGAGAGGATCTACTGGCTACCCAAGTTAGGGAAATCTTTTAATTCCTTAAGAGATGATATAGGTGATATCATCTTTCAAATAATCTTCAGCCTTCCCTGTGAGTGAGAACATGATGTAGTTGGAGTGTGCCTATGACAATGCAGTTTTTACATCTCAAATAGAACTACCTACAAAGACCAGTGATACATTTTGGTTGCTTGTTCACAACGTGTATAGATAGAGATTTCTCATCCCATTATTTCAGTGGACCATCAAACTTCCTAATCTGCTGTAATGGGGACCAGGCATTGATCAAACATGTCTGCTTCGGTGTCCTTTCAGCTTTCATTTTTCCATAGTTTTACTTATAAAGATACTGTAACATTTAGTTAGGATTAGAAACAGATAAAATTGTTCTGGTGTACCTGCAAAATTATTTCTGCATTTTTCCAGATATCTAAATACACCAAAACAAAGAAATATACCCAAAGACTGCAGATTCAGTTGTCTGTAGTCAGCAGCTCTCTCAAATTCTATATCACTTCAATTTATTTTCCTTGCAGTCGATCAATATCTTCAAATGTATAATCCATTATTAATGCAGAAATGTGATTGTGTGAATCTGGTTTTCTCTGTGATGCCACTGTATGATTACATATTGGACTGGATGAAAATAACAAAAAATAAATGACAAGACAAAGTGCTCAAGGTTATACAGTGGTACAAAAATACATTTTCACTGCCCTAAGTATTTCTGCCTGTACTAACTGGGATATGTGCAGAAGTGGGAGAGACTGTTTACTTTTCATGGTCTTGCATAAAAGACTGAGAATCTGATGCTTTGTTCCAGCATTGTGTGGAAGATACTCCATTCCTATCAGTGGAGATAAACCACTGTGAGTTCAGCATAACACCAGGATGGATACTGGGATATTTCCATTTGTGTGGAGCTGTAAGTCCCCCACATGAGAACCCATCCACCGTTGGTTTACTCAGTGTCTGAAAGTCTTTGTGTTGCTTGTATGAAGTTTATAGATCAGAATCATCATAATCAGTATATGGTTTGTGCATGCCAAAGCCACAATGATGTTGTTAAAGTACGGCACATTCTGATTTCTTCTCTTGCCTGAATGGCATTTTATAGTACCTACTAGTTATGCGTAGATGAATTGGATCATGTTCATTCTGAAGGTAATAAAACAGCTATAAAGCCTAGTGAAAATAGCAGTTCACAAACAGAGCAGACACTCAACAGTCTCTAAAATCCAAGCTGAATTGTCAACACTGAAACACTGAAGAGCAATCTAATCTATTTTCTCTCTTTTGAGTTTCTAGGTATTTTTTGCATTTCAGAAACAGGCTATTTCTAGACTTGAATTGGGTAAAATCCCATCCCTTTCTGGCATCAGTCATTACTCAGAGAGAGGGAATTTAATTCTCTGCCTGGGACAGAGTGGACCATGCCAGTGACCTCATTCCTCCGTGCTGTTCATCCAAGTTTTCACTGGTCTTAGACTCAATCACCTCCATAGTAATGCCTTGGAGACACCCTGAGCCACAGCTGACAGCTCACACTCTTGCTGTAAACTTCTTATAGACATGAGTAGTTCCTATCATTCCATTGGCGTGCTTCTCTTCACAACTATTAGTTAGAAATTTCAAGTTTTTATTTTTTGTTTTTTTATTTTTTAATGTAAGCATGCTTTTTTAGGTAATCACATCAGCATTGCCCTGCAGTCTCTGTGTAACCCAGGTGTTGCTTTGCCCTTTAGTCCACTAAAATTCCCCAAACCAGCCTAGAATCATAGAATCACCAAGGTTGGAAAAGACCTAAAAGATCATCCAGTCCAACCGTTCACCTATTACCAATAGCTCCCACTAAACCACATCCCTCAACACAACATCCAGTCGTTCCTTGAACACTCCCAGGGTTGGTGACTCCACCACCTCCCTAGGCAGTCCATTCCAATGCCTGACCACTCTTTCTGAGAAGTAATACTTCCTAATGTCTAGCCTGAATCTCCCCTGCCGCAGCTTGAAACCATTCCCTCTAGTCCTAATCTCTAATCCTAACTCTTCATTTGAAGATTGGTTTCTTCTCCTTAGCGAGATCATCTGTCTGTTTTCACTCCCACCTGTCAGTTTGGAGCATTATGGACACCTTTAATTCTGATCAGGTTGCAGCTGTTTTAGAATTCTGTGAGTAGTTTCAGAATTCATCTCATTATTAGCACAATTCAATAAATTTACAATTTGTGTAGTTTTAGAGCTATTAACATTTAGTAGTACATGCTGTGTAGCACATTTCTCATTCAGAAGAACCTCGAAAGAGAAATGCTCTTTTGACATATTACACTATGTGGGTCATCATTTAAAATTTGAAACATCCACCAGCACATATATCTTATTTAAAATGTCAAGAGAGAACAAAAAAATTACACTGGTCTAAGAAGCCGTGTTACCAGAGCATTAGAGATCAACCCATTTATCTCTCTGCTATGCCACATTAATATTTTTTCTGTGTTTACTTGGTGAGAAAGGGGAAACAGAGCAGCTGTCAATAGGAAGCTCTAGGGAAATTCTCTTTCTCCGTCAGCTCTTAATTTTTATTTGATGAAGTTCTGGCATCACTCTTTTCTCTATTCAGAATTTATTTAATTGCTACATCTTCTCTTTGGCCATCCAAACGTGACCTAAAACCTTCCCCTCCTGAATGTCCAATAATAATACTTTGATTCTCCCTTTCTTGCTCTCAAGCATCCTGAATTTCCCTACATTTGGAAGTTGGTTGAACTTCCCAAGTCACTGAATTTCCCTTTAAGCAAACTGCAAACAATAACTCCCAAAACATCCAAAGATGAAAGAGATGTGAAGCTTATGTCTATGCCACTCGCTGTGCATAGGTGGACAGAATAAGTCAGCCAGACTATTAGGCTGATGCTGGACTAATGCAGTTCAAATGCTTGTGAACCTAATGTGCCCTGCGTCCAGACAGGTCAGCCCATGAGCAAAGCAGTTGCCCTGGTCTGCATCCATCTGTATAGGCATATGCATCCTCAGTAAACTCTGGGCTCCCAAACCATCATTTCTATGTTAATTCACTCATTCGTTGCTTTATTCATAAAACTAGAAGGAAAGCATCTAGTTAGCTGTCTGTGAACTATGTTGCTTCTGTTGCCGCTGTTGCTATCTGAGCAATTCTCTTCCCCTTCACCTACCAATACCATGAGCAGTAGGGAATATTCTATGGAACTGGCATTATAACCATTCCTTCCTCTGTTGCAGACTCTTTTGTCTGTCAAATGTGGCTGCAGCTGTACATACACCATTCTGCAAAACCAGTCATAATTCACAATACAAGTTTATTTTGTATGTCTGAAACATAAAATCATTCAATTCTGTCTCAGTGCCTGTTGTGAAGGAAAAAGCATGGAATCTGCAGCCAGTTCACCCATTAAACTTCATTTAGAATTCTCCCTGTTTGCAGAGTAAATAATTCCCACAAATATCAGCAAATGGATCTATGGAGATGTCTGCTGCTTTGTAAGCATTCTGTTGATAATCTTTGGCATTACTTAGAAGCATCCAAACTCAAAGTTCCTAAATAGTGAACTGAGGATTCTGTTTACCTCAACATAGAGGCGATGTTACATTACAGTGCACAGAGCTCCAGAGGACCTTGGAAAAACATTCACCCTGAAGGAAAGCTTGGTAGATAGTCTCAAATTCCTTGAAGTAATACAGCCTGAAGTTAATTCTCTAAATGTCTTCAGCATGGAGGAAGTTAAATTCTTATTTAACTGTTCTAAAACAAAGTTTACGACTTCTAAATCTACAATCAAGGTACCCTATGCAAAGACACGTAACTAAGCCAAACAGTACCGTATTATGCTTAGGGGGCAATATGAGACCTACCCTAATGCGTGGCAGCTTTATGTAAGGTGCATGTATCTGTGTTCCTAGGAGGTATCTAGCTTTTAGATAGTACTGTTCTTAGGACAAAGGATTGAAGGAAAAGTACAAGGACATTGCAAGAAGCACTAAGTTATATGGAAAAACTGAGCCTCTGAAGAAAGTAAAGTGGTTTGTTCCTTTGTTTGTAACCACTGTTGAGTCTTGGGTTTTGCCGCTTTGTTCTGTTGTTGATTTCTTCATTTATTTTTGCCTTTTGTGATGCATTCTGTAAGCCTTCAAGGGAGATTTTGAAGGCCGTGTTTTGTGAGGTTGTCTTTTCTAAAGATGGTATGAGATTTATTGATTGAGGAGATGTGAACGCGCTCCCCAGTGTTCCGTTTTCCTCTAGATGTGTTTCTCAATATTTTTCAATATCTTTTTCAGATTGTTTATAGATATTTATGAACCAGCTGTTCATAAATTGAATTGAAAAGTTCTCTTCCAGGGATGGGAAGCTCAAGGTATTTGGTGAGCTCTCACCCTTCGCACAGAAGACATGCTGCTTTCTGTTCCTTTGTTACTCTCTTTCTCTGCTCCATGCATTCATTGGCTCAAAAACATTTTCTGCTTCAATTTTTAGAAGTGCTCTTCCTGTGTTTTTCTCTGAATCTCCAGGTAACAAAACAGGAAGTAAAGAAGTAGAGGTGTGCTTGAATGCACTATGGATCCTTCACTTAATGCCCTCAAAGTAACATCATTGCCCTTTCTTCTGTTATTCCTTGCACACCTTTCAGACCCGAGATTTTACTCTTGTTTTTTTGTCCTTCCTTCTCCAATTATTTTAGTCCACAACTGGATTATTTCAGCAGCTATAAAGACAGCATGAAGATAGATTTAATAAAAGGGAATTGTATTTTCTATTCAGGGATTGGTAGTGTATTTTACTTCAGCTCAGCGTTCAGAGAGATGGGAAAAATTATTAAAAGCTGTGTTCTTATCTGATGATGCCTCATGGCCCTTCAGACTCTCTTGACTTGAAAAAGTTGATAGATATATGCAAAACGGGCAAAATCGAGGCAGATCCTCTCTGAAGCATCCCTGTCTAACTGTCTGAAACTTCTATGCAGAATCCTTTAGAACTGCAATAGCAGATCATAAAGAAAGTTTCTAACATTTCTTCAAAAGAAAATCCATAATAGTTCATCAAAGGAAAAATAGCTTAAATTTGAATATTTTACTGTTTTTTTTTTTCTTTTCCTCTATTTAATTCAAGAAGTAAATGGTCTGAAATAATAATTATGTTGTTTTGGGTTGTAAACACATAAAAATGAGTTACTTTACATATGAAAGCCAAGAAACAATCTGAGTTATGCCTTGCTGGAGAACAGTAATGAATCTATTTTAATACCTTAAAAGCAGATATAAATACCTTGAGCGAAACTGTGCTTTAACAAGTTTTCTACATCTTCAACTGATAGGAGTGGCATCTATCTATACTTCTTATGCATATACATGCATATATATATTTATATATAAGGCTTTAATAGCTACGAAGAAGATAATGGGTCTCCCTTTCTCCCCACTGTAATGTATTCCGCTTTGTATTGTTTACCAGTCCTTTTCGTTATCATTGGCTTTGCTTCCATATTGAGTGGCAGAACTCTTGCATCGCTTGAATGAGGCCAGGATATTGGTTCAGGATGAGTTATAATTTTAAAAGGCTTCTAAGTGCCTTTAAGAAAACAATGACATTATCAAATTTGTGAAAACAGGGTTGGTTCACGTTAAAAGCTGCAGCTATTACAGTTAGATGATTAAATAGGATTGGGAATATTAAGAGGAGATAATCTTGTTTTCTATTCTGCTAACGTTAAAAAAAAAGGGGGAAAAAAAGCCAAAATAAAAGAAAACAGCATCAACAAAGACCCCTATAGAGCCTCTATCCTCCATAGATTATTTCTTGGAGACTGAGTTGTTATTATCACTTAAAAGTCATGATGGCATGGGGATTGCTTAAGCAAAAGATGGTACATTCTTGGTAGGGGAGAAATTTAATCTGCGCTTGATGCTCTGATTGAATGTAAATATTATTCATGGCATGTAGCTTAGTCCTCTTTCCTAGTGGTTTTATGACTTGGGCTTCATTGGACTTCTATTGCTGAGCTACATCATTTCCTGAATATATCATCTGGATTGGAAGCACTTAACAAATTCTGGATTGACAGAGTATAAGGATCAGTGAAGCTGGAAACTGTTTATATTTTAAACTATCTAAACATATTATTCCCACTGTGCCTACTTTAGTTATTATGTGTGGGTCATAGCATATACTCTGTGGGCTCCTGTATTTTTTCTGAAAGTGCATGATGTTGTATTAGTTATTCCTAAGGAGGAAAAAGCCATCTAAAAGACTCTCAGGTTCTCTTTCTACTCTGATAAGTACGGAAGTGGCCTTTCAGAGGCAGGTGCCTACTCAGAGGACAGAAAAAGGTCACAGCTTATGTCCATCTGACCATCTTGATCATTACTGGTATACCACTTGCAGAAATGTATTTTTCATGAACTTAATTTGTATGGAATATCGTTGTGTGTCATTTCTAACCACACTTCATCTGCCATTTCATCACATACTCCTAGAAGGAGCCATCACAACACAACTGGTCAGTTTGCAAAAAGGTACGTTTGGGCCTAAGATACAGAAAATGGAAACACAGTTTATGAAACACAGGTTTCATAGATCAAAGATGGACTCTGTGTCCAGGGTTTCGATGGCTGGAGTCAGCTGTAGGCAATGCTTCCCAGTTTCAGAGCTCACAAGAATCAGCAGCTGGGATGTGTTACCATACAGAGCCAGATCAAAGCAGTATTTAATTTACTATTTATTTTGTATTTTTACTGCATCCTTTTTTTTTTTTTTTTTTTTTTTTTGTGAGGTTCTCTGACAGCTTCACAGCTGATGACTAAAGCATTGAAATATCACTGCCTTGTCACATAAACAGTCAGGACTGATTGGTTCCTCATTGTACAGCATCCTCTGAATGCTGTTAAGTGTATGTGTTGTATCTCTATCTGCCAGTGCATACAGACTTCGTAGCTGCAAGTTCTGTGTGTGATGTGCCTACATTTACACATTTTTCATCCTCCCTAGGCTCATGCTGTTAGGGCAATGCTCTTCATTTAATGGAATCACTTCTGATTTACACTCTTGTAAGTACGAGTGGAATTTGAGCCTTGATCTTTTTAATGCAAATTCATCAATTCTGTTTGATGAAAGGATTCCACTATGTTCTTCAGTTGCTTCTTGAAGTAAAGTCATTTAATTAGTTTCATGCAGCAAGAAGTCCCTACTTCTTGCAGTTAGCCCCAGAGCTGGAACCTCATGTTGGCAACCAAAACTCTCATTGTCGTGTTTTCAAGGAGTTACTTATTTTTCACTGACAGCAATCACTGATGACTGCTAACAATGACAACAATGATTTCAAAGCTGAAAGCTAAGAATAATATGTTTGTATATGTTAGTTCTCTTCTGGAGCACTGTGTTCAAATGCATCCCTTCTTTTAATTCAAATATTGTATTCAGCTTTGATCTGACAGTGGTACAAATTAGAAGGTCACAGAGGTTTCCCTGATGTAAAATCAAAGTGAATTCAGAAGCACACAGCAGGTGCTGGAATAGTGTAAAATGGAGGACATAAACATAACAAATAGCTGGCAAATCCAAAACTATATCAAGCGGCAAATGTCTACACAGTACTGCAAATTAACTGCTGTAGCAGGAGTGTCTGCAGTGGTGCTCAGAATGGAGGGCAGAATTCACTTACAGAGATCACAAAATAATTTTCTCCCCTGATCTTTGGCTACCTAAACCAGAAGAGGCAGAACAAGCTGTCTCTAAGGGATCTTTTATCTGTGATGGATGTGGCTCTGCTTTGTCCAGTAAAGTTGCTGATTTACTAATAGGAAAATATAAGTCTTTAGTGATGACATCTACGTTACTAACCTGAGAAAGAAAGTTCAAACAGATGTGTATCTCTAGGACTGTGAGTGATGAAACAGTCCAGAAGAATACCGTTAGCATCTGATGAGATGTAATATTGGAACCTGCAGTCACATCACTGGCATCCCCCATCCAGATCTATTCATTTTCTTTATTCAGAGAACATTGCCTATGATACGGCAAGGTTTGATATAGATGTGGTTCTCCAACAAAAAGGTAACAGATGTTTTATATAAATGTGAAATGTGCCCAGTGAAGATTTAAATTCCTCAGACTTTCCTTCTTATTGCACTGGCAACAAAATTAAGAGACTGTTGATGCTTCTAGTAAATTTAACAAATATACAGGTCATCTGCTGCATGGATTTTGGAGGGAGACAAATACTTTTCTTTCACACACCTGAAAACATTACATATGAGAATGCATTTTTAAAACTTATGATTTATGTATGAATCTCCGTAAGGGTTTTGATACTTGAATTTTTGTTCCTTGGGACTCATCTGATGGACCTCAAAAATTATTGCAATCAAGTCTGATGGATTTAAACTGATACAGACTACTGGTACCAACCAGGTAAAGCATGTGAGAAGAGAATGAGGCCCTACACTGTTGGCAGAGCAACCATAGAGGGCTTAGAAAACTGTTTGTGGAAATTATGGAGTTTGCACTATGCCAAGTACATCGAAAAATTAATGCCTGTCCCATATCAATGCTGAGCAAATGTATTTTGCTGATTAGAAATCAAAACTGAAGGGCTTCTAAGTGCATCTTCTTTGTCAAAGGGACTTAGGAAAAAAAATTCTTCAAGCATAATTTTCTTTGCTCTATAGTCTAAAAAGGCAGTTGGGTAATTTTTGTGATTTCTGTATGAATGCATACTTGTCCATTAATCCTTAAATAGTAACAATTGAGTATAACTTCACATCAAAAAGAGCTAATAAACATACAAAGTAGGAATTAATGAACATTTTTTACATTAAAGTTAGTAGAGCTGGAAAAAAGGGACATATGTAATCTCAGTACCTTCATAAGCACTGCAGCAAGCTGAAGAGGATTTGTTCCGTTCTGTTTGAAGAATGATAGCGTAAGTTAGAAGAGAGAGAAGCTATTATTCTAACAGAGAGGATTTCACAATATTCTTAATCCATGACTGTACATGAATTTAATTGAAAATTCATTCCTTTTTGTCTGGTATCTTTTAAACATCGATGCTGTACAATCCTTCTGCTTGAACTGGCAAAGCACATGTGAAAGAGAGCTAAACCGATCCTGTTGGTTATAAATTAGGACACATAAAGCTGCAGAAATTTCTTTCATTTCTAAATACAAAAATGAAGGACTATTCGCATTTAATCTTGAGGAACATGACTGTTTTAAAGGCTGGTCTTGCCCTTGGCATAGGAACATACAGACATCTTACATAAGGCAAGAAAGATAGAAAGTAATGCAATTACAATTCCTCAAGCCCAGAAAAATGAAAATTGTTCCTAAGACTGAGAAGAGAGCTAAAGATTTGTTTGATTAAGGTACAAATATCTGTAGAATATTTGTTTTACTCAGCAGCACAGAAATGATCTTTGCAGTATACAACATATATCCCATTATCCAATTGATGGCAGGGTGGAACTTTGGGCAGTGACAGAAATGTTGTTTTATCTATCTGCTCAGTGATTCACATTTTTTTTTTGCTCAACTGCTTTTACAGCTTTGCCAAGTTACAGAACAGTCAATAGCTGACGTTACGCCTCTGACAAACCAATACAATGTACGTACCCATCGCAAGACAGAGCAAGGAAAATGTTAGTTTTGTTTTTTTGTGACCTTTAAATTCTGAGGACTGGCTAAAATCAATTTATAGTTCAAAAAGACAGGATGATACCCACTCTAAACAGTAAAATTGCTTTGGCTTTGAAAGTTTGCGTTAAGTACAACACCTAGGCAATAGCCATTGATTTGGATACAGAATGAGTAGTGAGAGTAGGTTTGGAGAGTGTTGGAGGTCAGGGAACACCCTAATATGTTTCAAGTGAGTCTGTCTTGAATGCTTAAGAAAAAGATCTAGAGGAAAAACAGGGAACCCGACCTAATAACTACTTTTATGTGGGAGTAAACATCAGTTCTCTTGACAAATCACTCAGTGCAGTGCAAAGAGTACAGCCATCCAGACTGCCCCTAGAGAACTATGCATTGAATTATGAGAATTTCATTGAGAGAGAGCAAGATTGGATGACTGATAAGTAGTTGCTCTGCTATTGTCATTTTCTGCTTGAGGTCAGGACCCAGCTTTCCTCCTGTCACAACAGAAGACTTCTTCTAATGATCAGTCCTCAGAGATTAATGGGCCAGCTGAGTTTCAGAACTCCCAAAGGAAGAATACTGCTCAGGCTACAAAAGATGCTGTTGAAATGTTTTAATTATCAGTTGCCATTGTGTTGCTGCTAAGGTTGTTCTTACATGGCACTTTGTTCATCATCATCTTCACAGGTTACCATGGAGAACAGATGCCTTGCCACAAATAAATTAGGAGGGAAGGAAAGCAGAGTGGTACTGGCATGTGTCATGTTCCTATCCCACGGAGGAGGAAACATGTTTTGAAATCATATGTCTGTGCGGTGGCAGAAATACAAATGTGGTGATTCGTACATCTAGTAAGTCCTGTCCTGATGAATTCTACTAGTGGCAAATGAGAGGGTGAATCTCATTCCCGAGAGACAGGGACTCCTGAAATAAGATGCGCTGCTTGTCAGGGAGGAGAATTCACAGTTGGAAGAAAGGCACTGGGGTTCAACTTTAAAGCACACTGTATTGTAATGCCGTACTACTTCAGGTTCACTGACAGCCTTTGTCTGCAAAGCTATTTCAGAACATCCAAAAATTAGAAAGTACCTGGTCTGGGGGTTTTGCTGCAGATTCGGCCATTTCCAAAAAACCCTGTTGGACATCGGCCACAGACATAGCCAACATAAGGGGGTTTCCTGTCAAAACACAGCACTCCAGGAAAGCATGGCCTGTTGGCACAGGTGGTAACGTGGGGCTGATGTGCTGTGTGGCCTAGAAAGAAAATGGGAGTTCAAACATGTGTTATTTATCATTTCTCAAACAAGATGCACGTATGCAAGTAAGTATGTCTAAGCTCATCTAAAGTTTTTATTCTGCTTTTATTCTTTTGAAGAGTAATTAATGCAGAATGTTCCCAAACCTTGCGCCAAGTGTGAGAATGTCCTGTAGGCAGAGTGTAACAGAACAGCTGTTTCTCATTAAAGCAAGATTTATTAGTCTTCTACATATTTACAAGTATATAACTCAAAGTTGTTAGGCATTTATCATTGATAATATAGAAACTGTAATTTTCAGCATAAGTGAAAGATTAACTGGGTAAGAAACTGTTATTCAGATATCATTCTGGTCTCTTATAATTGGAATGTAATCACCAAACCTCACAGTACATATATACCTTAAATTTAAGAATTCACTGACAAGTACTTATGTTTCTGATCTAGAAATCATCTTCAAAGTGTTGAACCTTGTATGACAAGAGACTATTTTAATTATCTTAGAAATATGTGCTAAATTAAACACTGGTAGTATATGGTATTTTATCACTTATGATGTCACTGAATAGCATGAATATGAACTCCCTGTGAAGTATTTAATAGTGTCGACAGAGAACAGATGATGAATAAAATCCTAATGATGGTTGTAGATCTTTTATAATGGCCTCCAGTGAGGTCTCAATCATGATTCTCAAGCATTTCCAGTGTTTTCATTGCATGTTACGTACAACAATATGACAGATGTATAAAAGTCATTTTCTGGTCACGTTTTGGCTAGCCTGGCACAGATACACAAAAGAAGATGAGAAAAAAAGACTATTTTCTCCCACATACATCCCTACAAAACAGATGTACCAAGTCTAAATTATTCTATTCCCTGCTCTCACTAGAAAATCAAGGAAAAATGCAATACTGATTAGAAGTGGGTCAACATAAGCAACATACACTCTATTTTGAAGGTGCTGTAGTGCTCTGGGTCCTGCTGTAATGATGGGACAAATATTCTGGGAAAAGCATCTGCTGTAGTCATATTGATTTATGCTCAAAGCTTGGTCTTAATGCAGTGACTGCTGGTCAGATGATGGAATAAAATTCAGCATCACTTGTTTATGGCAAGTTGGCATAAGCTGTCATTCTTATCATCTTGTTTTCCATTGATCACTATGATTTGGAGTGATTGTGTTCTATCTCAAAACTGATGAGATTGTACTTAAGCCTGACCGGTCTGATTGCTGCTGCTGTAAGGGCTCTTTTCCCATGCAAAATTGTTTAGCAGCAATCTACAGGCTGATGTGTTGTGGAGATTTTAACTCTGTCTTTCTGTGATGTGTTATAAACAGCTTATGTTTATTGTTAAAATGGCTAAATGCATGATTTCAGAATATGTAAACTGCAACATGGACACAGTGGTATGGTTGGATGGTTGATTCTAGGTGGTTTGATAGGTGATCCTTGTGATCTTTTCTGACCTTAACGAGTCTGTGAACAGCTGAAAAATATTTTGTATTCTTGTATACCTACCGTGATTATGGCTTATGTTAAAATGCTTAATTACAGGAGAATTCTTTGCCTCTAAGGGTTGCAGTGGCCACTGAACCTCAGTTTTGTTCAATTCACCTTTGCCATTGTTGTTGTCCATGATTAAAGCTTTTGTAAAGTCAGCAGCAAGCACAGCTGTGGAAAGAAAACATGGAGACGAGGAAACGAGGTGTTAAGGGCTTATCTGTGATTGATGATAAAAAGCAACAGTAACAGCAAGTCAGATAGTTTGCCATCAGTTTGCTCTGGAAGCTGACCCTCAAGCAAATAAAGGCAAATCAGGTGAGTCAGCTGCTGACATTCAGCAAAGCTTCTGCATAAATATAGAAAAAATTACAATGCACAAACTCAATAATCCTTGCTTATCTGAGAAACATACTTAATATGCACAGTGATCTTTTATTGAGCTAAGGGCAGTAGGAAGGCATCAGGTCTCTGTGTAGTGTGTGGTGTTGGATGAAGACAGTAAACAAATGCTTGGGACCTGAAGTTTGTTTGATTCCTGCTTCTCCTTGAAAGCTTCTGCCTGAAACTGCATTGTGTGTGTGCTTGTTGGCTTTAGTTCAGCTACAAACTTTGTATGCTTCAAAATATCTGTGCTAACTATATATAAATGCAAAGAGAAAAGCTGATTGCTGGAACCTTTTGAAAAATATCAATTTATACAAAATTTGAAGAGAATTGCTTGGATGATCTGGGGATTGCTAAGTCTGCATGTGTGTGTGCTCTGAGTTACACAACTGCTGCTCTGAGTCTCCTGGATTTTCTGTACTCTTAACAGAGCCTGAGTCTATGACCTGTATGTATGTTGAATAATGCAATGAGCTGTACCCCACTTTAGCTATTATAATATTACTTTAGGTTTCTCCTTCCTCTGAGAAGCCTTTACCCTTCAGCAAAGGAAGCATGGGTGGGCAAGCTAAGCTTGTGTGTTAGAAGGAGGAAGGATGATTTCAAGTTAAACTGTTTAGCTTGTTCTAACAAACATGTATTTTAGAACTAAGGAAATATATCTGCAATTAAAAAATGCATAGGAAGAAATTATGAAAATATGATGATCATAATTTTGTATAAATTTCCTTGTTAGTCAAATTACCTAGAAAAATAGAAAACCACAAAACAGGTGCCAAATCACTTTGAAATAATCAGCATGGCTAAACAAGACATTAAAGAAAACATCTCTATGCAGATGTTTGGCAATATGATCGAGGGGTTTTTTCCTTTTGGCAGTCAATATAAGAAAAAGTAAATATTTCCATCATTTTCTTCTTGGACTTGATTGGAAACCCCAACAGCTAAGTGCAGAACACACTGAATGGTGAGTTTTCTTGTCCTTGCTCACTAAATGTCATTACTGGATTTGTGTGTGTGACTGAAGAAAGCAGGGTGTGGGTATTTTATTTCTCATGCAGTGGAAAGGCATCAGCATGGTGCAAAGTCACTGTAGCTTCCTGCTCAAGAGTTTGCAGAGAACTGCCTCAGCAACACATACTGGACATACATATTAAATTGTCCCCAGACTTTTACTTTGCTTATTGGGGTCTGTGGCATGATCTCATGTCAAATGTAAGCTCAGCAGCCGTGGGCTTTGCCCTCTCATGAAATACACAGCAGAGAGAGGTGAAATTTGTGAAGGATTTGCAGGTGGACCTTCTGCCTCCTACCCCACATCCATCCCACTCAGCATTCACTCAGAACAGAACTAATCCTGGAGGTGCTCCCCAGCTACTTGTTACTGGGTGATTTATTTATGATAGAGGTAGTGGGGAACCTGGAGAACATCCTTGGCAAATTATCTCGCTGACATCTGAAAAATACCTTTTTTGTATGCTGTGGTGTTCATTCTAATCAAAATGAAACTGAACTGCAGTGAAAAACAGCAAACTGAGACCAATTTGCAATTATCCATATTAATATAAGATGACAGTAGTCTGGTTTGTATGTTTAAAACTCTGTCCTTGAAGTGAATGACAAAGTACTCAATTGAGAATAAGAGCAGTAGAAGTGGGCCCATTTTTACCCTTTTATTATAACAAATCATGCTCTTACATTTGCAAGTTTTACCATTTCCTTCCATCCCACTCGGACAATTTCCACATACATATGATCCAAAGGTGTTTATGCAGGACACTCCAGGAAAACATAGACCCTCCTCGCATTCATTCTGGTCTTCCTGACAAGTAAGCCCTGTGGCAAAACAAGCAGAGGTTAATAATCAGGTGATATTCCCTGTTTATACTTCAGCTCAAATGTTCATTCAGACTGAGGCTTATTTCTCATCTGTAAACTCATTACATGGGATGTCACTCACGTTAGCATCAAATTCCCCACGCTTGGCCTTAAACATACTTTCATCAGACTGTTTAGTACTGTTCTTGTTGGCACCAGGAGTGCTGAACTTGGGACTACTCCTCCTAGAAACCTGTGCATATTAAATAACGACTCTGCCTTTTATATCTTAGCTGCTGTTCTTGTTATCATGTTTATGTAAGATCTTTGTCATACACCAAAGCAGCCAATGTACCCATTTTGGCTTTAGGATATGAAGAGTCCCACACTGACACTCTGCGCTCTTCATTTCTATGGGAATGTCACACTATCAATAGCTTACTGTACAACAGCCTGACAGGGTTTGGCTAAAGGTGAATCTGACAAAATGATCGAATTTAAAACAAAACAGTTTTTTTCTATTTGAATTAAAATTTGAAGGAACTGTCTCTGAGCCACAGAGCTGGCGTTCAGAAGATAAGCTGCCCTAGGATCTAAATCCCAAACAATAGATCTTGGCTGCTGTTGGTTTTTTGTCTGTAAACATTTTAAAATCCCTTGAAGTAATTCATGTTCAGAGTCACAGCACCGGATGAATGAATGAATGGTTACCTGTAGAGAAGGCTGAACCCAAAGCTAAAATGTCTATGTCAACATGAAGTGATGTGGCGTAATCATATATGCTGTTGTTTACAGGCTCACTTGGGCTTTAGATAAGCATGCTGCTCAATATGTGCACTTGAGAAAATTTGCTTGACTGCTGTTGGTTACTGGAATATGCATCCCAGTCTTGAATTATCCCATAATATCTCTACTAAGGAATGTTCTTTGTTCTTTGCTCCTTGTAAGAATAACCAACGAGATTGGGATGATTTCTGGGGAGTCCAAATGACTTCTTCAAAGTATACCATAAGGTGCAGAATGGCTTGTTCCTTATTGGATATTCAGGTTGATTAAGATATTCTATCTTTTTATTCTTAAAACTTCTTTCTTCAAAACAGAAGTTTGGCACAGAGGAATGAATTAGAGAAACAGAACGTTGTTATTCATCTTCTGCAGCATAATCTCTCATTTCTTCAGCATTTCAGATAGGTTCCAGAGCTGCTTTCAAGTTAAAATAGCATCTCCATGTAAGAAAATCCAATTGAAGTCTCTCTTGGTTGTACTGCCTCAATATAGCTAGTGACTTCACCTTCTCATGCCTGCTTTGTCTTGTGGGCAGACAAAAAAATGAACAGCAGAACAAAAGCCATGTCCTTTTTCTGGTGCCATCTGAATAGAGATTGTTCTACTTGTGCATGCTTCTTGCTTAGGAAAGCACTCCTTGTTTGGACATCACTTAGTGTTACAGGTATTAATTTAGTTTTTCTCTTTTGTTACATTTTGGATTATTGTTTATAATGTATAATTTAATTAGCACATTGATAGCATCATGCTGTTTCTATCTGATACTGCTTTCTGATAACACATTAGGAGATTCTTAGACATCATATTGTGGGGAATATTGAATGAGTTTTCTGTTGTTTAGATTAGTAATTATTTTTTTTTTCCCTAAGTGTAGTTTAAAGATGAAACACAATAACAGGCAATCAAAGTAAGAATGGAGTTCCCAGTTTACGTAACAAGATCTACTTCTCCCTCAATCCCTTTTCCTCTTTTTCCCTCCTTATCCCACACTATTTTGCAGAGGGCTGACTTTAATGCTCTCATTCCTGAGACTTTAGAGAAAACAAAGGATAACCATAAATAACAGCCTATATTTTAACACCCACCCAGCCAATTTAAGCGTAGAACTATGCAAGCACCACTTCACTTTGCTCTAAGAGACTTAATTTTAAATGCTATCTGATCAGTGCTGGCATGATGTTAATCCAACAATGTCTGAGGTGAATGTTTGGAAAGTCTTAAACTTTGCTGAAGGTTGCTGGAGAGGCAGTAGAAATTGATAGAAAATTGTCTTCCACAAGAAATGTCAGTTACTGTGCCTGCGTGACCTCCAGTGCGCTGCAACACAAGGGAGTTCCAGTTCTGTTGACACTGCTACCACACAAACAAAAACATTAGGAATAAAAGATCTTCAGGTTGCAAGGTTGAAACATCTGTTTCCTTGCCAGCTCTATTTCTCCGTCCCCGCATGAGAAATTGGCTGAGAAGATCAACTCCTTTCATGCCTTGAGAGGAGCTGACCACCTACAGATATAGGGAAGGACTTTTTGACTGTGTTCAAGTTAAACTGAATCTAAATGAAGAGGAAATCTCATTGAAAGACTGTAAAGTTATTACAAACCATGAACACTTTTTTTTTGTTGTTGTTCCAGTTTCCTTTTCTTCTTCTCTGCCCCCATATTAGTGAATGGAGACATAGGGAAAGAAAGGATGGTTTTGTGATTTAGATGCAGTTTTTTCAAGGAGGTGTTCTGTTCTCAAGTAGATAAGATTCTTGCTTTCAGTGACCAAAAGAAGAAACAATAGGAATTCTTGTTAACACTGGTGCAGGAGAATGAATGAGCTTTGAATGCACAATGAGATAAGCATGCATTAGCCTCTGCAGAAATTGAAAGTATTAATAATTCTGGAGTCATCATCCTCTCACATTTTCTTGTGGCTCCCCCTGCCTTGTTCCCTTTTCTACGTTATGCATTTAGACTGCCAGAGATACACAGATGCACCTGAATTGCTACCATTCAGCAAAATACTTTGTTCTTTATCCTTCTCCTGCAGTGGTGTTTTGGAAGCTCTTAAGAGAGTTAACATTTTGTTTCTACTACCTGTTCCCTATCATTTGTAAAGATTTGATGGTGAAATGATGCTGTCACTTGAGCAGTATAGCATTGCCTTCTCATTAGATTATTGATGTTTTTCTGGGGAACTGAGACATAAACACAGCATCAAGGATGAGCTTTTATTGTTGTCACAGAACCTACCCTGAAGTAAAATGATCTTCCCAGCTGGCTTTCAGCTCCACTTGCTTATAATTTCTCACCTGCTATTAAAATTTTGAGATGTATTTCTGTTTTGCACAATCATATTTTTATTTTGCTGTTGATTCTGTTTTAGCTTTTGGGTTGGGGAGGTACAGCAAAAGCACTGCACATTTATCTAAGCTGACAGGGCTAGAGGATTTGGGAAAGCAGTGTTTTTATGGCCATTAAGGTGTCCCTTGTCCTTATTTTCAGAGCTGGCTGTATGCTGCTTTCAGGCACGTTATTCTGAAGTGTTGGATATTCCATTCTTGACTGTTTGTGTAAGAATAAGAACCACGTTTTAGAATATACACCATAGGATTTTATAAACAAAGCGTTGTTATTATGGCAAACTATTATATGTGGAATAATAGAGCTTGATTTCATTCTGTTCCATCTATGTTCAGGAGTGAGAAACTGGTGAAGGTCAGTGAACAGGAGCAGATACACTGATGTTATTACCTCATGGAGTTGTTTTTTGTCCACTTAATCTACCTCCTTGAAGGTGGCAAAGAATTATTCTCAACAGTGCATTTAAAGTATTTAACCAAATCCAGCTGAAGATGTTCCCCGATTTCCCTGGGGAAATCATTTCCAGGGGAATTTAAGACCGTGCCACTCTAAATGTGTTTATTTTGTTTGAAGTGTTGTATTTTGATCAATATTTCTGTCATGTTTCTGTATGCACAGGCTTGTGCATAGCTCTCTTGCTAGTATTTTGTGGCATAAACACTTCAGACAGCAGATTTTGGCTGTACTGTCCCATTACCTGGACTCAACTATCAGAACAACGTGAAACTTTTGGGCCACTTTTATGAGCTTCCAACTCTGAATTGCTTTTGTTTCATTTCTGTTGGAATCCTATATGTAATAAAGCCTGAACTTTGAATCCCACATAACTAAAACAGAGAAGGTGTCATTAACTCCTGGAAGAGAGAAAGGTTGCCTTCCTGCCTCCGTGAACCCACAGAGGATAATCTGCTCATGGTTTTTGTATATAGGTACCATATGCAGTAATAGTTACATGCTTTTGATGTTACTTCTACTTGAAATTTTCAAAGATACAGCGCTGTACTGAAGTCAATATTTTGGGTGTCATGAATTCGTTCACGCTTTCACATGTGAACAGACCAGTTTTGGGTTTTTTTACAATGATTTCAAGCACGAAAATGTGAGTTCAGATTAAGGTGGTTTTTTATTGTTTTTTTTTTTTTTTTTTTTTTTTCTTTTTTTTTCCCCCCTATACTTTTCCCTTGCTTTTCAAATGGTGCTCACCCAAACAGTATCTTAACACAGTTTCTGTTAGTACCCTTCCTTCACTGCTGGGAGGCTGTTTTGACTCTGACATGAATGGATAGTAACTCAAAGACAATGACTTTCCAATGACTAATCAAACTAATGACTACTATGCGAGTGGCTGCTCTTTTAAATGGCACTGATGCTAGCAGCAAAGCTAAGAAAAGGCCACGTTTAGAAATCCTGTATGTTCAGGTTTGCTGTCTGCCTCCTGAAAGGATAAACTGCAAACAAAAAGGCTTCAGCAGGGCTCCAGAAGGCAGCATGTTTGGGCTGATGGGAAAGCTTGTTGTGTTGGCAGCAAGCTGTGATTCCAGCAGCTGGAATGTGGGTCCTGGTGTGGAGGATGTGCGAGACTCTGTGTGACACCTGGAAGCAGCTCCACACAGCCCAGCACAATTCCAAGCAGCTCTCACCTCTGCGATCTCACCAGATGCTGCTCTCTCACCTGACACTTCAGGTTCTCACTCCTTCTGTTCCTGTTTGCACTGTTAGTCTTGCAGCCACCTCTTCTGTCTCAACTGCATTTTCTTCTCCTATTCCTCCTCTTTGTGCTTTATATTCTGCATTTCTGAAAGGAACTTTCTGGGGACAGTGATCATTCCTCTTGCCTATAGCCCTTAAAATCATATTGTGGTCAGCCCTGAACAGTTTAGAAGCTTAGACTTTGCTTAGCTCATCTCACATGTGGATAGCTGGGAAATGAACTGGAGGAAGCTGAGACAGGGGGGCTGACCACACTATCATGGTTGTATCAGGATGCAGACCTGTAGGTCCATTCCTTCCTTGAGCGTGGATAATTAGATTGCTGCTTTTACATATGATATGTCAAAAGCTATGTCAGAAAAGGAATAAAATGTTCACCATTTGACATATTCCTCTGGTTGCACTGCACTCAAAACTTCCTGAAATGCAATTTGTCTCTAGTTAGAGCTGGAAGAAAGGATGTCTTACCTCCTAAACCAGGGGGACATTCACAAGCATAGCTGTCCACACCATCCACGCATGTTCCGCTTTTGCACGGGTTTGATTTGCACTCATTAATATCTTCCTGACAAAGCCCTCCATCAAATCCATTTGGACATAAACACAGATATTCACCAAGGCCTGGAGGGAATTTAATATTGGTAACACATGTTCCACCATTGAGACAGCTGCAGGGCTTCACTCGAACCTGCAGAAGGCAAAAGAGAGTTGTGATAAGATTCCTCTGAATAATCACTGCTGAGAGGTATATTGGTACCCATCAGGAAGGGCCAGGTTTGCAGTGCAAACACGTTGCCTAGTATTATGAATACTTATTTCTAACCCATTTCTTTTGTCTAGATTGATGGTCTTGTACTCAGCATACTTATTTATCTGACTGGAATCTTGGCTTTAGAGGGATTTTTTTGTTCATCATTTAGGGGCACATTCTAACTTCTTATGAGAAAGAAACCCTATTTGCTATAACAGCGGTTTTTACACAGTGTCTGAGGGCAAGATTTGTTCCTCATTCTTCAAAGAAATGAAAAATCTCTTTGCCTGCCTGTGTATCTTCCTTATTGTTTTACATTATAAATGGCTCCCAGTCAGGATGAGGATTGTGGCATCCTTTACCCAGTTTCTCTCTCAAGGAATAGAGATCCACAGTCGTGTTACATATGGATGAGGACAGGATTTCAACAGATTCAAATCTCAGTACTCTCCCATTTTGTTAAACGCAAATCTAGTTTGAAACATTTCCCCTTTGCTGTCTGTGTTCAGCAGATCAGTATTTTTTGATGTGAGTAGCTTGAATGAGTGGAAATTGGAGTCTTTAGGAAAAAATATCCTTTTCTTCACAAAATTGTTCTCTTGTCAAGGTTCTGCATCCCACTTTATTAGCTCATCCTATCACAGGATTAATGTTAGGCTATGCAATAAAGTCATGCACGAGCTCTGCCAAGAAACTTCAAGTGTGGAGTAATGACATAAGAGCAAGACACCCTCTAAAGATATCATTGAGAATGAGTTATAATCTCCCTTTTATAGCTGAAACTCAGTCTTTTATGTTATATGCTTTTTTATTTTTTTCTTCTCTGCGATCCAAATGCAGAATGTGAATTTTAAAGCAGATTAATGAACCATTAACAGGCTCTGAAAGAGAGTTCTTTCAAACAGCAATCAACAGCACTCTCTCTTGTTCACTGTATATGTAGTTTCTACATTCTCAGAGATATTTATTCCATTAATTGATCATTATTGCTATGCTGCATAATATAAGGGTTTATGAGTTATTTTTTTTTTGTTTTGTTTTTGTTTTTAGACAGTAACAAATTATTAGTTTCAGTGACAATTGCACCAAAATGAGAACATGATAAACAGGTGTGTTATTCTTTCCTTTTAAGTATTCTTTCCTTACCTCAACAGTGTATCTTCTCTGCGCATTGCATTCATCCGACACAGTGAATTCAAAGGTCTGCATTTCTTCTGAATCAACTTTCCAGATAAGAAGGCCAGCGGGAGAGAGCCTGGCATCCTGTGGCCCAGCCTCTAAGATGAATAGCACAGCTGACCCTTCCGGATCCACCGCTGTTAACTGGTAAACAAAATTCTCACCAATAAATGTCAGCAGCTGGCTGGAGGGGGCCTGGAACACAGGAGGCAGGTTGTCTAAACAGCAAAAATGAAACCATGATTACATAAATTCTTGTTTCTGCCGTGTAAAGATTCACAGTACAGGTCTTTGTAGGGGTTCTCTCAGTGATGAAAGTATCCTGAGACTGGTGGAGGAAACAATTTAGATGTTAGAGGCAGCAAATGTCTTTACCAAACACATACTTTTTTACTCCTATTTTTCTCATGTTCTATATGGTACTCTGATTACTGTTGTGTATGAAAAACATGGGGGAGAGGGGATGTGTCTTTTGTAACCTCCTACTGCTCCGTGTTCCCTAGTTCTTACTGAAATTTTAACTGTATCTCTAACGCACCTATACTGGTCCACCCTACTCTACCCTACTCTGTTTAAATATATGTAAAGCAGTTCTCAAAATGATGACTGACAAATTGGCTGGGCAGCTTTTGGGGGCAAAAGTTGTGTAACTCTTCCATTGAGTAGCTTCTACTGTCTTTACACGTGAGTGGTAATTAAGCCTCAGCAGTTTGATTGAATTCAGTTGGACATTTCTGGAATAATGATCTTCTCAGTGCCAGGAGATGTACATCTGTGATACTGAAATTCTCTATCCTTGGAGACATTAGTGCATATCATATCAACATTGGCCTTGTTATTTTTAGTTTTGTTTTTGTTGTTGTTTACGTTCGGTATTTTGTTAATGATGATAAAAGCCTAATTATACTGGGCTATTGTACAGTACTAGACAAATGCTGCCTGAAGATATTTACAATGAAAAGATGCGAGCAAGACAAAGTGGAGAAAAATATTACATTTTAATATTAGAAAGCAAGGAAAAGTAAGATCAAATGAATACCTTCAGGTGACAGCAGCACAATGCAGGGCTGGAAGTTTCATCTCAGTGTCAGAAACCTCCTCTGTCTCCAGCCTCTTTCCTCTTTAACCAGCAGTACAAATTGACATGTACTGATATTTACAGGAATCTTCTTACAATGCAACTTGTCCACAATTATTTTTAACTTAGAGAATATTTATGATGTGGACTGATCAAAAACAACTGAATTCCATTTAAAGTCACTCTCTAAAATTATGGACTGTGTATTTGTTCTCATAAAGACAACCTGTATCTTTGCATCATCAGGGTTTCTTTTATGTGTGCATATCCTATCACACTTTGCTTTCCATAGCATGCCTCACATTATGCAGCTATTTAAATGCCTCTGCACTCATTGCTGCTGTGCTATCAAAGCTTTCTAAGCTGCTTCTCCAGCAGAACTGTTGAGATCTCCCATCTATTAATTTAATTTTTACTTCACAAACAATAAAGCAGTGGAGCCCATAAGAGTTGTGCCCAAAGTAATCAGTGAAATATTGATGATGAGGTGCATTTAAAGATAAACACAAAGATGGTGTTTACTGGATGGAGGGTAATGAGGTGTTATAGACACAAAAGAACATAAGATCAGATCTTATCTGGGGTTGTTAGTTGAGAGTCAGCTGAACTTGAGGCAGCAGAGTGCCCAGGTGGCTAAGAATGCCAGTGCCATCCTTAGCATTCAAGAGATGCTTGAATGCTTGAAAGGCAGCTTTCCCCATGACCCCTGCTATGAAGGGCTGCACAATGAGCTGCTTGTTTCCTTATCACTTAGAGTCGGGGCCAATCTGTGGTCTTTTGTGGAGCATTTCACAGTATTTGGCTCAGAGAAAGAAAACATTTATTACAGATAGAAAAAAACATACATTAGTGTTTTAAAAGTAGTGTTTTCCTCAAATCGTTCCCTTAAAGATTTGTACCTGTGAGATGATTATAGTTGTTTTTAGGGTCCATCACCTTTTGCTGACAGATAAGGGCCCTGCATGTGGTATCAGCATATAAAAAACTTCTTTATAGGGTTTGGTTTTATTAATTAAAGATTGGTCAGGTTTTGGCCAGAACAAGAGAAGAAGCTAGAGGATGCTTAGTAAACACGGTGGAGTTCTTTCTGTGTCCCCAGTTATTATTCCACTGCAAAGAGTCCACAAGCACTATGTAGAATAGATCCATATCAACATGTTGAGGAACTGTGCATTTCATAGACTACTAAATTCTAAGCTAAGTGCTTCTAAATCTTAGAAAAAAGCTGTCTTACTTTCATTAATAGACCAGGTGAACTTTGAAATGCCAGGTTCACAGAGAAGACAAGGACTGGCGGGGCTTGACTCTCCTTCTCCATAGCAAAGTCCATCTATATTACAAGTATTGTCCTGTCAAGAAAGGAAATAAAAATGGGTGGGTGGATTTTGGAGATAAGCAGGATCTTGCCTGTCTCTTGAAACAATAAATGGATATCAATTTATATGCTGGTGCTTTCTTCTGACAGGGTGAAAGCATGATGTGGAGGTCATTCAGTTTCCATGTACAATCCCTGTAGCTTTGAATCCTTTTTCTTAGGTAACTTGTAATGCTATTCATCCCAGATGAATGTGAGCACGATTCTGTTTTCATTTTAACAGTATGTAGTGGATGTGATCATTATTTCCAGCTGTGACTACTGATGTGGCGACTATTTTGTAGCTGTCAGAAGTGAGTTCTGTGAAATCTCAAGTAGGTGTTCAGGAATTGTGTAGATGTGGTACTAAGGGACTCGGGTTAGTGGGCAGTATGGGTGGTGAAACAGTACAACTTTGAGTGCAACAAGTAAAAAATATGCAGAAAACCCAAACCTAAAAAGAGTCATAATTTTCCCCATGTCAGATTTCCAACACTGAAATTTGGATGTGAATTAGATTTTATTACATTGTTGCATTCAAAGGCTTGAAGTTCTGATGAAAAAGCTGCTGTTTTTCTGATGTGATAATGTGGTGGAGAATAGGCTCCATAAAAGAGGAACACAGAATGCAAACTGGCCAGGTATAAAATGTCCCTTAATTGAAACACCTTTTCTGAAAGCAATTTAGGTATTGCAAAGTGATGTTATAAGTGGAGTAATTAGAATGTGGTTTGATGCAATTGGAAGCCTAGTTCAAATAATCCCTTGAAGCATCTCAGGCTAGAAATTATTATGACACCAAGAGCAAACCAGTATATTGAGATGGTACGTATATTTCTGAGTTCCAAAAGTGAAAGAATACGTAAAGCCTTTGTCATTAAAAAAACCAACAACAAATAGTTTTAATTGACGTAGTTATGACATAATTATTTTTATTCTTAGATTGAAATAGCTTTGCCCTCATTTGGGCTTATAAACCAGTTCTGCTTACTGATTTATTAGAGAAATGCGATCTTTCATCTTATCTTGGTAACTGCTACTTTACTGCAATCAGTGCAACTTTGAAAACTGTGTTTTCCCATTAGTGTTAATGAGAACAGCGAGGCAAATAGGTTAAGATGTACCTGATTAATCTTCATTTTAGACCGGTGGTCTCCTGTTCCCTTGTACTTGCCTCAGGGTAGGAAAGCAGGATTAGCACATTCAAATATTCTTATCAGCAAAAGTATTTTTTAAAGCCCCTTTGCAAAAGAGAAAAGGTGCCTAATGCAGTGCTATAGAAAATAAGAGCAGGCAATCTCGTTTGCAAGGGATGAAGGATGTTACACTGGAAAGTTCACAGGAAAACAAAAGGATGTAGTGCTCTCCTGGCAGTTCCCAGTGTGCTGGCAGTTTTAAACATAGCACTAGGCTTTTGATTATGGTTTTGAAGCTGTCAAAGCACTATATGTTTGTACTTAGTGTTATTTAATGTAAGCAAGAATGTTTGATGTTCTCTCAAGTGTGCTTTTATATGACAAAGACCACGTAACATACGTCATAGTATATCTTTCGAGGCAGCAGAAAATGGGTGTAGAAGTGAAATACCTTACAGCTGCAGTACCCCATCCAACTAGCCTGGGAGAGCTAGCAGCGCTTCCTAGGAAGGATACTTCAACAGCAGAGACAAGCTTCATGGCAGGGCAGCCACAGTCCTATTTACCGCCATTGACATTTGCCCACATACCTATTGTCTGCCATGCTCTTTGCGAAGTGCCCTTCTGAGAAAGGTCCAACACAGAGAGGACATATACATACATAAATACATATATATATACAAATATATGTATATATACACATATAAATATTTATATACATATACACAGACAGGAGATTGTGAAAGACAGAGAAGTATCAGGCTGTTCTTCTGAACTATGAAATAGATTTTCCTCTTCTAAAACAGTTATTGCACACAGTGCATCAGAGGGAGAGAGAGGGCTAAGGAGGAGATGAATGACCCATATTGAACATTTATGCTCTTTAAATTACCTTTAATTTACAAAGTCCGGTTGGATGGGATTCGCAGGCCTGGCAGACTGCGTCGTACAGGGTCAGCACTCTGGAATTACTGTACTGGAAGCCATCATCAGTGATCTAAATGATACAAAAATCATCCTTATAAGTAATAATGTTCCATATGGAGACTGTCTGCCCATTTTGGAGCGTATACTGTTGCACCCTTGAACTGGATGCCTGCCAATAGGACAAATTAAAGCACTCATGAGTCGCTCTACAGCAAGCTAACAAATTGCTTAATGCTCCAAAGTGGAAACTATTCATTAATAACTAAAAGATCTTTTGGCTCAGCTGGCATTCAACTTTTCTGATTGCGGTGAGGTGCTTCTTTCCTTAGGTTTTTATTTATTTCTTTATTCAGTATGATTGTGGAGGCTGCACAGAGACTTGAATACTGTAAGGATGGATTCCAGGAAGGTGTGAAATGAAAGTAAGATATTTGGCTGAACTTTTGGATCTCTTTCTTACAATGTGGTAAATCAGTTAGCAATAACCTTAAGAAGAAGAAGAAAAAAGGAAAGGATGTTTTATATTAACCTCTAAAAAGTGCTGGGGTGGATAATACCAGACAGCAACGGTCCTATTTCCATAGGAAGGTATATTAGAAGGGCAGCCCTGTACATGTAGGCTCTTTAGAAAGCCTTAATTTAGGCTGGCAGTTTTAATATATGACTACTTACACAATATAAAGGTTTATGTGAATCTACATTTAAATTTAATTTTCTTTTTCCCTGATAAAAGTGAAAAGATAACAGAATAGCGTGGAAATCCCAAATACAAAAATATTTGTTGAAGAAGTAAAGTACCGATACTAGATCTAGTGGTTGGCAACCCTGCGTGCAGCAGGGGGCTTGAAACTTGCTGATTCTTGAGGTCCCTTTCAACCCAAGTCATTTTATGACTCCAAGGAGCTTATCCTCCTCCCTGTGAGAAGAACAAACAAGAGAGGCAGCACTCCAGGGCTGTCTCTTCTCTGAACTGCAGTGCTTACAGGCAGCAGAACTTCCATTAGGAATACATTATTCTTAATGCATTTTATATTCCATTTCTCTCTTTAACCAGAGTGTCCAGTGTTGTTTCAGTGTTAGTGCACTAATAGTGGGTGAAATGAATAGACAGGGAAAAATATAAAAAGCTATAAAATAGACTTAATTTTTATGTCTGAAGTGAGCATTGTGAATAGAAGGTAACTGTTTCCATTTCTTTTTAAACCTGTATATATATTTTTTCTACTGATTATTACAAACTTCCATTTTGATGCCTTTTTAGAATTGGGTCCATTTATGGTTGTTTCAATTGCTTTTCCATTAGTCACCTTAGTGATGTGAAACAAAGTCCAAAAGCAGCAATGAGAACTGAGCTGGGGCAAACCTCTATTCAGACTGGGTTGACCCTTAAATGCCAAAAGCTTGCTGAGAGCTGTTTCTTGCCTGTTTGAATGCACGAGTCCCCTGGAAAGGGAGAGATGCTGCTTCTGGACCAGCAGCCAGGACAGGGAGGAGGCCTTTCCTTTATACACAAAGTGCATTTCATGCACCATGAAGTGATCTTGGTGTGTTGCTCATCATTGAAATACAATTTGACTCATATGAATGTTTTATAAATGAGAAATGAAAGCTGTGAGAACTTGTTGAATTCAAATTCAGCTTCTGTTAGTCTGACTTCTAAGCAAATATTTTTCCTGCTCCTGACAAATACAGGCAATGATAACAAATTGAAGATAACCACAAAACTGCTTCCCAAATTCAGTAAGTACCTGCCAGGCTCTTCCACCCCTTCACCCAGGTGTCTGCGTGGACAGCCTCTCTCAACTGCTGTCCAAGTGGGCGTTGTGTTTTGGTATTTAAACCAATTATCCCATGAGTTGTACTGTATCTCATGTACTCTTATTGACATGCAGCACCATGCCATGGGAAGAACAAGTGAAAAATGAAGCACAAATACATAAAAGAGCACTGAGAAGAGCTTGGGAAGCTCTTGTTCCCCCAGCTTCAGCAGTGAAAAAAGCTTATGTGAAACTTTGCTGATTCCCTTGAAATTTGCTTTGAGAATGAGGAGAGATTCTGAAAATAATGAATGTTGTTTTTTTTTTTTTAGATAGAAATATTTATTATGATTTTGGGAACAAACTTTTCCCTGTGTTTGAAAAAGTATCTATTAATATAAACATGAAGTTTAACATTGCAGTAAGTTATACCAGGAATTTTCTGGAGTGCAAATTTTTGAATGGTTGTGGAAATCTTTTCAAACCCTTTTTTTATTTTTATTTTTATTTTTTAATCTTGAAAAGATCCATCATTTTGTTCTCTGTGCTGTCATGTGTTGCTCACTGCCTTTGAAACCAAGCTCCGAGTTCTTCCTTGACAGTTCACTCAGCAAAGAAGTCCATGGGAGGACTGGGGTTAGCATGCCAGAGTGTGGGACCAAGGGGATTTAAATGTGCACACGTTGCCAGCCATGGCCCTGGTTCTTCTTCAGCATTCAGAGGTGAGGGGAAAGGCAGCAGGCTCCCAAGCACAGAGATTTCTTTGAACTCAAGTGCAAGGAAAAAGGCCTTCTAGATGTGTTTTGGGAGGAAAAAAGTAAGAAAAATCACACAGACCTCCTCATGGCTGGAAGGCAGCTCCTGAAAGCAAACTGAGTGTAATGCACTCTGGCTGCATGCCACCTATCCTGGTTGCACTGGATAAAGGGCTGACAGACGAGCTCTGCTCCCACAGAAATTTTGCACCCAAGTGTTTTATTTTTACACGTGGAAATGTTCAATACACATCTGCAGTCTTCCTTCCATAGCAGGATATATTTCTCATTTAAATAAATTCAGTCTTAGCAAAGGAACTGTATCTGCTGAAATAACCAGCCTGGCTGAGCACTAGACCAAAGTGAGCAGGAACAAGGTCAGCAAGACACCAATGTCTTAGAAATATTTAAGTATCACAAAAGAGGCTAAAATCACAACCGAGCTGACCCAGCTCATGCAGGCACTGCACACACAGCCGTCCAAGACCGCACCATGCCATGCCTGCTCACTGTGCAGTGCAAATGGCTGCCTTGAAACCAGGGGTCAGAACAACTTTGCGCTTGCTTCCTAATCATGAGTTTGAGATGGAGTTTCCAGAAATGAAATACTAATGATTAACAATTGATTAGTCCAGCTGCATCAATCTCAGGTGATTACCTGGAGAAGTGATTGCAATTTGTGCTTTTGGATTGCCTACATAGACACCTGTTTTTAGCTCCCATTGCTTTGGTTATGTTTTTTCCCCCCATCTCCAGGACATTAATGTGAGGCATCTCCTATTCTGAAGGGATGCATTTACACTTTGCATTTTAATTTACCATGACAACTGATTTTCTTCTTTTAAATCATGTCTTAGAAACATAAGAAGAAATTCCTACTTTCACTTGCCATCTCGCGAACGGCTCATCGCCAGCTACAAAGTGCACAGCCTCCATCTCTGTAATGTTCAGGAGAGGAATCTGGCAGTCAACAGCCTTAGAGCTGAGAAAATCTGCTCGTGTGGTTTCTTGATCTCTTGATATCCATTCGCCGTTGAGATGCTACAGTTAAACAGAAGGAGAGTGCAGAAACTGAGGGCTCATACAAAGAAGTTCCAGTTGTCAACATATGCTTATATTTCCAATTAATAATAGAAGGCATTTACAGATGGTTTATTGAAAGAGGTAATGTTGTTACTATAACCACAGCAAAAAGCCATCTATGCTGCTCTATGCATGCAAGCGATCTGTTGCTTTAGGAAGGCATTTTGGATGAGCAGCTAGGATGAGCCAGGGGAATGTGGTGAAGCAGCACTGTGGTTGCTCCTAGAGCTCTGCAGCTTGAGAACCTTCTGACACCTTCAGGCATTGTTTGCTGCTGAGCTACATTGACTGCATCATTGACTACTTGCTCAGGGCACGTGATATCATAAGTGAGCAAGGTATGCTAATCTCAGCTGTGTCTTGTTAAGAATGAAAGGGATCAGGCTCAACATCTTTTTATGAGGTAGATTTATGAGATGAATCCAGCATCTCCTGTCTGTGCATGCAGATGTACCAAATAATTCAGTCCTAGCATTGCCCTTGTGTTCATAATAAAATTATGTTAGCAGAAGAGATGGGTTTAATAGTCAGTGGAACCTGTGACTTGGTATTGAACTATTGGAGCCTATAAATGTGCGGAGGAAGCCTTGTATTTAACTGCAACACTTAGCATTCAAACAAGTGTAAGAAAGCAACCAATCATTGCAGATGCACAAAATGAGAAATAATAGTTGTGATTTTGGGCTTCACTGGACTACAGTGTAGCTGAAGCAAACAAGAGTCAAACAAAACCCCGCAGAACAAAACTGACTAGATATAACTTTGCATTTCCAAGGCATCAGAAAAGGGCTGAGCTTCTTCAGCTCCCCCACTCATAGCAAACATATCGGTAATGGGATCTGTAACTACTGCAGCAATGGGAAGGCAGTCTGTACTGCTCAGGGTTGAGGAGTTTAATGCAAATGTGACACAGCATGACTGTATCATCAATACTTAATGAGCCCATGGGAAGTTACTTACAATTAATCTGGTGACTTCGCAGTGCAGATGGGGAGAATCCTTGAAGCCAATGCCGAACACCCGGACACGGCTGCAGTCAGAGGTGCGAATGTCACATAGGCCCCTGTTTTCCAAGCTTGTGATTTCCAGAGCTTGCTCTGAAATGACAGAGTTTAGAGTGTAATGTGCTGTTCCTTTCTGGTTTATCAGAGGTTTTTTGGTTGTTGTTACAGTGTTGCTTCAGCTGACCCTGTTAAGCTGTTGACTGGAAGGATGGTTTTTATGGTGTAGTGTGCAGAAGCATCTGGGTGGGAAGTGGAGATATCTGAAGATGGCTGAGCCACCAGACTCCTCATAAGATGAAACGTCTGTGTAAAAGGCATTGTTTTTTATTTTAAAAGCTGTGGGTGTAGTTTAATTCTGCAGATGTTCAACATAGGCTCTGGGATAGCACAGCACTCGGGAGGTCTCTGACACCCTCTGTCAATATCAGCAGTCTGTCAGGACCATGGCCTCATGTATTCCTTGATACCATTTGTACTTCTCGTGGTCAGGAGAAGCTGTTATGATGACAAACAGTATAAAATAGAAGACTTGCTTCTTGTTTCCCAGACAGTATTTAACAGCAGGAGTATAACTGGGAACCCTGGGAGGCACAGCACACTCCTGCATGATGTACCATGAACTATTCGCCTCCTGCGTGACAGGGAGAGGCTGCAAAGCTTTTCTAGTTCCCTTCTCCATCACTGTTGCTCTAGCAAAATAATATTGCCCATCAGTTTTCTCTGAGCTGTAGCTTATCTAAAACAGAAGCTTAATATTTTAATGGTACATTGGCTCAGTTCTGATTCAAGGGGCAAAATGCCCTTAGCTGAGCTGATAACCTTCCCCATACCTTGCTGTTCCTTTAGGGCTGTGCTGTTTATGCTCTAAGTAGGATGAATGCTGTTTAAACATTGCCAGATTGCAGCCCATAACAGTAGAGCTGCATGACTCTCTCTTTTTTTTTTTTTTTTTTTTCAGAGAAAGGAAGGTAAGCAATATAAATGTGAGAAATAGTGAAAGGGTTTTTTTCTGTACTTCTAAAATGCTTCTTTTTTCTTTCTTTTTTTTTTTTTTTTTTTGGTTAGAGATTTTATTGCAGCAGTATTAGCAGCGCTGTCAGACACTTTGCAATATTTACAAGAAGAGAAATGGTTTACAGTTTAGCAGCATTCGTGTTAGTTTGAATTCCTGCAATATACAAAAATATTAGTCAGACGGATAGAACGGTTTTGATAAGTTGCTTTCTTACGTGGATAGTGCATAAAAAAAAATTAAAAAAAAAAAAAAAAGCTCCATTACGTTTTTCATGAGATTTTAATGGTTCCCCCTACTAGTACTGAAGTAGCTCAGATTGCATTAACATTTTCATTTCACTGCGGTTTTTCAGGCTTCTGTGGGTGAGGTAAAACCCCATAACTTGGGAGTGAGGAGGCACAGGAGCATACTTCAGCAGACCTTCCTCCTCCAGCACCAGGCTTACTGGCTGGTTTCTTTCTGATGAGCTATGTGTGCTTTCGAGATGATTCCTTACATGTCTATGGGCATCCTGGCATTGCTGTGTTGGGGCCATGGCAAAATGAGTCAGCCTCAGTGCTTTCTGAATTGACTTTGGAAGGAGCTGCCCAGAGAGGTGGTGGAGCCACTGGAGCTGTTCAGGAAATGTGGGGGTGTGGCACTGAGGGACGTGGTTAGTGGTCATGGTGGGAATGGATTGATGTATGGACAAAATGATCTTTGTGGCCTTTTCATGATTCTGTGATTCTGTGACTTACAATGTCAGTAGAGACTTTCATGTCTCTTTCACTCAAACCATTGCATATGCACTGTGTGCAGCATCTTTAAGTTGTTCTAAATCTGGAGGAAATATGTTCCAATATATGTGGTGGGTCCCTTCTCCCAAGATGTGTGGGGTGGTGTGGGTTAATCAGGATGAAAAGGAGAATTCTTTGCTGGTGGAAGGGGTGAAATGCTTATGTAAGAAGAATGCAGTTTGATGAAGGCAGTTAGGAAGGAAGGAATAAAGCTCAGGCTTTAGACCTCAGTATATGCAGCCCATCACTTAAAATAATGTTACTTACTTTTAATGTAATGCTTTTTGAAAATGAGACATCACAGTTAATGGATGTAGGAATTTTAGGCATTTACTTTGAAGATGGTTTTCTGTCTATCCCTCTGTCTTCCATTTTTGGCATATGTGAACCAGTTTCAACTGAATGTGGAAGAGGAAATCTCAGTGATATTAGCTATGGAGAAGTGTCCTGGCAGTCAGTAGTTGGGTACTCACCCATACCCTCTATGGGGAAAAGTAAAGTAAGGCTGTTGCTCTTTGCTTCTGGTGTTAGTGGAGGGGAAATTAATGAGCCTATGTATGACAAATGCTCAAGGGCCACGTAGTTTCATGTGTGATAAGGAAATTAAATTAGAGAGCCTGAAAAGACCCAGCAAATGAGCTACCGGTAGTTCAGCAGAAAATTAGTGGGGAGGAAGGCAGAAGTAGAGGGGAGAGCTGGGGAAACTCACAGAGGTGAGAGCAAGGCCAAAAGTTCAGGTATGCACAGAGTCATGGAGGTATGACAAACAGTGAGTGATTTCCGTGTTGGGGCAAGCTAAAGAGGAAGGAGACAGTCCAACTCGTGAAGAGGGCTTTGACTTCAAGGTCTCTTTTAAAAGGCCCCCAAGATCTTGGGTAACTAGATAGAAGCATGGGTTCAATTCCACTTGGTTGGTAATGTTTGCTTTGTGCAAAGCAACAAGCAGGGAGCAAGCCCCATCCCTCTGCTTCACTCACAGAAGGAATGCACTGGAAAGATCAGCAAGCTCAGTGCTGCTGATGGTACATGCTCCTTCTGCAGGCATTTACATGAGTCAAACTTGACAAGGAGCACAGACTACATAATAGATGTAAAAAAACCCTGCATGAATACTCAATTGGTTTTATAGGTATTTGCTGTAGTGTATTATATAAATGTGCATAGACATCGAAGTAAAATGTCGACATTTGACACAAAATCAAGAATTTTGTAAAACTACACGTATTGAAATCTTAGTGATGGACAGGCATAGTTCATGTTTGATTTCTGCCTTTGATTAGAAATATATCCTAGCACAAAAAATAAACATCCTTCTGCAGTGTTTGAAAGCTACACGTGTAACTTTGGGCTTGGAGCAGCAGACCTGAAATCAAAACTGGCAAGAAGTTTGTTCAAATAATAAGAAAGGAATGGAGTGCCTTCGTTTCTTGCTCAGGGTGATAAATAAGCACCTAGATCATGAAAAGCAAATCAAGCACCATATCATAAGCATCAGAGGTGATCTTCATGCTGTTCAAATGGAAAATTGCCCCTGTTGATAGACCAATACAATATTTATAAAGCAGGTTTTTAGAAGCAGGTGGAGGCACACAGGCCAAGCTCACTTTGCTGTGTCCTGATGTGGCTGGTTGGAGGCCAGCCCTGTGCTGGAAGTTATCAAGCTGTCTGAGCAGGCTCCAGGGCTTACTGGCATGGCTGTGGGTTCCCAGATACATGACTGAGAAGGGTCTGGCGAAGGCAGCCTGGTGCTTGGTTATCTCACAGCTTGGGTAAAGCAAGTCTGAATCTGCCTCCTTTCAAATACATCCAAAACTATTATCTATATTTAGTATTATTACAGCAATCATATGCACAATTATTGAATGTATTATTCTGGAATTCATGATGTACTTAACCCAAACCTCACTTGAAAATCCTCCCTAAGAAAAAAAAGGACTAGCTATTTTATTCTCTTTCTCAGGTTTTTTGCACACCACTTATTTCCCTGGCTCCTAGGAAAGGAGCATGCTTGTCCCTGCTTGTAAAACTCAAAGAACTTGAGTTTATCCAAGTAGCAAGTTACAGATGTATGTTCTTTAGCTGACGTGGAGAGGACCTGGTTTTCTGCTTTGATGGTCTGTGGTATCCAGGGTGGATTGCAATGTGTGTTTGTTACACATGAGCCAAGCTTTGCAGTCAGGGTACACTTTGGGTCATGCCGGATGGCCATAAAAGGTGGCCAAAACCTGAGATCTGAACAGAAGCCTGAGAATCTATCCTGAAAGTCATCACTGGTAAATATCACATTTGACTAAACCCCCATTTACCTGCCATTCTTTTTACTGATTGTTTCTCTCTAAATTTTCTGGTTAGTCATATCAGCAATCAGTGCCAGGGACTGCAGTGAGAGCAAGAGCAAGCCCTGGCAGAGGGTGGCAAAGGCGTTTTGTGAGTACTTTAACTCCCTGCTTGTGAGAAATGGACTACTTCAATTTCACACTGAAAGCATCCATGTGCTGCTACAATATGGTAGATTATTTTTGCTTTAGAAAGCTCACTGTGACATTTTATGTCTATTTGATCTCTTCTATTTTTAAAAGGCTCGCTAGCAATTTACTTCAGCAATAGAAGGGGAAGAAAAGTGTGCTGTTAACTATAGAATATTGCCTCTTTTCTAAATGGCCCTGAAAGGTAGTAAAATATAAGATCTGGTTTGCACGTTCACAGAGCTCATTGTCATACCAAAGCAGATCTCATTGTCAGTCTCTCGAAGGCACTTCAGAACAGGACCCTACAGAGCAGCACACCAAGCAAAAGCTGCTGTGTTGGAGCTCCAAGGGATTTTGTCAGGAAGGGGCTTGTGGGCATCGTCATGGATCTAATGGCCAAGCTAGTGTTTTTAGTATTTTTTCCTTCTTTATACTTATTGAGTTGGAGTAAGATCCAGGTATTCTGAACCTTTTTATTCACAGTTGTTTGAACGTTATATATATGTGTATAACATAAAGAAGGCAACAGTCTCTTTTTCAGGGTCTGTTTTGACAGGAGAAGAAGAAATGCGTTCAAAATAAAGAGGCAAGATTTAAATTGGACGTAAGGAAGAAAAGCTTTTTACAATAGTGAGTGCCTCTAGTGAGGCACTAGCACCAGTTGTCCAGAGAGGTGGTGGATGCCCCATCCCTGCAGATGTTCCAGGTCAGGCTGGATGGGGCTCTGCGCACCTGATCAAACTGTAGATGCCCCTGTTCACAGCAGGGGAGTTGGACTAGATGGCCTTGAAGAGGACCCTTCCAACTCAAACAATTCTATGAATATATATACTGATAGATTCTAGAATAGAATGTGGATAGATTTATAGGAAATAAAGCACAGTATAAAGAAGTTTTAGATTTACACTTAGATTTTGCCTTTGATCAGTTTAAACTGGACCTTTAAATATCCAGTAAGTTTTAATTCTATAGCTCATAAATTTATCTTGCTTGGGTGTGTGTGAGTATCTGCGGAAGGAGGCGGTTGTTTGTTCCGAGCTTTTTGTTTTGCTTTGGTTTTAACAAGATTTAAGGCTGAAATTTCCTGCAGTTCCTGCAAACAGCATGGTTTAAAGAAGTTATACGCATGTGTCTGGATTGTCTGGCTTGGGTTGGTTTAAATCAGATCTGTAATTTTGTAATCTTCTCCAGCATTTAATTCTGTGTACTTCAGAAAATGGCTTTGTTTAACCGCATGTCTCTCTGAACCTCCCTCGCTGCTTTGCATTGAAGCAAATAAACTAATCACCAAAAGAAGCTAATCTCCTTGATCTGATTTGCAGGAAATGTTATGGATCACTAAGCATGCAACCTTCCATGTCCCTTATCATGAGGATTTGGTATCCTTTTAAAACTTAGTTTCTATTGACTTTGTAACTATCGGGCTAATAGCACTTTTACAGCTCAGCCAGGTCTGTGGTTTGAGTGGAAAGAACTGGGAGTTAAACCTGCAGACTAAGGCTGGAAGTGATGTTTGTCTTTTCGGATGTGTATAGTGTCTGCTATATCAAAAAATAAAGGAAAATCACTATGAAAAGAAGAAAAGCCTCAAAACTGACACGAAGCCTGTCAGTCCCTGAGAACTCAGAAAACTGTAGCAGAAATATGTTCTCTGTGACAGAGAAAAGCCTGTCTGCATCCATATAAAAGGTGGTATCAATAGTAGGTTAGTTTGGGGTCACTTCTCTTTCTTAAATTATATTTGAGTAAATTTTTAGGGTCAAAATCAATAGTTACTTATTAATCACATAATTTCATTCATCTGAGATGCTGCTGTTAGCAACAGTTAACTTAGTTTGCAATTACCTTAGTAGCAGTAGTAGTTAACTCATGCAGATGAGGCCCACTTCTCTGTGGATGTCTTGGTGAATGAAATGCAACGTTTCTAAATAAGCATTTAAAAATATATGAATTTTAAATTTCCCTTTATAAATTGGTTTAAGTGGGAAAAAGCTGAATAATTGAAGCTAATAATATTACTTAATATGTGTTTTCATATTTATTTTCTAAACTCTTTTTTGAGGATGATCTGGTAAGCTGAGGAAAGAGTTGGTTATTAAGCACAGATAATATCTCTCAAAATTAAGGTTTTCATATTCAAGTTGCATATAATCTCTTTTGGATGGTATTGATATCTCTGTGAAAATTCCTTCATTTCTTTAATGTCATCCTGAGGAATGTGAGAATAAATTCATAATGTCTTTAAGCGCTAAGTAAAGAACACGGTCCCAGGGAAATTGAAGCAGTGTATTAAACAGTATTTTTGTGGCTATGGTATATAGGGATCTTCATGAAGTGTTCCATGCCTTACAGACATTATTACTGAAGTGTATTTGATAGAAACAGTTGAGTTCGTTTCCAAACTGTAATCTAATAACAATGCCTTATTTACTGTCCAGTAGTTGTCAAATGAACACAAGTACACATTCAAGGGAACGTAGGCAACAATGGCATAGGAAATTTTCAAACATCCTTCGTCACTGGGATAGATGAGAAACTCAGAATTATAGAAAGAAAAAGGCAGTAATCAGTATGAGCAAAAGGAGAAAAGAAAGGAATATTGGTAAAGATACCTAATTTTTCCTTGATAAGGTAAACTTAATCAAAGTACTAGTAATGATGACATTGCTAATACTGTATCCATCAAAGTCAGTGGAATTCTTGTAATGAGAGGGAAAATTAAGCCCAAAGATTTATTAATTGGCAATAAATAAATAAATAAATATTTAAAATAATAATGCCCATTTAATAATTTCATATTTATGTAGTAATAATACTTCTCTTTTGGCCAGAAAATTGTAATTGTAGCACTGTGGTGCTGCTTCAGTACCATATGAAGGGATTTGCCCAATCAGCCAAAAGCTTGGTGGTGTATATTTGCTTATTTACTAATCTACAGACCAGTTTTAAAGAGCAGTCAGTTCCTGTGGAGAGGATCAGGTAGGAATTCCATTATTTCAAGCATCTGTCTATTTCTGAGGCACTTTTGGAGATATAAATGGTTTGGTTTTTCACTGAAGGTATGTTATACCAGCACTGCAGACTGGTAGCAAAGGCTACCACCTTTACACTGCTGAGTAGTGTGTTTCTTTGTAGACGTCCTACTGATTTAAGGAATTAACTGCTTTTTGTTGTAGAGTCCGGTATGTGTTCTATACTTTGTATAGACTAATTTATGCACAACAAGCTTCTATTGACCCAGTACACCCTAATGACTCCTATGCTGCTGTGAAGTATCACGCCAGCAAAGCATGCATTATGTGAGCTGAAGAGAAGCCATTTACTTGACAGAATAACGGCTTTTAAATAACCATAATGGCACCATGATCTGGAGTGTAAAGACCACTGAACTGATCGAAGGAGGAGAAATATTTATTACAAAGTCAATATGTTTGAACACAAAATCTGAAGAGCAGATGCTTGACTTAGACAACTTAAATCCACTGTTCGCCTCAGGATCTCAAAACAACTTAAACCTTTAAACGGCTCCTTCACGTTTCATCCTTAGGAACAGAAATTAAGCTTTAAAATCAAACATAATTGTATAGACAATGAGATTAAACCAGTACTTATCTCATGAACCTAAAAGTGATCAAGAAATGTGTGGACATGGTACTGAGGGACATGGCCACTGGCCATGTGGGGATGGGTTGGTCTTGGTGATCCTGGAGGCCTTTTTCAGCCTTTATGATGCAATGATTTGAAGTCCCTGCCTTTGGCCTGCAACAGCTGACCCATTGCTGCTACTCAATATACTTTTATTTTAAAATACCTAGGATTTTAATTACAGCATATGAAGAGGACTTGACTGAAAGCAATATGATGAATTCAGATCGGCCTATAAATTAAGATAGGTCTATACATCCCACTGTTGTTGATAGGCTCAAGGGACCTGTATAGCAGTGGTTCACAGCCCTGAAAATGCACCTGGGATTCACAGAATTTATTAGGAACGGTATCCAAATGGGCAGACACACATTGTGATGTGATGATTTTCCATCTCTGAGTGTGCGAGATAAGTGTTAACTTTCCATCTTCTCACTGTCCTTTTTGCTCACTTCTTCTCTTTGCTGGCTATATTTTTTTCCAGAACCTTCCACATAGAAATTTAAACTTCAAGTGTCATTACCTCACTGAAACTAATTTGTTCTTATTATTCCTCATTACCTTTTATCTTGTAATTGCTCTTTAGAGCTTCATACAATCTGCATATTACACTCCTCTAAGTGTGCTTTACTAGTCCTGACTTTCTTTTTTATAATCAACATGGTCAATATATACAAACGGTAAGCACCAACCTGATTTGCTATGCGCAGTAATTGGATTCTGCATTTAATTACAGGTGGTAACGACATTTTAAGCACCTTATACAGGTGTTGGGGGAGGGGGGGTGTGGGGGGGAGTGGTTTATGAAATGTTAAGCAACATTAAGATAGCCAGAGCTTCTGGAGCATTGCCAAATTTCAGAGGTGCCTTTCAGCTCCAAATTGCAGTTTTCATGGGAGGATAATTATAGCTTCGGCCACCTGGACCGCTCCTGCTGGAGGCAGGCAGAGCGAAGGAGGGCAGCTTTGCATCTTCCCTCTTTATCCATTTCTTCCTCCCTCCCCCCTCCACCCCCCCCCCTTAAATTATTATAAATATGTTACAGATTGTATTCTGATCCCTAAAAGTACCGAGTGGCCATCTTTGTTTTTAGTGTGCGTATACATGTGCTGGTCAAAACCAGTGGCAGAACACATTGTTCTGAATTGGCAATATAGATGAGATTGGGTGACCTTGAAAAGATACTTGAATTATATTGATGGCCTCCTTGATCTTAGGGGAGTTTTAATTCACATATAAAATTTCAGCCAGAGAAAATTAGACGGAGATTTGTTTTGGAGCTAATGAGAAAATATATGGCCAAGAAGAGGAGTTGCTTTCTCCTTCGTTACTCATGTAATGTAGGAAAGTAACTTTTTCCTAGCAGTGGAATTTAAACATTAACATGTCCAAAATCAACATACTTCTTTTTTTTTACTTTTTTTTTCTTCTGTTTCTTTCTCTTTAAAATACATTCATTTAAACTTAGAATGTGTAAAAAGACATTCTGTCATATTCAAGACATTGATTTCCTTTTTAGAAATTGAAAGAGGCAGCAGTTTCATATGTCCTGCAGAACCCTAAATCTTAATTTCTACTCCTTTTTTTGCCTTGCTATGCAACCTGTGCTTATTAACAAAAAAGCCCAAAGGCTTATCCTGCTTCTGCCTGCACTGTGAGGGCTGCCTGCACTCACTGGACAGGTCAGGCTGTGTGAGCTGCCTGTCAGGGAGCTCAAGCTGCTCCCGTTAGAAGATGCAGCTTTATTTCTGAGATTAATCTTAATTCTTCATCTCTAATAGCATTTTCTGGTGTGAAATCCTGGCTTTAGTGACATCAGCAGGAGTCTGAGGACATCCAGTCTTCTGAACTGGTATTTAAGAAGCACATCATTATTATGCCATATTGCAGTACTTTTGCTTGCAAATAGATATTACATCATATGCTGTTTGAGTAGTACATTTCTGCCTGTGAAATGTAAAAAGGAGCAGATATCTTTAAAGAACTTTGCCAATAAAACTAAAATCAAGAACAGCTAAAGGTGAAGCTAGCGCTGGTACTTATATCTTGTTTGTCTGTACTGAATTAGCTAGCTGACCTTTCCTAAGCATTATAATGTCTGAGTGATTGAAGTGCCAGAACTCAAATTTTATTTCTCCTTGTAGGACATCTGACCTCTGTCTAGATGTGTAGGTTTCCTTTACATTGTGTTTCCAAGATCTGGTACTTTTATAGGTACATAGCTTCTGTAGTGTTATATAGAGGAATGGAGAAAAAGTATTCGAGGTCACTCAGAAATGAATTCATAAATAGACTGCAATCCATGGAGCTCACTATAGTATATCACATTGCTTTGCTCTATGTCATCACAGCACTCTTCCTTCTTCATAGTCAATACTGGAACAAACCTCATAGAATCATTTGAGTTGAAAGGGATCTTTAAAGGCCATCTGGTCCAACTCCCCTGTAGTGAACAGGGACACCTACAGCTTGATAGGTTGCTTGGAGCCCCGTCCAGCCTGACCTTGCATGTCTCCAGGGATGGAGAATCCACCACCTCTCTGGGCAACCTGTTCCAGTGCCTCTAAGTTGAAGGGGTAAGTCAACTCAGGTTACAGAGTCTAAAGCTTCGACTTTTGTCTACCCTTCCCTGTATCAGGACTAACAAATGACAATCTTCATACTGTTACCACTGACATTAGGGGAAACTTACACTGCCTTCCACTCATCTGCTATTTGGAAGAGCTGAGGACACTTTGGGTGGTGTGCTTTGGGATGATTCCTTCTTTACCAAATAATCAAAAATGTTCTCAATTGTTTTCCATATGTTGATGACTTTTTTTTCCCTGTATTTTTAGGGGAAAAGAAATACAATTGAATGAAAACTGCATTTAGTTAAACAGCTGTTTTTAAATCCCAGTTCTCCCATTTTAATGAGAAGCAGCCTGTAAAGTAATATCAATAAATATTTTGAACATATATTTTCTTTAGGATTTGGAATTGCTAAATAGTATTACTGTCTACACAAATGCCTAGGTACCAGCATTTCCTGTTTGAGATCCTTATTTTCATATTTAAAACAGCTTAGGGGTTTCCGTGGACTATGGGGTCCATTATGAAATGTGCTAAGTGGTCTGGGCTTTACTCTGTACAAGCTGGCAGGTGGATTACAAATAGAAAAAAATATATATATATATATTTGGCAGAGAAGATTTTAGGTGTTGAAGTGAATTCCACTAACCTGTTGTGACATTTTGATTTCTGTTTTTGTTTTATGTTCTGCACAAACGTGTAAGTTTCCAATATACTCAGGATGTGGAGTAGAGCACGGGTGATTGCTGCCTTACCTCTCTGGGATGAACAGCTGTTGATGAGAAGGCACTATATCATCTCACTGGTATGGTGGGGAAAAAGAAAATTGAATGGGAATTGTTCCCCAGGTCAGGGGCACCCTTGGGAAGACATGTCTGCACATTGAAAAGTCATGCCCCTACCTTTCCTTCAAGAGAAAAATAAATAGTGGTGGCTCAACATGGCAATTTCTACTACATTTGTATTTAAAGCTTTCTGTTCTGAGCTCTCTTTACTTAGCTAGAGAGCATTCTGCTCTTCTTGGGCTGTAGTTATGGATGTGTTTTGTAGGTTTTCTCAAATGAAAAATAATATTTGTACTTAAAGTTTATGTCTACAGAAAATATTTCAAGGTATTAGTTATAAAATACAGGTTCTTAGCTGTAATGTGCACTGCAGCTCAGGGAGCTTGTGGAAGCTTGTGGAAGGTGGCATTAAGCCGTAATGTACAACAGACATGGATCATTTTACTGCTCTTTGACCTGGTGAATGAGCTGGGAGGAGTGCTCTTGGTAGAGCCTGTGTTAAGCCTCAAAGCCGTCCTCATGAGTTATGCTGTAATAAAGTGCTAACTGGGCACAAACTCAGAGCGAGGCGGTTGTGGGGTTATAGATGTGGCAGCACTGAAGTTAGTGTAGTTTGAGGTCTGTGTGACAGAGCACACCCTATTGCCTTGAGAAGCTGGGAAAAGTCATGGGAATTTTATAAGAGTGCCTTCTGTGTTTTGTTAGGCAAATTGCTCAAGCAGTGAATATTAATTTGGCTGTGCCTCTAACAAACTCGCACCAGTATTTTCCCAATTGCTGTGGTATATATCTTCTGAGTGCCCAAAGCCCAGCGTGCTGCTGTAGGGGCCTGGCTCAGCCTGAGGCTGCTCTGAACATGCAATGACAAACCTCAGTGTCTTTAGGACAGCTCTCACTCATAGCAGATCAAAGTGGAGGCCAGGAGAAGAGGAGAACTGGAGCAGTGCTCTCCTCCCAGTGCAGTCTCAGGGCAGGTTCTGGGCTTTGCCCTTGTTTATAGTTGATATAACAGCAAGAAGACAAGGTGCCATTAGCTTTTGGTTGAAAGGTCATACTGAAGTTATTTTCCTTTAATCTGAAGTACTTCAACCATAGAAAAGCAAAACAAAATTTAAACATCTACTCTAAGCAACTTCCCTCCCCTGGCTGTATCACAGAGAATGAAGTTAAACGTTGAATAATTATTGCAAAATTGCTCAGACTGCTTTTCAGTCGCTGGTGTCAACTCTCTGTGTGAAAGAGAATGGATTTTTCAGAAGTTTAGAAAAGGTAGGAAATGATCCTATAAATTTTAGCTTGCCATTAACAAGAAGCAAATGCCATTAGCAAGAAGCCACTTTAAGTCACTGCAATGAAGACGTGTTTATTGTAACGAATATGGGTAATCCTGTCCTAGCTAGTGTCTTGGGAGCATCAGATGTGCTGCTGAGCTCTGGGCACATAGGCACAGACCTCAAATAGGAGCTTTTGATGTCCTAAATACAGGATAATATCCAGTAGGCTCAGCAACACAGCAAAAGGCTTTCCCTCACATTTGGGATGGATGAAGGAGCATACCTTGTTATTTCAGCTTAGCTGCAGTATGTTTCTTAAGCTGCAGGAACCCGACTGCATGGCCGAGCCTTTGTGACTTTGAACATAAGCTGATGGGGTTTGCTGGGAGTGCTAGCATTTATATGTGTGCTAAGTTTCAAGTGCTGTCAGTGCTCACACTAGACTTAGATTCATCCATTGAAGGGGTGAACTGTAAAGAAGAAACAAATCTAGTACGATAATCATGTGTGTAAATGTAAGGTGATTCAAAAATATTTGTGTAATCAGGTCTGCAGGTTCAAATAGGTCCCGTGGCTATTTTATGGCTTTGGTCATTTTATTTGTTCATTCTGTCGTGTAATTTTATTTTCTTTTAACTAATACAATGCATAAAATTTATTTTCACATTTTATTCTCTGTTGATAGGGGGAAAAAAAAAAGAGTATCTGTACAATGTTAACATGAATATTGACCGTGAGGTGAACAGGACCCTCTTTTTGTCAGAAACTTGCTTGTCAGCATGCCGGTGATAGATCAGATGTAAAGAAAATCACTTCTGCAAAACCAATTTGCTAAGGGACTTGTAAAATCCATTTTTAAAAAGTTACTGAGGCGAAAAAGCGAAGGACCAGCCAACCACATATTTTGATCAGCTCTTCAAGGTCAAAAACTGATTACTAATTCATCAAATATCTTACTGGTAGCACTGTTTGAAGAGCAAACAACTCTGTGCAGATGTTCTACCTAATAACTCTAATACCATGGAAAGATGGCTAGGGTAGGAACAAACAGAATTTTTTACTTACTTTTGGCAGTGCTACAATCATAGGAGTTGTGGTCTCCAAAGCATTGGCAGCCCATGTCTGTGCATTGTCCATTGCCGTTACAGAAAGCAGGACAGCGAAGAATGGTAAGGATTTCCTCCTGGGTAGCAGATGGCTGGCTTCCAACACGAAACACTTTACCTCTGTTCCTTAGCACTCGTCTTTCACATTCATTCTCTAAGAGCGCTATCAGTGCTGTCACCCAGGCCACGTCATCCTTGAGCTGCAGATCTAACATGCATATATTGATGGCCTCGTCTATCAGTTTTCCCAGGAGAGCCTTACACGCTAAGGCAATGGTGGAATTTGCAAGAATTTGGTGGCAAATCTCTTGAGCTTTGGCAGAGGTTAGGCCACTGGGAGTGGGCCATCCCAGTGGGAGTTTTATTCGAATCCCTTCAAAATAATCCTCTGGGAAAAAGTAGGCAAAGCTTTCCGTGTCTGTCTGGCTTGGGTTATGCAATGGGTGAAGGGCTGAGTATTCAAAGTAGTCTTCTTGTCTTTTTGGTCTCTGTAGTTCTTCTGTTGGCTTGGTAAAGTTAAGGGAACTTTTGTTTTTCATGGAAGCATTATGTGAGAAATGTTTTAATCGCTCCTCGTGGCTACCTCGCTTTTTGACTGATTTAGGCACAGATCTCTGATCAAAAGACTTGGGTGACGGTTCCCCATCATCTCTTGAAGCAAACTCTTTGCCTGAGTGAGTGATAAACTCTGATGTCACATCCAGATATGGGATTGCAAAAGTGTAATCCACATTATCATAATGGCAACCAGGAGATTGCATCTGAAAGGCATTCAGTGTCTTTACCAAGGGCATGGACTTTGAGCTCTCCTTCTGGCATCTGTAGTAATTTTTATTTTGCTTCCCTTCTGAAGATGCTGGAGTTTTGTCAAATAAACTCTTCCCCGGAGGTATTCTGGTTTAAAAATACAGTGAGATTAGAGGGAGGAAACTTTGAACACATTGATCTGTGCTGCTAGGTAAACTTTCTTTCCCCAAGGTTGGGAAATGTATAAATTCTCAATCTAATGAAGTCTGTAAGAAAATGCTTAACTTAAATCTTTGTTTTCTTTAATTTAGCACTGCCCTTCTTGAGTTGTTCTGTACTTTTTTGAGCATGAAACTGGAACTTTTTGGTAACAGATGCTTAAGTGCATTGCTGGAGCAATGCCTAATTGTGGGATGTCACTTTGCAGGACTTTTTCTAAGGTACAGGTTGCCCTTTGCATATCAGACATGAAATAAGGCTTTGGATTCGTCTCTAGTGTGACTCAGATATAGCTTGGGGAATGGAGAATACATCCTTTAAGAGTTGGATCTCTATGTCTTTTTCTTTTTGTTGGCATGCTTAATTTCTGTCCTTTAACGGCACTTTCTTTGAGCTTTTCTTTTGATACAAAGCAGTTTTCTTTTGATCGCAGGGTTAGTATATCACATAATGAAAGGTGATTTTTCCACCCCTTTTTAATTTACTGCCACTTTAATGATGGATGAACTTCTTGAGAGTTCAGTTTGAATAAACAGCCATGATTGAAGTTTCTCTGGAAGTTTTATGATCTTTTTTTGTGCTGTGCAAGAGGAATCCTGAAGCTTCATAGAAAAAAAGATATGCTTCTTGTCTCAATAGTTGGCAGCACTTTGTTTCCAGACGAATTTGAAACATTACCAAAAGTGTAAATTATTTTGGCATCAGTTTTGTCTTGCAGCCAAAATATAGGGGGTTCAGGAAGGTGAAAGCATTTGTCAACATTGTAAGACAAACCCTAGATTCTGTTGTAGAAAGCCGATTTGACGTCATCCAGTTTTTACAGTATATATTGAAGATGGCATATGTGATGGGGATGTACGCCTTGGAAAGGCTTGAGGCCCCGGAAACCCCTGTGTATGCCTACAGGCATACACTTCTGTGAGCTAGGAAGGACCTCTGCACAAGATAACTAAACAAATACTTTTTTGCTGCCCATAACCAAGGTAGATCTGAAAGCAAATATTTCAAGGTGAATTGGATGCTAATACAGAGCGAGAGTCCAAAATGAATAGAGATGCTCCTGATTTCTCTATAACTAACTGCAGAAAGTATGAAAAAGATATTCTATCTACTTAACATACATGTTTAAAAATCATCTCTTTCTTGTTCATGTGCTATTTAGAGACTGCGAGGTTCTGATGTTGTTTTATTGTCTAAATATTGCATTGGAAAGCCAGTGTTTAAAACAGATTTGTTTTTGGCTGCTTGGGAAAGGAGGGGGCCAGTGAAAAATCTGAGCTGTCAGATGGTGAGCACTCAGCCTAGCTTCAGGTTCTGCAGAAAGCATTGCATGCTTTAAGTGTTATTTAAAATGAAATTAAAAGCAGCAGCAGTACAGTGACCCTCCAGGCTGTGTGTTTTATTGCACCATTTCTCCATTGGTGGATCAGTGACCGATCCAGTCTCTCCTGGATGTAGTAGTAGCTTTTTCATTGGCTTTGTTGGTTTTTGAATCTGGCTCTGAAGAGTCCTTGAGACTTCATCTTTGCCAAAATTAAACTCATTGCCACTGTTGCCCTTTGCACACAGCTGCAGCTTCTCATACCTTTCCTGAAGGTATCCCCCATCACATGTGCCAAGCATTAGTACATTCCTCACTGTTTTATAAGTGAATTCCTTTATGGCTTCTGATCTTTTGATAAACTTGTTTTGAACAGCTGCTCCCAATGTTCTTGTTAACCTATCTTCAGGTAGGAAGAAGTTTGTCATTCTCGCACCAAACTATTTCTCCTTTTTCCTTCCCAGAAGCAAGCCCTGACTCATCCTTACAATTTTAAGGCATTAGAGATGGCAGTTGATTTCTAAGTAGAACATGTAACTCCATGTCAAAACTGCCATTAGATAGCCATTATGTAGGCTGGTCAAATATATCTAGAGTATGGTAGAAGCATTTGCTCGTTACCTGAAATGAAATAAGTCTAAATTTTGTTGCATTTACTGTGTGCTAAGTTCCCATGCACAGATTAAGTAGTAAGATGTTAAGTTTCATACAGACCAATCAGACTACAGTTTGGATCTGATTCAACTGTACCAGGTTTTCACATGCTCTTCCCATACTGAATTGAAATGAGTATCATGGTCTGAGCTGATCTTGAGATATCTTCACAGGTAAACATAACCGGCCATGTCCACCTTAATTTTTCCTTATTTGAAAAACACAATTCACAAACCTACACAGCCAATCAAACCTGTTTCAGTTTTGGAAACACCTTTTAGGTGTGCTTTAAGTTCAAAAATATGAAATTAAAGTGTGGACTCCTGGCTCTGGTTTCAGACCATCTCTCTCAGGAAGTTCAAGGTTTTAGAACCAACCATCATCATCAGTGGAGTAGATATTAACTTTTAGCATGGTACATTACCATGCTCTGTCAAAATGTAACATTTAACCTATACTCATATATTGCAATTAGTGTTCAGGAATAAAAGAACAAGGGAAATACCAAACCCTTAATTAATCCCTATTGTCAATTATCTACATTTTCCAGTGCAGGTGAGAACTGCATCTTTTTTTTTTTTTTTTTTTTTTTTTTTTTTTTAACAGCTGAGTGGGATCTTAACACAGCTGTTAAATTGACATGACTTGTGAATATAAAACTTCTCCTTGGTAACTGCTGATGCTCATTGTGCTGACTGAAAAGCCAGCCACTGTGCTGCTTGGATGACAGGGGCTCCAGGCTTCCCTTGTCTGATGAAACTGATCTCTATTCCAGGTCATTAGGGGTATACATAATAAGTGCATCAGCATCCCTGGAATAACTGCTATAGGGCATCTCCCAGCCTGTGATCCTTTCTCACTTTGTACCTCCACTCCTCTATGAAGTCTTCCTCAGGCATATTGTTCAAGTCGTTGTGACCGATCCCATCAAAGCGGCCACACAAACCTCTGGTGCTGTTGAAGTCACTGCTTGGTGTCCTCACTGTCAAGCCCATTCCCCACTCGCTCACATCGGCTCGAACGAATGCTCCCGAAGGGAACAGGATCTGAAGGGACAGAAAAACACACTGTATTGAAGCCACCACTGAGCTTTTCTTATGCAAGAAAAAGTGCCCCTTTCTATAAATGAAAATATCAAAGTAGAAATGTGGTGATGCTGGTGGTTATTTAAGATCACTCAGATGCACTGCAACTATTTATTTGTGCTATTATTTAACTTGTTTTCAGTTCTTATGTTGCTACCATCTGACAGTGTTACATAAACATAAAGCCATGTAAGTACTTTCTTTTTAAAGTAATAATTAAATTCATTGAGATTTTCTCACTGGTAAGTTACCAGATAATTTCTGAAGCCACTTTCATGAGAACAAGCCACCCTCGTGTCTTTGCCAGGAAATCATTTCTTTTAGATAAACTGCCAAGTCTTGAAAAACAGCTTTCTTCCCTCTGAAAAATCGTTTCATTTTCCAAGGCTGGATTACCCAGAAAATGATTGTGTTTTAAAGTAGATAAAGCAATTTTCTCATTAAAGAACTTCTGGTAGGCTTATACTGACCTTTAAAAGAAAAAAAATAAAAGAAAATGGTGAGGGTAAGACAAAGAAGTAGCTGTGCAGATAATGGATTTTTCAGATTGGTGGTCCAAACAAATTTAAAAAGAAAAGAACAAATCTGTTCAACTTCATTGTATTTTTGTTTTCTTACTTTTATTTCACTAGGCAAGAAGAACATGATTGTGAAACTGATCTATGCTGGGAGAGGAAGGAAGAGTGCTCTATCTGGATATGTAGCCTTAGTATTTTGATCCACAATTGAATGTTAATAGTGAATTTTGAAAAGCACGTTAAATGGATGGAAACATCTCATTACAATGATTTCTAAGTATCTCATTTTTTTAAATCACTCCTGGCTGAGAATAATTGATTCAGCCAAGTAGCATCCATTGCTTTTCTTTCCTATTGTTTTTTATTCTTTTTGGTCCTTTATAGTCTTTTCGAAACCAGACATATTAATAGCTATGAGAAGTGAATAACTTTTGTTTGTATTTATGTGCTGGAATCCAGATTTACATTTTGGCTGCAATAAATAACTATCTTGTCCATTTTAACTTCTCAGCCCTCATTTCAACAAGGAGAACACTTCTGTGGAGCTTGAGACCTTGGCTGTATATTTTGCTTTCCAAGGGAGCTTAAAAAGCCGATTGTTTCAACGCATAGAGCAGAACAACTGCAGTTGACATACTGTTGGGCAGTGTTTGGTTTCCTCCTTTAGAAAGACCTTTGAGTTATGTGCTTTCCTGTTGGGATGAGCATCTCCCACAAGGCTGTCTATGAAATCCTTAAGGCCAAAACTGCTGTTTCAACCTTCTGTGCTGCGTGAATGGGTATTTCCAGGTGGATTTATTTGCAGAAGTCTATAACCCTTCCTTTCCTGCTGCCCTTGGGCAAGGCAAGCCATCTGCCAGGAGGAGCTGACCACAGCCCAGGTTTTCTTAAGCCACCTGGATTTAAAACTGCTGGCAGGAACTCTGCAGAAGCTATTTTTTGAGACCTCAGCTTAAAGAGAAGAAGGTGATGGGCTGCTGAAAACTGCTGCAGAAAGGCGTAATGCTGTGCAAATGGAGGTGCACTGCTCATTGTGATAACTCAGGGACAGTATTTGTTGTCTACAATTCCATTCAGATCAGGGCAGCATTCCTATTCACATACTAGCACTGTCCTAATTTATTTTAAACACAAAGGAAATCAGTGAGACTTACATGAGGTGCAAATGAGGATAGGGTTTCTTGCTACGATTATTCTAGTAATAAAACAGTAATTGTATTGCATTCAGTTGCAAAATGAAATGACAGCTTGCTTTCAGCTTTTCCTCTATTCTGTAATTAACAGACTTTCAATTACTACCTCATCAAGATCTTTTCCAAGTGAGATTGCAAGGACAGCCAAACACAGGCACTCCCTGGCAGCGTTCTGGCTCTGCTCTGGACCTATCTTCACCCAAAATGTCTCCTGGCAATAAATCTTGATGACAAAAGTTTAGGATAAAATTATCTTCTTGGCTGTAATTTCATTCCTCTTCTCCCCACCAAACCCCTTGGTACAGCCCACTCTCATTCTTACAGTGATTTTACTGGATTAGTGTGGAGAAATTAATGCAAAATTTGTTGTGGTTGGATAATGTTTTTAGGCAAACACTTTAAATTATAGCAAATGTCACACATTTGTTGCCCATTTTTATGGCTTTTGAGTATGTTATCTGTCTGTATCTGGCTAACATTGCCTTGCTTTTAGTTTAAGACTGCATTATTTTACCCGTGATCATTACTTCAATATCTATATTGTAAAGCTCTGCAACAGAATTTGTGTCATGGGCTTGGTAGTACCTAGCATGAGCAAACTAAGAGCAGCATGAGGAGTAACAATACTGGCACTTTGATATGTCTAATTTCTAGATATCCTTGTTTTGTTTGTTTTACAGTTGATTAAATCAATGCTTCCACCAGCTTCTTCCCCATGTCTCATTTTCCAGTACATTTTGCTGCAGACGCTCTGCTGGCTTCAGATGGATACTTTTCACAGCAGCGTCGTTAATAATTCAGAAATATTAAACTCACATTTTTAATGACAACAAAGGGAGTACTCAAATCTCCACGTACTGTTATCTTTCTCCCTCCGTAGGACGTTAGGATTTTGACCTGTGGCGATGCCTCAGTACTTTGGACGTTGAGCTGTGGCCTGCTGTCCCGAAAGTGCCCATTGCAGGCATCCAGGTGGACGACGTCTCTCCCCTCCCATGCAGCCACTCCACAGTTGCAGGCAGTAGCAGAGCGGTGTCCCCCACAGTCCCACTGACGGACGTGCACTTCGAATGCCCGCGACGTGCTCTGGCACAAAAGGAAGGTGCCAATTTTATAGTTATCATAGCGCCTAAAGAAGGAGAAACAAAGCCAGGGTTTAGAGTCCCATCACATCCACGTGGAACGGATGTATGAACCCTTCCAGCACCACAGCTGCCTTGGAAGAGCCTGGACATGGAAGCATCTCTTCAGTATCATGAGCAAGCTGATGCAGTCGCTGTTATTACTTGGGAGTACAGAAGAATTCTTGAGAAAACCTGGTTGCTGTCTACGAGCTGCTACTATGGCAACAGGCATGGATAAAAGGGATAAACATTTGAAAAAAGCAAATAGGAAGAAGTTCCTGATCCCAGTCCTTAAAAAATATGTTTTGGTTCTAATTGGATGCTCTACAGCTTGGTATTCTTCAAAACAAAATCAGTATGCAGATTACCTCATCTTCAACTAACCACTCACTTTTCCTAGTCTGACTGTGTCTGGGCATTTCATATGAATAACAGAATCATAGAATGATGTGGGTTGCAAAGGACCTCAAGCGTTATCAAGCTCCAAGCCCCCTGCCACAGGCAGGACCGCCAACCTCCACATTTAATACTAGACCAGGCTGCCCAGGGCCCCATCCAACCTGGCCTTGAACACCTCCAGGGAGAGGGAGGAGCTACTGCTAAAAGCTTATGAAAAGAAAGTTGGTTCCCTCCCCAGCAACTTCATGGTAACTTTCATTTCCTCTCTGAATGGATTGCCAGCCAATGTACTGCATGGTTTGGAACAATCCTCTCATCCTTCTCTCTATGAAATTCATTGCTCCACCTGAGCAAAACCATTTTGCATGTGTTACCCCTCTGCACAGACCAGATACAATTGCTAAAATAGGACCTGCAAGAGCATCATTCTCTCCTTGTTCTTCTGTTTCCTCATACCATGATCCTGTTTGACTGTCACTGCTTTATCACCATGTGATGTTTAAAAGTAAAGAAAATAGGGGCTGTATTTTTTATATATGTGGTTGGAGATTTCCCCATATAAGCCAACAGCTGCCATCTGTAAAAGCAGTGGGTTCTTCTGCTTCCTTTTAAGGCACTGCACTTAGTTTTAAACTTCATTTTTAGGAAAATAGGCATAGTGGAAACTAAGTCATAAGCATTTTTGGTTTTTTTTCCAGTAGAAACGAAAATGTAAATCTGAACATTCAAAATAAATAAGTAAATAAAATAAAAATATCAACCCCAAAACTAAATAACAGGATTATTTCTAAGCTATGTCATAAAAACATCGATAATTTTTCAGACAGTGGATGCTTCCTGTACAGATGAGAAAATAATTTGTTGTATTTTGGCTGCAGAACAAAGAATGTTTAACATGCATACATCTGCATTTTATTTCTTTCTAGAATGAAAGCCATAGAAAAATATGTACCTGAAAACGCAGCAAGAACTTAAACTCCAACTGCTTTTCTCTGCAAGAAGCCACATTTGACATTATACTTCATCTTGAAAAACTTAGTTTAGTTGGCCGTAAAATGATATGATATTGAATGGTTTTGCCTCATCTTATTTTCTAATCAGGTACATAAATCCTAAGTACGCTGTGCAGGTGCTGCTGCTAAGACTGATTAGAATTAAGGGCAACATAAAAAATAGTCTTGTAAAATCAAGTGCATTTGGACCTTTGCACTGGAAAGACTGAGAAGCCAGAAGTTTAACAGGAATCACTTTTCTCAGTTTCCTTTGACAGACATTTCAACGGGAAGAACCTAGAAGGAAGATGTTTAGAGAGGCTGATGGAAAATAATGCTTTGAAATGGCTGCATCCAGATTAATCAGCTATATCTGGTAAGTAAGACTATATTAGCATATACATTCCAGTAGTGGGAGTTATTTACTGCTTAATAAGCACTGACAGTGGACCTAGTCCAACACTATTGGAAGTCACTTACAGTCCTCCAGTTAAGTCATGACAGATTGCAGAGCACATAACAAACTTGTGATGTGTCTAAATTGGAGCTTTCAGCTGCCTTTGAATTACACAAATGGATAATTGAATGAAATCAGGTAAACTTTTGTGATGTTTATACAATTGTAATTGTGATAATGATCCTTTGGACAACATTTGAGAAATGAAATTGCAGACTTGTGGAGCTAAAATCATGAAGAGAAGTTACTGGAGGTCTTGGAAAAGGGAGCTCTGCATATTTTTGTGACCAGGTACTAGTGCTTGTTTCTAAATGACTCTCCATAGTGCACTTCCCCATTCTGCTTCTCTAAATGCCTATAGCAATGAGGGTACTGGATGTGGTTTCCTCCCTCCTCAGGCATGTATTTTTCATGCATCAAGTTCTTGTCCTGAGGTGAATTTGTGTCTGAAATTGTGCACTCAATCCAAGAAAGTAAATAAATGTACTCCCAAGTCTTTTGTGATGTCTGTCAGATGTTATAGGAATCATTTTTGTTGGTTTGTGGTAAGGGGTACAGAAGGAAATAGAAAAAAACCTTACCACTGGTAGCATTAGAATAACTAATGCAATACACTCTATCACCACCAAGCTGTCTTTTGAATTCACTTCTTACTGGAGCTTCATGTGAACTTTGTCCTCCAAAGCTTTGTTTATTTGTTGATGTTTATTTGTTGACATATTCCTCAGGACTCCCTCTTTCCTTGCAAGTACCAAGTACTTTAGTTGTGACCCTAGGAAGGGTTGGGTGATGCTGAAGGATGTTCTCTGGTTTCAGAGCTCATCACTAAAGAGTGGCTGCATTGTTCTCAGAGTCTGTTGGGTTACCTTCAGCAGCCATTGGATGCTTTGGGAATTTCCATGGGTTATCAAGTAAGAGCAGCAGTTCTATGAGGGCTGCTCATGACCAGCACTTATCTGTGGGCTACTGTGATGAATGCTGTTAAAATTAAGTGCCACCCACAAGCATGAAGCCTTACAAGCCAGGGATGTTGTCATTATGAGGAAATGGTGTCATTCCCTCTGTTATAATATTGATGGATGGGTTTGTGTGTGTGAGGAATCTTTGAAAAAGAGATTTTTTGTTTTTTTTAAGGTAAAATGCAATATAATGTGAATGATATATATAGTTTGTGAGTCAAGAAATATTTCCCTTTTTATATTCTGCCTCACAAGGATTTTCTCCATATTTAGTTTTAAGCTAATACTTCATTTTACATTTAAGAACCTACAATTTATGTCAGGAAAAGCTTTTATGTTTATACTGTGCTATAACTAATAATGAGGGCTCTGCTTTTGCTTTACCAGGCTTTCACATTTGTTTAATTTAGAAGTTACTTTACTGTAAAAGAAAGAGCTCTCTCTGGATTTTAGTTAGTATAATTAATGCTTTTTCACAAGGATGCACCAATATACAGAAATTGATTGTGCCTACATGAAAAATACAACACATTCTCCCTTGATTTCCCATCTTTTCTTTTGATTAAAAGAATAAAATAATGGCAAGATAGATATTTCTACAGAAGCAGACCAGCCAGAAGCACACCAAAGGGAAGTGCTGTCATTAGAAGTGTGAATTTGGGTGGAAGCATTCAGTCTGCTGGGAAACACTGAGGCAATCTCCACCAAGGAGCAATCTCTAAGAGATGCTGCCTTAGTGGTGGTCAGCCATTAAGTGAGGTCTAGAGGAGGTAGAGTCAAGCTCTACCCCTTCCAGGAGTACAGCTAAGTTACTCTCACCTGTGCTCCCACAGCTGACCCGACACTTGCCTCAGCTGATTAATTAGAGGTTCAGGCTGTGATTACCAATTTCCCATACACCTATGAAAGGCAGGAATCTGTTTATATGTGGCCTGTCTGAGTAGAAAATACTCCTACTGTTTTGCTTTTTGTAGTGTTTGTTGTAGTGTCTGTATTTACATGCATTTTCTTGCTTTCTGTATGACAGGTTTTCCGCAGGACTCCACTGAGAGTGGATGGAAGAGTTGCCAAAGAAGCAACTGATGCCCATTTTGCCACAGCAGCAGTTCTGGTAAGCTGACCTACAGTATGCTAGGTGGAATGATTTCCCAGGGTTTTATTGCTTACTGGATGCTTTGCTGTTGATCTCAGAGGCAGTTTTGGTAGTTTCCCACTACATACTCTCTCATGACAAAGGGAAATGCTTCACTTCCATAGCTCTGTGTCAGCCTTTGTCTATAGACTGTAAGTTTTGTACCCTGAAAGATACAGGAATTGCATTCCCCACACCCTATATGCAGAGTTTTAACATTGTTCTGAATAAATTAACTTTTTTTTTTTTTGGGATAGGCATGAAGAGAAGTTGTTTAACTGACATCTAATAGGGTAGCATAATCATTACAGTAATTGAAAGAGATATTATTTACAGTAATAAATGGGAATATAAGTAGGAGTAATGGGACTGTGAAATGATGGGTAAGAAACTTGGCTGAGTATCAAGAAGTGATATATCTTAGTGAAATAACCTGGTTATTGTGGTGGCTCATTTAAAGCTACACTGGGCAAAGCAGTAATGAATGTCCACAGCAAAGCAGTGTGTGGTTATTGAGGGACCAGGTGTTTCTGGGTCTCTGCTGCCTCCAAGGCAGGATGCCAAGGAAGGATGGGCGCTCCCAAACTCCCCGTGCTCAAATGGAATTGTAAATTGCTTAGAAACATTTCTGTGTGCTTTCAGTAACAGGGTTCCAAACTCAGCTGTTAAAATAAAATTTCTCTATATTACTTTAGACCTTTTTTCTTCCCCATGGAAGCTATATAAAAAATATTCTACATGGCTGAGAGCATTCCACCATGCCAAGAAATAATTTTATGACTTCCTAAACGTGACAGCTTGTTAGGTCCCTGTCTGGTCCTAGCCCTAAATCAGAAGGGAATACTTTAGAACACAAATGTATAGAGTTCTAAAATATTATTCAAACTTTTTAAAAAATATATATGAATTGAAATAATGGCAGATACCAAGAAGCACATCTGTGTGCCACTCTTAGCTCTTTCTCCGCTTCTTTATGTTTAGAAATAAAAAACTTGACCACATTATAGACAATACGCATCAAAGAAGGAGGGAAACTGGGAAGTCCAAAGTGTGCAGAAGTAATCTCTTGGCTGAGACTATTCAGTTTAGGCGGTGTCTTTATTTGAGGCAGTTGTGTAGACTTTAAAGGAGCCACTGTCCTCATTTAATCGAGATATTTCTTCAGTTTTAACGTCATTTTAGAGTTTTTGTTCTGACAAATACACGCCGGTGCCTCCAGAGCATGCTGGATTGAAACTGGGACATTAGAATATCAAAATTAGAATATCACTCCTGCTGAGCCCCTGTGGACACTGTGCTCATAAAGTCATTATCTGTGCCATTAGGAGGTTAACGGCAGAATGACAAAATGGAATGTGATCTGAAATATTAGTAACTTCTGTTCAAACTTGCCAGATGCAAACTCTAAAAACTTTTTGTTGCATTGAATAGCTAGGATGCAGCAGAGGTTTTTAAACACAAAGATACCAGCTTTGACTCATTAAGCCTCCAACCAGCTTATGCAGAAGGACGCTGGACAAGACAGAAGGAAGTAAAATTATTTTTGGAACTTTTTGCGCACTTTCCCTGATACTTGTCCCTGTTATTTGCTGAACTTCTTTTATCTGAGACAGTGTATCCATTTTTATCTACTTTTTCCTGGTTGTGACTATGACTGTCAACTCCATGCAGAGGTACAGCTGCAGATTTGGTAACCAAATCTGGAAATAGATAGGAAAATACAAAAGCATCCTTGAAATGTGGGAATTTTTATCAGGCATTACTAAATTTCTGGGAAGGACACAGAGTGATCCCACATGTGGTCCTACCACAGGGGCATAATGGCTCACCCAGCTGAAACAGGGGTACCTCTAACACTATGCCATCTGGAATAGAAACCCTCTTGAAGTCATCAACGTCAGTTTTGTTTAAAGAGCACGTTGGAGCCTGACCTTGAAAATTATTCATTCTCAAAACCATAGCAGCTTGAAGATTAATCCATTTCCAGTTCTTTTGTTAAAAGGAATATAAACAGCTGGAAGGAAACCATGTGTATTACTGAGGCACTACATTAATCACTATAAGCAAACTAATACAACACTCTTTTGATATTCTAATGTAAAACCAAATGCATGCTATATCCAGAAACTGAAAACTGCAGTAATTGAGCCAAATTATTTCAAAGTACAATACTCACCATCCATCAAACGTGATAATGTGTGGATCAGTGAAAGAGTAGCAGTTCCCTGTTGGGAGGTCTTGAACTGTGACCTAGTTAAAATGAAATGTGTAATGAATACAGTCTACACAGCAGTTTTTCTTCATTACCACTCCTCTCAAAACATTAGGAGCAAGATTCATGTGTCAAGTACAAACTAAAATCTGACTTCTAAAACATGATTGCAGGTGGGTGCAAAATGCGCTTTGCTTTCAAGCAACTGAGTTTAATCACATGCAGTATGGGAGTTTAAAGTGCTCCCATTCTACCCAGCGTAGTGTGCTGGCTGGTGAAAAGAGAAGATTTTCTAATAAAATTTTTGCTAAGAAGTAGATCATTCTATGAAATTATCAAGAGAGTAGAGTGCTCGTTAAATTGCACTAATTTTAATGCCTGAAGTACGGTAGAAGGTATGCTGTAATTAAGTAGCATTAGCATATTTTAGCAATAGTTGCTGTCTGTCCCCTAGTTTGACCTTAGATTTCCTGATACAGCATATGAATGGCTGATTTATATATTTAATGTGCTCATTATTGATTGGGTGCTGGTGGTGATGGTCCAAACTAGGCTGGTGGAGCTGTCTGCATTTGGCACCTGAACAAAAGAGGAAAGGATCTAATAGAACAACCATCTTCAGCACAAACTCATTGTTATTTGGACGTAAACTTGGCTGTAGAGGAGATCTAAGAGTCCCAATGACCTGCAAGAGGCAGGTGTGTCTATAAAAAAGAGAGATCAAGCAAATCCCTTTGAAGTCACAAGATCTGAACCTTGGGCCGTGCTGGGCCTGCACTGCCTCATCCACTGGAGATGGCACTATGTCAGGGCCATATATCCTACTATCCAATTCCCAGAAGTGCAGAACTGGGGTATACAGTGATTTGCAGTATGAAGAGCTCCCAGTCACACTGATAGAAGTGATGAAGTGTTATGGTTTTCCCATATCCAGCCTGCCAGCCTTATTTCTTGGTCAGGGCTGTTAATTCCTTGCTCGCTTACTGCCCGTGAGAAATCCAGAGGTGCAATTCAGTTAGTGCTGCCACAGACTGCAGAGTAAGAAGAATGGCCAATATATCCTTGTGCAACCTTTTAGTGATAAAGCAAAATTTAGCTTTTAGAAACAGTGGTGAAATTAAATAAATTAAATAAATTAAATAAATGAGTAAGGGGGTGAAGATAGAAGCACAGTAGCTGATAAAATTCCTCACCTGAGGCAATACGTCATCTGTATTTCAAAATGTCCCTTAACCATCACACAGAAACATTGCTTAGACACCCACAGGTGTCTGGCATCCCAGACTATTAAAGTGATTGTCTGGAGGAACGAAGGACTGAGCAGCTTTTTGATCTGAAATCAATTGTATCATTTGTATTTACTGGAGTGAAGTTAAGAAGTATCTCTGAATTTTCCCATTTTCTCCATGTCCACAACCTACTCTGCTCTGCTTTTTTCTTTTTAGTAGCAGCAAAGGACATAAGTCTTAGTTACAGGCAGCCTCGTTTGCCGAAGAAATCATTTTTCTTTTCCTATGTGTCTGAATTTGCCAGGATATTCTGCCCACCATTTCTACTCCATTTTAAGATAAACAAAACATATTTGAAGAAGTCTGAAGGACTAAATACTATGTGCATTTTAATGTATGGGTTTCTCCTTGATGTGTTGCAGGAACAATTTTACATTAATACTTCTAATTAAGTGCAAAGTAGCAGTGGGGGAACCAGGGAGGAGGGAAAATAATGTCTATTATGTATCTATACATCAAATTTTAACTGAGATAGATGGAATTTATTATTAAAATTGATTAATTCCATTTCACGTTTGCTGCATTTTCATATTTTAATGGAAAGCATTCTTAAGTTACAAGAAAAAATATATGTCTGTGAGTGCACTACATTGAATTAGCTGCGATTTCTGCTCAAAGAATCTCTGTGAAAGAAGGCTGTGCTGGAGAGGAGGGGGAATAAGCACATGCAAGGCATTTCACATTTGAAGACAAAAATTCCTTTGGTCCCATTATCTTATCCTACCATGAGTAAATCCACCAGAGTCAGGGCAGTGAACTTACAGATTTAACTGGGGGCTTATTTTCAATTCTTTCAAATGCACCAGCTTGGACATGCTGCTGCTCTGAGAGTTTTAGCTGAGTCAAATCTACCTCCTTTCTCATTCCCCTGGGCTGTGGGATTATGGCTCTCGGAGCTCCCAGCTGTGGCTCTGAACAGCTCCACGGACAGTGAGCCAGCTCCTGTTCGTCACGCTCCTTGGCCAAGCTCCCCGCGGGGACGGTCTGCCTTGCCTCTGTGATCGATTCCCATTATCCTTCCTTTGGACATTTTGTGCAGGGATGAATGAAGAAACGGAGTGGCTGTGTGTGTCATCAGAGGTGTCATGGTGATTCTTGGCATGGTCACAAATTGAACATGGCACTGCCAAGTCCCTTTCCTCCTTTCCACTTCCAAGGCACTGCCTTTCCTCTGCTTTTCTGGGTGTTGTTCTCCAAACCACTGTCTGGTTGCGTGTATAATTCATCTATTTGGCTTACTGATGGGCTCACTACTAATGAAACCTACATTTCTTAAAGGGAAGCACTTCACTTGTTTGTTTTCATTGCATGTATAGAAGTTTTGTTGATTTACAGTGTTGCCCAAATGTTTGTGTGGTTAAGGTTTATTGTTGCCTCATTTTATCTGCTACTACACCTTCTATTGAAATTTGATACATTATTCAAACTATTTTAGAACCCCACCTTTACATCCTTTGAGGCGTGAGCCCTCCAAAGCACATCTCTGTGTCCAACTGGCTCGGCTCTGATGTGGCTGATGCGGTTCCCATCCTGAGTGAAGTCGGTGACGGCTGTCACTGTTAGTACAGCTGTTGCACAGCTGCTTTCTGAGCAGGGCGCCGGCACCAGATCCACCTGGCATGCTGAGAGGACGATGTTTGGAGCCCCAAGTAATTGGCTATCTAAAATGAACATGAGCACAGAGTCTGACAAGAGGCATCCAAACAGTCACCCATCCCCATCTAACACAAATGTTTCACATTCCAAGACACGCGTTGAAACCAGATGGGTTTTCCACAAAGATGGTTGAAATTGGCTCAATCCAGCAACTCTTAGCACATTCTACTCTCTCTCTTTTTTCTTTCTCCAGTAGACAACATTCTGAAACACACTGATGCTATTTTCTTTAAACAGGTGCTAATATTTCAGGAATTAAAGTCTCATCTTTAAGGACCCGTGACCAGGAAATGAAGATGATTTGTTCTTGTGACAAAGAAAGAGATGAATCTATGCTTATGGAAAACATTTATCTTTCACTAGCTTTATTATAACAAGGTATGTGCTGGGAGTTATTTAATTTGAGATACAGAGGATTTCTGATCTGGAAAGGTAGAGTTCTTCAAGTCAGCTCTTAGTGAACTTTATATTCATCACAGGAAGATAAGTGCAGCACATTTGGATAAGTAACAGATTTTCTCTTAAATTTGGCTATGTTAGATTATTGTGCTTTACTATCCAATCACTAAAAGATTAAGGTCATGAGGTTAAATTCCCTAAAAATCTATGGAAATGCCATGAGTTACGATGATACTAGCACTTTAACTATCTGTGATGGGTGGAGAAGTGATGGGTATTGAAAAAAGTCAATATGGGAATGGCAACTCAAATTATTCACACAGCTTTGATCGTTGTATCTTTCCAAAAGGAATGTCTTCTAGCAGCAAGGCTAGTAGTGTCCATTTTCCTTGAGTCTTGATCCTCCATTCTAAGGCCCCAGAGAAAGGACAAAAAAACAACACAACAAAAATTCTTCTTACAATTACTTTGTTAATATTATTTATGAGCACAATCATGACAGCATGGTCTTTTTTGGATGATGTCTGTCTGATACTCAGGAAGTCATCCAACCCTCTATGAATTCTGTGGTGGGTAAAGAAAGAAACAGTGGCCTTTCCAGCCTACCAGAATCCCACTACTGATTTCAGGGTTGCTAACATTTGTGTTTGGTATTTACTTTTCTGTTCCAGACCAATAATTATCAGCAGATAAGAACAGTTATAGAAACTGTGGCAATGGAATGAATCTGATATGAAAATAAGTGATTTCCATATAATTTTTCCAATTTGTTGAATTGCTTAATAATTTATAGGAGATGGTATTCAAGTACATTAGGATGGTATATCTAATAAGAGCAAATAAGCAACATTTTGCTCCTTATGGAAATGAACCATAAAGCCTAATTGAAATTAACCCTGTAGGGGTCTCCAGGAACTGAACTAAAAGCCTGCAAATGTTAATAGCATATTATCTCTCATTCCCAATCCTTAAAGTATGCCTTACATCCTATAGAAAACTCCTGGCTCATATTCAAGGTTCTTGATTCAATTAAATTGGAGGTTTCCATGAGGAATAGTTATTGCCATTACAGCCTTATGAGCTCTGCTTACAACCCAGAACAAAAGTTTAAAATCAAAGGAAATCATCTTGTCAAAATAGCAGTGATAAACTTAACAAAAGCTGAACTTCAGTTGCTCTGCTGTGCCTTGGTATTCGTTATGATATTGTCTGAACTTAGAGAGATATTTCCGTGCTTGTAATTAGCTTTCTTATCACTTATTCCCTACATAATTAACAGAATGGTGTTGTTAGATGGACTCAGTCAGACAAGGAGCTTCTCTGTTAATTTACTCAGTACAAGCGAATCTCAACAGAAATTGTTTTTATTTTCAATTTATAGCACCGTGGCCGACATTATGTTTTACAGAAGCCCACAGCATTCTTTCAGACATACAAATGGATCTAACAGATATTAAAACCTGTGACTGTGCATGCACCCAGCAATATGTAATCATCCTTAAGTACATACAGATATACTGTTTAACACCGGCTTAAGTGTGAAGCACAGAAGCACCCTCAGTGTGGAGTAATGAGAGGTCAGAGTTGGTCATTAGTTTAAGCTACAGAAATGTGTTGATTAAACTGATGGAGATTTGCCTCTTTAGTGACTAGCTCCTTCAAAGGTTAGTTAATTGGTTGATTTGTGTCTCTGTCCTGGCAAGTCTTGGTAGCAACACATCATGCCCATTGACAACCTGAAAATCTGCTTCTGCATCTCTTACCTCACCTCTTTTTCTCAGTGAAATGCATATTATGGGACTGGAAAAGACTGTGGCAAGGCATCAACCTCAGTTCAATCTGCTATACTCAGAAAGTACCCTGATTGTTTAAGTGACTAATTCTCATTTGATCCCTATAGGTGTGATTGTTGCTCAGAGTTTTCAGGGCTATCCCACCACGCAGCAGCCTGCATTCTCAGCTAACTCCATATCAGAGAAAATCTGTTCCCATGAGCTCAGCAAATGTTTGCATGGTGCACTGGCAAAGACAGTAAGCCAAGAGCAATATGGGGAAGGGAGCAGCACTGAGCCATGAAGAAACGCAAAGTACTCCATGTATGAGAGCCAACACAGCTGCTGGAACCATAAGGTACTGTTCAGTTTAAGATCATTGTGTTATGATATCATTTGAATAATTTCTTGGTTTTTGCCTGTCTATTTGGCTGAGGATGGGGGAAAAAAGGAGAGGGATTCAGAAAGGGAATCAAATCCACACTTTGGTAACTTTTTATTTTGTTTTGAAACTGGATTTTTATACTTTAATCTTCTCTCTAAACATTTTTCTCTTGAACCATCTTAGGAAGAAAAATAATTCCCTTGTTAGAAAAATGGATGGGTGTTTTATTTAGTGCAAATGGCAAGTTAGAATATTCCCCTTGGTTAAGCATGATATTCCACCAGATTAACCTCAGAAAGCATATACCAGTTAAAAATGCAAGAGAATTTTCTAAATGACATTGTCGATGTTTCCAAGTAAAAAAATATCTTTAGTGAGAGAGTAATATATTATCATAAGAATGATGTTTTCTTCTATATTGAGAGAGACATCAACTATAATCCAGAAGAAGAAAGAAAAAAGGCTTCAATACACATTTAGTGAATAATAAATCTGCAGGTGAACTTCTAATTGATAATTGATGATTTTTTTTTTAATTGTTTTTTTTATTTTTGTCTTAGCTGAGACCATTGCTGCTACAAAAATTTAAAATGGAATTTTAAAAGTTCTTCTTTTCACAGTTATTTCACCCATAAATCTCTGTGGACTGTTGTTCACACTGCCACTACTCAGGTATTTCTGATGCCAAAAGCCTGAGTGATACCATCTATTTTATTCTGCAAATTGTTGACTGAGGTTGTGGGTTTTATGGCCTCTGCCCTTCCTAGTTATTAAAGTCTTATAATTTCTGTTAGATTTCCTTCAGATATATTGTAACAGAAATGCAGCAAAAAGGTAATCACGTTGACCCATAAGACTCACCCAGATCCTCAGTACTGAGCTGCAAGGTGATTTTACATGAATTGTTGTACCCGGAACAGGTAATGGGCACAGTGCTCAGGATGGTCAAAACATGCTCCTTGCCATCTTCTGCAATTTGTAACGATTCTGGTAAAAACTGAAAATAAGATCATTTTTAGATCCTTTTGACAGATTAAGGAAGACGATGCTGATATTTATGAAATTTTGAATGTCTTTAATCGCAGGCCAAGATAATTGCTTTTAAAATAACAGTAATCTCCATGATAACAGTAATCTTCATAACAATCAATCATCTTCAACTTTCCAAAGGTAAAATTGTTGTTAAAATGTTTTAATGCTCCTTGAAATTAAAAAAAAATAATAATAAAATAATCTGTTTATCATATGTAGTATCTAATTATTTCTCATTTCCTCATTTCAAAGCAGTGTTTTATTAAGGCTGAAAATAGAATTACCATAGATTTTTTTTACCATAGATTTGTTAATTACCATAGAATTTGTTCACATTTAACATCTTTGGTTGACAGGAGCTCCTATTGCAGTGCGCTGAGAGAAATACCTGCAGCATTCATAGCCTGAAGTGCAGCACTACCTCTTGATTATGCACTCTGTAGTTGTTCTCTGTCCCAAGTGCAAAGTGAGAGCATTTTTCACCCAATTCCTCTTCCCTGCTATGGCAGGAAGAAGGATTTCTCTGTACATGATGTATTACAGCTTCAGTGCACTGGGAGAGGAGCTCGGGCTGGGTGGTTCCTGCATGTCTATTCTCCTGGGGCAGGAGCAGAAGCAGCAGTTGGGCCCAGGCAGGAAATGAGGATTCCTGTTCAGAACCGTTTGAGTTGGAAGGGACTTTTAAACACCATCTGATCCAACTCCCCTGCAATGAACATGGACACCTACAGCTCCATCTGGTGCTCAGAGCCCTGCCTAGCCTGACTTTGAGTGTCTCAAGGACGGGGTATCCACCACCTCTCTGGGTAACCTGTTCCAGTGCCTGACAGCCCTTAACTATTCTTCCAGCATTACACTGAACAGGCTTCCAGATATTCTAGATCCCATTCCCATAGAGCTCAAGTTAGGATATTCAAATATTCAAAGTACTGCCGGACTGACAGTCCCATCCTTGGGCAGGATCAGACCCAGAACTTGTGCTGAATATGACTTATCCTCAGCAATATGTTCTTTGTAGTGCCAGTAGATAAAAAGCCATATCTTCATTTATTTTGCTCTGGTTTAGTTGGAATAGAAGTCTGCAATTTGTAGGTGTGTCTACAATTATACATAACCACAGAGTACTTCGGGCTTTACTAGCAGATGTAGTTGTGCACATTCTTTATGCTGCATTAGTGTCAACACCTGCATGCTCCTCTGATGAGTGTTTCAGGGCATTTTACAAACAGACTGAAAGCCACATAGTTTATTACAACCTTTTCTCAAAGTGAATGTAAAAGAAACGCTGGTTATGGCCTGTGTTTCTGTGCCCTGTTTTCCAGAGCGTGTCAGATAATATATAAATATTCCCCAGGGGTATGCTGGAGAAGTCAGTGAACCAGGGGTAACAGCATTACCTTAATCCCAGCGTAGAAACCTTTGCTCTGCTCAGGCAATGACCGCTGCTCAGGACTGTTCTTCTCAAATGCAGTGACAGTGCAGAAGACCTGCAGCAAAAAACCAGTGTCAACAGTGTGTGCTTTTGTTGAACGGAAATAATATAGCTATGTATATTCCTGTTCATCTGGCTTGTAGGGCTGCTTTTTTCTTTTTTTTTTTTCTTTTTACCATTGAAAAAGCTTTTGGAGGCTTAAGTGTTAAAAATATTTATGCATAAACCTTGAGAACTGAAAGATTTTTTGATGTCTTTAACAAGCAAAGAAACATAGCTTCCATCTCAGCAATTAATAACATTACATATTAAAACATGATTTCTTTTTCAGTTACCCAAGCACCTTGCTAGGGTTTTAATATTAAATCATTTTAATTAGGGAGAGTTGCACTGTTTGTGGGTGGCTTGTGGTCAAATTTAGGATGTTGGCCTTGAGATCACAGAATCATAGAATTGTCTGAGTTGGAAAGGTTTCTTAAAGGTGATCTAGTCCTACTCCTCTGCAATGAACAGGGATGCCCACAGCTCCATCACATGCACAGAGCATCATCCAGCCTGACTTTGAGTGTCTCCAGGGATGGGATATCCACTACCTCTACAGGCAACCTATTCCACTGTTTCCACTACCCTTATTGTGAGAAACTCTTTCCTTATATCCAGGCTAAAGCTTCCATTTCAGCTTAAATCTGTTTCCCCTTGTCTTAGCACAACAGACCCTGTTAAAAAGTCTCTCCTCTTTCTTACTGCCCTGCTTTAGATACTGAAAGGCTGCTATCTGGTCTCCCCAGATCCTTCTCTTCTCCACGTTGAACAGCACCAGCTCTCTCAGCTTGTCCTCGTAGAGAAGGTGTTCCATCCCTTGGATTCCAGGCTTCAGCCTACCCACTGTTTTTAAATGTTGTGTTTTTGGTTTTTTTTTTAATTTAAATTAGTTTGACAGTCATCCAGATGCAGAAACAATGTCAGCAATGGAGGTTACTTCTTTCTTATTGCCATAAAAAAAAGATGATGCAGAAGTACCTGCAAGGTTTATAGTGTAAAAATAATAAAATAATTTTCCCCAAACAACGACAAAAACAACCCCACCAAACACAATGTGCTGTGCCATGCCATTTATGTCTGATTCCTAGCACAGTCACGCAACCTTTATCTCTGCCGAGCCCATGCACCATCTGCCATCTTAATGTTTCATTGCTTTCACGAAACCCAAACTGCTAACATCATTTCTAGGATCATAAGATTAAACTACAGAATTTTTCCTTAAAGCAAACTTACAGCAGGCTCTGAAACTGTAGCTCTCATTTTTGGGGGACTTTTTTTTTTTTTTTCCTTCTCGGAAATGGAATAAGAGCTTGTGTCACAGTAAATCAATTCCAAATGGGCAGATGGCATATTTACAGTTGCTGTCTTTCTGAAGCCTCAAGTGACCCATGAAGAAGCAGCAGACTGATGTGATTTACTTTCTGTGGTGAGGAGCTCCCTTGGACAGATTCTAAGGCTCTTCATGTTTCTTACTGGCCATCTCAGGTACTACTTTCATGGCTGGAGCCAGTAAAACCAATGCAGAGCCAAAACATTTCCAGGTTCATGTGACAGACTCTTTAGCAGGCTCTGTTGTGATAGGAAATGGGGAAATGGTTTCAAAGTAAAAGAGGGGAAATTTAGATGGGATATAGGGAAACTGTTTTTTATATTCAGGGCGGTGAGGTACTGGCACTGGTTGCCCAGAGAGGTGGAGGATATCTCATCCCTGGAGGCACTCAAGGTCAGGCTGGATGGGGCTCTGAGCACCTGATGGAGCTATGGGTGTCCCTGTTCATTGCAGGGGAGTAGAAGTCGATCACTTTTAAGAATCCCTTCCAACCTTAATAATTCAATGATTCCGTGATCCTGTGGACAGGGGCTGCTCACTGCTCTGGAGTATTTCCTTCTGTTGAAAAAATCCCTCTTTGTTACCTCAAAGTTATTGTTCTCTTCCAATGCTGTGCTGTTTGTGCTTTTCTACTTTTTACCCAGAATGGAGTCACCTTGCTGCACACACAGAGGTGCTGGTGAAGGGCATCTTCCAGAAACCCCTGGGCAATCCCCATCCCCATTCCCTGCGCATAGCTGTATATTTTCACATTGTAGAAGATGTGTATTGCTGATAAAAAACCTGAATCAAGAATAGCTTCGTAAAGATGTGCTGAGATATTATTAGTCTGTCAGCTCATTCTGTCTCTACTTACAGCATCTCTGGAAGTGAGCATGGCTTACCCAACTCGCAGTGTACAGACACCCATCATGAGCTATATTTCATTTCTGTCTCTCTGTCACAGCTCTGCTTGTACTGCCTTTACCTCGTGAGGTGCTCAACCAAGCCATGTTCGTTGGCTACGGAGCTACAGGTTGACAGTTTGTCACATCATTATTATGATAGTCATTGTGAGGTTTTTTTTTTTTGCCTTCAGCTAAACACTCATTTTTCTTCAGTTCAGTAATCAACTTCTTTCTCCTCTTTCCCTTCTCCATCTATGAATGCTGCTTTTTTAAAGCAAAGAGATTAAAGCAGCACTGACAGCCATATGCTGATGGCCATGACATGTTAGGCAGTGGCTTTCCACAAACTCATCAGATCAAATATCAAATAATATGAGTTTAAGGGTGTCCTCAGATGGGACAACTTGATCCCTACCAGCTGTGGGCTGCTCCTTCTCTGTGCATCTTCCTATAGGGCAGAAAACTACTTATAGGCACAAATTCCTGCTAGAAAAATGCCCTAGTAGATAAGAAATGTCTTATTTCCTGTGTTTTGAAGCAGGTTTATGCCTTTAAGTGGACTCAGATTTCTTCCCACTTCACAGTGAATCCTGTGAGCTGCATACTCAGTGAGAAGCAGAGTACAGCCATCGATTTGGTGGAGGTTGGGTAGCTCTGGGAATTGATTTGGGAGAGTATTTTAATTCTGGGAGGTGTCACCAACTTTAGCAAATTTCCCCTTAAAAACTTGAAAATCATCATAATTTTTTCAAAGCTTCTTGAGTCTAAATGTCTCCCAAATCTGTCCTTTTTACTCATTTCAAACAGGAAAAGACCCTAACATTCCATTCTTTTCCACATCTCTAATTAGTTCTAAATGCATTGCAGGAATCATCTATGGAAGCTTGAACGTGTAGTGAGGGCAACCTCCCTGACAGCATCCCAGGGCCATGACACTTGTCCCCAAAATGAGATCTGCCAGTTTGGAGTACTGGGAGTGGATGGAAGCAGTTTTTTGACCCAGACATTCAGTCCTGTGATAGATGGGTGGAACCCATCTCAGGTCATGCTGCTCAGGTCAGTAATTAATGTTGGCCACCTGTAGAGAGCTCTCTTCTCAACATTAGGGGTGAGCAGTTGGGATACCTGTGCCCACTGACTTAATGCCTGTGTGCTGTGGGTACAGTACAGAAGAATGTATGAATTTTCTCTATTAATTCCCAAACTGGAGCAGCACAGCCCATGTCAAAAGGTAGGCAAGGGGCTGCAAGGTAGAGCCTCTCATGCACACAGATGCCTTGCAAGAGAAGGATTGGCAGGGAATTGATTTTTACAGGTGAAAGGTGTCTGGTGATGGCTCAAAAGACCTCCAGATGTCCTGTTCTGCTCAGATTAATGCCAATGGGCTGGGGCTGGATGAGTGGTTCTATAGGGAGCAGCTGTGCTTTAGATCCTGTGAAAGGAGAAAGGAGGAGCAGATCTGAAGGTAAGTATTCCAGGGGAAGCAGTGAGGTAGCTCCTGAGGAGTTCCCCTTCTCGCTGCTTCTCCCTCATTCCAAGCCTATCTGGAGCACTGTTTCTGTTGAGATGCTCTTCACACTCTGCCTGAAGTTTCAGAAGCTAATTTTAAGAGGAGGCATAACCTACAATAAGGTGATTTTTCCCTATTTCTGTTGTTGAGCCAAGTCTAATAGCTGGGATGGGTTTCACATTTAAGCACTGGGAAAATTCATTCCTTTTTTTCTTGAGTGAAAATGAGCGTTGTTATATATCTAAATATTTGTTTATGGTCTTTTGGCTGGATTTATTTTTGTTGTGTTGCAGTGTTCTACAAAATGCCCAGTCTGTTAAGTAAATGTTTAAGAAAAACACTTTCTTTTTACAATGCCTATCATATTTTATCGCTATTTCTGGAAGTTTTTAAGAAACCTGTTGATGCCTCACTGAGGGACATGATTAGTGGGCGTTTTGGGGATGGGTCAGTAGTTGGACTAGAGGATGCTAGAGGTCTTTCCAACCTTAATGACTATATGATAGTTTACGTATGGTGACAATTGCTCCTCATTGTGTGAACTTCGAGATTGCCGTGCTGAGCTAAATTGCACAGTTTTTTTCTAAACACCTTTCTTAGCATAATTCATTACTCACAGCATGCCGCTATAATTTATAGGTGGCTGTGCCTCAAGGAATTAAATGACCTCTCTCACCATTGCATAAATCAGGCCTCAGAATGCCAGGATTTTTGTATCACATGGAGTCGGCTTCTTTCAGAGCTTGAATATAGACAGTGGTGTGTTATAGATTTATTTAAGCAGCAATAGTTTCACAAATGTTATGCTGCCAACATTACTGTCTGAAATAACAAAATTGGAGCCAAAAGATGGAGGAGAAATGCACACCTGACAGCCATTAAAAGATAACTGGCTGTTTAGTCAATACAAGTTCAGAAATGTTGGCTGGTAAATCTCTACTTCTCTCTAAGGTTTGACTGAGTATTAAAATATATTGATAATATATGACTAACCCATTACCTGGGGACTTTCTGATAAATAAAATATAGCTTGGATATAAATCATTGTGAAAGTAATTAAACAACAAATTAAATGAAAAATTCTTCCACTTGCATCTTGTTTGCAACATCCTAGGCCCAAACCACATCTGAGCAGCAAAGTTTAGTTTTCAAGTATCTCCCTGTGGTAGCATTACCATTCCTTCATGGTAACCCTATCAATGCTTGTGGAGTTGCTTCAGGTTTACACCTCTAGAAGTGAAAGGAGCGTCCACCCCTTTGTGACTGTTATTAGAAATCCTGGGTGGGATGGCAAATGTGTACTTTTCTAAAACCCCTACTATGTAAAACTGAATTCCCAGCTTCAGCTGGGGCTTTGTTGTTTGGCTTTCAACAGTGACAATTTATGGCTAATTGTAATTAATCAAGAAGGCCACAAACTCTGTTTAAGAATAAATAGATGAAAATTCTAGCAAGAAAAAGAACATTTTAGCCTCACCAAACTAGCTAAATTAAACATGGTTTTCAGCAGAGGACAAGAAGGGCTTGCAGAAAACTTAATATAATAAAAATGGTCTTATAAGGATTTGGTGATGAAACTAGTTAGTAGAACTATATTTTCTCTGAAGCCCTCAGGACTGTTAAATCTAGATTTGAAGTGATTACACGTGAAATTGCTTTGATGAAAATATCTCTTTGTAACACAAACTTGTCTTGAAAACTGGCATAATTTTCTGCATTGTGTTGTATTATAAGTGAGGGCTGCATCCGTCAGATTCTGAACTCAGGAGGCATAATTATGAGGAGGAATAAGAGAAAAACCTATCTAGATTGTGCCATGGTTATAAATGATTCATCTCTTCAAGAACTGCAAAAAGCTTATTCGCGTTTCTTAACTATCTCAAAGAGGAGCTGTGAAATGTCAAGACTATTTCCAACCTACTTTTAACACAAGGCCATTATCCATGTTTATTCTTTCAGTTCATTGTAGCATCACTAATGGCTCTCTGCCTGTAAAAGTTATGAACCTAATTTAACTTTAAAAGTCTTTTTTTAGTACCATGAAAGGCCGTGAATTCATACACAAGTCAATTTTTTCTATGTCTTGTATTGGCTTCAGTTTTGTTGTTGTTGACACTAGATCAGTGTTGCCATGTAAGCCATCAAACACACTTCTTAAAGATTGTTTTATAATGAATTCTATCTTTCAGCATACTATTGAACCACAAATTTGGAATCAGAGAGGCAGAACACCGTGAAAAAAGATCATAAAAGTAAACCTAGCTCTATTTTAAAATGTACTTTCTCTTCTGTGGGAAGATGCTATTGTGTCTCTGGTCCACAAGTATAAAAATTACTGTGTACATATAACTGCGTCTGTCTCCAGTGTAGATTCTTGCTGCTGCACAGTACAACAAACAGCAAGATAGAACTCTCTCAGGCACATGTTTCTATTACTTGTAACAGCTTTATGGTGTTCAGGCTGTAATGGATGCGTAACGTTGCCATTAGAAAACAGTAAAATGGACAGCTTCCATGAACACCATGCAATCCAAAGTAATGTTACATGTCCCAAATCTGGTAACAGCTATATAAGCCTGTTTGAAATCAGGCTTTCATTTTGATTTTTTTTTTTCCACTTTAGATGCAAATGTAACGAGTGAGGTGCAGCCCTAAAGTACACCCGGAGGAGCTTTCAGATGGGATTTGACCCTACTGAGTACCGGACCACGCATTGCTGCATTACTGTGTCTCCCAGCCGGAGATGTCCGCTGCTTATGTCCAGGTAGGAGCACATCTGCAGGGTGGTGTCCAGATGGATCTGCTCCTGCCTGCCTGGTGCAACCAGACGTGACCAGAGCACCACGTAGCGCAGCCCCCAGGCAGGTGAGCTGTAGGCACATTTCAGGTAGGCACGACCTCGCATGAGTGCAGGAGTTATCACTGGCTGCAAAGTCAGGCTTGGGAGTTTTTCTGAAAGGCAAAGCAGAAGGATTCGGGAGACAACATTTTTAATGCTCACTCAACAGGAAGATTTCAATGTAGCTGAATGTGGGAGAAATGTCACTGCTTTATATTCTTGTGATTTGATTATTAACTATGTAAGCAAAACACTGTATTTTATATGAAGTGCAGAAGTAACTATTTCATTACTGATTGCCCATTGCTATAATGCTAGACTTGGGATATTGTATTTTTCATTTTGCATTCAGAACAACGTTATTGAAATGAAGCATATGGGTTAATACAAATTAATTATTCCAGCAAAGGCTGCCAGCTTTGCATTCCCAGAAGCAGAACCTTCTGACCTGAGTTTTGCAGTAAGTTACAGGGGAGGTATGAGAACAAATGATGTTGCAGAAGTGAACTCAAATAGCATCCAGCTCATATCACCATGGTGTGAGGATCCTTCCCAGGCTGTGCTGGGACATTCCTAGTTTGCTCAGTTTAGTCTCACTCTGTCCAGAATAGTTCTACTGCTCTAAAAACACAGCCTATTTCTATAGGCTTCAATAAAGAATGAACTCTGAAAGTTTTCTTCCTCTTGAGGAGAAACAAAAAGATGTTTAATACTGTAGGGCAACGTTTTGTCATTTCCAGAGACTTGTACTCAAAGGTAACAAGAAACTGATGCAGACGCTTTGAAAGGATATTTTAAGAAACTTTTTTGAAGGAGTATAGAGAATGTTATGGAAGGCCAAGGCAGTAAGGCATGAGGCAGAATGAAGAACTGATATGTCCAGTGCTTAGTGGGTTTCAGACAGTGCATCAACATCCCTCCAGAACTTCAGCTTTGGGTGCTTTCCATCCATTGCATATTATTGCGAAAGCATCCTTAAATCAAGAAATTAGAGAATTACTGAAATATATGTTGGGGCGGGGGGAGGGAAGTGGAAAGCTTCAACACCAGTGGTAGAAAGTTACTGCTTTGGGATAGAGGGGAAAGGAAAAATTATCTTTTTTTCTTTTTGTGGATAATGCAGGTGGATTAATGTTATTAAATACATATGATTGGGCAGAAAGAACAGAACTAATCACTGAAATGGTATTGGTAAAAAATCTTCAAGTGTGGGAGAAAGCTCAGCTTCTTCAACCAAAAGCTTACTGAAAAATGAAGGTTTTCAGGTTAAAAAAAAATAAATTTCTGAGAAAGAATCATGAAAATTAAAGAGCAGCTTCATTTACTTTAATGTGTGTTTCTTTCTCTTTTTCTTTCTTTTTTCTTTTTTTTTCTTTTCTTGAAATAGTAAATTAATCTCACTTTCTTTAAGCCTTTTTGGTTCCTTTGTCTTCTTTTCTCCATGTGAGAATGTTAAAATATTGATAAAGATAAGAACATCGTTCTCTCTCCCTTTAAAATTTATTTCAACTTGCATTTTTTTTCTAATTGAAAGGCAATAACCCTATTTTCACAATGTGTCATGTCTCTGTCCAAAAATGCTGAAAGGAAATTACAACGGTAATTTTTCCTCTTTGAGGAAGAACCATCTTTTCTGACTAAATCTATATGCACCTGAACATGCTCTGAAGTTCAGAAGGCTTAACAGAGTGAGCAATTGCTTTCTGCTATTTCCTTTGTTTCCTAGTTACCGAACAGAGGTTAGATCCCTTGTAGTAGGATGAAAATTATTTCTGATGAGAATAATTACATATATGTCATGAAAAAGATTTTTATCAGAATTTTTTTTCCTCTTAGTTTCAGAATTATCTTTCTAGGTGATACCAGGTTATTTAAGATAAGAACAAGCCTTAGAAACAGTATTCTGCATACAGTCCCTTTTCATAACCAAGATACTTCCACTCACTGGCTGTGCATCTCCCAGCCAAAATGGAGTAAAATACAGTAGGAAAGGTAACAAGTGATCTGTAACCACATAAGCTTTTCAGTAATACAAACCAGCTTCCATTGTGTGCTGATAATAATACCTGTACCTTGGGAGCACCTTGGAGTGTGGCTGATTTATTTTCTACATAGTCTGCATCTTACTGGGAGTGATGCTTGACTGCAAGGTCACTGAGATGTGTACTGCAATACCAGGACCTTTGAACAGCAGCAAGTGTAACAGAGACAGGCTTACTGATGAATACTTCATTGATCCTCACCTTCTGCACAGTAGCCCATGCATCCTTGAGTCGGCTGCAAGAGATAAACAAAGAACTCGATGCAGTTCCTGACAGTGATGGGTATCTGGAACAAGCAGCAGTCCTTCGTGCCCTCGAAGACCTGCCAGGTAGCACAGGCTGTCAGGTGCTTGCTTTCACCCGGAGCAGGCAGGGATTCGGACTTCAGTGACAGCCACACTGGAGCTTGTGTCCCACATTTGTTCATCTGAGGATGTGCACAAAAGAAAGTTTGTTGGAAGGTGGTTGGACTGAATGGAGAGCCATCAGAGACTGTGACTGTAGGATAGCAGGAGTCCACAGTGCTCAGAACATCCCAGCCAATGCTTTAGAATCTTAGAATTGTGATGGAATAGATCACAAGTCCAACCCCAGCCCACCCGCATCATGCCTTCTAAACCTGTCCTTCAGTGCTGTACCTCCTCATTTCTTGAATATCTCCAGGGCTGGTGACTCCACTGTTTCTCTCAGTATCTTGTATCCCTTTCTGAGAACAATTTTTTCTTAATATCCAAACTGAACATTCTCTGCAGCAATTTAAGGCTGTTACCTCCTTTTCTGAGAGACCTTACTCCAGATCATCCCAGCTGCAGCTGCTGTTGCCTTGCTCACCTCCCAGGATGATCTAGGTATGTCTTTCAGGCTAACCCTCTTCCTTGTTTTTGAAGGGAAACAGATACAAGTTATATATGAATTGCTCAAATGTTCTGGGGTTTCATACCTTCAGTTTTCTATATACTAACTAATTCAATCAAATCCACAGATTAGGTCCCTGAAGTCACTGAGTACTGCAACCAATCACATGCGAAAGGGCTGATCCTAAAATACTTAAGACTATGGCATTTTGGGTCATGGCTAGAAGTTGCACCAAATGTACCTTTCTTATCTTACAGAAATATGTTCAGGCATCTCAGATCTGATGTGGTCTAAAGATGCATGATTACCCAAAGCTGTCTTTAATTTTGCTACTTCAACGTGGAGTTTAGGCAAAATCCTCACTGGATAAAATATTCAGTCAATCGTAATGGTAACTTGTTACTCTGTGCTGTTACCCATCATTTGCCAGTATGCAAAGCAGAGTGATATTTGAGTTAAGGTTTGCAAATTAAAACCAAGCACCAGCAATAATCAATTCTCATATATTAGTCATATTCCACAGAGAGTGTCTGCTGCAAACGCTTTGCATTTCCTCAGCCCGCGGTGGGGAACAATGCTATATCTAATTGTTCAGCTTCAGCAACATGCTCCCTCCTGCTGTGGACATTTGGCTACACATCACATTGGGAACTATCTATTTTTTTCCCATTGGCCCAGCCAGCTTTGCTGCCACACTTTTTAAGATGATTTTGTTTTTAATTATGTTAACTGTAGGAATGGTTGAAGTAGAAAGACCAGAAAGCAAGTTCTTCCATCTATTCATTTCTAACTTGACCTGAGTAAGTGACTTCAGCATGTAGGTAGGCATGGTGCCTCAGTTTCCCTGCCAGCTGCTTGACCTTGTGCAAAACCCCTTGCTGCTGATGTGCCTTTGTTCCTTATCTCTAAAACAGTGGTATAAGGGATTGCTGGAATGCTGTTAGTGCTTCCCTGCAGCAGTACTGAAAAGACAAATTCATTAACGAGACTCATATATCTACAGTGCTGCAGGCCATGTAGATAAATAGACAGATGCGAGTGCATTCTGGCTGCAAAATGCGATCTGTACCTTAAAGTGGGTCTGCATCCCCTTTTAATACACAGGAAAAAGAAAAAATAAACCAAAACAAGGAAACAGAATCCACTGAAATCAGAAGGTAGTGATTTTCTCCCTCTTTGTATTTTATCCTTGCCATAAGTCTGTGAGCTGTTTCAATGCTTGAGAAAGTATGGATTAGCCCTGCTGGAGCCAGCCCCCAGCATTGTGTGCAAGCTCTCCGATAAACCCCTGCTGTGATCCACAGCACCCTGGCTTTATTCTGGCGAATCTCATGCTGAAACCATTCAAGTGAAATTGTTTATTATGTAATATGCACAAATTACAAGGTATGGCAAACCCTTTTGACTGGCTTTGTAACCAGGAAATGCAGACTGTGAGAAAACAGTTATTGGAACAAATTTTACGATGCGGTGGCCAACAAAGAATTTTGGTCTAAATCAAGAATTTGTGTTTTCCTGGCAGCTATATGAGACCAGCAAGTTTGCTTTCTGCTTTGAGATACACGCTGTCTACCTTAGTTGGGCAAGTTGCCCCATGCTGGCCAAAAGGATTTGCTGTGCAAGGCCTCTGTGAACCAGGAAACAGAGCTGGGAAGAGAAGGGCAATTGTATATTCATGTATTCAATGAGCAGCACAGATAAGAACAAAATAAAACAAAGGAAAAATGGGAAAAATGTCTAGGAGGAGAGATTTCTAAGAGCCAAAATGTTCAGGTTCCAGCTGTGGCATAATTAGCAGTAAATGTTGAAGCAGTCATTTGGGAGAGTAAACAGAAAATTGAATACAGAGGTAGCAAAAGACTGGCATTTAAGGCAAGGCATTTACTTGCAATAACTACAGTCATTGCTGCTCTAAGAATAGAAAAAAGCCGTGGGAATCTCACACCATAATTCAGTAGCACTTCTGAAATGAAGAATGAGAATTGTGCAGCTGCCTCCGCACCAGAGCAGACTCCAAAAGTTTTCTACAGACAGGAGTTTGTCTGCTGAGGAGTCAATGGTGAGAATCAGACCATGGGTTTGCTGCAGTTATCTAGACAATCTGCATCATTTACTGCACATGGCAGCACTAGTGCTGTGGCAGGGAAATTATCAGCTTTTCTCCCTTGAAATGGAGCTGTGCAGCAGGAAGAAAGCTAAGCTATGGTAGAGCAATGCTGCCCAAAGTTTGTCTTTTTATTTCTGAGTCCATTTGTAGGTCTATAAGTATGTAGTCTTCTCCTATAAATTTAAATTTATTCCTATAAATTTTCTTATATGGTTTTGAGGATGGTGAATCTTAATGGATGCTTGATTGAAATTCCATATAGTGGATAAGATACATTTGATTACTTCATTTGATGTGTTTTTTTAGATTTGCGCTTTGCCCATGTAATGGTACGTTAGTGACATAAACTGTATTGTTATTAACGCTAAACCTAGGTCATTTGCTGCATCTGTATTTAGGAGCTCAATGGCACAGCTAAAACAAAAGAGAGCTTCTCTTGCACACATAAAAAGCCATTTTTATGCCATTGCTTATGCTTTTTGAGTGCTCAGTGTACTTCTGTACTTTATCCGGTAGTAGTTAAGTGCTGGTTTTGATCTTCAAAGAGTTCTATAAACATGCCCTAATTAACGTTCACAACACCTTTTTGTGGCAGGTAAGCATTCATTAGGTATTTCTGCTTCACAATTAGGCACCTGCTAATCTCTTAAATAATTTGGTTCACAAAACCTAAATGAAAAAATTAAATTTGTTTCCTGTTGCCAATGATGGTGGGACACACCATTACTGTGTAATCCAATGATGTCTCCTTCCATTTAGTTGGAGTTTGGACAATCAACTAGTTTGATTGATGGAACTCTCGGAGGTTCTTTATAATTGCACAAAGAAATCAAGCCTGATTGTTCTTGTCACTTGGGTATTGCACTGAAATTATGCTGTTAAAAATAAGTAGCACCATATGTGAGAAATGCATTGTTGTAGTTAGCAGGATAGGAGGCTTTTCGGTATATTGTTGGTTGAATGCTAAAGCATTGTGATTTTGCATCTGTTATCCACTCAAAACTTTGCCTCAGTTGTTTTTTTCTGTTTCTTTGTAGTAAGTTAAAGTAAATAAGATTTTTTTTTTTTCTTGAAGTCTGGGGCTGAATGCCACAGAAATTGGTTTACGTCAGGAATATCTGTAGCAGCAATTAAGCCACTGTGTGTGTTGTGTTTCTTTTAAGTACTTCTTTCTGAACAATAGAGACGGTAATTGCAATTTATCTACAGAATGCTTTTTGCATGTCAGAAAAACAAACTAGAAAAACAAAACCTCATCATACCTACCATTATGATGTTGAAGTATTCGTGTATACTTACAAGAAAGAGAACTGCAGATGAAAACATGAAATAGTACCTTGATAGTGCTAGTTGCTTTTAAGTTCATAAAAAAATGCAAATTGAAGTAGGAATGGATTTAGAGCAAAATAAAAACTGAAACAGAATAAAAAAATAATAGCATACAGTTGAAGTGTTTTATTTTGATTGTGATTATAAAATGTTCTACAACAGGTTAAGTAGGGGAGGAAATTACACTGAACATGGGAAAAAGAAATCTTCTTCTCCAGGGACTACAATATCAGGCATCATAGGCAACTCATGCTTGGCATAAAGTGTCCTTGTTTGATAAACCAAAGATTAGTGCATGAGCTTACGTTATAGCCTAGTATTTATGTGTGTAAAAGTAAATTCATATTGTTACAAATGCAGCTGTTGAGCAAACACCAGCCCTGAAAGCAATATGCATGGGTAGGTATTGTTACTGGGCATTTCTAAAATGGTGCCATAGAGTGAGACATCTGCAGTTCTGCTGTGGATATCCTTGCTGGAGCACCATGGATATTAAAAATCTCCATTTCAGAGGACTGAGAGCTACTGATAGTTGTTCTAGTGGTGAGCCTGGATTTAATCCCTTTCTTTTCAACTTAACATTTTCTATTTACAATTGATTACCCAGAGCTGGAAATATTAGCATTGCTTTGAGAAGTAATGAATCCAACTCATGCATGCAGTACCAGGAGTATTATTGCTGGCTCCTAAACCAATTACTATTTGCATAATCAAATTCTTAATTGACATTTTTTTCCTTAAGGTTGCAATGAAATCTATGCTTTTTTTCTTTTTTACCCTTGTGTAAACAAGAGGAAGGAAGGTACAGCTGTATTTCTGGGTTTGCTGTGAGTTGCAGGCCTGACTTGCAAGGAGTCAGGCATAGCTTGGCATGGAGTTTGTATTTGCATTAAGGTAGCAAGGTGTGCTGCTCCTCTGAGTGATCTCTTATCTGAAGGTTGTGTTCTCTCTCCTTTCTTTGTAGTATTCATTCCTTTATAGGGCATGCCCATCTGTACATGTAAATCTATGACTACATGCAGGTGTATGTGCACACCTTATATTACCTCTATTCAGAAGCTTGTTTCTGTGCCTGATGTCATTTTTCCCCCTCATATTAGTTGTTAAATACATCTCTGTATTTTTTAATAGATTGTCTATGAACATCATATTGCTACCATCCTGAAACACAGTAGGGGCTTATTTACCCAATCTTCCTTTTGTGGTTTTTATTTTTATTTTTTTCCATTTTACAGTGGGTTTGGCAATTGTTTTAAAAACAGTTTATTGTTTTTGAACAGTAGGCCATAGCTTTGATACCTGGGGATACAAAATATACAAGTCTGTGTTGCTTTTTTGCAACTATTTGTTGTTGGATGGGGAAGTGGCTGTGGCTAAGACTGTAAGCTCAGGACAAGATTGTAAACTCAGGAAAGCTGTGCCTTCTTTGGGAGCATAGGGGAAAGGCAACAAAGAAGTAGGAGTTGGACTTGACGATCTTTATGGGTCCCTTCTAACTTGGGATATTTTATCATTCTATGATTCTATGAAAAACATTGAAGATCAGGATCTTTCTCTACTCCCCCAGGATAATTCAGCAGACAAAGCCAAAGTTTGAAATCTATTGGAATCTGAAGTTTTTCCCCACTTGAAGAAGAAATGCTTAAGGACAGCACTTAGAATCCAGAGATGGAGAATTCTGGAATACAATTGATATTTTCATTCTATTTGACAAAAATAACCTTTTTTTTCCCTGCCTTTTCCCTTTGCTTTTCACTTGGTTGTTTAATTGCTGGGTGAGAAGGTGCTTCTTAAGAGTGTTTTTCCTTACTTCCATTTGTGACTTGCTTCTGCTCTCTGCTGAACCCAGAGCTTTCTGTGGTTACTCAACAATATTGAGATACCTTCTTTTATTGTTGTAGAGCTTCTTTGTGGCAAGATTCAGATTCTGTGGTTGTAACCTCGTGTGTGCCCATCTATCATGAGATCTTTCTCCTCCTGCAGCCATCTCTTAGGACAGGACTTCTAAATCTCTGATATCATTTAAATCCCCTTTGAGCTCAGTTGGGTGACAAAGATCCTTACCTACCATGCCTTTGAATTAAGAAGTTAATGTTACTTATTGATAACCAGCTAATTGCATACAGCTAGTATCAACAGAATAACAGAGACACATATTTTACAAGGTTTTGGAGTAATGTACTTTTTAACTTCCAAGCTCCACTGTCAGGCTTTACTTGGTGCCTTTTCACTTCTGTCTGTTGAGGATTTTGTCTTTGATTCGTTTAATTAAAATCAGCTCACTCCAGCCAGAGACTAGAATGCCCAATATTAACTGCTTATTAGGGAGTGGAAGCTGTGCAATTATTAATTTAAATTATTTTGTTCCAGAGGTTTTTGCTCAAATTAAATGGAAAACCAAATTAAACAATGGTTTAATTAAGTGGAAGTGATGGAACTTAGAGGCAGACTTAGAAGGTGAAGATCTGAAAGAAGCATATTCTTCCAATCGTGACATCTAACAGATGTAATCCTTCAACAGCAAAACAGAGATTTACTGTCATTTGGAGGATAATGAAGAAACCAATGGTAAGAATTATGTTACAAGATAAAGAACTAAACTAATGAATATAGCTCTACAAACTTGAATAAAAAACTCCATAGAAGAGATTAGAAGAAACAAAGGATACATTGTCAGAAATAGATGTCAGGAAGTTGAAAATTGCTATATAGTGAAAAGTGCTGAAATACAATGACAAATTAAATAATCTTATAGAATGTATACATACTTACAGAACAATTTTTTAAAATAAACCAGATAGTGCATTGGGATATTGTTTCGAGGACAACGGCCATTAAATGACTATTTCAATAATGATCATGTCAATTTGTTCACATTAATTAGATTTATGGATTGTGTATGCAGAGAGCTAGAATTCCCACACAAGCAACAAATATCTATTAGCTTTTCATTTCATGTTAGATTATGAAGATATACATGTTGTGACACGAGTTCACAGGTCTGTTTTGTATGGATGTGAAGTGCTACCTGTTAATTTCATTTCTCCAGCAGGGTTCACATCACCTAAAGTTAAACTTCCTGACACTCTAGATTGAATATATCATCTGTAAAGTCACAGTTATTATTGTTTTTTGAGTAGTTCTGTTGAATGATTTGTTTGATATTGTTCTAATCTCCTGCAACTGGGCTGTGTGATATGGTAACAACTTTGCTTAGTGTCTCAGGCTACTGGAGCAGTAACGATTGATTGCAAGTTAAACATTACTGTCATACACATTAAATGCACATAAAAACAGAAAAGAACTGGGTTTTTTTTTCAGAGTAGTGATACATGAAAGAGTTTTTCCCATTACCTCCCACTCATCCCCATTGCATTCTACTGTCTATGAGGGTATAGAGCTGGCTGGAAAGGAAAAGGGCTCATTCACATTCACCAGGGTTACCGCATAATTTTTACTGACTTCAATGCATCTCGTTGGCATTTCCGCAGGCTTGTTGTTGATCATGAACCGGTACCATGCTGGTGGCAGTGAGTGGTCACACACCAGGTCCTGAGCAGATTTTCGCTGTAGCTCCAGTGAGTCAAACCTGGTGCTGCGGTACGGGCTGCGGAGGATGCGATGTCCAGCTGGGGAGCACTCAGGAGCTGAAAGGTAAGAAATAATGGATTAAAGAAGGCAGTCAGTTGGATTCTGGCAATAACCACTGAAAATCACTTGAGTGTATCCACAGTCTAGTATTAGATATGGAGATTGATGGCCCGGTATGAGGCAAAAGGGGTTGGGGCTTGATGATCCTTGAGGTCCCTTCCAACCCAAGCCATTCTGTGATTCTATGATGCTTACATTCATGGTTTGGCTATCAAGGCAAACAGTGGGAAATGATGAAATTTAGTATTTCAACATATAAAATTAAAAGGTCGTATTGATGGAAATCACTATCACCAGCAACGTTCTCTTGCATCAAAATAGGGGTGGCAGTGATGCAAGGGATTTGACTGTCTCCTTCTAATGTTCCTTCCAACCCAAATCATTCTATGATTCACATACTTAAAAACACGTGTTTATAAAAATAATGAAAACAAGAAATGCTAAAAAGAGAAAAGCCAACTGTGTGTTTTTTAGAAATAAGCTTGAGTCAGTCTTGCACCTATTGTAGCCACAGGTCAGACTTACCTGAGGCAGATACCCATAAAGCCAGGCACATCACAGCTCCTGTGTGTGCATGGCTAAGTTTGACTCTAAACTGCTGCCCCTCAGAGTATGTTTGTTTACATTCCCACTCTGTTTATTTTCATGTGTCTCATGATTCAGTGCAGAATATTCAGTATTTTCCTGTCACTTCATAAAAGGAAGCCTTCCAGTCATTTATTTATTTTGTTTAAGAAGTTGTTTGTTAGCAAAAGCTGATAGTGTAGAAAAACAAAGCCTTTTCTTGTTTAGCAACCATTTGTTCCTTTTCTGCAAAGCCTGCTGTGGCTGTGCCAGCACTGCAGAGTGGGGCACAAGAGGAGGATGAGGCGGAGTTGGGCTGCTCTGCACATCAGCAACAGAAGGCTCATCTTGTTTCTTGCTGAAGTAGTCTTTAATTGCTAACAGTGATGTAGCTGGTAGAGAGCTCATCACAGGGGCTGCACGACTTGGTTTTGAGAGCAAGCTTGGCAGTTAGCGAAATTACCCCTTTGCACAGTAAATAGAGCATATTTATATGACACCGTTGGCAGAGAATGAGACCCTTCCCCATAATATCATTTTTCAAATGCCTCTTTTTGAATGATCACTCTACTTTTATGCTATGCCAGTGGCACTCTGAAACAGATTTATCATCTTAATTTTATTGACGAGATACTGAGAAGGTCAAAGTCAATCCATTTCTGGCACTGTTTTTAAAGATAATTTTTATTGTGCCAAAGGCAAAGCAATGGTATACAAGACAAATGGGGACAAAATGTAGCATAACAGAGCCTTCACTGCAAATTTCACAGAATTTAACTGTCAGAATTGCAACACAATTCCCATGCAAAATACCTCTGAATTAATACAATTGCCTTTTTAAATAGAAATGTTAAATAGTCTCAAAAGCCTCAAACTTTTATTTAAGTAAGAGCCATTTTAGAAAGAAACACTTGGAAATTCTGCACCAGTTAGATCTGGGATCTGATCCCCTCCCTCAGATGTCCTCTTTGGGGATCTGCATCCAGCAGCAGGGACCAATTTGCCAAGTCCCAGCCCAAGGAAGTGACATTGCAGCAGACCAAGTATGTCATAAAAGAGAAAAGTTTACCTTATTATTAAAAACCTTTAAAAAAGGCAGCCTTCCTCCCCCCTACAGCCTCATTCAATATCACTCACAGCTTTAGGAGTGTTAATTGGAGCAGGGCTTTGGCTTGTGGTGTTGATTGCTTGCTCTAAGTTCCTTCATTCTGAACAAGAAACAAAAGCATCTAAAAGTGAATGGTATTTAAATATGGCTCTATGCACAGCCTTGGCACAGGGATCCTGTGAGACCCTTGTAATGTAATTAATAACATTCAGTTTCTCAATAACAATAGTATCAAAAACTCCATTTACATGTAATTAATAACCTTCTGCTCAACCGTATTAGTAATAATCCAAATTCACACAACAGATTGTGGCCCAACTAATGATTAAGTGCTCTGTCTAAACAATGCAAATATATTAGGCATTGAGACACAGCTAATTATTTTCATCCTTCCCATAGTTTTGTTTGCAGTAGTTTAGAAAACACTACTTTGCAAATTAGCATTAGAAGTGTTTAGTGCTGGAGATGGGACGTGCAAAGGGCACGGAGGGACTTGGAATAGCAAAACACAAACCAATCCCAATTATTCTGTGAAATGGGAGAGGAATGGCTGGGGAGGAGAGGGGTGTTCACTCATTAAACTTGGCAGTATTTGAGACAACAACTGTGTGTTCACCCCTGAAGAGTGTATTTATGAAACCCTTGAGCAGGAGAGAACTTGAACCAATGTTTGCCCATGTTTTGCAGCAAGCCCTCAGCAGGACAACCCCTTAATTATTGAGCTCCTCATGAATATGCTTCTTATTGCAGCCATATGACAATCACGGTAAAATTTAACATGCAGGTCACAACATAATTCTATGATTCTATAAGAAAATTACTGCCTTTCCCATAGAAAATAAAGATATCACTGAAGCCAGAGTATAGCACGAAAATGTTATTTAAAGAAAACCCAGAAAGAAACAATGGAGCCCTGCAGGTGGCTCACCCATGGGATGCCTGTCAATGCCTCCTGAAGCCACACAGTGACCAGATGGAGCTTTCTGGTCATATTCATTCATACCAGGTTCCGATGTCAAGTTTGGGTACAGTGATGAAATGCTCAATATCACAGTTGTACCTCCTGCTGTGGGGGTTAATAAAAGTCCATGTCTTGTATGGAGTTGCTCTTGCTCTCCTGTGTGTATAGGCTAGATTGTCTCTAAAAGGAGATGTTTATTTCTTTACATATGAGAAAGCTATACATGTCATCTGCTTTATCCTCCTGCAAGGAGCTGCTTCTGGTGCCAGTCCTCCATATCATCTGAGAAACAGCTCTGATGTATTTGCTTCACTCAACTTCAGCAAGCAGCTTCTTGCTGCAAAGCAATACTCAGCAGCTCTGACACACTCAGAGCAAACAAAACCAATTACAGTTGCAGCTGCTAAATGAAAACAGCATTTGTGTATCTGTGGTGGAACAATACAGGTTTGCTTGGAAAATTTGTCTCCCCATTGGCATGGGTAAAGCTGCCATCAGTGCTGCAGAGGTTGAGATTCACATGATGTTAATGTGCAGGATGTTGTTCTATGCAAATGAAGTGAACAGTGGCTATGGGCTGGCCAGTGAAAGGAGAGCTGCCTGCAGAAGCATTTGGAAAATGGTCAGAAAGTGAATTTCTGCTGTGGTGCTCCATGCATGAAATCATAGAATGGCTTGGGTTGGAAGGAGCCTAAAAGATCATCTAGTATCAAGTCTATCCATGGCGGGTGCCATTGTGGGTCACCCAGTGTTGCACTACTTGGGCAGTGATGCTGGTGGAACAGATCACAGAATCATAGAACCATTGAGGTTGGATAAGGCCTTTAAAATCACCAAGTCCATTCACCTACCCATACCCGCTGAGCACATCCCTTAGTGCCACATCTCCACGTTTCCTGAACTTCTCCAGGGATGGTGATTCAACCACCTCCCTGAGCGCAAATGCTTCTGTGGGTACAGCCAGACACCCACTCATTCCATCTGATGCTCACAGTTGGAAGGGACATCAGGAACATTGGAACAGAAAGCTGAAAGCTCAAAAGGAAATCATGCGCGAAACATTTGCTTTTACTTCTGAGGGCAGGTGAGTGTGGGTGGGATGGCTCTGCCTGTCAGTCTCACTCCCAGTAAATATCAGTGGCTTACACAAAGAAAGGTTTACGAAGCTCTGAGATTTTGTTTATTTGTTTTGAATAGCAGCAGCAAATCAAATAATATCAATAGGTGATGGCAGCTCAAAAACCCTGAGAAAAATATAGTCTGCAAGCCTGAGGTGTGTGTTTGTTTTGAGTAAAGCAGTGCCAGCCACACAATATATTTAAAGGGCATCCTAAAGCTCCAGAAAATAGCTGGCAGACCATAAAATAATGAATGAATGCCCAGTGATTGAGCCAGATAATAGGAACCAACAGCAGCTTTTGGTGATTGCCCTATGGCTGGGAAAGGGGTTCCCGGTACTGAGCTTCTTCTGGCTGGGCACTGGGAGAGCTTGGAGTCATACATATGTGATACATTTGCTTACTTAAAGTTATGTGTGAAAATTCTCTTATTTTTTACATTCATATGAAGCACTGTTATTTTGTGAAATCCTTCCTCGGCAGATTATGAAATTTTCTATTTTTATTTTTTTTTTTGTTAATTGCTCTAAAATGCAGAGTTGAACAATATGTTTTCTGGGGCGCTTGAATTTCTCTTCACAGGAAAATTAGGACAGATTTTCATTTGGAAAGATCAGTCCAAAATGCATAGCATATTAAGCCATAACTCCATACCAGCAATAGCTCAGAACTGTGCTAGCTTTTTTCTCTTGTCTCAGAGGTGGAAGGAAGGCTTTTCATCACCAGCCACTTGCATGGCCAGTAGCTGCATTACACTGATGTAGTAGTAACAGGTGAAAGCTTCTGAAGTTTTCAGTCTGTCAGTGCCATCCGTTTCCCAAGAGGATGATTTACTGTATGTTGAAAGAGAGCTTGGGCAGGAAAAGAAGGCAGTCAGTGGGAAAGGGAAATTCTTTCCAAGTTGCTAATGGATGTGCGCAAAATAAATGTAGAAGACTCTGATCTGATAACATCTTAAAATTCCTTCTGGTGGAAGCAAGCTACAGATGCACCGTTAGCAGATAGATAAGTTATTTGCAGATAAGAAAAATCTGGCAGTGTATTACAGGCTGAAGTCACATGCCTTATTTCACCAATATTTGCTACTATTTAATGCAATTATCCTGCATATTGAGGAGAGAAATTTTATTCCTAAAATGATTCAGAGGCAGAAATTTGTTGTATGAATGTGACAACTAAAATAACAAGCTCAAACCATGCATGCTCCTCTGATAGGTAAAACATAATATATTTTTTATATCCATCGTATCTACTAAATAAAGCTACTTTCAGATAATTCAGAAGCAAAAGAACTTCCTACTGAACTGAAATAATAATGAAGCACAGTGAATAAACACCACACACTCATAATGACCAGTTCTTGAACAAGTCATAATTTGTTCACAGAATGAAATTGAAAGAGATAAATGAACTACTGCATAAAATGAAGGTAATTATAGAAATTTTGACCTAGAAAGAAACAGAACAGGCAGAGAAAAGACATGTCTCATGCATATTATTTGTACTGAATAACAGATGGAATTAAGAAGAAAAATCAGGCCAAACAGGGACACAGTTTTCGAGGAGTCTGCTGCTCAACATTTCCCCTTAGATATTACACTGTTTTGAAAATAAGGCATCTTCTGGTAACCCAGGCAACTCAACACAATTACAAACCATTTCACATATATGTCTCTTACGGATAAGCATTTCTTTTTTAAGGCAGCCTTTAGACCATTCAGCTCTGGGGATCTGCTACAGTCTGAGATAAAACACAGTCTGAAACACTTTCTCCTGTAGTGTAGACTAACCAATGTCAGAAGCAGCAAAGTGGGAAGACATTCTCTTCCTTCTCCCCTCAGTCATATGGATACTTTATGAAATACCCTCAATATTTTCTACTTGCAGTATATGCAACTAAAACTCTTACTACAGATTACTCCCACCAGGCAGGATTAGTGAATATAATGCTTCATTCTTAGGGAATTCTTTTCTTCTTTCAGCACAAAAGAGTTAGCCCTGAGAGAAAGTATAATTGAAAAAAATCATCCAGCAATCTGAAGATGTTGTCTGTATGGTATATCTGAGTTTCATATACCTAGGAATAAGGTCACTTACCATTCTGGTCTTTTGTGAAGTAAAGCAATATACTATTGACAAACTGGGGGGCAGCATTCAGTTCTAGAGGAAACAATTATTTATTCATACTAGTATCTCTTATCTGGGCATGCATTTCTATTTTTAACTTGTGGCTTGGAAAGAAGGAATTGATTACATGCAAGCTCTCCTCTCATCTGTGTTTTCCCTGAATGCTTCACAGAACGGTGAGCTATGCACTGCCCCACAGGAATATGAGGATAGAGGCAGCCAAGCATCTCTTACCTGAAGACCAAAAAGATGTCAAGAACGGTTGACAAAGGAGGTGACAACAAGAAGTTCCTGCAAAGGTGAGCAAAGTCTGGAGAACAGCTTGATGTGGAGTTTGGAGCACTGTCACTAGAGGTGTGCTGCAAAGTCACACTGACTTGTGTCTAGCGGGCATGGTAGGGATGTGTTGGTATTTGGACTAGATGACCTTAGTGGTCTTTCCAGCCTTTCTGATTCTATGAAAGCATCTTGTTCAGTGTTCATTAAGCAGGATGAGGGAACTGCGCTTCTCCTTTCAGGGACAACACCACACTAGCAAACACCTGACCTGGGTTTCCAGTAGAATTGTTGTCTTCTGAAACATTTCCATCTCTGGAGCTCTCTATGCTCTCTCTCACCAACACACAATTTGCCCACAAATAGTGCTGTGGAATAACTGGAAGGACACATGATCACTTAGATAAAAGCTCGGTGTGGCTAGATGGGATGGGAAAATTCTGTGGCTTCCTTGCTTTGCAAAGGGTCGCCTCATTTATTGAATATGTCAATTAGAAAAAGCAAAAAAGCCAAATTGTGTCAATTGCTCAATTATACTTCACCGAGTCTCATCCCCGCTAATTCTGGCTTGGCTTCAGAATTCAGAGACAGGAAGGCTCAGCTTCTGAATACAGAAATCACTACTGCTGTGTCAGAAGAGAATTAAAAACCTCATAAATCTCCTCAAGTTATCTTTAAGTTAATGGGGATGCCTTTAAGGACTTCTGAGCAATCAATAGGAAGAAAATTATAATTATTGTTATTGATTGGTCTATTTTGCTCTCATCCCCCAGAATGAAAAAATGACACAATATGAAAAGGTTCTTTCTTACGCCCTAATCTCAGTTGAACATACATTTGCAAATGCAGCTTTCCTAAATAGCAGCAGCAAAAACAAACTCACATGTTTTGATTTTAGAGCCACTGGGCTCTATTCAGATGGAAATTTGCGTTCCATGGTTTACCCCTTTGAGAGTTGTAGCTGTTTCCATACCTAAACTGCAATGCAAGCTAATTACAATTTGAGAGCCACACATTTTTCCCGACTGCTCCCTTGGTAAATGCTGAATTTTGGCGACATTTCCTCCACTTCTCCAGTTTAATTCTGCATACGGATGATATAGCATTGGGGAACTTGTCACCACTAACTTATTGTCCATGAATCCAGGATGCAGCAAAGACTGGCAGAAAGATAAGGGGACACCAGATGAAGGCAACTGAGAGCTGCCAAACATCAGATTCCTGCGCATGTCCTGGGTGTGATTTAGATCCTAATATATGCAGGGTGACGAGGCAATTTTTCCTGTTATTTCTTTGCTACTATTCATCACTATTGTTCATTCCATTCACCAGCAAAACAGTGTTTTTGGCAGCCAAGCGCTCCTCACATATTTATAATGGGTTTTTCTGTCAACGCTTTGATGTTTAGGAAGAATGGTTGGGTTTGCTCTTGCCTTTACAGTAAGGCTGTATTCATTACTGTTCTGCAGCAATGTTCTTTCTGCTTGTACGTGGACATGCTCCATTTCCCAACTAATGCACACTCCTAGAAGGATCTCACCTCCTCCTGACCAAAATCCAGGTCATCCTGACCCTGTCTGTCTGTCCACTCATGGGCTGCCCACTCCTTGAAACTTAGAGGGTTGTCACAGAACAGGCTCTGGTACACAGCTCTGAGGATGCAAAAACCCTTTGCAGCCATTACTGTACTTTGGATGGATTTAAAAATATTAAAATAAAAGGTCATGAGCTAGAAATAGTCAGAGGCTTGCCTGGCCAGAAAGATAATATAAAGCTGTGTGCTCCCACCTGTGGAGTGCAATGTTAATTCTACTTGATTTCCATAAACCAAGTTTATCAGTGATCCTCAGTGTTTGTTCCTTCAGCACTTGAAAGATACAGTTTCTGTGCAGACAGATATAATTAGCCTTAATATTAAAATACATTAGCACCTTTCTGCTATAGAAACAAGATGTTTGCAGCTTCAGCCAGCAATTTCCTACAGTTATGGTGATATTTGGGGGGGAAACTTGCATGTCTGATTATGAAGAAAGATGCTCATTTTGCACCTAGCACTTGAATGAGATGTGTTGGCATTGGATTGTGCCATGAAAGAGCAGGGCCCTAAGCACCAGTTCATGAAAACCTCTCCATAAATACATTTGCTCATTTTGTTTACTGGAATTGTGTCCCCACTCACTGCTGAGAGGTACACATTTTGCTGGGTTATTTTTGCTTTGGTTGTTCCACAGATCTCTGTTAATTTACCAGGAATATCAGAAGCATTTGTAAATATAGCAGGGTTTTGGGAATCTGTAAGGAATTCAGTGATAAGCTGCTTTTTGATATAAAAGAAAATCCAGTTCAGCTGGTGTTGGCTGAGCCTTCATTACATTTACAGCTGCTACCTGTGCAGTCTTTTAGGATGTAATTACCATAATAAGAAAAACATCTCCATAATTACATGTGCGTAAAGCAAGATGCCTTTCTCTGGGTATCTAGCTAGAGCTGCAGATACAGATATGCACACTTGCAGGGGACACAGGGGATTAGGGAGGCACAGGAATAAATACAAGACAATTGTTACCCCATATGGTGCATATTATGGGCAGATGTGTTTTGATCAGGATCAGCCATGCAGAAGGTAAACTGACTGATTTTTTTTTCTCATTTACACTGAACTAACTCTGATCACAGCGTAGTTTCACGTGGCTTAAAATTTATTCTTTCTTAAAAGCAACTCAAAATATGGAAGGGAGATTTGCATCCTCCGAATGTTTTCTGTGCTGAGAAAACCAGGCCATCCTCTGGAGGTTATCCAGGCTGTGTGGGATGTGCATGCAGGGATGGGATAGGATGGAATGGGATGAGATGGGATAGGGTGAGATAGATAGAATGGGATGAGGATTTCCTCCACCACAGTCCATGTGTTACCAGTGTTTTATGTAGGAGATGCAGCACTGGCACTTCGTAGTTTTTAGAAACCTAAATAAAAGAGAAATCAGATTGATAGATGGATTATTCTTGATGGGAACCACTCTCTTTTGTAGACCTTGATAACACAGTACCAGAGAAGATGAATCATATTTTTTTTATTTCCAAGAAGCCATTTCCATGTTGAGCTTTCAATTCTTCACCTCCTTCTTACTTGTAACAGTGTAGACTTTTAGCTTGTAAAATATAGCTATACCTCTTATTGAAAAACATGGTTCAAAAAGCTGTTACTGAAGGAAGTAGCCAGAGTCTAATGCTTCCTCTAGTGGATATTTCAACAAAAAATGTGATCAGTTTATCACCACCTGTAGGCAAAACAAGACATTTGTAGGCAGACATGCTCTGTTTCAGATTTTGTTCCATCTTTCTGTTATCAAAGAAACAGACTTGATTTTGCATTCTTTCTTGGTAATTGGCTAATAACTATAATTTTCAACTTAAAAAGATAGGCTAGAAACCATTGTTCAGAAAAGCCCTACAACATTACAATTGATCAATTTTTCATTACACTTGATGCATTCAGTTTACCACAGTCATTTCATTTGTAATTTGAGCTAAATATATACATATAAAAAGAAAAAAAGAAAAAAGAAAAAAGCAGCAAAAACAATCTACTCAAGCAATTTTGGATTGGGAAGCCATAACACAAATTAGTACAGAAAGAAACAGCAGGCAATCAATTTATCATTTGCTGCTTTATTCTTTAGCAATTCACAGTAATTGTTGAGTCACTTTTGAAACTTGTAAAATTTGATTATGTGAAACTTACTAAATGTCAGGCTTTGGTCATTTGTGTTGTGTTTTATGAGTTGTCTAGATACAACTTTTTGAAGGCAGATCCTTCTTGGACTGGGCACAAGCACACATAGGTAAAATGTAGCACAAAATCCCTGCCACTTCATCCCCTTCTTTCCCTTCCCTCTCCTCTTTCCCTTCTTTTTTCCCCTCCCCTTTCCCTTCCTCTTTCCCCTCTTTTTCTTCCCCCTCCTTTCCTCTTTCCCCTCCCCTTCCTCTTTCATCTCTTCTCTCTCCTCTTTCTTTCCTCTTTCCTTTCTTCTTTCCTTTTTCTTTACCTCCTTTCCTCTCTCCCTGCCCCTCCCCATCACACTGCAGTCCAGCATCCCCAAATCAATGCATGTCAGCTGTGGTAACCACATGCACACCTCACTATCATGTCTCTTTACAGTACCCACTGTGTGGGTGGGATATTGCAGAAATGTGATGATATTCTTAACCCCACCGTTTGAATAACACACTTGTGAACCTGTTAATAAAAAGGGTTTTGAGTGTGTCAGGATGTGAGAAGCGGTGGTGCCACATGCTGTTATGCAGACCTTACACCTGTTCCCATTTATTCATGGGTGACCTCAAGAGGGCTTTCTATTTTTTATTCTCCACACTGTTCGTTTTTCTGCAGTTGGAAATGAGAATCCCATTAACCTATTTGGCCTTGATGTCAAATTGAGCTGTATGAATATTGTTTACAGGCATTGGGTATGCTCAGAGAGGCACTGGATACGCTCGGAGCACAGGGGACAGAGCAGCAAAGGCAAACAAACCAGCAAGAGAAAGGGAGATAACTTGTGGGCATCTTCTGCTGAGTTTGGGATCCTGCCGGCCAATTTGGAACTGTCTGCTTTTCCCTGACCTGAAATCAGGTCTGTTGTGTGCTTGGGCAGTGTTCAAGCACTTGCATATCCCTTGGCAGGTCCCTCTCCCACTGCAGCTGCTCTCTTTTATGTTGTTTTAACTATAAATAAGAACATGCCGTCTTTGTCTTTGCCAGCTTCCAAAACTGTTTTCCTTCCCTTTCCTTTAGCAATTTCGGCAAGAAAATCTACCTAAATACCAAAATGCTCTGCTGCTTCCTGATTGCCCTGTGAAGTAGAAATCAGGGCTCATTTCCCCACTACAGAGCAAAGTGGGATACTAAAAACTGTTTCTTCTTTGCTCTAACTATACTGGCAATAATCAGACAGAAAATGTCTCTCTCTCTTTTTTTATTGTAAAAACAAATTAGATGAGAGACCGTCTTGAAGAGGCATTTAGTTGTGGGAGAAGCTTTTTCCACAGAGATATCTTCAGGTGTGGAGGAAGGTGCAAGATCCCTAAAGGGCAAGGTTAGCCTGCTCCCATTGGCCTTAGTCACAGTGGGGGAATTCAGTCATTTCCCTGCCACCTTTGCCTAGAAGTATTGCATCATGGAAAATGGCTCTTTGTTGCCTATCAAGGCTGAATCACTCCAGGTGAGTCCATTCTCTCATCTTTCAAGTGAGCCGGGCACTTTGTTCTGCACTGCAGTAAGAGTAAATATTCACATTGGCCACTCACTCTCACCTCATGTTATTTAAGCAACCTTCACACTTAAAATCTTATCTGCTGTGAGTAAAATTCAAAGTAATCTATGGATTGAGGCACAGGGTTGTCTATAATGATGTTATCATGCCTCTCAAGGAATTTCCTTACCTTCTTGGTTTCTCAATGAATCCTGTATCTTTTGAAAAAGTGGTTGGTTAATTTGTTGTTGTTTTAATTATTATTCTTCTGCATTAGCCAGAGTGATTCAGCAGCTGATCATGTTTGGCACGTTTCAGTCTCAGCAGTCCAAAACCCAGCCTTTCATCAACAGAAGTATGCACTATAAGGCTTATCGTCTCTCACTCAAAGCACGTTGTGAACAGGTGTGTATTTCCTTCTGACAAACACCAGAAGAACCAGCTCTTATGCCTGCCAAGGTAAATCACCCTGAGATCTCAGGACTGAAATAATGCTATTTTTCCCTTAATGATTTCAGCTCTCTTTCATTTTGTTTACCCACCTGCCCCAACTAAGCCTTTTGGCAGCAACTCTAACTTTCTTTTTTACCCCAAATGTGGTGTGAATGACAAGCCAGGGTCCATATCTACTGTGATGATCTTTGCTGCCTATTTCTAGACTCTCATGCCTTCCCTGTCATGCTAGGGTGAAATTCTAGACTAAGGATGAGTTTCATTGCACCCATTCTATAATTTGCTGAAATTAGTGTATAGCGTAAAAGGAAGTATTGAAATCTAGGTTATTTCCTTACAGAATGCATAAATTCAGCAGTGTGACTCAATAACAACCAAATGGCTAAATCCTTGCAAACTGGGATAGAGGGTTGTCCCTAGGGATCCAGCGAACACTCTTAAATCACCAAATTATCTGAATTCTAAAATAACCTTCTAGAAGCATTGTGAGGCCCAGCTTTGTTTTGGGTCATTTAGCCTTATCTGGAATCTTGAGGCTATTCTATATGCAGACAGGCAGAACGCAAAGCAGAGCTGGTCAAACACTTGAAGACCTAGTTATAAAAGGATTAACAGCTGCTAATGTTCTGCATTTTTTTTCTGTAGCAATATTATGAGTGCAGACAGGATCCAGAGCAATGCAGAAAGGGAAAGATGGCAGGTAGGAAATACACCTCTATAGTACTGTGTTGAACAGATGATGCAGGCACTAGGAAAATATATGAAGTAGATAAGCAATTCAGTGTTCTCGTGAAGAAAAGTGACTTACTTCAACCTAAAATTAAACCTTTCATTTTTTTTTACAGAGCAATAGTCTCTAAAATAAAAAAGGAAGGCTGATAATAGTTGAAAGTGAAACTAAATGCCTGTTCAACTCAGAAATAGGAATCATTGAGTCATTTAAATTTCAAAAATGTTGAAAGGGAATATTTCAACTTAAAAAAAAAAAAAGTACCTCTTTTTCTGTAGTCTAAATAGTTTGTCATATTCAGAATGAAGCTACAGTAGATCGTGATGATGTAGTGATGGTGTCAGCAGTGCCATTTTAGCCAGCTGACCATGGGAATATGGGGCAAGGAGACCACACTCTCCTTTGATAGTCTTTCTGTAATAGATGGACTCCTCTGTCTTCCCCCCCAAGCAAGATTATCTAATTCTCATTTCTTTCCTATGCTGTAGTGATCAACCACATTAAAGAATGACTCTGGATATGTATCCCAAATGTTCTGGATATGTATGTGACTTACAAACGTTTTAACATATTCCTTCAAAAGCAAACTGCAGACTTCAGTCCTGTGACACAGTGCTCTTCCTGTGGTTTGCATCCTTTTAGGTCACAGTTCTTCTTAGCCCAAATTCAATCATGTTGCCAGTAAGTCTGGTCTGCCATCAGGATCTCCATCACTAGAAAGCCCCAGTATGGATAATATTTCGGCTCTGACTTGAAGCAGCTGCCTCTACCAGCGAATGTCTGTATTCCTCTTGAACTCATTTCTTAATATTTGTTACTTATTCATTATGACTCCTCGACTACAGAGAGTACATCAAAGCTGAAATTTTCTCTTTAATCAGGGACCTAAAGCATTATCGCTCTGATCATGGGGTAGCAGCTTTCAGATTTGCTTCTCTGTCCTATTACTGGAATGCGTCCCATCATTTAAAGTCCTCTTCTAAGGTGGGAAAAATAACCTTTTCTTTTTCAATGTGAACTTTTTTTTTTTTTTTTTTCTGAAGATCCTCCACAGACTTTATGGGCTCATTCCAAGAGTGAAATAGGTTTTTGTAGGGATTGAATCGTTTGCAATAATAATTTGCAGTCATTTTGCATAGCCAAAATAATTTCAAAGATTTCTTAGAGGTTAAGAACAGAAGGCTATTTTGACTGTGATTTCATGAGAAATGGCAGTCCATCTCTGCAAAAGGCTGTGCAGGTAGTCATTAAACTATTTCCTTTCACAGGAGAACAAAATGCAGTGAACTGATCTCTGGTCATGGGTGCATGTGGTATATGGAGAAGAGTCTGCTTTGCAGCTTTTTATAAGACAGTTCTATCTATGTATAATTGCTGAAATAAGGATTGTATTTTTTCTGCCAGATCAAGTAGGAGGTGGAGCTGGAGTTGCTAGCAGACATTAGATTAAAGAAAATATAACCATTAATAATTTCTTTCAGCTTAAGTAAAGTAAACGCTAGAGCTGAGTTAGCCCCTGCAATGCTGCTAGTGAGAATTTCATGATAAGAGAATCCCTGACTATGAGATGAAACCTTGGTAGAAGGAGAAGGAGCAAAATACGTGAGGAAACAGACTGCTTGTACTTGTCCTAACATCTAGCCTGAGCCAGCAGCAAGAAACTGTGAGACACTTGTTGAAATACAATAAAAGGTCCAAGCAAATAAGACAGGGTAGGACTGGAGAAAGTTAGTTAATCCATCCACACTCAAAACCATGCACGATGGATTATGCAGAATCCCATTTTCCACTTGTGGGATAACATGCGTGGACTTTAGAGACATTACTATTGTTAGTCCGTACTCTGCACATGCTGTGTTGATTTGGTGCAGAACTTATCTTTCTGAGCAGCTCTCAGAAATTCCCTGTGAACCTCACAAATTCTTTTCTCAGGCCTTCGGGGGCTGCCCTGAAGTTCTGTCTATATGGCTTCTCTGAGGAGAGTGCTCTGAGCAATCCCTGCTGCTCCCCAGCAAGGGGGAGCTTGTTTGTACCCTTATCTGCTTAGGGCTTGGCATGGATGATGCACACTCATTTTACCTTCTGTCTGCTAACAACTTGCCCCTGAGTGTTTGGAATTGGTATAAAGGGAATAGAGTGCTATACCATATGTTAATTCCAGTATGCTTTTTGGCTGATAAAAGTGAAGAGTATAAGCTCTGTGTGAGATTATTTCATATAAATGCATCAAGGCAATTGCATGGACAGGCTGGAAAAGCAGTAGCTTTATCCATTAAGATTTTATCTGAATAATCCAAATGTTATGAAGGAGGAAAAAAAAAATGAGTAGAAAGGTGGGCGGCAAAATCAAACTGCCTCAAAAATCCATCTGTGATCATGCAAAGATCCTGAACATTGAATTTTTTTAAAAAGCTAAGGGATGTGTTGTATGAGGCCGGTACATCAGAACTATTACTCACTTTCTGGGGTGGAAATGAGTGTTCTGCCACTGCATTTATTTCTCAGACAAGCAAATGTGAGCGGCAAGAGAAAGGATGATGTTCTGTGGTGCTTGTTCTCTTGACTCCTGATAGTATCAAAGAACTTCCAGTTTTGCCTATACAAAAAGAGTGAATTTATGACGAATAAGATCGACTGAAACAGATGACAGTGTTTAAAAACGTTAGCTAATATTGATGTTTCTGTGGAAAGACTCTGAGAAAGCTTCCCCAAGGATTTGATTGATATGGCTGCCACAGGGTTGGTGGCACGCTGGCTAAGTCACTCCAGCCGTGTCAGAGGTGGTCATTACTTCTGTGCTCCTTGTTTTCTGGGTGCCTGACTGATGATCCTGTTATGCAGAAATGTGAAGCACTTAATGCTTAGCTGCTGCTGCGATCCTGATGTCAGAGCTGGCTGCAAGCACTGCAGTGAACCATTTTTCTGTTGGAAACTGTTGAAACTGCTGAGATTTTCTCAGAACTGTGTATTTCCAGTGAAAATGTGGTTGTGAGATTTTATGAATAATCAAAGCCCATGAGAGACTACTGCAAAACAGGAGCCTTGGTCTCAGCTCTGAGTCAGCCCCATCAAACCTTCTCAGATTAAAGAAGTTATGGCCTGGGCTAATGGCTATTAAGAGATTGGCAGGGGAGAGGGGGATGAGAGGAATCTTTTTTTGTTTCCTTTTCTAAGCATTGTTACTAAACATTTCAAAGAGTTTTGTTCCTGCTTAAAAGAGTTTGAAAGAAGTCTTTATATGTTCATTGGAAGTAGACATCTTCTTCCTACTGGACTCTCCCCTTCAGTATCCTCTAGGTTCAGAGATCTGTTTCCATGGATTAGATGTTTTTAATCCCTTTTCCATGTCTCTTAAATCACCATTTTCTCCATTCTGATGCAGGATTTAGTATTACTGAGCCACACACAAAAGGGGCTTGCCTTTCTCTTTCTAAGCTGCAGGTGAAGGCCATTTTGTGGACAAGAATATCTTGTTTAACTTTCTCTGTAGGTCACACTTGCAGGCCTCTTGTTAACTTTGCTGCTCCTTTTTTGAACTGTAGTGCCTCCAATTTGTCCAGCTTTATTTGATGATCAAGATCAGACATAGCACTCCAGCTGCAACCTCTCAAGACTGAGTGCACAGGTCTAATGAGTTGGTGTGCTTCATGTGCACTGCTCTCAGTACCAAATTGTATTCTTCCTAATTCTTCCTAATAACTAACTCTGGAATTTTTGAGTCATTAGGAACCTGTACTGAAGGCACTCTGCTTGGTTTGCAGGTTCCCAAATCGTCCTTTCTTCACTTTTTGATATAAAGCAGTGAAATTGTGCTTCTGCCTTTGTCCTCTGGATTTCAGAGGTCCTCCATAATTTTTGAAGACAGATTTTAATGATTCAAATAATTATTTGGCTGTTACTTGAAGTGGATTCATCAGTTACTGCCAACTTGGATATACCCATTTTAGCTGCTTTTTCTGCCATGCACTCCTATAGCCTTCTTAAAATTAACTGTGTTAAGTATCTGATTAAAATTAAATTACTCTGAGAATGCTGAAGCAACAAAGACCGAATGAATTGATATTCTCTATGTCATTTTACCTGCTTTCCTCCCCTTTTAATGGACCGACACTACTTTCCTTTGCTGTGATAACATGAATACTACTTGCCCTTCATCCCACAAGGGCTCTGAAAGTAAATTAATGACTGCACATTAAACACCCAGTTTCTATAATGAAGAAGGAAAAAGCCTATCAGGAAATGAATGGCACTTCCAAGATGGGTTTTGCTATTTTGTGGCATACGTGCATTAGAGCCACATGCTCACAAATAAGAAAGACACAAGCTACTGACTCAGTAATTGAGTGCCATCTATCCTGGGCACTGAAGGAAGCACAAGTCCCTGAGCAAATCACTGCACGATCATGCCCTAGAGACTGGATTATAATTCAGAAGCCCATGGAGCGAATTAAGGTGGCACGAACAACCTTGGCTCTGGGGTTTCCTGGTTAGTGAATGTTTCCCATCATGACTTTGTGTGATGGCGGTTGAAAGAGGAATTGATTTCTTTTTAGAAAGTGTGGTAATACTTTGGAACAGGCTGCTCATGGAGATGGTGAAGTCACCGTTTCTGGAGGCGTTCAAGCAAAAGGTGGATGTGGCACCAAGGAACATGGTTAGTGGATGTGGTGGGTATTGGCTGACAGTTGGACTTGGTGACTTTGGTGGTCTTTTCCAATCTTAATGATTCTATGGTGAAACACTCACTCTGGTTCAAGTGCTGGATAGTGTCTTGTCAGCTTCCTCAAAGCAATGAGTTCTTCCTTGCCTTGGAAAAAGTTCCCTCCTAGCTGAGATGGTAACCAGCACCCTGTTACTCTTTGTTTTTATAGTTCCCAATCCGCAGACAGAGAATCATGTGTTCTTAGCAACTGCATAAATTTACAGCACTTTCTATCAATCACCTCTTTCTTTTGGGTTTGATGACTGCATGATCATACCATGTGGTCCTGCTCTCTTCTGGAGACACATGGAGATAGTAATCGTGTACTGCATAGCTCTTTGTGAGTATATGTAATGATGTAAACTATTAGTGAAAATTATTTTGAAGTGAACTGAGGCCTCAAGTTGAAACAGCACCAAGAAAAGCTGAACCAGTGCCACGAAGATGATTGCCAAAACTCTTCTTTGTAAGGAAGCTCTTTGTTTTCCCAATATTGTTTACTTGAGATTACTGGGGACCCAATGCCAACTTGACACAGCGTGACCCACAGCAGCCTCTGCTCCAAACTGCAGACATTTCTAATGGCTTTTTTATGGATCAGTTCTTCCTCGGAGAGCACTACAGTGCTGATGTCCTGATTGCCCTGTGGCTTATGTGACCATTGGTTTCGTGACTTGAATCTAGCCAGAGGGAACAATTTAGACTATACTGGCTTTGTAATAACAAAGATTTCCTATAATAATGAAATTCTTACCTGGTGGCTTATACCAAGATTAACACTTTTTGTTTTCTGCTGAAGACATATGAATAATTACCAGAGTGGGACCAGAGCTGACCTTGCTTTTCTCCCCAGATATTATTTCCTCCTCCTGTTGTCCAATCTGGCTGCTGAAGATCTGACTCATGGGCTGCCATTTGACCTCTCTACCCAAGACCATAAAATTAACTGAACATGCCTTTCTCCATGTATGTTCACTAAAGAGACCCTTCATTTCATCAAAAGTCAGTACAGCATTTGCATCACTATGAACAGGAAATATCTAAATAGAGGGCATGAAATTTGTGCACTCAGCTCACTATACAAATCAGCCCATTGTACATCCTCTCCTTGTCCTATGTGTGTAGCCTTTTGTCTTCAGTGTCCTTTCCACTTAAGTTTAGTTTGCCCTCTACTTTCACCTCCATTACCGTGTTGTACATGGTCAGTTGGTGATGTGACTCAATCATATCAGCCTCCTCCTGCTGTTTTACTTCAATCATCTCCAACCTTTCTCCACTGAGCTGACAAAGATACTTTCTCCTGTGCCATGGAAAAACATGATCTAAACAATATGATAATGTAGCATTTTGCACGCATGATTTCAATCACATCTCATGTAACCAGTCACCTGGCTGCTTTTTATTAATGAAATCACCCTTGTTATCAGTTTGTTTCACTTAGTTCCTACAAAAATATTGCTCACAGCTTGAGTCAAGTCAGACATTTCAGTATCTCTGTCAGGAAGTCAGTAAAGATAATAAAAAGGAGTGTGTCCAGATGAACCTTTGGAAATAAATATAACATTTAAGAGCAGAGATGCTTCTGATAACTCTCAGTCCTTTTGCATAACATTAAAAAATATATATAGAACAAACTGCTGTTTATTCGTGCTTTTATATTGCTCCCATGCGTCCATTCTGCAAGTCCAAGTTTCCCACCTTTATTTTACATTTTAAGATCTTCTGCTCTCAGAACTTTCTTCCCAGGAATTGCAGCAGAAAACTGAGCGAGGCAGTCACTCCCCTCACCCAGCGGCTGGGTCCAGCTGCCTCCACAGCTGCATAGTCCCCCGGAGAGCACTGAGAAATGGGCCCTTCTGCTGCCATCCATCCCTGGGTGTCAGGGTGAGTGCTGCTGGAAGAGGAGTTATTCCCCCATCTCCATTCCCTCCCCAGAAGAGAAGGGTCACTGCCTCATGCACTCAAGTGTGCCCTGAGATCATCTGTTGTTTTTTGCTTCTGCGTTTCTCTCGTGAAGGGAATAATTTTTTGCAGTGTCAATTGGCAATATCTGCACCGTTATGAAGCTTTCCTGGCACTGCTTCTGCTGATTGATGGCTGTGAAAATGCAGCATATTTCATTTTCTTTTCCTAGACGTGAAGCCAGCTGCTAATGGTTTTCACGGGGTGAAGCTGGCAGCTGCTGGATCAGGTCTCAGGGCTCTGAAATGTACATTTTCAGGAGTGCCACCTGGGCTTTTGGCTGTTTTATTACTTTTGTGAGAAGTAATCTGAGCAAAATAGGTGCTGTGCCTGGCTGCATATTCTGGAATCTGATTTGGGAAATTGAAGTCATTAGTATCAGATAGACATGATCACAGCAAACCCTCTTTACAGCTCTCTGAAAGAAGGTTGTGATAAGGCAGAGGTCAGCTGCTTCTCCCAAGCAACAGCAATAGAATGAGAGGTGATGGCTTTTAGTCACTCCAGGGAAGGTTCAGTTTGGATATTAGAAAAAATTTCTTCACAGGGAGAGTGGTGAGGTATTGGTACAGACTGCCCAGGGAGGTAGTGGAGTCACAGTCCCCTAAAGTGTTCATGAAAAGAGTAAGGGCTGCACTGAGGGGTCACTGACTTGGGTTGGTGGTTGGACTAGGTGATATTAGTGGTCTTTCCAACCCTGATATTTTCTTGATCTTGAAACCTTTCTGCATGTAATTAAAATTTCCCTTGCCTGTTTCCAGAAACACATTAAAACCTGTAGTTGGCATTTAGCTAGGTTTATTCATCTAGCTCTTGAAGTCAAATACAGAAACTAATGCATAAATATTACCCTATTTCTGTTAATTGTGAGCGCTTGCTGAAGACAGAAACGAACGTCAGTGCATCGTTAGTGAGTAAGAGCAACACTGTGACTCTCTGCAGACACTAAACCAAATATTTTCTTACAGGGCTTACATAAAATAGGTATCTATGTACGTACTTGTTCCTTCCTTCTGTGGAATGGCCATTTGATACAAGTGTGTGTCTGTCCCAGCCTGTTTTCCTGCATTTCATCTGCAACATGTGGCTGAGCCACTATTAAATTGCCATATTCCTTCTTCAGGCCCCATGTATCTACTTCTCTGAAAAAGGCCCTCTGTGAATACTAAGCATGTGATGGGTCTTGGTCCCACCTAGCTATGTAGATGGCATATTCTTCTGGGAGGAAGAAGCAGTAAAGGCAGATGGGCTTTGGCATTGCTGCCCATTATTCACAGGGGTGATTCTTAGCTGGCTTTAATTTGAGAAGACCAAGACAAAACTGTTTGGTTTTCTGTGAATTCCCTAAAGTAGCAAGAGAATTTCATAATCACACAGAAATCAAGCAAGCACAAATGTTGCAGTGTTGGCTGCTCTGTCCCAGGAGATCAACCTGGACACACAATTGAGCAATTTTAAACAGGAGAAATAGAGTCTATAAGAACTACCCTAATTTTTCCGCACTTAGGAGTGTTCTATTTCCTTAGTTTTTCACCTATATGATCAACCTAAAAACATTCAGAGTTGCTAGGAGGCCTAAGAAGAGACCTACAGCATATGCTGCTGTCTCCTGTGAGGCTCTGCAGGTCAAGTTCTTTCTCATCAGTGGGTGCTACAGAGGCTTAAGATAGGGTACAGGCAAAGAATAGCTGATTGGCAAAAGCCATTATCTCAAAAGACTGATAGTTACTGGATTCTTGCTTTTTAAATTTCTATCTGAATTACAGAATTTCCTTTATTGCTGCACATTCATTTTCTTCCCTTTAAAAAAAAAACACAAACAAAACAAAACAACAAAAACACAAATACAATTGAACTGAGTATGCTCAGGTCTTATCCAGTGTTATCTGGAATGATCACCAAAGAATCTTTTAAGTCCTGTTCTCATACAAATGATAATTGCATACTTCCAGCACAGAGCAGTATATTAACAATCCTGAGGATTAATAGTAGAATTGGGTTAATAAAGAGAAAGACCAGAGCATACCGTCTGGTTGCACTGTTTCAAATCTAATTTGAAAAGGTACTTACAGTGCTGAAAACACAGTAGAGCAACAGTTAAGTTAATGCCACTGCATAGACTTCAGTTGGATCCCTGCATACATGCTCAGATTTGTACTAGCAGAGGGAATGGCTATTAGGATAATCAGAGGGAATGAAGAGCTTGCTTTGTAAGTAGAGATTAAAATTAATTTGCTTAGCATAGCAAAAAGGAGAGTGAGGAGGCATTTTGTGTTGCTGATATGTGCACAGAGGGAAGGGAGCTCTGCAAGCTGAAGTGGAATGCAGTGAGAATATCAGCTATGAGTGAATACAAACATACTAAGTGTGCAAAATAGGAAATTTCTACCCAAAGAAACATAAAGATCGAGATGGCTAAAAGAAAAATCCTACTTCTCAGATGGATTTCATGGTGGCTTTTAATAGCAAAGAGCTCAGGCTAAGCACAAGCAATGGCATTGACCATATAGCAAGGGCATTTATAATGTTGCTTAAGGTCTGCACAGTAGTGTTCACCAAATCCTTCTTCCACGTGGACATAAAGAATCAAAGACACCTCCAGCACAGCACATGGACACCTCTAACAAACTATCCCCCTTTCTTTTGGATGAAATACTTGAAAACCTGTTGTCTGAAAATGAGTATGATGTATAGAATCAACTTGACAGGTTACTTAGGCATCTTTGACAAAGGCAAAATATCTCCCTATTACTGCCACTACTGAAGCAGAGAAGTTGAAAGGTTCTCATGCAGGAAAGTTTTGAAATGCTCACCTTGCCCTCACCTACCACAGATTTGATTTAATGCCTATAAGCCACATCATTAATGTTTACAATATTTCACTTCTTGATAAAGAGTTCAAAATCTATTATCTGTTTTGTTATTTTTATCATCAATCATTGGATTTTGTTGCGATTTTTTTTTATACATTCACCATCTCACCATAAATATCCTGGAATATAAAAATGTCTGATTCGTAGACTCTCACCATGAATAAATTAAGCTGGATTTATGAGACTTACGGTCTGTTCTTCCTCTGTTCTTTGGAGGGCTTTGTGAATGTGCAGTGAGAGCTCCTATTTCTTATTACGGAATTTTATTGCCACCGTGTAGCTGGGTTAATATAAGGAGTGTAAATAGGGATATGCATTTGCTGGTGTGATACTCCAATATGGAGATGAGCATATGAAGTTAAAAAGTATGAACTGAAATACAGGCTGTATTACTTACTAGATGCATGGAAAGAAAAGGCATTTCTGGTGCTGAAGAAGTAATGGATTATGTGGGAATTGACCTCTAGGAAGGGGAAGATTTCCAATGGCAGACATTTGTATCTCGTTTGATTCCTTCCCTTAGTCATCACATTGACTTGATAATCTCGGAACTTGATAATCTTTAAGGGGCCTTTCAACTTAAGCAAGTCTATGATTCTGTGGTTTTTATTCTGTTTTTCAGAGTTTAGAGAAAACGTCAGACTCAATTTCCTTTGACCCTAAATCTAAGAGCAGAGCAGGTATTCTGTACACAACAGGCAAGCAATTTACTTAAAAGGTTAAACTCCACACTAGACTAGAACAAAACTTCATCACTGTTGTAGCCATTTTGGTTGCTCTGTGATGTCAGATGGAGAGCCAGCGGGTTATTGCTATATTATGTTTCATTATGAAATTCAGTCAGATTAATGACTTTGGGGCCATTTGAGATTTACATAATTTATATCGATGACTTGCTGCTTAAAGTGTTTTACCAAATCAGGAAATAAATTGTAGGTTTTATAAAAATATCATAATTAAAAATTGACTTGTACTAACTGCTGGCTTCAGGAATGCACATGATGTTCAAGTAAGATGGATTGTTTTGCTCAGTGCAAACTATAAAAAACAAGAGAGACTTATGACACTAATAAAGCTTTTTTGGGGGAGTGGTTACATTATCAATCTTTATATTGAGCCAAATGCTGCTTGCATTTCTTCCATGCATATTTTATTGACTTCATTCTGACCTGTTGTGAGAAGAGAGCAACATTTGCATTCTACTGAAGAAACATTCAAAATCAAAATATCTGTTCTTTAACCAAGAAAAAAGGCTCAGAATTCAAGATCAAACACTTATGTTAGTTATTTCACTTCAGAATTTAGTAAACTGGGTTAAATCATTGGCTATAAAAACAGAAGGGAAAATTTCTTGACTTTCTTCACTTTAGCAGTCAAAATATTCATGCGGTGAATGCTATTTTTTCACTGATTCAATTGCAGGGAATCAGTGAAGAAACATGCAGTGGGTATCAGTGATACATAAGGCTGACACCAGTATTTTTGTTCAGGGGGGTGGTTGGGTTTTTTCGTGTGATGAAAGTGGGTTTGAAAGTATCCTTTGGGGTGTAAAAGCAAGCCAAAATTTGTTCTCTGTATGACTTCCATATGTCCAGTATATAGAAGGGGATTATAAAAAGGAGCGGAGTTAACTTTTTATTAGGGTAGACTTAAGGTTTTAAACTCAAGGATAGAAGGTTTAGATTGGATGTCAGGGGGAAGTTCTTCACATAGAGAGAGTGGTGAGGGGCTGGCACAGGCTGCTGTGGATGCCCCGTCCCTGGAGGAGCTCCAAGTCTGGTTGGCTGGAGCCCTTGGCAACCTGGTCTAGTATTAAACCTGAAGGTTGGTGTCCCTGCATATGCCGGGGGAGGGTTGGGGGGGGAGGGCTGGGACTTGATGATTCTTGAGGTCCCTTCCAACCCAAGCTGTTCTATGATTCTTTGACTTGCAATGAAAATCAGCAGAGCTGAACTTTTTTTTTTTTTTTTTTTTTTTTTTTTAAATCAAATCAAAATTCAGTTACTTAATCAGCGTACTCAGATTTGCAAAGGGTCAGCAAGAAATGAGAAGTTATTCCTTGTTGCTACAATTAGAGATGAAGCAAGAAACACTTTCCTACCCTTCTCCCCTGGAAAAAGGACAGTGTGGGAGAGACACAGTGTCCAAGCTTCTGTATTGCCTGGGAGCTGGAAATAACAGATATCAGCAGGACAGAAGGGATGAAAGCAAAGTCCTGGGATGGTGATGCATGGCACAACAGCACCAAAACATCACAGAAAAGACCACCTTACAATTATTAATGCAAGAGGAATGTATCTGTTGGAGGAATGACTCTTACTTGTATGAGAGAGAGCCTGCAATTGCAGGATCAGGGTAATGCTAGCTGGAGGCTTGTTTTGTTTTATTCCAAGCCTTTCGTATAATGCAGCAATGCGTGCACAGCAAGGGGCACTCTCTCGTGATGGAATTACATGTTCAACAAGCTATGCCTCACAGTCATGAAATACAGTGGGCATGCAACAGGGAGAAAGACTTCCTTCTCATACACCTTCATGAAATGGATTTGAAATAAGTTTGAAGGTTTGAAATAAGCTTTGATCTGTACACCAGATATCTGTGATAATATCAATAAATTTCCCCTTAATGCCTATTTTTTCCCTGGTGTTGCAGCCCAACCCTCATTTTATTCGCTACTTTACTTCACTGGCAGCCCTAAAAGAAGTCAGGGGCTGGGAGCTCACATGTTGCTTTACAGCTTTGCTTGGGTTTCAAATGGACCATATGACACTGATAAGCTGTTTAGATTGTTTTTCCCATTTTCCTTAATTACAGCCAAAATCACATTGATAAAATCTTCCAGGTGTCTTATCCAAGCCTCAGAAATAAATAACTCATTGGGTTCACTTTAAAACTCACTCACAAAACAGATCACTAGGGGTCATCAGAAGAAGAAAATATTGTATTTAATCCGGAATGCTTAGAAGTCTACTCACAGCTTTTCAGCTGATCTTCTGTAGGGAATAATTTAGTTTTCAAAAACCAAGACAAATTATTTTTCTACAGACAGCAGGTATTTCCTCCTAATGAAAATGGTATTATAGCATGCCCATGGTAAAAGGGGGGGGAAAAAAAAGGCTGTGTGCAATTTCCCTCTCATATAATTGCATGCTGAAAAAACACTCTGATGTGAAATTTTACTCCAAACTCAAACAAGATTCTCTCTGTTCTGTTTTACCACCCTATGATAGGACACTTGCTAATATAGCCCTATTAATTTTTATTTTATTAGATGGCCTTCAACAAAACACTAATGACTTGGGAGGTGTAATGCAATGGAAAGCACAACGACAGCAGAGTAGCAAGATCACAAGCTATTGCAAGTGAAGATTCACTCAGGCACAACAGCACTGGGCACAGAAATTAGGGAAAAAAGTTGCTTACCTTCAGAAGGCCTATCTCCAGCAAGATATGTTTAATTGCATGCACTGCCAACCCTCCAGTGAGATCTAGGAAGGAGAAGGTCCTGGCTTGGGCCTTTTCAATCACTCAGGTACACTGCTTGCACCTGAGCTCCCCTGGGTTGGTCCTATCTTCCTACCAGGTGCTCAATCACTGCTTCAAGTGATTTCCACTGCAGGAGGATTTCTCCAAGGCTACGTAAAGGGACAGCTTGCCCAGATAAGAAGAATGTTTTGCTTTACTTAATAAAGATCCATCCAGACAAGCTGTGGATGCCCAGTCCCTGGGGGGACTCAAGGCCAGGTTGGATGGGTCCTGAGTTGCTTGGGGATACCCAGCCCACAGCAGGGGGTTGGAGCTTGATGATCTGTAAGGACCCTTCTGATCTAAGCCATTCCATGATTCTCTGATTCTATATGATAGATAGCACAGGTGGAGTTCAGTGGGTGTTCAAGGAAGAGTTTGGCTCAGTGCTTTTTTCTTGCTCTCTGCCCTTTTTTATTCCTTCTCAGAGCTGCACAAAGGCAAAGCTTCCCTATGAGCCACAGAGGCCAGTTTGTCTAATGAAAACTGAGAAAAACACCTCTTTTTTACCCAGATTCATATACTTTTTTGCAGTGATTTGAAGCCCAGCACAGCAGAAGCAGGAGACCTTGAGAGCAGAGACTTGCTTTGCCCTGCAGAGCTGCTGGGTTTCCTTTCCTGGTGGTGCACAGGAAGGCACATCCTTCTGTGCTTTGTCTTCTCATCCCCCTGTCTAAATAAAACTGATATTGTTCTTCCCCTACCCCACTATTCTTTATAGCTGATGAAAAAGCCCACGAAATACAAAACTGCCCCTCATGATACTGTTGCTTTTATATAGTGCCTTTTCCTCACATGGATGCCAGAATGCACTCTTAAAATCAAACTATATGAAGCAATAATTTCTACCAGAATGGAAAAACATGGCAGCAGGTAACAGTGCACTTTAGCTCCTGACAACACTTTGGGAAATTAAGGTAGCTTTAAGGAGCAGGAATAATCCCAAGGCCTCAAAGAGGTTAAATGCAACAGCTCATGGAACAAAAAGCATAACAATTCACAGCCCTTTATATACAAGATTTACACAAAAGCTCTACATTTAGCTGCCTGCTGTGTGCCAGCACATACCTTCTATCCCCAGCTCTGGAGCTTTAAATCAAGTTTCCTGTATTATGGATTCTCTTTCCTTCCATGAGATTTTTATGAAGAACAAATTACGTTGTGTTTATCTTAAAGCAAAATACGCATTTTCCCCATGCTCTCTGTTAAGCACAAAGCAATAGGGCATACAAGTTACTCTGTGCCTCTTGTTTTCCTGAAAAGGACATTTTCTCATTGGCAATCCATAGAATAATTGCTTCATAGGCACAACTGGGCATAAGTCACTTCTTTCTGCAATCAGATACCATTGAAATATGACAGTATTGAAATTTAATACACTTTTCGTTTATATATATTTTTTTTCATTACTTTAAGGAAAAGTGTACATATGGGCTAGGTCTAAGGGCAGACTTTAAGGGCTCGTTATTTAAAAAGCTGTTAGCAAAAATGTTTGTAGAAACCTGCAAGTTTTAAGAGCACCTGTGCTTCTTGTTGTTACAGGTTTCATCTTATGAAGGGAGGTTTGTGTGCGTGGGAGGTTGGTTTTGACCCAAACCACATATTGATCAACTGAATGGCTGGTCTATCTGCCTGTACTGAAACTGAAATTTTGGTATAAATAGCAATTATACATAAGAGCACAGTAAGAGAATGAGTGGACCAGTGGTCCATTGAAATTATTTAAACCTTTACAGTAGACAAAGACATGGCAGAATGACACCGAAGCCCTTCTTGTAAGATGTATTTAATTACTAATGAAAAGTGAAACAGTTCGAATAAGAGACCTACAGATATTCTCCCTTGGCATAATCGATATCCTAGTTCTGAGGGCACTTGTCTGTGACAGAAGAGATTGATTCAGCTCCTATACACTCAAACGCAACATCTTTCCTGTCAGGAGTGATTAAAAAACATCAGGCCGTTGGTTAGTGCTTTGGGGTTCTCTGTGTTTTGACTCAGTGGAAAAGTAAATTCTTAAATTGCTTTCAATTGTTAAAGCAATCAGATAGAAGAAAAACTTCCTGTCTGGATCAACAGCAGTTACCCAACCTGAGGTTGCTCATCTTTGGAAAGTCCCACAGTTTGTAAACTGCCATGCAGATGATCACAGTGCAGCAGTGAACTGGGAAGGATATTCAGGAGCAAAAATCCAGTTTAATGGCTGGATTTGTGAGGGGTATTTATGGTGTCCTTCATCATTTTCCTTGCAGCATTACTACAGCACTAATTTTAGCAATAATCACATGAAACACTGATAACAGCAGTGCCCACAATGATGTCCTCTCTGCTTACGTATACCTGTAACCATCTGTCCTACCTTCTCTCAGCATTGCCACGTTTTAGTTTCACGTTCAGTTTAGCCACATTGCAAGTAACATAAATAAGTATTAGCATATGTTAAGGTTGTGGAAAGCACAGCTTATCTCTATGTGCTGGCCAGCTGTGAGGTTTTAAATCTGAGAACCTCACTGATGGTCCTTCAGAAATGCTGTGCATCACTGCCGGGGAGAGATTTCTCACTGCCTAAAAGAGGCCAGAGTAACACTCTGCTTCGAGAGTACTACAACTTAAATGAAAAATACACTGCCAGAAAGACCTGACTTGGGAAGATGGCTTGTTTCCTAGCTTGTCTTTGTACTGGTTAGGATTTTATTTTTTCAACCAGCAAAGCCAACTCACTGGATCTTCTTTTTAAGCAGGTCTTGGACTGATGTGAGTCCTTCTGTGTCCTGCCCTTGGAGCTGCAAAGGGCTGAGTGGAGCCAATGCACCAGGTCCCCTCCTGTCCCAGCAGCTCTTAATGAGAGTGCTCGACATTCTTGGGAGGCAACCTGCAGGCTCAGCCCTAAGACAGAAGATGAAGTTGTTTTGAAACAGCAGATGAATAATATTGTCAGGAGTCGATTAATGAAAGAAAGCGCCTACACAGCCGTGCAAGGAGTGCAGGTAATAGCAAACAGAACAAGAAATGTTCATGGGTAAGAAGCATTACGAAGCAGCAGGAATAACTGTGGGTGATTTTCCTGACTAGAATATCAGTTATTGGGAAAACATGAAAAAGTAAGAAGCAGGGAAGGAAAGATGCTGGGTAGTTAGATTTATGATTTATATCAAAGCTATTTGTATTGCAAGGAAGCAATCATGTCAAGAGGAGAAAATAGTTGTAAAATTCCTCTGGGAGATGTATAGCTTGTGCTGGGCTCACAGCCTGCAGCTGGAACTCAACTATCCTGAACAACATTTGTATGGGCTCAGTGCCCTCAAATAAGCACAGGCAAGAAACTGGGAACCCACCCCTTAGACCTTTGTCCCTCTGCATCCAAGACTGAATACTTCCACACAGCCATAATCTTTTATCTCTTTGTAATCATATCAAGGCTATGCCAGACCTTCAGCTCCATGAGAAGTGCTTGTTATAAGTGAGTCTTAATGCTTTATGGGATATATTAACCCAAGAGGCAAGACTGGCCATTTCCCAGAACAGATTCCACAAATGAAAGATGAACAAATAGACTCCAGACCAGGAACACTACAGGCCACTCCAGTTCTCCCAGCACAACTATTCACAGTGGGTTGCTAGGGACTTCCATTACTGGATCAATTGACCTAACCAGTCCAGGAAAAGGACTGAATGTTATGTGAAACTGGAGGGTTTGTATATTAAACAATCATGAGTGAGGCTTCCAAAAATGTTATAGGAGAAAGGAGCCCAAATTCTTCAAGAAATGTTACAGATATAGGTGGATGTGTCTCACCAGCTTTTGCTTAACTTTATCTTATGCTACCTTATATACATTCATTAAAAAAAAAAAAGTATTTTAGCACTCAAAAATTAGTTGCCAGTATACCAGGGTAGGACAGAAACTTTGCTTTATTTTCTTTATATTTCTTGCAAAAGAGAAACAAGGAATGAATTAGATTTCACCCTGTTTATATCTTTGTTTCCAGCTCTAATCTTAGCATCTGTTAAAAGAACTGAGCAAATGGCTCTGGGAATTGTTATATATTTTCTTCTCTAATCCATTGAGGAAAATATAGAGCTGAAAATAAGGTAGCATAAGTGAATCAAAGCATCTATGCTCTGTTGTTGAGGGAGGTTGAGTCACAGCCAACTAATTTTATAGTATAGTCATAGTTAATTCTAGAGCAAATAATTGGCAGAAAGGGACAAAGGAGTCGACTATTAAAAATAATCTCTGAAAGATGTTTTCAATCTGCCTTTTTCAGTAGCTGGGCCAGATCAAAAAATAACATACCTGATTAATGTAATGAGTTCTATCCAATGTTAATTCTAAAGAAAATTTTAATTACGAAGATAGATACAAATAACAAAGAGCTTAGCTAGTGCATAAACTAATGACTGAGTTTTGTCTCCTTTTTCTCTTCATATCATCAGGCAGAAGATAAAATTCTGTGAAAAGTTTGCATGACAGTCAAGCATCATCAAGACGTGATTTTAAACTGAGATGAGAAACAAGGAGCTGACATAAGAAAGACTCTTGTTTGGAGTGGAATGCTCTTGTTCAGTTCCTAAACTATTATCTATGTTTGATATTAAGTTTGTTATTAGAACTACTAATTCAGGAACTTTGATAACCTTCCCTCATCATTTTGTAGTCATCTAGATTTTAGCCATAGGCATTTGCCTTTTGAGAACAGCGAACGAAAGCTAAATGCAACTCACGTAGTTACTTAAAAAATACAGGAAAAGTCTGCCAGTCCAGAATATGAAATAGTGTGCTGTTTCTTATTTGCATAAGGAATGGGGGAATCTGGGGTACCCACCAACTAGTTCATAGAAGCTGCAAGGGCCAGTGAGCTACTGAGGCGTGAGCAAGACTCTACATGAGGGACCATTTACTGAAACTGTCAACACACAAAGCTGCCAAGGGATAGTTGAGTTGTAAAATGCTCCAGCTACCACAGGAGATGCATTACATTATTTCAGTATGCAGATAAATTGCTAGCCAGCTCATGGAAGCTGCTTTGTGAACAAAATAGGGGAATAAGATAAACTTGCTCTCAATCGATGAATAATATAAAACCAGCAAAAGGAGCAAAACATACGACTACAATCCCTCAACTATATTAGGCAATCAATTTTTTGCCTTTCAATATGTAGAATATTCCCTCGTGGCTCTCTGTGGATGCCATGCAGTGTGAATACAGCAATCAAAGTAATAGACGTCGGAATAATCAAAATAATATATGTCAGAAAGAAGCAAGTAAGTACATACATTCATTAAGTAAATCTCCTAAGAGCTTAGCACACAAAGCTCCTTCCAGAATAGCTGTACAAACAATTGCACGCACTAACACATGGTTATAATTGTGTTTCAAAGTCAGATGAAAAATATTCCTCAAACTAATGGTTTATTTGTTTTTTTTTTTTTGCCATGAATAATCTCCTTTCAGGGCAAAACTCACAGTGTAGCTGCCATCATGAAATTAATAAAAGTCATAACTGAAGGTAAACTACATGGCTTTGAAGAAAACTTAAAAAGCTTGGAAAAGGCAACACTGTCAACTCGGCATTAAAGACTGTGTTTTTGTAATGAGCATTGGCAGCATCCAGCACCGAATGTCCACCTGTGTAACAGCAGGATGGCTATCCATGAACACAGGAGACAAAAAGTCAGAACATACACAGGGATGGCCATGAAAACAAGCTTTCAGGCCAAAGTCAGACAAATCAGTAGTTTGGCTGCCTTCAGAGCTTTTCTCAGCATATTATTTAAGGGGATTTGGTACAAATCCAGTTAATAGCCACAAATGGTCTTTGTCACCATTTCCACAGGCTTTTAGAAGAGACAGTCTACGTCACAAAAAAAATGGAGGAAAGATACTGTAATGAAAGAGACATTTCCAAAGCTTGCTAATACAGCCTACAGGCTACAGATGTGTTCTTCAATATAGCATCTTGGGAGGGACTGAACCCTTTCATGACTGAAATCAGACGGGATGCATTTCAAGTTTTGGTCATCTGAAATATGCTAAAACCTTTAAATATCACCAGCAATGCTTTGTGTCTCCTTGTGTTTATGTGCACAGCCATTGGAGTTTATCAGGAAGATGAAGAAGGGTTGAGCATTTCTATTACACTCCTATTTCCTGTGTTGGCTTTTGTTTCAGTTAAGAGCTGTGCTGCAGTTAACAGGGCTGGGATGTCACTTCTCAGGCCTTGGTACAGATCTCAGTTCTGCCCAAGGATTTTCTGTGTGACCTTGAGCCACTTCACATCTCTATCCCATCTGTAAAACAGAATGATGGTGCTTCCTCTCTGCAGCAATTTGTCTTGTCAATTTAGGAACAAACACTGATTTGTCTTGACTACTTGCAGCTCCTATCGATTGCAAAGGAAGTTAGATGTATACAATACCTCTTAGCAGTTGGCGTTTGGAGACAAAATAACTTTGAGGAACTGGGCCATTAAAGTAAACATTTTGTCCATGAATGTCCTACACTGTTGTAAACAGTGTCTAATAAAATGATCCTTGATTTTAGTGCAGGGTAGAGTAATAAACAGCTGTTTAGAAGTTTAAAGAGTGTGTACATTTCACAGGTCAGTGGGAACAGGCAAAGCCTTGAGAAGCAGCCCTATCACACCAAACAGATTTTTTAAGCCTGTATAACTTTGAAAATGAACATTCGTTTCATCATCACATTGAAGGGCAAATGTATGAGCTAAAAATCATTTATCTATCAAACCGCAAGGCCTTGACATCCAATGGGGACATACTGATGCTATGCAGGAGAGACACAAACATACTTGTGAGGTGAAAGAAAGAGATTCCTCCAGCCTCAGCTGGCAACAGCTGCTCCACTTTGCCTTCTTTATAAAAGCACTATCCTAGCAGTGAGGACAGCTTTGTCATCTTCTGGGTAAAAAAGGAGAGGAAAAAAGGAGAGCAAAAGCTATCAAGAAACAGAAATCACCGTACAACATTGCTGCTAGCTCTGCATTGACTGCACGTAATCAGATAAGACCACATTTGACTCCTGAGTCAAACACCACAAACTGGATTAATTCCAGACCATGAATCCAATGAGGTTACCTAATGTTGACAAAAGCCTTAATAAGAGAGTAGTAAATATTACCCTGAAAATACTTTTTGATTATTAAAAATGATTTCAGAATACAAACACAATGTAACTGCTGTTCCTTACTCTTTGGCAGCCCTTAATGCCTGTTAGCCGTAAAGCCAGTCTTGGTTTTACTTCTTTAGGCAAGCATTCAGATGGGTATTTTTTGGTTGCACAGTGCTGTGAATGTCATTTGCACAGAGTGAAGACATAGAGCCAGAATAATCCCAGTGTAATTTCTTAAGTCACTGGAATGTCCCTGACCAAGCTCACTCACGGCCATGGGTGGCATTTGGAATCACAGAATCACAAAATGGCCTGGATTGAAAAGGACCACAATGATCATGCAGTTCCAACCCCCTGCTATGTTCAGGGTCACCAGGCATCAGACCAGGCTGCCCTGAGCCACATCCAGCCTGGCCTTGAATGCCTCCAGGGATGGGGCATCCACAGCCTCCTTGGGAAACCTCTTCCAGTGCATCACCACCTTCTGAGTGAAAAACTTCCTCCTAATAGCTAACCTAAACCTCCCCTGTCTCAGTTTAAAACCATTCCCCCTTGTCCTACCACTATCCACCTTTGTAAAAAGTCATTCCCCTCCTGTTTATATGCTCCCTTCAAATACTGGAAGGCCACAATGAAGTCCAACCAAGAGTTTGCCTTCTGCAGTAGGTGTATGTGGCATGTGGGAAAGCTCCTGAATAATTGGAAACACTCCATCTGAGATACACATGGAGGGACATTTTCCCAGCTCATCCTATTTTTGCTTAATTCCCAGCATAAGCAGAATTCTGCTGAAAATGTGGAAAGTTCATAACGCTCAGATTTGACAGCAGAAGCTCAAAGATGAGATCATGAGTTGCTTATGGGTAGTGCCCAAAGCAGATTACACATTCTGATTTTCATCTTGCTCTTTTACGGAAAGCAAGAGCAGCATTTATAACGTTACTGGACACACTAATAATTGTATCTGACTTTACCATCTATGCAACACCTGGCAGTGTAATTTTCCAAAAATTCCAGTGGATTTTGTGGGCTTTGATGGCAGGTTGGTGCCTTTGCATGAAATGTACCCAAGTTCCAAACTTTTCCAATTACACATAATAAAAAGTCTCCAGAATGGACAGGGAGCAATTCAATCTAGACGGTGATGCTGCAAGCAGCTATCTATTTTAAGATGGATACTTTTGTCTAAAATACGTCCACAAAAATGCCATTGTCTTTCCTTTTTTTCTTTTGATCGACTTATTTACTGAATTTCATCTTAGAAAAGTCTGACAGGCTGTGTTGTGCCAACCCTCCCGCATCTATGATTCACTCAGCTGCTTTTGTGCCTAATGTTTCACTTAATCTACTACCCAGAGCAGCTATGGACGTTACTGGTAAACCTTTCTTGTTCTTCGATCACAAGAAATGATGGAAAAACCCAAATAATGTGAAAATCTGCAATCACTGGGAGCTTCATTCCCTAAAATAAGACTGCAGAAGATGATGAAGTTCTTTCTTGGTCTTTAAAAGACTTTTTCATCTTCGCTTCACTCCTAATGAGGCATCTGCAAAAAGCTGTTTGGTCAGACGCTCCTTATTCATAGTTAAATTCTTATGGGATTAGTAGATTTGTTATACTCAGAGTACAAAAGTAAACAGCATATGGCTCTGTTAATATCCTTATAATGTCACCATGCAATCTGTCAGAATGCAAACTTTTCTGAGCAGTTTACTTCGAGTTCACAGTAAGAGAGAAAAAAAACAGTCTTAAGAATTCTTCTATATCACCTAAGAGACGTTGAACTATTTTCTGACTCTTGTTCTGTGTTTCCAGCTTAATAAGTATGTTGAAGTATAATACCTCCAGTAACAGAAATACAGTGGGAAACCAGTTACTTTGTTACAAGGAGTTAAAAGGTCATTTCCCCTTGATGAAAAGCTTGTTCTATCAGATAAGGAGCTACTACACTCCATATCACTGGCAACCCTTCAAAAGGATTCAGAAATTAAAGGCATTGTTTGAAGATAAAGGCGAGAAGGTCATTTGCCTTGTGTTTAGTACTGCAAACCTTGTTGGGTGACCCTTTGATATTCAAATGAAGAGCGCTTTAAATTGTTTTATCTTCATACAGCTAATGAGTGCTGGCTGACAAACACCTTTAAAACCAGTCAAAACTCTCCTGGAATTAGAATTGAAAAAATATGCAACACTCTTCCATGAAGTACCTCCACAAAATTCACCCAGGCTATATCCACAATTATGACAGCACTGTGCTTTGGTCCTATGGCTTTTCTTCTTGTTTTTGTTTGTTTGTCTGATTGATTGCTTTAACTCTGTTTAAACTCTGTTTTTACTGGCTGAATAACATCTGACATAATTTTCAGTGCGTTCTTGCGGTGGATTAATAAAGCTGAATAAACAAGTTATGTATGTAAAATCTATGTCCTCTTCGAACCTTGTGCCTTGTACAGTGAAACAAGCCTTGCAATTAATGCACAGAGCAGCAGAAAAACTACTTATGAACTTTTTACTGCCAGAGACTATATAGCTGCATATTATTATATGTGTAATTAACTAATCTGGAACATTGCTCTGATATACAGTGTGTGCACTCCTTTCGTTAGAGGAATAGATTCTGATTTTAAAGTGTTTTCTTCTTTTACGATTCATTTATGGGAAAACATTATGATTATTCTTTAAATCTCTTGAAATTTTCTTGTAAGAAGTAACAATTTTCAGAGGCTTGCAATGTCTCTATTAAAAATAAGACACCATACAACCCTCCTCTAAGGGACAATAAACATCTTGTGCCATAAGCATGCCTGGCTGTCACTGTGACCTCCTTCATTACTTTAGAAGCTGTTTATGTTAACCTTACTTCCATTCTATTTTGGCAACTCTAATAATAGCCCTCTATCACTCTAACCCACATTCAATAGTAAATGTAAACAGGATCATCTCTGCTCTAAAATACACATGAACTCTGTCTCCCAGATGACTATCAAATAATTAAAAAGTTAAAAAAAATCCTTACCTAATGGAGCTGACTCACTGCTAATGGCCAACAGGGGAATCCAGCAGAGGCAGGCAACAAGTTGGAGATGCTGCTGGGAAGGTAAGGGCTGCTGCATAGTGTCCAAGGCAGCTTTTATCCACGCATCTGCAGTTGCTTAGAAGTTAACTTTTGAAGTCCTAAACTTTGCAGGAAAACACATCAGCCTGCCTGCCTGTTGCAATTTCTTTGTTTCCCCCCTCACTCTCCCCCCCCCCCCCCTTTCTTTTTCAATCCAGTCTCTCGGAGAGGGCTTAATGTGTCATTAATCCCAGAATTTCCAAGAGGGAAGCCCTCCAGCAACACACAAACCACGCTCACCCCCCCACGCACTCAGCAGCTGAGCGCATGTGTCTCTGCAGCTGCTTTCCCTGCAGCTGCTCTGATTTACACACCCCATAGCACACCCGCGCACACACGCACCCGCAGAGGGTGAGAACAGCGCGTACCGCCAGGATGGGTGGTGAGAGGTGAGCCTGAAGACACTGGGGCTGTAAACCAAACCTGCCTGCTCACCATGTTGTCAAGGCAGTCGACACTGAGTTCAAGCCACTGCAGTTACATCTGACATCGTGTTTTATAGGAGAGAAGTATAAAAATGCTAAAATATGAGTACACAAGTAGTTTGTTTTCAAATTCAACTGCTTCAAACCTGTTACAGAATCACTCTGTCCGAAAGTTTGTGTCCTGGGTTGATGCACCTTTGCATGCTATTTTAGAGAATCATCGTTTGCTACTGAAATAAATCTTGCCATCATCTGGTCTGTCAGCTCTTCGTGAGAAAAAGATCTGTGTTTCAGAAGGTGGGAAAACAGAAGGCTGGAAAACAGAAGCAAATGACAGAAAGAGTTCAGTCATACGTGCTTTTCAATCACATTTTTCTTAAGTTTTATCTAATTTTGAAGCACCTCAGCGTGGGTCCCTCTGAGCAGTGTTTATTGTAAGGTAATATATACTGTCAACCTAAAGAGTGGTATGAAGAATTTGCTCTTAATACGTGCTATGCTCTGTATTTGTGCCATTTTATTCAGGGGATATCATATCCTCTCCCACTGCTCACTGTTTTCCATACCTGCCAGTGTTTCTTTTCTCCGACTTGTTAAGTTTGATTATTTTGCTTCTGCTTGTTTAAGCAAGGATATAGTGAATTATCTGATGATACAGTAATAAAGAACTCTGTAAACAATCCACTCACATCACTATGAGGAGCATTGCCTTTAAAAATGTAAATAAAACCATTAAAAATGTTCCACAGCATATCCAAATATTCCAAATGCTGCTCATTTGTTTTAACTACATCCTTTGAAGAGATTTACCACTGGATTCTTTGAGACCCATAGGTTATTTGAAAAGAACCTTCTAAAACCTCTCTCTTAATTTTGATTATGGATTTAAATGTCGAAAAACAGCTGCTTAGAACAGTCTTATTGGATGAGCTATGTCACGGGCCTGAGTTATAACTCCACAGCTTCCTAGGAGTCTTTCCATTGATATTACTGACCTCTAGAATATATTCCTTCAAGTTCACTAAGACTTTAAACCCAGTTGTTCTAATCATTTTTTTTTTCTTCTTTTTCTTTTTCCTAGGAGATCTTCATTCATCTCCTTAACACAAACGGATGAAAACACTTGAAAGGGTGGTGAGGCCCTGACACTGTTTTTGTGCCTAATGTGGGTTGTGGGTTCCCCATCCCTGAAGATGCTCAGAGCCAGGTTGGATGGGGCCATGGGCAGCCCAATATGGTGGGAGGCAACAATCCTACAACATGGAGGTGGAAATGGATGATCTTTAAGTTCCCCTCCAACCTAAGGCTTCTGTGGTTCTAGGATTCTAAAAAAAATTTGCAACTCTAATATTTATCTACGGGGATTAATAAAACCTCTGAAATCTGCTGCGGATTGGGTTGAAATAAAAATGCTGGCAAGCAAAAGCAATCTGCAACAAAGTGAGAAAGCTTTCCACAAACACTCCAGCTATTATAGGCCTTTTGAATTCAGACAGAAAAAGTAACTAGCCGAAAAAAGAATCCATGAAAGATATTCAAAATCTGCTATACAAGAAAGAAGAGATGCTTAAGTTGGCTTGCTTATTTCCTTACCTGCCGTCTCCTTTAGCAGGTTTCAACCAGAGGGAGAATCTGAAGGTAGATATCGCTGGTACAGATGACATGACATGTTATTGTCCCAGGCAGGAGGTTTTCCAGGGCTGAATTTGTCTCCCTTCAATTTGCAAGGACAAACAATTTCAGGTGAGAAAATAACGTGTAAACCTTCCCCACCTCCCAGATCAAGACAAAGCCTTACCTAAGACATAAAAAGAATAAACAGGATCTCCTTCCTCCCCAAGTTATTAATCCAAAAAAATAACAGGAAACTAAAGCCATGGAGAATCAGCAAAGAAATACTGCAAAATACACTCTCAGTTCCGACACCATTAGTTTCAAGTAAGAGAAGTGGAAACTGCCCAGAAAGTTGAGGATACTTGACACAATTAGCTTCGTTGTCTATACAACAAGGCAACACAACTCTGAAGACTTTACACTAATCCACCTTGTATTGCACTCATTTTGAATAGCACAGATGAGTATGGGGAGTTAAAACCAGCCAGAAGTCACAGCTGGGAGCTGGCAACAGCAGTTCAGCCTTAGCCAAAAATTGTTCGATAGTTACGCATGTTAGGTATTCAGATTCTTCTTTTTACAAGAAAGAGACAGTGTTTGCCCAGAAGATCCCACTTTGCAAGCTGGCATTGTGGGGCTGGGAACCGGCTGCAACAGCCAGTGGAAATGTGGAAGTTGTGGGAGCACTCTCCTTTTTAAGCACAGGCACTTGTTAGAAACTGATCTAGAAACAATACTCTGAGTTTATTTCTTTCTCCTTCTTATGAGGAGTATCTTCACTGTGAGGCTGTCTCTTGGGGTTGCTTTCTCGGCAGAGAGGATTCATTATTCGTAGCTGGCAAAGATAGCATGACCCTGCATGTACGTACACTTTGTTAGTAGGACAGAGTCCTTCAGAGGAAAAAGACATATCATTTAATAGCATAACATTTTCTGCAAGTCTGAATTTATGCATTTACTTATGCCAGAAGCCTCCTCTGTGCTTTTCTGTTTGCTTGGCTTATCTGACAGAAAATACCTGTCTCTTCCAGCAACAAAAAATAAGCTCCTTGTGCTCCTAAGGTCCATTCCTCTTCTCTTGATATGAGCTGCCTAAGTTCAGGGACTTGCGACTCTTCTGCAGTTTCAGAAGAGGTGGAAAGCTCAACATAGCAGATTTTAACCAAATCCTAGCAGTCTCAAGCATGGGGGACCCAACCCCAAGGATTCTACAAAAAGGGCCAAGAAGGTTCTCAATTCTGGAATTCTCCTCTGCTCTCATTTCTGTTACTCAACTCTGTGTATACTGGACAAAAACCAAACAATATACTTATATCCAAAGCACAACATTAACTTACCTTGGTAACTCAAACAACTATTCTCTATCTCACCGCTGTTATTTCAAGTAAATGAAACTAAATGGGAAACACTTTGTCTCGCCTTGTGTGTGGTTTGGGGAAATAAACAATGGTCACATGGTTATTAGGGCTGGGCTGTCCTCTGTTTTGTTTAGAGTACAGCAGACCTTTCAGTTAACAGAAGTCACTCATTTTCATTAGTAGGATTCTTCAGAAAATAACATGAGAAGCTGTACACATAATTCACAAGACAAAGCTCTTCATTTAGTGAGAACTAACTGCCATTTTTAGAATAATAAATCATTATACAGAAGCATGCTCCCCTTTGCACAGCTCCTGGAGAGCAGAGTGATTTGCACATTCAGCGGGTTTATCCTTCAGTTTCTAATATCCTTGTGGGAGAACTCTAGTGGATTTCCGTACAGTACTCCTCATTAGCTGATGGGCCAAACTATGGGCACTCACACTCTAAAGAAAAGATGAAGAAAAGATGAAGATAGAGAATAAGTGCTTAAGGTCTAAATAAACCTGTTAGAGATATTAAATCAGTTCCTTCAAAATATGTTGTTGCTCAGAATGGGTTGAGGTTGGATGAAATCCCCTATCTGACCTGGTACACACACAACTCGGTGTGCTCTGCATATTTCTCTTGCTCCTGGTTCTCCATGCACATTGCCCTGGCCATCTGAACTGGGCACAGTATGTCCTTATTAAATTTGCAGCATGCAACATCAGCGCCCTTCTCAGATGGATTCTGTCACCAAGCTAGGTGACAGGATCTCAGCAGCCTGCAAGTCAGCATTCACTAGTGTGCCATAAATGAGGTGAGCATTCTTCATGGGAGCTCCTTATTTAACTGGAAAATGCCAGGCTATTGCAGAGATGTCAATATAAATCACATCTGTAATACATCTCTGGTACAGAGTGCCCTAAGATATACCTAACAGAATGGCTGTCATTGCTCAGCAGCTCCACATAGAAAAATCCCTCTTGGTCTGAAGATACTGGCAATTAGTAAAGGCTAATAAAAAGAAGAGACCCATGTTCAAATGGTGTATATTGGAACCAGCTGGGGATTTCTGATCAGAATCTATTTTCAGAAGAAAGCATTTAGTTTCCACAAAATCAGTAAAAAGGATTATTATTTTAAACTTTCTTGTTCTTAGATCTGCTTGGTATATGTATCATTTTTATTGTGAGCTTCTCTAGTGTCAGAATTGGTCATGGCTCTGTCTTCCATGGAGAACCGCTTCATATATTGTTCCACTTAAGTGCAGTGGAATATTTGGTTGAAAAAAAATAACCCACAAAAAAACATCAACCAAACATATACACACACAATTAATAACAATAGAAATCCCCACATTTTGATTGTGTTTCTTCAAAATTAAGGCAAATAAGTGTGGAAGTATCACAATACTCTTAGGGAGTGGAAATTTTCAAAACACTTTTACGTTAGTGCATTAGTCCAATAACACAGGATAGAGCAGAGAAAAGCAATTGAATTTCTACTGATAAATGTCTTTGCCTGTTCTTCCAAAGTCTTTTCTTGACAAGATAACAAAAAGTAGGAGTAAGAAAAATGTCTACTCGTAGCACTGACTGTGGACAGATCACACTAATACAAAACCCACTGTTACTCAGAAAAACTGCAGACAGGATTTTCTCAGAGTCAGCTTTCCATTGAATAAATGGTTTCCTTTGAAACAACATCAGAAAGGTGTTTCCCAGGAGTTTCTTATCAGTGCTAACAGTGTAAAAGCATGAGGTGGGAAGGGGCTGCTCCTACCTTCAACCATTTTCATTCAGCTTTTTACTGGAAATTTTCTCTTTGAAGAAGTCAAAATCTTAAAAGGTGAACAGTGAGGTTCCAAACCCCCAAGATCTTCCAGCCAGGAGCAATAACAAGAATCAGAGCAGAACCACCAGGTTCAACAACAAAAGGAGGGAATTTGGCTTGGGATGAAACTAGCATAAACTGGTATCAAAACTCTGACTGTCCATATATCTGTCATCTCTTCTTTCATCCTCTTATTCCATCCTGGCCTTCATAATGTGATCCTATAAGAGGATGTATATGAGCAGATGTTGCATTCAAAGAAATCCCAATTACTGTGAGCAGCCTTGGCAGGGCTCTGTTCGAGCAAACGTGGTGGCTGCTTCTATTTCTTCAACACAGATGTTCCCTCTTTGGGTACTTTAGGCTGCTGAACAAGCAAGTTATGCAGGAGGAGGGGGAGGTGTCAATAAAAAGCATTGTTGTTGTAATGAAAATACAATATAAATAGTATTAAAATGTAAAACATGACTAACTAATGGATGAATGACAACGTAGATCAGTCCCCTAATTTGATTAAAGTTTTCTGCATTCATTCAAGAAAAAGTTATAAATATTATTTCTTTTCAGATATTATAGATTAAATAAATTTAAAGTATTAATCAGGATATTCATCAATATCAGATTAACTTGAAGGACTAGGAGACAAGGATCCCAGCACAAGGACAGTTAGATTCCTCCACAGGATACTTCCAATAACACATAGTTTAAGTCTCTGTGATGTCTCCTAGAAAAAACCCCACTGCACCACTGCAGAAGAAACCAATTCACAACAGTCTAGTTGTCAAATTCCCTCTTTTCTGCCACCTGTCTCTTACACAAATAGGAAATGAGCTTTAACAACTCTGTTGAAGCATTTATAATGGAACAAACTGGAATTATTTCAAGCTCTCAGTAACCTGCTTTTTACCCTTCATCCTTATCACAGAGCAGGTTGCATTGGAAAGGACAGAGATTTATTGTGAAATATTTTTCTTTCATTTCTTCATAGTTCTGATAGGTGATGATTTTAAATGTTTGCGCTTTTGGTACTTACATATAGCAAGTGATAAATTATATGTTACAACAACAATTCCATGGAGCTGAATTGCCTTTTTTTTAAGTGAATTTATTGCCTTGAAAGGTAACAGATTGATAACACAAGAGAATTAAATCCTCTCTTTATCCCCAGAACAAGTATAATATGGGCATTACAGATATTTCCCAAACCTATAAATCAGTTATGGCACCCAAACTATCAACCACAGGGACTTACTACTCCTTGCTTGTTTTTCTTAAACTTCTTCCTCTTCAAGAGCAAAGGGTAGTAGTAAAGCTTATGAGCTTCTCTTGATGAACCTCTTTTCTGCATTAAACAATAATTATCAACTTTATGTATTAGGTGTGTAAGGAGTGTTAGATGGTGGTGGTTAGTGTTGACTTGGAAGGTAGAACAGGAGCTTCTGAAATATAGGTCATAAACAACACACTTTCAGCCATGAACAGGAAAATCTTCTCATTTTATGGAAACAGTTTTTTCAAGATCTCATCTTTTTACTGGTAAAATTGTCAAAAAAGCTCAAAGCAGTTACCAAGTTTAGCCCACCCTGAAAATAACTGAAACTAGAGAAATGATCATAGAACCATAGGCTCTCATTAAGGTTGGAAAAGACCACTAAGATAATTTAGTCCAGTCATCAACCCATGACCACCACATCAGGCAGTTTTCCTCCAGTACATTCACTGCATAATAAATTACACAAAAAAATTACTGAAATCAGTAATTTGTACATGTAATCTCATGGAAAAAACAAGCTATCATCAGTGAGCTTAGAAAGACCTAACACGAGCAAAGTGCCAATTTACAGTCAGCCCAGTTATTTATTTCTATAAGGCTTCCTCTATTCCATTCTCTCAACTGGGGGTTTTTCAGATTCCAGGTTTTCAACTTTTGAGATGCATTAAATATCAACCCATTATGTAATGGGAAAAGCAGATGTTGAATAAAATCAGTAGCACTCCAAATGTTATTATTTCAGCTCTTAAAATTAATAGTTGTCTTATAAATTCATCTCTCATGAAGAGATCTCATCTCACTCACCTTCCTGTGAAAATTAATAATGTTTATCATAACATTTTAAAGAAAATGAACATTCTACTGAAGTTTTTATGGCTTTTTTTTCCCCCTCTCCACTAAAGGTGAGAATTCACTCCAAATATTACACAAATTGGAGTTATAACTTCATTTTACAAACCTGTTTTGCTTTTTAGGCAATAGATAATGGGCTGCTTTTAAATAATTACATTGCTTAAACACGATTAGCGTCTCTCAAATAAGCCTCCAACAGGCTAATTTTGAATGCATCCTTTCTTTTAGCCCAACTTCTGTTATCCATTCCAAAAAGTACGGGCATTTTTATGACCTCATTTCAGATTAGTTTTTCTTAGCCACTTTTTAAGGGACATTTCACCTTGAGAAAAATAGCCCTTGGCTTCTAACATTCATAATATTCAGATATTGCCTAGAGTCAGTTACTGCTGTTTCTCACTACTGCAGTTTCTTTTCCATCCATTCATTTTTACTGGCAATATGAGATTTGCTGTTAACTACCCAACAATTCCTTGGTTGCTGCTTCTGAGCGTTCATGAAAACAGTGCAAATGTAGTAGAGAAAATATTTCGTTTTCCAGCTTTACCCTTTATCTCAGCTCAAACTGATGCAACACAGGCACTGAAATTAATAGTTTGCCACAGCAAATATCATATAAACATTATGGTACCTATTTGTATAAAAGCAAGGAAAACCTTTTTGCTTATTAGATACTTTAATCACATTTACTCATTTGGACTTTAGAGCATTAATGTCACAGGTTAGGTTTTGCACAGCTGACTACCTATTAATTGAATACTCTAATTCAGCATCTAATTCAGCCTTTTAACGGTTGAAAGCCCATTAAAGCACCTATTTCTCTAATAGCTGTGTGGAAAAGTTAATGTTTGTTGCTGTTTCAACCCAACTGAATCTTCTGCTTGTCTTCCAGCTGAGTGCTCTGTTGTGCAGTTTTTGGTTTGAGTTTGGTGCCACAAAGCACTTTTTAAGAAGTACATTTGTGATGGAAATAAAGCACACTTGTTCTGTGTGTAAAGCATCCACAAGAAAGCACTCCTCTTAACAGTTTCCTCTCAGTACATACTGTTCATCTAAGATCACTTATTAATCTAATATAATAGCCTGCAGTTTCTTTACAAATTAAAAAAAGCAAAATTAGGGAAAAAACCCTTTGCCTATTAAGCTCAGCAGATGGGACAAAGCTAAACAGGGTCTCAGGAACTTGCACAGGAGATAGGAAAGCATTTTCCCCAGCACAAAGAGACTTGTAATATCCTATGGTCTGAGATAAAGCAGGTTTACAAGTTATAGAACAGTTATCTTTTTTCAACTATAAAAAAGAACACATCTTCTGCACCTGCCAAGATTGCTTTTGACTTCCATGCTGTGAACCCGTAAACACAGCAGGCGATGGCATCTCACTGAAGAGGATACTCGTAAGGTATCATTGAGAGACATGGGGCTTGCAATTATTGTTACAGTATTTATTTTTTAACATATTTAGTAAAATTGATTAAATATCACCAGCAAAATTATGGCTGAACACCAATGGCGACGTAATAAAATCACTTTACCTTGATAATACCATCTAAATGGGCCTTGCTCCTTTGAAGGCTTTGTAATGCATTACAACTGGACTATTTCTGTTAATTACTCTAGAATATGTCAACTCACAATGTTGACTGGCCTAAAGTCAAAAGTAACAAAGACTTTGTTAAATAATTAGTCTTAGACTATAGAACAAAGTCATCCATCATCAAGTCATGGGTTTTGTTTTGCTTCCACTAAATTGTTTCAGTGTAATTTCCTTTGGTAATAAATCTTAAATCTATGACATTCAATAACATCACAAAATACTTAATAAATTTACTCTATGTATTTAAATGTAGGCTAAATGCCTGTATGAAAACCAAGACCTTGCACATCCTTTTGAGATATAATGGAAATAAAATATTAAAGAAGCAAGCCAACTACTGCTTAGACGAAGAAGAAACTCCTCAATTGAACCTGTTATTCCCTGGGTGCTCATTAGAGTTTGTGGAACTTTCCTTGGGAGCAGCTGGTGCTTGCCTATGCTCAGTAAGATGAACAACAGTATGGGCTTGTCACATTGCCAATAAGCCTATCACATTCGCAGTGGGTCACAGAACAGAAACAGGTTGTTTCATGGTACAGGAGCCATTGCATTAGCCATTATTTTAGCCACTGGATAAATGCCTTCCCTGAGTAAGGAGACATGCATATGGTGCCAGGGCTGAACAATAAGACACATCAGCTAGGAGCATGAGAAAGCTCAGCAGCCATTTTGGGAAATCATGGCCCATTTTATTGCACGACTTGATGGATACAAGAATCTAACTCCTATTATACTCTTTGCTATTTTTTTTGAAGGTGAACAGATTAAAAAATGATTCAGTTACATAAACTCACAAAGTCATGATAATCCATGGACTTTTTAACAAGAAATGGGAATGTCTTGCCGCACATTTTGGTTTTCTTCAAACTCTGGGTTCTAAGAGAGCCACTTTGATCAACTTCACTGTTTTTTGTTGAAATTAATGCAAATTTTCCTGATTCTGAGATGAATTGTGAAGACATCTTTTTCACAGGTTTCTCTGAGACAGACTTGCCAAAGAATATGTAGCATGGGAGAAGAAAAAAAAAAAAAAAAAGGATTTTTTCCTGGTATACCAGTATGAATTCATGTCCTGTTGCCCTAATCATGCTGATAGTGCTACCAGAACATCCCAAAGAGAAGATAAAACTCAAAAGAATCACATAACCTCTAGCTTCATGGAATACACAGACAGCTTTCAGCCTCTTTCGGAGATTCTGATTATTTTGGAAGGTGAAGACAAGACATACATACTATCTGATCCAAGAGCATGCCAAAGGCAGTGAGTGAAACCATTGGTTGCTCAGAAAGACCTGTCAGGAATTTCTGGAATACCTGCAGAGTTTCAACATTGCTTACAAATTGCAAATGTCATTCTGTGATAGACTGCAAATAATTAAAAATGGCTAAGTGTACTGCTTGTAAATGGACTTGCTGAAAACTTTGATCACAGACAGAAAGGAATTCTTTTAAAAACCTACTGTTAACAGTAGGTAAAAAGTTAATGAGAAACATGTAAATAATTAATTCTGCCTCTAGAGCCAGAAAAGATTCGTTGTTACTGTTAGTGGACTCAATATAGGTTGTATTCTATTTTCTGCAGCAAGTACTTGATTACTGCATTGATAGGGTTTTGTATCCTCAATAAAAGTATTTTCCTAAGGTAACTAAAGAGACTTGCTTTGAAGCTAGAAGAGCTAAATTGATGCTTCAAAATAAGCAACACTAATAAAAAATATTTTCAGAAAACTATCGAAGAAAAACATGTTAAAAAAAAAAAAAAAAAAAAAAAAAGCCTGGTACTTGATATTTGCATGAAAGCTAATTGTAAAGCTAAAGAACTACTTGAGAATATCCATTGTAATAATGAATTAGAAAGAAATGTCTCCTCCTTCCATATGGTGCTCTTTATAGTTATGTCATCAGGAGATGTAATACCCCTCCTTTACTTACATACACAGAGTATGCAGCTATCACATCCTGACAGTAAATTAAGTCAAAAATATGTGCACGATATGTATAGGAACCCAGGTGTTCAGAAGCACCAGGCTGGTTTCAGATGCAATCATTTCACCACTGAACTGAAAATATACTCCGTGTATGTTATTTGATAAATATTTTGGCAATATTATAATAGCCTTGCTTTTGACATTATGGTATTAAGTAATGCAATTGCTCACAGTAGTCCTATTAAAATTGCTCGTACTTTCATGCGAGTTTGCTGGTTGTGTTGTCTGTAGACTATCTGGAACTGGGCTGAGAGAGATGAACCTCAGGGACAGTGGAGATACCACTGCATAAACCAGAATTTCGCTTCAGGATAGGTAGCAGGTTAAAAATAATAATAATTAAGAGCACCATCTAAGTTCTTTCTATATAAGATGGAAAATCAGCTCCAGGTATGGCTTCATTCATGCATGACATACACTGATCATATCTAATCATAATAAATGCACAGGGACTACTCTTCCTTTTACTACCGACAGAGAAAATGCACCTTGGCTATTAATTTTCATTTATATGTAAATATAAACAAATAAATATAGAGGATTGTTTTTTCAGGTTGTGGGTTTACCAGTGTTCAGCTATAAAAATGCACATTAAGAGGATCTAAACTAAAAGCCATTCAGAAAAATAATAATAATAATAAAAAAAAAATCATAAAAAATAACCAAAAGCCATCAGAAGTACCCTGGATAACACTTTTTCAACTGAGAAAGCCCTGGGCAGGTCCCTAAGTCCATTCTCATCCCCATTAGTGAGGATTTCCCCAGTCCCCATGCACATGCCCCAAACCAACCAAGTTCTGTGCCCAACATCACAATTCCCACCCAGCAGCACTTCACAGGGAGCTTTTATCCTTGTCCCTTTTCCCTGGTTGGGGTGGCTGATGTAGCCAGAGGCATTAAAAGCTTTTTTATAATGCTGTAAAAACTAAAAGAGCTGATGGGGTTGGGAATCACACAGCTCCATACATTCTCCTGCTGCAGAAAGAGGAAATCTCACTGTGTTTTGCTGGAGGGCCATTACTCAGCTGGACTTAAGGGACAGCAGCAGATCTTATCGCCTTGTTTCAGCCTTGTTCCTGACTCCTTTGGAAGCTGCTCTCCACTGAGCTGATTGCCAGCAGTCCCTGGGCAGTTGGGCAGGGGAGGCAAAACGTGCTCCATGAGATACCAGCCGCACTGTCCTTGGTTTTGCCTTAGGCTGCAGATGTGCCTTAACTACGTGAACCAAGTTGATAGGCTCTCAAATCAATTTTGCAGAATACCTCCTATGTATCAAGTATAGCCCACAATGCTACTGGAAGTTGTTTGTATCAGAAATAAGCATAGAAGGTGGCTACAGCACATCTAGTACACACAGCAGCAAGAAATCCTGCAGCATTTATACATCCCATACAAACAATTTCTGTGTGTTTGTCACATGCTGCTTCCCACGTCTGGCCAAAGCACGCATCTCCACTTGTCAGGGGATGTTGCTATTTCCAGTTTCTGCTTTGCAGGCGTGATGCATGCAACTGTATGTGACCTAGCAACAGATCTGTAAAAGCAAATAATATCGGTCCTGATGGGAATAAAATTAATATATCTTTTACAGGGCACAGCTGCTGAGCTGGTGCTGCTCCCCACTCAGAAATGCGATGAAAAATGTTCCCCATTTCCTTATGCGTGCACATCCACGCGAGGCAGTCATTTCTTATTACACATCTATTTAGTTATGTCTCATACAGAGAGCAGCCTGAAAATCCAGTCAACACGAATAACAAAAATAACGAGGAATTACATGATGAGGGCTTATCAGGGTAATTCTGTTACATAGCAAGGGAGCTGAGGCTGGGAGGAGTCACACACACTTCTCATCTGCACAACCTCTCTGCTCGCAGAATTGACGGCTGCCCAGTAGATGGTGGTGTTATTTCAACTACTCTGTTCCCTGGGAACAGCTGCTGCAGAATTTCAGGGCTCCTATTGCTGCACTCAGCTTCCTCACATCCCTTCTTGTAGAAATAAAGGTTACTGATACATATGTTAAATTGTACAGAGCTACAATTGTCTTGATGGAAACGCGGGTGGTAGTGGGGAGGGCTCCTTCTTGCAAGTGGGATGGAGTATTCCTTCAAGGGATATCTTTCCATGAAGTTTCTAATCTGCTCTCTGGCCCCGGCCTGGCAGTGCAATTGCCTCCTTATGGGATCACCAGGATTCTCCACAGCGTCTGTAGGATTACTTAATTAATTACCAGTGGTCTTTACCATCAATACCTTGGTGTTTTTTATCTGTTGTTTTTCCCTGGTTCATTCAACTTTTAACTCACATCTTCAGCTTCTGGCACTTCTGGCCCCAGTTTTAGGGCATTTGCAGTGCTGAAATCAGTGGGCAGGACTCAAACTTCTGTTTCCAGGCTGTTTCATCTGCCGTTACAGCCAATCTCACATTATGGGAGTGTGATTAAGGAGTTAATGCAGCTCTGCAGTTTGGGTGGCTGCTACCTCAAGCAGACAGCTATTCACATAGTAATGCTTGAGTTAGAAGGGATCTTCAAAGACCATTTGGGTGAACTGCCCTACACTGCACAGAGGCACTTTCAGGTACACAGAGCCTGGTCCAACCTCACATTTAGTGTCTACAATGATGAGGCATCCACCAACTCTGTCTGCAACAAGTACCAGTGCTTCACTCTCCATATCATAAAAAACTGTTTTTCTATACCAAGTCTAAATGTTCCCTCTTTTAGTTTGAAACCTTTCATCATTATCCTATTGGCCATCACCTACCCATGCAGAGTCAGGAAAGGCACATCAGAATGAGACTGCGTGAGAAGTACAGAGAATATTTTTGTAATCTGAAGCAATTTATATTTAAAACATCTGTAATCACAATAGTGCCTTAAATACAATATTCAAATTTCAGCAATAAAAATCCAGTATTTGACAATGATAAATTAGCACGTTAAAAACATGTCACTCAGAGAGCAGATGCTCTTTGCTTGGGAAACAAAGTTTGTAATGTGGAGTTACAGTAGTGGTGACAAACATGAACAGTCATGCACAGCTGGTCTGCATGCTCAGCAGTGCCAGGGCAGGAGCAGAGGAGGTGCAGAAATTCTTAATGCTGCAACATGCTGCTACAGACACCATGACTCCTTCATAGGGTCAGCCAAGATTGTGCATTCATAGACTCCCATTGATCCTAAAGTGACTGAACTACTTGCTAGTCAAGTGCTAAATTCAGTCAATTCAAATAGGTAAATAATCAAATCACAAAAACAGAGGATGGTTGGAAGGGGCTTTGCAGATTATAGAACTGCAAAATGGTTGGGTTGGAGGGACATAAAAAATCACCCAATTCCAACCCTCTGCCATGGGCAGGGTTGTCCCCCACTAGAAGAGGCTGCCCAGGGCCCAATCAAACCAGACCTCTGGCACCTCTAGGGATGACACTTCTAGCTATTTCTTTCTTCTTTGTGTTCCAGGACCAAAACCTCTTAATATTCAAAATATCTAAAATAATTCACAAACTAAACGTGTCTTAGAAATTTTCTTGATGAGCCCCAGTGAAAAAGAGCCTTTCAATTACACTTGCCTCTAGTCTGTTGAATGACTGTGTACCAGAGAACGTTTCTGCACAGATGATTAGAAAGAGAGTAGAAAGAGTAGAAGTAGTGCATGCTGAATAGCACACATTCAGCACAAAGATGAGCTTGAAGCAGACCTTAGAGAAATGGTAAGTTTCACTCATGCGATGCAAAGAACAGGGTCACAGGATAACCGTCACGGGAATTAGATCTGTAATAATCTAGTCTGAACTTGATTAGAGCAATGTGCTGCACTGCAAGAGGTTTTCATGTCCTTTCTTCCCCCTTTTTTTAGTCTAGCCTATATCTAAAGTACTAAGATAGAAGATGCCATCAAGCAATCTGAGCCACAAAAGACTTAAATGTGTCATCCAGTGAACAGTCCATCAGGATTATCAAAAAGTAATAGTTACGGGTTTGTTCTACTAGGTGTCCATGCAGCCTCTATCAACTATTTCTATTTACCAGGATATTTTAACATTTAACAACACCACAACTCCAGGGTCATTATTTATCTGTTCAGTTACAATTCTCTCCTTCATTTCCATCATCATGATTATTCATCATGACAGCACTATTCTCAAAGAAACATTTTCTTTTTGTTCTTTTGCTAGATCTACAGCTCAAACTGAGATTTAACCTCTGAAGCAGTCATTTTACCCTACATTTTCAATGAAAGAAAACAAACAAACAACCCTCCTATGTATGACAGCAGTTACTACAGCAGGGTAGGGGAAAAACACATTTTTTTTCAAAACTAAATATCAAGCCTGATTATTTATATAATCCTTATAATAATAAGAGTGCAGAATAGAAATCTGTAATACTTGCAACAATCACTGGAATCAATGCATGGCTGACCTTTAGAAAACCTAGCTTGGTTCAAAAAAGTATTACAGTAGATAACAGTCATCTCACTAAGAATCCACCTGCCTTTAAAGGAGCAAACCATTTGATATGCTATTCATTACATTAAGAAAATACTGGGATATCAGTGATATTCATTTATGCAAGATGGCAATGTGCTACTTACTTTCAAAGTGGCTCAACTTTTTCACTTGAGAAACATGATTAGCCTCCTAACAGTTTAGATGCCCTCAGTGTCAGATACTGTGGATTCCCCAGTCTCTACCAAGTTCAGTTTGATGGCAAAAACTGGATAGAGTCTTTTCTACAAAAAATCATGAAGAATGGTCTCTGCAACCAGTGGTGCCCTGCTGCACCGAGTCATTCTAGACCTCACCCTTCACCTATTAAAGTCAATGAGAGTTTTAATGCTGGTGATTTTTGGGAGCAAACTCAATCCTCACATCTCTGCCAGCTGGTTTTCGAAGTCCCTTCTGCAGTATTTCATCCAAGTCAAGAACTTAATTCAGTAAGCTCAGACCAGAAAGGCTACAAAACAAGCCGAAGGAAGTGGTACACATTAAGACTTCAGCTACTTTCTTTTACTTCAAGTTCTTAAGCTATTTCATCACTGTGTAGTAGCCTCAGTCTATAAAACTTGTGAAATTAAAACAATTATAAGCATGTAACAAATACTAACTTAAGGCATTAAGGGAGAAAATCAACTGTCAATCTTACCTTCATCTATCGTTGCAAGCTGCATGATGTAAAGTGATGTTGTGCTGCACTGGATGAAGCAAGTCTCCATTGCCAGCTGAGCATCAGTGTGGCTGTATAATTTTGGACCAGTCACTTGAGCTTCTTTTTCTTCACTGGAATCAGCTCAATAATTATAAGTAACACAGAGCCAGAATAAAAACTGGTCTTCATTTACAGTAGTACTTTCCAGAAAGGTTAATTCTGGAAGCATGATTCTGTAATACCCAATTCAGCACTCTAATGAGTGTTATACATGCAAACAGTTCTATGTATACAGATTCCAGTGCAAATTTATGAGACTTATAAATGCATCCCTTCAGTTTTTCCTGTGTGCTTTGCACCAGAGTCTTGAAATCTAGAGATAATAAAGTGCTGTTCATACTCAATTGCTAATTAAACTAAGACCTTCTTTCTACCTTTTTTATTAATTCTAATGTAGCTGGTTAGTGGGCAAAAGACATGAGTTTTATAAAGTCTGCAGTCTGCCTTCACATACTCACTCTGCTGCAACAGATGTTTGCTGCTGCACACAGCTATAAAGGAGATTTAGTTTTTCTCTCCTGCCTGTATGCTTGCTCCAGCTGATTGCCATCTAGACTGGTGATGGGAGAGTCGTTCCATTTATAGGATCATTAAAGTTGGAAAAGACCTCTAAGATCATCACATCCAACCACAAGCCCATCACCAGGCTAGCCACAGGGCTAAGGCTGCCCAGCAATCTCAACAACCTTCATAGCAGAAGTCACCAGTAACTTTTAACCATGGCTGACCTGATCTCTGGGTGACAATCTTGCTTCAAGCAGACTGCAACAGAAACCTCTTAAGGTCTTAACAACCTTTCAAACAGCATTTCAAAGCTTCCCAACTCCTGCCTGAGCAGTAGTGCAAAATAAGCTTAGGCATAATAACAAGAACCAGGCTTTATGTGGCTCACTAACCTATATAAGAGATTAGCTTGGGAACACCTGGAGATCCTCAGGTGTTCAGTTTTATTGCATTCACCTGTGAGCTCTTCTGAATACATCACTCTCAATCTCACTCTTACTCCTAACTCCTCTCTTTGATCCATATTATGAAACTAATGTAAATGGGAGATGATGAAACATGTTTATAAAATGAACTGTGGATATTGTGAAATGTATTTTTAAACTAAGATGATAGTTGACTTTTAACTAACTTTTTGGCCTTCTATTCTACCACAGTCTAAAAAGAAGATGAATATATTTTTCCTGGATGATGTTTCAGAAGGAGCCCCTAAACTCACAACCTCGTGCTTCAAGAGTTACCAAGATTAAAGTAAACTTATGCACACAAAAGTGTAACTTTATGCATGTGCATGAGTTTACACATTCATTTTCATGCAGTTTCACTGTAGCTACTCCTTATGTCTATAAAGGTAATTATGTGTGTCTTATTCACAACATCATGGCTCCACTGATGAATCAATCAGCAAAGCTACCTTCAGACCATGAGATGATGACTTGAGTTTTGCATCTAGCTGGTCTCTGGATTGACTTTGGGCAGGAGCTCTCACAATGAAAATGAATGAGTGTTCCAGAATAGATTCCTTTTTGGTTCATTACTAGATGTAAAAATCACTACCTGCCTTCTCCAGGGAACAGTATGCTGTTTGTTTTTAAGGGAAAAAGCCGAAAGGCAATAAAGTGGGATCACACAATCTGCCATCAGTGCAAACACTGAAAGCTGGAAATGTACATCCTGCAATGCTTTGTGAGGTGACAACTGATACTGATAAATACCATCAGACCACACTTCTACCCTCACACTGCTCGTCTCAATCTTCCAAAAAAAATATAATGTAGGAACTAAAATGAGTTCTATGAGAAGTGGGAGGCTTTTTGAGACATCAAATTATTAATTCATCCATATGATGTAAGCTTGTAAAATCCCAATGTGGGAACAACTCTGGTTGAAATAAACTGCCCTGTGTCTTGTCTTATAAATGAGATTCAAGGCCTATTTCCAGTTTTCACACTAGCAGCACAGTGACCCGGAGGGAGTCACCCATCTCCCCTGTGTCTCAGCTCTCAGCTATGAAAAATGGGTTAATAACATCCATCTCGTGGGGAAGTTGTGGGCTTGTATTTTTCAGTGAGATTGGGAATGGCAAAGAAGAGCAGTGAGGTAATTGACTGATACTGACCAAGTGCTTGGAATGCTAATATTGAGTAGTCTTGTTTTATTCAGACTTTCTTATCTGTAATTTCCCATTTATAAGCCAGTGAGTATGTGGCAATTTTCTTAGTTATGGAAGATATTTTTAAAGGGAGTTTGCAAGCAGAAGCATATCAAATGGTCTGAACAGAGTGGCTGCATTTTCCTTCCTTTAGATTAACTTTCACAGTTGAAGCTTCAAAGGTGGAAGGAAAGATATACGTCTTTAAAAGCATTTGGAGGACTATAGCATGATCATTTTCTCCTCACATTAAACAGCCTGGTCATTTTTTGGTGATTTTCATTCATTTTTTAATCTTGTGCTTTTATCAGTTTTAGTTTTCACCTTCTCTCAAGTACACATCTCACACCTCCTGCTCCTCTCAAGGCACTAAATGCACTGCTTCAGGCCCATGCATGGCTCAAGGTCAAATTCATGTCACTTGTCATATGTTTGGCAGTTCCTCTCATGACCTGGCTGCTAATGCTCCTGCTGTGGTGGGAGGCCAAAAGCTGCAGTCATCAAAGTTTTTAATGGTGGCAGAAGTGCCCTACACCCTCTTGGTTTCCCCCCCAGCATTGGTCAGTGCAGAGAGAAGGTGAAGGATGGGATCTGACATTCCCATATGGAGATGCCCTCAGAGTGGCTCTGGTCTTCCCTGGAACTTTGCAAGGGTGAGAACTTTCTTTTTCCACTCCCACTTTCATTTTGTTTTGATTTCTAATCTGCTGAGCAGTCTTACACACAGCCTGGTTGATCCTTTAGGACACTCTCAGCCATGGTGGTTATTAAAACCACTACAGGAATTATTGTTTTCATTAGTCCAATATTGATTCACACATTGCTTCTCCTGGATAGACATCATGTTTTCAGGATTGCATTCATACAACGGGTTTAAGTTCTGGATCAGGTTCATTTTCCTTCAACAGTTGCATTTTCTGAAGTATGTAGAGTTTACTTTGCTTGGTGTAGGACAAACTTTTAGCACTAGTAGCATAAAAGATCTTCCTAAAGCCACACTTGCTTATGGCCTTGATTTTCAAAATCTGTCAGCTATAGTAACATGCCTCATCACATTGACATGCACCAACTCTTCATTAACATTTGTGACTTCCACTGTATTTTCAAACTCTAGAAATCCAAAGTTCTAGCAAGAGGCACACAAGTATTTTGTTTTTGGTTTCAAATTGTGAGATAGCTTTTGTTAAATGGAAGCCTTTTGGGGACAGTGGTGTTACTGTTCTAATAGTCAAATAGCACTTGTTTGTTTCCATCAAACAGCTTTCCCCGTGCTGGAGTGACTGAAGTTTCTTCCAGTTCAGGAGCACTGCCACAGACAGAAAGTGGTTAAGAGTTTTTCTGACATGCATGAAATTCTGAGTCTTTTTTTTTCCCCTGCATGTCGCTAATCATCTTATTTGGCCTTTAAGATGAAGGGTCATTGTGCAGTATTATTCCAGAAGGCTTCAAAGCCATTGATCAAGAAATGTGAATCCGTCATGCTGTGTAATTGGGTGTGAACTGCCATCCTCCCACAACAGACTCTTTGGCAATATCAGAAAGGATGCACTTTTACTTAAATAGTCGTCATAGCAGGGTCTTGTCTCTTTGGTAACACAGCTTTTACAAACTGAGAATGCAGAAGGTAATTTGACACAGCTGTTTGAAGAGATCAGGATCAATATTTGTGTGGATTGCACAGCCTCTCATGATAATGCAAGCCTTCTCCATTGTTAAATGGAATGCATTTATGTTCTTAGGGTGGTGTAGCCAAGTACTCAACAAATCAAAGTCACTACATAGAAGTCAGTACATGGCTGTCACTACAAGTTGCCAGCATGCCTGTTTTCAGAAGGGTCTTGGTTGAAGGTCCACTGTTCATTCCATTATGGTGGGCAAATGAATATTTGAAGTGCTTGGTTGTTGCGGGGTGGGGAGTTGTTACAACAGTGATACAAAGCCTGATTCAGTCTGAGGGGAATGGTTTCCTAGGAGGGGAGTCCTCCTGGTTTTCTGAGAAGCTGTGAAACACTGTTGTTTCTGCTATGTAGACTTTAAATCATGTTTTGACTTTTTAGGTATAAGCTGAAATTTCAAATGCTTGCTTCATACTTAATGCTCTGTCAGCTGTTCTGCTGTGATTCCACAGGCAGTGAAGGCAACTCTCAACTTTTTCCTCCTTATCTCCTTTCTTTGTTCTTCTCTCATGTGAGACTTTTGGAGGACAGAGTCTATTTCTGAAATGCTCAGAAAGAATTACTTGGATGCAGTGGCACCACAAATAAAATAAACCAAGAACAAAACAGACTATTCCCAAAGCAGCCTGATGTACTTTATTGACTCCCATTAGTCAACAGAATGTGTATGAGGAAATCATACACACAGAGGACTTCAGAAACCAGGCCACACATTTACCTTCTAAATCAAGAGTGCTTATAAATATCTGAAGTTGCATTCAGCTGGCTTGCATCATTTTAAATATATCTTGAACTCTTTTATATAGCAGATCAGGGTGAATAAGGTTAGAGATCTCTCCCTCTTCTCTTTTTCATATATATGTATATATATATTTGGACAAAATATTACTGCACAAGCTATGGCAGTGTATGGCAAGCTTTATTTAATAGAATTTTACGATAGATTTGCTGACAGGCTTTTAGTTTGTGCATCACTAGCCAACAGAGCTGCAATAAAGAGCTTTATCTGGGATTAAAGCTTCTGGAATTACTCATTAATTGGATTAATAAACTGTAATTCATCATGCATGTCAATCCTGTTTTAGTCTAAGTCCTTCTTCCACTCTCCTTGTAACATTCATCCAAGGAAGACCTCTGTTCTGAGAAAGTTCAAGAACAATGTTAAGACTTCCATGACTTCACTTTCATTTAAATTCCTGATGTGAACAAAATTGCCTTTATTCTTTCCCTGAACACCTCTCTAACTTTTCATTAGTTAATATTAAGGGTATTTCAGGTATTGTTTTAAACTTCTCATTTCATATCTTGGATGTAGTGATGATCTCAGCGGGTTTTGTTAGATTTTAAGGTTCTAGGAGCGACTTCAACAGGTTTTTGTATTTTAGAATTTAAAATACTGAAACCATTTTGCAGGTTTTATTCTACTGCTTATTTATTTGTTTATAATTTATTTTTCTAAAATGAAGTGCTATCCATTGAAATGCTTAATTTAGTGAACAGGAAATGCAACCTGGTAGTTTGCGGTTTAAAACCTTTTTTATAAGGTCTGGTCAATCTTGTTTATTTTTTCTTACGTGCTGATAAACGACCTAAAATGTTTTAAATTGATTTTTTATCTCTACTTCAGATAAGCTATTTCATTTACACCTTCAAAGGACACTTCTTTGTTGAATATACAGAAAATGCACTGCTCCCGTGATGGCAGTCTGGAACAGGAATATTAGCCCTGCTCAGCTGTCAAAAACTGAAAAACAGATTCTGCAGATATCACTCCTCTGGAGTTGTTAATAAATTGCCTCGGAGCCTGGTTACAGAAGAGTATGTGCATGGCAGGAAGTCAGAATTTGAAATGGAAATGTTTCTGAAGTTTGGAAGTTACCTAATCACACATCTTCCCATTTGCTCGGTGTGTGTCAGAGCCCCTTGGCCCGAAGCTCAGAAGGGGAAGGAGCTCTCTGCTTTCATATCTTGGTGGAGGGAAAGAGATGTTTCATCTGCATATCTCAGTGATCCACAGTTTTCTGCAGACAGAAGTTCCTGAGGGAAGGCAGCTATCTATCTACTCCCATTTATTTGTAGAGCAGGAGTCAAACATGGTCACAGAGGCAATTTAATGTACATATACTTTCTATACAGAGCATTTGCAGTGAAACGGCAGGACTCATCCTACCTGAAAGAAGTGCAGAACAGTCTGAGGAGTGGAGCAAAAAGAGCTTCTACTATTTTACATCAAGGTGCTCTTCCTCTGCTCTCAGCTCCTCTGTTGATGGGAGGATGCTTTGATGGGAAGCGGTGGGAACTGCTCCTGGCTGAGACGCACTGTGCAACATTTCTGTGGGCAGAGCCAGACCAGGCTGGTGAGATGCTCAATCTCAGATGATGATCACACATTTATGGATGGATCAAGGCTTCTTGAGAGAGGGCTGGGCTCAGAGAACAGACGGGGCGGGTTGCATCTCAATGCTGGTATTACAGTTTGCCCTGGTACCGAGGCAGGGATTCTGTTAGCAGGGGAAGTGATATCCAAAGTGATGTTTTTCTATGTGCTGCTCAGTTGGGCTGGTTGTCACTGAATTTAAAAAAAAATACTTTTTCTGTGAATCAATGCATTGCTTAACTTTTATAAGGAAAGGTAATGCCTCTTATTAAACCAACTAATATAGTTAGAAAACAGGCTTTCAGACAGAGTTCTTTTGTCAGCCTGTCAAGAAGAACCCAAATTCGACATAACGTGGATCAGAGTCAACAGCTCATAAATCAGTTTGTGTTAATCACTTTGTGGTGGAGAATGGAGCTGGCACCTCAGAACAGCAGGGGCCAGAGTCCAATGCTGTAGTTTGGGTAGAACAGGAAGGTGTTTGGTACAGCAGGAAGGATGAGAAGAAGACTGCAATGCACTTGTCAGTTACTACTGAGGGGTCTTATTTTAGATTAAATTGATAGCATTTGTGATTCAGTAGTTGTCAGGTCATCTAGAGTACCCTACGAAGGAGCAGTGCCTTAGGGGAGACTCAGGTGGGGACAGAAACCACAGAAATTATCCAGCCTAAGCTATTTCTGGTGCTTCAGATAGTTTTTAAGATAGACCAAATCAGCACATACAGCTGGTGAAACAGAGGGCACCAGGCTTTAGCCAGCTACCTTATCTTTGTAGCCGTGCCAACTTTAGTGCAATTATTTCTCTGTTTGTAACTAGAGCTTAACAAAATGCTATTAATCCCAGCAATTCACAGAGGCTGCTCAAGCCAGAAATGGTTTCCTTTTAAAGAGGTCAAATTGCTGTTTGAATCTGGCCCTTGCTGCTAACAATATCTGGCGAAAGGATTTAGAAAGATTAAAACTAAAGGCAAAGAGGCATGGAAATTGTTTGAAATCTTTTACAGTAGGATCAAAACAATTTGGGCCATGTTTGAGGAGTGTGCTGATCCTTCTGCTTTTGAAAAACACAATGGAAAGGTACCACTTCCCAAAGGTTTCTTGACGGGGTAGAAGGCAGAAATGAGCACAGTGAACGAGTGTCATATTTAACAGATCACACTGCTCTTTTGATATAAACTAGAGATATTTTGTCTTATTTTCTTCCTTTTCAGAGAAAATCCTGATGGTCACCCACAGATGTTGCCACGTTATGGACAATGAAGCAGAGAATGCCCACAGCTGCTGGGAAAACCAGCTTCCTGCAGTGCAGATTAGAAAGCTTCCGAGAATCACTCTGCAAAGTCGAGCCAAATTCTGAGACTGAGCTGCAAACGAGCTCAAGCACATGGCTGGCTTGTTCAGTTTGGGTTACACAGGTTGCCTAAACATGCAATTTGCAACCAGTGTACTTTTATAGCTGTAACTACAGTCTTGATTACTCTGAGGAGCTCTGTTTGAACAGATACGTGGTTTGCTCTAATTTATCCAGTACGTGGGGCACTGGACACAGATTTATGCCATCAGTTATGCCAGACTCTTCATGACAAGAGCCAACATCGATTTCATGCTAAGGTGAAGCATTGTGTGGTCTGCAGTCAGGATGTGTATGTCTGAGTTACTGAAGGCCTACAGAGATTAAAAGCTGTCTACAGCTACCGATAACAGTATCAGACAGTTTCATTTACGAGCTGCCTTTTGGTGTCCTCATCCTCCAGGGTCTGTCCTTGATACCATCAATGCCTGCAGCAACTTGGTGGGTGTCCACAAAGCAGCTGATGCAAAACTTCAGCTGCCCAGGGCAAAACTGCCAACCCTGACCTCAAAATCTGATCAATTTGCATGAAGTTTAACATGCAGAATTCAGGCTGTGGGATATGACAATGAAAGCACATTGCATAGAATCATCTCTTTGTACATTAATACATGGGGAGGGAGTTATGTTAAATTAATAATGTATTTCTGGCCATAATCTCTTTAGGAGAAAAACCTGGTTGGACACCCTGAGGCCTGATCCCCAGCGCTGTCACGTTTGCTTCCTCTTGGTAAGTGTTCCCTCTTCTGTAACTATCATACAGCCTGAGCATAGCTCTTTTTACATCAAAATAAAACTTATTCTCAACAGCTTGTCTTTTATTCGAAGCAAACTTTTGGAGCTTTTGTATACTGCAATATATATGTAAGACATTCTGCGTTTACTGCAATCGATTGGAGTGCTGCTGCTCTCCAAAGGAATTATGCACCAATGTCATTCTTCTCCTGAATTACCTTTATTCTGAGTTTTGTTCTGTGTTTCACAGAACCCTGTCTCTCCAGTTTAAGTGCTACTCCAAGCAAACGCTAACACTTCACTTGTATTTTAGGACACAGATTGAAGGCTAAAATTGCTTTTCTGAAAAATCCCACATCTTCTGAAGCTGTGGAGATTTTTCTGCCCTCATCAATGGGTGTAGAAATCAATGCCCGAACCCCAGAAAACACCACTCAAATTATCATTTAAAATGTCAGCACTGTCCATTATGAAAACCAAATTTCCAGCTACTACAAGTAGCTGGACTCCCTTACAAAGGGAGTTTTCTAGAGTTTTGAGATTATTGTGGTATACGGGAGGCAAAATACAATTGTATTTGCATTCATATGAATATATAAATAATTGCGCATAGATGATATTGCATCATCATTGTATTAATGCTTAATGAGTTGATTAACATGACAGAAAGATGACAGTTTCTGCACAATTGCAAAAAATACATGAACTTAGCAAATAAAATCTGATTTTCTAATACAGCACATGATAAATTACTTCATGTAGTTTAACAAAAGGGCAAGTGTCAAAATATTAAAGAAAAAGTTTATTACAGATAATTGCTTGCTTTGTTTATGCTGTTTCTGTAGAGCTTGGATAAGCAATTTAGGTTATAGAGATTTATAACTCTTTTCATGAAGATGTATGAAACTAAAAGATTGCAAGCCTTTTAAATCCACCTATAAATCATTCTATACATTTAATTTCTTCTGTATGAATTTTATGAGTTCATATATAAAATACATCCTAAAATTGCTGCATGCTTTCAGACGAACCAGCTTTTGCATTTCTTCTCACCTTTTCATTATTACCTTTGGTCTTCAAATAGAATACATAAGTTCCCACAGGTTACTTAATATTAAATATTTAATGGCTGTTAAATTCTACGTTAAAAATATTTGTGTAGGAATGTCGGGGGAAGTGCTGCAAATGTTGAGGGTGGTGAGGCCCTGCACTGCTGCCCAGAAATGCTGTATGTGCCCCATCCCTGCAGGTGCTCAAGGCCATGGATGGGCCATGAACAGCATGAGCTGGTGGGGGACTTTAAGATCCCTCTCAACCCCTGTCATTCTATGAATCTATGTTTGTTTTTGATAGGACCAATGTGTTCATTGATTAGGAAGCCAGAGCAGCACTCAACAAGTAGAGAAGGAAAAACTGTCAAAGGATGGCCAGGGGCAGCTGGCAAGGCAAGGTAAAACCAGCTCTGATGCAGGCAAGCCCTAGTTCTCTGGGAAAGAAATAGCAAAATCCCTGTTTTTCTTGCAAGACACTCTGGATGTAGTTGAAAGCAAGAAAAGAATGTGCTTTCTCCTCCCTGTCCTTGCTCGCTCATTCTGTCCTGCTTTCCACCCTTCTTGTCATTCCCAGCTGCAACCACCACAGAGCAAGACAGGCTTCTGTGAATCTCATGGAGGTTTTGCTATAATTTTCAGAGGAAGCAGGACCTTGGATTGTGAAATCCCCTACAGAATTTTCAGAAGCCTGTCAGGCTGCAGCATGACTGTGCCACTTCTATGGCACTGATGTGACATTCTTTACTTCTAATTTTTTGACTGCTTATTCATTTAAGTGGATTATTATGCACATTTGTGCTCTGTGAGAGCCGATTCCTGAAAATAAATAAATAAATAAATAAAATGGTGAGAAAATAGACTTAAAATGTCCTTTTAGCATTACTTTATCTAGATAGGTCAAATGAATGTGGAAAAAAGTTAAAAGATGTTTGTGTTTGCATTTTGTCTAACAAAAGAAGAGTTCTGATGACATTAATGGGGAGATCTGATTATCAAGGTTCATTTTACAGTGTAATTAGAAGAGTTAAAGCTAATGTGAAGCTAAGGTGTACATTTTGTCCAAAGGTTCCATAGAAAATACCCAAGATTAAGTATTGTTTAAGGTAAACTTAGCATAATTTCAGAGCATGAAAACATGTAGAGAAATCCTTTATGTTATTTGATGAGAACCCTCGTTCTCACTGAACTTCATCTGATTGTGAACAATGCTTGCACAGTGACTATATACATGGTACTAAGGCGAATAGCACGACTTGTCTCTTGCCACTTGAATTAACTTGAAGTACCACACAGTGTCTGAGCATGTCTTTCACAGTTTACCTTCTCATAAATTAGTCTTGTTTCTTAGTGATGTGATCTGATATTCCCTGTAGCTCCTTTTGGATTTTCCCCCTTTATTCTGTATGCATCCATGTGTTTATGGTAAGTGTGGGGCATGCACAGTAGAACAGAATCACCAAGGTTGGAAAAGACCTCCAAGATCATCTCCAACCATCCAACTAGCACCAATATTTGCCACCAAATCATGTCCCTTAGTACAACATCTAAACATTTCTTGATCACCTCCTGGGATGTTGACTCGACCACCTGCCTGGGCAGCCCTTTCCAGCACCTGACCTCTCTTACTGAGATGAAACTTTTCCTAATATTATCCAACCTGATAATGCAAGATATGCCTTATTTCTGTGAAGGAGCTCTCTGGTCCCTCCTGCTTCCTTCAGACATCATATTGACTAACTGATCCACAAGCATTCCTATTTTCTTCCACCCTGCTACATGTGTTTTAAATACAGCCAGGCTTAAATTATAAATTTCTTACTTGTTTCTGCATTATTTTAAATGGTGGTTAAGAAGTTCAAAGCCATTCCACTACTATTGCAGAATTTATCTACTGGGACATTAGAATAAAAAGTACTTATTTGCTTTGTGACTTAAATTGCACCATTGTGGGGTATCAGCTTGCATTTTAAAATAGTAAATTCACAAAATTACATTATGTTTATAGTTGTCATCAAAATATAAAAAGGAACATTAATCTTCTCAAATTTAATTTCGCTTTGGTTTTAATTCCATTGCTTATTGCCAGAGGGATTTACTGATTTTTTTTCTTAATATCTCTGACTTCACAAAGTTTATGTTCGAAAAAATGATATGCTACACTGCTGAAGTCATTTTCTAGTTGATAGTTTTAGTATTGCCCTCTTATTCTCTAATTATTTGCATACAAGTATTATGATACCCCATTTTTGTCCCAGTTCAATAGAAATTTTATATCCGGTATATTTCAGTCCTCAGCAGAAGCACAGCACTGGGACTGTCGCTGTGTGGGAAGAGGTTGAAGTCTCCAAACTTCTCACAGCTCTGCTCAGATTAGATGTGGAACCGGACACCCTACTGAGAAATGATGCTCTGATACTTCCCTTTGCAGAGAAGAGCTTTTTATTATTCTTTTAAGGTTCCTTTTCCAGCAAACTTTACCTCTCCATCTCTTTTTAGTGTTAAATCTCCCAGCACATGGGCTAGGGCTTGCTATAGTTGTACATGCCCTCACCTGCTTCTCTCACATGAACTGAGGAGGAAGAGAACAACCCAGTTGATGTATTCCTCTGGGCCAACAGCACAATTCTGTATAAATTTAGCTCAGAATAAATATTAATAAATATTTATAAATATTACCATGTAAGTACAAACTTGTCCTCCATAAATAAAAATGTGAAGATTAATTTTCCTTCTCATAGGAAAGCATGTAATATCTCTGGACATAGCTGTTTTGTTCAGCCTGATATGAGAGAAGGCAGTTTTGTCCCAAAATTTCAAAGTCTTCCATGAGATGCAAAGAGAGAAAGACAGCTATTGTCTGAGATGGCACATGCTTTTATATTCGTTTCTTGGCTGGTTGTGGGAAGAGGAGATAAAGGGAGAAGAGATGCTACAAGAAAACGATACTCTTGCCTGGAGCACAAAATGCTTCTGTCAAACAGTTTGTACTTGTTTGTTTTGCTTTTTGGTTTCTTAGTAAAATAGAAAGAATATACTGAGAAATAGTGAGAGGTGACTTACAGCTGGGCCTGCTCTTTCTCCTTCGCTGTGAGGTGCCCCAAAAGTAACCACAATGAGCCCCAATTCCTTCACAGGGACCACCCCAAATTTCTTTGACTTTTGGAGTTGATTGTATTTGCTAGTAGCCATCAAGATGAAGAAGTCAATCATTGGCAATATGACCATTTGGGGCTTATTTTTGATGCTGGGGATTACAACAAAATTCCAAGATAACAGAGAAGTCTTTTATCTCTATTTTTTCCCTCATTGCCTTAGCCCAGTCTTCCCTTGCCTGAATTATTATGGGCTGTTTTTCACCTGTGTTTGTAGAACAGCAGCTCCTACAGTATGAAATAAACATTTTCACATGGGGCAGGTTAGATGTTCATATATTTCCTTGTGGATGTTGCTTTTCCAGTTCTACACAAGTACATAGGGATCAAAAGAGATGATTCACAGTGCTTGCCAACCTGACTGGAGAGAGGAAAACGGTTAATATGGACACACTCATTTAAACGATCCTTTTACTAATCCTTGTGGGAAGACAATCAATTACTTGCAGAGATTAAAATCTCAAAAAATGCAACTGAGACAATACTTAGATAGAAGTCAGACCTCATAAGTATTCCATGTGTCTGGGATTTTATATTGCATTTCTGTAGCTTTCAGACTGCTGTTATCTACATTTATTGTCAGCAGCTCTGATAACTTCAGTAAAAAGTTTATTTAATGAAACCAATCAAAAAATGTTTCCATAGTAGACCACATAAGTGTGTTTTTGACCATCAGTCATTCTTACTTCTGGTTGGGATTTATTGCCTGTTTGTCACTTGTAGTCTACAGGCTATACTTATCAGTTAACAAAGAGCTGCCTGTGATTACAGCTTAAGTATGTCAAGGTTGATTTATATTTATTTATTTATTTTAAACTGTCCATTGAAATCATACAAGCCAATTTCTGAATATCCTAAATTTCTAGTTTGTCACTGCATGGGATGCTTTGTGACACCCCCATTGACACACAGTATAACTATGTTGTGCATTATGTTAGTGTCTAATCCACAGGTCACTGACAATATATAAGCATGAACAAACTGTTGTGAATAGGATGGTTCTCACAAAATCACTGGAATTAAGACAGTTTGTGTTCAAGTTTGAACTCAAAATTGAGAAAAATATGCTAAACATCAGAGTTTTAAAAGTTATTTTTCTATTATCAGTCTGCTAATGCCTGTGTCAAGGAGGGAACTAAACAGAAAATTGACTTATCTTTGAAAAAAATGATCTTCCTACTTACCTACTTATAGTGATCAGATTACCAACACAGTGACACAAAACAGGCATTTGGATTGGGCTACAGTTTTCATATGCGTTTCAGACATACTAAATAAATAATAAATCCATTACCAACAACTCAGCAGGATGATCTTTCACCCTTTTGCTCTATTCTCCAGAAAGCTATTGTAGTTCCAGTTACAGTCATGCTTTTCTAATTTTTGAAAAGGTTAACACAGTTTTATCTTTAATAGCTGCTTGATCATTGCAGAAGCTAACAAGTCATGTTGGAAACATTAGTCAGGGAGACAGGGGAATATATCTGGTTGTCTCACACAATTACAAAGAGAGTTATTCTCCTGCTGTTATCACTGCATTAACATGGCTGGTATAGAAATGACATATTTATTAAGAGTACAAGAAGTTGAAGAAGCTTTGGGTGCCTGCCTGATGCAAAGTTTTTGCCCCTCTCTCTTCAGTCTCATCATCTGCCCTGGTCATCTTGTGAAAACTATTGGACTGTTGTTGCTTCTTTTGTGTTCAAGGATCCTAGGTTGGCAATTTCATTAAAGAGTGTCTCCAACTTCACTGATTCAGTGATTTGATTTACTGGCATAGTACTGTTGAACAGATAACCAAAAAAAAAGTTTTGTGTTTTTTTGTTTGTTTGTTTTGTTGTTGCTTTTAAAGGTAGCTAATAACCATATATTTTATGCGTAAGTTCTCTTTGAAAAACAAATTGCAGTTCAGTCCTTTTTTTCATTTTAAAAACCCAGCTGGGTGTTTTAGCCATAGCCAGCAGAACACTGTAGTTAGCAAGAAAAAGTAAAACCTTTTCAACCCTTCTGATTTGGGTTTCATCTTCTCTTGATATCCAGGCCAATCACTTCAGATACAATGGCTTGGAAAATCAGAACCTGTCACTTTTTCTCTGCTTCTCTGACTTGGTGCTCAAGTGCTCCAGTATTACCCAGCAGCTATGCAAGCCTAATTTTGCCCTGTTCTCACATCCTTCCTAATGTAGAGAACAGATACTGAGGTAGAAGCAATACTTGTGTTATCTGTGTGTGCTGCCTCCCAAAAAAGGTTGATTGCTGCCACATACAGATACATTGCTTATGCATTACAGCTGGGAAACCTCACCAAAATATAACCCAGCAGGAAATGTCAGTGAAGTCATCATGGCTTATGTGTTGCATAATTTCATGGTCATGTACACCTAGGATAAGCTCTTCCTGCTTTCTGTAACAGTTAGGAAACCAATGAAATAAAAGTGTGAAAACAGATTGCATTTCTAATATATTTGTATGTTGAACTCCTTGAGAGAGCAGAGAGACTTGAAATGGCCTGAGCAGGAATCAAAATAAACATAGGAGGGAGAAAAACCCCAGGGAGTTGGAGGAGCTTTGAGAAGCACTGCTGCCAGTTCTCTTTCTGCTGCCCTCAGCCTCATTAGAAATGATGCATTTTGCTCTTCATGTTTTCCATGTCATGCTCAGTATTTCTTCACATCTAAGAATGTTTTAGCTTTTTACTAAAACTGGTGATTTAGTAGCAGTATTTGTAACTAGTTTCGTATTAAATTGCTATCAGATTGCATTTAAGGCATCTTAGCGTTACTTAGTGTTACTACTGAATAATGTTAGTCACTGTAATTGCCTAAAGATTCCATATTAATTTTAAACAGGGAAAAGAAAGACTAATTACGTTATATGATTAGAGTAATCACATCTAAATGTTAAAAAAACTTGTGAATTGCTTCTATGCAGCCACTGTGTGTTCTTCGTGTCTTGTGTTTAACAGCTACCCAAATATCAAAAGCGGAAGCTTAAGAGATGGAAATACTGAGACATACTCAGTATACCTGAGACATAACAGATAAAAAGCTAAGTGATGACTTGTTTGTTAATTATGGGAACTAATGGAGTTGCAGCAAGTAATGCTTTGTATCCCATTTACCTTTGGCAAAGCCTTGTCAGAATAAGCCCATCCAGCACCCAATGCCTTCCATCTGTTTTGGCAAGGAGAATGTGATTTCTAGCTGTTCTGTTTCTATTCTTTCTGGAAAGTTTTACCCAGCACAGTAATAGTTGTGGAACTTCAAATCACACAGATTTCATGTACCTCTTTTATGCTAACCTTGACAACAATGACATGTCCTTGCAAAAATAATACGTAGGGAATTAATCATATCAATGACCTTTAAGTACAAAGTCTGTACTTTGTGGTACCATGGTCTACAGTTCTGTGATCATCAGTGAAGAATCAATAAAAGTCTGAGAAATAATTGCATCAGTAAAACAAAACCTGGCTCCAGAGGAAGGGAAATGGAACAATGCTGGCTGGAGCTGCTTCTATAAACTGTGACAACTTTTGGCCCTGCTCCACCACCTAAATCCACCTGCCTATCCACTGAGTTTAACCCCAGAGTGACAAGACATGAAGCCCAGCTTACACAAAAAGAACAGCTAGGGTAAGATTAGTTGGTCTAGGAAACTCTAGCAAAGAGGAAAAAACAGCCTTAAGCATCTCACAGCCTGTGAAGTGCATCTCAAAAACTATCTGCAGCTACCCAGACTGTCATTAAAAGGGCTCCTCCAACCTGTCAAGCTTTAAAAAAGAAGAGATAGGAACAAACTTCCAACAGATGTAGCTGTCATTTAAGATTAAAGCAAAAAGCTGTCGGTACAGAACCTTACGATGTGTGCAATCACACACATGCTTCTACCAAAGGAAACGTTGCAGCACGTCTTAAAATATTTCAGTTAAAAATAAAAGAACAAAGTGTACCAACAATAAATAAATCAAAACATCGAGTAGAAGAGCTCTACTGTATGTCCACACACGTATCTCGTAAGCACCGCAAAGCCCTGTCCTGAAAGTCCAATAATCCCTCAGATAAATCATTTACTTTCCCTTTTAGAAGGCAAGTTGAAACAAGAAGGCATAAATTCTCATTCTGACAAAAGGAAAACATACTTACTGTGAAGCTGAGTAGGGAATGGAAGAAGTGGGTTAACTAAAACTGCAACAGTGAGCTGCATTGGGCTCAGGTGGAGGAGAGCTTGGCCCAGGACCAAATGCCTAGAAAAGAAGAAAAGAGAGGTGTTTTAGGCAAATAACCCCCTTTTGGACCAAGCAGCCATCCTGCCTAATGCCAGTTTGTGATGGTTTGAATAACAAGTCTCCTGCTAACCTAGAAATAAGTAATCCCCATATTAATCTGCACTGTGTCCAAACACCATACATATCCTATTAGACAAAATCATTTCCAAAATCCACTAATCCAAGTAGAATCAAGCAGTTAAGAGGGAGAAAAAAAGTCTTCCTGGAAATGTGTCAAAACTCTTGCATACTATTCTTCACTAATACAGACAAAAACCCATAGATTTCTGGTTACATTAAGATTTGGTCAGTAATCTTTCTCCTTTCCCTCCTATATGATTTCAAAACACTCTTTCGTGATGCTTTACCTAATGCCTTAAGACTTGCATTCAAAGGAATGCAATGCTGAAATTACTGCTTCTTCCACACACATTACAGTTTCTTCCCAAGTGAGGAAAATCCTAATTTTTAAGAGCCTACCCAATTATTTTCATTTTAAAAATCATCTCTTGCTAATCACTGACAAGCTGCATAGCACAAGAAATCAGCTGAGTGTGTATTTTATAAAAGCACTGTATAATCAAACCATTTACCCAAGCATTTTATATGTCTCAGGACAAAACAAACCTTTGTCAATAAAATTACAAGGCATATCACTATCTACAACAGATGCTTTATTGAATTCTTTAAATGTATTGCTCTATTACCATCAGTTCATGTCACTGTTACACTACAGGTGAAACCTTCTTCAATGAACATTAGATAAAGTATGGACCTGTTGCAGCAATAGATTTACTGTTATGGATTTAAGAGGTCTCCACTGTATTCACATTACTTTATTACCATTTAGCACATTCTAATTAAAAATAAAAAGACTTCTTCCCTTTGCCTTCTTCCCCTGTGCATTTTGAAGTGATTTAATTCTAGAGAGAAAGAGCAAATGGCAGATCAAAAGAAAATGTTAGACTATAAATTACCTGCTTCTCTGGACATATGGACTATTCATTAAGTATGAGGTTGAATGCTAGTTTCATTCCTTGCCTGTCAGATATGCTAATTCACCCAAGCCATTTGACACATCCTGTAAAATATTCCCATGCCGTGATTTAGGGAATTACTTCTTAAATGGAAGATCCAGTTCCCAGAGACTCTCTGGTCACATCAGTGGAGAATAGTGACTGCCCAATATAATGTAGCAATGGTCGTACCAACCTGGCTTTCCAGCGTGGCCCTGCATATCTTCCAGCACCGGCACCAGCTTAGGCTGTACCAAAGTACAAAGCAGAACTGGAACAGTAAACAACCTTCCCTTTGGTACGCCTATGTGGAAAGGCTCATTGCCATTTAAAAAATTATTAATTATTAATTTCCTTAGCATTAGAAGCAGTCTCAGTGGGGAAGATAGCAAAAATACTGTTAGGAATTGTAAGAAGAGTTCAAGAAGCTGATATTTAGAATCATAGAATCATCAAAGTTGGAAAAATAGCTAAGATTAATTAGTCCAGCTATCAACCTGTCCTTTTTCTGGGAAAGACTCAAACCTGTCCCCATGGAAGTGGAACCAGTTGGGCTCCCTCATTTCTGGACGCATTGTGAAGTATAAAGACACAGCCCGTAACCAGCAGCACCTGTGTTCTATACTGGTAAAACAGAGAAATTGCATTCAAATGGAAAGGGAACTGCAGGAAGAAGCTGCTCTGCTGCCATCTTCTAAATGGGTTCATGACAGTGGGCAGCCGATGCCTCTTCTGTATATTGGAAACAGCTGGCCATTAAAACCAGGTGAAGAATTTTTTTTGACATACACAGCCACAAAATGCCTACTTGGTCTGAAATAATATCGTATTTAATAATTTAAAAAACCCTTCATTTGTCATATTTATGTAAAAATCTACAGTATGGTAGAATTGTCATTATTCATTTCCAAAAGCTTTCAATGCTCATTGCTGGATTTTTTTAATGTTGATAACTCTTAATATTCCTAAAAATAAGAAGCCAATTTGCAATGGATATATACTATGAAAATCCTGCCAAAATCAGCTTAGCCTTCTCAGTATTGCTGAGTGAATGTAATTTAGCATTCTCCAGCAATCCTTAACACTTCCCAGGCTACTCTTCATCAGGGACTTGCCAAAGAACTTTAAACTGCTTGCTTTTTTTCTGACTTAGACAAGCATCCTGTAGGAAATTAGATTAATACTAGTTCACAATGGAAAACCTTTGCCACCCTATTTCATTATTACTACTCAGATCATCATTCACATCATGAATAAAGATGTGGGCTATTGCTCCTGGAAATGTATTATGCTGCTAAAAGTCTGTGGTGTTTAAAGCTATCTTTGCCTTGCTGGGAGATAAGAGGTGGTGTTGAAGAAGCTTTATCTATCGTCAAATTGAGTGGATAAAGTGGACTTCCAAAAAGCAAATGTTCTCTCTTGAAGATTCAGGAGCTGGTGCTGGTTTTCTAACCAGAAATACAGATTGTGTCCAACAGAGTCCTTTGGTTTGATGGCATGGTGCTCACTTAGCAATCTTGCTCCACACCTTCTCTTCAGCTGTGCCAGCACTATAGGGCATGGGATGTTAAAGAGGAAATAAGGGAAGTTGTCTTGACCTAGGAATTTTTTAATTTATGTTCTTTTATAGCATACCGGCACAGAGGTCCATTTTTTTCCTGGCCACTAGATAGGTACACATCAAGGAAAATGAAGTTTAGCCACAGGTTTTGTTAGGTAGGTTACCAAGAAGAGGAGCATGAGGTTAAAATTTGTTGTGGAAGGGGTGATTTATACACAATAATATTACCAAAAGAAAATTCAGTTCTGTGGTGGAAGAAATTTTCTGTGTGTGTGTAAAACCACTTGTCATCTGAGGTATAATGAAGAATAGGTTATCCAATTTTAACATGCAGATGCATGTCAGAGAGTGGGTTTTAAATACTAAGGAGGAACTTGATTATAGACATATTTGTTTCCACTGTCATTCTGTGAAAAGTACTATTGATTAATCATGTTGCAGTAGGAGGTACCAGATAATTTTTATTTATTTATTTGTTTATTTAAAAGGAAAAAGGAAAAGCAGAGATTTTGTCTAGAAAATACTCTGTTATCCTTTGTTCTCCTGAAGAGCAATCCTTTGAGAGAAATTGTCAGATAGCTGAGAACATGTTCTTTCATTTTATTCTCTATCTTTCAAGGCAGTTCCCAAGATAGAATAGCTTTCTGGGAACTGAACTGCGGTACATGGGTTAAAGTTTATAGAAGAAAGGATCATAGATTGCATGCTTATGACTTTATTATGAGATTGATGTGCATATGTACAAAGTAAGTCAAACTCTGACCACAGCAAGACTCTGCTTCATTGATCTCTATTCCCTGAAAGCCACTCTTGGAGTCTCTGAGGGCAATTCCATCCCTCAGATATACATAACATACCAGAGTGACAGTGGAAGTCTAGCCAATTAGTGAGAACATAATTTTGAATGAAAATATCCTCTTCCAAAGATTCTGGTTACTGATGCTGATTGTGATTGCCCTTGCTTTTTCAAGAAGGAAATTGTGCAGTGGTTTTACATAGATTTATTTGTACATAATTGATATTGTGCTTCATTGGCAGTGGGTAGTGAAGATTTACAGTGGTTGGAAAGATGAGGGGAGGAGTTGGCAGTAGACAGAGGTGCTAATCTTAAAATTCAAGCTATATTCCCATAAATGTGAAATGTGAGGAGGAAGAAGTGATGTTAATTATTGAATAGGGAATTATGTTCTCCTGATCTAAAACTCTTGTACCATTTGCTGTAGCTAGTGATGGAATGGTTTATGAATTTTCTTTGAGACTAAAATACAGTTTTAACCAAATCTGAACATTTTTAATATCAGTCGGATGGCAAGAAATAAAATGACAATTATCAAAATATATTCATAAAGTCGTTACGCATCAGTGAAACTACAGATGGTTTAAAAGGTATCTAAATGCTTCTAAATTTATCCCAATTAAAATAATATACCAGTGGGAAAAAAATAAATAAAAATTCCAGTGCTTTAAGGATTCCGAGGGGGGAAAAAATGAAAGCAGTCTGTGCTCTGTATAAATAAAGCACTAAAGATTCTGAGACAAGAGACCTTAATTGAAGTCCATTAAAATCAATACAGGAATAAAAAGCAGACAGAAATAGAACAGGAAAGATAACATAGCAAGGGAGTTTCAAAGTACTGAGCATACCAAGGGAGTTTCAAAATATCGAGTGCCCACCTGTGATTTCCACTGAATTAGAAGGAGTTATTGATGATCAAGATCTTTCTCAGAAATCTGTCTGCTCCTGGGTTTTGGCATGAAGTCCTCCTCTAAGGACATTATTTCCATGACATCACTCAGCCTATGATTTCACCCCTGGTCCTCCATTTTTCATCTGTACAAAGTGTAGAATATAAATATGTTATAATGCTGAATCACACTCTTGCTCTGCAGTGCAAAATTCTTCTACCTGCTGCATTTGTTTCATCTGAAAGGGCAAGGAAAAGTATTAATGTCTGTCCTTGTTGCTTGTAGCTAAGTACCTTGAGAGCATCCAATATCTCTGAAAATATAGCTGTTGTTCAGAAAATACTTGTTTCCACCCCTGTCCTCCCATTGCTCACGGCTATACTGTTCCTGAGGAACCATGCTGAAGAACATCGATATGTTACTGCAGTGCTAGCCATCGTGTTCTGAATCCATGAACTGGGCTTTTATATCAACACATTTAACCTTTGTTTGCATTTATTCTCTGTTTTTTAAGCTTCCGGTGTAAAGATTTTCTTCCCAGCTATGAAAAATTCTATTTATATATATTTATATATGTATTCCTTCCAGGCAAATCCATTTTTAAATAATTTGATACTAAGAGCTGAAGCTTTAAGAAAAAAATTAAGCAGTGTGAGATCTATAACATATAATTAAGTGAGATTTTATTGGTATACCTCAGAGGAAATTTTCCCTTATTTTCCTCTGCTCTCTATTAAAATAATGCAAAGCAGAATTCTACAGCATCTCCATGTATTCATCCCCTGAATTTACAGCGCTCTGTACCCAGTTGACCCATTAGTGATTATCACTACTACCATACAGTGCTTATTTCAGGAAGAGAATCATATTTGATTATGAAGCGTAGAATACATATAATTTTAATACGCTATATTGGCCAGATTATCCAATCCTTCCTCTCATAATATAAGTAGTCTCATTTATTTCAGTAGGGCAAAAATTAAGTTAAGGAACAATAAAAGGGAGAAGGGGTCATTTTAATAGTCGGGAGTCTACATAGCCTGCACCACACCTTTCTGCTTCATTCAAGGCAAACTGCTGTGCTAATTTCAGTTCTGCCTGTTCAGTGCAAAATGTGGGCCAAATGCTGCACTCCTTCCTCATACCAGCAGTCCCACTGAGTCCCAGGGTTTATAGCAGTTTCTGTACTCCATCAGCCGGATGCCATGAAATGAAATAGGATAGTCCATTAATTTATTTTATTGCAGGACTGGCTAACTGATGAGCTTACCAATTGATGCACAGAATAGAGGAGCTGGGGTGTTAGAAATGCACCTGACACTGAATCTTTGCGAAACAGCTCCATTAAAAAATAAGCCCTAATCAATAAATAACAAAATGTATATATATATCTATTTAAGAGGAATATTTTCTAATAAGAAATCAGCTACTGTAATAAGTTTCATAGGAAAGACTGCGAGTTTTCCAATTTTGGTAGGATTTTTGGCTAATAAACAAAAGAATCTTGATGACTTGGCAGCCACACTTAAAAGAAATTTTAGGTACATCCAGCAAAGTTATGATGTGTTACTGTGACTATGAGTGCATTCCTGGCTCAGAATTTTCTTTCCAGATAATAATAGACTAATTAATTCCCATTTATGTTTAAGTAAATGATTCTTTGCAGCACTCACTGGCTGAGTTCTTATTGGATAAACATAAACAGAATTTATGGATAACTCTAAACTCAAGTCCTTGGACTGCTGAGAGGACTGTCTTGAGATTTCAGCCTTCAATTCCCAACTTCTTTAAAAGACCACGGTAAGTAATGATGCTCAGTATATCAGCCCGATACTGCTTCTGCACATTAGTGCTGGTTAGATGGTGTCCATAACTCTTGCAGTGCTGAAACTCACAGTAAAAACAAATACCATCACAAGGCTTTTCTCCCTCAATAAAAGTGTTTCCATAAGTGAAGACATATAAGCTTATATCAAAAGAACTGGTCCAACTAAATAGGCATTTGCTGAACTCACTCTGGGGAGCAAAAAAGAGTAGTGAGAAGCAGATAGGAATGGGTTATGGTGGCCTGAGCTGCTCTCTGGCTTTCTTTCCTCTGCTAACTTACAGGGCATGAGCCCAATGGTGGGAAATGTTTGATATGCAGGTTTAGACACTTGTATCTGTATATTACCCCAATTAACTAACCTGACATTTCCAGAATATCAATAGGAGTGACGTTTAGCACTTAAAATGTGAGCATTTACAAGTAATCTTTGGCAAGGGAATCAAATCAATACTGATGGAAGAAAAATCATCATTACTCATCTATTGTATATACTAATCATGCACAGTCCTTCTTTAGCCAGATTTAGACAAAATGAATGTGGTACAGAATGATGGGCCCTTTGCTGATGTAAAAGAATTGTTGAGGGGAAAAAAAAGAAAAAGGACAAATAGGTATTGAAAAAAAAAGAAACAAAATCACATTTTCACTCAGAAAAAGATTTAAAGAAATAAAATGGAAAACAGGTTCTGAAAGAACAAATGTTCTTAACAGATATACAGACATTTTTAGAGAAAAATCCAGACTACAGGGACATTAAAATAAAAATGGAGCAATTTAATGAAGAGAACAAAACATTTCAAGAGCACTAAAGTACATATTTTACATAATGAAGAATTCAAAGAAAAAGGAGGAAAAGAATGAATTTTAAATACTGTTTTCGGTAGTAACTATCTTAAATTCTCTAATCAGAAAAAGAAAGTCTTTATAAAGAGCAGAGCAATTACAGCTATCAAGTGCTATATGCGAGTTCCATTCTCTCTCTATTTCTTTCTTTTTCTTTGTTTTTTTTCTTCATCTTTTTAGTACTTCCTTCCTTTTCCTATACTTCTATCACATTCTCTCTCCCTGTCATCCTTCTGACACTCACATACTATCACTTTTTTTATGACTTTTTCAGAGCTTGTTCTTTTTCCCTTTTGACTATTTATACAAAACTTCAAAAAATAATTAAAGGCAATGTTGGCAGACTGAAAACATGCTTTAAGCAGTCCTCCTGTTAATTTTTTATTTGAGTTTCGACCATGAATAATTGCATTTAGCATCTGATTAGGTAGCGTGACCCCAATGAAAAAATGCATTTTATTACCTGCTAAACTACATTTGGTAGACACAAATATGTCTTGCAGAAGGTTTGCATGCCAAAGTGCCTTAACCTCAAGCTATGGGCAACAAGACAAAATAGGAAAATAAGTAGTTGAAAAAATGTTATTTTTAGCTGGGCTGTGTTTGCTGGTAACTACTGACTCTGAAATGAAGCCAACATTTGTACCACCCTTTACAGCCTTGGCATTAAATAGAAGATGTCTAATAACACAAATAAGACCATATTCAACATCTTGCCAGATGCGACCACAACCAACATCACACACAGATTGCATAGCCCCACAGAAAAAACTCTGTGTAACTTTAAATCTATTTTTTTTTTATCCTATCCCTCTTGAAATCCCTTCCTTCCTCTCTTCCCTCCACATATCACATATCATATAACATATATCACAACTGGGAATTTAATTGCTTATTTGAAGAAAAAAAAAAAAAGCAAATTATGCAGAAAAGATTGTTTTACGCCCTGTATTGTTAAGTAAAGTGATATAGGCAGAAAAAAATGCTGTTGTGTAGTTTACAACACAAAGAAATACAGAAAGGAAAGATATGCATGTGCCTATTTACATGCTTTTTGGAATAACACATATTTGGAGACATTTTTGAATGTAACAATGCTCATAAGATTTAGCAGTCTCAGAACTATGCAGCATCCCTGTATGAAAGATTTTTTTCTCTTTTCAAGCCCCTGCTGTTACTGGGGCAAATGAACTTCTTGATTCACTAGCTCATAATAGCATCACTGTTTTCATTAACATTATAAATATCTGTGAAGCAATATGAAGCTTCCAAAATGATTAATGCCTGTTGGCATAATTTCCTTTTCAAATGAAACCTTAAAAACATTTTCAAAGGGCTGCCTGTTGCCGTGTTGGTAGTCTTCCGAGATGTTCACTTTCATGGAGATATATATTACGGAGGAAATTAAAGGTTTTAGTCTGACACAAAGACTACTAGACTGCAAATAATAAGCCGAAGGTGAATGCATAAGCAAACTAAAATGTTGGAATTTTCAAGCTTATCTACAAGTGTTTCTTTCATACTGCTTTTTAGTATTTCAAGATTTAACCAGAAGGAAAATAAATTATTTCCTGGAAAAAAAAAAATAATAAATAATAATAAAAAAATCTTACAAAATTAATGTTAAATAGACCTTAAATGCTTGTTTCTCAGCAAAAATATGGGTATAATAAATTTGTAGGTTTTTTCTTCCACTGGAAGAAGACAAAAATTATGTTGCTTTAGCCTCTTTTTCCAGTTTATTTGCAGTATCTAAAGTCCTCCAAACAGTACATGAAAAAAAAAACCACAAAAAAACCCCAAACCTTAGAAGACTCTTTCTTTCAGATTCTGTAGACAATACTTCAAGTAAGACTTACTTCTATATTTCACCTGGGAATTGTTTTTGGTCGGTTATCAATACCACCGATTTTATTCGTTTAGAAAACTTGTGATTGGCTTTGACATGTAATTGTGAAGGATGCTTCAAATTGTGTGGCTCCCAGGCTCTGTGCTCTGATTCCCAACCCGAAACATTAAATCTCTACTTTTCTAGTGGGTCAGATGCCATAGTCTTCTCCTGAGGAAATCAATTTCCTTGATGTCAGTAAATGAACAAATGAAGACACTGCTGTGTCAAAAATCGTTGCTGGATATGGGTAGTTCACATTAACAAAAAGAGAGAATCCGGCTGGTGATTCCTACAGTTAACCTTCACACACATACACATGGGCCTGAGCAAAAGAAAATGCCACGTAAAGCATAGCCATAAAGGCAATATGAGAAACATAAATGTTCCTGGTGGAAAATGATCTTTCACCTGCAGGTCATTGGTTCAAATCCATTCAAAAACTATAAGAATATGGGAGGTTATAGGATTAAAGTTACTGAGAGTGCAAGGCTTTAAAAGAAAATGGAGCTAATCTGTTTACAGTATCCTCTTTTGAAAGATAGATATGACCATATTTTCACAGGAAAGAAGGCAGATAAAACAAGTGGAAAAATTAAACGTTAATAATGATAACAAAGTTATAATAATAATAAATGAAGGTAAGAAGAGGAGAAGATAATTTGAAAAGTAAATACAGGGCAGCAGCAAATGTAAATAAAATTTATGACATAAAAATACTGCACAAGCAAGGTCACCCAGCTAAGCACATCCATCTCATTTGAGTTCACACTTGCCAAAGTGTTCAAGCTATATTGCCACTTGGACTGGAATAGAGATGTCAGTGAAAGATCTTTTTAAGAAATATTAACATTTTTGAGATTTACCACTGAGCATACACATGAAAGAAACATTCACACATATCCACATGTAATTCTTTCCCTACAGAAAATCTCATATTAAAATACAACCCTTTGTCAGACTCGTTCTCTTCTAATCAGCACTTACGTTAACCACAACATTTAAAAAGTCCTTGAGTGAAGAGTTGGTTACAATACATTTTCCACATTGATATGACTTTCTGTTAGTAAAATTATTCTATCCCAGACCTGCGTAACCTGGGTAAAGCAAATCATGCAAATGTATTTCTGAAGGTCATGCATTTAGTAGTAAACGTAGGTAATACAGGGACCAGTGTGTAACAATACTTCTGAAGGTCTTCCTGACGTTAAATAATACAGCTTCCCCACATACAATAGTCTAAATCACCATTTACTGTTTTGAAAAATTATTCATTTATACTTGCTTTGTTCCATGAGCATTATCTTTTAATATTGAATCTTGAGTTTTGATGCATGGCTTACTGGATAGACAACAAAACTCATCATGACAATTAGCACACAAGTATAAGCAGCAGAATTAAGCTTTCTGGACAACACAGTGAGTGGTATGCACTGATGGATGTATTTTCTAGTTTACTTGCAAAAACAACCGTGCCATTTCCTCATGCTGAGTCTCAGTAAGAATTCAAGAGCAAAAGTGGAGAAGTCAGTGACAAGTTTCCTTCAGTAGAGAAAGTTAATTTAATTTGCTAGTATACTGTTGTTTGTTTGTTTTTTTTTCCTAGAAAAAAGCACCACAACATCTGAAATGCCATATTTTCTTCTGTGACTTAAATTGTTTTCCCCAGTTCTTATACCACCACCTCATTCTTAATGGTTCAGTTAGCAAATGAGAAAGTGGAAAATACCTTCCAGCCTCTTTGTAATATATATTTGTTATATATATACATACACGTGTTTATGTACATACACGTATGTATGCATGTATCATTCATACATCATCAGTATCATTCAACAAGAATGGAAACAGTGGATTTTTAAATCAGAATTCACCAGGGAGGGAATTTTGGCATTTGCTGAGCTTGTCAGATGCCTTGATAACTTTTCCCACTTTTTCTGGCACTTTGTGCTCTACAAGGATGTTACTCACTGCTGTTCTCATCTCAACGTGGCAGATCAGGAATGGGACAGAGAAACAATTATCCAACAAATTTTGCTTTGTGAACTGGCTCTATGCTCATATTTGCTTATCAACTGTACCATTTTTAATACCAGAATATACAACTGACCGCTTAATTAGACCTGTTTTTTCCACATCTTACACAAACTGAGAAGTGACAAGTTTTCCCTTCCAAGCATTCCATCACCAAAACTGTCAATTGCAGAGTCTAATCTAATCCTTCCAGGATTTACTTTCCACCAAGTTCAGCAAAATGATCAAGGCATTACATATTTTCATCTTTGATTTGTAATATAAGCTTTTGGAATTGATTCCCAAGTATACAGTGAAATTTTCAGCTTTATATTATTGTGGCTTCTCTTAACTTTAGAGAAATGTCATATGTCATTCAAATATCCAAATATCACAGGATGTAATTTTACTGCACTGCTTTTTTTTTTTTTTTTTTTTTTTTTTTTGGTAATAGTAAGTATGAACATTAAATTGTTGCATTATTAAAATACTATTAAATAAATATTAGCCATCTAGATGATTTTCAAGCTGAACAACCCCCTTGAAGTCTTTGACACTATTGTCAAAGTTAACCAATACTTTGGAATTCTTGAAATAAAATCCCATTTTTCTTTCTAGTTTCTTCCTTCCTTACATATTTTCTGTTCTCAGACTTACCCTGGGGCCCTTTCTGTGAGCACTCTTCTTTCTGGACATGCCTGCTGCTCGATATTGCCCACGGAAACTGGAATTCCAAACAGATAGGAGAAACAGAGACACATTTTTGCCTGCTCCAAGATCAGGCCATCCAGTCCCAGTCATTTTCTGTGCTCACCTTATCTTGCAGATAATTGTTCGTCTCAAATGAGGTTTTTAAGTAGTTTAGTTTTTCTCCTTTTTTTCACTATTTTTAAAGGTGGGAAGATTGATTACATTCTCCTCTTTTCTTTTTAGCTGCCATTTGTCACTGTTGTGAAAAACATCAAAATGAAGGCTACTTCTATTAAATGGGAAACACTATAATACCCATGCAATCTGTCCTTGTATAAGGAAAAGAAGAAACACACTTCTCTCCATGACTAGGGTTTGATTTCCCCGCATAAAATCACACCTTAACACATCGCACCCACACATAGTTTTGCACATGCTGCAAAGTTAGTAAGTGGTAGAGATTGCAAGTAAATATTTTAGAAACAATTGCATTTGTCTTGTGAATAGCACTCTCTGAATAGCTTTTTTATAATCAATCACACTGATTTCTGATTCACAAAACCTCAATTATGTCTCCGTAAAAGCAATTAGTTGGAGACCTTAAAAGAGCAGATTAAAAGATTTGAATACTTGGAGAGAGTAATTTAAAAATATTAAAGGGAAATTACTTTTTAATTTTATGTATTCATCTATTTGTAAGTTAATGAAATTAATGAGACAAGAAATGAAATGGAAATTCCACAACTTTGCATCTCTGTAGTTAGTTTGCTTGCCAGGAGCTATGCCAGAAAAGCCATATTTACAATCATTTTACAGCTAGAAGTAATAAATAGTCTAATTGTAAGTGTATTTCTATTACATATTTTGCATCTTTTCTCTCATGAAATCTACAAAGATACTAAATATCCTCCTGAAGGTGTCCCTGATGACCAGTATGAGCCTGAAGACCCACTGTAAAAGTATATGAAATGATCCCAAAAAAATTTCATTTGTCTTTTTTTCCCCTTCTGCAAACAGTGTCTGTTCAGCTTTCTGTGTCAGCATAGTTTTGAAACGAATCATTTGAGAAACTGAAAACTGTGACATAAGGACTGTGCAAAATAGCAGTTTTCAGGAGATATGTGTACTAGAAGCGTTCTCTTCCTACTGTTACAGATGGAGAAAGAAATTTGCTTGTGTTTCTAGTTTTAACTTGCAAAAATCAGTACAATCAAAATAAACATAAGAAATGGGTTAAAACTCAACCTACAGTTACTTTGCAATCATTGGATACCTGTCAATTTTGATCAAGTACCTGAGCTACAGACGGACTGACTCCAGTGACCAGACCATGTAGTCTCATGAGAGTGTAGTCTCATGCTAGGCAGCATCTCCTGCTAATGACATCTTCCTCAGTATTTTCAGGAAAGATCTTGAGAGACTTCCATCCTCTGCCATTAAAATAAACAATATGTTACCATCCCAGCTCTACGACATACAAATACACAAGAAGAATTAATACTTGGAGCGTTAAAGATGCAGGGTGGGATAATACGGCAGTTGGATTTGTAGGAATGTGTCTCTGGGTTAGGGTGGCTATGCTAGGAGAGAACAGACTCCAAAAACACAATAATAGAAAGATCTGCATTTATTAGTCCCTAAGAAACACTAGTAGGTGTAGATTCCGAGTGAAGAGCTAAAATACACCAGTGCTGAAATGAAGCAGAAATGGAAAACTATTGAATGCTGTTGAAAATTCTTCTTACAAATGTTTGAAAGATGATTAAAGGAAACCTTATTCAACTGGCTATTAATATTTGATAATGATCCAAACCTCAAGATCTGATTTTAGGTGGACAGAATGGTAATATGAAACTTAGTAGGTTTTGGAAACAACCTGACATTTCCTTGTAAGAGTTCACAAGTATCAGTGCTGCGAAGGCTGGGATGAAGTTTGGTGTTTCTATCTATGTTTTCCACTTCTAAAGATGCCAATAAACCTGTCAGAGCTATATTGCCTGTTAATCTGTTTAACATTAACTGCTTATGCATAGAGAACTTCAACATTTTTCAAGCTTTCATGCTCATTTCCTGACGAATTTGGAAGTCAAGCAAGTCTGATTTAATTGCTCATAGAACTGGTAGGAGTCACATAACTGAGTCGTAAACTCCTTCAGGACTGCACTTACAGAGCGCAGGAAGAGGTGGTATCAAAATCTGAATAATTGCAGCTATGGTAAAAAGAGGTCAGCAGAACTGTTTGAAGAAAGTGACATCAACAGCCTTCAGTTCTTGTGTCAAACTGCAGAGGTAACACTGGGGAAAAGCAGAAAAACAAACCATCAGTGCTGGTGTCCCAGATTGATATTACACCAACTGAGAATACATTTTGCTTTTACTAGAAGCTATGAAATACTTAATTAAAAACATCATGTTGGCAAGAAGACATTTTATTAGTTATATATAATCACAAGCAATTACTGTAGTATTAAACAGGTAATATACCAAAAGTGTCATTTACTGTTATGAGATTCTATGTAGTTTAATGCTCTGTTTAATGATGATAATAATAATAATTGACAAAGCATTAGCAGGAAACTTGTGAGATCATTCCCCACCTTGTCCTGCCTAGAAGAAATCCTCCTGTCCATTCAGGATAGCAAATAACACCATTAAGATCCAGCCAGACAAGCAGTCACAAAGTTGCAGCATTTGAGTCTCACATCATCAAACACGAATGCTTTCAAGTCTCTCTACATCAGAAGGAACTGGGTGAGCACTTCCCCTTTGCTCTGAATCAGGTTTCCCCTCTGGACTTTCCACATTCTCCCAAGCCAGACTGCAGTATGGCTTTAGAAGGGCTTCCCTTGACATCATCTTTCATTTGTCTGCCAGCTAAAGCATTTTTACGTGTCTAGTACAGGGATCTTCGCTTCTACAATTTTAAGTCCCATTTCAGGCTGACTCGCAGATTGCCTGCAGGAGGAGTTATCTGTTGTGCTGTGATTTTGCACCAAAACAGCAACTACGTTTTGGGTCTGTTGGCGGTCCATCTGCCTAAATGGCCAGCAAGCTTTAAGTGATTTCCATTACTGCTAGATAAAAAGATGCCAATGGCAGATTATACTTGGTTTGGTGTGTATTAAAGCATCCAATTAAGGGACAATTTCAGAGCCTTACTCAGAACTGATAAATTCTCCTTAAACAGATTCCCTGAGCCATCATTGTTAAGTTAACCGTAATTATATGTGTGTAAGTGTAAGTGTAAAATAAGCATAAATAAAAAGGTAAGTAAGTAAAGTAAAATAAACAAAAGAGGAGATGATATTATAGGTAAGGTGACTTTAAAATAAATATTCAACAAAAAAAAACCAAAAACACCCCAAACCACCTGGAATCAGCGCACATATTTCTGAAGACAGAATTTGGCCTGAGATGTTCAAAAAGTTTTGAGCATATGGATAATGCTCTGTAGAAACCAGTTCATGTCCCTATTTACAACACTGAAATCGCACGCCCTGCTCACTGTGAACCTGACATCAGTAAGGTTTTGAATATGACTTTCAGTCAGTTGAAAGATAAAGCAATTATATTGATGAAAGCGATTACTATATACTTTATTCTAAATTTGAAGGACATTTATTTTGAAGGTTTAAATCTAGGCAAAATTTATATTTACTTTAGTGATCTTTATGTTATTTTTTCCAAGAGAGATTTTGATTTCAATGTCTGCAAGCCGGCATAATGTCTTGATTTTCTCACCTACTCAAACTGTCAACATAAAGTGCTATCTTACTTCTCACTGAAATTGACATCATTGCCATTAAATATATTGTCATCTACGTGGTTTTATGTGCATCAGCGCATCCTTAGATATTTATTATTGGTGTACTTCTCATTGCTGTCTTGTTTTTTCTTGGCAGCAGCTTTCTCACCTCTGCTCATATAATTGTCTAATACAATCAATCAACAGGAACTACTGTTCTGTACAGTCACTAACTCACAAATATTATAAAAGCTCTGTCATTTGGCACCACGACAATACCAAAATAACAACATTAATATGTGTTTCTCTTCATCATGCAGTTACTTCAGTGGAACTACAAACACATTTTTAATTCATGGGGGAAAAAAAAATAAATAAATAGAAGAGAATGAAAGGATCTTTCTGGTAGAGTTTGATTTCCAGAAAAAAAAAACAACACAAAAAAACCACATTCTATCTCACCAATTCTATTTGTTCTTCATTTGCTTAATGCATAATTATATTCAGAATATGGAAATGGTAATAACTGAATCTTTATTTCAATGACAGTTTAAAATAAAAAGGCATGGTTGGGAAACTCTCTGAATCTGCTCAAAACAAACTAAATTTCCAGTAAATAACAAATTAGCTTTGCATTACAAAATACAATAAATAATGGATCCAAACTTTGTTTTGTAGTTGTAGGAGTATGGAATGTTTTCAAAATGGTAATTTAGCAAATTGGATCCTCTAATTTATTTAATGTGTTTCAGGCTGATCTGCAAGTGGAATTACTCGTCAACCAAAGCAGAACTGAGAAGCAATAACTTTGAAGAAAGAGCAAGCCTAAGAAAACAAAAGAAAATACATATTTTTACCTAAAAAGGTATTTAGTGTTGGTGTGAGAAACACATAGGAAATTTGAGTTTTCTGCTTTCCACTATCTTTTGCAATGTGATTTTCACTCCAGTGAAATCTATAGGAAATAAATAAATGAATAAATAAAAACCCTGTGCCAGAATGAAAGCAAGAACTGAGAAAAGAAATATGTAACACATGGCACTCTGAAAATGACGACCTTAAAAACTGAAACCACTTTTTCCTTTGAGTTGTTTTCTTATTATGACTTTCAGAAACTTCCCACTTTTCGTGGGAATTATCAGCACATTTCTGTCTCTACACTCTTAACTGGCAGAAGAAGACAGTTATCTCCTTATTTGAAAAGCAGAGCTTTGGAGCTATTGTTTACCCAGAAAACAGACAATAATATAAGCAATAGCAGCCAAGAACTGTTGTCTTGATCTCCATGTTTTCCTCCAAAATATTCTGGTTTTTGGAAGAATAAACCATTACTTACTCTAGCTGTAAAAGTCCTTCATTTGCAATCCTCTCAAGTATGTCTGATTTCTCTTTGGTCCCTGCCAATAAGACAGGACATTTATATTGGCTAGAATTCATATGTGATGACAAGGGAATGAGGAAAGTCCTAACCCACTTTACACAGGACGTGAAATATTCTCATCAAAGAATAGCATTACTAAAGTAGGACTTACGGTGATTTTTAAGAGGTGAAGAATACTGTGTAAGCATGAATCCTTGGAGCAATTAAATCCTTCAAAAGGCAGCCATGTAACAGGATTTCATCTTGAATAAGAAGTAAAAGACCTACATTCTTGAGTCACATATAAGATAAAGCTCAAATTCTGCACTTTTTTCCCAAAGAAATTATTTGAAAAATATCCTCTTTATTCGACTGCCAGACCTAAAGCTTTCCAAGAGAATATACTGCTTCCTTTGATCCTGCTTTGGCACAGACACAATCTGTTTCATTGTAATCTGAATCCTCTCTTTTTTTTTTTCACATTCAACATCAGACATTTTAACGAAGAAGAAAAAGGCCCTGTTCTATCCAGCACTCACAGATATCTTCTCAGCATCTTTTTGCTGTACCTCTGAAACTGGCAGATCTTACAAGCATAAGAAGCTGAACATTGCATCTCCAATTTTACCGTGTTCTCTGAAAGCCTTCCTGAACTATAGCTCTTCTGTTTGCAGATCTGTGGCTTGAGCTCATCAAATACTCACCATTGTTGCAATCTGGAATACAAAAGCTCAGTTCTCAATCACTCACACATTTTTGGAGAGCAACTTGATTTTACTAGCTCTGAGTTTAGATGGAGACTCAGCCCTATCTCAAGGGTCACCAGCCAATACATCACGATCATCCAACTAAGGTTGCTGCCACGAACTCAGGCCCTCAGATTATTCACCCTGACAACCGAGAAGTCAGGCTTTAAATCTAGACTCACTGTCATTGACTGCAGCTAGGATTTATGACTAAGCTTCTCTTAAATGCTTATATCAGTAAATCATAATTGCTCTTCTGGGATGAGCAGGATTTTGCTATTAAAATCTTCCACTGCAAAAATCATCTGGCTGCCCTTGACATTCACATTCTCAAGAAGTTTCACTGATTTTTTTCCTGTGCCCACAAAGCAGTAGCCATGCTTTTGAATAATCTACAATACAACAGAGTCCAGTACTGCACTCAGAGCAACGTCATGGTTCTCAGCAAGGGCTGTGTTTGGGAAACAAATTCCACAGCAAACCAGCTCATCTTTATGACTAAATTCAGATAGGACAAGAAGAGTTTTAAAAGTGATTAGGAATACTTGTTGCCATAGATCCCTTGCTGCAAGGGATAATCCTATGAAAGATTATATAGAATTCTAGATAACTTTGTGTTTCCTCTCTTATTCTTCTCCACTGCTTATCAATGACCTCAGCTGCTGCATGGAGGTGTTGGTCTGTTCTATATAGGCTTTTTATCATTTCATCTTGACAGAAAATCTTTCAGTCATATACTCCTCAGCAAGTTTTATTTACTTGTTTGGACATTAAGGACTCTAGTTTTTCTGACTACCTTAAAAGAAAATTCTTTGACCACCTGAGCACACTACTGGCTCATGTTCAGCCAGCTGTCAGCTTACATCCCTAGATCCTTTTCCTCCATGCTGCTTTCCAGCCACTCTGCCCCAAGCCTGAAGCATTGCCTGGGTTTGTTATGACTGAAGTGCAGGACCCTGCACTTGGTTTTGTTGAACCAAATCCCACTGATCTCAGCCCAGCTATACAGCCTGCACAGATCCCTCTGTAGGGCCTTCCTTCTATCAGGAAGATCAACACTTCCTCCCAACTTGGTGTCATCTGCAACTTACTGAGGGTGCACTCAATCCCTGATCCAGATCATCAGTTGTGATACTAAAGAGGACTCCTCTAGAGAGCAGCACTCGTGATCAGTCATCAGCCGGATTTAATTCCATTCACCACCACATGGTATGGGCCCACCATCATTTTTTAATGAAGCAAATAGTATACTTTTCCAAGCCACAGGCTGCAGCTTCTCTTGGAGAATACTGTGGGAGACAGTGTCATAGGCCTTGCTGAAATCTATGTAGACTACATCAACAGCATCTCCCTCATCCACCAGACAAGTCACCTGGTCATAGAAGGACATGAGGTCATAGAAGGTCAGGTCGGACCTGCCTTTCATGAACCCACACTGGCTGGGCCTGATCCCCTGGTTGTCTCATACATACACTGTGTGATTGCACTTGTGGTGATCTGTCCCATAACCTTCCCTGACACTGAGGTGAGTAAGAATGAATTCTTTTCTGATTGCAAAAGCACTGCGTGTCTTCATTTCATCTGTTCAGATAAACATAAATGAATGAGTCAGATGGGAATCTTTATTCTTTCTTTTTTCAGTATCTACTGATGGAGGATTTATCAAAAGGCTAAGTCACACAAATGTGTTTCTGTCCATAGGTCTGGCTCTTCCAGCACAATTCACAGTATCTAGAGAGGTATGGATAACCTGCACCCACTTCAGTTATTTGTCTGCACTGTAATGCTCTGAAGTGTTGCAATACTCTCAATTATTGTAAAAGCAATGGTAGAAAGAAACAAGCAGATATGGAGAAACATAATAATGTTTTGACCTAACTGAACTGAAGCCACTACTTCTGTTACAAGAAGAAAATTTCTTTACAGAAGCCATAACCAATTACAGTGAAGTATACTGCAGTCCATCCTTGACATCAGAAAGTTCTATGATGGATTTTTATTTTCAGCATAAAGAATGTCTGCTAGGGAGATACTTAAGTTTATATTTCTCCATATACAAGAGAGGAGAGGAAGGCACCAAAGGAGAAAGATGGAGAGGAGAGTAACGGTACAAGGATAGAGGAGAACCAGGGCATTTGGACAAATTTTGAAATATTTCATAATAAAAGTAAACTAATACAAACAGAACAGTGATGTGTATCCAGAACTATTAATGCAATGTGAAATCATGCAGGATATACAAGGAGAAGATTTGGCATTACTCATTTAAGTGGAAAATGTGTCAAGAAGTGTACTGTCCTTTTACCCTAGAGAACACGTAGCTGTCAGAGTTGTTACTTAATTTTAGAGGATTCCCATATACATTTCTAACTACATTTTTTCTAGATGAGTGGATGAAATGAGGTCAGAAATTTAATAAGTATATGAGGAAAGAATAATTAACAAAGAAGAGGAACAAATATTAAGAAAGAAGACATTCATATTGCAAAAATACACAGACATATACTTAGAATCTTCTTTGTGCAAACACATTTAAAAAGAAATGATTTGAAAAGAACTTGAACTCTCATAAAGAGCTTATTTGGAGGAAAGATGTATTTTCAATTTGGTCAAAGTCTGAACTCAATTTCTGTTCTTCTATGGATCTACATGTTTTTCTTCTACACTTAAATAAATAATTAAAACAAACAAACAAAAAAACCCCAAAACTCCCCAGTATCTATTTTCTATTTTCTTAATGTTAATTGTTGTCAAAGACCTTGATCTGTTTTGACAGTCATGGTACATTTATAAGCAGCCTCTAAGGGGAAAGGAGCTAAAGCAGAAGGAAGGACTTGTCTAGAGCAGACTGCTAGGACACAAGCTTTGGCTGTACAAACAGGCTCTGACTCTCAAGTAGATATGCCCACATGCTAGAACAGGGTTTCAAATACTTTTAGCCCTGGGTTGCCACCAACTTATAAGCTTTCAGTGTGTCTGTGCACTTTGATTCTTTTTCTTACTGCAAACTTCCTCACCTTTGGGGAAAAAAAATTCTAAGGATTATGTTAGGAGAGTAAACACACTTTGCCCTAGGTCTAGGTCAAACATTGACCAAAGAAACAATAATTGTGTCAGTAAATTGTTTCTGGCACAATATCTGTCACCTCTTTCAAAAGGGTTGAAGGCAAACATGCCCATTCCTCAGCTTAAACAAACCTGGCCTCCTTGTTGTGCTGGCAAGAGGTGGATATATTTGTTTTCTTTTCTGTTTTCTTTTCTTTTCTTTTTTCCAATCAAGTTTTTAAAAGGTTCTTGTCACTAGGTCTCCACAACAACCATTTTAAGCACAGTTTTTTGGTTGTTTTTATTTTTTCCCTGCCAACTCGTGATTTGTTCTTTGTTTTCAAAAGGGAAATTTGATGGTTTCATTCTGCAGGAGATGGGACAGCCTCTTTACTCATGTTCTTGCCCCCCTCCTTCTGGAGGATCAGTGCCTGGGAAAGACATAAACCCTGGGGAATCACTAGTGTCTAGTAGTCAAATTATTCTGTGCAAATATTTTTGGAAGCACTAAAAACAATGTAACTTACTGTATAAGACAATTACATTATTGAAATACATATCTATCCCTGTGATCATCTGCAGAGCTTCTCTCATGCATAGTTCAGGATTCACTGAATACAGTGACTTGATCTGTTGGTGCTTGTACTAGTTTAGAGCTTAAATTCAATGTTATTATTAATTGTTTATCAGGGTTGATTTTTTTTTAAACCTCATTTTATCAATTTCTAAATTCAAATTCTAAATTGACTTTCTGTAATAATCTTATTTTCCATCTTAAATATAGACCAAGATGGGTTACTGATAGGTGGAATGATACAAAGGTGGTAGCAGATTAAAACAGGTTATTTATAAGGAAGGACTCACCAATATGGATGCCTTCTCTGGGAAATGCTGAGGCAATCTCCACCAGGAAGCAATCTCCAAGAGATGCTGCCTTAGTGGTGGTCAGCCCTTAAATGAGTTCTAGAGGAGGTGGAGTCAAGCTCTACCCCTTCCAGGAGCACAGCTAAATTACTCTCACCTGTGCTCCCACAGCTGACCCAACACTTGCCTCAGCTGATTAATCAGAGGTTCAGGCTGTGATTACCAATTTCCCATATGGTTACAAACAGCCTGGAAGCTATTCATTGTTCTCCAAGCAAGGTATTAAATCTTTTGCCTACACCACCTCATAAGTAGGCCTTGGGATTCATTAATGACTAAAAATCACATACTTAATAGAAAGAATTTATGTAAGTCTTAGTAAAAAAGCCTTATATGTACTTTTTGAATTATTATGTAAGAGAATGATGACATAAAATTACCCAGAGTTAAGTGCAAAGCAAATACATCAGCTGAGAATCTGTACAAAAATATGAAGACATAGAGATCTAAAGTTTTATCTTACAAATTTACATAACAAACTGTTGTTGATAACATGTTGATGCAAAAATAATGCAAAATCCTTCACAAAATGAAATCAGTCCATGAGTAAGAAAAATTATATGATATTATTTAATGATTAAATCAATTTAGGCAGAGGTCACAGTGAATTTAAGGAAGAGAATATATAGGCAAGGCTGTACTTTGCCTTCCTTTAGAGAGGACTTAAGTATATTTGATTCCTACAACAAAAACTTGTGATGCGCTATCACTTCACTTGGAAATAAAAGCTGTTCCTCTTGAATGCAAACCTTGATACTGTGGCCCATGTATTTTTGAGTTTGGATTTGAAAAGGTTGTGGCACTAATCACTTCAGAAAATGAATTATCAGGTGTAAATATACCTTCTCCCATTCAAAGTTTTAAAAGGCATGATTCTGTCATTGTAAACAAGCTCTTCTCATTTGCTAATCCTTCACCCCTTCTCTGTGCCTATTCCAGTCTAGATTCATCTTATCTGAAGATAGACAACAGGTAATGCAGGCAGCAATCCACTTCAGAGACGTATTCAGTAGCATAAATATTTTATCATTTGCACTGGAAAAAAAGCTGTACTTGCTGTTTTTCTAATGCCCTACAGAGTAGCTTACAGGCAGAATCCTACCGAGTACTATATGTTGCGTTTTCACATGTCAAGCTGATGACTTCATCAACATCTTTTCTATCTGAATGAGTAAGTCTCTACAGTGTACCATATCAGATGCTTTAATGAAAGCCAAAAAACAAGATTTTCAGTTACTGTTCCTTTCTTTTTTTTTCTTTTTCAAAAATATATGTCATAGGTAAAAATATCACCATGGTTTAGTTTCAGTAAGTTTGTGGAGAATTTTACTTTCTTTTCCTCACATTCAGGTTTCCGTTCCATTCCAAGCACAGTCTGAGGTGAGCACAACAGATGCATCAAAATCTCTACACATTGTATGTGGGATGTATGCCAATAGATCAGATTATTTACAGTCCCTGTGGTCTTATTATAAAGTACTACTCAGTTACATTATCAGCATCTCTTTGAGAAGGAAAAAATATAAAATAAAATGGACTCATTTTTGGACCATGCATATGCAATTTGGTGAACTCATTTCAGACGTTACACTGAGGACGAGTTTAGAAAGATTCAAAGTAAAGATTCATCACTGGTGTGGATGAAGAAAATGCTGACTGTAACATCAAACAGGGACAGAATGAAAGGGCTACAAGTCATTGTGCTCTAGGCCCTATGCTGCAGTTAACTGCAGTGCTTAGGAGGAAGATACTGTTCTGATCTGTTCTTTCCAGCATCAACAAATTTATCATACTTCTGAAGCAGAAGTGCGCAGTGCCTGAAGGAGCACAGGATGCTGCAGTAGATAGACCATAGGACAGGAAACAATCCCAGAAACTCAGAAATCTTCATCTCAAACCTCTTAATCTTTTCTATCATTAATTCTGCCTATTCTATTTGTAAACTCCATTAAAGTGCATTAAAAACTATAATACTGAAGGCAGACGAGAAATCTAATTATCTTTTGTTGCAAAGCACCATATGTTTCTTTTAACTTCAAATAATAGTGTGAAGAACAGTAGCATTTTAAATGAATCTTTGATAAAGTTGAACAAGAGAGAGGGAAAATAAGGTAATAGCATACAGAAGGGTAAATCAAAACAGGTGACATGGTGTGTCATGGTTATGTCAGACATCACTTTTCTTCCAGCTGTGGCCTAACTGTTGGATATTTTCTTTTTTTTCCTATTGTTACTGTATTTTTATGTGTTCATCTAGCTGCAAAAGCACCAGATGTCTCCACTGACTGTTTGAATGCCTAAGCAAACTGGAACATGACAATAATTTTAAAGCTGTTCGTATACTGCATATATAAGGGATGGCTATGTTCTTTGGACTTTGTTATTTATTCCAACATTCTATCCTTCAAAACAAACAAAAAAGATTTCTCTTCATCCTGCAATGTATTCATGCTAGATGAGGAAAGTAAGGGTGTGTGGTTGCAGAAATTGAGTCATCAGCCATCAGCCTACCTCAACCCTTGGGCTTGACATTGACAACACATGAGGGTTATCTCCAGCCCAAACTTCATCTAGGAGTGCATTGCTCACTGGACCCTAAACAGATACAGTGAGCTCATCCTGCTTCACCCCTTCCTGGGAAATGAAATGGTAGCCCTTCTGATGACAAAAAATGGGAAAATGGTTCTTTAGAAATGTTTCTATTGCCCACCTGTGAAATCACCCTATTTCTCTTCTAGTGTGATTTCATGAAATTATTGCATGTTCTTCCAGGTGATCAGAACAAGCGGGCAAGTGAGCTGATGTATTTGAAAGAAAAGCAAATAGCCTATTAGATATCTTGACGCCATCTTTCTCTACTAATTTATATACTTCCCAGACTCTTACTTGCATTAATCTTCCTTCATAGCCTGCACTTAATTGGGTTGAAATTACATACTTATTTAAACAAGGTGAAAATCTGGTAGAAATATTTGTGGGATCATCAAATGTTTTTACTCCTCAGCCTGTTTCCCAACACATAGTGTATGTAGGTTGTGGAATCTGGAAGTTTTATGTCTTAAATACATTTTGCACTTTTATGTTCTTGATGTGATGTGGCATTCTCAAGTGAAATTATGTCTTTTTGTTCAAGTACAACAAATGTCGCTGAGGCTTAGGGAAAAAAAGAAAGCTTTTTGTACATGTGCACACATTTGCTCTGGTTTTCTTTTAAAGGATTACTTACTTTCTTTCCAAAAGTGGTTAGCAATACCTTTTTTTTCCCCCCTCAGATAGGAAATTAATTATCACAGCAACTTCTGCTTTTCTTAAATGTATTAGGACTTTAATATTTGATACTGGGTTAAGATCTGAAAAGAGAAATAAAAGCTGTTAAAACTTTAACACATCGCTTCAATTTCCTCAGAAAGTCTGGGAAAGCAATTCCATCTATTCTATTCATTATATGAAGCAAAAGAGGATTATTTTAAATGTGTTCAGAGGCCTTAACTATGAATTATCCTTGTGGAATTGGTATGTTATGAAGATTTTAGACAAAATTCTGTTCTCAGATAAAGCCACATTAACTTCTTTGACTTCAGGACAGGCTCAAATGAAAGCAGATCTTGAATGCTGTTTTAAAGGAAATGTCTCCTTCCTTGCTCAGGGAACCATCCTTGTATGTCAGTCCTGCCCCAGTGGGGGACTAGAATACATCAGTCACCAGCAATATAGAGTGAAGGAATTCAGAAACTAGGTAAAGAAATTGAATGTAGGATAGGTGAAGTATTTTACTCAAAGTAATAACCCAAATATTGCAGGGTTTTTGTTTTGTTTTGTTTTTTACATCTCCTAAGAAATTCAGTTTTGTTTTGTCCACAGAAAGGAGAAGCAACTGGCTGATATAATTTCCAGATTGAAAAGAAACATCTTCTTAGCTAAGCATTTCATCTGAATCCTGACATTTCCGTCAAGATACTCTGAGTTTCCATCTCTCCACTTCAAACATATTATTCTAGATAATAGCTATGGTATTTGCCATTTTTATCTCCTCCTCTCAGTGGTTCTATAAAAGTGCTTTTGCATATATTGGTCTAAAGTGCTTCTTACAGGGCTTTTGAGTGCACAAAGGAGCACTCCAGGCAATGTTGGCCTGAAGTAGGTGCTTAAGCCACTTTTGACCTGTTATTTTTTCCACTGTTATGAACTGCACTTTTGTGTTGTATCTTTAAAATTCATCACTACTACTCTTAATTGCATATCTGTGTTCTTCAAATTCATCCAAGAACAAACTTCAAACACAAAACAAATGTGATCCAGACTGCAAGAACTGTGAAATACAAGCTAATTTCCTAAGATCTATTGAAATAAAAAATGGAAACAGATGTTTTAAGGCAGGTAAGATATTAATATATAACTGATGTGTCAGGTCAGTTTGAAGCGTTTCCTATATTGTCAATTAACCTTTGCAATGTCTGCCAACTCTTAATATTATTTTTAAATTATCTTTTTTTTTTTTTTTTTTTTTTCCCCTCAGGTGATATAATCAAATTTTAAAAGAAATTATTCCATCTGGGATTCAAATTATCATTATCTCTGTTAGAAGAAGGTGTTGTGCAGAAATATACTCCTGATACTGAGAAACAGGGTTTCCACTCCATGTCGCTTTTGCAGTGATTCCTTTGTAGATGATAGTGCTTTTTGGGGGCACCACTTTCAGTTCTCCTGGTTTAATGAATCTTACATTCTGAACAGTGGACTGAAGGTAGAGGGAGGGATTATGGCATCCTCACTAAAAACATCTCTGATGGAGGCATAAATTTCATCTCACTTCTGGCTGAGGAGGTTTTTCATCCCTATCACAAGGCTGATAGCCTAACCTCAGCCTACTCATAAAAAATGCAAAATGACTCTTCTGAAAGCAGCGTTCCACTTTTAGCAAACTATCCTGTTTTTAAGTGAGCATTCATCAGTCCTTCAAAGAAAGCACCTAGATAACCCTCTTCATTAGATGATTTCAATTGAGACTCAAGTAGATGATGGCAAGGCTTCAAAGTCCCAAGTGAGAGACCTGTGCTGCAGCGGTACTGGCATGTAAGACACTTTCCTCTTTTTCTTTCATTTGCATCTTTTTTTTTTTTTGCAGATGTCTGCTCTCAGATTAGTTTTGGATCTTTGTCAGCTTAATAGATGAAGTAGGATGCTCTTAAATGCAATCTACCTTTTTATTTCTTTATTGTTCATTTTATTTAATATAGTCTGTATTTTATGTTATTCTTACTGGGTTTGGCCTTAAGCATCTTTTTCACTAGTAGCTTCCCATCCTGTCCTTATGCAACATCTTCCTACCCTCACTGCAGAGCAATTCTCCACAAAGCCAAGAAAAAAGAGGGAAATGGGCAGTTTCCTCTGTGCCATCATAAATATTTCCTGCCAGGATTCCCATGATGAGATGGAGAGGGTGATTTCTTTTTGCAGCTGCATCACAGAATGGCAAAAAGGAATTCTACAGTATTACTGTTTACAGAGTCCATAAAGCTCTATTGAGATCACTGTCCCCACATGCTCACAATACAGAATGAATATGACAAAGCTTGGATATCATCCAAAATCTGCTCTCTGTCTCCAGTTTTCTGTTTTCAGCAGGCAAGCTTTTTAAATACATGCTAGAATAATGTGAGCTCAGGAGATCTTTATTTAAACAAATAGAATTAGGTTGTACAGCTATGTTGTTAATGACAGTTCCTGAAGCACATTTAACAGCAATTTGACATTATTATTACAGCTAAGTAGTTTTCATAAGTCCTTAGATAAATATTTCTCCACTAACTCATCAACACAAAGAGTTGACCTCAGCTTTCTTTCAGAGTCCATCAATAAAGCTACTTGGGAAGCAGAGGGGCCATTTAAAACAAAAACAAATTCAAGAACTCCACCTCCTCCTGCTCTATATTAGCTAAACACACTGAGCCTGCAGGGCTGCCCATCCCCTGATGGCTCGTAATAGCCATTTTCATTCTATTCTAAGGGTAAAGTTGTTCATAAAGGTGGGCTGCCTGCTGGGCTCCTGATGGATTTAAGATCTTGATATTCAGATTACGGTGCAAGCAGCTAAAGAGGAAGGAAAATGCATACTAGTCTTGCTGTTGTGTTCAACAAAAGCTTAAGAGTATCAGGTTGTTTTTTTTTTCTTTTCTTCCAGATTAGCATTATTTATGTTTAGCCTTCATTAGCAAGGTTTAGATTAAGAAATAAGTTACAGCAAAAGGGAATGTGCTCTCTTTTAAAGAGGACACCATAAAAATCTGCTAAGTTTCTCTACAGAGGAGTATAAAGACTGTATATTATATAGAACCACAAATGCATTAGAGAGACAAAAAATGCCATGCTTTTTTGATGTCAAATTCAACATTTATAAATAAGATAAAGCTGTTAGCAGGAAGGAAAGTTATTCTGCCAACAAGGGAACATGACTATGTTTTCAGCATGATGGAAACATTAAAGGATTTTGTGTCCAAGATATTTTCTTCAGAACACGCATACTGCAAAGCACACTACCCTGATGTGCCTCCAGAGAGCCTTTTGCATCCAAAGTGGATTTTGGACTCTTGTGCTCCTCTCCTGCTGGCCACCCAGAAGAGCCGGACTTATTTTCTATTCCATTCTCTACATTGCAAAGAATAAAGGGAGAGAAGACACTAGGAATACTGATACAGAATTACCACAAAGTGCAGCCACATAAGACCTCTATGATTTTTTGAGAACAGTGTACATGATGTATCTGATGGTGATTTCTCTGGACTTGGAAAGCACTCTGGGCCACAGGCAGATCTGCTGTCTCAAGGTGACTAGTGGGGTCTCAGAAGGGTTCCTGCATTACCTGAGATTTCTCTAATACCCAGAAAAGTCCTTCTGCCATATGTCCTTCAAGACACAGCTTTTAGTTCTTGTCAGTCTGTGGAGTTGCTCTGTTACCCTGAATATCCTTGTCCATGGCTTCTGCTTGCCCTCTGTGCTTTTAAGCTGGAACAAATGTAAATCTACATTCTCCAAAACGTCAAGGCCCATTTCCTTCAGTGTTCCTTTTATGAGCATTAACTCCTAAACAGTGTGGGACAGACACAGTTCCTTTCTGGCATACAGCTCACTTCTCACTTCACAGCTCTTTTTCAGTTCTGGATACAGTTCACAGCATGAGCTGCTCTTCCCTTAACTTGGTCAGATTTTTGCATCATGCCCTCATACATCAGGGACAAAAAATACATCTTCAGACACCTCTGAATGCAGTACAAGGCTGCTGGGGGCCTGGGCACCTTGTCAAAATCTACCACAGCCATTTTGCTGCCTCATCAGCACATGGCGCTGCATCAGCAAGTAGAGATGTTGCAATAGCAGGATGAGTAAATTCAACACCAAAGCAGAGCAATGGCATGGGAATCTCTGATTGCTCTCCTTGATCTGAAAGATCATCCACTGCAAATCTGTGCATGTGTTGAAATGAAACAACACCATTATGTTTCTCTTCTTTGGAAAAAGCTCCAAAAGCACTTTTTCCTCTTTAATATACCAAGAGATGTAAATGATTTCTCACTACCTTCAGATATCAATGTCAGATTAGGATGTAATAATGGAAGACATAAGGTATTGCTGGACAGTAAAATGCCTCTGGCCACAAGCAAGCCTGTCCTTGTTAATTTTATCTCAGTCCCATCTCCCTGATTTGTCACTGGCTCTGAATGCTTCAATCCCTTCTCTCCATAAAAATGTCGAGCTGTCTCTTAAATTCATTTATGCTGTTGCCTCTTATGACCTTACTTGATAACTTACTCTTTGTGTTTTCCATCCTAAGTAAAAAGCCCTGCATGAGTGAGTTCCCTCATTGATCTTAATTTCCTGATTTTGAGGTTGTGTGGCTGTCCTGGGTAATTTGTCCCCAGTGTGAGTGTTATACTTATGGCTATTTATTTTGACTCAGTAGCTAAAAATATTGCCTGTTTGTTCATTTACTAGGAGATCTGTTGGCAGCATCTTTTGCATTTTTATGCTAGGTGCAGTTGGAAAAAGTTTTAAGATATCTTACTGTTACACTACACATATATACCCTACATAACAGATATCTGTCACAAGGGCTGGGCATGGGCCAATACATACAGCCCTCAGCTGAGTAGCCAGCTCCAGAAATGGCTTCTCCTCAGCACCCCAGTCTTTTCCTACCTCCTATGGATGGCGTGTTTGAAACTATCCTCCTCCACTACTTCAGACAACAAACTGGAGCACAGCTTCTACAAAATGATTCCATCAGGCTGTCATAATAATTTTCACAATGCTACTGTTTCAGAAACATTATTAAGAATACTGTGCTCACCTCTAGTCTCTATACCTCACCTTTGATTATTAGTTAAACTATTATATATGCATTTTCTATTTCAAGACTTTGTGCTCCAATTCACTCAAAAGGCATCATTAAGGTTTTCCCTGTTTCATTTCTGTGCAGATTTCATTGTCCGTCATGGGCAATATATCTTCCCTTAATTTTCAGAGTCCAGCCAGGTAGGTCACGATCAGATTCTTCTATAATCTTTTTATATATTTAGAGACTATAATGAGATCATCAGCCAGTCTGCTGCTTCTTTCAGAATAAATATGCTATACTTTCTGAGACTTTTTCTCATGCAACCATTCTATGGCATAAATTTAACCCCAGACCTTTCATGCACTGTTCTGAAACCTGTCTGAAGAATGAAAGCTGAAGGTGGTATTTCAATCTTCATGCTTTTCAGTTAGTAGATGATTTAACGATGTTATGTATCACAAACTAAGATACCATTCTTACACCTTCCTGAAGAGAGAAGCCTGCTTCCATGGTACCATGGAGTGTTACAGAAGCTGCCATTTGAGAGACTTTGGATGGGTGGATGCTAATTCCTCATGCTAGCTGTTTGTGTTGGGTATATTAGGGCCTGAATTGGTTCTCACTAATACCTTGGAATCCCAGCATCAGCAAATACACCAGATAGAAGGAAGGATATGTGTTCAAGGCATTCTTTCTCACTTACTATGCAGCCCACAGATCCTTGGTGGGAAATGGAGTAAATCCTCTGCAAAACTTACCAAGTTCTGGCCTAGCACCTGCAGGCTATTCTGTTACAAAGCTATTTCTCTGTTAAAGACTTATTAGTGAGAGGAAACCATGGGACACTAAACCGTGGACTGAGCTACAGCATCAAATAATAGTAACTGTCTCTCCTGGTCTAATAAGAGGGCTAGTAGTGAAATGACTACATCCTCCCTCTCAGTGTTTAGCAGTGTTAATTTCTATATCCCTGAGTTATGTACATTGCATAAATAGAGAACACAGAGGAAATGCTGCATTATTTTTCAGCACTGTCCATAGCCTCATGGGGCTGACATACTTTATACTAGGGAAAGATTATCAATTATTCTACATACAAGCAAGCATACAAAATATAATCTCAGAGTTATGTACCATACTTGTATAAATATGAAGATTTTTATGTTGATTTGGGGATATATGCAGTAGGACTGTCAGACACATACAAGTCTGCTGGAGCAAGTGCTCAGTAGTGAGGCCAGGCAGCAGCGCTGTGGACAAGGTCAGGCAAGTGCAAGCAAGATAGTGGGTAATGCCTGTATTGCTTTCATTTGCTGTGAGGCAAGCACAGCAGATAGGCACTGTGTAGCACTTAGTATGAGTGTTCCTAGCTATAACTTCGTGTATGAGCTGCAGCTGTTCTGCTTGGCTGCTGTATGTTCTTCTTTTGTGTTTGTATAAAAAGGAGGAAAAGTTCTGAGCAGAAAAAGAACAGCTAATACATAAAGCACAACAGGGAAATGTTTGAAAGCTGGTAGAGTGGAACTAGCCAAAGGTGACAGTTATGAGGAAAAAAAATACCATCCCTGGCTTGATTTGCTGATTAAACTAGCAGAGCTTCACTTATTCGCATCCACCACATCATGCCTAAGATCTACCCTAGAACTGCATCCAAATGCTATTCATTAGCAGTTATACCATGCATATTTATTTTGCACTGCAAATTATAATGTGTGAACAACAAAAAGGATAATGCTGTTATGGAGATGCAAGTAACTGTTCTGTAGTTATGAGCGAGTTTATGTTTTCACTGGAAGCATTTCACTCAGCATTTTCTGCTCCACAGCAGCAGCCAATGTATTTGCAGAAAACAGAAGACAAAACTTTGTATCAGAAAGTTTAAATGTGGATAAAATATATCTCTATAGTAATTAATAGAGCACCGTGTATTTGTCATCTTACTCTGTACGTTTTATGTACATCTCCCTCATGCTAGAAAATAGCTAGTGCAGAGGTAGTCTCACAACCTTATCCACATCTGATACAGGATTCACAGCCATGACAGTGCAACGTAAGCAGCCCACCCTGGGTATGGCAGCTCTGGTCACATCTCCTGAGGTAATGTGTATTTTGACATTACCACTTCACACCCTTTATTTGATCACAACTTTGGTACAAACCCTGCTGCCAGGATTTGTATGAATGCACATCAGAAGCCCTCAGGGCTCCATTGCAGCTGCCTTTCACATTTGCAGTAGCATAGGTTTATCCGTGAGCTCCATTCATTTGCTCATAACTGCATGAAACGCAGTGTGATTACTGAAGGATATGAAAAGAAGAAATAAAATGGCTCTGAGAGTAATATGAGAATACAGAGAGACTGGATATGTGAATATTGCCTCTTAAGATGGATCTGAAATCCATTCTGAAGAAAACAAAGGCAACACAAAATTACAATGCGGTTTTACATGTCAAAGTGAAAGAGCAGGCTCCATGTGCATTTTTATAGTTTAAAATGTATGTGCCCTGTGCATGTGCAGAGTCCCTCATTAACACAGCAGGAGCTGTCCTGCCTTGTGGCAGAGCTGGTTGCTGTCACCATGTCTTGAGCACTGATTTCACACACAAACAAGGAGGCCACATCAGTACCAGCCACATCTAGCTGGTACAAAATGAACTGCCACCAGTGTAGAATAATTTATCAAAGCTAAGCCTATTTTGCTAGGAAATACTAGCTGAGCAGATCTTGTCAGGAAATACTTTCCAACTGCAAATTCTGTTCAGGTTGAAAAATATCCACACTGAAGTTATCAACAAAATAATACCCAGGACAGTTAACAGGGTTGTACAAGGAAAGGTCACTTTCTTGATTAGTATACCTGTATTTCTTCATGTAGGTATGAATCAAACAAACAAGACAAAAAGCTTTCTCCCATCAGTGGTCCATGACTACATTTTTCCATCCAGTTCTCCATTCAGTTCTCCATGGAGCACTGACAGTGCAATGAGATGAGACAGTGCAAGGAGATGAGATTTTGTCCCATGACTCCAAAACCAGACCTCAGCTTGTCCAAGGAAAAAATTATCTGTCTTTTTATGAGAGCCATACAATTTTGCAATGCCACATTTAGGTTGAAATGCCTTAGCCCTAGTTCAGAAACTCAGGAAGAGTCAAGGAAAAACAAGTATAAGGAAATGATTGGATGTTCCTGATCTTTCAGAAGTTTTTAAAGGTTTAGCTGGATGTGAAAAGGCAAAGAAGTTCTTAGGAGCCACAGAATATGTAAATTTGTGCCACCTGTATTTGCAGGCTTACTCTACACTAAAGCACGTTTGCCGGAAGCAGGAATTCTGAATGCCTGTCTGCCTAGAGTTTTTGATGCTTTGAAGGTTTGTTGCTGCCAGGTGAGGATGAGGAGCCTACTCTTGCCCTCTGTTTCATGAGGGTTGTGAGGCTGATGGAGTTATTATGGGTCTACTCAAGGATTTTATTTTTCTTAGGTTTCATTTCAGTTTTCATCTCCTAATGTTTACACTTCACTAAAGGATAACAAAGTGTCAAAACAAAACTCATCTCCAGCCATTGGAACATACCTACTGGGTTTAGAAAATGTTGCAAGGGGACTCTTCAATAATGTGACAGCTTTCCTCTCTGAAGAGTCTTATATTAATATCTGTGAAGATAATATTCTTCCCAATTTCTACATGTCAGTATTTCCCATAACTGTTGAAGCTCTTCCCTAGTTCAGAGTATTGCACAGCTCAGACTCGCAGAAACCCTCTGACTTCGTTTAGGATCTTTTCAAACCCTACTAAAAGAAAGTCACCACTTTCTATTCCAGATTTTGAAGTATTTCCTGCAGGGAATAGTAATAGCTTAATATTCACTGGACTTTTTCCTCAAAACCCCAAACACAACAGTTTCCTCTCAGGTTCTCCAAATCCCTAGACTTAAGTACAGTGGATCCTGAAGAGACACAGACATTATCTAATCTCACATTAAAAAAAACCAACCAACCAACCAACCAACCAAACACAACAATATGTATTCTGGAATTATGCTTTTAAATCCAGGAACCTCACTGGGGAAGTTGAACACGTGTCATCTGAGCTTTACCCACAGAACCAGCCATTTGGACATGGTCCTGCTCCAGACAGCTATTCTTGAGCTGGTGTTACACAGAATCATTAAGGTTGGTAAAGAACCTAGGATCATCAAAGTCTAACTAACTGCCCACCTACCACCAGTACAACCCAATAGGCCATGTCTCTCAGTGCCACATCTCCAGAGTTCTCAATCCCCTTGAGGGATGGTGATACCTCCACCTCCCTGGGCACCTTGTGCCAGTGCATTACCACTCTTTGTGAGAAGAAACTTTTCCTAATATCCAACCTGGTTCTGGGCCAGGTGACCTCCAAAGATTCTTGGTAACTTCCAACATTCTATGATACTGTGAGCCTTGTATTCCTAAGGAGCCCGGTAGGTAATTGAAACCTTGCTTTATTACCACCCCTCTATGTGTGGATTAATGCATTTGCTGCAGCCTGTTAGTAAGGCGCCGAGCACTCCCCCACTCAAGTAATAGACTGTAATCTCCCTGACATTCAGGAGGAAACAACAGAATACAATTAAGAACAGAATACGTAATACTTGCTGAAATGAAACAGATTTCCAATCACTTAAACAGACTCTTCTTCCAATAGCACCAGACAAATAATAAATTTACAAAACTAATCGGTTCTACACAAGCTGAGCTAATGAGTGTCACTTGGGTCACATCCTCAAATTGCAAATAAATGTTATCATTTATCAACCTAACACATTACTCAATAAATCTTCTGCACCACTGTTCATACTTATCGGTGGTGTCATTTAATATTCCTTTCTGATTCAGAAAACTATTTCCTCTGGTGCCTGACCCCTTGTAATGGAAAACTACAGAAAACAGACAGTAGCTAATTCACAAATTTTATAATTTAGAGCTAAGCAAGAGCTGGGGACAGTACTGAAATGTTCTAATATTCATTTTTCAGCAAGTCTCTTCCCAGGTTGGAAATATTGCAGGCTTTTGAGATAAAAGTTTCATTTAAGGACATTCAGACTGTATAAAATGCAGTAAGATCTTTTATAGAACGTAAAATCATGGAAATGATTGTGCTCTGTTCAGACAGGGAGATCTATTTTCTCATTAGTGCAAACAGAGAACTGTGGACACTCCCAACTGCAGACACAAAACCTCTCCACCTCACCATATGACACGCTGCATGATGATTCGGGTCATTTCAGAATCTCACAGTCCCTGCCAGGAAAGGAATGAGGAAGGGGGAGCTGCCAAACATACCCATCACATCCCCCCTCCATCTCCATACAGCCAGATGGGAAGCTGCTCTAACTGTCCCTTGGGCAATTCCCGGTGGGTTCTTTCTTCTATCCCAATCTCATTCCTCACAAACTGCATCCTCTTAGTGTTCCCTGCAGACCTTTCTGCCTAGCAGAGCCAGAGACCTTTCTCTGACACTTATCCATTCCAGAATTGAATTACCCAGATCCATCTTTTTCATCACAGACAAATAAGAGCATAGGTATAGAGCCATGGGGACGCATCTAACAGGGACATCTTATGATTGACCTCCGTAAGTGTGCTTGTTCCTGTGCCTCAAGAGTGTGCTTATGGTGAGTGCCAGACAATAAAGAAGTTATGAACTGCTGTGTCCTCTTTGTGCACTTGCTTTACAACACACTGCATAGCTGTGTACTATACATAGGCACAAGACCACACATTTCCACAAGGGTCCTTAGTAACAGTGTACCAAGCATCAGGTCTATTCAGCAAGCACAGCTGAGCTGAGTGCACCAGTGCTTGGCTGTTATTTGTTCATATGTGCATCTAACTCACTTCTTGCTTTTAACTCCATTTCTCTAGCTGTTTCTTCTCACTTCTATTTTTCCTATCTCCTGCCCCATCTCTGCTCTGATGGTGCCCTTTCATTGATCCAGGTCTCCTCTTTACCAGCATCATCACTCCTATTCTTTCTTCTTTATGGCTCCTAATATTGTCATCAGTTTTCTTATAACTACTTTCACCCCAGATCCTTCCCATTTCCTATGACCTCACTTGGTCTCTCTCCTTCATTTCCTTCCTTTCATTCATCTCAGTCCTTACCCTTCATCATCAGAGCAAGACCCTCTTGCTCACCCTCTATCTGCTGCCAGCACCAGCAATGTTGATCTCTGCTAAGCAGAAGTGAGCCAAAGATTGCAAAGATTTTCCCCTTTGGGAATTTTTCCTTACAAAGTTAGCAAAAGTCACCTCTTTGATGCAGAACAGCTCTGCTGCCAAAATTCCTCATACCTATAGCCAGAGACGAAATGCGAAACAATGTGGCATAAATTATGCAGTCAGAAGCAAATGTAAGTGCAGAGAAAGTTATAAGCAACTGAAAATTAGAAATTGCTTATGGGAACAGTTGGGCAAACTCAACTTAAACATATCATATTTCTCATTATAGATATGGATCCCCTACCACTTATAAAGAAGTCTAGCTGTAAGGAAACACTCCAGCTTATGCTGTTTTACAGTCCTCATGAGCTCGCCTTAACATGTTAAGTTTTATCTTATCTGCTTTCACCAAGGCTGTCTGTAAATAGGTAGGGTTGCCATTTCAGATTTCCATATCAATAAAACTCAGATAAACATGCCAACACTTCAATTGCTCATTTGGACTGTAATTTTGATTGTATTTCCTACCATGAGAGTCCTGAACGTTTAATGGTGGTGGGATATCCAAACTGGTACCTGCTGTGCAGATCTGAGAGAGAACTTTACACTTGACTGTTACTCTTATGGCACATTTTAATGTTTGTTTATATAATTTAATAAACAGAGAAGTACTACAGATGGAATCTAGCAATGTGTAAATATCTCAGAAATAATACACATAACATTTATGGCACAGGCTAGTCATAACACATCAACCACTATTAAAAATACATTTGCTTGAATTTTTGGGTAGCACTTCACACTGCTAAATGTCTTAAATATGTTTAGCCAGCCATTCCTAATGTAACATGCAACATTAAAGTTAAAGTAAATGCACTTGCAATGCCTGTTGACCACTTGAACCAGTTTAATAAACCATTCATGATAAGATACATTCACAGAAGTGTTGCATAAGTACTGGAATCATCAGCATTATTAGAATACTCAGCACTCCAACTAAAATAAATATCTTTACTTTGAATGTTAATATGCTGAAACTCAGCTGAGTTATAAAGTCTCTGCATTTTGGGTAAATATTTTGCTTTGTGTTCCTGGTGTGTGTGTATTGTGTTTGCTTCCAAATACTTGAGCTGAATGTTTTCTGCTTGTATTTACACTTCCATAGCACCTCACCTGCAATTTTAATGAACATTTATTAAGCATCTTGAAGTGCTTTGTCTTTGCTCCAAACCATTTCATTCCACTTGGACATAAAGAGACATTTTTTCCCTAAACTAGAACCAACTTAGCACATAGAACAAGCTCACAATTTATACCCTAGGCACTTATTTGTGTGATCATCTCATCTACTATGGGCAACTTTTTAGTAGTATCACTGGTGATGAACACACAGGCTCTTCCTTGATAGTATCCATTTGCAAAAACACAGGAGCCACAGCTACAAGCAGTCACAATACACCCATCTAGTTTTTGTTCTTTCACCCTAGTTTTATATTTACCTAGCATTAGGAAGGATTTGTCCTCAGGGATGGGAACCTTATACAAATCCCCAGCCTGTTTATTCCGTGAAGATAAATACTACACCTTTATTCCTTTGCTAAACCATTCTTCATTTAATTACCTCTTTGTGCCACATATTCATTACACCCGTGCACAGCTAATTTCCTCTCTTTGTGCTTTCCTCTCATTCTTCTCCCATTCAATAGTGAACAGAGCCCCAGACACTCCCTGCATATATCACTCCTCTTCCTACCACTGCTCCTGCAGACCCTGGTTTGTGAGCCAAGGAAGAGCCAGTTTCAGGAAAAAAAATGCCAGCAATTTAACAAGACTTTGAGCTCTAGTCATCTGGATTTACTCTGCAGGTCTTTAAACTGGTATTGATCACAAATAACAACTCTGAAATAGTAGGGTTCTTTGCAAATAAATAGGAACAGTAAAGAGGTTTTTCAGCCATGCTTCCAAGTATCAAATGCTCCATTATGAAAGCCACTCTGGTTATAATTCCTCCTCTTCTATCCTAAATTACTTTTGCAGCTTGCTATTTTCAGTGGGGTTTTGCTTTCAATGATACAGAGCCATGGCTGCAACTGCTGTCTGGTGCCTGCTGGCTATGGTTATCGCTTTTTGAAGAGCTGGTCAATGACTGAGTCTCAAATCACAAAGTTATGGATGGGAGGAGTAGGCTGGCCAGGAGAGCATCCTGGTGGCTCATAAAGTACCAAAAAAGGATTGGAGAGTGATATCAGAAGTGGAAACCTTCTTTATATTTTAAAAACTTAAGGCATCAGGAGCTTTAAAAAACAGATTTTGGAAAGTTGGGCAAATTAACACAAGGAGGCGATGCAAGATGCCAAAAGTTGGTTCAAGTTAGTGTAGCAAAGACTTTGAATTTCTTCCACCCAAGTTTCAAAATATTTATGCTGAGATCTGCCATTCCTTAATTATGCATTCCCTGGGAACTATGCACTTGGTTTAAAAAAATTTGTCCATAGAACTGAGGATGTATCACAACATGATTCATTTTAAGCTTTGATTGCACACACATTTGCACATCAAGAATGCATCAACATAATACTGCTCTGAGACATGACCAAAGTCTACTCTCTCACCGGTTTTATGGCTGTAGAAGTTTAGACTGTATGAAAGTACTTTAGATTTATTTGATTGTATCCAAGAGCAAGATGTGCCCTGTGTAGTGTGGTGTTTTTCAGCTGGGTTTTCAAGATTAAATATTCTGTAAAGATAAGATTCTGAAAAACACATCCTAATCAGTGCAACATTGCCATGGATTTTATTGCACACATTAGTTGGCATTAGCAATCTGTTTTACTCTAATCTCTGCAACATTTTGGACATCTTGTGAAGCTATTTCAATAAAGTTTTGGTAGAGCACTCAGGATGTTAAGCACATGTTCACCATTAACAATAATGGGAGTCATGCACATACTACTAATTGTTACCAAGGTTTAATATTCTAAACCAAATTCAAGAGCATTGTGGGAAATGTTGCACTTAATAATTTTCTTTCATTCACGCTTCTATTTTCTCTAGACAGACTGAATATTCTGATTATGTCAGTCTTTGCCTCTAAATTGGATACAAACATACTCAGATAATTAATCACTCCAATGCTTATTGTACATCTTTCTTACTACTATGCAAGTAGATTTCACACAGCTTGTAGTTCATTATCAGACTGCATGAAAACAGCCGATTACTTTCCTTCTCATATTATTACATCAACAGCAAAGCCAGCTTCCATTCTCAATGTAACCACGTGAAACATTTCAGGAGAGACTCATCAGGAAAAAATAGATATATTTCCCTTTATATATATTTACCAAGATCAAGGCCCATATGTTCAGAAATACTCAGAATTCCTGTCCACATAGAGACATAAAACACTGATAATTCTTCTGGAATGACTTCGGCGTTTTCCCTTCCTCCTTCCTCCCCTCCCTCCCCACCAAAAAAATTATACCACAACAACTACTACTAAAGATATATATATATATATCTTTATATATATATTTAATATATATAAAATATATTAAAAAATCTTTACCTTGTCCAGATATCGTTTTACTCTCTACCTGACTCCTGAAGAGAGCATGTTTGGAGTTTGTCTTCAGCAGTGTGCTGCCCAGAGCCCTCTGCATTCCTCTCGAGCAGAACCTGTGTGCTCTGAACAAGCTGTGGACAGTTCCTTCTTCTAAAAGAGAGGTGGATTCCATTTGGATTCATGTGCCTGTTAATTTGAAAATGAGATAAAGACACGGTTAGGCTTTTAATGATAAATAGAGCCTAAATAGCTTCAAAATAGTTTTACACTGTCAGTATATAAAGGTAAAATAAACTAGAAATGATGCTTAGTAGTTGTTATTTTATTTTTACAGGATGTATGAGGGTTGCTCCGAAAGTAATGCCTTCTGTTTATTTCCATGAAAATTTCAATGGGCACAAAGAGCACAATAACACTACTTGATAGAGCGAATTCTCAGATATGAAACAATATTTTTTAATATACTCACCACCATAAGTGTGCATTTTTACCATGAGAGTCTTTGTGCCATGCTTGCAAACTTCTGCATGGCTATCTGGAATATGCCTTGTATTTCATGAAGCTGTCACTGCTGCTGAAATTCACCATTCTCTGCCTCACTGTGTTCACATCTATTGCTTTGTTTCCATAAATGTTCAGAAAGCATCAGTTTACGTCAATAGGTGCAATTTTTTTCTGCATGGGGGAACTGAATCCCATGCCTTTCCTCCATACGCACTTCCATGTCAGAGGCCATTCTGTCAGACTGCCCTACTGCAGCCACCTGTCACACAGCAACAAAATGTCATGGAAAATTAGCAATAAGGTTCAACCACTATTGCCATCCCATGGATATCCTCCTTTGACATCATTGTATTAACATCATAAAATAGGAGGCATTACTTTTGGAGCAGCAGAAATTTAATGGTTTAGTTTTGCTATGTTGCTTGTTGGTATATGTACAACACTTGAGCTTTCTTTTTGAGCTCCCATATTAGATATTGTGCTTTGTATTAAATCTAAATTGTACTAATCGTAATTGCCCCTTTTTGCCTGGTAAATTCTAGGAAAGATAAGAAGAGTGGCTTAAATTCTATAAGGAAATTTATAGCTTTACTGGCAAAAGATTAACACTGTATTGACCCACTTTGGCATTCTTTTCAAGACCAACATTAAAGGAGATTTCATCATCTAAAACCATCCTAAATATCAAGCATTAGCCTGTTTCTGATGTAGGAAAATATTTCTACTCTTATTAAAAGTAGTAGTAAACATGAAACAGAGAAAAGTTCGATCAAGACCCTCTAATTGGCTTGACTCATTTAAAATAAACATAGAACTTCCATCTCCCAGAACAGTGAGTAAAATCACCCTTGTTCTCCCTGTGATACTTTTGCTGACATGCACTTGCAGCTGGGCAGATAGATTTTATTCATTCAATATTTCTATAGGAGGGACTGCCACTCAAGCATTCATTTGTAAGAGTTGTATAATTAATGTTAGTAACAGTTGCTTAAGAGCTGTGGTTTCTTGTAAGAAGATTCTTCACTTCAATTCTGCCACACAGTGTAATTACAAATTCTTGTTTCTTACCATACTGCTTTTGTTTGAAAAACAGAATGTCTGAGCAGTTAATATGCTTATTTGCATATGGTTATGCCACAGCACACACCAGCAACTTTGTTCCCTTATGTAATTATATCAGCTCAGATTTTTCCTACGGCTTTCTTCTTCACCTCCTTCTGCCTTCACTAGCACTAAACTTCTCTGCAGGAGTTGCTACATATTTTCCTTAGCCCAAGCAATACTTAAAAGTTTAATCATACTGAATTGAGCAGTGGGCCCAGGTAAACTTAATGAGGTTCAACAAACCTAAATGGAAAGTCTTGCACCTGGATCGAGGCAAACCCCATTATCAAGAAAAGCTGGGGGATGAAACAACTGAGCACAACCTTGCTGAAAAAGAATGGAGTGGGGTGGTGGTGTGGGATGGGGATTGGTGGATGGGAAGCTGGATGTGAGCCAGCAATGTGCCCTCACAACCCAGAAAACCAAACATATGGCTGCATCCAAAGCAGTGTGGTCAGCAGGGTGAGGGAGGTGATCCTGCCCCCCTGCTCTGTGCAGGTGAGGCCTCACCTGGAGTGCTGCATCCAGATGTGGAGTCCTCAGTACAGGAGATACATGGATCTGTTGGAGTGCATCCAGAGGAGGACCATAAAAATGTTGGAAGGGATGGAAAACCTCCTGTGAGAACAGGCTGAGATCTAGGGCTGGTCAGCCTGGAGAAGAGAAGGCTGAGAGGTGACCTGATAGCAGCCTCAGTATCCAAAGGGGAGCTATGGAAAAGAAGGGGACAGAGTCTTTAGCACACCAGTGGAAACCTGTCAACTTTACTGGGATTGTGTATGTGGATGTAAAAACAGAAAACAACAGGAAGGCTGAATTGGTACTGGACTAATGCTCTTGGAAAGCTGGCTCTCTATTCTGCTGGGATGAAGCAGTGGTGCAAAACCAACTGCAACCACACACTTACAACAGAGAGCCCTCAGTTATTCTCCCAGAGGTTGTCTTTAGTTGTCACTAAATTTGCTTGGAATGTAATTCCCTCTGCTATCTCATGATACCTCACAAACTTTTCATTTTCCTAATGGCTGTTTCCCTCTTATTTATTTATTTTTAAAGGGGAGGAATCTCATCGTCTTTATACTGCTTCAGTTTGTCACATCTGTGTTTAAGCACTTTCTGTTAATGCTTAGATCTACACTTATAGAAGTAGGGATGGGAGCCTTCATCATAGCTTTTAGACACTTGTACTAGAGGAGGGAAAAATAGGTCTTTGCAGTTAATTTAATGTACATAGTAAAGCAGCCTTTGAAACAGATGAGATTTGGATATATTTTCATTTGCACAATATTTTCGTCAATAAAATATTAGGGTTTTTTTTTCTTTTCCAAGTTGTACGCAAGTTTTGTCCATGCAAACAAAAGCATTATTTTACTTTCCTACAAAACTAGTATGTGAAAGAACAAAACTCTTTGCCTTCAGAAAATTATGCAAGAAAACTACTTTAATCTTACATCAAAACAAGACAATAAGTATGTTGCTGCAAAAGACATAGTAAAAGTGTTTTTAATTACTCCTATGATTCTATGTGATGAAGGTAAAATTACAGCTTCAGATTTTTGGTAGGAAGGAATTATACCTTGTACTATCAATGCTTGAGGAAATGCAGGATGTTTCCATTATAAATAGATTTGAGATTTCAGCCTTTTCTTGCTGTTTCTCTGCCCCCTCCTACATTCTGTGGGACACAACATTCTCTAATAAATACCTCCTCCAGCCCAGACTGCAGCATTTGAATTAGCAGAGCTCACCACATCCCTGGAGGGATGCTCAGTCTGGAGGAAACACTGATCTGTCCTCCTCTTCTGACTCTGTCAGAAGCAAAGTCTGGATCAAACATCCTCAAAACCAAACACTCTTGTGACAGAAGAACAGATGGATGTCCACAATTTAAAATCTCTCTGGAATTTTACCGGGATATCCAGCAGTATTTCATTTTTTTCTTGTGGATGTCACTGTTTTATTAAAGACTTAGATTAAAAAGTATCATCTTACAAAACAAAACATTCTAATGAGTTTTGTGGTCAGGTAGCAATTATGTTAGCTTTTCCTAAAACTGGATGCATTCAAATTCTCATCTAATTACATTTTCAAAATGAATAACAGAAGTGAAAGGTCATGGTATGATAGCCAGTGTATTTTGTTTTCATCTGGAAAGGGTACAAGTATAATTTCAATAGAAATGGTTTGAGAGTATGCTTGATAATTTGTAATTAACTCTCCAGGGTGCTGTGAGGCCTAATTAATTACTTATTGGAAAGCATTTGGAGATCTTTGGATGAAAGTTGCTATAGTAATGCCAAGAATTGCTGTTATTGTTATCGCTAGGTGTTTTCCATCCCCAAATGCGTTTAGCTGGAAAATGTACCTTTATTACCTTATACTGTCTTACAAACAAGACTAATCTGATGAAAAGTAGTATTTAAAATCTAAGAATAATTTTCTCTGCAGTGGAAAGCTGAATATGTTTATTCTTAAAATGTGAACATAATTTATGAATAAATCAAATACATAAATTGCACTATGAAGTTCCACAGCAATAACGCATTTATATTCTCCATCTACAGACAAGCGAGTGCATCTATCTATAGAGTTTTTCTTCTGTTACGAAACTTTCTTCAGTGTTAGGAAACTACTGTATCATGATTAGTGGTTTTTTCACCCAGCATTTTCCCCGAAGTCTGTCAACAAGAATATGCCACATAAATGCAATTAAGTCAAATTAATGTAGTAATCTAGAGTCAAAAATATATTAAGATTCCTAGCCAAATTCGAATGATACCTCACTGAAAAACGTTGAGAAGCAAATCCACCCCAATGAGTGGAACTCATCTCGAAGAAAGAAGATGGATGATATTTCATCTCCCAAAAGTCACAAAAGGGCAGCTTTGAAGAAAGCAAACATTTTGCTAGCTAAAGCTAAAGCATTTAGCTAAATCACATTCAGTAACCCTTAATCTTACCTACATGTTTATCATAAGTATTGAAAGCCCTTGAAAATACAATTCGCGAAGGAAATATTCCTGAGGTTTCCTCTCTGTAAAGAGTAAACAACAAAGAGGTTAAAGCAGGAGGCTTTGTTACGCTCTTCTTAGACAAAACAAAGGTAAAATTTGAAATGAGCGTCTTCCAAATGCAAATCTACTCTGCAGGAATCCTGCTGGTGTTAATAAGAGGATGGTAAAAACAGACACCAATATGCATGTGATCTATGGTGCTCATAATAAATATATACAGAAATACTGTTTACTAATAGTAAGTCTTTGTGTTTTCTCCAGAAGAAAACAGATCTTAAAATTTATTGCTTTTAATATTTTCCCCACATAGTAATACATTTATGAATAAATCTCAACATGTGCACAAGATAAATATACAAACCTTAAGATTTTTTCCTTGCATTGGTGTTGAATGCAGAGTTCCCTCAAGCATTAGCTGTCTCTAACAAGCAGGTTGCCATGTCTCTCTGTTTACCTTGTCAGCAGTGTTCATTTCTGTTATCACTCTTCTGGAAGAACAAAGTTTCTAGATATGCCTCAAAGGTGAACATAATTATGCTGTTTACATTGTTATTCCTATAGGGATCATAAAATAGTACTTAGAACAATGTTTACAATCATCAGTGAAGCAGAAATCGCTCTGTACATACCAGAAATGTAGAAAACAATCCCCTTCACTAACTAATTACAGATGGGACCACACTGTATAAAGATCTCCCATTTCGCCTGTGATCTAAGTTCTGGGCTCTTCGATAGCCTGAAGCACCCAACAATTATGCTGTCTATCAAATCAGAATTTCTCTAAGGTATTTTCTTTTCACCGGGGCCACGCAGACAATTTGACTTGCCAGTTTTTAAATTATATTCAGAGCAAGGCAGCAAATAAACCAAATATAACAAAGCATAATTTAATGTGCCAACTAAAACGCACCCTTCTTCCATGGGAAACTTTTTTCTCACTATGCCTCATTTCATTTAATCGTTACTGTTAGACCTTAGGACAAAGTTTACTGAAGCTCACATAAATGTTTCTCCTTTACCTTCCTTTGCTTTGGGTCAGACATGTGCAGCAGTAGGGTTCACTGATGGCAGGCACTGAGCAGGGGTCCTGCAGTACCACTGGTCCTCCCCTCCAGCCTCTGAGCCACCAATGTGTGCACTGAGAACTAGCTACAGCAGCAACACTTCTGAAAGCTAATTCTGTAAAATGTAGAAAAAGTACTGGTTTAAGACAACGTAGCAAAGATGTGCATTGCTCATAGATGATGACTCACAGGCAGTTGGGTGTTATTACAGAAACTGGTGTTTTCCTTGTTTCCTGATTGTTAAGCACCAGTCACTCTGTTCTGTTCAAGCTAAGATAGCTGTGATGTGATCCCACGTTCACATTCTTCCTATTACTATCTTTAAGCTTATTCTGATTGATACTTTGCATTCATCACATGCCCACTTGGTAGTTAGCTCTCCACGCTGTTTGCTGGAGGGAGCAAGGGATGCATCAGCCTCATCATATGTTTGTGGGGAAGGCAGCAACACAAGTTCAAACTAATCAGCCAGCATCATCAAATATGCATCATAACAGCCTGAAAACAATCACTTTGTAGAGAGGAAAAATAAGAGAATAGGAAATAGAAAACAGCAAAAACATTTTTTGAAGGAGTTCCTGGATCTCACTGACCCAGCAGCGATAGTTTTGGAAGTTGTTATTACTGATATATGTCCCCTGGTTCACCTGGACAGCATAGCATCTAGTGAGCTCTGCAGGATAGCCATGTTGTGGTGTTGTCCCATTATGAACACCTGTGAGTCTCCCAAAAACCTAAGTGATGAACCCAGGGTAGGGGCAGAGGGAAGCAGAGCTGCTTGGTAGCAGAATGAGATGTATTTAGGTGCTCCATAACTAAGACTTTGGTCTTAAGTCACACTTTAGAAATCACGGTCCAGAGACCAAACAGTTTCATGGGGTTTTCAATCATTTGAATTCGTTTCTATCATCTGGCTCAGGATGAGAGCTGGGGAAGCCACTGGGAACATAGCCATGGATAACAGTAAGGTCAGGGATTACATCAAACTGTGAAGCTTGTTCTTAACACAGTGCTTCCAGCTGCAAAACTCAGGCCAAACCTTGGGTTACTGCTGTCACATTCATTTAGGAAGTGACAATCATGGAAGAGAGGACAGAAGATTCCACTAGAGGTATACTACACACATCGTTTTCACATCCTGTCTCTTAGATCCTGATCTCGTTAGACTTGTTGCCAGCTTGTTAAAACAAAGTCCCAAAAAGAAAGAGATATTTTTCAGTCACTCACCAGACCGAAGTAAGTCATTTTTACATGATTTGCTGCATTTTTTCACCATCTATGCAGTATATTGATTTTCTTTTTTAAATTATTTTTTATTTTTCTCCTCTGTCGTTCACTATGTTCTGTACTTATACTGTTAAAACTGAGAGTGGAGTCTATCTTGGCTGCCAAACAGTTCCACATTAAAAAGCTTCTGCCATTTCAAATGCATCAGTTTTTCAACTGTGATCAGATGATGAAGACGAAGTTTTGGAGTGCTTGTCTTTCCAGGATCCAATTAATATTATCCCCTGAAAATACGGAAATATTTAGAACTTCTTAAATATAAGAAAAAAACAATAACAAAAAACCAAACCAAACCAAAAACAAAACAAAAACAAACAAACAAACCCCAAACTTATTTCCTCTCCTCTCCTCTCCTCTCCTCTCCTCTCCTCTCCTCTCCTCTCCTCTCCTCTCCTCTCCTCTCCTCTCCTCTCCTCTCCTCTCCTCTCCTCTCCTCTCCTCTCCTCTCCTCTCCTCTCCTCTCCTCTCCTCTCCTCTCCTCTCCTCTCCTCTCCTCTCCTCTCCTCTCCTCTCCTCTCCTCTCCTCTCCTCTCCTCTCCTCTCCTCTCCTCTCCTCTTTCCCCCTTTTCTTTCCCCTTCCCCTTGCTTTTTTTTTTTTTTTTTTTTTTTGTTGATATCAGAAGAGAATCTGAGTCAATGCACCCCACTTTCCGTAAGTCGTGCCTAGTGTCTGTCTGCCAGAATGTGATAGAATGGCTGAGCTTGGAAGGGAACTTAAAGATTGCCTAGTTACAACCCCATCCACATACAGAACTAACACCCACTAGATCAGGCTATTCAGTCACACAGTCTTGATATAAAAGTCTTGTTAAAATCAAATTTATCATTTCCATTGCAGTTTTCAATATATATGTATTACTTTTTCCTCAGTAACTCCTTTATTTTCTTTATTGTGACCATATTCTAATTTTAATGTAGATAAAATCATGCACACATTCTCAGGTGGACCAGGAGGACTAGAATATATTCAAGAAATCTGATTCTAGGAAGCTCTAAATTACATTGTAGCAATAACAATCAAGTATGGCTCATTTCCTTGGCATTAATGACTAACTGGGAGAGACGATGGCCTCAAGAAGTAGTCATTGTTTTATTAGGGATTTTTAATTAGAAAAAATGTTAGAAAAAAAGGCTTCTCTGTGTTTAAGGGAGAAAAAGTCCAATCACTTTGAGCAAGTAAAAAGTCTCTTTTAAATATTTAATAATCCTTGGTTAATCCTGTAGCACACCGGTGGTTTCTGCTGACTTCATCTTTTCTCCAAGTGTTTGCATTTGTCCGATCCCAGAAGGATCGCTGCTGATGTTTTGCAAAATGAAGCATGCAGATTTTAAGCAGCATTTGTAAATAGATTGTTCTCTTTTGGATAATGATTTACAACAACAAGATTGCTTATGACAGGCAGCTCTTTCTGACTTTGAGTTTGTCAGCTAGAATGTACTGAAAATGCGTGAGGAAAAGGAAGACTGGAAGATTACAAAGCCTTTAACTCTGAATAAACAGAAGAGACGGATTTGCAAACCAATCCACTTTGCCTCTCTTAACAGAAAAATGCATTGGAATAAATCATTAAATAAACTACTTTCAAACAAGTAGTTTGAAAGTAGGGAAATGGGTAGGAGATGAAACAAGATCATCAAAAACTGTGGCAGGGAAAACTGTATTCTTTTATAACAAGGTGTGTACTCAAATTGAAAGGATCTCAATGAGTTGTGGAATTGATCCAGGAGAAAAATATCAAATGAAATAAAATATAAAATAAAATAAAGGTGCTATGGTGATATTCAAAAGGAACAAACTTCAAGTTTAACAGGGAACAATCAAAAGCATTAGTCTTATAAAACTCTCATTATATACAGGTGTGTAGACATGGCTACCATCTTGTTGATGTGGAAAGAAGAGGTGTGGTACTAAATGACAAGGCAGTACAGAGAGTGAATTCATAGATAGAGGATGAAAACATTAGAGAACAGTCTGAGCTACTTGAGGACACATTTTTCTACCCGTGATTTGCCAGAACAAGTGGTGCACAAAGTTTGTACTGATTTGATGCCCAAACAACTTGCACATTACCATCATCTGGTAGGCTCTGTCTTTAAGATATGTTATTTGTAACTTAAAATGGGATTAGTGACTGTGACAATGTTTTCTGTTGAGTAGACTCTTGATGACTCTGTCTTTGTTAACTTTTTTGTCTTTGCTTTGTGAAATTATGTGCCATTTACTCACCATGTTTTGTAAATCCTCTGCAGTAATAACTACATGTATCAGCCCTTCTGTCTAGTCAGTTGAGATTTGACAGCCTCTGTTTGCTAAACGTATCATTTCCCCGAGACTTTGGAACACACTTTTCATATTCCTCCATTCTCATTATCCAGCTAAGGTCCTCATAACATATGGTCCTATTTTCCTAATTGCATTCACTGCTACACGTCAAACCAAGCTAATCTTTCAAACCGTCAGGCTAATCAGTACAAAATGCATGGCTACTGTTTGCACACATGCTGGTAACGAGGTGGGAACAGGACCTACACAAATCAGAAAATGCCACTGAATCCCAGCTGGGTTGTTTATTTCTCCTTTGTTATCAAAGATGATCTGAAATGCATCTTCTTTCTCATTTACATTTTCAGAATCATTTTCCCGGCAGATTGCTACTTACACTAGAATCTGATGTCCTACCCAGCCAGACCTTCACCCTAAGATAGGGCTTTGGCTAATGATTTCCATGAGACAGATCTTAAGGTGAATGATTAAAGTTGTTCAGGATGTTATTACTATTCACAAGGATGTACAACGTATAATTTAACCGCCTCTAAGGATGCAGCAATGTAGAGATAGCCAGTGCAGTAATTACCACTCAGTTGTAGGTTTCTTATTTTGTAAAAATAACAGATAACACACAGTCTGTAATTTACTTATCATACCTCTGACATAATCACAGCAAGTCTGATGATTCCCCTAAAGCATCTTAGCTGGGAACAAGCAGAGGGAAGTGATGGGATGGGTTAATTTTTGTTTTTAATGGTACAATCATACACTATAACAAAGTCAAAGAAAACTCCATGCTTGCATTGTAAAAATGTTTGGTTCTGGGTCTAATTGAAACATCTTAGTCAGTTCCATCAAAACTGCACTAATTCAATAGATCTGAACAGAATTCTAGTTTTTCTTTAGTAATAATCAATGAATTTTCCCTAATCTTGGATATCAAACTTTAAGCCCGAGCCACCAGTGCACTCCTGAAGGTGCTGAAATAGCTAAAAACTTTAACCATGTAAATTTCAACAACTAAATGCAGAATGCACACACAAGAAAAGAACACTCATTGAGCCATTCAGCAATTGTATGTTGACAAAGTTGTTTTTTGTCATTCAACATAGAAAACATTTTGAGTTCCCCAATACAGCAGGCAGGCAGAGGTGAGGCTGATGTAGCTTCCTGCTCCTGAGGCCCAGTGTTCAGGCTGAGCATGCCTTCCCTACAGGCACATCATATTGGATCAGATTACTAACTATATGCAAGCAGAAGTAACTGTTTCAAATATAATTAGTACAAATCCTCAGAAGCCTTCACCAGAAACTAGCTTCTGTAACAGGGGTTATCACCTTTCCTGCTCAGTGGACAGCCCTCTGTCAGGCACAGGTCTGGGGTTTACTGCTCTTGGAACAGTCCAGCCTGATGCCTAGCCCAGGCTAATGAACAGCAAATGACAGAAAGGACTTTATTTGCCTACATAAGAGGAATGAATGCACAATTAAAGGGTCTCGTTTCTCTCGCATGTATCATGTCTCAGGCAGCACTTTCAAAATGAGAACTGTGAAACTGTCTTCTACAAGAGAAACCTAAGTACTGCTCCATGGATACGTATGAATCCACAGAGGGACTCTATTTAGTGCTTTAGTTTGATCTCTCATCTGAAGTTGCATCTGAAGTAACATCAAAGCACAATTTTGGATACATTTTTTCTTACATGCGTTATGTGGAGCTGACTTTATATAATTCAACTACTTCAACTCAGACTAGAAATCAAGTAGATAGTTATTCAGTGTGAGATATGTGGCAGTGCTAGGAGAGGTATATAGGAACTGGCTCTGCGTGGGGAGTGATTAAATAGGTTTGAACATAATCTGTTTGGGAAAGCGATGCCTGAGGTGGGATGTCATGGGAGGAAGTTATGAACGAGACAGAAGAAGTTAATAGGCAGCAATTATTCACAATCCCTTGCAATGGAAGAGTTTGGGAGTGTGCAATAAATTAATTTGTGTAATTTAAGAATAGGCAAAGGTCAAAGTTTTTTTCTTGTGCAGCCATGATTAAACTGAAGAACTGACTATTATAGGGTTTTATGGATAATAAAGTCATAGAAAAGTTCAAGAGCAATTAAACCAATAGAGGGAAGAAATGCACATCTGGGGCCAATCATCACAAGATGTGGCTGCCACCTCTCTGAGCTGAGGGTGAGAGCAGAAGGGCTAAACCACGCTCTCATTCCTCTGCTACTTGACAACAGCCACTGCCAGCGATAAAAAACTGAACTGAACAGCTTCACAGCCATCCTTATGGCCATGTGCCATATTCTGAGATTTCCTCTGTACACAGAGGTCTCTTAGCAGGTAGCTTCAACCCTGTCCAGTGCAGAGTCACGTCCCACAAGCAAAAGACCTGGGGTTCCATGCTAAGCAGACAGAGCTAACCAATAAAAATTGAAACTGGTCACAAAAGCTACCAAATGACTTGCTTCTAAACATATTACTAATGTGCAGCTAATGGCCAAAAAAAAACCAAACTGTAATTAAGTACATGAGATACTTCTCTGTATTTTATAGGCACTTCGAAGCAAAGAAGAAAAAGGATGCTTAGGAGCTTGAATTTTCAGATTCAGATAATTAAGTTTGGCATTAGAGGCTTATTAAAATATATTGCCCAAGAGACCAGATAGAATGTGAGATAGCTGGATACGAAACTCTCAGAGATAGAGAGAACAAAGCTTTAAGGCCTAAATGACCTTTTACAGTTCCTGAATATCTTATGATACGATGTTTGAAAATGAAGATTGCCAAACAGATGGAGCTGTTAACGAATTTAGGAAACAACATGACATGTGCTCAAAGGAGCTTTAGGAAAAAACTTTGTTTCATGTGAAATCCGGTGGGTCAGCTAAGATCAATCAAAAGTAAAGGAAAAGGAGAGGAAAAGGCAAAACTTTTTTGTTAATTAAAGCCAGAAGATACAAAGGGATAGCTCCAAATCAGCTGCAGCTTTTGTGCATCCAGATGATGCCTCCAACTGGCTTCGGTACACAGCAGCATAGATAGTTCACAAACGACTTGGAGGAATGGAATTGAAGCTGACAGGTATGTGACAGAGCTAACTGCTATGGCTTATGCCTAAATAAGTGAAATCAATTAGACGTAGAGAAAAACAAAGGATACTGAGCTAGCAGTCAATTGTTAAGAAAAGAGCTCTAAAATTTTTTTTGAAAACTAAGAGTTACCCTTTACCTTCTTTTGCTGTAACATTTAAAGTATATAATTCACAGACGAAAAACTAACTTTGCTGCCCGTGGAATACCAGAATATTTTTAACCCCTATTATTTACTACTTGGCAAAAAACTGAGTTTCTCTATGAAACCTGGTCTTAAGAGCTTTTAATTTAATGCTAGCCAGCTGGATGAGCAGTTCTCTGCCTCCTGGAGCACAGGACAAACACAACAACATGGCTGTTACCCACTGCTGGTATGACACGTCCCCTCAGACATTGCACAAAACATTGCACTGATGCAGTTATCTGGCCTCGAAATAATGAGATGTGCATCACTACAGTGCTTGTGGTTTTCTGTTCCACTCACATTCATGGAGAACTGAATGAAGAAAAAAAACAAAAACATTTCTCTGCTTAGATAGCAAGCTGAGGAAATAGTTCAGCCCTGCAAAAGGCATTTCTGGACAATAAGCCCCTGCATGCCAGCGTGCTTTCACAAGATGATGCCATTTAGGCTACTGTTCCTGACATAATCTTCTGTTTTTTAAATGGAATTAACACTCTGTTTTCTTGACTTTCTATGAACAGCGACCAGCAATTTCACTAGCTAGTCCAAGAGCAAGGGAACAAGAGGCAGTAATTGACAAAGGGCTTGACATCTGGATCATGCAGCACCATCTGATGGCACCATGGAGCAGTTGATGGCTGCTGCCACAGTCCCTGTCTAGGAGGAATCCAGTGCTCAGAAATGGGGCCAAATCCCTGAGGAAGGCGTGTGTTTATTTGGTATATATTTCTTATTCAGTTGGGGTTTTTTTTGTTTTTTTTTTTTTTCATACTTACAGTTTCTCTGAATTTTCCTTCTCACCAGAAAAGTTCATTTCAGTTTAAAACTCTCAGCTTGTTTTCTGTGATTGGAAAAACACTGTTCCCAGCAGCAACTCAAATTTAAGGTCCCAGGAAAGCGGAGCTGAAAGACGCCTGCATGTGTCTTAGCTACTGATTAGGCCCATGTCTTGCCAAAGTATACCTGACACAAAGGTTAGAGAAGCTTTCTGTTACATTTCATACCCGCCACAAAATATAAATGTTAATAATTTATTAACATTTGTTGTTAATATTGCAATGTCAAACATTCATAAGTCAACATGTCTGGACAATCTTCTCTTTTGCTCTCGTGCACTATATTGATGTGCTCTCTAATTACACTGTGGCACGCTTGTATTTCCACAGGACCCTGACTCATTTGGTGCACAGATCAACCAGGGCTCCTTTAATGAGTATGGCTAGTCAATATTTTATCTCAGCACCACTGTTAATTGTGCGGTTGCATCATATTTACCAGCATGGTTTAAACACTGCTTTGTGGACAGAGCTGCTAATCTCCACACTGACTTTCTAACCACAGTAATTGTTTCCCCACTTTTGTGGGGAATGACCATTGATCTTCACCTCCATGCCACAACCACAGGACAGTAGCCTGCTGATTATGTTGCAGGAGGCTGAAGTACAAACAGATGAAGAACAAAACAATTTGATAATGTTGACACTTGCCATCAGGCATCTGACTTACCTCACTACTTCACATCACCTGGAAAAGGGACCTGTTCACAAGCACTCTGACTCTATAGATGGAAATGCTTTGCTTTGGACAAAACTCTATGATTTTTCCCATTTAAAAGATTACTTAGGGACAAAAAATAAACCAACTGTAACTTGAAAATGATACAGAACTTACCACATTAAGTGAAATTAAGCACTTCTATTTGTCCAAATTACACTGTGTTTCTGTGATGTGCTCTTCAGACTTTCCCACTCTTCTCCCTGTCATCCTGGAGAGACAGAAAACATCCATTTCTGAAATCACAGAACCATAGAATGGCTTGTGCTGGGAGGCACTTCAAGGACTGTCAACTTCCAAACCCCTGCTGCAGTCAGGGCTGCCAACCTCCACATCTAATACTAGACCAGGCTTCCCAGGGCCCCATCCAGCCTGGCCTCAAACACCTCCAGGGATGGGGCATCCACAGGCTCTCTAGGCAGCCTGTTCCAGCACCTCACCACTCCCTTGGTAAAGAACTTCCCCCGGATATCCAACCCAAATCTCCCTCCTTCAACTTAAAACCATTTCCCCTTGTCCTGCCATTATCTACCCTTGTAAAGATTTGACCCCAATATAATATAGCATTATGTGGAAATAATTCTCACCTGCTTCAGTGGGCTTGTCTGGACTCTTAGAGAGGGATGAAATGCTGAACTGTTCTTTAACATGCAAGAAAGAAGAAGAGAAAAAAAATCACATTTGAATTATCTTTACAGGGCACTACTAATTTTTCCACTTCATTTCTGTTTTCTTTTGGTGGTTTAAGATCACTCAGTGCTCCAGTGCTTCAGGAGAGGTGAGAGCAGGGCGGCACTTCTCCACAGTGTTATTTCCAGCCCTGAAAGCTTGCAGCTCAGTAGTGCAAGCCAGCAGAGTTCCTACATCTCTTACACCTGCAGAGTCCTTATCTCATCTTCCTGGAATTATATCTCAGACTTTTCATTGGTTATAATACAGTCAGGCTTTCCCCAAAAAGAATAATATCCAATGCTTAGTTCAACCTGGTAGATAATGTTTTCTCATGTCACTGCAAACAGGGATGAACTGATCCATGCAGTGACCTATGCTCTTCCCTCAGTCCCCCACCTCACAACTAACCAAATTATGCTTTGAGGCAACTAAGTTCAGAAAGGATGGTAAACCACGTACTCTCTTCCCAAAGCTAAAATAATCTGCATTTGTTTTGGAACACTCTCATGAATCACTTTAATCTTTCATTTCTTTAGATGCTTTTTTATTTCTTTCTATAAATTCCATCCTCTGTGAGTTGCAGTGTCCATTTCGGTTGCATTTGAAAACTCCTCAGATGAAGGTTTTAGTCATTTGCTTTTTGGTGAGTAATTGTACTCATTTTCAGCCAGAAGACTGTTAACCTTTAGAGACAGTCAATTGCCCTCTCCATGTACCTATCACTGTACTTACTGGTAGTGTAAGACTAAAACTTAATAACCTAGAAGAGATGAAGCATTAACTTTGCTCTGACAAAAACTCATTCGAAGTTTTAAGGCTAGAAATTTTCAAAGGAACCTGAAGGATTTGTTTCTTAAATAACCATAGTTTGATAGAGTTGATACTCGTTAAATAGCAGTCCATATGAATCAGACAGCATCTGCAGAAGTTTTTTATATTTTATCGTAATAACTACTTGAGTTCAAAGACTATTGCAGAAAGATATTGCCAAATATACACAATGCACAGATGTATATATTCCTTTTATCGATTATGAAATCTCGTTTTTCTTTAGAAAACGAATCCTAAGTACTTAAATTAAATGATGGCTATCTATATGAAAAACAAAAGGAGATTGTGATTATCTGTAGGCATATTTAACTTTCTGGATCTTTGAAACAATGACATTAGAAGAAGTATTATATGCAATAAAAATACAAAACAAATATTACAACACGGTGCTCTTGATAGTAACTTTATAAGCACCAAATTATAAATGATTGTGCAAACAGAGTAGTGATACATTTTTTTACAGTTTACATGCATTTCATCCCATTCTCTGGAAAGACTCATTCAGATAAAGCTCAAGGTGACCTCAAGGATAACAACTGTTTAAGTGATGTGAGGGGGGTGAGCTCTTTGTCTGTCTCCTTGGAGTGCAAGATGAGTTTGAATTTCCAGCTCTTCCATCTCCATCTACTTTCTCTCCTCTTTGCCTTGGAGAGCCACAGTGCACTGGAGTGGGACATTAGGGACAGAAAAAGATGAGTTCTAAGGATGACCAGTCTTACCTAGAAGATAGAATGAGGAAGACAGGAAAGACAGGAGAAGATCAGACTGGCTGGGCAGTTCTCCTCAGTCTCAGACTTCTAACATAAGATGTGTGAAAGGAATTACAGGAGGTGGATTTTAGGAGGTGGGTTTCAGGGAAAAGAGATAGGAGAGGATGAAGACAATGTCTGAGACTGCTGTCAGGAGACACATAGAAGAACAATATCATCTAAAATACAAAACAAGAAGAAGAAGTTTTTATGGGCTTGGTCTCATTTTTCTTTCATTTCCACCCATGAAATGAGAGAGCACGTGGCCTTTTTCTTTGGTCTGGAAGGAAACTGGATCTGCAAAATTTTTCTTAAGCAGATTTGCTTCCCTTGCCTTCTCACTTTCCATATCATGACTACCAGCAGCCTGCAGCAGGGAGCTTGAGGTGTACACACATGGCTCTTTCCTCATCCCCATTTGCAAGAAAAGATCTCATTTTTAGAAGCCTTTGTGTGGGCTTAAAAAATTCATAGTAAAATTAATCCTTTTCACAAGTGCTCTAAATTCTTAATTCCCCAAATGTTAAGAACGTTTACTGCTGAGAAATAGCAGAAACAAAATTCTTACTGCTAAACCCCTCTGCCTACTAAAAGGTGAAAACTTGTACTACTTAACAGCCTCCAGATGATACATTCTCCTGATGTGTCAATTTTCAGGTGTTTCATATTTTCTGCAGTCAAAATTACATAACTTTTTAAAGCAATAGCTCTGGTCATTTTTATTTATTTATTCATTTGTCATTTTGACTTACTCCTTCAGATGATAATCAAGTGGAGGAGCTAAAAACATTAATGTTATATTATATTTATCATTATCGGGCAACTCTTAAGCAAATCCCTTGCCAAAACTAGAAAGGAATATCCCTACAAAGGTATTTAAGAAGAGACAATACCTGCTTTGGTGCTCAGTCCATACAAACTCTTTACGACAACTGAATTTAAGAAGACATGGTCAAAGCTGGAAATCTTCCTTTGTTCAAATTAGAATGAACCGTCCTGAAACAGCATTTCAGCTCCTTCTCAAACCCTCAAAAACTCAAAGGTGTAGTTAAAGAAATGTCCTGCATGAAAAAATAAAATGGAAACCTTAGCACTATAGGGAAGTTTCTGCCCAGACAAAGAACACACAGCAATAAAACATAAAAATTATAACCAAGCAGCACATATTGAGGCATATTAACCAGTCATCACCTGATCCTGCTGGCATGGTAATTCCATAGAAACACTGGGGAAATGACAAAAATGAAGGGAATGAGGATTTTCATCAACCGGTGCCTGGCAGAGGTATAGTCTCGTGTTGTTAAATGTGTGGCAAAGCCAGGCGAGCATAAGCATTAGCTCTGCCAAAGAGTTACATTCAACTGTGCTTTCTAATTCTTTTATTGAATAATTAGATGATAATGTAACACAAAATGTCACCAGCTTCTCTACCATACGCATCTGTTCTGCTGGGTTAGAATTACGCAGCCAGAACAGAGGCGTTAGTTAATCTTGATGAATTTTAAGAAACAATGCTATGCCATTTGCAATTTAAAATTTTTAATTTAAACCTATTTGGCTGTTCCAAAACACTTCCTCCAATAATTCTTGAATAATTGATTTAATTATTTTTTTTTTTTTTTTTATCTCACGGGACTTAGTTGAACATTTAGCTTCAGCCATATTCTAAGTTGGATTACTATGTCAAGCATCTTTCATATTTATACAAAATAATTATATCCCCTGATAAACAACATCAATTTTCCCAGTGTCATCATGGCAAGGCACACTGGCATGTAAGACAGTTTGGCCTTGTCTTTTTAGGGACACGTCTGGTCAAGCACAGATTTACTAGGAAGATTGAAATCTTTGTCAAAAGCCCAGTATTAAGGTTTTTACAATATATATTATATTCATAGAACTATTGAATGTTTTTCATTGGAAGGGACCCTTAAAGGCCAGCTGGTCCAACTCCTCAGCAAGGAAGAGGGACACCTACATCTCCATCATATTACTCAGAACCTGGTCCAATCTGACCTTGAGTCTCTCCAGAGATGAGGAATCCACCACCTCCCTGGGCAACATGTTCCAGTGCTGCACTATCCTGATATTACACAATTGATGTAATGTCTGCTTTCTTTCTACCTTCTTTCAAATTGAAAGAAAATATTGATGTGAAAAGATAACTTGTTCTGAGACAAGGCAAAGAAAATAAGTGACTAAGGCATATTCCCAAACTTACGATGCAGCCAGTGTTAGGATGAGAGCTACCACATCTATCTGTGCATTGTTCCATGTTTTGGCATGTCTACTGTCATGAGTTAAACAAAGTAGTGAAATAGCCATGGGTAGCATTTCATAATTCATGTGGAAATCACTGTAAACACCTCAAGTTCTGCACTGCTAGCCTGTATGAGGGCATTTGTCTCTGCTAGGATCTGGCCCTGCAGCCACAGAAGAGGTGGTGAGGATCACATCTGCAATGTGTATCCATGGGATGAGCCCACAGATGTGGTTTCATGCTGAGTCCAATGCAAACCACAGGCTTTTTCCAATCCAGGACACCATATGCTGCTTGGAGTGTGACAGTGGAGAAACTCATGTTAATAGCAGGAAATCTGCGCATGAAGGTTTGTTAATAAAATATGCACGGATGAAGGAATCCATTGCACACAACATCCTTTGGCGTAGCTGTAGAGGATGTTCTTTCACTCTGAGAACATGTGGGAGGACAGCTGTAGGGGCTGTGTCCCCCTGTGCTTTCACAACCCAGTCATGAATTTCTTCTGTCAATCTGCTGCTTTCGTGCTTCATTTGGCAAATTTATTAGCTATGCAGTACATCACAGCCCTTTGAAAAACAGTTTAAACATATGTAGTTCTTCTTTATAATCATTAGTTCTCTGTTTTCTTAACTACTAAGCCAGACAGTGGCTTTCTATAGTGTGCTTTTATTAAGAATGTTCACTGTACTTACATTTTTCATCATTATCTGTTGGGGCTTTTCAGTCACTCCTCTTGACACAATGCCTGAAATTGAAGAAAACTGAAATATGTTTGATTCTCCTAAGCTGCCTGAAACACTTCTCCAGATTCCCAGCAAATCAAGCAATGTTTATTACTCAATTTTCATAAATCACGAAGTCTCCTAGAAAGCTCCCTTTTCTTGTTATATTTATGATTTAAGAGAAACAATTATCACTGCCTAGCCTTATTTCAGAGCTGCAGTTTTCACATGCTGAGAGCACTGTGATTTCATTAATAATCAATAAAAAGGCAAAAGAAACTTCCCCTTCAAGCATCCTATTCACTATGAAAGAATGTTCTAGTTTAAGGCAAAAATGTAATGCAGATGGATGATGACAATATCACTGGAAAGATCTTCAGGCATTTACATATTTTTCTGATTCCAAAACCCATTAGAGAAGTCAGGCACATTTCACAGTCACTTCTGAGCACTGTGAACACTGTGAATTTAATAATAATAGGAGTTCCAAGTCATTGCTAGCATAGTGCTAAATGCAACCTGCGTTTCACAGAGGCTTTTTTCCTAAATGACAATCTCAACAAGTCTAGACAGATTTTTTCTCCTACACGTTCACTGAGTTCTTCCCATTTTGCTACTGAACAATTTCAGCAGCAACAGCTGCAGTGAAACGATGCAGCCAAAAACAAGCATAAAGCTACAAACCTTCAGTGGATAGTTGCATGAAAACCTCTTTCTCTACCAAAAGGAAAAAAAAAAAAAAAAAGTATATCTTGAACATCTTGCTTTTATATATCCAAATAATAAAAAAAAAATCATATTCTCTGATGGTATCAGGGAATAGCTTGCAGCTGAATAGATACTACTAACATTTTCCTGCTAATATTATGACAGAAGCATTGTTATTACTGTGATGGTCTTGCAATATAATAGAAACAAGGTTTGTGGGGGGAGAGGTAATACCTTTTATTAAACTTGTTGGCGTAGCTAGAAGAACAGTGTGTCTGTGCCCTTGGTGCAAGTTTTGTGACCGAAAATATCTTTCTTTTCTTTTTTCTTCTACTGCAAGCAATTGGTCTTCTTCCTACAATGAATTCCCAATTAATTCATGCCGACTATGCTGAAGAATCCTCTAACCTTTGCTGTCTTTGGCACAGTCACTGACAGACAATAAAAATCTCACTGTAAACTGGCATCCAGAACATCTCCACTGCTTTTACAGGGAAAAATGTCCAAAAAGATGGGAGGAAAACAACCTGGGCTTAGCGAGCTGCATCCCCAGCCCATACAGGGCTTTGTCCAAAGGATGACTGTTTACGAGCTGAGACACGGGAGGTTTAGGTTGGAGGAAGTTTTTCACTCAGAGGATGGTGATGCACTGGAGCAGGTTGCCCAGTGGAGGGGGGGGATGCGCCATCCCTGCAGGCATTCAAGGCCAGGCTGGATGTGGCTCTGGGCAGCCTGGTCTGGTGGTTGGCAACCCTGCGCAGGGCAGAGAGTGGATGATCATTATCTTTTTTTCAATCCAGGCAATTCTATGATTCTAAGACCCACTGCTGGCTCGTATCTCATTGCCCCATGCTTGGTCCCAGCAAACAGCCAGGAGTAGGGCTGAGCCACGATGGCTCAGCTCCTGCAAAAACAAAGCTGGGACAAGGAGGGGTAACACCACTTGAACCAACAAAGACTTCTCTAAATTAGATGTCAATACAGAAGAAGACTAAGAGGTTGTCAGTTGTCAGAAGTGCCATCTTTTTATGATAATGGCAGGTACAAAGTCATTTATTTTTCACGTATTACATGGCAACACTTGTCTTGCAGTCAGGTATCAGAGGCATGCTTTCAGCCCTGTGCTTTTAATGAGGTGCTTGATCCTTGTGTAAAATCAGCACCACAGCCCTTATCCAGCAAGAACTAACAAGGAACTATAAATGGCCCAATTACCAGGCTGAAATGTCATTCACACATTTGTTATCTCCCACACCAACAGGGAAAAATAACACAGAGGCACAGTAGCTGAAGGCAAATTGCAATTACTGTCGATTGAACTAGGACTTGCGAAGATCTTCATGTAATTCAAGGCTTTAAAATTTAACGTGAACTACATTCAGTTTTGAACATCAGTTGGGTTCATTAATATTTAGGTTTAGATTTGCCAAAAAGTCATAATATCCTTATTAATAATATTAGCAGCTCTAACTGTTGCCAACATGATGCTGTACTTAGTTTTAACTCATTAGCTAAATCACTTTGGAAACAGTAGTGCATATGATGGAGGACTTCTGCAATATGTGACCATAGAGAAGCTGGACACCCTTCTTCCAAGTCACCATTACATTAGTGCACGACATGGCACTCAAATAAGAGCTTTTGAATATTGATCTTGTAATGGACTTTTCATGCAAATCTTAATCATTCTGTTGCTAAAGCACAGACTAGTAACCTTTGAAAAACACTAATGCACTATCCTCATCTAATTTAAATATTTGTATTTACTGTGATATAGGAGTGCCTATATAAAACAGTTTTCCCTGGCTGGTTGGGGGAAATATGATGACATTGTCATCTTACATATATAATATTTTAATTATAGGTAATAATATGTTCTACAGCAGAGAATGGTAGTGCTGTGGTCAGAGCATGGCGGCACTCAATTTCTCCCTACTTCCCATTTCTCAAAACACATCAGTTAATCCAAGCAGAACTCTGAAATAATGCTTTTCTCCACAGAACTAGCACAGGGAATTCCCATTGAGTAGAGATAATTCCTCACCATTTTCAGAAAAATAAGATTTTTTGTTCTTTTCTTGTCATGAAATGCTTTTTGGCTGCTGCACATTTGGATACATATCAATCAAAGATGAAAATGAAATAAAATTAATGCATTGAATGTTTCACATGCAAAGTGCCCAGGAAAACTACAGGGCATGTCTAGGTACAAGCACAATCAAGCTCCAATAGTCTGCTAAGAGTAATAGAATGGTGCATGCATTCACCCTCTTACCATGAGCTGTCAGTAAATTCACTAATTGGGGCTCTGAAATTGCTCGTTGTTGGTGCTGTCTGAAAGGCAAAGAGATAGGGATGAAGATAGGAACAGACCAGGTGCTGAGATGGAGGATGCTGTTTTATGGTTCACTCAATTCCAGATTGATTTTATACTGGTGTAGATCAAATGTTTTCAGCATATTTGTGTTGTTTTCCAGCCAAGAAATATCAGGAAGCTTTTAACAAATTTGCTTAAATTTGTGTACAAGAACACACTTGCTTTGAACTTTATAGAAAACTAATTGTGATAATACATATTGCTGAATGTAGGGAACTAGAAGAACTGGAAACAATAAACATTTCTTATCTTTGCACCTCTTTGAATGATAATACTTCAGCTTTTTAAGAGCGACATAACATTTTTTACCTTTGGCATACCTCGTTCATCTGTTGGTTCTCACTGAGCCATGCTATAGCGCAGAAAGACAGCTTAATTTGCAGTAATATTGGGTAAATCTCATTTTACCACCAGTCTCCCAGAAATTTGTAAGTCTTGTATAGATAAACCCCGCTGTGGACTGTTTTACTCTGAAGTGCCTTTTTTTCCCCAGATCTAAATAGGAACAAAATGATATTAGAAAAAAAATCTGGCTTAACAGCAAGACAATAATTATTCATGAGAGTATTGCTATAAAATATCAATGTTTTTTAACACAATAAAAATAACATACTCCTAGATTTTAACTATTTTTGAAATTCTTAGAGTATAAAACACGAGGGGCTGCTTACTGCAGCTCAGTAGGTCTTTCCTTTTTCCTTACTTTTGTTCTGTTATTTTGTGGTAGGTGTTGTTTTGAGGTTTTTTTCTTTTTTCTTTCTTTTTCTTTTTCTTTTCTTCTTTGTGACTATTAGGATATAAGGTCAAGATAAATTACATTTTCTACCCATCATTTTTCTCCTAGAGTATCTTTCGCATCAGCATTTCCCTCAAGCTATACTCATGCTTCACCAGTTTTTTAAGCACAACAAGCAATCTAGAGGTTGCCATCTCAGAGTCAATCCAGCTCACAGGAGAGGATATTATATTATTCTTCCTGCTCGGCACACATCACTCCCTTGAAAGTATGTGCTCCTTTCTGCTGTTTAATAAGAGAAGCTTTGGCCTTTGGATCAAATGCCACTTGCAGTACCTGCTGGAACAGTGATTTGTATTATGGACTTGCAGTAAAATCCACCACAATTATTACAAAAATTTTCCTTAGGAATAAAACAGTCAATGGATCTGGGGGAAAAAAAAAGCAATAAACCACAGATAGACACATAGATAGCTATTGGAATGGACAAAGCTACTTCACTTCATTCCTTTTGAATATCTCTAGAACAAAATTACCTGGGACATATGGACACCGTGGTCAGCTCACACTCAGCAGATTCTTTCTCATCTGAATTTTTGGAGTATAAAAGACTGCAGGCAAGCATAAGTATGAACTGACAGTATGTGTTCCTGACAGTATGTGCTGCATCAATGTCTATTATAACTGCAGTCGTTTACTCTCTGGAACCACCACACAGTCAGTGCAGTGAGCCCCTTGCCTGTACTGCTTTCCGTGGGGCAAGGAGAGAGAGATGTCCAATAAGGATTGTAGGAAGTTTTTACCATTCATTCATGCTGCACACACTTACACAGAAACAAAGCAAACAACTGGAACTGCTTAAAATAACTTGAATGAATCCTTACTTGAAGTTAAACAAGAATTTCATCCATTTGCAATAGTGTTCCCTAAATTATAGCCTCATTTGTAGATTAAATTTGCCTGAGGACAAGAGTTTTTAAGGGAACTAGATAATCTGTGGCCATCCAAGGTATCCAGAGATGTAATTAATAGCGCCAAGAAAACAGAATGAAGTTTAAACATTCATGTTTCAGATATTAGAGTGTGACTAGTGCGTGTTTTGTATCTTTGTAGCCTGAGCTTGGGAAAAGAGCTTCCTTAGATTTTTTCAAGCATCTCACCACTGACAGAGACAGATTACTGAAATAGATGGTCTTTAGGTCTCATTCGGTTCTTAATCACTGGATCCTGCGATGCAGTCAGGTAACATTTTTCTCTCCAAGCACATTAAATTTGTAGGCAAACCAGATAACATTTTCTAAGCTTACTTAATATTTCTAATGTGGTTGTCAGTTGGCTTATGAAATGTTTACCTTTACAGTGGTTTTCAAGTTCCTCTTAATAAGTTTCCTCTTTGGAAGTTAAACCAAAACATGATATTGTTCAAAGATATTGCCAATACTGCTGACCATAGAGAGTACTGAGTTTCCTGAGGCCATTTTATAATTGAATGTTGGAATGTGAATGAGTTCACTCACTAAAGAAGATATTGCATTTGAAATCTTCCCATCATTTATTTTTTTAAACTCCATCACCTAGTGTTCTTACAGTCTAACCACAAATTAAATACTATTCTGTGACGGTTCAAATTCCTGTACAGCATTCAGCAACAAAATCTGGGACCTCTGCGTAAATGATCACCATATGAAGCAAGGCAGGTACAACCCAAAGCCTGTGTGATGTGGATGCACTGTGCGTGTACTCTGCAGTGGTGCTGAAATTGTAAATTCAGAATCCCCATCTTGCCCAGCTGTGAGTCAAATCAAAGTAAAACAAGCAACAAATTTCAAGTGGATACTGTCTCAGACCACCCAGAGTCCCTCTGATCGAGTTATGCAGTTGGGCCCTGGTATGTACTATTAGAGCTGCCCCACTGTGGGAAACTGGGTCAAAAATCTCTAGCAAAGCCAGATTGCTTCCTATTTTTATTACTATTTTGTGATTTTTAATGGCCTGCATGCCAAGCCCTCCAGCAGTTCTAAAAGGACACATTCACAGCTTAATTTGGGGCCCATCAGAAGACATGTGGCTACAAGTAAATGGCAATTTTCTCATATTTAGGCTTGTTCTCTTGATTCTTGGCAGCATATTTTTCCCTATAGAAGTACAAAACACACACATGTATGCAACACAAAAGCTCCTGCAATCCTCTAGTCTGTCTACCTGCACTGTGGTGTCACGACTCTCTCCAAATTGCCATCATGAACATCCAAAGTAGAATTTTCTACTTTCTCCCTCATAACTTCTGTCTTAATGCACTGAACTCTTCCACTACTCATGTTTACACCTTTTAAAAATTCCTATTTGTGATTTCCAGCCAGTCTAGACATGAAGAGTTCATTTTATCTTTCTGCAGAGTGCATACTTTCCTGACCCACTAACCATTTTTATAGCTTCTCCCTAAACTCCCTCCAAATTAGTCAACATCTTTCTGTTAATGATGCATTCAGAGTTAACCTAAAAGGTGAAAAAGCATCACTAAATGAGCTCCTTTCTACACTAGTGGTGGCTTAAATGAAAGTAAGTTCATGCGAAAAAGTTGGTTTTAATGGTACTAGCAGCTGAAAGAAAGTCTGCTTAGAAGTGGAGCCACAAGGCAGATGGATGGTTACAGGAATTTTAACAGACTGATATGCTAATGTGGAGATGCCAATAAACAGAATCATTTGGATGAATATTTGATGGATTCAGGGCAACATCATAAGATTTTCAATTTAATTAAAAAAGGTCTAGGAAACTGGAGAAAAACAGAAATGTTCCCTTCATACTCCTTAAAGGAAATTGCTTATTTTTTTTTTTTTTTCCAGTCCAACAATAGGAAACTTTTAAAGAACAGGAATGGCAAGTATACAGTCTCTTTACTTACAGAAATGTCAGAAAAGGAAAGAACTGATCTAGTTATTGCTCCTGACTAAAGCAGAAAGGTTACTATGGGCAAGGTGCTTGTGGGAGGGAATGGATTGCATTCCCTAATCCTACGTGCTCTTCCTTTGCATCCATGGACTGCCATACAGTTTCTTCAGTGTTACAAGTGAACAGTGACATGGAATTGCATTGAACTGCTCAGACTAAAAAACATTACTGGTTGTGTGGAGAGATTTGTATTAAAACATTAAAATATCTGTTCAAGAAAAGCAATAATCATCAATAAGAAATTAAATGTCAAAGTCTACTCATGCAAGTGCTAAGGAAAATATTTAATCTTTTGTATCTTAGTTACAATAGTACTAATTCTATGACAAAGAATCTCTGGAAGGGCTATAAAGAGAACAATAAGTGTAAAGCCAATTTCAACTTCAGATTCAATATCAAATAATGAGAATATTTCCAGTGATTCCCAGAGCAGAGAATTAATCTCAAAACATTTATGGAAATTCTTAAGAAATTACAACTTCTATTGAAAGAGAAACGAATTCTTGTAATTTTTTAATCTAAGCTGTACAGACAATTACATTAATAAGAGAAAATTGTATAATGAAATATTTAGTATTTTTCTCTATGCTAAATATTACTTTGAACATGATTCTCCTGAGAAGATTGGAAAGTTCAAGAAATACACAGAACCAAAACAGGAACAATTATTAAATATAATTTTGAAAATGTATTCATAGCATAGACCATTGCTTCTATCATTACTTAAAAAATGAAAATACTTTGGTGAGCTATTGCATTTTATTCTTTTTGTAGACAGAGAGAAAACATAATAAATACTTTGTGCAATATGTTCATTTAATAGAAAAACAGCTCATGTATTATAGAACACATAATGTACAATTAACATCAAAGTTAGGGCAGAAACGCATAGCTATTTATTACCGTCTACATTTATTTTGTATTATGTCAAAGCTAACCAGCCATATATTTGCTATCATCCAGAATATGTCTTGATAATTAATCCAATTGTGAAATTACCCAAATTGTATGCTGCTGTTATTTTTGTTGTATGGCTCCTCAACGTGACATTACTTCATAATTAATGCATGCCACAATTCCTGTAGGAAATGCACTGGTTTCTAGCTTTCCTAGTCCTTCTCACTGACTCAACACTGGGTATACTCACAGTGACCCACAGACTGGGTTCTTGTTCTCACACAAACACTGATCTTTGACTGCCAATGAACCTCCCATTGCTGCTGAGATGTCAAACCCCAAGAGTTTACCTGGCTGCTAGGTGACTGTAGGACAGCACGATGGGGACACAAAGTAAATATGGACAAGTCCTCCCGAAGGCTGTCTGCTCCTCACAGGTACGAATCACTGCTACAGGGAGGCTACCCTGAAAAAGATAAGCTGACACACATCTAGGTACATTTTATATATATATAAAATAAATATAATTTATATATCCATATGCACGCACATATGTGTGTATACACTTACCCTCATCATACAATCTACACAGAAGCAGAAACCTCAGTATCTGTTCCTGTACACAGACCCTCCCCATCAAAAATATCTATTAATATTCTTATTTCTTCAGGGCATGCTCAGAACCTGCCCTGAAGAAATAAGCTCTTCAAAAGTTTCTGTGCACAGCACACACAAACTGTGATTTCCCACTCATCATAAACTGTCTTTCTGATCTCACAGCAGCTAAGGTCCTACAACTTTCACTATATTTGCCTTTCTATTCTGTTTTGTGGATTCTCTCTTCTCTGCCCTTCCATTCTACTGCTTTCTTCTTTTCTTTCCTTTCCTTTTCTTTCCTTTAAATTTATTTATTTCCTCATTTTTATCTCTCTCTCTTTATGTCTCTTGCTCATTTTATCCCACTCTGTTTCCTTGTACCTACTCCACTGGGCTGCAGCTTTGATTTGAGCTTCTTCCATTTCATTTGGAGGCCGATAAAGGAGGGAGCAAATGGTCCCGTGTGCATAGAAGCAAAGATGCAGCACAACGGCTGGAGCATTGGAGCTGGCTGCCTAGCATGTCATGCGGCAAAGGACATGAAAGAGAAAAACTACAATTATGAAAGCCTGTAGCTCAAGGAGAGAAGCTGCAGTAAAGCAGGGGGAGCTGACAACCTGGCCTCAGAGGAGAAGAGCAAATAAACCTGCTCAGGAATGAGAAAGAGGGCTGCACAGTTTGCTGCTGCTCAGAAACTCTGAATTAACAACAACAACAAAAAGGACCAAAAAAAAAAAAAGCCATACAGAAAAACAGCAAAAAATAAAGCCCTGCAAGCCAGGAGGGACCTGCATGAGAAGAGAGGAAGAGATGCCCAGAAACCCTTTTCTTGTTCTGTCTCACCTCATTGCCTTGAGGATTTGTTTCATTTTGTTTTTATTTTTGGTTTAGAAGGTAACTAGCCAAGTATGAATTTCAGGAAAAAAAAAAAAAAAAAAAGAGATTCACATTTATTTACTTATTTAAAAGCTTCTGTTCTTTCTTGAAAGCCAACTGCCAGGAACAAAGGCAGTCCCACCTCCCCTTGAGCTGAACTGGGGCCCACCACAACCACAGAGTGAGGCAGATTTTACTCTTTGGTTAATGCACAAGGAGGTGGAAGAGTTCAAGTTTGCTAGACTGAAATATAATTTTCCCCAAATCATTCAAAATTTCCCCCTTCTTCCTTTCTTTTAATTTTTTAAATGCCTGATATATCTCATACTTTCCTGTACTCAAATGCCTACTTGGGCACTGTGTTACAACATGGTTTTTGTGAAAGCTATGTCTTACATACAATATTCACTTCCCACTTCTCTTTCCACTCTTCCTAATAGCAAATAACACATAGAAGGCCTCACCTGTCATTTGTAATGTGCAGAACAATCAGACACGCACCTCTCCCACCTTGCTGCCAAGGAGCCCCTTTGGATCATGCAGCCCTCGGGTAGAAAATTCACTGGTCAACTGCTGTGGTCTTCACCAGGCTTTGCAGCAATCTTTGGCAACCCCAGATCTTGAATTTTCACACCTCAGACACATTGCCATATACATATCCATAAGGAGAGAGGGAGAAGAAACTTCTGGGGCTGATGCACCAGGGCCTTCATGGATGGAACCAAATTTGCATTCAGGCACTGAAAACACAGTGAGTTGAAAACAAATTTTCATTGCAATCTTACAGCTCTTTTGTGGAATATTAATTCATGAGATCAATAAGTCAATTAAATCATGTTAACTTTGCTGTTCCTTCAAAGCACTTTCAAAGCAGCATTAATATAAATGTTTCAGTATCTTCTGAGATTGTTCTCCTTACACGTATACATTATGCTTCACATAGGAACTATCCTCCCTCAGTACCTGGACAGCCATTTTAGAGGTGGCCTCAGCATCCAAGTCCTGCCTCTAAATTCCAGTACACATAACTATGATTTTTTATTTCATCTCCTATCTTTATGAGCCATCCTTGTACCATCACTGCCCCACAAGCTGGTGTTCCTCCATCTCAGTCACAGATGGCAATCCCATGCATAGGCCTCAGTGATTTCTTTGTTGACTGCTTACAAATGAACTTCTTTTACACCTAAACATCAACCAAAACAAAGGCACAGCAAAAGAAAGCAGGGGCATAGAGAAAATATGTCTTATGAGCTGCCAACAGTGTGGAGTATCTGCCCAACTAGGAGGCCATAGAGGTATTTTATGAGGAGTTTTATGAGGAATTATAGGTTTTGTCAACAGTAAAAGCATTTTCAGTCACACCACAGTAGCAAACACTATAATGGCATTGCAAACCTGTGCTCCAGACAGTGCAGACAGTTCCATGACGAGGCTCACCCTACACAGCTCTGCTGGTCAGGGTGAGGCTCTGTACATAGGGTGCAGGGTCAGCTTTGGGGTTTGATGGTCCAGACACACACAACATATTATATTTTCTGGAAAAAAGATGAAAATGAAAGCCAAACTAGTGCAAAGAGGAGGAAAAAATAAAACAACACAAACACATAACAAATTTTCAGATGGCAGAGGAGAAATGAAAATAAGATTTGGCAAGAGCTTTAACTCTAAACCAAATCCAGCAGGCACTAATGATAGCATCTATCTGTCATCCCTACAATGACAGAGAAAAACACCAAAACAGTGTTTGAAATAGGCCTTTGTCCTAGCCCCATAGAAGAACAGCCTGGACTGGATGATGCAAACAGTGTTATCACAGCGCTGATGCCCTGACAAGGAGCTTTGTGAGTAAAACAAGGTAAGTTTTATCACCGTGTATCTAGTTATCAGTTCAGAGAATACTTTCCACTTTCATTTTGTCATTAAGATGGATTCACTCTGAGTTCTTCCTTAGTACTAAGGCAAAAGCATGCCTTTGCTGTGACTACATTATTTCCTTCCTATGCATTCACTTTTCAAAGGCATATAGAATTGTTTGATAGACACTTATATAAATATACATGTGCAAAAATAGAAGAAAGCTCAGTGGCACCTGAGAAGACCTAGATAAAGCATGCTGATGGAATTTAAAACATCATCTACCATAGCAAAAAAGAACTTTTCCAGGGACAGATGCTCAGACAAAGCAGCAAAGCTCCTCTGAGGTGAACTGAGCCATGACAGCTCCAGCTACAGATTTTGTCCATAGCAGATACCTCTGTGGACTGATCCTGATCCTGGAGAAGTCAGCCATGAAATTCCACATATTTTCAGTAGGGCAAAATTGGTCCCAGTGTATACATAGAGCTGAATTGCTCAAAAGATGAAGGAAGAAAAAAGCATCGTAAAGTTCCTGGTTTGCTAAGCAGATGGGAGAAAGAAGTCCAATTATAGTGTAAAGCATCATTTCACTAAAAGAAGTGTGAGTGCTGGAAGAGCTCTGAACAGAGGGGATTTTGCTCTGCCATGTGCAGTCTCCAGGAAACAAAAGGAAGGGTGTGACTGAAATGAAGACAGACAGAATGTAATATTTTCCTTTGATGTGTAAACAGATTTAATGCAACAAAAATCAATGAGGAAACTCTCCAAAGGAGAGTATTTTAATGTGTTATCATATTTCACATAGATTTCATAAAAACTCAATTTCAATTATAGCACAGTTTACAAACAGTGCTGTGCCTCCCTGGAAAACATATGGCCATCAAAACTTCAAACAAAATACTGCCAAAGCCGCTCATAAAAAATAAATACCCATAAGCCAGTGTGTTATTGTCCTTATAATGTTTGTTGAATGCCTATAATTCTTCTCGTGTCCGCCTCGGCTGTCAGCTTTCTGACACTCTGCTCTCCCTTTTACTTACCTCCCATGGAAGATGTCTTGGAGACAGAATGCAAGCAGGAAATATAGTGTGAGGAGCTCTTAATTATTTTGGATATTATCTTACATTTCCAGCTGGGATGCTACAGAAAAAGAAAAATATATATATCATAACAACCCCCTTGCAAAACAACAGAGTAGCATCAGCAGAGCGACACTGAGCAAGTGATGGGATCGTGCTGCAGTATCTGCTAGAAATGAGGAAACGGACTCTGACCCAACAGCAGCAAATGGTTCCCTGAGATCTGTGGGCTTCTGCACAAGCTCCTGCTTTGATAAATGAATAACCTGCCCCACAGCTTAGTGTGCCCCTGTCTATGAGCTGTGGTCATGTTGAAGCTTGGCAGAGGGTCCACACGCAGTTGGTGTGGGGAACTTTGCCTCTGGTCTCTCTGCAAGAGGCTGTGCAGGATCATTTTTGTACTTCTATCAAGGGACTAGATCAAAGCGGATTCTGTGCTTTTGTCACACAGGGACTCAATGTTACTTAATGCACTGCATTGTGCAACAAAAGGGCATTTAGAACTTCTACATAAGAAGTTGAAAATAGGTCAAAACAGCCAGTGTTGGCTCATAGCTGGCTCTTTCCACTTCAGCTAGAAGTTGAAGGGCAGAATGAAGGTAATGCTGGGGAGAATGGCAAATTGGCTTTGATACAGCTCTGGCTCACCACACCAACATACAGCTTACCCCATAACCCAGTGACCACTGCCAAGATATCTGTGTGTCAAACTTCTTTTCGTACAGTTGGGAAATAGGCAGAATTCTATGGAATAAGTGATGCTTTTTTCCTACCTGTAGTTTCCAGAAGAATCCCTGTATCACTCTGCCGTTCTGAACCAGGGCAGAAATAAACTTCATCCAGTAACAACAAAACTATTTCCTTTCATCAGTGGAGATATCTCTCTTTTGTTCTCTAAGACCATCGTGCTGTCAGAAGGAGACCAACATAAATAAAAGAAGGGCTGCCATGTTTGAGGGAGGACAAGGTGTCTTGTTCCTTGCTGAGCATCAGCTTTTTGTTTGTGCCTCTGTAGTGGGCGCTTGGGGAAGGGCATGCACTCCTTTCACTTCTATACAATGTCATGAAGCTTCCATAGGTTTTAGGGACATTTGGACATACTGGGGGAAAGCTACTTGTTTTAAATGTTTTGCACTGTGCTAGGACTGAAGAGAGAAGCTGGAGTCAGAGGGAGGATAATAGGGAGCAAGTACTGATAAAATGCCAGGAATGTATCAGGAGAAATATATTAAAAAAAAAAAAAAAAAAAAGGCGAAATACATGGGAGAAGGAAGACATTACTGATAGCCTTAGTGAAGTGTAAGTGTGTGGGAAGAAAATGTGATGGATGCTGGCAAGGGAGAAAGAGCTCACAAACCTGATGTATATCAGTTATGTGAGAGAGGACACTGTTCAGACCTATTACTTTTCCTCAGTACACACCTGTCTAGGAAAGACTGTGATGCTGGTGTGATGGCAGGCAGTGGCGTGGGCTGTGCCTCTGCAAGGATGTTACATCTGCTACCACTGAATTTTGCTTTACTTTCACTGGAACAGACATCCTACATAAAGTCAAAAAGAAGAAAAAGAAATAAAGAAACAGAGCTCATGCCAGCTAATCTCTGAATCCTTGGGAGATGGGTCAATGTGCAGCTACTTTGGCACTAATGTGAAGATCTGGTAGAGATAACCTCAGCCCTGAACTCTCTCTCTCTGCAGGATTGTCCTCACTGCTGTATATCCAGCAAGTCTTCATGTAGATAACATGGCAAAAATATGTGCTATCTATAATTGCTAGATACCTTTGGGACAGCCAATGGCTGAAAAGAGCATCCTATATTGGGAGATGTCACTGTCTGGTAAGGGGCTGCATGTAGGGTAAAGACATATCTAGGAGAAGATGGCAGTATATTTATTTATTTTTGCAGAAGGGATTTGAAATATATCATTGCTATATACCCACTGACATTAATTCAGTCTCCAAAGGAAGTATCCTACTCAGAGTAAAGCCAGTCATCCCCACTTCTGCCAGTAGGAGTTTACAGGAAAGAATTTAGCGGCACTTCTTTTTTCCCCACAAGTGGTTCATATCTTCACTAAGTGAACTATTTTATATATACATATAGTATTTTTATAGGTAAGCTCTTGAGGACAGACTAGAATTCTAGCATATTGGCATACATAGCCACCAATAGTGTGGTTTGGTCACCTCTAGAGTAATAAAGATGTATATGCAAACAGGAGAGGGTGATTTATTCTTTTGTTTCCTTTCTTATGACAAGCAGTGTTACCTAAGATCACAGTAGACATCATAGAAATACTAAAATTGATCATTCTCCAAATGCCTGAGCAAGTAGCAATGACTTAAATTTAAATACAAATATTTGACGCTTTCAAGCTAGTTCCGTCAAGATTCATCACTAAATATCTTTGTACAGAAAGATGGGTCTCATATCGTCTCCCAAAAGGACTTAAAAATGATGGGAAGGCTTCATGTGCAATTACAATAGTGATAGCATTACACTGTACAGGAAAATATAATCCTGGTTCTCCTTACTACCCACCACCTCAGTCTTTACTGTGAAAGCAATTTTATTCTCAAATTTTCCAGTCTCCTATTTAGAGATCTGTGATGTCGAGGCAGCCTGAACCCATAACACACAAATTCACTTAGGTGACAGTCCTGGAGGACATTCATAGGTGTGCACATTGACTCAGCTTCGCCATTAAATACAAAGCCCCGGAGTCTGAAGCACTTTTGGATGAAAATTAACATACCTTTATTGTCTTCAGATTCCTTATCTCCAAAAGCAGGCAGTGGTGGGGCAGGCAGCTTGTATCTGAGAGCCACAGGAGACAACATGCATTTGGGAGTGATCTAGTGCATGTACAGGAAAGCACAGGGCTGGTATCAAAGTGCTCCTAAGTACCTAATGAAGAGTCATGAAGAGGAAATTGGCAATTTTGCTTAACTTGTAAGCAGACAGGTGACATTAGCTGACAAACACTATGAGCATATTACCCTGCTAACAGGCAGAGAAAGTAAAGAACAAGAGCTGAAATAATGGAGGTCTGAGAGCCTCAGTCAGTCGGTGGATCAGAGATGCTGCAGAAGGTGAGACCCGCCTATGGGCTGTGCAGAACAAAGGCTCTCTGAGTCCCCTTGGAGAGTGGTCTGTGTCCTTAGGACACATCAGGGAGAGTGGTGGGCCTAGAACAGTGCTTAGAGGAAGGCAAGGATCTGCCAGGGCAAGACTCTCCAGAATGAACAAGGTCACACTGTTGGTTTGGACAGCATTACCACGAGGGCTCCATGAATCAAGGAATGTTCAGGAAGATTAATTAAATTCCAAAAGAGGTGCTTCCTGGGTCTGTACCTCAGGGCTGGGGCAGAGATGCCTGGGCCAGAGCTTCCTTCAGTGCTGAGGAAGGCAGGGAAGAGGAGAAAACCATGGTAGACTTTGATGAGGCTACCCTTGAGTGAACACAAAGTGAATAAAAGACAGCTCTTGGAAACTAATTATTACATAAAAGTGCTCAGCGCAGATGTGTTGAAGACACAGTTATGAAAGATGGGATTTAGCATCTATTCCAATAAAACCTGTGTCAAGTGACAGCCAAGTCTGACACAGTTAATTAAGGCAGGGTGCTCAGAAATTCATGTATAGACAGCAATAAACAGCTTTTTCGGTTGATTAAACAGCAAAGGCTGGGGCTTTTGGCTTGGCATAGGAAATACTTGTTGCAAGCGCACCTCAGTGCTGCAATATTGCTGGTCCCAACCTGGCAGGAAAACCCTTGGTGCATTCAGGTGATTGTCCCATTAGCACAGGCTAAGAAATTATAATAAATGACAACGACAGCCCAATGGCTGCAAGGTCCCAGTGTCTGGGAGAAAGCTGGTGCATGGTGAAGAAATTCATTGGGCCTCCAAGAGGTTTGGTTTTTTCTCTTCCTTTTCACAGATGCTCCTGTTGGTTTTTAGGCAGAGAAAAGCTGTGCAAGAGCACTGAAAAAGGACTTTGGGAGCACTGAGACTTATTCATAGTGCAATCAGCTTCCACTGCTGATAGCTTTCAGCCCTCATCCTCAGCAACAGCGTCAAAGGCATGCAGTACAACAGCCAGCATTTACACGTGTCGGTAAAGTGCCTTGCCACAGATTATGTTTATAGCCAACAAAAAGAACAAAAGAAACAAGAGAAGCGTTATATGCCTTTCACAGTGTCCTGTCATTAACAACAGCATCCTGCAGCATTTCTTTCTCAGTAAAGAGTTTTACTGAACAATTTACTAGGACCATGGAAAACTAAAACTGGCTGTGAGTGAATTTCTGCTTTCCATCTCACTAGGTTCATTAAGCATGATTAACCCTCTCACTGAGAATGCCACCAGCTGTACTTTTACACTGTAACAATGGTATCCCAGGAATTGAGAGTATGGTTCACATTGATGCAGATTCCTGCATTTATAGAACAGATAAGACGTGTAGAATCCAGATGAGAAAAGTAGTATGGCAAAATTTTTGTTATGTATTTTCTTTCTCTTGTAAGCAACGACAATAGATTTTCTAGGCACTTTGAGATGGTAAACACTGTGGGAAATGGAATAGAAGGAACTTTCTACTAAAAATCTCAGCAGAGAAGCACCAACAGCGTAATAAATGTAATATCATGTCATATAACACAATGCAGTGCAATGCAAGCTGCCTGCTGGTGTCAGAAGACCAAAAGGAAAAAGTAAGACAAGTTGTTGGAAACAAGGGCTCATCAACAGATCTAATTCTCTCTCGTGAATTGTTCATAATTAAGTATTATTTTTAGTATATACGATCCAGAAAGCAAAAAGAGGCTAAAAAACATATGGGGGAATGAAAGAGCAAGATGAACACGTTTCTAGAGACTGTGCTGGGTCTATTTATCAGTCTGAGTCTTCCAGGCTCAGAAGCCAAGCAGAGCTTCCTTTTAAATCCACGCTGAGCTTAAAAGTAGTAGAGAAAAAAAGCAACTGGAAATGAGTTTTAGTAATGAAGCTGCTCTTTACTTTTCATAACAATGGATTTTTTAAAAGATTTGTCAAAGAGAATTGAATTTGGATCCATGAATACTGCAGTAGATGATGTAAATGGAAGTTAATTAAATTCTGTCACCCAAGAAATACATTTTTTCCTTCTTCCAGCAGATGTGTGCTACAACCATAGTCTTGGTAGAAGCTAAGCATTCATTTTAGTTCAATGCATTTTACTTCTGAAGCTATTCTGAGTATACTTCAAACATATGGGATAGCCTCATAAGCAAAAGCTATTTAGAATGGGGAAGATGGAAATGTAAAGCTAATGTGAATCAGCTCAATATATATTTTTTTGTTAAGTTTCAGTGCAAGTACAGGTGTGCACCTCACCAACATCAGTCTTCACTTAGGGAGGAGGTGGAGTGCTGCCACGCTTCCCCCTCTGGTAATAATAGTTACTGTACACACCACCGAGAATCTCCATCAATACTCAGCTGAGCTTTTGGAATTGAGCAGCAAGTGACTAAAGTGTTACTTGCAGCATTAAATCATGGGGAGTCTGAAGTCATACAGCAATGGGATAAACAAGTTTTTCTCTCATTTTGTGGAACAGATACTATGAGTATCATTTCACATCCAGATACCCATCAGCACTATCCAACCAATGTTCGTTACCATGACATTACTAATCTTTTTCTTAAAAAGCAAGTACGCATGATGCTTGCATGTATCAGCAAACCACAGGGCAGCAGTGTTTTACTTCAAAATGCACCCTTTTTTTCATTATTATTATTTTTTTTTTCACTTGAATATTTTAAATAGCAATATTGTGTGTTCTTACAAGGGTTTCGGACCACAGATTTATGCTTTACTGGTAACTACACTGCTACTTTCAGCAGTAAACTCAATTCAGAAAAAAAAACCATAAAATCTCATGTGCCCTGACTGCACAGTGAACCTAAAAAAAATCTATCATTAAGAAGCAGGTTTGCTACACAGAATTTTGAGCAGCTTTAATTTCTGCTGTACATTCTCACCCACACTGAACAGTGAACTCCTGAGCTCACACGCAAAGCATCCAATGGCAGGATTTTAAATCCTAGAGCATAAAGAAACTGATTTAATCATCCCAAAGCATGTTGATAAAATAGTTAAGTAGATTAGATTAAAATTCCATACTTGCAATGTTTTATGAGCAAAGCTGTTTAGTCCTATGGGTAGCATTTTTCTTTGCCGTAGCCTAAGAAAAGCATCACAAACAGTTGTGTTATGTACACTGAATACATGTTACTTATATCATAATAACTGCTCAGTTCTTGGCAAACTCAGAATTCAGAGTACTCATAAAGAGCAAGTTATGTGCATATCCATTTCCTATTAGAAGTTTAATTACGTGGAACCAAGCTATGAAAACTAGAAATTTTACTTCCTGCTCACGTGCCTGGACTTTAGAAGTCATCTGTGTGTTTCTATAGCACCTTAGCCCCAGATATTGCTAAATTAAGTGTCAACAGATCTCATAGTGGCAGAAAAAACACTCAAAGATACATATTTTCATGCACAAATTTGAGGCTTCATCAATACCATGGGCAGAAATCAAAAAAGTGGGTACATCTCAATGATGATCTCTGCCAAATTCCGTCTAGCTCAGCATGCACAGTGGTGCTTGGAGCACCATTAAAAGCCTTCAAGATTGAAATCACAGGGTAAAGGTAAGATAACGGAGTGCTTTGTTTTGTAAGGCTGCTGTTGGTTGGGTCAGGGAGCACCTTCAACAGAAACAATTTCTATGCATTTGGAGCAATGAAAAGTAAAATGTGAGATGTCTCTATTACCATAAGCTTCTATTTTCCAATGTATTCTTTAGAAATATCCCTTTGCATGTATTCTTGTACTTTATAAGGTTCTTATAATCCCTTCATTGTCTTGAAACAAATGCACACCTCTGCATATCTCCACAAGGGAAGCAAACCAGACTAGACAGCTGTCCTTCACAGCTGATGCGTCTGATCCCAAGAGAAGGTCAGCATGAAGTGGCAGCAAGAGTGAATGCAAGGCATTCATCAGGCAGAAATAAAAGCATGCAATCACTGCAATTACACATAACAGACCTAGTCCTTTACATAATCACACCATTTCCCTCTCTGAAGGAAATGTATGGTCAGGGCACACCTGGGGTTGAGTACCCACATTCACTTCCCTCACCTCCTTTCTTGCTCTTTGAAATCCATATTTTAGCTGAGGAAAAACAAAGCAAACTGAAACAACCTTAAAACAAAACAGAAAAGTTAGAAAGAAATAAACAAACACAAGGAGGCCTGGGAATGCCTTCATATGCCAGCTATTGGAACTGTCATCCCAAAGAAAGCCACTGTCCATTTAAAAAAAAAAAAGATCTCTCTTCCAGCTTCCTTATGGCCTAAATCAGGAAAATTTGATCATTCTCCATTGTGTAGGAAGAATAACACAAATGCTATTTCTTTTCCTGAAGGTTAACAGCATTCAGTTAACTCCAATATATCACATACACACTGCTTGGTCATGGAACAGACTTCTGGGGTTTTTGTTGACTTTCCATCCCAGTGCACACAGTAAATACTACGGGTTGCTCTCCCTGAAAATCTATAACAAAGTATATCTATGTCACTCCAACCTTTAACAATTATTTCCCTTTCTTTCATCTCATGGCTTAATTGTAGTGGTGGGTATGTGACAGCTGAAGGGGAAAGCTGCAGAGTTTGAATCAGAGTATAATGGGAAATAGGTGGGTCTTAGGTACCTACTTTCTTTAGTGGCTGTGTCCCTCATCAACTGCCCAATTGTTTATTTGCAGCCAGCAGGTCTGCATTTTCACGTCTTCCAGTCAGTCATTAGTGCTGAACTGTTAATGGACACACTCATCTCAAGAACTACAAATGCAGCACATCACTGCTTTCTTGCTGATGTTATGAGTATCATCAGACAACTTAATCGCACCTATACCTGTGGCTCTGCATTTAAAAGACACTCGAATAGCGTTATGCCAATTAAGTGTAGACCATTACATGGGCAAAGTATGTGGCTTGCAGCTTACCACTGTAATTTTATCCTTGACATTGAAACAAAACACAAAAAATGACCATTAACACCGTTTAGAGGGGGAGTTTGTGGTGAATGTTGTACCTCTCAGGAAGTTTTCATCCACTCTAAATATTGCTTGCATAGCAAACCCACAGGATCGTAGTCCCTGTGGCCTGAAAGTGATGAACTTCTACCCTGATCCTTTGTACAACTCTACTCAAATTAAATCTTGGCTGAATTAAGGCATTATCTGTTTAGAAAGTCATTTAGTTTTTATTTAAAGAGCTCCAGTGAGAGAGACTGCAACGACGACCCTTGGTAATTTGACTGAGTAGTAAACATCCTCACTGATCGAAAACAAAACCTCAGAACTAAACAAATGTACTATCGTGAACATTATCAAATTTCACTCATCTGATTCTATTTTAATCCCATGGATTCAGCACTCATTTGTACTTTTCCATCCTGCTTCACCGAGTGACCTCAGATCAAATGACCCCTTAAGCTGTTCTTTGTACTAAGAACCTTGTAAAGCCATAGGTATTTTTTTAAATCAATGACCCATTTCAGTACCACAGTTTAACTGTGCACTTTCCTCAGCTGCACTGTTCAAGCTACTCTTAAGTTTCATACAGTTAGCATTTCATCTTTTTTTTTTTTTTCTTTTCTTTTTTCTTTTTTAAAATTTATTTTTAAATTTAGGCCTTTTGTAGTACTGGCATTACTGATTCATTACCTGATTACTGATGATGCTTCAAAAGATTCAGACTCCTATTGTGAAATAAGGCAGGGCAGAGACAGCAGAGACATTCCTTAAAGTTAACAAAGCCCAGAGGTCTCTTTAGAGAAGTGATTAGTAATGCTTTGTAGAGCTATGCCTTGTTGTGTTGGTATAGCAGTAATAAACTTAGATCTATTGGAATAGGACAATCTTCATGATTCTCTGATAGTCAGAGGTTTTCAGAAAAAAAAAGGCCTCTTGCCTTTTTACAGATAGGTATAGCTTTGATTCTTTGGTCTGCTGAAACATTAAAATATTTGCTCAAGAGTCCCATCTTTGATTTCTTAGAGCTTGAACCTAGCATCAGCAAGAGGTCAGTGTGTGTCTTCACTTACAGAATAAGACTTATAAGCAAAGAAGTGACAATTTAGAGTTGTGTGATCATTTGATAATTAATACTTCTGAAATAAGAAGGAGATGGCAGTGAGAGCAGCTGCTTATCACCCATCAGTACTATTAGATACCAATGATGGTCCAGAGTTGTAGTAAAGGAGGACTACACAGTACCTTTGGGCTTCATTTTGCTACCCAAGCCTGGCTAAAGACATCATTTAGAATGCTTCTGAATGGTCACAAGCAGTAGTGCAAGGCTGAGATGATGTGTACCCTGGAGTGAGGTCATCTTATCTGCTTCATTTTTGCTTCTCACTTTCTTAAAAGTTGTAGAAAGAAGTATGGTTTGCCCATTATGAATAGGAAAATCAGCTTTATACATCAACAGCAGAAACTGAACGACAAGAGAAGGTCAGCAAATACTAGGACTGGTTGTTAAAGGACAACATTAACACTTCAAAAATGAGAGAGGAATGCTCTAGCAGTCTGCTTTAGCTACACCTGATTCTGTTTGGAGACATATGTAGAGGGCTGATGGCACACTGAGGTCCTGTCAAGACTTATGATTCTGCATTTCTTCTCCTTACTAAATAGTTTCCTCCCCTCAGTACTGTCTACAGCTTTCTGTCATCTGTAATGAAGATGACTCTGCTTCTCTATCATTCATATATGGCGGAAACATCACAGGTTTTTAAATTTCAATTTGAATTCTATAATATAGGAAGTACAAAGAAAGACTACTGTTCAATACAAAGAGCTCTACTTCATATTATCTGTATCCATGGAAATCCAGCTAATTTTCCTGTCTTTTTTTTTCAACCTGTCATAGAAATACTTCATGGAGCTGGTAGTAAAAAAACAAAACAAGAAACGAAACACACACAGCTATTAAAACATTAAAGGGATAAAAATGCATTTAAGTACTATGGAATGTGAATAACTGAAAATAATGTAGAAAATAAGACGCTGTTGGTCACCAAGTCCAACAAACCTTGAATAAACATTCATACTCTCTAAAATAGCAGAAAACAAAAGTTAAAAGAATCCTCTGTAATTCCTCTGCTATATATTATACACTGTGTGATTTACTGGTTATACTGTTTTTCTTCTTCTAAAGGTCAAAGCAGCTTGAAACAGAACACCCAAAACTGACAAGTACAGCCTGTGGAGCCTCTCAAGGATACACTGAGAAGCCAAGGCAATGGGTAAGGGATATTACTTGTCTGGTATACAGTTTTGCCTTACCTTCCTATGTGGAGTGCCTGGCTGTTGCCTTGCACCTTAACCTCTTGTAAAGCTCCTGCCAGCTAAGGGAAAATTAAACAGAAGTATTTTTACAATATCCATATTTAAAATAGAACATGTAGCTGCAAGTGAAAACCCCCCAAATTTTAGCACATTCCTTTTTCCTTTGTATTTAGCCAGTTTGCTTGTATCCTTCTGCATACCTCCTGGAATTTCCAACTTTCTGCTCACCTTTGAAGCTGCATCCTTGGAGATATCCCGCCTTGGTGGATAACATGTGTCCATGCAGCCAAGCATCTTTTGCATGCCCTCCAAAGGCTAGTCCCATATTCAATCCTTCTCCCTGAAACTTGCTGGATATATAATATAATATAATATAATATTGTGCCGGAGTTATTGGTTAGTTAAGAAGCACGTAATTTTCATTTCCTCTGGGCCACAACTGTGGAATTACTAGGTCATGAGCTCTCTTTTCCTGATGGACTAATTCACTATTCTTGTCATGCTGAAGGGTAATGCTTCCTACTCCCTCCCCTTTGGAGGGGACATCACCAAGCATGTTTCAGCATGAAGTGTCCAGCTTGGTGAACTTACATATTTTACATCATGCTGTACAAATAAACACTGTCGTTGCAGCAGCTAAAGGGAGTTTAGAAGTCTGCAGGTTATTGGCTTTTTTTTCCTACCTGACATGGAAGCAATTAACTTCACTAGTGACAATGAGTGTGGGGTGTCTGACCTCGTTATTTTCACCTGAGCCAGGCTCTAACAACTGTTCTGATAATAACAATGCTAACAAAAATAGGAGGTGATACAGAAGTTTGTGACACTGCTCAGGTTGTCATTTTGTATTTGTTGGATATGGCTCTTTAAACAGACAATATTATCACTGTTTTTTAATTACCTTGTATTATAGTCAATGCTTGCTATTTCATTTGGTGCTAATGTGCTTGTTAACCTAAATTATCTTATTCCTTCAGTTAAATATTTGTTTTTAAATTGTATATATATACATCTGTTTTTTAAGGCATGAGGCAAAAAATACTTCAAGTTTCTCAATTTAGAAATGCTCTATCTACAAAATTTGAAATTAATTATACATTTACAAAAATACATCCAGCAGTAAGTGCAGATGCTGATATATGTATGAACGTCATAGTTAAGACAGAGAACAAAGAAGTCTTTTTAATCCACTGATCATAACAACATAAAACAATGCAGTATTTTGTTGCAGCGTTGATTAGGCACTGTGGTTTAGTCATCTGTGATTAATTCAATGACAAGAGACCTTCTTCCATTCCTTAACACTTATTAAATTTATACTAAGGCTGATCGATGCGTGATGAGAGCAGCCAAACAGTTTGGCAGATATTTTAAAAACCAGGAAGTCAGTGTATTGATTAGATCTACGCACAGCTTCAGCTGTTGAGTGTGTTTCTGTTTCAGGAATCGCAAGTGAAGCATTTTGCTTTGGTATACAGAAGTGGGCCCAACAGCCATTGTGATGGTTTCCCATCAGCCCCTCACACAGCATGTGACAATGCATAATCTGCATTTCCTCTGTAGCCCTTCAGTGCATGACATTACTTTTGACTGTCACCACAGTACTAGGAGATTACTTTCAGCTCTTTGCCTTGCCATGTCCCAGTGACCTTGCACATTTAATCATAATTGGAAGTCAAGTGACTTTTGCAAGACACGAATGTTAATTAGCTTTCAAATTGCTAAAGAGGGTACTTCGTCTGGAGATCCTCTGATTGCAGTAATTAATTAGTTGTGCGAGGTCAGCCTCCTGTCTTGCACAGTTCATTGAGCAGCTTCTTTTCAAATATTTATAAAGATGTTTTAGTACCTATCACTGAAAGCTACATTAATGCACCAATTTTTAGCAGAAAAGGGACATCCTAATATTGTTGGATGTGACTTAGTAGTATATATAATAGCAATCTCAAATTAACGATTCCATTATGCTATATTTTTAAAATGTCAATTAACAATAGAGGGGAAAAAGACATTTGATTCTACAGTATAAAAAAATAAGCTGATAAGGTGAATTTAAACTATAATTGTAGAATAATTAGCATTAAAATATTGTTAGAGAAATTAAGTATTAGGATTTTAGGAATTTCTAAATGAATACTTAAATGTACGTAGAAAATCATCACACATCTTTAACAAAGGCTTAACAGTTTCTGACAAGCATTGGGTAGAATGCACCAGGGCATTACAATGTACAAACCCAACTGCACACACAGACAGAACCTCGAGAAGGTCACAGTTGTTTCATGACAGACCTATTTTCAGCCTGACTCTTGAACTACAAAACCCTGCAGGGTGGATGTGTTCTCTTGAACCAGCGGAAAGGCCACTGAAAGAGCAGAGGTATGGGAACTCCAGCCTGGGGGTATGGCCTGTGTACCAGCTGCAGGGCTCACATGAAGCATGGCTCCTGCTCCACAAAGTGGCCTGATCATAACCTGGCTGCTAAAAAGAAGTCAATTCAATGGCTACCCGGTATATGAAATTTGAAAGTGTGACCTCTGAACTTCTGCAGTAAGGACAACAGCATAGCATTGCATACTTGACTAACTAATAGCAGGCTATGTTTCTCCTGTTATCAAAACCAGCAAACCAGATGTGCAAATATGTGTATATATATATTTATATATATATTTAGAAGTGACCACTGTTAGAAGGGATGGGGTGGAGTAGAAGATAAGAGACATTGGGATCCACAGATATGCCTAGAAAAGGGTAACCATGACCTAACACACAGGAGAGGCTTCCCTTCCACTACCTGCGAGCATTATTCTAGCATTACTTGTGTTGCTTTGCTTTCCTTCACTCACGATAAAGAAAACTGGTTGTGAGCCATTGAAAGGTCAAACCAAGAACAACAGTTTCACTTCTGTAAGTTCAAAGCTCCAGATTTACAAAACACATATCAAATTTCACCAAGCATTCTAATTTCTAATTGGAAATGTCAAGCACCTCATACTAGCTTAACTACACTGCAGATAGTGGTGGGGTGTTAAAGAACATCAAGAACATCAGCTATACAATGAACACCAAAGCTCTTAAGAACTTAGATTCAGGATAAATAAACCTAAGATAAAAATCTCTGTATTTTTGCTATGTTAAGCTTACAGTAGCAGTATAAATTCCAAAACAGCAAAGGTTTATTTATTCTGATTTGAACTTGCCAACATAAGGATCTGAAATTCAGGGCTCATGCAAGTCACCAGGAGGCATATATCCCAGGCTACAGCGTGCCACCAAACTCACACCATTTGCCACAGTAAGATATCTTACCTGAGCTACCAGCATGCTGTTTCGAGACATCATGCAATGCTGACCACTGTGGTAACATGATGAAAATCATCATTAGTTTATCAAGAAGTCCTCAGAAACATAGGCAGAAAGCCACTGCAGAGACTTGCTCCAGCAAAACACGGGAAGGGCCCATACCTTTGCTCTGACTTTCCTATCAGTTGTGATTGCTGCAATGCCCAGCAACAGTATGCTACTCAAGGGCTTACTACTAACTTCCCAGTGAACATGGACTTCACTGTCCCTAGCTAGCGATATCACATTAGCCATATAGGTGATACCAACAGTTCCAACAGTTAACTAAGTTAAAACTATGTATCTTAGCATTGCCTCCTTGCATTAGGACTGAGCAACCCTATGCAGATTGAGTGCAAAGTTCAGCGTGCAGCACATGTGGGGTATGGCTGGCATCAGGTTCAATCATCCACGCATTTCACTCAGCCAGTACAGGCACAAATCCATTGCTGAGGCTCAAGTGTGCTCCTAGGTTGTAACAGCAAATGAACGCTGACCTGCTGAGCAGATCTTCAGTAGTATCACCAAAAATACAAACCCACTTATATAATTGTCTTATATCAATCACCTACACTAAACACATTCTTACATGGCACAAGGATGCCACTGGTGCACTACCAACATGAAACAAGTGAGAACCAATGCTACACAACTATTTGCTGAAGACTTCTGCAGTGCCAACTCTTGTAACGTCCACATTTGCTTATTTAAGCTTCAGAAAAGGTCAATGACCAGATCGTATCATTTTCCGCTCCAAACTGACCATTCACTTGATGTGAAGTAACTTAAAGAAAGGAGCTTAACAGTAATTCTTAATAAACATAGCCCATGAGTTTCCTGTGGGAGTTACAAATATTCCCTTTCTAATCACCTGTCAAAATGAGCTTTTGCTGTGAGTAAAGACATAACCATTCTGATATGTATATACATATATTATCAGTGTTGGGTATAGGCACATTGCTTGATTAAAAAGAGATTATTTTTTTCTTTCAAAAAATAGACCATTGTTAGCTTTAGTAGCAGTAGTAGGGGTATTCATATAATCTTTTTTTCCCAGGTAGAGCTCATTCAGTATCATCCAGAGGCCAGGAGACAGTTTCCTCTATTCATGTATTACTTTGAAGGCCACTGTCAGAGGTCATGAAGTCACAACATGTACTGAGGGACGTGCAGCTGGCATAAGGAACCAAAGGATGTTTAATGTCTGTCTGCTCCTTTTTGTCATCTAACAGTACGGGCACTAAATTAGAAACCCTTATTTTCATTAGATCTGTATTTCACACATGTGGAGACGGTAAGTGATAAATTAGAGAACTGAGATGATAAATTATCATTCCCTCTGCCCGCTATACCTGTGTCCCTCAATCCATCTCTATAAGACTTGAAAAATTCCAAGTGCCTCAATTCTATGCAGAGGTGCCCCAGGGCTATAGAGATGAGCTTCACCTTTTGTTTGCTTTTTTTTTCACATGAAAAATGTCTCTATTTTTAAAGCTGATTACCCAGAGGATGTTTTATTATCAACATGATTACCTTTTTAAATTATTTTCTTACCCTTCAGAAAGGAGTACATATGAGAAGGAACTCAATTTTATTCTAATCCATTGTGCACTTCCATGTGAAGCATTTTCTGAAATGTATTTAAACCAATTTTTACTCCATGTGGCCTCACTATTTATGGTCACTGCCAGCCTGACACAAATAAGTTAAATGTTACGTTAGGACCTTATTCACAATCTCACTGATAGCTAATCAACTCAGAAATAAATTTTAAAGGCATTGTACTTCAGAGTTTTCCTTCTGTGAATATAAAAAATGATTGTTCAGTAAAGAGATTAAAAAATAAAAAACAAAATAAATATTCTTGAATGTATTTCCTGTTCTTACGTTATCTTAGTTGTACAGAATGACTATTCCATGTTGCACAAGTATAATCCAACCCAATTTGTAGTTTTGAATGTTTTCCTTTTTTTCCTCTGTAAAGCTTCTCCCTTTAGCAAAGCTTTTGGGAATGCAATTTGTAAAGGAGCACATCATGTTACCCTTCAAAGTTATTTATACTGTTTTCTTCTGTTCAACAAAAATGCATGTAGCGAAAGTAAAGAGCAGTACCGTACACCCAGGAACCAGAAACCATTGCTTAGACATTGCCTAAGTATAAGAAAAAAAACCAACAGTGTATTTTTCATGGTTAGATTTATCAGAAGGTCCATTTTTTTTTTTCTTAATAATTTTAGCACCTGATACTTATTGAAACAATAAACTGCTTCATACTGCTAAGAAAAATAATTAGCATTGGGGAAAAATAATTGTAACCTTACAAATTCAGAGAAACGGTAACATACAAGCATTTCACATGAAATGCCAAGAGTATCTTCAGGAAAGCAACGACAGAAATATACAGGTTATTATTGATCAGGTTCTAAACTGTCCACCTTTCATCTCCTCATGTGGTTTGTGCAGATAAAGAACATGGGGATTTTGGGGCTCAAGGATTGTGAGAAACCACTTCTATGGAGAACTTCAGCAAAGTTAAAAATAAAAAATAAAAATAAAGAACAAAAACATCCACTGAGGATTATTACAGTGCATAACTGAAAGATCTTTAAGGCATGGCAGTGATAGAACAAAATATCACCATCAAAATTTTGCCTATAAGGTAAAGATCAGATTCTGATCTAATATCCAATATCTAATAACTACACTGACATCAACTGCGTGTTTCTAAGAAAATAAATAGATTTAATTTTTTAATATTAATTTACATTTAAGCTACTGCAAACAAAAATGTCCCAATGAAAGAAGACATGAGACATCACAGTAAATGAAGCTCACCAGATTCGTGTGTTTATGATTTCAAACTCATGTTACCTGCACAGCCACTGGTTAAAATGTATTTCTGCCTGAGTACTGAAGATACGAGGTTGTCTCTGCCAGAAAACAAATATTTCTGAGAAGAAAAACTGCTTACATCCCATAAAAAATACAGTTAGGTTAAAACTGAGGGCCAGATCCTATCTGATGGTTCAACAGAATGAAGGCAGAACCCGTGCAGTCATAGCTCTACGGTATGAAACCATTCAGTACCTCTGTAGAAAACAAAATAGCTTTAAAATTCTATTGACAGAATATACAGCCATACACCTGTTATCCAAATGTGCAGAGGTGTGAAAACATTCAAATAGAAGTTGTATAAAAAGCAAAAATTGTCATAAAAAAATTAAATTCGTCATTTGTACAAAGCAAGGTTCCCTTCCTTCCATTTCTTTTCCTTTACTTTTCACTCTTATCCTAAATTTAAAAATTAGTCAACACACTGAATTAAGTATGTAATTTTCATTTAAATAAGCCAGTCAACAATTTTCTTTTTTATAAAGTATTTAACACTTCATTGTAGAAACATAGGCAAAATGACTATTATAACCAAAATGAAAAATACTGTTCCATCTAAAAAAATGTACTTAAACAAGAACCTGAAAAAGTTTATGATATGCATAACATTGTTCAAGCAAAATTGCACTAGTATTACATAAATCAGGAGTTTTATAAAGGCCCCAGTATGGCAAAGTTTAGAAATAGGTAGTATGCATGCACAATAGTACAACAAAAATCTCTTATAAAACAGCAGTTATTTTTGTAATGCTTGTACAAAGGGAAGAAAGAGCAACCACAAACATATTTAATCTGTTAGGTTAATATATTATGATAACTAAAAGTCAGTCACGTTTAGCAGAGGAAGGAAGAATCCTCCACTGTATATGTATGAATCAGTCTTTTGTGCCTTTAAAGTTATGTATAAAATACTTTGATTCAGTTCAAACCTGAAAGACATTGTATTCTTTATTTTCATGAAAATTAAAAAAGTTGAACCAGATCTTTCTTCTTAGCAACAACAGAAAACAAACCAGGTCAGAGCAAGTGCTGGAAACCAATACTGAAAACTACTCCAGATAGCTGGATTGCAATATCGAACCCAGATTATTGAAACTCAGACTTAGGTAAGGTTTAACTACTGTGTAACTAGGTTACAGTTTATCTTATCAATATCACAGTTCATTTTCATTTAAAGAAACTGCAGTTTTTTGGATTTCTTAATATCTCTAAACAAGTGTGACTACTTTTGTGACGGTCAAAACCAAATGCTGTGACTGAGTGTGTGTGCTTAAGGTGTTTTTCTGTGTCTATTTTTTTCCCCCCTACTGCTTGGTACATGTCTGAGGAATTATTAATCCATAAGTAATGTGAGTGATTAAGTGAATAAACATATAATGCATGTGTAGGCAATGCCCTCTTGTGCTCTAGGGTGGCTACTGTACTACAGGACTGTTGGAGTTCATATGCTTTGTCCCACAGCAAGTAAGGTTTCAGCTTCCAAGATATACCATTACTATGTTCTATAAGGTTTTAATAAATACAAAGCTTGTTTACATGGTATATATGTTTAGTATATCATGTACAGTCACTGAATTTCTGAAACATAATCATCGTGTTCATGCAGATCATTAGATGTTTCATTTCTATAGTCTTGCTTACTTCTTGGCAACCTAAAGCTAATTTAAAAGCAAATTATGTTGGTTTGTGAAAAGTTATCTAGTTTCATCAGGATCTGAAGAGAAATTCTAATGGGCACAAAGAAGAGAGTAGACCATTCAATCATTCTTTCACCATTTAAAATAAACAAAATTACACACTGTACTACAGCTTCCAGACTACATAATGAAAAAGTGCAAATACCATCTTCATTGATTAAGTAGAACCAAAAAAGTTCATAGAAAATAGATTGCTCATTTTCACGCTACAAACGAATATGTTGTTTGCAATTTTAACAAATTTAAAGGTGTGTTATTTCAGCAGCATTGTTGTAAATTGTACTGTAGTGCAGTTTCTTTATCATAAAAATACCTTACAAATGGTCAGTCAAAAGTCATCAGCAAAAGAAAAACTCAGAAAACAATCAACAGAACAAAAAAACAGAGGTAATGCTGATGCCAAAACAATTATAATACTGTTGGTACATAGAAAAGTAATCATTATATTTTATACATTTATACAGAGTATAAAAGGTAACAGCAGATTATGCCACAGTCTCCCTTATCCCAATATCTATTTTCTTTGGAAGGAGTTCTCTTCTTTCATCAACGCTTGCTAAGGAGTTTCGACAGTTTTGTCCATCCATGTATAACTTTGCATATACTGGATTGGAGTAATTTGTTGGCTGCAGAGAAATTAAGCATATATTAGATCAGACAGATTAAACCAAAATAAATATTGATGGAAATGGAAATGGTGTGGCTAAAGCTAGAACAAGTACACACAAAATATAATTGGACATATTTAATAGATACCTGGTTTTCTGCAAAAAATGAGTTAATTATTTAGTTAAAATTAAATTTGTGATATGAGACATGCTATTAAAATAATCAATGGCATGACATGCAGCATTTTATGATATTAAAACTGTAACAGAAATGACCAAAACAAAAAACCTTGAAAAATGTCTCTGAAGTTCACTTGTCCACCTTATTACACTAGAAGATTTCAGAATAGATATGTTATAGAGAAGGTGCACTGTGAGACCATGTGACAAGTTTAACAGTAGAAAACTGCAACCAACAGTTTCCATGTATTACCTGTTCTAAGACATCAGCATCCCATCAATAGCTGACCATGTTTTCGAATTCTGTGGCCCAAATATACAACATGATTTGACCAAAAATTCAATACTTTCGTAATGTAAATTAAACTTGCTTTAAAAATAAACCAGCGTTACTGTTAACATATCATCTCATAACAAATTGAGAAGCATTTTCTCAACAAGTTTGGTATCCTGGATTGTAATGACAAATCTATTGAAATGAGTGGTACTTCATTACAGGACAAGTCCATTTTTAAATCGTGAAAGCATTTGAGTATATGAGAAATATCCTACATTCGACAGTATAAAAGGATGCGTAAAATGGATGAAACTCATGCCCTTACCACTAATGCTATTGCAAAAGCACCTTCCAAGATTTATACTACAAATGTCTCAATTTCCACATACTTTGTGCTTTTATAGTCTCCTAGAAGATCTTTGCTACCCAACCAGATATTCAGCTTTTTACCTCTAATAACTGGAAAGTGCAGTTTACCATCAAAATATTCCTCTAAATTATAAATAATTAAACAACACAGCTTTTCTTATACAAATACTATGAATGGAAGAATAGTGAGACAGAAAATCAGGTAAATTATATATTTTGTATAAGTAAGAAGTGGCTAGATTTTAAATAACCCAAACAGAAGTGGGTAGATTATTCAGTAAGCTGAACACAAGCTGGGTAACAAATGAATATAAAGTTTAGAATCTTAACTCATCTTCTCCCTACTGATCAATAATTTTTCTGAACCCAGAGTTAAGATTTTCTTTAGGCTGGGTGAATAAAGCGGCTGTTCCTTGGGGTTAGCTAAAGGCTGTCCGTTCCATCTATTGCAGGTGACAAAAGGACTGCCTGGTGCTTTATTCTTAGAATTGAAGAAGAAAAAAAGGTTTGGAAAAACAAGTTACTCTTCTGTAGTATTGGAACACAAATTTATGATATCTGTTGCAGCAAGTTAAGTTCTCAGTTGTACTTGCCTATTCCTGTTGAATCTGAACCTTCATATTTTTCATTACACTTATCATAAGAAATTTAGTTATATGCCAATTCACGGGATTTTTTATGTCATTAATCATCACTGTTAAGAACGATAGCTACAACAGTACAAAGACTCTTGGCTTTTATACACTGTATTACCAAGTTACTTCCTATAGAATAGTGGTATCTCTCTCATTATATACTCTGATTGGGTCCTCAAGAAGTACAGTGAGGTACAGAATGTTACTGGAGTGAGTTGACTAGCAGAAAACTGTTGATGCTGGATAAAGGCATTTATTCTAGCTCATCAATGGTTCTGTGGCCCATCAGAAACATCACACCCTTTACAAATAGTTACATTTTTGAATAGTAAAGAATGTACTACGGTCATGCAATGCAAATGGCACAAAAGACGAATATATTTACTGAGGCACATGAAAACGAATATACTGATGTTCCTTTTTAGAATTTTAAACTTTAATGTTTGCAAACATTGAATGCCTGATGAATTGTAGCTACAGTGCTGGTATTTTAAGCTGCTGTCAGATTTTTGTCTAAAAATTACTGAAAGCCAAACAATAAAAGATGTAGTGCAAGTATTAAAGGAAATTGTTCACTTATTGCGTACCAAATTCCTCTAAAATGAGAAAACTTTTTTTTCTGTTTACGTGGGAAGTTCTTTCAAGCTTGATAAACTTCACTACATGTCTATAATTGCATATAAGTTGAAAATATATCAATACATATATAGCTGTGAATGCTATAGTAACCTTATATAATGTTATGAAAAGCTATCTCCTTGCTTACTGGCTGTGCATGCCTTTCTAAAGACACATTTGCAGTTTTGGATGATGTTAAACATGATAGGCACAGATTTAATTTTATATGCTTTATGCTTTATATACGTCAAAATGTAAACATCTACCTTCCTGCCATTCTTGTTGTTAAAACTCAAAAACAAAATTAAAAACAAATAGAAAATGCCTATACTCTAAAATGACAGACAACCTTTCTTTAGCAAGGGGTTGTGATGGAATGAAATGGATTTGAATCATCATTTCTCACCCCTGTTGATAGTGGTCCTTTCAAGTCAGAGTTTAGGTAGATTGATGGAGCTGTGTGGGGAAGCTTGAATGCAGTGGGCCCTCCCCCTATGTATCTGGCCTGTATAAACAGAAAATTTTAGTTTCTGTGCTAATCGAGCATTTTCCATGTGTACTTATCATCACTGTTAAATAAACAGTGTACTGATTGAAACCATTATTTCAGGAGTTATGTATAGTTAAAAAAAGAAAGAAAAATAATCTCATAACAGGCATTTTTCAGCTTGAGAAATTGTTGCATTCAGTAGCAGAATAGAATTCAGAAGTCTTTTTCTTTTCCCCCCTCCATGAAGGATTAGGGCATTGCTTCAGTTACTCATCCTCCAGGGAGTAACTCCATTTTCAGCTTACCTCTTGTATTCTGCACACTGACTATGTGATTCAGCGATGACATTCCTAGAGCTAACAGTAATCCGGTTATTGCTTTGTCAGAAATGCCACAGAACGATGGCTGCCCTTTGGTGTATGTCTGATTACAGAGCTCTAGGAAAGATATCAAAGCATTACCCTGTTCATCCCATGTCACATCACTGAGGATGTTCAGTCACTGAGGAGTGGTGCTGTAGAAATGACAGCATCTTTTACAAAAAAAAAATAAATGGTAATACAAGTTTTGTGTAAACATTTTACCTATCCAGCCAGGATTCTGAATTCTTTACGCTTTTAAAAATTGGTGTAAAAGTAGTTAAATCTCCTAAGTATAAATACACTCTTTCACACTTCAAAATCTAGACTGTATAATAATATACCTCCCAGTCAGTATTAATTCCATGACAAAAAACTCATTTTACCCAACTCTGTTTTGGTAAAATGCAGGCACTAGTAAATAATGTCCATTAGAAATCATCAGACTGAAAAACAAATGTTAACATACACAAAGTCTTTTTTTTCTAATTAAATCTAACTTGTCTTTATTTGTAATTAAATCGAACTATCATTGTTTTGTTTCTATTAATTGCATTCAAAGCCAATACCTTGTAGGACAAAAAAGTAAGTAGCATACTGGCCAGTAGAAAAAGAAAAAAATTACCTTTTCTGCATTTACAGTAAAATCAGAGGCTAAAAGACCACCTTCGCTGTGATCATGGCCCACCTCATACATGTTATATGATGGATTGCCAATTTCAACATTGATTCCTCCATTGATAATGGGTTGCCGTCTTATAGTTTTTGTCCTGAAATGCAGAAACACAAGAACTACAAATTATTTCTTGGATATTTTCCCCTGGAACAGTACAAGTTTTATTTATCTTATGTATTATAAGGAACAACAGGATGAAAAGCATTTCCTGTAGAAACTCAGAAAATCCTTGCAATTTTCAAACTAAGTAGCAATCTGAGTATACATGTAGATCTCATATAGGCTGGAATTGTATATAGGCTTTTTATTGTATTTCTCATTTTGACTGAAGTGGTATGGATGCACTCACATTCCTTACAACCCTGACTTTCCCCCACCATTCCCAGATTTCCCTCACTTCCTGAAGAAAGCCTTGTAAATATAATGCAGGTTCTTTGCAGCAATCAGGATGGAGCAAATATGAGTAATCTCCTCATTCATTCATTTCAATTTCATTTCAAACCAGCTATTCCAACTCAGACAGTCATAATCTATGGACGAGCAAATGATTTCATTGTGATGCATTAAAACTGTAAGGCTTCTCATAGTTCCAATTTGTATCCTCTGCCAGTAGTTATTGGAAAGTTGCAGTTCAACAGGAATACTTTCCTCAGTTTAGTAAAGCAGTCTTATTTTTAACCTTGAGTCTGTTATCAGTAAATATAAGAAATGGAGACAATAATAGGGAAGTCACACTGAATATGATAATGGTCAGGTCCTCTTGCTTTAATGCTAAAGATGCCATTAATAGCTGAAATCTAATATAGAACTGTATTTTTCAGAAATGGCATGGAAAAACATCTCCTAAGAAACACTGCCTACCTGTAGAGTACAAGTGTTGAGCATCTGAACCTATTTTCATACTTTATAGTCTTTGAAGAGATTTTTAAAAAAGATTACATTTTAAAATATCTGAGAAAAAGACACATTACTGAGTTCCCCCGTTACTTTACTGATTAACTTCTTCCATTGAAGTAGTTTACTGTTTACAGTTCAGCAACTCATTTTAAGGATTTGGCTATCAGTAAATTGGCTCTGTAGCATCTGACATCTATAGAATCTCTCAGGGTCAACATTAATAACAGTATGGACAGAGGTGTACTTCACTGGCTTTTCAAATAGAAGAAACATTTTTCTTCTTTCTTTCTTTATGTACTGAATTTCAGTGAGGATGACAGGGATTGGGACTCTACAGTAGGTACATCGTTTACAACTTCGCTAACGCAAAATCAGAAAGGGCTAATCAATGTAAGTAAATCAGTGTGAACTATGATTAGAAACCGGAAGTTCTGCACGAGCTCTCTCTGCAAGTATTTATAGATGTTAACAACATTTCTTAATTACATTGCTCCGAAGAAATACATTAATTCTGCTTATGAAGCTCAGTAAGTCTCTTGATAAAATTATTAATCCTTATACAGTCTTGGCAGAATTAAGCAATCTTGACAAGACCTATACCTTATTTACTATATGCAGAACATGAAGATATGAAATAGCAATTGTTCCAATTAGAACCAAAATGCAACTAACACTGAATCCAGAAACTGTTCTATTTTAAATAAATCAATCACTCAAAACTGTAGACCTTTGGTATAAAAAATTTGCATAACTTTAAGAGATTTAGCTTATTATTCCATACATAAGTACAGAATTACTCACCTTCGTTTTCTTTTGCAGAGGAACAGTCCAATTACCAAAGTTGTGATCAAAGTCACCAGTAAAACAAGAGGAACAATAATTGCGATGCTCCCTAAAATAGCAAAAGGAAATCTCTTTGAATCCTCACAGTCATTGCTTTTTTAACAGCTGTAACATAGTTAAATTAAAAAAAAAAAGCATAAATTCCCTCAACAAAAAATGAAATTTCCTGTGTTGAGCTTCATCAATATGAAATTTGAATGTTGCCTAATGAAAAAATATCATCACAGATGGTGTGATGCATTTTTGTCACCACACACACCTCTTCTAAACCCTGCCCCTCTTTGCAGGGATTACATGTGAAGGTGTATGGAACTGCTGAGCACTTTGGACTTAAGAACTACAGTAGCTGATTCCAACTGCCCCTCCATCATCCTTAGTATTATATTTAAGTCACACAACTATTAATTTAAAATATTCAGTAAGTATGGATCTGATTGAAGACCTGATTTGGTGGGTGGCAAGCCTGCTCACAGCAGGGGGTTTGAATTGGATGAACTTAAGGTCCCTTCCAACCAATGCAATTCTGTAATTCAATGAATAATTCAGTGGCTAGCATTTATATCAATGTCTTGGCTTTTTATTTGTGGGAAACGTGAAGAATAATAAGCAATATTCATTTTTGGATAGCTGGCACATTCCAGTCTTTTTCTGCATTCTACTTGAGCGCCAATAATGTTGCAACACTGATTTAAGCAATCAGGACAACTACAGTAAGTGCTTAATGTAGCAGAAAAATAGTGCACAGATCAGACAGTGATGTTAAAGGAGAGGAGGAAACAGAGAAGAGTATTACCTGGATGTTATTTTGGCATATAACTTAACTGAGATAAGACCTGCAAAAATAAGGTCAGGAGTGGTACCCTTTGAAGCCTTCCTTAGCTCTCATATAAGTATCTAGCACTAAAGAAATATATGTAACAAATACTTTTAGTCTGCACTTGCAGCTACAGGTCTTTAGTATAAACCAATGTGGAATAAAATGCATTTCTTTTAATATCATAGCCTTTAAAATACTTAATTTGGAAAATGAAAATACAGCTCATTGTTTCACCGTTAGATCAGTGGATTCATTCCACACAAGCTGTTGACAGCCTCTGCTCTACAAGAAATGCAGTCTAAATAAAGAACTGCAAAAAAGAGTCCTTGAATTCTACCTACAGGCTTATTGAAAGTCAGATTCTCAGAGGCTCACAGTAAAGCAAGCAGTATTGAACAAAAACCTGAAGCATCCTTAATCCCCTTCAGCTTAGGAAGATTCAGCTTGTAAAGGACATTACAACAATTGCTATTTTAAGATAACATTTGTGGAAAGAAATGGGTGAAGGAAAGTGAATGTGGGAGGAAAAAGAATTTGATAAATTTACAACAACAACAAAAAAATGCCCAGCCTTCCAAGCTGCCTGGGGACCACAGTGCAGCCTGGGGTCTAGCAGCAGGCACAAGATGAACACCTGCTTCCTAAATCATAGCAGGTATTCCCTCAATACTAAACACTGATGTAGGTTTTTTGCCTGTTTTCAGCTTGTAAGTTTTATGTCACTTGTCTGGATTGCTAGGAAGATTTTATCTAAGGATCAAGCTGACCTGAATAGTGGGTAATTCATTCCCCCCCTCCTCTTGGGTTAAATGTGACTGAGATATACAGCAGGGTACCATCAGCATACTCAATGCACTGCAGGGAACCTTGTCCAGTTTAAGCAGCCAATGCTGTAGCAACACCATTCTTTTATGCTTACAGGTATGCTTGAAAAAAAAATATGACAGGAACTGCTCATATTGTCAGGATGATTTTCACAGTAGGTAAAATTCAAAGCTCTGCAGACAGCCAATGCAAAAGTTACGAACTGCTTACAACTCTATTTTTGATGCCTTCAGTGGGACTCAGATGGTCAGAGGTCTTGTACTAGTTCCCTGCACAGCAGTGATATCGCTGAGTACTTGTCACTTGATACACTTGAAGAAGAGTGCAGGCTAGCCTTGAAGCAGTGAGCATGTAGTGCATGGCATGGATCCAAACTATATTATGGAACACTGAATGCCAATCAAAACACTGAAAAAATTCCTTGATTTTCCCCCTCTTGCATTTAATACAGATAACCAGTACATATTTCACAGAGTTTTATTCTAAATCATTCATCAGGTTAAACTGTCTAAACTGACTAAAACAGGAGAGGTGGTAGCTGTTATTTGAAGTACTTACTTGTACTGATATTGTCAGACTTGCTGCTTTTGGGAGCTGGCCTCTCACACTGTGTGCCTGACCAGTTGGCTGAGCATCTAAAAGATCCAATTAAGATGGTAGAATTAATTAGACATCAGCTGTTAACACACTAACCTATTAAAGAGACCACCAGCATCTTCTAAAGAGATGCACACATAACTGCAATTCTACAAAAATCAACAAGCAACATGGAAAGGAGTTATTAGTACTCTGCTATGGTGCTTACAACATCTAGAGTGGAGGTTTAGCTCAAAACTACAGCTTCAATTCCTATTACTATCACCGCAATTTGATTCCAGAGTCCTTTTCTAAAATTATTAGATAATAAAACGATAACCAATGGTGTATTAATGTATCTTATACCAATTACAACTATGCAATAATGATGGAGAATGTGAGCTGGATCTGTGCATAGCCAGCTTAGTCTAGCAAGGTTTATTTGTATTACTGTTTTAGGGTCAACTTTAATCTAGAAGCTCTAACAATTCCAAATAGCATATCTGGCTGGTTATAGGTGATTACATGCACCCAGTAACTTCCAGTATCTGCACTCATTGCCTCTTCCCAGGGTGCTGCTGTTGCACATTGCATTGAATATTGAAAGGTTTACCACAGAATAATTCTCAAAGACTGTAATAATTTACTTGCACAATTAAGACCAATCATTGAGTGATATTCACAGGTTTAGTGAAGCTGTTTTCCTTCTTGCATTTGAATTCATTCCCAAAAATTCTATAAATTAACACTTCATACTTTAAAATTTTTAACCATATAAGTAATGCATATTAACAGAAATATATACATGTAAATGTGCATGAGTTAAAGCACAAAAAGCTATGGATCTGAAGGGACAGGAGTATCTCTGCTGGCTTCAAAGGTCCTTGAATACTGCTAATGTTAAGGATATAAGCTTTGTGAGCCAGGTGTTGGATGAGCACAAAGATATTCTGCTGTAATTTCCTTGTGTGAATAACAATATGCAAATATTTCTGCAGTTAAGAAGTTGCTCCCTATGCACATAACAAAAACAACCCAGCACACAAGGAGTCCATGCACACAGTCTCAGCAAATCCATCAGGAACTGAAACAAACACCTGAATGAAATCCAATTGCTTATTCATCCGGCTGTAAGCATGATTAGGTTTACTACAGAACCTGAAACTCTCCTTGTGGAGACAGCAGGAAGCAGTCGCTTTTCATCTGCCACAGTTGCATGCTGCAAAGTGACTCATATTTTTCTAAGTATTATTGTATTATTTATGAATTTCAACATGAGCTGTCTTCAGGAAAATGCAGTAGAGCATTACTTTGCATGCAGTTCTAAGAACAATTGTTATCTAATACCTTTCTAAGGATTAAACAAATTGCCAAGTTTGGATCTGGACATGCACAACGAGTAACATTGTTCTGTGATACAAAAAGGTTTGGAAAGGTACAAAACATTCCAGATAAGGATTGTGGAATTGTTACAGAAGAGTCCTAGCCAGCTTTGCTAGTGATGCTTCTCATCCTCCTCTGTCTTTGCAGATCACAGCAGAAGAAAGGCTACTTGCTCTTAAGCTTCCTTGAACACAATTCAGCATTCAGACAAATCCCTTTACTGGGTTTCATATTAAGTCTTAATGGTCTTTGGATCGAATTTCTTATTGTTTTCTTTTCTTAGTAGGATATCTTAGACACTTAGCTCAAACTCCACAGAGATAAACAATGCACAGATGGTTGTTCAAAACCATGCTCATTAATTGATCGTTGGTTCAAAAATGTTCCTATATAGATTACTTACATTATGATTTAGCAAGTCCTTTTACTTATTGAATTAGAAAACATCCTTAATTTTCTTCCCAGTGAATAAAATCTCGCAGTTGCCACTTAATTACAGAAAATATGTTTTACAATAATATATTGTAAAACTGAAGGCAGTTGACATTCTCACTGCAGATCATCACCATTTCAGCTCATTCCAAGTCACAAAGAACACATGATTTCAGTATTTTAAAGGACACGTCTGTTCCATTTCTTTTATAGGTCCTATCAAATGGAAGAAATTACACTGATAGCTTATCTTACTGAAATATTATTTAATATCTAAAGAACTTTTTTTTTTTTTTTTTTTTTTTTTCCTCCCTCTACAAAAGTTTCACTTACGGCTGCAAAGAAAGAACCTCCATTCTTGTGGAGATACACCATAAAACTTTATGGTTATTTTATTCTAAAGGGAATCAAACTGTGGGTATGTGACAACCATGAAATAAAGTCTTTAAATTTCTCACTAGAGTTTTTGCATTATTGCTATTGGAAATTCAGCTCACGTGATCAAAACTTGTTAAGAGAGATGATTTTCTCACAATGCTTCACTATGGAAAGGGAAATAACTCCTTAAGAGTTAGACATACCTTGACTTTATACCTAGATTTTTCAACTAAAATTCTGCTCTACAAGAGAATAATTACTGCAAACCTCCCTTAAAAACCTGAGAAGAATTTAAGATAGTGAGAGAGAAGACTCACCACTGAAATACACAAGTATAAGCCTATGAGAAAATTGTGCATACTGTAGATGCTCCTCAGAATCTTACAACAGATTTAACATCACAATAGCTGGCAAAGAAAGAAATCCTACAACTCTCTATATAGCAAACAGAGGATCAAATTAAGGAGGAAGGTAGTTCTTGATGAATTTTGGCATTTTAATTGCAAAAGCCGGCAATATTGAAACACTTCTGATACATTTAATAAGAGTCTCATAAAATCATGACAGCTAGTTGCCACTTCAATTTCATTTTCCAAATGCTTGCTGTCACCTATAAATTTCAATGGGGCTGAAGCTGACAGGATGGCAATCATTTCCTTCTATCCTTCCTCCATAGAGGTAAAATGATTGCACCTTGGGGCCCAGGAAGATAGTAAAGAATCTTGTTGGGCAGAACAGAAAAAAGAAATAAAGCCCAGGGGAAAAAGCACGTTGCTAGGAAGGGAATGTGATACAGAGAATTAGCCAGAAGGAGGCACATGAATAAAGATAGAGATGGGACACAGATGATGGTTAATGCGGGAACATGAGAGAAACAAGCTGTTCTTAACTCTTTTGCTAATCTTCAGATACAGCTGACATGTGTTGTTCTTAATAATATCAGTCAAGTTTCTGATACTAGACTTTTCTGTTCTTTAAACTCAGAATACTTGTTATCCAGCATGGGAACTGATTTCTGCTTTAAATGGATTCACAGAATTTTATTAGTATATTAGAATATTAGTAAATATTTTTATGTATACATATACATACATATAGTATATATTAGAATATTAGTAAAGTAAAATTGCATGTAGCCACTGGTTTCACTGAAGACATCTGTGTTATCAAGGACTGTGAAGAGAGACGGTGATAATGCACAATGTAGGCTATACAGAGAAACACAAGATGAAACAGCGGGGAGCTTGACAGCAAAGGAGAGAATGTACTCAGCCAAGTGGTGCAAGGTACTACAGGTAAAAATCCCCAGTCCCCCATGGAATCAGTGAATAGATCAAAGAGGAGTAACGTCCTAGAGAATGCCAATATAAATCCTCAAAGTTAATGTGATAAACACAGGTTACATGTAGCCTGTTGCCAAGGTCATTAATGAAAGTATGCTACAGTTCTCTCCATTACAGTTTAGGTCTACATTTAGAAAGAGGTGGCTGTTTGGGAAACATACAGCCTGAGAAAAACGGGCAATGCAATAAGGGTAATTTATGCATAGAAAGTAGTATTAAAGAGACGTTTTAAAAACTCTAAACTGAAATTGTATAGGCATCCCACTTGTAATGACAGAGAGCAGCACTAAAAGATTAATATTAGAAGTACAACAGAATCGGTGAAACAGTCATCACAAGACAGAAACTGACGTGGAGAACGTTTCTTACTTAAAAATCTAATGTAGTAATTTTCTAACTTTTCTTTCCTTTTTGGTCAAGCTATGGATAAACATGCTAATGAAAGTATCCAGCTTCCCTACTGTAAGAACACATTATTATTCCATTGGAAAATATGATTAATATGACAAATACTCGTAACACAAGAGCAGACAACATCTGGATTATAGGTATACTATTTGTATTAAAATATAACGAAATACAGAAATGGAAATAATCCCCATATTTCCCCAAACTATAGGATAATTTATTATGAAAAAACCCTTGCACTAAGGTAAATCAAAAAGCTGTTCCTTATTAAAAAAGATTAAAAAATGGCAATGCGTTTGGAATGAAGGCATTCTCTATGCAGAGAGATGGTATTATAGAGTTATAAGCCTTGAGATGCATCTTAGCCTCTGTTATCCCAAGGTAAGAAATTAGCAATTCGTGTACAATACATATGCTAAACATGTTTTTAATTCAATAATGTAGACCTGCTATATGAACATTAAGTGTGTTAACTTCTACTTTAGTTGAAATTACATTGAGCAATCAAGCAAAAGGAAAAGAATAGACTGATATGGTAAAAATATTAAAACTATGAGAAACAACTGGACCAACAGATACAAGACAAATCACTGTTTTTTCTCCTTACAGACATTAATGAGCAGTGATGTACAGCAGCAAATTCTCTTCAAGTTTCATCTGAACAATTGAAAACTCACAGAAAAAGGGCAGCTGCATTACAGTCTAACTGCTAAACGGCCAATGAAGGATACACACCCTCCTCCTTTCCAACATCTTGTCATTTCTTTATCAAGCACTTCTCAAATATCTGTTCATGTTTAGAACTTTAAAATGACATTAGTTTGTAAGACAAACTCGATGAAAACTCTTCTATATTATAAAGTTAAAACCTATAGATTAGGCTCAAATTCAAGACATGGGTTTGTTTTTTTTTTTGGTTGAAAATGAAAGCACTCTAGGAACTAGTATAACACTGAAATTCTTCTTATAATTATAATTAGATACCTCATTAAATATATCCTTGGAAAGCATATGGAAAACATTTATTACAAGGTATTTCGTAAATTTTTCTGCTCTATAATTTATGCTGTCTATCATGGTTAAATCTCCTTCTCTTAGGCTGTCTTCTTGATTCCACAGCTGTTCCATGCTGCAGTAGTTTTTTATACTCGGCCTTCAGAAAATGCAAGTCAGGGGACTTCACTGATGTCTCTTTCTTGTTCCCAGCCAGATTATGGGTACATCTTAGCCCTTTTTTGATCAGAGCACTACTATACTTTTACATTTACTTATGAAGTAAGAACATGTGTGCACATTTCTACATGAACTGCTCACATTTGATGTCTCATTTAAAATGATGCCTTTCCTCTCCCTATTTTTTTTCCCCTACCATTTTTAACATATTACTCAGATAAAATTTTCATTTTAGAAATGAAGTCATCTTTCTCCATCCTTCATTTGCTTGATTCTTCTGCTATCATAGTCTTGCTTTCCTCCTTCAAGCTCCTCTATGGCATATGCCTTTTAATTAATTTGAAAGATCACTGATTTCTCCAGAAAATTTGATCTCAAAGCCACAGATCCACTTATTGTTAACAATTAAAGTGCCTAGGATGACTTATTCTTCATTGTAGAAGAAACAATATTCTACTTTAGCAATACAACACAATCTAAAGGTCTGTGAAGAGTCAATATTTTAACTAAGGCAACTAATTTAATACTGCAAATAACACTGAATTTCTCTCTTTCTTATGTACTGACACCTAGGAAACAGGCTCTGAAGTTAAGTGCACATACAGTAGCATAAAAAGGAAAAAAATGACTATCATCTTATGTAGACAGCATAATAACATAAACTTGCTGTTGTCACATTAATTTCAGGGTCCTTCAAAAGCTTATTAAAGCATTTATAAATTCCCTTTCCATTCACTTGGATGATGAAAAGGATCAATAGAATTTTTTTTTTTTGTCAGTTTTGACTATAAACTGCAGAACAAATACAAACAACAGCTTGTACAATAAAAAAAAAAAAAAAAAAAAGAAAACATTTGTTGATTATTTCTCATTGGCATCTGATCTCAAGTTCATTCTTTCTTAAGTGGATTGATGAAGTTTAGAAGCAATTCCACAACATATCTCATACTCTTCTGCTATAGACCCCCTTCCCTCTCCCTCATCCCCACATACCAGTACATGGTAATACAGAAGATATTTTTAAATAAACTTAAAATATAAAAACTACGAAGGCAGTAACTACAATACAGTATTATATCAGTACAGGACACCCACAGCAGTGATATTTTCAGAAAGTCTACACCTCAAATTTTATTATTTTGATATGAAATTCTCTTTCAAACTTTCACTATTGAGCAGGAAGGAAAATAATACAGAAAAATAAAATAAATAATAACGAATAATAATGTTAATAATTCATAATTTAAATTGTGCAGGATTTTACATCCAAAATCAAAACAGCCTATGCTCTGTCTTTTTCAGCTTGGCAGAGCACTGACTAACGCAAGAGACCAACTCCACAAATTCTTCCTTTTATAAGAGTTTGATGTGTAGTCAAGTTAAGGCCTTAGTTCATTTAGAATATTGCTAGGTGTAAAGTACAAGTTTTATTTCCCATGTGAACCTGATATTTACTGGATTCAAAGATCAAAAATCTTGAAATAGGAACGTTTCTGGAAGAAAAAAAAAAAAAATAAAAATCAACCCTAACAGCAAAGGTTGGTAAAACGAGAGTAAGTTCATATAGGCATATAGTTTTGTATAATTATGGTTATGAGATTGCCCTTAAGAATGGATAAATCTTATTTTCTCTAGTATTTACTGAAAGATAATATGAGCTTTATTATGCATAAAGTTTGCTTTCTCAACTGATTTGGCTGCAAGAGGCAGAGAAGTTCATACTGAATTAGAATAAAATCAGCTATTTCCAATTTCTTCCTTCTAGAAATTGTCCACCCATGACTAGTTAAAAACTACGTAAACCCATAACTGCCTCTTAGAGACCAGGTAGATGTCTCACACAGTGTGGCATGCTGAAGGGGTACGTTATTCTCTCTAATAATGGAGCAGAAAAAGGCTTTGAGATTGCTGTTTCACTGCACAATGACTCTAGTGAAGCATGGGATTGTTTCATTCCTTTCTGAAGTCTTTTACTTGACAGTACGAGGATTGTAAAATTATAAACAAGCTCCAGTTTAAAGCTTATTTGTGCCAGAAAAAGAAGATATAGGAAACAACCAAAGTGAGAACTACAGCTAGCAAAGACTGAGACATATGGAACTATGATTCTCCCTCTCTCCATCGAGCAGCTTGTTCATTTGGCATCTGGCCACACACAGAACCCACTGAAGAGGTTAAAATTCATGTTATCAACACAAAGAGTAAGAGATTTAAATACGATTTAATATCTCATTAAAAAAACCCAACTATTTTAGATGCCAAATATAGTTGAACTAGATCAAAAGATCAAGAGAATGGGCGGCGCCACAAACAAGTATCAATGCTGCTCAGGAAGATCCTAACTCAAATAACTCTTTAAATTCTACTGTTGTATCTCTGTTAGATTTGACAACAGTTGAAAGAAAATCCATTTAATAAAATGTAAACTTTTACCTTTTAAATGGCTAATGCATTCTGAAGAATTATAAGAGTAATTCTCCATGCTTTACTTTCAGATTATTTTATCTCTTAAAATGCTTCAGAATAAATTCTGGACTGTTAACTTCTTGAGAGCTCAGGTAAGGTCTCCAATATTTTAGTAAAAAGAAAAAAAAAAAAAAAGGTAAGGAGGAATGGTATTTCCATTACACGGCCATACAATCAGTAACATGTTTTTCTTTGAACTATGTTATTCTTAAAACCCAAGTATGATATAGAGAAATAGAAACTGTCCATTGAGTGCTCACCAAAAGTCCACTCTGTGTTCTTCAAAATTTTAATCTGTGGTGGACAGAACTCTAATTTACTTTCTAATGGATTTATGGTAGCTCTAGTTGAAGTTTCATTGCCTGAAAAACACTGGCCAAGAATTTTTGATTGTATTGTATTGAAAAAATCAGATTATTCACCATACCTTAGTCACTCTCATTGCTATCTATTATACAATGAATCCAATTCTCACAGTGCTTTCTGCGTTCATAAGGCTGTTTATTTTGTGATGGGGATTTTTTCCTTTGAATAAATAGACTTCAAATCCTTTAGTAAAATACAGCACACAAATATATCTTTTTCATGCATTTTTTATCAGAGAAGTCAAAGTTATAACAAAGCTCAAACATTTCTGCTTAAGAGGTGCTATTTTACAGTGTATTTTCATAAAGTTTACAAAGAGACTTATGATTGCAGACTAAACTCTTGAAACGGTAGCTAAATAGCTCCTATGTTTCTTTCCCTACAGAGATAAGAAATAATAAGTTGGTTTTAGGCTACAGAACATATGCAGTGTCACTATTTGCTAAACTTTATGCTGTGTAGGATTAAGTTGGTAAAATGTCTCAAAATTTGAACAGTAAAAGCCATGAAGCATTTCTAATATCTTCCACGCACTTAATAAAAATAAAGCTTTTTATTTTCTTTGCCTCCAATGACATGGACAATCCAACAGTATGTTTAAATATACTCATAAGTGCAACTATCAGAGGGTAAGTGTGCATTACAGAAACGAGCACCCAGATTATGTATATACTGTGAAATGTATGTGAACGTGCATGACTTGAACCAATGAACTGTGGCCTGAAATGATGTCACAGAATGTGCAGCATTAAGTGGAAGGTTAAACCTACTTGCATCTCGGTTCATTAAACGCAGTTAAAGTGCAAATTCCCTCATTCTGACAGTAGTAATCACAAGGGTTCACTTTCTGGTCACAGCGCTGACTTTTAAACCCCACAGAGCATCTGCAGAATTTCAGTAAAATAGACCTATATAAATATTCTGCCTTTTGCTGAACAAGTTTTAAATACATTACATTTAATGATGGCAAGACACGCACACATACACAGGCACACATCCACAGATATAGTTTTTTTGTTTGTTTTTCCCGGAAAGCTCTAATTTAACTACACTGATAAGTTTTCTCAAAGTTTATCCAACACTTAATTCAGTGAGCCTATACAAACTTATAGGTTCATGTGTTCAGTATTTTTGTCAACTGTACTACACATTTGCATTGATTGATCAAAATGGGGTAATTCAAGTGCCTTCAAAATTTCAGCCTTTGCATTGTTGACTGTGTTGGCAATATGCTACAGCTCTCATGCACCATTAGCATCATACACAAACTGATGCTTGAAACATGTTTTTCTTGAAATACAATAGCATTCCATATGAATTCAAAAAACAATAATCCAGTTTATTAAAGAAAAAGAAAGTAGCAATTACAAGCTTCCAAACTAGCCATAATAAATAATAGACAAAGTCACTCCAAACTGATGAAGATATGCAGTGCAGAACTGCATTCCACTTTCCCTAACCTCAAAGCTTTAAACATTTCTTGTCAACCTTCCATTACTACAGCCCCTACTCTTGGGCCCCTTCATATAGTCAGTTCTTTGAAAATCTGAATACAATCAACACTTTCCCTAAGTCCATCCACCTCACACATGTCAAAAAGGTAGGGGTGGCTGTAAATGTATTCACAAAGTTGCTCCAAAACTATATCCCTTTGGAAAATAATTAATTTACGTCACCCTGGGAATGAGACACTTGAGTCTAATTCTAACTTCTCATACTCTCCTAGAGAATTCTCACATCTCCACTAAGATATTGAAGATTATTCCACAATGAAGCTCTTCTGCAGTGCAGAAAACATTGAATAACTTACTAAGCAAATATGAAAAAAAAAACCAAAACAAAAAACCAAAAAACCAAACCCATAAATCAACCAATAAACAAAGACAATACAAAAACAGGAACATGACTTCAGAAGCTCACTGGAACTGAGAGCAGGAGCAGGAAAAAATTCAATTCTTGCTACAAATTTCTACTTCCGTATTTAACATTTAGCATCTGAACATGAAGATATACAATAGCTCTCAAGAAAGGACCAGAATGTAGGGTTTTCTGTCTCTTTAAAGAGTACTTAACAGTCTGGACTACAAAAACCACATTCCCCTTGGTATCTGATATCTGGACTTAGGAAAATATCTTGAATTATTTTCTCAACACTAGTGTATTTCTGCAGGAGGGAGAAAATTATCTCATTCCAGAGCAGCCAAGCTCCTATGGGTATTGTAAAAGTTAGGGTTGAAACAAGAGGTACAAGAGCACATCCCTGGAAACATAGAGGAAATAATCACTGACATTATTCTTCCCGTTCTCTAGCCATTGGTTTCCTTACAGAAATGTCATCAACTCTGATCATCTCTATAGAAGACATAATCCACCACTGAGAAGCAGCAACAGGCAACTGTCCTGTATATCACACACCGTGAGCTTTAGATTTGGCCTGAAATTATTAAAAGTCTCGGGAGAGATCTAAACGGTCTCCACAATGCAGGATACTCACAGACAGACAGGTACATTTGTGTCAGGGTCCAGCTGGCATGTACCACCATTGTAGCAGTAGCCATCACATAACTGACATGTGGAGGCAATCTTTCCACTAGTGCAACTGCCATGGTTAAAAAGGGACAAAAAAGAAGACAAAGAAACAATCAGCACGTAATAAATCTAGTGAACCACAATATAACAATCCATACTTGAGAGCCACTGGGTTAACCATGACTCAGTAGCTGAACACTCAAAGGCTCTTTTCTGATGTGATAATTTCAAGGGTTGGTCATTCACAGATTTAAAATAAACTACAGTATAGTGGCTACAGGTGCATAATTTTGAACACAGCCCCCATTCCCCAACACACATGCTTACTTGCATACTATGTCATTAGTATCCTTGTTAATTATGCAGTGTCCCCCATGACATCTTATACACTTGTCCACTTCACATTTTGGACCTTCAAATCGTACTGGACAGACACATTCTACGCTTCCATCATCAGAAATAGTACATGATTCAGAGTTCACACAATAATGGTGGCAAACATCTGCAAATAACATGAAAGCTAGTTAAAAAGATATTGAGTAGTATTTCATATGTTTAAAAAAAAAAAAAAAAAAAGCTTACTACTCTCTATGTTGAAAAGTAGAATCATGAAAATAAAATGGTGAATGAAATTGGTGACTTCACTGGGAACTATAAGAATCAAAAGTCTTCCCAACACATAAGCAATATATTATCAACATAAAGTGAAAGAGACATAAGTTCATAGGAGGTTTCTTTTCCTTTCTAGGTGTCCAACCATTTAGGGCATCATCATACTTGATATAAAGACGAGTGATGGGAAAAGCAGTGATGTTAAATATATTTAATGGGACAGTGGCTGAATAGAAGTCTTCTGATAAATTCACATTACCATTAAAGGCATCACGCTAAACTGAAGTGGGAACAACATTTTGAAATAATTAACTTTCATTTTCATTTCTCCTCATATAAAACTTCATGAAGTTCTAACAATAACACATAACAACATGATCCATAAGTTCTACAAAACCCTAAATACACGCTTATATTTGTAGGCTGTGCAAGATCCCATTATTTCATGTAAATACTTCAAAGTCAGCAGGACTGAGACTTCAAGCTGTGAATTCTTTTAACTATTTAGAAGTTCCAGTAACAACATCATTTTTATCTCCCTCTTTTACATATACTATGTCAAAATAAGGAAACTTCTTGAGCAATAATATACTGGCATATTAACACTACGGTTCATTTTTATTTATGTAGTACTGACAACTTTCATTTGACCAAGCAGTTTTATTTTAAAGTCTTCTCATTTCATCCGAGCCAAATTCCCCCACTTCGCTGTTTCTAATACTTTCTCCAGTTCTGTGCAGTTGAAATGCTGTGCAAATTGGAGACAACTAAAATTGATATATTTTACTTAGCATATACAAGACTGCTGAATTATGAGGGCATCTCATACAGCAAGAAAGATGCTTGTTTATTTACCATTCCAAGAAGCTTTCACTGACTGCCACATCAGTTTTGCTGACAATCGTGGGAAGAATTCTAATGGAATACAAAACCATTTTACTTGACTGCAGATAGAGTTATTTCTCTTGATTATCTGTGCGTCTCCACCTACTTCAGCAGACAGTGGACCAACTGGAGGGGCCAAAAAGGCATCAAGAGTAGTAAAAGTAATCCCTTGTGTGTGTTGCTCCCTGATTCCAGGTGAAGAATAACAAAACAAAAACTACTGTTCTTTGAAAGCTAAGAGCGAGAGACATTTAAAAGAGAAGCACAATAAGAGGCAAAGTTTTGCATGTAGATGAGGACAAGAAGCCCTAAAATCTGGAAATAGCAAGTTTGTACTTCAAAGCATCTTCAGTCTTCTGATAGATTCTGCTAGGTCCACAACATGAATGCTGCACTAGATCACAATAATAAGAGCATTTTTATTTTTATTTTTTTAATTTGCTTATTGAATGGAATTTCAGTTTCAGCGTAAGAAAGAGCTAATGCGATCACTCCATCCACTTTGATTTATTCTAAATGAGAGAAACATTGTCTATTTTTCTTTGCTGTTTGGGCTTTAAATGATACAAGAAATGAACTTTCAACTACTCTGTATTACTTATTTTAGGAATTTAAAATAGGCAATTGTATTCAAATACATGTGCATATAACAACACATACAATGTTAGTAGAATTTTATGTAAATCCATTCACATAAGTTTATTTCACCAATGCCATTGCCTCGACATGAAACACACATTTTGGTTATTAGCCCTTATGTGAATTAATCGCAGGTGAAACTTTCTTTTCACTTTTAACTTCTCAATAGAGAAGATAAAGATGAGTAAAATAAGGCCTTTGCAACATGGCAGTACTGCAAGCAAGTCTACTCCCCGCCATAAAAAACACTAATAATATTTTCAACTTCAGAGCATGAGTCCTATGCATATTCACATTCCTTTGCACAGAAAATTGTTTCAATCATATCACTGAAAGACCAAAAAAGATATAGCAGAAGCAACCAATCTTTGTTACAAACTTGTCTTAATGTATTTAATTATGCCTACAAAGTGATCATGTTAAATACAGTGAAAAAACATATAACACAAGAATATGATTGATTAAAGCAAACAAATAACAATGACCTAGCTGTGAATCTATACACCCACTGCTAGCTGTAAACTCATACAGTTTCATAGAACTGTGATTGGCCAGAAAAATAATATCCTGTAAGATTTTAAGACTCTTTTGACCTAAACGTATTAAGGTTTAAATAAACAAAAGCTTTATTTTGTATTTTATAATGTTTGAGTCTCTTCGTATCATGCAATTTTTCCAAAGTAGCAGCAGACAATCCAAATCTGATAATGAGCACTGTTTAAAAAGGACCTCTAAATTTACATTTAAATTGATTCTTAAATATATATATATATTTTTTTTTTTTATTATATATATATATTATATTATAAATATATATATATATATATATATAATTTTTATATATATATATATATATATATATATATATATATATATATATATATATATATATATATATATATATATATAAATTAAAAAATGAAAAGAAAAAAGAAAAAAGAAAAAAGCTCTGGAAAAAAAAAGAACAAAACAACAACTAAATATATGTTTGCAGAAGCATTCAACTAGAAACAATTTGTTTGGTTTTTGGTAAGCCTCATGTAAATATTTTTCTTAATCTGAGTGTCTGTCTGGGCATGATTTATGTACTATACTGTTTTGAAATACCCTATTGTTCTTGCAGATAGTTATTTGTGGATTCATGCAGTTTGTTTAATATCAAGTGAGAGAGAATCACAATTACTGCTGGTTTCCCATTCAAAGGTTTCAATTTATTTCACAGTCTCCCAACTGGAAATGCATTCATTTTACTTCAGTGCAAATCCTTCTTAAAGACATGCGCTAACCCTCTCCCTGTTTGACAGCCATATCACTAAAACTAAGCACTTTTTGTATCCAATAGATGATTCCAAAACAGACCTTTTTAACAGTTAATTCCCCTTCAATTTTGTCCAATATTACCCTTTTCAGTGAATTATGTAAAAGAAAAAAAAAAGATGATGGTTTTTACATTGAATGCTCTATTCTACAACAAGCACTGTGACAGTCCTCTATCTCAGTATTTGAGTTAAAGGAAAGCAGGAGGAGGGGAAAGGAGAATTTTGAAAATTAGAAACAAAATTGAATCTCAGAAAATTAATGCATATTAAGTCAGGGTTCCTGATAACAAACTCCTTTTTCAGAGTGCTAATGACTTTCCTGAGGCATGGAAACCTTTGGAAAATATCTCAGTGAGATGAGACTAATGGGTCAGTAAAATGAAAAAGTATGGAGAAATTCAGATGCAGAGAACATAACTTGAGCCCTGAGAGCCCTACAAGAATAAGGCATAGAAATCCTGGTTTTGCATCCTACAAGGCAGAAGCCACATTGAAGACGATCTTGGATTTAGTCAGATGGAGGAACACACAGGAATAAAAGTCAAAGCAGCACTGGCAATACACTGCTTACTGGGTTTAAGAAATAAAAGGGGAAGACAGCAGTTGGAGCCTCAAGGGTCGCCTTTTTGCAAAGTTAAAGGATAACAGAAAAATTCTTTAACTGACTAGGAATTCCACCAGCAACAAAAAGAGCAATGATCTGATTTATGAAGTCGGATGCTGGGTACAACTAGTAGGATTTATTTTTTTTTTTTTCCATGACAACACAGAAATAATTTCTAAAAAAGCTCCTTTCTTCTCATACACATCTAGAAGGATATTGTTGAAATATCCCTTGAATATGTAAAGATCCCACTTTATCAGAATAATTCTGGAGTTAAATTAATCAATCCATGCAATAGGAAAACAATCTGATTCACATTACTTCCTCTGTAATTTCAGATTACTTACAGTACTGGCATCTGTCTCCTGTATACTCAGGCAAGCAGTTGCAAAAGGGCTGGTTTCCAGCAGTGACACTGCAGGATCCTCCATTTTGGCAAAAACGATGGCAGACAGTCTGATTGCAGTTTGGTCCTGTAAAACCCAGTGCACAATTGCAGGTGGGCCTCCCTATTAATAAAAACAACCAACAACTGCTTTATGATAAAAGTAAATAAAAATTTAAATAATAATAATTACTTCAAAGATAAACATGCATTGTAAGAGTAACACATTTCAATGCACGAATTCAGTATTTTAACTCAGTACTGTAACTCATGGATAGCTGTCTTAAATCACACCAAAGATTCACCAAATGTCCAATTTGCAACATCTGAAAAGTAGTGAAGGAGGGAAAAAAATGTATAAAATGAACCCCTTTCCTATAGTAGCCTATTTTTAAGTGGTTTCAAAATAGAGTTTAAACTCTATTGCATTTTCCTCCTATGATTTTAACCTATTTCAATTTTCGCTTTTTTCCCCCTCTTATCTAAATCTCATGTCTATGAGATTTATAGCTTTGTTTCAACTTCACTGTTTTATTAAACTATTCCACTTATCACTGAATTTTTAAGGCTTATCTTCTCTAAAACAACTTTCTATATCATGTAAATGTCTTTCTATCTCCTGAATGTACTTCTATATCTCATCTGTAATCTCCTCTTCAAGTCAAATGATTTGATGTGTCCAGCTAGCCATTTTCCTTCTCAATTCCTAATAATGTAGTCTCACTCTTAACTTATTTCTTATAAAACTTTTCCTCCATCCTCCCTCCTCCCTCTGCTTTAATTCAGTCTCCTGGGTTTTCTTAATCTTAGGGATAAATTATTTGAATTTACCACTTTTCTCCTTCCAGGATTGCAGGTGGGTGTGGAAAGCGACTCAGATTAATCTAAACCCAAGTACACTTCTGCAATAAGGTGGCAGAAAGGATAGAGGTCATTTGAATCATATGGAATCGAACCTGCTGGCAAGTACAACCAAGATCCTTACTGGATTTCTGCAGAGCAAGATTCTAAAGATAATGAATGAGGAATATATATTGGCGCAAAAATGACCGTGCACAGGCTAGTGACAATCAAACAGTATTTGGGTAGCAGGTGGAACTAAAGGAGTGTCTCATCAAAAAACCAACAGAGGAACACAAATATGGCAGAAATCTAAGGAATAAGGTGGGAGGATTGAAATGTCTAATCCTGAATGGGTATATCAATATCATTGGCTTTAGCAAGTTTGAAGAATGAAGGCAATTAATAGGATGTTGTAAGACTAGTATACATTTGCTTATTATCTCATTTTTATGGTGATGAAATAGGGCTACAGATAAAGAAATGTTAAGGTCAATCAGTTAACTGTATAATATGTTGTATGTGTAAGGCAGAAGCCCTTCAGTCTGGAATTGCAGACACAAACATGAAAAAATAGACTCTGAGATTCTGTTATTGACTACCCAATCTGGATACTGGTACAGCTGTGAAATCTGAAGGAGATTAGAGAAAGCCAGATAATGCAGTAATGAAAGACTCCAGTTATCCCTACATTTACATTTGTACAACTTCACACCAGGCCATAAGCCAGAAACTATTAGCTAAAATCCTGCTTCACAAAAAGGTGGGGTGGAGAGCACACCAGAGGAGCTACAGTTAGATTGAGTCTGATCAATATACAGCATTTAGCTTAAAACATACACAATGCATTTAACTACTTAAGATAGTTAACTACCCTCAATATTTAAGGGTCACTTTCCCATAGCAATTTCTTATATCTGTATTAATCTAACAGTAAATCCCTACCCCTGCCTGATCTGCTGAAACATCACCACTTTGGTCATTTGCTTGCAGTATTTTCTCTCATTCAGTGTTTCTTCAGGAATTTCTATACAATCTCTCACACAGGTATCCGTATCTAATAACAAATTCACATTTGTCTCCGGCAATCTTATCACCTCTTCATCTAAATTTACAATGTGTGAGTTTTTTTCCCTACTTTATTCTCTCTTTAGGTGGTTCTCTTATTAAAGTCATACAAACTAAATATTCCATAAACTCCACAATTTTCATTTCTTTCCCATCTACCTTTGTTTTAATACCATAGTATCATATTCATAGGTGAATAAATAAAAGACTGTATTTTTCTGCTTTCTCAGAGGCATGCAAAATCATTTCTGCATTATTTTTCTTCCCCTTAGTTTTTATTTATTTGTTACATCAAACCCTTCATGTAATTCCTTCCTTTATTTCCTATTTTAAGCTATGCTAATTTAAAATGTTTTGCAAATCATCGTAAAGGCCACGAGATCAGTTAGTCTCTTCCTCTAATGAGTACAGCAGGAACAAAACCATCAACTTAAAATAGCTCCAACTAGTTTAATATTCATCAGCCTGGTTATTCATTATATGTCCCCAGTGATCTAAACATTAAATCAAAGATGTTGAACTCAGATATTAGCACAAACTCTTTGCTTTTACCCATGTATACACTTGTATTTAAATTTCTGCCCCTGAGTCTTGGGTTTCCTCCTCTAAATCCATCTTACAAATGAAACAGTGATAGAACATAAGTCTGAAATAATTTTTTATTATTCATGTTCCTCTATTTTTTAAATTGATGGGACAAGGATATTTTCATCATTTGTAGAAAAAAATATTCTATTCTTTGCTGATGTAGCCTTATAAATATGTCAAATTGTGGACAGTTATATGAAAATTTAATTCAGTATAGCCTAAACCCCATTTATTTTCACTCAATTTAACGTAACTTTTACTCATTTTAATAGTTCATTGCCTATTTATACAGACCGCTGGCATCTGAAATAATAACAATAATAACAGTAATGACATTTTCATCTGCTTTATTCTATTAAATTATTTTGGATTTTGGATATGAAATGGTTCCAAAAACAGCTTAACAAAATTGCTGTACAAAACAATGATAAACACTGAGTGCCACAAGTTTTCATACAACAGAATCCAAATAATGATGTAACCAAGATAGCACATATCCTAACTAACAACTGTTGCCTATTAGTCTCAGACACAGAAACCTTAAGCGTTTACACCTGTAATGAAGTTTCAGGACTAAAACAGCATAAAGACAGAATAATGGCTGCCTCTCAATCCCTGACATTCGTCAAATCTGTAATATTTATTTATAAAAAGAACGTACTGCCTTTTGCTTCAAGAAAATAAACACTGTATTTGTTACCTTGTAAAAATTTTCCAAACAATGAGCTAGTATAGATGAATGCCTCACCTAGACATAAGTAACTTATTTCTTCCAGTTGATAGTAAACTCCCTACCAGCAATGTGTGCATTCTATTTGTTACATATGAACACGCGCAATCTGTTTCATTTGCATATTTCACTTGCTGTCCCTATTAAAGCAATCTGGCACACCAGCCTACTGTAAGTAACACTGCATCCTCTAGAGGGGTTGTCAGCAGTTCGTGGGAATCACAATAATTCATTTCTGTGAACCATAATTAGCTTTAGTGAACCAAAAGTAGTGGAGAGAAGCTGTATTAGAGTACATAATTAGAAGCTGAGCTGATTGGGATCAATCCCAATAGATATTTATTCTGTCCATGTGGTGAAAACAAAGGAGAAAAGAACCATCTCAAAATGCGTTAGTGGAGTACTCTCAAGGCTGGTTGTGGTGTTTCCTTTGGATCTACACACCAGACCAGACAGACAATCCTCCATTGAAAAACCTATCTTCTCCCCCCATCTAGTCCCTAGTCCTGGTTACAAGGAAGTATACAACTTCCCTGGGGGCTCACCAGTGTGAGACTTGCAGGGACAGGCAAGATGTGAACAAACTAAACAGTTTATTCCTTGGTAGCATTTTCAGTACATAGTGTTGTGTCCCCATGTTTTATTCCTAAAGCAGAACACAAAATAACATCTACATTATATATATAAATATATAAATATATATATATATAATGCATACATTTATTTATTTATTTATTTGTTTGTGTTAGGAGTGTGTTTCATCAGTTACCATTCAGTGGAAACAACACTTTTCCCTCAATTTTCTACAAACATCATGATTCTACTGGGTTACATAGTTAAACATATTTATCAAACTTTGAAAACTAACTTAATCTGGTCTACGTGTTCAAGACATTTAGAAAATTTTCCTCCAACATTTTTGCTTTAAATTGTAAGTAAAAAGGAAGTATCTGTATGATATCCTTTTTTTATTCCCCTCCAAATTCCCATTAATTTGGTTTACTGGAAAGTGTTCATTATTATATCCAAACTTTTAATTACATGTCTCAGATGTGTACTTTTAATTAACAGATGACATTTTCTTTGTTCAATTTTTGTAGTTCAATACAACTGTCATAAACTTTTAAATTTTAATTATAGCTGCCCCAATCTCTAGCTATATAATGTTCACATAGGAATTTGCCAAACGGCTTAGCAGTAAGTAAACCAACAGTGAATAATCCCTGAATTGCCAGTGGGATTTGTTTAACAAATTAACATTTGTGAGCAGATAATGAGGTTCTACAACTTACCACATCCAGCAAAGATTTAGCACAATCACGTTCTGAAAAATGAGTAATACTCCGTGATTTACTTAATTGGTTATCACTTTCCTATTAAGAATTAGGGAGAAGGAGAATAGAATTTACATGTTCACTGGAACACACACATTCACCAGAAGCACATCTCATATGCGGTAGCATTCTGCTTGTATCAGAAAACAATGACAGATTTGCTTTCATGGTTTATATGCCTTGAGTTTTGGGACAGAACCCAACAATGAGGAAACTTCCCAACGAATCCTCACAGCAGCTGGCTACCTTCAGAAGCTCATTCCCCTGTGAAACTCCCCAGCTAAACCCCAGCAGCATGCAGCAGAACCAGTTTCCCTCGAGTCAAGTGATGTGCACAACAGCTTGGATGAGCAAACACCGCATCAGGAAGTCCAGATATCATCCCGAGCAAATCAAATTCACAGAGGTGCTTCGCGGAGCCCATCGTGGCAGAACTAACAGACAGCAACTGACTCCTTGAAATGGGGAGAGGGTGGAAATACAGCTGCTAAGTGGTCCCTGTGTACCCTTCCCCGTCACCAGCTGTGGCTGCTTCTTCTCATATTGGTGCTAGCCTGAAGGCACACATTCTGCAGTTCTGCCATGTACGTTTATCAACAGGCCCTATACTCCCCAAAGGGCATGAGTGTAGAATGGCACTTGTGGAAAACTTCCATCAAGGCTATTTGAGTTGGAAAATATAAGAAATCGATAAAGGCAATCAGGGCTTCTACAAAAGGAAGATTCAAGCAAGCTGCAGTTATCACAGGTCATTTATATTTTGTGGCTACAATTTACAATTTGGATAGGCACTTACACACATATGGATGCTGGAACTTCCAGAAGAAAAAGCATCATCATTTTGAACAGAAAAAGTAAAAAAAAATAAAAAATAATAAAAAAAATGGAATCAGGGAAAACACAATGCAACTTGATTGCAACAGTTTAGTAGTATAGTTTCATGAGCCAATAGTATAGTGGATCAAAAACCTCCATTGGAAAGAGCTGGTTGGGAAGGCGGCTGCAGAAGTACGAATAACATAGCAAAATAAGTTAAAATTATAGCAAGGTGATTTGAAGTAGTAATTTTATACTTCTGGATGCAAAAGAATTCTCTATACAAACACAAATAATCAGTATGTTCTGTACCTTTTGCCAATGGATGGCTAAACCTGCTAGGAAGAAACTTGAAATCTGGACAAAAAGTGCTCAAGTTCTTCAAACATGAATGAAAAGCAGAGGAACTCCTGGTAATAAAGATCCTCTTTATTCCTACATGTTTCACTGTGCAAGAATGAAGTAACTTGTCCACTAATGCATCTTGTGAACTTGTCAAGGAAGATCAGCTCTGCCTCCAAGGCTGAAATGACAAGAAGGAAGTGAGCAAATGCTGCTCTGTTCTGTATTTCACTCCCTACGTCGAAACTGTGAATGGCACATGCAGCCTGCAGTCCTTGCTGCTAAATGTGCATTGACCCGGTAGCATACTTGGCATAGTGGTTCATATGACTGGAAAGAAGAAATGGTTGTTGCAAAAACTCCTGAGGAGTTGATCTTTGTTAACGGATTAATTTTTAATGCCTTAAGAACATCCACTTTAGTGTTCCTCTGTAAAAAAACAATGGTTTTAGCATAATATGGATTAGATTAAACTAGAACAAGGGGACATCTCATTAACTTGTTAGATTGTTTCAAGAAGACATGATTTATAATCTGATTCAGGTAACTAATGCAGTCTGATAAGGAGTAGAGATTTCTTCCTAATGGACTATTTACAGAGTGCAGGGGCAAAATGTGCAAGGAAGATGAGATGCAAATCAGTTTGAAAATGTTATCTTGGAATGCTGGGCAAAGTCACTTAGATTTAGAAATATGACTTTTTTCCCCCATATTCTCATGAAGGTTATGGGATGGGCTTTTAGGTGTGAACTGGAAATGGCAGATAGAAAATCTGGTTAACTTGATATATGTTTATTAAAATTTTGGTGAAACTTGGAAAGTGAACAAAGCATGGCAGAGTAATACTCCTATCTCAAGGTATCGCCCAGTAAGAGCCATCAGAACTTTTGGCATCATAAGGATGTGGGGGTGAGGTGCACTATTTGTGCTCAGCAACACAACACTAAAATGTGGACTGCAGTCGTATTCACGCTGCTCTCCTGATGGCATTTTTGGTAGAGACACATTATCCTGTTTGAGACCAAGCAGAAACAAGGATAACTTTTGCACCTTCAGGCTGTCTGCAGCAGGTGGGGACACGATTAACAAATCATCAAAAGTATATTGTATAAACTTGCTTATGTCTCTCACTCTCTGGTCATCACTGCTTCACTAATTATTCACTATTTTTTCTAGCAAGGCAAAGAGATTTCGAGGTTGGATTTAGTAGGAAAAAAAGTATTAAAAATCAAGGTTATATCATAGCTCTGTGAGCACAACAACTGTTAGCTGTCTGGTGAAGAACAAACTGTTGGAGGTGTCTGAGCAAAAGAGAAGAAAAAATAAAACCCAGAGGTCACTGCAGGATTCAGAACTGAGCTGAGCACTGGGAGCCAAGTTACTTGTGTCTTTTAACACCCCAGGAGTATCAATTAAATGCCAGATACGTAAAGATGTGGGAGTAAACATCCTCTCTTCAGATGACAGTGAAGTTCTGCACATCATTTAAATCATCCGTGAACATCTTTCGTTCACTTGCACGTCCTCACTGAACACGTATTGATCTCACTAAACTGATAGAAATCTCCGCTTATCATTTGTGTCAGTACTTCCACGAGCTGTTGCAAGCAGTTTCAAGTATAACTCAAACAACTTAAAGTAATTCCGATTTTCTACTATTTAGCCATTATTAGTGATATGAACAATGAAAACTATTATGAACTCTCTAATACTCAGAACTGAAAAACTCTGTTTAGTACACAAATCTGAACATCAGAATAAGATCCATACACAAGCCAGTACAATAAGTGTAGCTGAATTATTAAACTATATAAGCTAAATCAGTACAGAATATTGAGGAAAACATGAAGATCTAAGGTCACTTTGTCACAGAGACTAAGATACATGATTCTTCAATATAGGCAGCTCTGTTTTTTTCTAAAACACATTCTGTGGTCAGGTACCTGGTATTTCCTTTGGATGTCAGTCATTTCATCACATAGAATTTAACTTGTACTTCTCACACAGCCCTAAATTTTAAAATACTTCTTAGCAAACTTTCCCTCTCTCTAGACCAGGCAGTATTTAATTTCAGTACACAACCTAGAGCAGCCAATGTGTTAGGCACAAAGGCCAACTCCCAGATATCCTCATTTTGACAGTTTTTCCACTCATAGTTTGACTTTACAGTTCCCTTTTGACACTTCAGTATGCATGCTTTCATTCTGGATAATTTCATACTACTTTTTGTGAGATTTAGTTTGGCTTTGCCAAAACACTGAGACCCACATGTGAAAAAATAAAGTATACGTACAACATATGCTGTTATATTGCATAGAACTTAAGTACAAAGGAAAGAAGTCACTGACAAAAAGAAAAAAAGCAAGCTACGAAGAGATTCAAACATTTAAATTAAGGCATATAAGATAATATATAGCTGCACAGAAATACGTACCAAGGAGAGATGCTCCACAGGTCCCTCCATTCTGGCAGTAGTTGTAGCAGTGGTTGGTTTCACACCTTTCACCTGAGTAACTTGGCCAGCAGTGGCATCGTGGATCCCCCTTCTCGTTTATAATGCACTTTCCTCCATTTTCACAGGTTAGTTTGCATGTATCATCTGAAGCAAGAGCACAGAGAACAATTTGTATTTTATACAAAGCTACTGATCCCTGAATATGTGCAAAAATACATACCCCTTTCAAAAACTAAAAGGTAAACTACCACACAATGCTAGAAAAACAAACACATTTAACAAAACATAAGCCAGCATCAGAAAGGCCATCAAGAGCTTCAGAGACAATGGGAGCATATATGTACGGCGGCTTGTATCATACAAGGGTACTGCATACGTCTTTTTGGCTCCTGTTTCATCCAAACAATGTGATGGAAAAACTGACCTCCCCCCCCACCAGATAATGTTTGTGGCATCTGGGGATCTCAGAAAACTACTCTGTATTCATCGGGTGACCTCAGCCTGAAGGGATTTACCTTTTTGCAGTTGATTTATTTCCCTCTCTCTTCCAATCTTTTAACATCCTTCTTAATAAACATTATTGAACACATTTAAAAGGAAGCTGCTTGGCTTTTAAATCATCCTCATAAAATTGTACCAACCTGGTACTTTTCAACCATACTTTCTGGCTTATTCTTTTCTTTTACAGAATCATTAACTGTTGGAAAAGACCACTAGGATCACAAAATGCAACCATCAGCCCAATTCCACCATGTCTCATCATATGCCTTAGCATCACAACTACCCTTTTCTTTAACACCACCATGGACAGTAACTCCACTGCTTCCTTATTCCAATGCATTACCAACTCTTTCTGAGAAGAAATCTTTACTAATATCCAACCTGAACCTCCATTGGTGCAATTTCAGGCCATTACTTCTTGTCTTCTCTCTGTTACCTGAGAGAAGAGGCTGATCCCCACCTTGCCACAACCTCCCTTCAGAGAGCTGTAGATAGCAATATAGTCTTCCTGTGTCTCCTCTTTGCTAGACTAAACATTCCCCAGTTTTACCTTCTGTCTAAGAAAAGACAGCCTACAGCTGTGTGCTCACAAAGTGCTTGAGGCAGCAGTACCACCTCCTTATTTGTGAGGCGCATGGTAACGTACATTCTGATTAGGACAGATTCAATCTTTCTATAAAACTGTTTTGCAGTCAGAGTTGTGTCTGTCCTGGAAACACCGAGAAATAAATCTGTTCATTTGAGTGAACAAGAAATAAAATTGTTTGATGACACCAACAAGAAATTAATTACAGACCAGCATGTACACACTGCTCACACATCCAAATAATTGTAATCCTGAGCAACAGACAAGAACCTTTGCAGCTCAAAATACACATTTAGCATGACTCCTCATCTCACACAAAACGAAGCTTATAAAGACAGTCTGCTGCCAAAGTAATGAAAAGTCAGAAACGCTGAGAATTGTTCAGTAATATACCCACTGATACAGAAGTTTGGCCAAATTACTCTTAGTTATACAGAATACAAAGCAGTCAAGTTATCTATACAGTCTATTTTTTCAGTATCCACCGTGGATCTACATCTACTGTAACAAAGCTACTTTGTGCTTGGAACTTTGAAGATGCCTCAAGTATTTATTTAGGTGGTTCATTAAATCCTTTGATGTTCCATGAACCATTCTTCAGTTACTCATTACAGAAGTTGTTTAAATGGATAATGTGGCATATCTTATTGGCGAGAAGGTCTATTTTTGTTTTGCTTATCTTATCTGTTTTACTTATCATTAGTCATGAGTTTATAGAGCAGAACTGTATAAAAACTGAATAAAACTAAAGTACAAACAACTGCTCATTTTAGGAACCTTTTTGATAGTATATTAAATATACCCATTGTATTTCTTTACTAGAACGATCCTGCACATTTAAGACACAAAAGTTAAAAAAAAATTGGAATTCTGGCAAACCCTATGAATTCAACAGGAAAAAGAACATGTATTTTCACAATGCATATTTATAACTATAAAATGTGAAATACAAACCGCAAAGTTACCCTAAACACAACAAGAAACATATGACTTCATATTGTTGGGGAAAAAAAAAAAAAAAAAAAAGCCTGAATCAAAAATTGTCCACAGTAAATCTTATCTAAACAAATTGCCTTTAAAATGACTAAGACGCTTAAACATGTTTTAAATGCAATACAAGTTATATCTTTATGAAATGATCAGTTAATGTTGACCTGAAAAACCTGAATGTATTTTGATATTTTCCAGCATAACAACATTAGTAAAACTGGCTACTGATTTTGTTCCCTATCCAAGAATTTAAATAAAAATCTCATACAAAACTAATAAAAGTTAATACAAAAATTTCAGACTTTACATGAACTAAAAATGAGGACTGAAAGCTGTACTAGATAAGTCAATTTGTAAATATTGTCTGAGACTTAAACAGCATAGGGATTTTCACACTGTTTTTTTTCTTCTTTGTCTGCAAGTAGTTAAAAGAATCAAATTACTCCAGATGATTTACATCAGTGAAGTCCAAAAGGGTATCAGACGCCTTTGTATGGAAGATGGGAACAAAACGTTCCCACAGGAGAAGACAGGGAAAAAAAAAAAAAAAAAAGAAAGAAAGAAAGAAAATACAGGAGAGACACACTAAAGAATTGTTACAAAAAGGCTGAATACATCTAATCTGAATTAGCAAGTAATGGCTTTGGAGAAAGAAAAAACCCAAAAACATCCCTAGCAAGTATTCACCATTGGAACAAAGAGAAACAAAATTGAGTTGAAGAATAAATAACAAATACAAAATAAAAGGGAGACAATTAATTACTAGTCACAGATAGTTGGAATGTAGAGACCTTTCAGACATTCTTTTCAGAAATGTCAGGTTTAAATATGCTCCAAAAATAATGCTTTGTATTTCATAATGTTGGTCCACACCATCAGAGGTGGACATAGGTTGTATGGCAATAAAGGCTGAACCTTCCCAACAATTATCCATTAAATTTATTGCTATGCAAAAGATGACAGCAGAGGTTTGTTTTTTTTTGGTTTTTTTGTTTTTATTTTTTTTGTTTTTTTTACTTTAAAATATCCATTTACTTTACAATCCTCAATGGAAGAGAAGGGCTAAGAGAAGGATTCACAGTGAGAAGAAACCAACACCTGCAGTAATTTAACTCATTTCCTTCAGTTCTAGGATATATCAGTCTCCATATAACAACTTCCTATAAATAAATAAATAAGATACTGCAGTAATCAATTTTCTTTCTTCAAATCAGAAACAGTTTTCTGTGTTGGAGCACTGCTCTATTTGATATCTAAAAAAAACAAACGAACAAAAAACCAAAAAACCCCAAAACACAACAAAACACCTGAAAACAAGATGGAAAACAAGAAGATAGTAGAGTTTGGAGTGCCAATAGCTTTTTCTAGTAGAGCTCTCTGAGGTAGAATTTGTGGACGAAATAAAAATTACATGGGGATTAACCTCTACATCCCCAGACAGAGCACCTGGTTTCCTGCAGTCTGTGCATTCAGAGGGCAAATCCCCACAGAAATGTGCTGAAGAAAATACCACAATAAATGAAATATTTCATCTCTATTCAGAAGCAATGCCAGATCTGAGTCTTTATGGTTATTCTCATGCTTTTCTTCCAGCCAAGAAATCACAAATATTCCCTCTAAAAATGAAAGTGATAGGTATCCACCCCCAAAACACTGAACTCCTGGAAGCATTCCATTAGTCTTGTTTATTTGGCTGCGATCCATGCTGACATTCTCCAGTGCAAATCTCTGCATTCCCATTCCCTATTAGTTTCACTGTTCTGCAGGTATTAGATACAGCGAACCTAGTGGATGCAAATCAAGCGGTCTCACTTAACAATATGAAGTGGTAATCTTCCCATTTGAAAACTGCTCCTAAATTGAAGCAGTCAGGCCTACTGGAGTCATGAAATCTCAGAAAAAAAAAAAAAAGTTATGCAGGGAGAAAAAAAAGATGAAAGTTACCTAAGAATACACAGGAAATTGCTTTTATTTTATTATTCAACCATTCTGAATGATGTAACACATGTTGTAACATCTTTAACTTGAGAGAACCAAATAAAACCCCAAAATTCTGCTTTTCATTAGTTTTAAGAAACACTGGCAAAATGTCTGTTTAGGGCAATCTGGGTTTAGTCTCACAGAAAATCACCGAGAACTCAAAAATTAGAATTCCTCACATAGTGCTTATGAAGAAAAATCAATTCAATGGATCAAGTTATTTACAGAATGACAATTCTATTACACAGAATTTCAAGACTTACCTCAATTTCCTTTTGTTTAAAAACAAACTAACATCAAGAACCCAAAGAGCCAGAATCTGAGTCAACTTCGGGGATACAGTCACAAGAAAAAGAATAAGGGCCCTGGAGTTGTTGGGCAGTTGGTCTTGATGATAAGTCCTTTCCAAGTAAACTATCCTAACAGTGAGACTTAGGAGACTTCCTTCCAATGACTAACTTAAGGCAGACTTAACAGTAAGAAATTGTAGGAAGTGGGATATTTTTGAACATATAAATTATAGTGTACATAATTGATGTATATTCATTGATAATTCACATAATGTCTCTTGTTTGGAGGCTATTAGTGGACTCTTAACACCAAATACATTGTCAACCTGCCATAAGCTATACAATACTTGAGATCTTTTCAAGAAATCTTCTGCCCAATCCTTGAAGCAAAAGTGGCACATCAACTTGAAACATCTCCTTCATACTTTTTTTGTGCATGTTAAAGTAGTTCACGTACACACACAATTTTCAGTACCTACCTAAGAGACTCTGATCGACACATGTTCCATTAACTAATGATTTTCCTTCTGGACAAGCACATGATGCACCAGAAGGATTGAGTAAACAAATGAATTCACATCTCAGGTCCAAGCACGGATTAGGCACTGTTTGAGAAAAGAAAACATTTTAAAAGGTTCCTTACTTTTTTTTTTTTTTTTAGAATTATGCTAACTTCTAGAACTAGGACCAAAACAATAATCACACAATTCTGATTCTGTTTTAATTTCCAGAGTATAAACAGCATGAAGTCAGTCAGCACTCATTCAAATGAAAGTGCCATATTCATACCTTGATAGAACTGACTCCAGTAAAAACAAACGTATTGGTAATATTCAGTCAAAATCCTCATTTCATTTTGACAAGAGGTATTTTTGTATTCAGTTTTCTTTTCTTTTTAGTTTCATTTGCACTGCAGGTATGCAATGCAGGCATTTGTCCAATGCCATTCCAAATGAAAGAAAATTGCATCAGAATCTAAATTATAATTATATAACAAAACAACTAAATCTATTTTCACTTTGCAGCATCAAGTTCTATTTTACATTTCTACAGTTGATGGATACTTTTATTATTTTTCTTTTTCTGAGATGAACTTGAAAAACATTCAGTGTTAAGTAATTATGCTTACTCACAGTCCATTTGTTTGTAGCGATGAAATATCAAGGCACTTTTTGCTTTATCAACATCAACACTCAGGTATTCCACAAGGCTCCTGCCAAATTTGTGTACTCTAAATGCACCATTTTTAGGACCTGCTCCATATATGTAATCCTCAAATATGTCAATTCTATGAGGATGCAGTAAACCTTAAATAAAAATGAATAATAAGCGCATACATTCGTATCCAAGTAGCAAACATTAATTTTAATAACAACTTCAACTGCACTGCAATTACAAGCTATAAAGCATTATTTTTCAGGCAGCAGTTTGTACCCACAAAGACTGCCTTTAAGAAGCAATCTTCCTAAAAGAAATTCTTCCCATATCACAAGCAAATAAAATCACTTTGATTCAGTCTCTGAAACTGATTTAATATAGAGAAGAAGGGAAACCCTAAAGGAAGAGTGAGCTATTGAGAACATATTCAGCTGCAATACTAACTTGAAAAATATGACAAGGAAAAAAAAAAACAAACCAAAAATATATTCCTTTACAAAGGAAAAATTATTCTCACAAACCATTTATTAAAATCATCCCTTCTTAAAGTGTTAGAAATACTACTTTTAATATTACACTTCATAATGATGGTAAATTAATGCAAAACAAAAAACACAAAGCCTTTACTAATTCTTGCTTTTTAACAGCTAATATCTTCCAGAACACTCTGGTGAATTCCAAACCAGTAGTTAAAACACAAATGTGATATCATCTCAGTGAGACTCCACTACTAACTGCCCACTAAGTATTCCCTAAAGTAGATCACTTTCGTAGAATATAATCATAGAATTACTCAGATTGGAAAAGACCTTAAGATCATTAAAACCAACCGCAACCTAACCATACTACTCCAAAACCCTCCACTAAATCATGTTCCTGAGCACCAAATCTGAACCACTTTTAAACAGATACAGGGATGGTGACTCAACCACCTCTCTGGGAACACATTGCAGTGCTTAAAAACCCTTTCAGAAAAGAAGTTTTTCCTGTTGTCCAACCTAACTTTACCCCGGCACAACTTAAGGCCATTTTCATCCTGTGCTATGCATACATCTCAAAGTCTAACCAGGCAAGATTCTTGCTTTGCTATGTAAATTCAGATAGGCCAGATCTGTTTTACAGTGGTACTTAATAATAGTCAAGCTATTAATTACATAGCTTTTTTTAATTTACACATATCATTTAATAGTTATTCCTTTAAAGATTATGTATGAATTTAATTATTTATTTGTTCAAATATCTGAAGTATTGCTTAAAAAAACCACGACTGTAAGCTCTTAATCTTGAAGGCTCTTCTCTTTCATAGCTTCTACATCTAGTAAAATTGCTGGAAACCACTCCATACCTTGCTTAGTGCTCACAGACACAACTGAGTCAGAACCATCAAACAGAACGCTGCCAATGACAGACAATTCAAAATCAGCCCAGAACAACCTCTGACTGAACTGATCAACTACAAGACCTACAAAGGAAATAAAAAAAAGGTCCAATGAGATACATTAAGTTTGAAATAATTGTTGAGCAGCGACACATTTTTCTATCATTCATATTCAGATGAAAGCGAGACAATGAAAAAACAATGCCTAGAGACCAAGGTGAAAAAAATATAACACCTATAGCTTAAATCATCATCTCATTTCAACTCATTGCTTTTACTCTTAAGCTACTTCTCATAGGTCAATACCTTTCCAAACCATTGTCCTCTTCAGGTAGGAATATGTACCAAGTGAGACTATAAATGTAGGATTGAATCCTGCAATTTTCTCTACCGACAAAAACCTTATGTCAGCAGATTTTGTTGTGACTATGCAGCCTCTAGGCAATAACTAAATAGTTAAATCACGCTTTGTTTCACCAAGAGACGCTTAAATTATTAATATGCCATTTTAAGTCATGCTAGAAGCTTCTGCCTGTAATGGTATTTGAACCATAAAATAATTTAATTCTGAGCTTCAGACATTGTAGTGTATTTTTAATAAGAATGGGAAAAAGTATTTTTCTTCCTACTTATGTAAGTCAGTCAGAAAAAATACATCAAAATACATTATGCATAACAGCAAAAATTCTCCTCTTAAGGTCATAAATGAATCAGCTACAGATAGCTCAGAGGATGTAGAGGAAATCTGACACGCAGACCAGCGAAATAAGTTCCTATTTGCAACTCTGCTTAAAAAGCAACAAACAGAAAAGCACCAACAGCACAAAACTTATAAAATTCAAAAATTGAGGTTGGATTGCTTTCAGTGACAAAGGAATTTGTAATTTCCTCTCTCTAGGACATAACCTTGGCATTCAAATAAAGTGATGATTAGTGACAAAAATCCAACAGAACTTAAACAATAAAACTTATATTTATCTGACAAATTCACAGTATTTTATGTAAGTACATCAGCAATGAGCAGGCAGCAATACTGATAAACAAAATTCTGATTCCAGACTAAATCATCAGAAGTGGCTTATTATTGACTGTATATTATCGTGCTTTATATGTGCCCAAAGAGGATCATAAGCTTCCTCTCCTAGATATTTCCTTATACTATAATGTCCTATGTTCTTATATTTCAATCTAATAGTGACAATAATAAGAGATATTCCCACTGTCATGTGAGTGCAATTTGTGTACACATAAGCCCACATTAGTGAGCGATTAATTCTGTTAAAACACACCTACTTGTTGCAGTGACAGTGGCAGCTTCTAACTGAGACACTAAGATATTCAGATAGCATACTCTTGCAACAAGGCAGCGTTTCAATAGATATGCATTGGACAATCCTTAATTTACAATGCAATAATAACAAATATTATCTCTGTAACCTTGAGGAAACATTAAATATTGCACGAGAAAATGGGTCACAAATACACCATTTAAGGTTTCAAGACAGGATGCTGATATTCAAGAGACACATTTCATTCTGGGTTTACCATTTCTGTTCTCATAAAAATTACTTTTATCCTGCCAGTGTAGAATTAATGTAAATTCACAAGGTCTCAACAAGCACAGTAAAGCTTCAAAACGGTTCTGCAAAATACTGAGATAATTCAGTTGTTTCTTTCAAAACCTAAAATCTTGGTGTTTTCTATTCATTTGTTTTTGCTTTTAAATTATACTTAGGAGTATTTAGGAAACAGCATAATAGGCTGCAAGACTTCACATGCTTTCTTAAAAAACTTTTTCGACCCTTAATTGTGAGCCATTAATTGATTTTGCTTGTCAAGCGTTACTGAACAAATCATTTCTTTTTTTAAAGTGATTTTATGTAATGCTTTGTTATAGCTATTTAAACTTGTGGAAGTTTAAGCCATATTAAGTTGTGTCATATGAAAAAGTAACTAAAAATTTTTACTATCATCTGCACATGGTTAACTACAGACATTATACATATATACTGCAAACTTAGAAAAAAGAATTCATCCAAGAAATCCACACAGAGTTAAGGTATGCCATGTAATCAGGAAAAAACTGGTAACTTGCATACCTGTAGGCCTTTGCAAGTTTTTTTGAACCAATATCCTTCTCAGTGTACCATCCATAGATGATTCCTCTATATGAGAACGATCCCCAATAACTGTCCAGTACATCATCCTAAAAACATTACACATAAATATATATATACATTTACACTTGTTGAACAGCAAAACACTTTACAGATATTAAATTATTGCAAGCAATGTCCCTGAAGTTTGGGAGATAGCATACCCTGATTTACACGTACGTAAATGGAGCAACAAGGTGAAGTAAATGTCTTGGAAAAGTTGAGATATTTATAGATGTTTTATTTCTCTTCTTTTGAATTACTGTTTGAATTACTAAAGCAGGGTAATGTGGAAATTTACATACCCCCTTTTAGGATTTACAGCAATCGCATATGGTTCTCCTGCAATACTTGTAAGGAGTCTTGTGCAGTTAGGTCCATTCAATTGACCGACATTGATGGAATATCTCAGACTAGTCCAATGAGTTGTGTAGTAGCTGAACCAATGCATTCTGGAATGATCAGTCCAGTAAATGTTTCCAGCAATCCAGTCAACAGCAATGCCCCGAGGTCTTTTAAATTCTGGACACTAAAAGGAACAGATGTTAAAGTCAGATATAATGAAATGATCACTTAAAGCAGCTGCATAGTTACAGATCTGTATTGGCAAGTAACTTCTACCTTTTGTGTATATCTATTTGCTGAAATATTCATAAACCCTGAACTACTTGAACTAGTGCTGCTGAAGCAAACAAATAAAATATGTTGTAATTCTAAAGGGAAAAAAAAAACAACAACAATGGAGTATTGAGGTTATATATTTACTATTCTTTATGAAGAACTATGCAACAATGTTTCATCCTAAACCTCTCTCTGGAAGTGATAGTTTATACCATCATGATATATGACTCCTCAGGAGAATGACAAGGGTGAACAAAATGACTGCATTTAGTTCTGACCAGTATTAGTAGGCAGTAATAAGGAAGATATCGAAGCACTTCTCCCTTGTTGTTCAGTGTACTTGTGCTCTGCCATCAACTAAAACTGAGCTCCATATGTAAACAAGGCTTGGCTGATGAAAACTTTGAGATTATAAACAGTAATAACTCATCTATAACTTCACAATTACAATTAAGGCGTATTTCCTAAAATACGGTTAACAGTAAAAGTTCATACTGCAAACAGGAGAGAGATATGACCAGAATTCTCTGTAGTTCATTAACATTCTTGGAGAGAAATAAAATCTACAAAACTGTATCCAGTTATTTCTTACCTAAATGCAGCATATCATCAAAAATTAATACTTATGTGAACTAAATACATATGCAATTATTTGCTGGTTGATGTATGATGACATCAAGTTAAATTACGAGCAAAAACCTTCCACTCTATGAAACCTTCCATCTCTGGGTGAAAAACAGGACTTATAATGGTGAATTTAGTCCGGAAAATTTTCATCTTCTAAAAATATCACAGAATGAATGTTCTAAAGACATACAGAACCTAAACTTTTTATTTAGATGAGCATTAGAACAATATATATATATATATATATATAATGTTCATTTAAATAAAAAGTTTATTATATATAAATTTACATATATATATATTAAACACAGCATTTAGAAACAAACACTTTAAAAACAGGATCACGCTAATTTAGGTGAAAAAAAGCATCATGTTGGGTTTTTTATTTTTTTTATTTTTATAATTATTATTATTACTATTATTATTATTATTATTATTACAAAACAATAAGGGCAGCATCCGAATTAGCAAATACAGCAAAAATAAATTATTTTTTTTCAAGAAGTATAGTACGTGCATGCAATACCCTGCTATTTTCCTTGTTATTTATGTATTGCTTCAAAAATTTCAAACAGAAGATAACTGACAGTATTTTTATTCTCTGAATTTTCATTTTATTTTATTTTTTTCAATCCAAATGCCTTTTAATTCAAGATAATATTCAGCTACCTGTGTTCAGAAGCCTTTAATGACCTAACACCTTCAGCTACTACTTTGGAGACTGTGAGAATTCATGGTCTACCTGGAAAGCAACAAACTACAACACTGAAACCAAATATTCTTTTAAAAGGACAGGAGCTATCAAGGCAAACACAGTTCACGGCCTTCCTTTGGACTGTTCATGAATCACTGCTTTTATTAATTTTGTTTCTTTATGGTTTTTGGAACCTAGCAAACAAGTGACACAAGATCCCATGACACAGACAAGAAAAAGGGATCACCAAAACACTCTGGCACAATGCTGGGTTGCTTCTAACACAGACCCTTTTCCCCATCCACGCAGGAAGAGTGAAATTCCAGTAAAGCTGGGACTCATATTAAATATCAAATTAACAAGGAGATAACAACCATAAGAAAGGGAAAGCCACCATCTGGTGTAAGAGATTAAAAAGAAAGAATAAAAAGAAAACAAGCTGATGCTATGGACGTTTAATTCTCAGTTGTCTTCATTATGTTTCAGCCTTGCCATACCACGTTTCTGATGTCTTACGCACCTTCTTGTACTGTCTAGGAGAATTATTTATTGTAAATGAGCTTTTACCTCATATGGATTATGTTAATGATGAACAATTTTTGCATACAGAACACAGTCGAAAATACAGGAGTCAAATCACCTCAATATTTTATTTTTACAGTCGACACAGATGCTGAATATAATTTACTACAACGTAGTAGAAAATCTGGGGGTTTAAAACCTAATCGCATCTTAAACTAAGGTAGTTTGTACTCATGTACAGAACATGCCAGCTTGACCACTTTCAAGCTCAATTCCTGTCAACTAAAAAATGCCTTGTGTGGGTAAAAACATTGCAAAAATAATATTTAGAGAAAGCAGTCTAGAAATTGTTTCTATTTGAAGCCACGGATTGAAATTCTCTGAGTCCTGCAGCACAGTTTTGAGTAGATAGATGGACATGTGGTAGGAGTGGTTAAGGGCCCTTTCTAAGCTCTCAGAACAGTAAAGCCTCCAGGAAGCTTCTAATATAGTGACTAAATACACCACAAAACATGTTTTTCTTCATGCTTTACAGTACAATTATTTTAATGTTCAGCTTTGTATTCTCCTCCATGAAATGCAGCACTCTAGTTTAAGTGGCAAATAACTATGTTGAATATTCACCTCAGATAACTTGTAAATCCTCTCTCAAAGGATTATACCAGTAAGCAGCTGCACCAGTTATCACCAATTCACGTGTATCAACTCTATCAGAATCCTCTTCTGCATCTGTCAATAAACTCTGAAGAGTTGATATTTACTATTTCCTTTAATGCTTCAATTTGTGCCAAGTTTAAAGCCCTTTTCACAGAGAAATATAAGAGATACTTAAAGCTATTCTCTGAGGAGCTCTCTTGATATGCTAATTCCATGGAGCAATTTCAATTGAGATGGATTTTTGCACTAATGCAATTACCTGAAAATGCAGGTGAGTTTGTTCAAGTTTGCCATCTGGATTTATATATCAAAGTCTAGAAATAAAAGTTATAATGTAACCTTTGAAAACTTATCCATTGAAACTGGAGTTAGCAATCTACCTACCAGGAGATGTGGAGAAAAATAGCATATAAAGAAAAAAAAAAAAAAAAAAAAAGAAAAGCTTTTGCTTAAAACAAAGCTCCTTTTCGGTAGCCTCATACAAGGAGGAAGTGACCAAGAAGTATTTTGGCGTAATGGCAAAACAGAAATATATAAAGCAATATAAAAGTACAGTAATTGTAAGAACATTTTTTCTTTGTTAGTTTAAAGCTGGGAGATAACAGTGAATCCATTATGAAAATTACAACCCCCAGACTATTAAGAAATCTCAAGGAAGGTTATGTTCTGTTTCATGCACCCATAAAAAAAAATGCAGATCCATTAAAGCAGTTGCAGATCAGCAGACTGCACTTACCATTGCAAAACTTATCTGAATATAAACCACAAAGAACTAAAATAAATAATTAAAAATAAAAACAAAGAAACCAAACACATTAACTTCACAAGATTTACAAGCTTCTTCTTCCTTTACTTACAGAACTTGATATAGTGATCTGTCTAGAAATTTCCAATTATGTGAAAAAATATTACAGTAGAATTACTCCACATTTGCAGTACATCTCCCTTTAGTGTTTGAATATTGCTGGTTAGAAAAAATTTAAATACTACATTGGTGTTCTCTTAGAGACTTGACAAAGCACGTCAGTCTTGAATGGAAAGCCATACTCATTTAATCTAATGTATATCATTAGAATAAATTAATTAGCACAGCAATATTTTGATTCACTGAATCAACATGTTATCATAAAAAAAAATAAAAAGTGAATGGAAATGAATTTTTTTTTTTTTTTTTTTTTAACTTCTTGTTATTTATTTATTTACTTACTATCAAACCACTATTACTTTGCCTCTTCTCTTCGTCATGAAGTTTTCTGTAGAAAATCCCTCCAGGATTAAACTGAGTACTCCAAACAATCATGTTCCCTTGAAAATATGCATCCATTCCAGTTATCCTTGAATTATGTTCAATATGCGATATTTGTTGATGAACATCACTGTAGTTGAATGGATATGCAAAACCCAGGATGTCAGTGTCATTAGCAACATAGAGAACTTGTTCTTCAGAGCCTAGGGATTATTATAATGAAACAAAAATAAGGAAAATGTCAACTAATGCAAAAATCAGTGTTTTTCTGACCATTTTTTTTTAATGTCAAAATTATGTTCTGATTGTTTGGGATGAGAAAGGCATTCATGCTCAGGATAGAACTCCATTCTTCATAATTTGGCACCATTTTCAACATAAATGATTTCAAACTCAGTCTGTGACAAATGAGACTACATAATCAACATACAAATAAACCCACATGAACCTCTTCAGTTACCTCTTCAGGTAATGATTATTCATCCTGATAGAGACCATGTTGTATATGGAGGAAATTTTTAATTACTCATGAATAGATCTTCCCACAACAAATTTCCATCAAGAAAACGTGAATAAAGCAAGACCTTGGCTACTGCTGTCTACCTACCCCTTATGTATCTGTTCTACAGAGAAGGAAGGACTGGGATTAACGCGATTCGTTTTGTTGTGATTCTAAGGTGCATGTTATAAATATTACTCTACAGACCCTAAAACTCTGATTAGTTACTGCTCATAGTTGTGCACCATGTATGCACAAAGACAAGGAGCCACAATTTTAACAGTGGTGCTGTGCTGAAGACCAAGTGCAGACATAAATCACATTTACATTAAAATCTCACTAAATCGTGGGTGAGAAGCTACCTCATACTTTCACTTATTCAGACATACATCCATAAAGATTATGGTAATTATGGTAAATTTACTCAGGCAGTTGGAATGTTTCTGTTTTGTTTTTTTTTTTGTTTTTTTTTTGTAATATGAATTTAGAAATTACAACAGACAAAACAAATTGCTCTCTTTTGTATGATACACCTGTCTCGTGGAAGACAGAAACTCAGTCTTTGAGTGCATATCTACCTTCCATACTATGTGGTATGGACAGCTGATTTACATGAAATACCTGTTTTAAGACAACTAAATTTGAAAAGCTCCCCTTACATGTCTGAAGTAAAACATTTTAACTCCAAATTCTATTTAGTTTATTCCTATTATTATTTAAGGAGATCCTTCCCTCAAGCTTCTAAAACGTAATCAGAATGCTCACAAGAATCCTAGTATGTATCCTTTGTTTTTTTGTTTTGTTTTCTTTTCATTATCATTTTATCCTTTTTGTATTTGTATATTTTTGCAAATAGAAGTTGGAGATTGAAAAAAAAAAATAAAAATGATCAGTACCAACTTATAACCAACTTTCATATTAAGTATGTTCATTTTTATGGTAGTTATAAGAATTTACTGCTTACATCAATGAAACATAAATCTGAGTGATTCTGAGAAATACTGCCATGCACTATTCAGGAAATATTTATCTAAAAGCAATTTTTATATGCAAACTATCAGTGCTACCAACCATATTAATAACAAATGATTTAGTATTGTCCATTTATTTTTTTAACCTTACCTTTTGCTTTACAACTGTTATTCCATTCCTTATAATTTTTCTCACATGCACATCTGTATGACCCTTTAACATTATTGCAATGCTGGGAGCAAGCACCAAATACCATACACTCATTTATGTCTGTAAGAAAATATACAATTTATGTATCTATAGTACAGTACCCTATTATTTAACACATTCTAAACACGTGCAATAATGCAGATGAAGAAAGTGAACTTATAAGCATACCATAACTTATAACAGTTGAAGCTTTCTGCAGTTATTAACGTTATTCCCACTGCATTCAATAGAGCTTAGATTTTTTAAATTTATTTTACACTATTTCTCCATCCTTTCTATATTAACCTATCATCATTAGCGCTTGAAATCAGCTTTGAGAACATATCTATCTCTGTTATACTCAAAACTACACAATCACTTGTTACTGGAAAACTTCAAGTGTATAGTTTGTACCAAAAAGCCAATTCATGATGTTATATTTTAAGAGACTGTTCACATTGATTGTCACCCTGCAGTGATCTGCAATTTTTATGCAAGGTAGTTCTCACCAATACGGAAGTGAATTCACAATGAATTCTTCTGAAGATAGGCTTATATTTTTTTATAACTACCAGATCTTTTTTTTTTTTTCTTTTTTTTTTTTTTTTTTTTCTGCTCAGTGTGCTATAATAAATATTAGGATTTCATTCTCTAAAGTAGTTTACTTTCAACTGATTTCATTTCAGTTTTCAGTATTACGTATCTTCATTATTTTTAAGTATTCAAAATATTCCCACATCCATTTTTAAAAGCTAGTCCTAATTGCCTGGTCAACTCTTCTATTAAACCCCAAATCATCCATTTACATTTTAAATTATAAAATCATCTAATGTTTGTTTGAAACCTTTTGACTTGCATAATCAACATTAATCTTTGATAAATTCTCCAGTTAAAATGCTTATATCTACAACCTTTAAATTCTTTCAGCTTCTTATCTTAATTCTCAATCCCAAAGCTGTGAAACAGGATGTAGTCTAGGAAAAATATATACGTGATGGACATCTCCTTCAATAGCACTGAAAATTGACTGCCAGTTTGACTTCCAATAGTTTAAGGTGAAAGGTGATAGAAAAGGTCTGTACCTTCACATTGTCTATTCCTCTCATTTCTCTGAAACCCAGGCTTGCACTGACACAGTAGGGATGTTTTTGTTTGATTACAGTACGCATCATCTCCACAAGGGTTCACATTGTCATCACATGTATATTCAGTGACACCTAAACATAAAATGTCTTAACATTTCCAATAGACTTGTCTTAACTGTTAAAAATAGCACTGCTAAAAACACCAAGATAAACCAACAAAAACTGTCACATGCATCTTTCTACAGAAAAATAAAGCTAAATTTTAAACAAATGTATGACATTACAGTATTTATCTACACACACATATGAATTGATACTATTTAGTCAAGATATCGTACTTCACACATCAATAATTTTAATACTAAAATTCATCCTGCTGCAGATATGAAGTAAAAAGCAATGCACTTATATTTGATCTATTCCAAAAACTCAAGAACTACTCTTATGATTACTACAACTTGAGTTGCTATAAAATCAGCTTTTATCTTGACACAAGACTGTGTACATCTGCTTAGATACTGTGCAGGTAGGTAACACGTTACACCTATGTTAAAATTGTATGTTGTTGAGAAGGTTATATGTAGACGAGTTTATTAGTCTTGACCTATTACTTCTTTTCTACTACAATTATGAAAAAAACGTATCAAGCAAACTCACTTATTTTGCAGTCTTGCTCATCTGAACCATCTCCACAGTCATCAAACCAATCACACTGTAGCTCCATTGGAATACATTTCTTATCATTACAAGTAAATTCATCTTTTTTACATGGTCTTGCTTTATATGTGATTTTATCTACATAATTACAAATGAGTAAGAAAAATGAATCAGTACTTAAGCAATAAGTAAGATTTTTTAGATTATTTTAGACACATTGAAATTGGAATGACCATGAAGCAGCAAGCAATTCTTTCAAGCCTAATTTCTTTCCATTTCTAACTATGATCTACTAACCTCCAGCTAAGCTTTACTGAAGGACAAGCAGATATCTGCAACAAAGTTTGCCTTCAAGTTCTTTCCTTTGATCAGAATGCCTTGAAAGGTAATGTCACCTACCACAGTGATCTTCATCGGAGTTATCACCACAGTCATCAACCTCATTGCAAATCTGCTCAGGTCTAAGACAAACCCTGTTGTTTCTACATCTGTATGGCCTTGTTGGAGGGCATGGAAACTTCACTGCATAATAAAAAATAAAAATAAAAACCAGCTATTACCCAGTTATATTTCTTGAATCTTTTAAAATGTTTCTTTATCACGGCAATAAGCAAGCATGGAATCACAACTGTACATGGCATACGAATGTATCACAGTCTCGTGTGGGTTGGAAGGGACCTTAGAATGTACTTGATTTTAAGTCGTGATACGAAATGTACTAACAATGTTTTCGGAACTGCTTTTCCTTTTTAGGAATGAAAAGTATTATGTGTGATATGGAATATTATACTTTTTTTGAAAATCATTAAATACGTCAGAAATAAAACAAAGGAATCCGTATATTTAATCATCTACACAGATCATTACAGAAACATATTTTTTTCCATCTGTGTATTTCCTATAAAAAGACTAATTTTTCACAACTATCCAAAATTGTATGAATAGCAGGAACAATGAAAACCTGTAACAACATGCTCATCACCTGTTTGCATTAGGGATTTCAATGGCTGTTGTTCAACAGAATTTTAAGCTTAATTATAGCTGTAAAAGTTGCATATGGCTGTAAAGAATATTCTCCAGAGTAATCTCATTAAAATCTCTGTTTTTAGAATAAGTACATGACTACCAGATAAACATAACTTAAGAAAGACTCAGGTCACTTTTTATTAAATACCTAACCTGTACTTTCAATAGAGATAAATAATGCAAACTTGAAAAGAAGGAAGGTGAATTACATCCACTTTATCAGAGCAGCTTTCACTGTCACACGTGCCAGGTAATACAACACTAACTTAGCAGTTACAAAAGATTACTCTACTGAAAGTTTAAGGTAACTGAAAGGTTAAGTGAAGACAACTTAGATGTATATCCTCATATATTCATGCATTTTACGCGTCATTTCTAAATCAGTTATTTGCTTTATTACTTAAAAGGTATGCAGAAATTTAATGCCATACCACACATTTCAGCGACTTCATCAGAGTTATCTCCACAGTCATCTTCTCCATCGCAAACCCAAAAATGCAGTTTGCAGAGGGAATTGTTGCACAAGAACTCATCAGCTCTACATATACTACCCCCTGGGGAGAAAGAAAGAGGTCAGAAATAAAGAAACAAAGAAACAAAAGCCAGTTATTGACAAAATTAGTAGAAACATTTACATAAACTATCTGTAGAGAATAGCACATGTAGCACAGCTAAATGAATTAAATATCAAATGTAAGAGCTGAAGAGGCAAAATCTTAGTTGATCACACGCTACTTTCATTCTCTTTTCATAACTGTTTTATTAAGAAAATTCACCCTGATTTTTCAATCCAAGGTTGTTTCATGCGAATGTCTGCTGCTCTACCAACTTTTACTCTCATTCTCTGAGATATGCACTGCTTTAAGAAGAGACAAAGTGATGGCTGTCCTTTAGCTATAAGGTATGAACAATTTCTTCTGTGGACCGTGAGACCTGACCAGGCTTATAGCAACCCCATCAACTGTAAACCCTGTTATTAGGAAGACCTAGATTTAGGCACAGAGTAGATGACCTCTACTAGTATACTCTTTTTCAACTTCTGAAATTACCAATTAGGATCTTTAGTATAAATACGGAACACATAACAAAATAGTTTTGTCTGTGTAACTTTGGTATTGATTGAAATATCCAACAAAACATAACTGAAGGCAAGAGAAAATGTTTTCAGTGTTCAAGCTATTAAATTGGTTGAAGTTGGAATCAGTTTTAAGATGTGCAGCAGTAATAAGATATTTTGTCTCAAGGATGCTATGACTAAATTTTACCACCAACAACCAATGAAATTATGGAAACTTCTTAAAGTTCTTCTTTTTTTTTTCCTGATAAAAATATTCATTTTTCTGGTATAGATTCTGTTCCTGGAGAAGGATGGAAGGAAAAAAAATAACACAAAAAAAACCCTTCTTTCAGAAGAGGAGGTTGTGAAATTTTATATCATAGCACCAAATCTCTCTGTTTCTTTACTCAGCACATTACATTTCCTCTGGGTCCATTACAGAAGATCAAGTTCCTGTGGCTTTCCACTTTTTCATTCAAGGCCATGTTCACATCTTCCCATAGTCAAAATAATGCTTTATTCCTCTATAAATGCTTCAAACAGGTTGAATTTTATTTTTTCAGAACACTAATTTGCATGAAATACCTACTGTGTAAGAGGATTTGGGGAACTCTCACACTATGTTACTGAGTACAATTAACTCCTATTGTAGGAAATATTATCATCATTCACGGAAAAATACATACAACTCCAGTATTTTATAATTACAAAAGACATGACTTTAAACAATTGTTTAATCACTGTGGAAAAAATACTAGTTGGATAATAGGTTTTAAAAAAAGTGATAATTAAAACATGCACAGTGGGCTACAGATAACTACTGTGGAAATCATTTAAAATGCTGTAGAGTAAAACTCCATTTGTGTTCGCTGTATTTCTAAAGAAGAAAAAATTAGTTATCAGTGAGATAAACTGGCATTTGTTTTATGTGACTGCTCTGCCCTCTATAATTATTTTACAGAATAGATTTCTCTAAGGGAAATCATAATTGTGACAGAAATGCAAAGTATTACAACAATAAGCAACAAGGCACAAGGCTTCTTATTGAATTATAAGTAATTTGCAGCTCACAGAAGCTCCATTATGCCATCCAAAGAATAATGTAGACTTCAGATTAAATAAGCATGTCACTACTTATTTACAGTTCATTGTTCTTAAAGATTCGTGGTTAACATATTTTTAAAAAGCAGGTTCGAATGCACTAAGAGTTGTTGATTTCTTTCCTGAACAGTTAACATTTTGTTGATCTGTCTTCTTAATACAGTTATATGACACCTTTAGTGTCTGAACATGTCTAAATTTCTCCAATTTCTGGTCTCTCAGACAAATGTAATTATCCCACGTAAACTCTTCCACCCCACGGTAACTGTTGCTGCTCAGCAGATTTACAACATGATAACATGATGTTTTGCTCTGCAACTGCTTGCATCATCTAATTATTATTACTTACTATTGTACTGCATAGAATATATTTACATGCATAATTCTTGATGTCTAATTCACAGAACTAGGCTCATTTGTAAGAAAATAAAAACAAATATCAAGAATAATAAGCCAACAATCTGACAAAGAGCTAAGTAAAATTTTTAATTTCTTAAAAGTTTCTTTGACAGAGAAGTTCTGTCTTTCCTATAGTTGATAAGGTGCTACATGTACCTAGTGATATGGCTAGTAGGAATAGCTGTAAGACTAGAGAAAACAGCCTCAAGTTGTGCCAGAGGAGTTTCAGGTTGTTCATTAGAAGAAATTTCTTATCTGAAAGAGTGGTCAGGCACTAGAATGGGCTGCCCAGGGAGGTGGTGTAGTCACTGTCCCTGGAGGTGTTCCAGAAATGTTTAGATGTTCTAGCAAGGGGCATAGTTAGCGAGGAAATATTGGTGGTAGGTGGATAATTTCTCCAGTAATATTTAATTGTTACATTTGTGCATTTCCATGTGCATATAACTATATGTATACAAATATATATGAATACATAGTGGAAAAGATATATTAGAACAAGACTGCTGAAATTTCAACAGCATTGGGAATTAGACTGAAACATGTATTTCTCAATAACATTTGGAATCTTAGTCATAAGCATAGAGTTTGTGTGAATCAATTTATGTGCACAGTTCTGTGCTCTGAGTAGAATTTGACTTGAGGCCTCATATTCGTGTTAGATGTAGAATTTTGTGTACATGGAACTAAAAAGAAAATTGGGATTTTATGCTTATTTATTTAAAGGTTTATAATGATATTTCATAGCATTCTAATTATTATTGCTCACAAGACCATTTTAAATAACAACATTACAGCATTCCAGTAATACTGGATGTATTGCTGATTTCTTTGATGGAACAATACAATACCACTAAGAACACAACCTTGGACACAGTCTTCTTCATCACTACCATCCACACAGTCATGGATTCCATCACAAAGCCATCTGACAGGGACACAGTAGGCCTTATTTTTGCATCGAAACTGATCTTCTTTACATTCCGTTACACAATCCATCTATGAATACAGAAGAGAACTAATTAATAATAAACAAAAACAATAACATAATAAAATGTGACACATACTTTTCCAAGCTGAAAATTCCCTGAAACAAACTGCCCCAGAATGGTATACAGGTGTTGACTCAGGGGAAACAAATTGTTCTTCTGTAAACAGATGTAATCCAATGTGAGTACCACAGAAACCAAATCATGGGGCTAAGTTATCTGAAGGGATTTGCCTGATGACAGAAACAGCAACAAAAAACCAACCCAAAATTCCAACCAAATAGTTACAAATTAACATCAGAGAACAGAAGGAAAAGCATCACAAATTGCTCAGTTACCTCATCGGATCCATCAGCACAGTCATACTCTCCATTACATTTCAAAGATGCTGAAATACAGCCTCCACTTGCACAGATGTATTCACTTGCAGAGCAGGTTGGAGATGCTGGTTATAAACCCATATTTTAGCATTAGAAAAAGACAACTTATGTGTAAGCTGCTTTATAACTTCATGTCTTTATCTCCTTTAAGATAGCAAGCAAAAATGTATTGGTAGATGATAAGCTTTTCCATCAATGAAACCAAATTCGCATCCTAAGTGAAGTGTGTAACAATAGTAAAAGGTTATGAATACTTTATCACTAGGAAATTTCTTTATTTGTTTCCCTTATGCTTGGTAATAATGGAAAATAGTATATTTAAAAACAAAACAAAACAACAAACAAAAAAAAACACCTTAGTCAAAATTGGCTTAGTGTTTTCCTAAGATTTAGTAAGTGCTTATAATTAAACAAACTTAATCTGTATTAAACCACAATTTTGTGAAAAATGCATGATTACAATTTAAATAGACATATATTAATCATTATTTAAAATATAGATAGACATTTCTATCAGAGAGGAAAACAGGGGACTTATGAAGTCTATAGCAAATGCTGTACTGATGTAGAGAATGCTTACCAAAACTTGGTAAATATAAATAACCACATTTTCCAAGATACAAACAATGGACTAAAATAAAGGACCTTATGAATGAACACCAGAAAAAGTCTCCTGACACTCTCAGATCATACCAAGTAATACTGGTTTTTTTTTGTTTTTTTTTTTTTCAGAGAAGAATTCTACAAGCTGAGTTATATTTCACTTTAATTAAATACCATTTTTCGCAACAATTATTTGGCTATACACAGCTTTACAAATTTAAAAGAAGAAAGTATATCTCAATTTACTTTTTTAAAAAATACCTGGTTCACAATTTTTTTCATCATCCCCAAGTTTGCAGTCTTCATGACCGTCACATTTCCATTTTGCTGATATGCACTGACCATTGGAACACTGGAACTGATCTCTTGAACAGCCTGTTTCACAGTACCTCTGTTACAACAAAAACAGTGTATGTTCAAGATCAAGTACTTAATATAAACATGGTTAAATATTTAACAAACCAGAAAAGTTACAGCCCGCACCACTACAACTTCACACTATGAAATATGTCTGTGTCTTATAAAATAAAATAGCTTTCCAGGTTTGATTTACTATTTGTGACTTGAACCCTTTTAAGTAAGCGGGCAGCATGTGAATTCCAACACTGGCAGAAAAGGAAAACACAAAACAAAACAAAAACCAAAAGTTACATAAAGGAACTGAGAAAGAACAGAACAAATATCAAGAGAGCCTTTGCTACTCAAGCAACAGCCCATGTTTTATCAACAAAACCCATAAACCAATACACTGCTTGTTCAGAAGGCAAAGGTTCCCCAATGAGGGCACAAAATATACAAAGGATAGAAAGAGAACTTGATCACCAAAAGGTATAGACAGACTACTGAAGAATGACTTGAATTTAAATCTTGCTCTCTTTTTGGGTTAACTAATACAGTAAATTTGATTTTAATTTAGTGAAGACATCTATCTGTATGACACATGAACTCAAATTTGCATTCCCTCTTATATAGTCATATGTAGGAAATTCATTCTCAATCAATCTAAACCTAACAGTTTTCTCAAATATTTCCCCTGGAAGAAGCCTACCTCATCTGAGCCATCTGGACAGTCATAGTCTCCATCACACCAGAATCTTGCTGAAACACAGTCTCCATTTGCACAAAGAAAGTCTTTCAAATTGCACGTTTGAGGCTCTGAACAAAGAAGAGTAACAAGCCTAGGTTTATTAGCATTTCCATAAAAATAGCTCATACAGGAATACCCCAAACTGTCAATCAATGAATTACTACAACAAAGTCAAAATCATTAACCCTCAAATTCTATGAACTTTTTTTTTTTTCCTGTAGGATTTTGCTTCATTATATTTTACAACTAAATTTCATTTGCATATTATAAGCCATTCATGAAAATAGTTTCATTTCATTTGGCAGATTTCTTTACAAAATTGTATAAGACTGAATAAATATTAATTATTTCAGTGTAGGTATGTTATGACAAATTTAGTGAGATAGATACCACAGAGTAGAAATTTGTTTTGCACCTGTTAGTGTCCAATGTGATTGGAATTAAATGAACCCTTGACTTTCAATTAAATGGCCTGTAACATATATGCGCATCAAGAAATAGCTTCCCTTGTGTTATGCACATTCAGGGGAACAGCTTTGAGATGATAAACAGAAAACCAGAGAAGGAATGTTTGAAGTTTCAAGTCAAATAATTCAGCTTTCCAGCAATTAACTATGGGATGAAGCATGACAATAATGCTGGCTTAAACACTGACAGAATTATTAGAGGCTTAACAGAAAGGGAATATGATGAAGTGCAAAAGTCAACAGACAGCATGCATTCATAAAAAAGCTGACTTTTCTACACTGTCAGTATTGAAAACAGAAAAAGGTAAAAATAAGGGAACAATGGAATTATAAAGTAATTTCAGGGAAAAGAAAAACGAGAGTTTTATTTATAATAAAATATTTATTTATATTCATAAAAAAGAATCTAAGGAGCTTACATACAGACAAGTGACACTGTATATTGGAAGTTAAGTGGGTTATTTTGAGATGAAATTATACATTCTTCTATTCCCTGGGAAGAACCAAAACACAGGGAAGATGGAAGTCATTACAGAAGGTGGAAGAGAAGAGCAGACAAAACTAATTTGAGATATAGGCAAAGCAAACAGGAGAAGGTGGCTGCAGGGAGTGCTGGAGTAATCCTAAGAAAGCGAGACTGGCTGCTTTAGCCCTTTTACTTCATTGAGCGCATAGCTCTGCATCTTTCCTTCTATTACCATAAAAACTCTGGACAAGAGTGGAATCAAAGAGGGATCAGACCGAAATATTCTCCCAAGAGAATATTATGTACTTTCCTCTTGAGAGTTAGTAAAAAGCTAGTAAGAGGCCTAAATGGCATGTCCTATGAGGAGAGGATGAGAACACTTGGGTTGTATGGTCTGTGGAAAGGAGTCTGAGAGAAGACCTCATTCCTCCTTAATAATGACCCAAGGAGAGGAAGTAGAGAAAAGGAGGTGCCAGTCTCTGATCTCTCTAATAACTGACATCAGGACATGCAGGATCTGTGCAGAGTCAGGGGATGTTCAGTCCAAGCATTAGGAAATACTTTATTTACTGTAAAGGTGGTAAAATACTGAAAGAGACTTTAATCAAATCAAAGGTTAATATTTATATGGATTCCTCGATTTTAGATTTTTTCTCAAAGCAAAAGCTCATTGTATAGATGTTAGCAAATCACTGACTCAATTCTTTTTTCTGGCAGCAGCCCAGGAAGAGGTATTTGCAAAATGTATTCAATGATATAAGGGAAATAATTTGTGGAAAAAACAATTCACATGGAAATAAACATGTGTCATGTTTTCACTGTGATTTGCAAAATATGAGCAAATACTACTTCTATACTGTTAATCAATTATTTATAAACAGGGATTTGATTCTGCAAAAATGAAAACAATGAAGTAACTTCTCATTTCTCTGTTTGCAAGAAATCTTTCTTCTGCTATTGGAATACTTCTCTGTGATTTACATATGCGCACAGGAGAGAACTTTTCCATGAATGGTCAAGTTAATTAAAGGAATATTTATAGGTCTCTGTACAACCAATAAAAGTTAGCATCTTTCAGCTTCTGCTTTATAAAAACACAAACTCTTTCCTGAGAAAAGCATTAGTATGTAATTATAAAGAATTCTATTAGAAATACAGCACATAAAATGATCAATCTTCATAATTTAAAATCTGAAAATAACCCATAGTGATGACACACTTGTCCACTAGAATGGTAGAAAGAATGGGATCTGAGAAGAAAGATTCAAAATCATTTCATATTTGTGGTTCAATCTTGTATAATAAGCATGGATATCACACTAAACCGTGAATTTAAAGTATTTTATTAGGCATCTGAGCTATTATGCACAACTAGGAGAGAAGAACATGTTTTTCTTAAAATAGGATATCAAGTTCAAACTTATAGCGTTATGTGTAAATAGTGTAAATGATGCAGAGAACTTATAGCACTGTCCGCTAGAGATCTGTCTACTGAAGATGACATTGAGACATTCCAGCTCTTCCAGCCTAGTTTCATTCAATACACTAGTGTAAATGTGTTCACTTAGACATTAAATAATTGCTAGTTCTCATTTCCTATAGAATACAAAGTTATCCAAGGACAAAATTAACTAATTTGTTTTCTTGACACCTTCTAAGAGCAACAAAGCACTGAGAAGATATTTCCACACTGATTAAATGCATGTCTTCCTGCAGCATTATTATACTTGCTTTGCTTCAGTGTTTACAGTATATTATATATGTTTTTAACTACATTCAGTACAACATTACTGGTGTCTTTTTTTTGAGCAGGGATAAGACAGTCATTACAATGAAATTCTCCATTTTGAAAGTTCCCTGAAATAAAATACTTTTTTTTTGCCTAATATCTTCTGAAAATATATATATATATATATATCCAGACAACCCTGAAAGAAGATTCCCCCTCCAAAAAGACAATTATTAACAGAGTTAAAAATACATTCTACTTTAAATAGTGCTCTCAGTAGGGACCTTTAACCTCCCCAGTACCATAGAAGATCTTGGGTTGGAAGGGAACTCAGGGACCATCAAGTTTTAACCCTTCTGATGCTGGGCTGCAAACCCCTACATTTAATATTAGACCAGGCTGCCTGGGGCACCATCCAACCTGGCCTTGGGATGGGGGAAGGGGGGGGGGGGGGGTCAGGGTGGAGGGTTCAAATGACAGTCCTCTACTCATTTTCTGTCCATTTCAAGTTATATATTATGAGACAAATACAGTGAAAGAGCAACAAAGCCAGGGGAAACTATGCCAGATACAAAGCCATAACAGACACAACTGTTTTTACTATAGCACTAATAATTTTTCACACCCATATACTTCCAAAATACATTTTTTCACCATTGCTCATTTCATCAAATAATTATTTGTACTTGAAAAGAAATTATATATCTTAATAAAAATATTTGAGCTAAATTTCTGAAATTAGGTGAATTCATTCTGTGTTTTTGAGAAACAAGTCATTTTCTCACACAAACCTCTTTGTAAATGCATGCATGCTATGAACAACTTTTAATGTGCAATGCAATTCATTTTGTCAAATTCTTTGGAAGCTTTAATTTCATATATATATGTTTTATTACACATTATAAAAGACCACACAACCTACCAAGATGTTTTTTACTTCTAGTTTGAATGACTCAATAATGGTATGTATTATCCCAGTGCTACTGAAATAGTGAAGTTTACAACTGTACCAGCATACTGTATTTAATTTAGACAGTAGAATAAAGGGTCTCAAAAGTTAAGAAGTAAAGCACGTATTTGACAAGCAAAGAAAAACAAATACCAAGCAGTAAACATGAAGTACAACTCATCACACCGCAGAGATCTGTTTAATGCTTATTTATATTTTAAGGTTTGTTCTCAGAATTGAAGTAATTGAAGCAACTTAAATTTGTTGCACAGGCTTCAGCTGAGTACTCTCAGATCTCTCATCCTATGCACTACAGTTAGCTACAGACTTGATCTGAAAGTTTAGAGAATAGCAATGAATAGAATATATAAGTTAATTACAGACATGAACACAGATAGATAGGAAATTGAAAAAGAAATTGATGAATGATTATTCCTCCATTATCTGAACACTTGTTTGTATAATTTTATTCCATGACAACCTAATATTTAAGGAAGAGAATTAATCCCACTGCACAGATGGTATATTTCAAAACAAGGTGCTTCATGCTTACATTGCAGACAGTAGTAATGTTTAGGAAAGGTGTTTCTTTCTCAAAATTTTCAACTAATAATTTGGGTTAACCCTGCTATAGGGAAACCACATCTCCTTTGATGTCTTACACGACTGCAAAAATAACTTATTGCTGTTTATAAAAGAAAAAAAAAAAATCTGTGTTTCCTAAGTAAAATCTCCTACAAAGCTAAGAAAGCTTTCGTGCATCATCAGCACCCTCCTCCCTGGCTCCCTCCTGCCCATGTTAAACAATACAAGGCTGATAGCAATTATCCAATCAGATGACATTTTTTCCTTTAGATGAAGCTCTTGCATATGAAAACTATGATACAAATGCTTTCACTAACTCACAGAGTTTTCTAACAGATTGTGATCAAAAGGCATACAAATCTATATAAACTTTAAAGGTAAACGAGCTTGCCTTCAGACTCCCTGTACCTCTGGACACCATGTGTTGAATTTGTGAAAGGGGCAGACAGCACAAGAATTCATTAAGCATTCTGAGTGATTACCTCAAAGATGTCAAACACACCCTAAGGATATACAATCAGGACAGTGCATTAAAGATTACCTATACTAAAAGACATTAAATTTCTTAGATTTCAAAGAACAAAAGAAAAGATTATTTGAAATTTGTAGTCAGCTGAACAGAAGACACTTCAAAAATACTGATGGAATTTTCCTTTGGATGTGTTTTATAAAAAGGATGATTATAATATGAAGGGAACAATTATGAGTGTGTCATTTCTACCTCAGGACCAGATCTAAATGAACACACTGGAAGTGGTATTTCAGAGACTTATTATGCACTGAGGTTACTCATGGGTAGGAGAGTACCAGATTAGCCAATGTACTTTCAATAACAAGGTCTGCTTTTTATTTAGATGTTACAGAAATGGATTTCTGAAGGCATAAAACATAAGTCACCAAAGGAATATAAATAAAGCAATTGCAATCCAAAAGTGTTCTTAAAAAGCATTTCTGACTGGATATGTTTCATTATTTTTATCTGGATAAGAAGGCTGAGATATGAGATTAGCTCTATGACAAAGGTAAACTGATTTGGGCACTATTCATTGCGAGTTCATCAGGTTACCGAAACGTTATAGGTCAGACATTTTTTCATCTCTATCATGCAGGAAGAAACCATACATATTCAGTTTATTAGAAGAAAAATCTCTTGTGTTGCTAAACTGACTACTTGTTGAAATATGCATTTAGGTAAAAGTTACTTACTACAGTTTTCTTCATCAGAATTATCACCGCAATCATTTTGGCTGTCACATCTCCAATGATCTGGAATACAGTTGTTGTTCTTGCACTGGAATTCATGAGGCCCACACGTTTTTTTGTCTACAATTAGGAGAAATATCATTTATATCAGTGCAAAGTCAGAAATTGAAAGACTGAAGAGTGACACTATGGCATTGCAGGACACATTTCCAAAGAAGCCACTGAAATACTTGAAAAGTTACTTTCGATAATTGTTTTTTTCCCTCAAACCACATCCTTTAAGAATAACATAACATAACAGACACATCAAACATGATGATAAAATAAAATAGACACTGTTAAAACTGTAATTTAATGAGAAAGGGGAAATTCAAAAGGACGTACACATTAGCTTGGATAGGTTAACATTAGTGCACTGAATCTCTAAAGCTGCACTGACTTTTCCTTGAATTTTCCAATATGATTGCCCTGCAAAATATCAGATCATAGAAACCTATAATAGCATTTTTTACAAAGGTACAGTATACATATTTCTCAACATCCATGCTTACATGTAACAATTTAAGACTACTGGTATCTAACAGAAAATTTTGCTTTGTACTTTCACTTTGTGGAGTCTCAGACTGAAAGCTTGACTTCATAGAGGAAAATGCATATAAAATATGCTTTAATATATATAAAAGCATATATAAAAGTATATAATGCTGATCTGTGGTTAACTTTTGTCATGTGGTAAATTCTTAGTGAACATTCTGGTTTACACAGCAAAGTACCGTAAGCAAAGCCTTTCAGAGAAGCGTGAACATTCTGAACCACTCCAGCTGCCTTTGTATTATTTATTATTTATTTATTTTAAAAGAACTTTATTTATATAAAGTTTCAATGACATATTTAAAATTAAATTGCTGCTATGATGATATTTCAATTTCCTAAATTTCCATTTTGCTATTTAAAACATCACAGTTCAGGCTTCCTGTTGTTATACTGACATCAAGGTAAGTTCTAATAGCTGACAGAATGAGGGACTGAAATAGCAGCTTAAGTCAACCTGTTTTCTCTGCCTCTGAAAAAGAAAAGAGAAGTATGTTGTCTGATGCTATGGCCCAAACTGCTGATGCTGTGTCTTGTTTTAGGTGTGGCTTTTGAATACCAAATTGATTGAGGCAAATACTAGCGTGGGTCTATACACTCACAAATCTGGTAATTAAAGTACTCCCTTTTGCGTTTGTTCCTAATTCTCTGCCAAGATCACATTTATTAGCAGTTTCCTCACCAGATACTTTATCCTATGATGTTTCTCAAGATGACAAAAATAATCCAGAGATAATCAATGATATTTCATAGAATAATAGCATTATAGAATATTCCAAGTTGGAAGCGACCCACAATAGTCATTGAGTCCAACCACTGGATCCATAAAGGACCACCCAAAAATCAGACCATCTGCCTGAGCATGCTGTCCAAACACTTCCTGAACTCCAGCAGGCTTGGGGCTGTGAAAATTTCCCCAGGGAGCAGAATTTCAATTATGACATTTCAAATAATTGCATTGGCAAGCACTTAAAGAACATTTAACAATAGAAAGCATAAAAATAACAATAAAATATAAACTTACTGTACTTGCTTTTGTTGCTTTGCAAATGTGGTTTACCATCCTATACCAGTCCTGAGCATTAAAATATTTCTAGTGAACTCTATAGTCCGAAATTAACATAACGCTGCCAACAAAATTAGTCCTAAAGGCTAATCATAGATGATATTCTATTTAGCTTCTACAGTGAATATTGAGATCTAATCAGGTAAAGACAGAACACAGAACATTATTTTCAACTACCTGCTAGGTTGAAGACAACACACAAGATTTCCTTACTCTTCCTAAAGCATACTAAATCTATTTTGTTGCATTTCCTCTGTATTGTACATAAATGTACACTGATGGAGAAAGTTTGGCTTTCTTAAAAAACAAACAAGCAAAAAAGTCTGTGTATTCTAAATGTATGATTGTCCCTTGAATATTAATCTTCCTTCTTACTCTATTTGTAATAAATATAAAGAAATATTTAATTCTTTCCATTCACAAAATATACACACATATATATTTTTCCTATGGATTTTTTTTCCGTCACTTGACAACTCTGAAAGCTTTATTTGTCTTTGAGGTTAACTCTGATCTCTCACAGTAGGCTTACAGTTGACATGCCCAGCAGACTAGGATTTGCTTGTCTTCTACACCATTCTTCAGATTAATGAGAGCTCAAGAAAATGGTTAGACAGTAGAACTAAGACATAACAAAGACAAATTTTTGAGAGTTTCATAACAAATGCCTGATTTTTTGGAAACATATATTCAACTCAAAATAAATAGGTAAAGAGCTTATTTTTTTTATTGTGGAATCCTGAAAGATACACCCACATTTTGTCACGGCTGTCTTCAAACACTAAACCGCTTTCCAATTTTCTTACAGTGAAACTCCACTGAAATGTGGAAGTAGATATACAAATTATACAGTGAAAATAAAAGTCACAGTTACTTAATTTTCACGTACCTATCTCAAATAATAATTGACAGAGATTAAGTCATTTTTGGATAAAAATGAAATTAATATTAAATAAAAAGAAAAAGGAGAAAACAGTCATTGAAAAATTATTCTGGTAAATATCTAAAATACATAAGCTTTAAAACAAACTGTAGCTTCTGAAGTCTGAACACAGCTTTCTTCATATTCTAACCCCCCAAAAGGGCCTTTTGTGATGAAAAGTAACAAAGCTCTGAGTTAAATATTGTCCAGCTAATTAAAATAAGGCATTAAATTATAGCAAAAAGCATGCATTAGGTCTAATGTTCTTTGAAAAACACCATACATTAATTAAGACTTATTTAACTACTTTAATTGCCTCAGTTAGAAATGAACCATAAAAGACTAAATACATACAGTATAGTTCCAACAAGTTCACACAATATTGTATCCCCATAACACATGGTAGCAAATATTTACAAAAGAAAATATGTATGACTATGGAGCACATAAGCAGAAAAGAAATTACCCTTTATGCAAAGTTTTGCAATGTAGGCATTTTAAATATGAACTATAAATGATAAGTTACTATTACCACCAGCATATGCAGATCTTTATTACAGCCTACTTGTAAATACAAAATTTAATTTTCTTGAAGTTTGTTCATAAAAATAACCATCTTTAATTATTAAAAAAATGTAGAAGAACAAATTGTGTTCAAACTACTGCTATAAAGGGGTGATTTAAACATATCTCAAACACTAAAATTACGGGAAAATTTTAAATGAGATTAAAGTCATCCTGTTTTGTTAATATCCTTAGTTAATAGTGCATAGCCATGAGTGGCGTGTAACGATTTATCCACATTCACTGCTTCTATTTTCTCCAACATAAAAACAGAAGGCGTTATAATCAACTAGTAAATCTGAAATAAAAACAGAGTTGGATTTTCAAAAAGGCAATTCATTTACTATGAAACGCCTTTACTACACTGCGTCTCTTTCTTACTCTGCAGCAAAATAAATAATGCACCTCTACTGAAATTATGGCGGACTAAAGGAAATTATGAAATCCTTCACTATTTATTAATCACAATAGCAATAAAATGTGGAATAAATTCGTGGAAACTTGGTAATTTTTCAGAAAAATAGAAAATGTCACTATATTCCAGATAAGAAATTAATTCGTAATTCCAGTCAATAATGTAAAAGTATTTAAGTTTATTTTAATGTCTATATTAAACTTATAATCATTAAAGATAACTTATGTGTTACTACCCAACAAGAACAGTAAGAGCCAGATAAAGCCATCACATCACACAGCTACCACCATAGATTGGAAGAGGACTCGTAAAGTGAAATCATAATTTCCCTTTACTACTTTTTGTAACATCAAACTACAGTCACATACTCAAAACAGTGATATATTCTAAACCAGAGACATACTCACCACAGTTAGCTTCATCCGATCCATCAGCACAGTCTGGGTCTTCGTCACATACCCAAAGTTTAGAAATGCAGTGTTTTGTTGTTTGACACTGGAAATGGTCTGGAGAACAACTGTTTTCAGCTTTAAAGAAGAAGGTTCTAAATTAAAGGTAGATCTGATCATGTTCAAAACATTTGCTTTCTAAGAAAAATAAAGGGTAAAAAACCCTTCAGAAATTAGATACCTGTCATCATTTAAGTTTCATTTAAGTCATCACTTAAGTCATTATTTAATTTGTACGAGAAAACATTTGGCTTATATTGTTCATAACATCAAAAAGAAGGCAAAATTATTTCATACATAATTTGAAATCCGACAAAAATTGATTTTATCAGAATATGAACTAAAATATTTAACTTTGTTAGGAGATAAGCTCATAAGGCCTAGATAATCATAGGATGGCTTGTGTTGGAAGAGACCACAAGGGTCATCAAGTTCCAACCCTTAATAGTGTGGTAAGGTGTTAAGTAAGAGAGAAATGAAAAATGTGTGTAACAAACCCTTCCATTCTCCATGCTATGCTGTGCCTTGGCAGCTGGGTTGATAGCAGAGATTCAGAACACTCAAGAGCTTGCATTATGCTCCTATACCTCCCACACTCCCTGAACAGTGCTGTGCTGTAGGCTTTGTTGCTCTGATTTCCTTTTATTTCTGTTTGCTAAAACTCATAGTTGTAAGGAGACCTTCAATATGTTATGTGTCCATTTTATACTGAAATAAGCAATCTCCCCTATCTTCTGCAGATGTTTACCTGTCCCTAATGATCCGATTTTTAAAGAAATGTAACACATAAATAAGCATATAATGCTATCTGTCAGAGGCTTGAGCTTTGCTGAGCTATTCGGAAGATGGACATCAAACATAATTAACAAAGTCTTTGTGCCCTTTGCAAGGAGGTGTTCTTTGAATGAATGCAATGTTTGAGACAGCTAATTCAGAAAACAGGACTAAAGTTAGAACAGCTGTAAATCTGAATAATGAACAGAATGAAAAATATCTCAAGACACAATACCTGCATCTTAACTCCAGAATGATCTAAAATACAAACTATTTAACAAATTTCACATTTAACTGAAAATATTTTCCTTAGTCACCTTTGTGAAATATGGAACAAAATCTTATTTACCACAAGATGAATAGGGTCTGTGTAAATGGCGATCAAGCAGCTTAGGTACATTAATGAAGTCCGTGCAGAAGGGGGAATTGAAAAAGTAGAAAACTACATCAATGAAAAAAATATAGAGAGAAGCTATAGGTCCACATAATTTTTAATAAAAGAAGTAGAAAAGAGGTTTTTTTTTCCTCCTGAAATATGTTGCTGCAAGGCATGGAAGATGAAAGCCTCAAGAAGATCAGTCATTTGTGAGGTGGTTAAGAGTAAAATTGATATTTCAGCCTAAGCTGAAATTAAATGCCTGAAATTAATTTGTTTACACACATTTTTGTAATAACTTTAAAAAATAAAGTTAATAAATGACATTTTACTTTGTTCTCTTGTATATAAAACATTGTATATCAAACAATCCAGTGAATTAGCTGCTTTGTGTGCTTCTCAAATTATTTTACAGAAAGGACATTTACATTATTTTACATATTTTATTTCATCCTTGTTTAAAATCAGCTACATATATCAGAACAAAATTCTCTAAACATTACTTACGACAATCTCTTTCATCTTCTTCATCGCCACAATCATCCTGTCCATTGCATCTCAGGTTTATTGGAATACATTTCTGATTCTTTGTGCACTTGAACTGCCCTGTCAGACACACATGTGTGTCTGGAAGTTAAAAGAATAAAAAATATTGACTTAAAAAGATGAAACATTGAAAATTAAAATCTAAGTAAAATACAAAATAATTTTCTTGGCAGAATGCAAATCACAGCATTTACAACAGAGTAGCACATCTATAATAGAAATAAGCACCTACCACAGTTCAGTTCATCAGAATTATCCCCACAATCATTCTCTCCATCACAAATGAAGGCTGGAAGGGCACAAAGTCCAGTTCCACACTGAAAACGTCCTGGCTGACATCTGAATTCAGCTAGAAGAAAAGAAAACTGCTTATTAATGCCAAAGGAATGGCAAAGTGTCAATAGTATAGCTCCTCCTCTACAGATCTAACAGAAGCATTTCTGAACATACGCATTGAATAGCATTGCCTTAATCTAAGCCAGTAATAGTAAGGAAGATGCACACATGGCTCTTCAAAATTAATTTCAAAGTCTGAGATTTAAAATTCACATAATTAAAGTTATATTTTACTAAATGTATAAGCCTGTGCTGGTAGATGTTTGCTGTTAGCTGCACATAAGCCTGGAGTTTAGGATAAAAAAACCTTTCAGTTTAAATATGCATTTGATAAATTCACTATCTCAACTCTTGACATGTCCACCATTGCTTGTACACATAGCCATTGCTGTTTGTGTGAGTGGACAATTATGCAATTCTATAGCTATATTTTCCTTAAATATTTACTTATCTGGAAGACTGTAAGGCATAGCAGAGTCTTCTGTGTATTTAAGCTTGAGGTAAGAATACAACAATATTTTGAATTACATAGATTAAATATAATAGCATTAAAGCAGTTAACGACTGAGAAGGAAAACAGCATCAACATTTCTCTTTGGGAACTCAATATACTAGACAGGTATTTTTCCAACTAACTTGACTCACAGAAGTCATCCTTTGGGATGCTGAAAACATCATCATAACTGACTTCCAGTTGTCTACAGTTCACTGGAGAAATGCTACAGGAACCTGCTATTTGGACTACAGGAGGCTAAAGAGAAAGATACTGTATCTGCACAACTTTCATGATAGTGTGTCAAGGTTAGGTAGGCTGAGTGACAAATGATCGCTACATAAAATTGTTCATACTGGAGTGGTGGGATTTAGCTCTTCAAATTATCCTTTGGAAATATTTATAGAAGTACAAAATGAAAATATATACATGTGAGACTTATAGGGAAAATGAAAATATTATTAGAAAGAATCTCATGGAGAACATTACTGTTGTTATTCTGGAAACTGCACTCGATAATGTGCAGCTAAACTTATATAACTATAATAAAATAAAAGCCAGTGAGATTATAATACTATGATTCTTTCCCACATGCACACAAAAGAAGATCAAATGTGGTAGAACTATTTCTTAAAAGACAGGCAGAATGTTCTAAAATATAAAATCTTCAACAAAACTTGAAAAGGGATGAAGAAAAGGATTAAAACATGAAAAAACTTCTAATTTTATATTTTTAACGGATATATTAAAAGCTTAGTAAACATTAGTTAATGTAAATATTACAGGATGACAGAAAAGACACTGCCCTCTGTAAATCTTACAGGGACCAAGGAAATACATACTGCAAACAAAAAATTCTTCTACCTTCTGTAAAGCAGTATGTTTGTTTAAGGCTCTACTGACAAAAATGGGTTCCAGATTTAGAATACACTTACGGCATTCCTCAGGCTCATCAGAGCCATCTCCGCAATCATCAACAGTGTCACATTTCCACCAGAATGGAATACATTTGTCAGTTTTGCAACGGAACTGTAAAAGGAGAGAAAGAAGGAAGAAAGGTATCAATAATACTTTTTTTTTTTCTGCCCCCCACCCCCCAAAAAAAACCCAAATTATAAGAAATTAAGTGATTGTGTTATTGTTCCACTAATTAGCTACGTGTTTTGATTTTATAACACCTCTTTTTTTTTTTTAATTATCTTTTTTTGAGATGCAGTACACCGTGTCTTCAGCCAACAGAAGTCACTATATTTCTAATGACTTTAGTACACTCACTAGTAAGTCCACTAATAAAAACCAATTCATTGAATCTTCATGCATTCCATGCCTTGATCCTTTAAGGTCTTACTCAGAACAATCATTTAAACACTGTAGAGCTGTTCATCTGCTCTACAAAACATGTGTCTCAAGACACAGGAAATTCACCTTGCACACACAGTTCAATATTTTAATTGAAGCAATTGCTAAGCAATTGCACATCCTACCATTTTCATTGCAGCTACTGGATTGTTTCTACTGTAACTGTTACTTATCTACCTACTGGATTGAGCTCTACTTTTTCTAATTGTTTGATGGTTGCTCATTTATGTTTACTTTCAGATCAATTTGTAATTCTATCATGTATTTTATATAAATGCCTTTTCAAAGTGATTTTGATAAATTTATTAGCTTTATCCATGCTAATGACTGGAAGAAACATTCACATTTAGAAGAGAACAAGCTCTACACTCTAGGAGAAAAAAAAAGGTAATTGCAATTTTATTTTCAACAGATAATCACGAAGATGAAACAATGTCAATACATCCAACAGTTATCTAGTGTTCAGCCCCTTTGACAAGAGCTTTAATATTCCATGGACACCAGCACTTATTCCAAAAGCGGGTGAAAATACTGTAAAATGAATATACATATGCACTTACCTGACTGGCAGTGCAGTTTGATAAGCATGTCTTGTTATCTGCAGCAAGGTAAAAGTTAGTGGGACAGGCACATGTATGCATCTTACCAGGGGCTAAAAGGCACAAATGACTGCAACCACCATTGTTTACTGTGCACAGATGTTTAGACACTGTGGACAGAATAGGAAAAGAATATCAGAGTGTATACTGTTTACTTCTGAGTATCTCTTTCATATAAGATAATTACATTACACACAATAGTTTTACAATGGAATGTCTTATAACAAAATCCCTTTCTTTTTGCCTTTAAGCTATTCTTTTCTTCCATGTGTAGCAATTATTACAAAGGATGTACATTCAGTAAAGAAAAAAAGAAAAAAAAAAAGAGGAAGAAAAAAGAACATTAAAAAAGATATGTAACAATGAGACAAAATAAAATAAAAAATCAGCTAATTTGGGTCAAGTGCCAGACTGCATTCACCTAGAATTCCAATAGGTGGACATTACATCGGATGCAACCTTAACACATACACTCTCAGACATTATCTCAGTCTCAGGCTTCTAAAAAATAGTATTCTTCTGTATTATTAACACTGTTCCTACTTCTGCAATAATAATGCCAAATGTCTTCATGACACACAGTTCTGATCTTTTAAACTGGTAACCTGGACTCTAACACAGCTTTACAGTTCTGTAATTCCAGTCAGTATCTATAAAACTCATAGTGTATCTCACCACTGAACAAGCCATAAAGCATTTATTTAATAACAGATATACTTACAACATTAACCACAGATTTATATTTTTTAAAAGTTCACTCAAAGACACCTAAAATTCAAAATAATACAGAAAAAAATAAATCACTGGTGATAAATCACCTTCAGTTAATTCAGCAACTGGCTTCTACAGGAAAAACATCAATTTGCTGAACAGAAAATGTGGAATAATTACCATCAGGCTGCCTGTAAGAATGATACACCTGTATATCAGTTATGGTATGCCAGGAGTTAATCAGTGACAGTCTGTCTAATCCAGAGGTTTTGTGGGCACGGTTGAGTGATTTGGTTTTCCCATCTGTCCAGTAGATGTAGTCTTCAAACAATGTTAGTGCAATCACCCCTGGAATATCTTGATTAGGGACTGTAAAAAGAAACACTGAGATTAATGTTCACTCTTGGAAGACTGCCAAGTAAAATACTCTATACTGCATGGGTTGACAGATACAACTGCTACACAATGTCTGGAGAATAACTGTCATAACAGTGTGTCAAGATTAAAATGTTCTTTATTACCAGTTATGAGAAAGATGAATGGGGATATGCGAGCCCTGTTTGCTTGGAATCAGTCAGCCCAATCACTGTTAAGGAAATATAAGCATTGCAGTTAACAAAAATCACCTCCAGATTCTAAACCAATCAGCTGTCAAGTTTTAAAGTAGGATAAAACCCAAGTATAACTTAACCCACTCTTTACAGAAGATGAGAAGTTATAAAACACAATGTATATATCTACAGATGCATTGCATTTGATAATATTTAAGACAACTACTAACATTTCATTGTGGGGAAACATGCTGACAAGTGAAACAGCATTGCATTAAGTATAAGAGTAAGAGGGCTTACTGCTTATTCCTAACAGACATAAGCATACAATTAAAAGAATACATAAAGTGCTAATACACTTTATCACATAATTACAATATTACAAAATAATAAGTCAACATCATTTTGGCAAGGAAGAAAGGACAAAAGGAAACCTTGCTTCTTAGACCACAGATTATTTTTTTCCCTCCTTGTATGATCACATGTGCCTTAACCATCCAACAGAAAGAACAGGATTTATTTATTTTTTAAAGGAGCTTCAGGAAAAAGCTGAAAAATTATCCAAAGTGCAATCTACATGTTTATCACCTAATTACATCAGCTGCTTGCATATTGATTTTATCCCTACTCTGCTCTGGAGTAAACTATGTAACTCTCTTGGTGGGGTAGAATTATCTTCAGATTAGACAGAAAAATACATCTTCACGGTATGGCATATAACAGTATGGTATATCCAGCAACAAAACCAGTGGAAAAAAACATGCAACTCCGCATCTAGGCACAACTCAGACTAAGAAGTCAAATGTTGATCATTAATGTTCTTTGTGTTATTTCATTTAATGTAAGATTTTTTCACTTAAGATTTTCCTTGAAGCTTCTAGAGAGATTCTTCAAGCTTTGCATATATCTTTATAATGCTGAGTGAAGCTTATTGCTGTTCTGGCAGAGGGACATGTCGCTAGTTTTAAATTAAAAAGTGAATGATGTTTAAAGTGCCTCAGCATAATTATTAATTGGGAATACTAATTATCATATCCTATGCTTACTACCAGATTACTGTAATTAATTAAGGAAGCGCAGAATTTACACATTCATTTGGATGAAGGAAATTATAACTCTGAAGGATGAGTTCATCAAAACCTGTGTGTATGCATGCTATGTGGAAGAAATGACTTTTGCTTTCAATCACTATCTAGTAAGAAGAATTGGACTACTCTATGGCCACTCTCCTCAGGCAGTTACTTCACTTAAATTATGTAAAATTTATGTAAAACTCCACCCCAACTAAAACTAAGAACTAAGAAATTCACTTTCCTAATTCTTCTTCCTACCATAGCCTTGTCCTCCATTACAGATAGACGAGCCCCTTGCAGTCTTCCCTAACACCCTTTCTTCCTCCATTCTCTGCTGAGATTTGATCTTATACATAAATAGTATACTCTTTTACATGAGGAAAGCACTATTCAACCCAAAAAGTGTTTGATCAAACAGTTAAAGGAAGATGAGAAGTTTCATGAGGAATGGAAGCCAGTAAAGATAAGGAATGCACAGACCTATCTGAGTTGGAAAAAAGAACAGGAAGAAAGAATATAGGCAGTTACTAAAAGGTAAAAAGGGGAGGACTGCAGCACATCAAAAGTAGTGGAAAATAAAAGTGGTTAGATAGTTGAATACAAACGAAGATGATAATAGATAGCATACTAAAGGGAGACAAAGTGTTGCATGAACTTTAGGGAAGAGCCACATAACTCCAGAAGAGGGAATACATATCTGTAGTCATGTGAGAAACATACATACACTTAAAAAGCAGATATTCCTCTCACACTATACATTAAATTTTGACTCAGGGATACAAGCTGTTATGCTCTAAGTTGTATAGATGATGAAAATGTCGCTTTTTGGCTTGCTTGAATTGCATATATAAAAATACTCCAAAAATATAAATGGTAAACATAGAAATATATGTATTATTTCAGAGACAAAAATCATACTATCTGGGATTTTTAACTACAAAATTCAATATAGCCATACAGAAGCACAGACATTATTAGTAATTGCCCATTAATTTCTGAATGTGTATATAGAAAAAATATTTTCAGAGGTATATAATCGAATGAAATTTGGGCAAATCACCACAAGAACAGCTGAAGTTAAAGAACTGTTGACAAATCAAACAGGCCTGCAAAAACAGGAAAATGTGGAACGTTAGGGTAGTGCAATTGCATGAATTGAATGTAAGGGAATCTGTCACTTTTCCTGAATAACAGTAAGGTTAAATAAAAAGAATAGTGTATATAAAAATAATCAGATTTAGGAAGATGCATGAATTGGAGAATTTTATCTGAACAATTATGAATGCTAAATATATAATCAAATAGCAGACGTCAAACAATTATAACTGTGCTAATATCAGATGCAGCTCTGATGAGCAGCACCACAGATGCCAAAAAAAAAGCTGGAAAAAAAAAGAGCTGCTATATTGGAACTAGTGTTTATCTGTCATATTAGGTTAAAAGTTTTGTTTTTAGACTTTCCTAATTTTTCATCTATGAAAACTGCGGTTTAAATCTGGAAGGCATTTAGTTCTCTCATCTGTTTCATTACCTTTGCATGAGGACATATCCATGAATAGCTGGATTCACCTGCTATTAAACTCAGATGGCACAGTCTAGAATCAGACGTAAACATTCTCTTTTTACCTATGAGGACTGCAATTAGCAATTCTTGAAATTACAGATGCTAAAAAGAAATAAAAGAGCACTCTCATCACCAAATGCCTTTTAATCATTACTTTCAAGTATTACTTCAGAATAGTTGTGAACACCCAGGTAGGAGCCAATTCTGAAGAACTTTTCAAAATAACATGCTAGAGAAAAGCTTCTCTCTGATAACTATATTGCAGTTAACAACATTCACTTCCAAGTTTTCAGTTTGTTTAAAGGTTGAGCAAGTCTTAATTTTTATGCCCCTCCATGATGAAGCAATGAAGTGGTAAAACTTTTGCTTTAAGAATATAAAACATGGATCAACAAGATGCTGTCAAATTCTAATCTTAGCTCAGAGGAGTTTTTGTACTTTCTCAGCCAGACTATCAAACTCCATTTCTGTAGTGTCATTACACTGAAATTCTTGTCTTCTAATAGTGAAACTGGAAAACAGTAGGCATCTCTGCATATTGAGACCTTGGAAGGATAGAAAAACTTGAATGAGGCAATCAGATAGCTAGGGAATGACAAAGCTTCTATCTCCTTGGGGCAAAGGGAACCAGAAGCAGCTGTTAAGGCTGACAAATTCTTGAATGCTTTTCTTTTTTTTTCTTCAAGCTTACAGAAGTAAAACAGCTTAGTGCTTAGCCAGATTAGTGCTTCAATGCTTGCTTAATCATTTACTGTGCATAACATTTGTGACTAAGCTCTAAAGACTGTTTACATAATCACGCATTAAACTTCAAATAGATAAGCAAGGTCATTTCTGCCCCTAGTGCCAATAAGAGCTACCCAGTAGGGTAAGATTTCTGGCCTAGTTAGTATGTCTTCCAAGTTCTTACTAGGACTCCCTTGACAATTACAAAAGCTCACTTCTCTATTGAAACGCTGAGAAATTTTACAAAAGAAAAGCAGCAGATTGTCATGGTTTAATAATTTTGTAATTTTTGCTATCAGTATTCCACATCATAACATCATATAAAGCATGAATAATTTTACTGAATCTGCAACTTACAGAAGAAGACTACATCTCCCAGGGAACAACACGATAGGTCACGGGACCTGGACTCTATATTAACTCTGTCGCAGAACAGACTGACGTCTTTCGAGTTCTGGCGTTCAGGGGAGTGTGTGGGAGCCTTCAGCCGTTCGCCTAGATTTACAGTAGGCCTCTCGGTTACGGGACTCATTCTCTCTCCTATTTTGCTTGATTCGTTAGCTCAATTTTCAATTATATTGTATTATATTGTGTTATCCTGTATTTCGATATAGTATTTAGTAAATAAGTGTGCCTCCTTAGATCGTTGCCGCTGTTTTCTTTTCCTAATTAACTTTTTCCTTTCGGCCTAGGGCCCCTCCGGGGCCTACGGCCCCCTGTCACGGACGCAGGTGGATTTTTAGTTCAAACCGTGACAGATTTTTGGTGGAGAATGCGGGCAAATTGAGTTGCTGTTTTTCTGTGTTTTCTTCTGTTGCTCTTTTAGCTTTTAACAGAGCTACGAGTTTTTTCCCTGTTAAGGAGCTATCTCGTGTTTGCGATTCTGCACCTGCGAGCTTGACCTTGAAAGTCCAGGCGGACTGCCAATACTCCGGTATATTTTATAAACACTGCTGAGCTTTGTTTTCTTTTACTTTTTTCTCTCTATTGGAGGAAAAAAAATGTTTTCTCTACTAAATTTGTTTTACCAGGGACTGTGTGCCATTGGTTCCTTTTTTGAGACGCTCCGAACATATTGGGCCATGTTTAAGCTAGCCACTTTTTCTTATGGAGCTATACAATTGTATAATGGATTGAAAGCATGGTTAGCAATGCTCACTTCGTATCTGTATACAGCTCCAGAGGGAGCAACTAATGCAACTAATTATACAGAAATGGTGATTTTTAAGCGTGCTCCTCTTTCTTTCTATGAATCCTTTATGCAGTTTTTGAATGATCAGTGGGTCACACTCTTAATCTCCCTGATCTTACTGTTGATTATTGTAATAATCTCACTCAGTATCTGGATTTATAACATCCGGAGGAAGTCTTCCCTAGAACCAGAGAATACTGAGTGGCAGGGAATTGAAGAGATTCTCAAAGGACAGACATCTTCAGTGTTATGGAGCTTCACTCCTGAACACTTGAAGAATCCTGAGAGTTTGATTGCATATTTGAGGCAGGAATGTTGTGGCTCAGGCAGATCTCAGGAGGCACAAATGATTTTGGGCCTAGCTAATGCTTATTGGGCCTTAGTCAATACCATTCCTGAGAGGGAAGTTTTTGAAGCTGAGAGAGAGAGTCTCAGGGCCGAGAAGGAGAGTCTTAGAGCTGAGGCAGAAAAACTTTGGACTGAGAAGGTAGAGAGAGAAAAAGCTTTTGAAGCTGAGAGAAAAGATCTCCTGTACCAACGAGACTCAATCTGGTACGAGAAAGAGAGTCTTAGAGCTGACGCAGAAAAACTTTGGGATGAGAAGGTAGAGAGAGAAAAAGTTTTTGAAGCTGAGAGAAAAGATCTCCTGTACCAACGAGACTCAATCTGGTACGAGAAAGAGAATCTTAGAGCTGACGCAGCAAAACTTTGGGATGAGAAAAGCTCCCTGCAATCCCAACTCAACACTCTCCAGTCCGAGCGCGATGCCCTCCGGTCCGAGCACGACACTCTCCAGTCCGAGCACAGCGCCCTCCGGTCCGAGCACGACACTCTCCAGTCCGAGCACAGCGCCCTCCGGTCCGAGTACAACACTCTCCAGACTGAGCGCGATGCCCTCCGGACCGAGCACAATGCCCTCCAGACCGAGCACAACACTCTCCAGTCCAAGTATGACGCCGTCCAGTCTGAGTGCGGCACCCTCCAGGCCAAGCATGATGCCTTCCAATCCAACTGCGACACCCTCCAGTCCGAGCACAACACTCTTCAGTCTGTGCATAATGCCCTCCAGTCCGAGCATAACGCTCTTCAGACTGAGCACAATGCCCTCCAGACCGAGCACAACACTCTTCAGTCCGAGCATAATGCCCTCCGGTCCGAGCACGACGCTCTCCAGTCCGAGCACGGCGCCCTCCGGTCCGAGCATGACACTCTCCAGACTGAGCGCGATGCCCTCCGGTCCGAGCACGACACTCTCCAGTCCGAGTACAGCGCCCTCCGGTCCGAGCATGACACTCTCCAGACTGAGCGCGATGCCCTCCGGTCCGAGCACGACACTCTCCAGTCCGAGCACAGCGCCCTCCGGTCCAAGTATGACACTCTCCAGTCCAAACACAAAGACCTCCAGTCCGGGTACGACAATCTCCGGGCAGCGCGCAGCGCCCTCCTGTGTAAGCACAACGCTCTCCAGTCTGAGCACGACGCCCTCCAGTCTAGTTATAACATCCTCAGGGCAGAATGCGACACCCTCAAGTCTGAACCGTATGTACTCCAACTTAACCAACCACCGGGGGCACCAGATACAATGTTGGTTGCCCCTGTAAGAGGGCGAAAAACAAAACGAGTTTCAACTCAGATAGAGAAAATGCAGGAGGAGTCAGAAGACCAGAGGAAGTCGGCGGAGCAGAGGTTGTTAGAGCAGTATAAGAAGATGTTAGAGGAGGAGAAGAAGTCAGAGGAGCAGAGGAAGTTAGGAGAGAGAAAGTTAGGAGAGAGGAAAAAGGAGGAAGGTCGCCTGGAGGAAATAACACAAGCGTCAGAGTCAGGGTCAGAGTCAGACGAGGAGCCAAAAGCTAGATTTTCTTTACGAGAATTTCTCGAGTCCAAACTTATAGATGGGGCAGCCTCATCAACACAGCTGCCAACATTAACACCTGGGACTCCTGATAGAGCAAAAGGTGAGCAAAGTATTACGACCATTATTGATCGATCTTTTAAACTGAGTGAAATTCGAGATCTGAGAAAGGATTTCACACGTCAGCCAAAAGAAAATATGGTCACTTGGTTAATTCGCTGCTGGGACAATGGTGCCAACAGTGCGTGGCTCGATGGCAGTGAAGCTCGCCAACTGGGTAGCATTTCCAGGGACTCACGTGTGGACAGAGGTATAGGCACATGCCAAAATCGGTCCTACACCCTCTGGAAGCGGATGTTGATAGCGGTAAGAGATAGATTCCCCTTTAAACGGGACTTGGAGCCTGAGAAAAAGAAATGGACTGATATGGAGAAAGGTATCCAATTTTTGAGAGAAAGGGCTCTGGTGGAAATGCTCTACAGCCCCCAGTTCAATCGTAATAATCCAAACCAATTACATGATCCTGAAGCAGTCCACGTTCCACGACAAATGTGGCGTGACTTTACAAAGGCAGCTCCAGAAAAGCATGCCAGTGCACTTGCATTGGTATATGGCAAAGGGGAAAGAAAGCCCCTTGTAAATGAGCTAATTAGCAGACTTCAGGAGCTTGAATTATTTATAAGCGCTACAGAAGTTAAGCTTTATACTTCAGCCATTGTCCAAATGGGAAAAAAAATAGTGGAAAGGTTAGACAAAGTGGAGGAAACACAAAGTGATATTATTGACAAATTGGCTAATGTGCCTGATGTAGATGAATCCACGGTGGTACCAGATGATGGAAACCAGGATTTCCACGATCGCCTATTGAGAGAGCTAAACAACATGAGTTCCTCTCGACCTGTATCATCGAAAATCTCAACCATAAAAAAGAGACGTCCTCGTATTCAAGCAAATGACAACGATAAGACACCTCGTATTCAAGCAAACGACAATGATAAGACCATACGTTTTGCTTTGTTGTATTTCTTGAGTAATCATGGGGAGGATATAAAGAAGTGGTATGACTCATCCACTTCTGCACTTCAGGCACGAGTGAAAGAATTACAATCCAAAACAACCACCAAGGTGAACTCTTCCAAACGGGGGAAAGTTCCAGTTGCTGCAAGCCGCCGAGGTAAACAATAGAGGGGCCCTGCCCCCAGCCAGGGGGGGGAAAGGGACAACAGAGTATACTGGACTGTGTGGATTAAGTGGCCTGGCACATCTCAATCACAGAAATATAAAGCCTTGGTGGACACTGGTGCACAATGCACCCTAATGCCCTCAAGTCACCAAGGGACACAACCAATTTATATCCATGGAGTGACTGGGGGTTCCCAAGAATTGACTATGTTGGAGGCCGAAATAAGCCTCACTGGTAAAAACTGGCGAATGCACCCTATTGTGACTGGTCCAGAGGCTCCATGTATACTGGGAATCGATTACCTTAGGATGGGATATTTCAAGGATCCCAAGGGGTATCGATGGGCCTTTGGGATAGCTGCTGTAAACACAAATGGTGTTAAGCAGCTGTCAACTTTACCTGGTCTGTCAGATGATCCTTCTGCTGTGGGGTTGCTCCAGGTAAAAGACCAAGAGGTACCAATTGCCACCAAAGTGGTTCACAGACGGCAGTACCGCACCAATAGGGACTCATTGCTCCCCATTCAAAAGCTAATTCGCCAATTAGAAAATCAGGGAGTGATTAGCAAAACGCACTCGCCTTTTAACAGCCCCATATGGCCAGTGCGTAAAACCAGTGGGGAATGGAGGCTGACGGTAGATTACCGTGGCCTGAATGAAGTTACACCTCCATTAAGTGCTGCTGTACCAGACATGCTAGAACTCCAGTATGAATTGGAGTCAAAAGAAGCTAGGTGGTATGCCACCATTGATATTGCTAATGCCTTCTTTTCCATCCCATTGGCTGCAAAATGTAGGCCACAGTTTGCTTTTACCTGGAGAGGTATTCAGTATACCTGGAACCGTTTACCCCAGGGGTGGAAGCACAGCCCAACAATTTGCCATGGATTGATCCAAGCTGTTTTGGAACAGGGTAATGCTCCTGAGCACTTGCAGTATATTGATGACATTGTGGTGTGGGGCCATACAGCAGCAGAGGTTTCCAAGAAAGGGAAACAGATAATCCAAATTCTTTTGCAAGCTGGTTTTGCCATTAAGCGCAGCAAGGTGAAGGGGCCTGCCCAGGAAATCCAGTTCTTAGGTATAAAATGGCAAGATGGACGTCGTCACATCCCAGCAGATGTGATTGACAAAATCACTGCTATGTCTCCGCCCACAAATAAAACAGAGACCCAATCTTTTCTGGGAGTAGTGGGCTTTTGGAGAATGCATGTCCCAAACTACAGCCACATAGTGAGCCCTCTCTATCAGGTAACACGGAAGAAGAATAATTTCTCATGGGGTCCTGAGCAGCAGCAGGCTTTTGAGCAGATAAAACAAGAAATAGCCCGTGCCGTGGCCTTGGGGCCAGTACGGACGGGACAGGATGTGAAGAACATCCTCTACACTGCTGCTGGAGAGAAAGGTCCCACCTGGAGTTTGTGGCAAAGAGCCTCAGGAGAGACCCGAGGCCGACCCCTAGGATTTTGGAGTCGAGCATATAAAGGGTCTGAGGAGCGCTACACTCCGACTGAGAAGGAGATCTTAGCCGTGTATGAGGGGGTTCGGGCTGCTTCTGAAGTAGTTGGGACAGAGGTTCAGCTTCTTCTAGCACCTCGCTTGCCAGTAATAAACTGGATGTTTAAAGGACAGGTTCCCTCCACCCATCATGCTACTGATGCCACTTGGAGTAAGTGGATTTCATTAATTACTCAACGAGCTCGAATGGGAAAACTCAGCCGTCCTGGAATTCTAGAAGTGATCATGGACTGGCCTGAGAGTAAAAAAATTGAAACACCACCTACAGAAGAGGTATCACGTGCTAAAGAGGCACCACCATACAATGAGCTACCAGAAAACGAAAAGAAATTTGCCCTATTCACTGACGGATCATGTCGTATTGTAGGGAAGCATCGTAGATGGAAAGCTGCTGTATGGAGCCCCACACGACAAGTTGCAGAGGCCACTGAAGGTAAAGGAGAATCAAGTCAATTCGCAGAGGTAAAGGCTGTTCAGCTGGCTTTAGATGTGGCTGAACGGGAGAGGTGGCCAATGCTTCATCTTTATACTGATTCATGGATGGTGGCAAATGCCTTATGGGGGTGGTTGCAACAGTGGGAAAATGATAATTGGCAACGAAAGGGTAAACCTGTTTGGGCTGCTGAACTGTGGAAAGACATTGCTGCCCGAATAAGGAACATTGCTGTAAAGGTGCGTCATGTAGATGCTCATGTACCTAAAAGCAAGGCTACTGAAGAACATAAAAATAACCATCAGGTTGATCGAGCTGCCAAAATTGAGGTGGCTCAAATAGACTTGGACTGGCAGAACAAGGGTGAATTATTCCTAGCTCGGTGGGCCCACGAGACTTCAGGTCATCAAGGAAGGGATGCAACATATAAGTGGGCCAGAGACCGAGGGGTGGACTTAACTATGGATGCTATTTCTCAAGTAATTCATGATTGTGAAACATGCGCCATAATTAAACAAGCCAAGAGGATGAAACCTATTTGGGGGGAAGGGCGATGGCAAAAGTATAAATATGGAGAGGCATGGCAGGTTGATTATATCACCTTGCCACGATCTCGCAATGGTAAGCGTTATGTACTCACCATGGTGGAGGCAACCACTGGGTGGCTCGAAACATACGCAGTACCCCATGCTACCGCCCGAAACACCATATTAGGGTTGGAAAAGCAAATCCTGTGGCGGCATGGCACTCCAGAAAGAATTGAATCAGATAATGGGACCCATTTTAAAAATTCCCTTGTAACCACTTGGGCTAAAAATCATGGCATTGAGTGGATTTACCATATTCCCTATCATGCACCAGCTTCTGGTAAGATTGAACGATTCAATGGGTTGTTGAAAACTATGTTAAAAGCAATGGGTGGCGGAACATATAAAAATTGGGAGAACCATTTAGCAGAAGCCACCTGGTTGGTCAACACTCGAGGATCTAGTAATCGTAATGGTCCTAACCAATCCAGCTCCCTACGTACCGTGGAGGGAGATAAGGTTCCTGTAATACACATAAAGAGCGTGTTGGGAAAGACGGTTTGGGTCCTTCCAGCATCTGGAAAGGGCAAACCTCTCCGGTGTCTTTGCCCAGGGACCTGGGTGCACATGGTGGGTGATGGACAAAAATGGGAATGTTCAATGTGTACCACAAGGGAATTTGATGTTGGGGGAGTGCAGCCAATGATTTTCCTGCAGATATATAGGTAGAGTCTCAGAAAATATTTCAATTAGGTACAGAATAGTTCAATTAGGTATAGGACTTAAGATAGAGTGGATTAATGTTAAGGAAACACTTTTTCTCTATATACCTTAATTAGGCATTCTGTAAGCAAGTTTTCCATCTGGACTCTATATCCTGCACTGGCCATGCATGTGTAGAGCACACATGGAAAGAAGTATAAATCAAAGGGAAATCTGCTGTGGTGGCTGGGAAAGGATGAGTGCACCTTGATGTGGGGGACGCCCTACTAGCACTGCCTTTCTCCTCCACCGCTGACGTGTTTTCCTTTTTCTGGCAGTTTTGCCATCTTCTCAGAATTAATAAATAGTAGGTTAGGTTATAGAGTTTTGTTCTCAACTTAGGGATTTGTATGGAATAAATATAAATTGTTGAGGAAAATAAGGTTGCTGATTATTCACAATTATACATATGAGTGTGTATGTATGCATAAACATAATGTAATGATGTAGAATAAGGGGTGGAATGTCATGGTTTAATAATTTTGTAATTTTTGCTATCAGTATTCCACATCATAACATCATATAAAGCATGAATAATTTTACTGAATCTGCAACTTACAGAAGAAGACTACATCTCCCAGGGAACAACACGATAGGTCACGGGACCTGGACTCTATATTAACTCTGTCGCAGAACAGACTGACGTCTTTCGAGTTCTGGCGTTCAGGGGAGTGTGTGGGAGCCTTCAGCCGTTCGCCTAGATTTACAGTAGGCCTCTCGGTTACGGGACTCATTCTCTCTCCTATTTTGCTTGATTCGTTAGCTCAATTTTCAATTATATTGTATTATATTGTGTTATCCTGTATTTCGATATAGTATTTAGTAAATAAGTGTGCCTCCTTAGATCGTTGCCGCTGTTTTCTTTTCCTAATTAACTTTTTCCTTTCGGCCTAGGGCCCCTCCGGGGCCTACGGCCCCCTGTCACGGACGCAGGTGGATTTTTAGTTCAAACCGTGACACAGATATTCTCTTTCCCTGAGAAAGAAAAAGATCTTGTAAAACAATGTCACAAATAAGAGCCTAAATTTCCAAAATACAAGTGAAGAGCATTTGCATGCAAAAACAGCCTTTAACTTAACATACAGTGTATCAAAAGATAGCCTAATATTTTCCTGTTTGTCCCTAAGAAGCTTCCAGCGCAAAGCGCTTAAAACTGCAAACAGCTCTTTACAATATGTGTTAAGATTCCATCACAAGATTCATTTTGTGGATCTTGTGGAGTCACTGTGACATTTTCCTCACACACTCTGTAATGAGCAGTTTAAGAACAAATCAACATATTCCCAGAACGACAACAAAACGAACAAAAAACCTGACATGAAGATAGCTGTATCCTCAAAAGTTATAGAAAACGGTAGGAAAAAACACCCAGCAACTTAGCTTACAATAACTGGCACTTCAGACTGTATTGCTTACACTATCCATTTAGACTTTTATCAGCTCTATGAGCATCTATTTGTGCTCGTCGTACCAGTGCCTTTATTCTTCTTCTGCATTTGAAGGTATGGAGGATAGAAAAAGCTTAAGCATCCATTAGTTCACTTTCACAATAAAAAGTACTTCAGAATGACAGAAGAAAAACAGACTATGAAATCCACATGACCAGTGTGTCTTCAGGGAAGACAGTCATCGCAAGACATGAAATCCATCTTCCTTATTTAAGTGCTAACTGACATCAATTACAGTTTATCATATTAAAAAAGCTGGAAGGGATCATTATGTTTTACTTCCTTAAAAAAAAAAAAAAAAAGTCACTGAACATCACTGAGTTTCCTTTATTAAGACAAATAATTTGTGATAGTTAAATTTTATCTTAAATTTTATCTTCCAGAATTGTTACTAGTTTTATTTAGAACCACCGAGATGTGAAACATTTATGTGGAGAAGGGAGGAAAAGATGCTGATTAAATATAAATTGATCATTATGGTCTAGGATCTGCAGAACTCTCAAAGCAGACTCTTCAGAGAGTCTACAGATATTATTGATTCATTTCAGATGCCAAGAACCCCACTGTATGTTAAATCCACTATAAACATTTCTACAATTTGATTTTGCTTTAATAGTCTTATTTTAGAGAAGCAACTGATAACAGAAAGCAACAAACATTTTTACTTAAGGAGAAAATTTCCCCCCCACATCATATAAAGATCAAAGGTTCTCTCTTAAAGCAAAAGTTCATTCTTTCCTGACTCTTTTATATATGATCTATAATAACCATATCCTTAGAAGTCTGACACAAAGTCACTGTCACTTATGGAGTGTGCCTCAGTTATTTAGGATGAATTTCCAACCTTGATAATTCTGTGATTCTGTGAAGACAGAGGATGTCTGGACAAGTATTGCTTAGGCAATCAGCTTAGCACTATCAAACCATCCTTGACTGCTATAAAGACCAATTGCAATGTTTACAGCTCTCATAGTTATTGCTGTAGTCTCTGCAATCCAGCATTTCAAAAAGCTGTCATGGAATTTTTCTTTCCCTATTTGTAACTTATTCTTCTTGAGCACAAAGAGTAGAAAATATTTTTCCTATTTTTCATCTCAGCACATTTCCAGTCTGGAAATAAAGTAGTTAATTCATGAACTCTGGCTCAAAGAAAACCTGGAAGAGCTGAATATAAGATAAAAGCCCTCACACAGATGAGTTATACCAGGATAACAGCAGTTCCAAAGTATGGGTAATGCTTATGGAAGGGAGCTCAAGTGATAGTTTAATCTTGGCAGAAAAAAAATCCTCAAAAAGAATATGAAGTATTCCATATATTTGAATTAATGTGTAAGATTATACCATAATTATACCATGTCAAATATGAGAAGTACTCATCACAGTGTAAAACATCTTTTAAAAAACTTTATAGGTAAAAGATACTAGCTTTTTAATTACTTGTTATGTAAGAAGAACACAGGAATAAAAATTAGCTCATTATACAAGTATTTCAGAAGTTATTATTCTATCCATCCACCAAGACTCAAATTACACTTCTAATACTACTCTACTCACTGACTTATGCTAAGCAAACTTTCCAGGCTTTCTCATGCTGGAAAAAAGGATGCTTTTAGCCACTCTAAAATAGATGGAACCAGGAAATTTCCCTTCCACTTTCAACAATAAGTTTATAATTTGGTCAAGAACTTATGTAACAATTGTACTCCTGAGTACAGAATAAGCAAAGCAGTGAATTCTTCTGAGTCTGTTCCTAGAGTTTCTGATTCATTTGACTTTTTTCCTTCAAACATATTTGAAAGGTGGAATGCATGTTTAAAAATGATTTTGATTCATAATAGGAAATGAATATGAAAAGCAGCTTTTAAAAGATGCTAGTAAGGAGGGAAATACGTACAAAAAGATTATTAAAAAATATTTTACAATGCAGTCTTTACATTTTTATAAGTAATAAACCATTAACAATTTGAAAATTACCAAAATTCCAAAAAACAGTAGGAGTTCAACCAACCTTTATGTCTATGAGATCCATCCATGTCAGAAAACTCAATATGATTTTCATCAGCCCAATACAGTCTGTGGTTGACATAATCTATTGTAAGTGCCATAGGTCTAGATATTTGCGTTTCTATGACAACAGTTTGACTGGAGCCATCCATACCAACACGGCCAATGTGAGGATATTCACAGCAATCAATCCAGTATAAGTATCTAAAAGAACCCAACAAAATACAACATTTGCTTTGTTTAGTGACGCAAAATAAGCAGTAAATAATCTAGTTAACATCAAGAATACATAGGTAACTAATCCATGATCTTTCCATTTTCTAGATAGCATTGGGGATTTTTCTAAAACTACCTGTAACAAATATGCAGGATTTGAACAACAGTCCTCATGTTAGATGAGCTTGTAAGCAACTCACTATGAACTAACAAAAAGTGCATTTAAATTGCTTAGGCTTGATATCTTGGATATCTTTTAATGTACTGCCAAGATTGGACTTCATGAATCTTATATCCTACACAGACACTGACATAATCAAACTTACCATGAATATTGTATTTTTCTTTTTATTTAAATAATAAATAAATAAAAAGGAAAAAAAAAAAAAAACTCAACCCAAACAACAATGCATAACAAAACCTTGAAGCATCACTAAACAGTTGCTTCATACCCAGCCTGTGGATCTAAGGAGAGATTTCTAGGAAACTTCACTCTTTTGCTCACGAGGACGGTAGGGTATAAGCCATTCACTTTAGACACTTCAATAATTCTCTTTTCAGTATCGGACCAATATAGATTCTTTCCAATCCAATCAACAGCCAGTGCATTGGGAACAGCTGTATTATGGACTACCTAGAAAAGCAAAAATTACAAAAATCTATTGAGGCAAAATCTGGGCTAAATTACTCAAATGGAAAACATAAACGTTCTTATGAAGATCAAATGCACTGATTATCAATATTTTCTCTCTGAATTCTGCACCAGTGTGAACTAAACTCACAGGGTATGTTTCCACTCATTTGTTCCTTGTTTAAGGAAAAAGTTAGACATAAGAGAAGAAGTGAAGAATTCCTTAGTGCATAACACAACTGCAAGAACAATGTAAATGTATGTGCTTAATAGTGGATTTGTGTGCTTAACAGTGGATTTGTGAAGCAAAATACAGAGGCACAGTTTTATTTTATTCAGGATCATTCATAGCAAAGACACTGAGTTATGTTCACTGTCTCACTCCATCTTCAGCAAGGAACCCAAACTGAAAATCAAGGAAAACTAAAAGAAAAGAAATAATAGATCCAGTATATTTATCAAGCTTACCTATTTACACAATTATTTTTTCTTTGGCTTGCTGTAAACCCCACAGAAGTAAAAACTGAGTCAAATGTCAAGTTAAGCCATACAGAACTTCGCTAATAAATACAGTCCTCTTAGCTCCTACCTTTACCATCAGAAAAGTTCCAAATGAATTTCCATTTCACTACAGCTTGCCAGATTATAGATATGATCATACCTTATTTCACAATTTAGATCACCACCATGAATTTCCCAAAATACTGGAAAAGGTAATTCTAATATTGACATTATTAATCAACAGTTACCTTGATGTCACTTCCATTCAAACACATTCTGTTTATCCTACTTCCATTTGGTCTGCTGGAATCAATCCAGTAGATGAACTCTTCTCTATAGTCAAAGTCTATTGCAATCACATTGTTTAGTCCCTAAAAATGGGGAAAAATAAAATAAAATCTAGTCTACTTGCTCAAGTAAGTTTGAATATAGAATATTTGATAACATTCAGAATGCAAATATACTGGATATAATAGTCATCAAAATGCTTTAATTTACTGACTGCTATTTCTGAGTACCTCTCCCTAATGTACATTACTTCTGGACAGTCAGAATAAGATAACACTTAAAACAGAAAGAAATGTGGGGATGAATAACTATTGCACAGATGCCTTGAAATTAAATGAAGCTATGGCATTTCCAATTTCTAACATTAAAAGCAAATTTTCAGTAAGTACTTATATCTTGCTAAATCTTTTTGGTAATTACTACCTTTGGCATTACTTTGGCAAACTAGGGGGGAAAAAGATACCTCACAACCATTTCCATTTGATGTAAGCACTAGAATACTATCACACTAAGGAATGGATTTAAAATATCCTTCTATACCAAAATGTCAGCTCTTTGGAAAATGCGAGAATATTCATTCTGTGACACTAAAATCAGAAATAGCATAATATTCACCATCTTTAGTGGTTACTTTTTATTATAAGTAATAATGAATTAGGAATTATAAACTCTAATGTCAAGAAGCTGAATTTTAATTCCAGAAGAAGGAGGTTTTAAGTTCTCAGATGCTAGACTATACAACACACACATATATTTGTAGTATGTAGAAATAGTATAAAAGTTAGAGATTCAGCAGGTGTTTGGAGGTCTCCTGTGACTTCAGTTACCAAGCCAGTACATCAAGGAGTGGTGATCATAGCTGAGGTAATCCTACAGGCTGGAATGAATAGCAATCATGTAATAATGTCTTTTTATCCCAAATGGCAGATAAGAAACAGAGGTATTATTTTCAAATGATGACCCTCATTTCCTTATCTGAAAATAGGAAACCCTTGTCTTATAATCTACTTAACATTGTGACTTGTAATGAAATAGTAGTTAATATTATACAAAGATGTTGTTATCAATGGTGAAACAGCAACAGTAAAAAGAACAGATGCACTTTTAAAACCAAATCAGTTCATCAGTTGTTATCACCCCAATGACCTTCTGCTCTCAGATATATAGGCAACCTCCCTTGTTAATGAAATTTTCAGCTGTAGAGGGAATGCTCTAGACTAACTAACAACAAAGAACAACAATATTCAATTGCCTTGAAAGTGATATGTGGCTTATCTACAAACCACAGTGTAATAAGTTAGATCTATCTTTTGAGTAAAACATAAAGGAAAAAAAGTGATCAGGCAACATAAAAGATCAGTAAAGAAAGCATGAAACAAAGCAGCGTTGAAGGACCACTCATTTTCAGAACAAAAAACACACATGTCCACGCATGCAGAGTTTTAGTACATATAACTGGCTGCAGTTCTGTCAGTTGTAATTGCAAAACAGTGGATCTCTCTTTTCCTACTACTACAACACGTGCACCTATGGATAAAGCCCCACTCCAAGTTCTTAATGAAGGAGACCACAAATGAATGAATACCAAGGTCTATCAAAAATCAATAACATTCTAGAAATCAAAGTCAGTAACTCTTGAAAAATAAGCTTTATCTCTGCATCTTTTAAAATACTGTATGCATTTGTGAAGTAACAAGGCTGATAGATGAATTTGTCCACCTTCAAGTCAATGGCTGCAAATATGTTCTTTTGGATCAGCATTGCTCCAATACTTTACATAAAATCAACTGCAAGTAGAATTGTTTAATTGTTTCTGTATATTTGCAACAGAGTTCTCTGTCCTGACCACATCATATCTTCCTGCCCTCAATAGCTCTTCAAAGTCCACCTTTCCTTATTCTTTGCCTTTTTTCTTTTTGTCTAGACTGATTTTAGACAAAATGCTGAAACTTTTAGATGACATCAGCTTCTCATCTGTTAGGCATAGCACACCACAGTCTAGTTCAAAATTTGTAGTCCCCTTGTTGCCCCAATGCAACTATAAAGGAGGTAAATAGTAAGTAAACAACTAATGATGAGGAGTCTATCTACTTTGCCTACGGATTTTTAAGACTACGAGTGAAGGAAATGGAAGGCAAAAGAATATATGTGAAATATAATCCAAACAGTTGACCTGTTTATGTACATTTGGATGAAGAAAAAGAGTAAAAGGCTGATGCATAACAGCTCAGAGAAGACCGTCGTCGTTCTTTCAGCTCCTCTACTCTGAGTTTATATGAGCAATTGTTAGAATGACAAAGCACAAACCAAATGCACAAAGAAGGTCGGTTCTGCTCCTTTGACAGAGGAGCTCTAGTGTTTGCCTTCATCTGGCAGATGTCTAAGAAAGGGTTAGAGCTGATTCATCATACCAATGCACAGACAAAAAGATGTCCTCATGAGGAAGACAGCTCACCTGTTATGCTGGTATAGCTCCCTCTTCAGCTTTCAAATCTGTATATTTTCAAAAATGGCTTACAAACAGGATCAAAGACTTCAAAAACTGAAGTATATATTAGACTGGTAAATTGGTATGATATGAAAACCATGGATTCTGTTCAATGGCTGGAGCTATGTTGCTCCTAATGCATTGAAAAGGAGTTCATTAAATTCAAGACTGATAAAGCTCTGAGCCAATCTGTCAGCACCAACCATAAAGAAAATTGACTGTTGCTCCCCTCTTTTCAAAGGCTGCTAGCAGTAGATATACCAGCAAAAGAGGAGAGTCAGTGAGATGCAAATGAGAAACCGTCAGAAGGGTTTCAGAAGAACAAACAGACAAAATGCTTGCTATGCTTAAATAAATTCAAATGATTAATGCAAGGTGATTAATTGAGCAACTACTGTTCTGAAAACCTCAACACCTCTCTTGTGACATTAAGATGCACAGCTTACTGACAAAAGAAGTCATAAAAAGCCTAACGCTATTGACTGGCACAACTGATTTTCTAGCCTGTTTCAATTGTTGTATTAATAGTCAAGAAAAAAGATGTTTTAATTACAACATACTTTGGAACTCCAATCTGTGGTAACTACACTTAGGTGAAGCATAGAAGCAGAGCAGAAACTGCTAAAACAATAGCTCTGCACTTACTAGGCAACTCGGTAACTATTTTGGTAGGTATTTTCAAATACCAGGCTTTTTTTTTTTTTTTTTCATAATAATTTAGAACAATTTCTCAAAAAAATCAGGTTTAGCCAAGGATGCATGTTCATGCATTGCAATACTGCAAATATTGGAATTGTGTTTACCTAGATCAAAAAACAGACTTGGATACTGACAGTGATTAGCGTAAACAATACATGGGCATATTTACATGAATATACTTTGAAAAGAATATAAAATTTGCTCCAAACATATTGCAGTGGAAGAGGACCACAAATAACATGATTTTCAGTACAATCAGAATGACTGACAAAACAGCTGCCTTGCCTGAGCCTTAATCATCGCAAACTTAAATAAGTCAATTTAAAACGTTATCCAAATGGTGAAGGTATTGCAGTTGTTCTGCGTTGCATACAGTGCCAATTATAGGATGACATTTCTGTCAGTTGCTTACGTTAAATAAGAATAAAAGTACGGAGTTAAACTTAGCGCATGGTACTATGATTATACCTGTTTCAACAAAGTGTAGTTGGATCCATCAGTGCTAATTTTTCTTATTTCATGATGATCAGCCAGTATTAAGAAAGGTTCCTCATCTAAACCCCGGGAGAAAGAATATATTAGACTAGCTTTTACGTTAATTTATGGAAAAAATCAGAAATACAATGCTGAAATACAGATGGTTTGAAAAATAAATGTTACATGCTCTGATCAATGTTATGGATGAAAGAAATATTTAAAACATTCAAATGCTCCAAGAAAGATCAATGATGCAGTATAAAAATGAACCAGGCAATCAATTAGTATATCTTTCAATGCAATTCAATTTTTTTGCATTTGTAATATGGGAACCATACTGTATTTTATGCTAATTTAATGCCAGAGATTAGATTTGAAATACATTCCATGCCTCTTCTTCTTAATTTGAATGCTTTCAAATGATCATTGAGAAGCTATTTTATTTTTCTGTTGCAAAGGAAACACATTTTAAAACATAGCTTTTTGACATTTCCATACCCTCAACATTCTACACATAGCTAAACAGACACTTGGACATCACTCAGAACTCAAGCTAGGTTTAGCATTTTTTATTTTTTTTTTAATCCCAGATTTTTATTTTATTAATTAATATTCCTTCAGATACTCAAATTACGTTATCAATTTGAAACACTTCTGAAGTGGGCATATATAGTAATAAAAAATAAGGCAAAAACAATCTGTCCTATTTTCGCTCTACTAACAGATTGATGTACTAAAACAAAACACTAATAAGGAAGCTTATTTAAGACTTGCATCTACAACTCAGATACTCTACGATTCTGAGGCAGGAATAAGTTCAGAATTTCATCCCCTGTCTCATCCTTTGCACTCTCTGATTATTCAGGAAAGCACCTGGACATTAACTAGAACTACATGACCTTTAAAGTTCCCTTACAACTCTAAGGACTCTATAATTCTATGTTCCTACATACACAAGGGAAACATATAATCCTGTTTCACAGCATTTAGAAATAAACTAGATGGTTTTTATTAAAAAAAAAAAAAAAAGCAAAAATAAAAACCAACTAGCAAAATGAAACTTTTCTTTTACAAAGCTGGAAGAAGTAGGAGTCTGCAACAGTTGGAAATGGTCTGCACTATGAACAAAACCCAGCAGAAAATGCTAAGGGATTTTTGTTTCTTTTCTGTTAACATTTTGCTCTTCCTTTCACTGATATCATGAATCCTACTGACTGAAGTATATAAAAATATCAGGGGCACGGAGAGAGGCGTGAAGAAATAAGCACCATTATAAATATATTTTGAACTTTATTGTTTATTGCATATGAGAGTGGAGAATTCCATATGCTCCAGGAATAATAGATTTCACCATTTCTGTTATACTTCCCTGTTGTTTTCTTTTGTTTCTTTGTTTTTGCCATGTACTCATTAAACAAAATGGGAACTTTCAAGGGCAGTTTAGTAATCTGAAGACAATGAAATAAAACATCAGGAGCATTCTACATAAGCATAATGCTCTTATTAAGTTATTGAGAAGTAGAATTAAGTGATTATTTTAAACACTCCTGATAATTTTTCTAGAAAAAATAATAATTCAAACTCTCATAATCCACTGTAACAATACACCAAAAATGCTTTAAGTACAATACACACTCAAAATAAAACATGTTCCTTCCCTACTACTTATTGAAGTGATGTACTTCGAAGTAAGTGCTTATCTTGCACAAAGGAGGAGCAAAACATACCTTGGAGATAAAGAATATCACAGATTACAACCATAGGTTTAAAAAACACACTCAAAAAAGCAATACCTGAAAGGGATTTGCAGCCATTTAGGTTATCAGGCTGTATTTCATACCCATCTGCACACAAGCACTTGTATGTTCCGTATGTATTGATGCACTGCTGGCTACAGGGAAATCCAGATGAACATTCATCAATATCTGTACATGTTTTGCCATCATCCTTCAGCTGGAATCCAGGCCAGCATTTGCACTGGAAAAAACACCCAAACAAATGCATTCATTTTGAATTACTTGCTGACTCATCTTTATTATCTCCTGAACATGTTAGCATCATAAAATTCAAGCATCCTCAGTTTTTTTTTAGGTAGTATTCTAATTGCATTGCTATTTATACTGTTAACAGAAAGGTAAAAGTACATTTCCTCTTAGCTATTGGTGGTATGATCATAAATATAATTCCCTCTCAAATAACCCTCTTGTTAGAATGATGAATTATTTTTCCTCTTTAAGTAAAGAAAAAGGCATCTTCTCAAGAATATGAAAAGGATATGTTTATGAAAACAATGAACCCTTTTTGGCATTCCTTATTTTCAATTGCACATGTGTTTATTTGGTATGGCCTACATATAATGTTTACAATTTTTGCCCAGCAAGGTTGTGAATGAACCCTCCCTGGATGCAATCAAGTCCAGGCTGGATGGGGCTGTGAGAAACCTAGTCTAGAGGAAGGTGTCCCTGTCTATAGCAGGGGGTTAGATCTAGATGGTCTTGCAGGTTCTTTCCAACCCAAACCATTCTATGATTCTATGAATATTTTGTTGATAATATCTACAAATCTATGTAACAGATTCAGTGAGTGAAAACTTTGAAGGTCTGACACCTCATCAGAAGTAGTTAACACAGCAGAGTTTTATTACAACCATGGAATAGTTAAGAAGCAGTTAAGAGCTGAAATTATATTACATATATTTTATAGATATTCACCTTGTATCCAACAGGAAGATCCTGACAATCCTGAGAACAGCCACTAACTTTCTTACTGAGGCACTCATTAATATGGCAGCTTTTCTCATCAGAGCCATCGCTACAATCTTCTTTGTTATTACAAACATTACTCTGAGGAATACACTTGCCATTTTTGCACATGAAGAAAGAGCTGTTACATGACTGCTCTGGAAAAGAAAAAGAGGACAACTTTGTGTAGTTTACTAGTATTTGGAATGAATGTTCTCATGAATCAGCTCTAATGTGAGCATAAAATAGCACACAATTATGTAAAAATTAAATATTACTTTCTAAATGGTAATAATATAAATCCTTTTTCATTCTTCAAAGGCTTATTCCTCCACTGGTAAACATATTTGTTTGCTTCTAATTGAGAAACTCCTACCTTGTCTCTGCACAGAACGTAATCATTGTAAGATTTAGAAAGCATGGCTTCTCTCCCCCATGAGTTCTGTGGTGTTAGTAATATGACTGAATATACTAAAGCATCTCCTTTGCTGATGACATCATTATTTGTATTTTCCTTGTGTGGAAGACTTAAAACAACCCATATTTGACAAACTCAGTCCAAATTGGTCAGCGTATTTGTGAGGATCATCATTTATCTTATAAGATTACAAAGAACAAGTTAAAGTGAGGTACTGAAAACTCTAATAAATATGTTATGTATCATTCCACATAATACAAATCAGCAGTACAAAAAGTTAGACTGATAACACTGAACTTCTACTATCACATAGAACTAGATTTAATTAAAGCTGTCTGTACTTCTTTCAGAGAACTTCTGTAATTAGATTTTAAAGTTAGATTTGGAAAAATTAAAGGGAGAACTAAAGCTGAAATACAAGATAACTTGAGGGAATTCCCCTCCTGTAACGAATCACTTAGTTTTGAAAAAGATCAGACTGTTAAACAGGGAGCAGTATTAGACACAGCTACAAATTCATGTACCACCAGCTACACCGTGCAAATCCCAAGGCTTTCACAGTTTGTAAAATTCATTTGCAGTTTGAGATCATTTGAAAACTCTTCTGTATGTCCATAATATCAAGATCTTCAGTAGAACTGTCAGGAGACTGGTAACAGAAACTCCTAACATACTCCCTAATGTTTGAAATTTCAGCAATTATATGTGGTTTAACAAAGGTAAGGCATATTACACCAGAAAACCACTGTATATGTAAGATATGATGCTTCTCATTTGCTTAACTACAGCCCCAAGCTACTGTTTGAAGAAGAATGGTTAAACAGGTTCTAAAACAATTTAATACGGACCTGAACTTCTGCATTTTTTGTTTATAGGTGCTTCATCAGAATGGTCTGGGCAGTCGAAATCCCCATCACATTGCCACTGGGAGTTTAGCAGGCATCTCCCATCTGCACAAGTGAACTCTCCAGGATGACAGCGACGATACCCTGGAAGTACAGTAATTGGTGATTTCATCCTTTGCTCAACATTTTTGACACAGAACGTTGCATATACAAAAGAAATTGTCTTTTGTTCCATTAATGGATACTCAGCAACATATGCTTACACACAAGTGTCTTCAAAGACAGAAAAAATCAAATGCATGTTATGCAGCACAGTATAGTCCTGTAACAATTCCCACCAATGCAAAGTGTAGTTATGCAGCTCTCACATAAACCTAAATACATTATCCTAAGTAATCTCCATAAGTAAATGAACATTATCCTAAATACTAGGAAATAGTTTTTCAACAGTTATTTTAGAAATTACTAAACCCACTAAATAGTTTTACAGAACTAGTGTAACACACAGGCTTTCTCTTTGAGACATGCATACTCATTTTAACCATTCTAAGCATGCATTTTCTAAGACTTCCAAAAAAAAAAAAAAAGAAAAGAAAAGAAAAAAGAAAGAAAAAAAGAAAAAGGAAAGAAAAAGAAAAAAAAAAGCAGGAAATAAATTTATAAATTTCCAAATTAATGTTAATGTCAAGTTGAATTTATTAATGCACGAAAGCAAAGAACTTCCTTTTGCAATAGTGACTTCAAAGTAACAGACCTTGCAGAAGGCCCCACATTTAACAGTTTGGAACTTTTATGTTTTCTCTACTTTTATTATACTTGCCACATTCCAGTGATTCATCCGATCCATCTCCACAGTCATCATCATGGTCACATACAAACTGTTTTGGAATGCAGATGTTGTTATGGCATGTGAAAGCATTCTCATCACAAGTGTTATTAGGAGCTAAAGAGAATACAGTACATAAAACATAGATGAAATTGAAAAGAGTAAGAGAGACAAATTTTCTTACAGAAAAAATGACAAGCAGTCAGATTCGGTGCACTCAATGTAAACAACTTGCTTCTTATGTAAATCACTAGACAAATAAATGGCAGAAGATTGTATGCAACTTGGTAGCGATGAACAAAGAAGTAAAGGTAGCTGGCCTCTCATATAATATAACACAAATGGTTTCAGAAGTTGATGCTGTCTACAACTTAACATCTGCCTCTGAGAAACACAGTTTGGAAAGTATAACTTTCCTTTCTATGTTAGTCTGATCCTGAACAAAAGCTCTTTAAAAACCATAAACACAAAATATATCTCAACTAAAAAAACCAACTTATAACAGAATATACATTCAGTGAAGAGACATTATTTCAGTATTTTTCATCTATACCATTTTTGTATACAGTTATAAAACAAGACCCCTGATGATACTACTACTACTGAACATTTGACACACAGTACAAATGTGTCTCACAGAAGACTGAGTGCAATAGTTTGCAGGGTGAGAGATGCTGGCATCTCCTAATTAGGGAGAAAATATTCGAGGGTGATATCTGTTATGACAACATCTATTACACGCAGTAGCATTTTCTTCAGGCAGTGGAATGTAGTCAACAACCTGCTAGTTTTCATTAGTAAATATGTTGTCTAATATGTGTGATGTGACACACTGTTTTCAGCTTGTGTACATCAGTATATATTAACAAAATCTGAAGATGTTATTCTGACTAAAACATTTAAGGATCCTGCTATGTATGCCCCATGTGGTTGTACTAACAATCTTGACAATATAGAAGTATGACTCCACAGAAATAAACAACGTCTGGATACTGTAAAGGCAAAAGTGTCAAGCAAAGAAATACCACACATCTCATCAAGCAAACATACCACAGCCTGCTGTAGAGAGTTCATCACTTCCATTTGGACAGTCTCTTTCACCATCACAAAGCCAGTGTTGAGGAACACAGGCATGGGAGCCTAGGCAACTGAATGTCCCCACAGCACACGTCACTGAACCTGAAAAAATAACATGAGTGGCTTCAAAGGAGATTTTTCTTGGTGCAGTATGGCAAACATACAAGCTAGCTCGTATTTTACAGGAAAAATCTGACCATCTATTACCTCTCACACTTATTCTCTGAATTTACTGTAAGGAAATTTAATTTACTGCCATTTATGAAAACTGTCCAACAGAATAACTTTACAAAGCAATTCTGGACTTTATGCTGGGACTGTGTGAATGAAGGAACTACACTCATAAGCCACACAACCCTAACATAACTACAGTCTATGGCAAGAGTCTACAGATATTCAGAACTTGTATACAACAACCCCATATACCTAAAAGAGAACCTCTAAGAATACGTACCACATATTTCTTCTTGTTTGTGTTTTTTTTTTTTTCTTTTGTTTAAAGAAAATATTATATCCTAGCATTCATTTTTACTCTGTTTTGAATTACTCAATTCATCACTTAATCTTATCAGCAAAATATACTTGCTATACTTGCTCCCTTCCAGCTACCTTCATGGATCCCTTGGACTTTTTCTGTACGGATGGTCTGACATGACACAGAGGTAAAATTATTCTACTTACCACAAATAGCATCGCTCTCATCAAAGCCATTTCCACAGTCATCCTCACCATCACAAATCCATTGCTTAGAGATGCACTTGTCTGCAGAACAAGCAAACTGATTCCACGAGCAGGACGAATCTAAGAATGACAACAGCCATTGTCTTTTTTTAGGTTCAAAACAGCACTATGCTGCCTGCAGTTTATGCAAAGAGACCCTCCACACAGAAATCTCTACACGAGTTCTTTCTGCCTGCCCAACTGCAGCATATTTGTTTAAGTTGAAAGTAATGGCAAATTTCGGTGCTTCCAAATGATGGCGGAAATACTCTAAATATAAATGCTATTATGGTGATCCTTTCCAAAATGGTTATGAAACGCTATTCAGGCAGACTTCCCTGTTTAAGGACAAAAATTATATCGTTCTAATTAATGACAAGAGACTTAAGCATTAGCAATAAAAAGAATTTTCAGTAATTGAATCTGATTCAAAAATAAAATATTTTAACAACTACATCAAAATGGCTGAGAGTTGTCAGTACGGGAAGAAAACAGACTAAAACCCCTTCTTTAACTCAAAAAAAAAAAATATTGCCCTGTTCAACTACAACTGAGTTATTGAAATCGTATGTTCGATTAAGCCATACAAATATAAAGGCCAACTCTGAATACAAGCAAAATCAACCTGTATTGCTCCTCAGTTATGCAGAATTTAAGAACCACAAGAGATCTGAGATGGAATGAACCCTTCACGTTTTTAACAATTTATGCTGTATTTTATTCCCAACAATTTAACTGTCGCTCTAGATAGCTATACCTATATGGCCTCTCATGCAAGAAATTTCTACTATCGTGCCATAAATGTCTATTTTGTTTACTTTCTGCTACAGATAAGAAAATATATTAGTATGAAATGATTGTATTTATAAAAATGTTCTTGCGAGGAATTACAAAGAATTGGTGAAACTGTTGGATATTAAAGAAACAGAAAAGCCTGTATGAAAATGTCTCTTTAGGAGAAAAAAGAAAATATTGACAGTGCTTTCATTCTAGTGTACAATAGGGTATTAAACATTGAAAGTAAAGATTTGTGTTTGAAAACATTAGACAAGAACATTTCCATATAGCTTTATGTTCAATCTTTAAGATATATTCAGGTATGTTTTGTTTTGAAAATGTGTTGGTGATTACAGAAGTACAATCAGATCAAATGCTCACCACAGTGTAATTCATCCACTCCATCCTCGCAGTCTTTCTGCCCATCACAAAGCCAGGTGTTCAGAATACATCTTCCACTAGGACAACCAAAATAATTTTCTTCACATGTGGGTTTGTTTTGAACTGTGATAAAATAAAGAATGTAATGTAAAATGGTCTCTACTAGTATGACTAGGAGCCTAATACATTTTTGCTAAATTTCTGAATACTGATGGACAAGGAAGTGATTATGTTTAAAAACGTAAAAAGAAAATAAATATTACTTACATTATTTAACTGTGTTCATAAAGATTAGAAAATATTGGTGACTAAGTGTAGGGAGCTGAAATACTTCATTAATTTACACAGGAACAACATCAATTAAAAGGTCTTATAGTGGAAAAGGTAGTTCAGTTTATAATATTTTATATGTGATAAATCAAAACTACTAGTTATTTTATGCCAGCTGAAGAAATTGCCCTTTTGATCTATCCTCCAGTATCAACAAGATAACCTAATCAGGGCAGTATTTTTGTCACATTCGCTGAGATAAGCAATAAATCTGATGCATGCTCAGAGAGTTCCCAGCAAATTTTATCACCAACATTGGAGCCAGATTTAGACTCTGTCATGAAAGAAAAAGTCATTCTTCCATGCTTCATTGCTCTGTATAGGGTCAAAGGCACTTAAGATTTACTTCACAGACATGAAGCAAAAGAACATGATAATATATGTAGTTTTAAGACATAAGAAGAAATATTAGTGTAATGAGTGGCAAAGACTACTTTCAAAATTTCAACCAAGCTCTTGGCCTGTGAAAACCCAGGCAATATCTCCTCATTCTGAGCTCTAAAGATCACTAAAACTCTCTTGCTAAGGTTTCTATTACTACTTCATTGTATCAGGGCTATTTATACTGCTTTTTGATTAGTATTTTTCCCCATTCTATTTTTTATTAAGACAAGAATAATAATGAAGTTATGATATTTATGCCTTACTCAACTTCATGAGTATTAAAACAGCACAGAAGACAACCACCCCTACATGAATATTGTTCCTTACTTTTCTCTAAGAACAATGGCATTGAACAAAGTTAAGATTGTTAATGGGAATTATCATATTCATAACAAAAACAACAGTCAGAAATGTAATTTGCCAGAGGCAGGCAGTTTTGAATGAGAGGGAAAAAGAAATCACAAGTGGGTTGAACTGGAATGGTATTGCTTTCAAATAAAGGGATGATCCAGGCAATTAGTCACACATTAAAATGATGGAATGTTTTGGAACACACTTGGAAAGATAGAATAAAGTAACACAAATAAATGGACAGTGGAATAAAATGCAACATTAGTTTACATATGCAACATTAGTTTACTGAAGCTATATCATAGTAGCCTGAAAATCTTCTTTGTGATTGTAAAAACCCTACAAACAAAGGAAATAAAGTAATTCTAAGCTATTTTGAGCTCAAACACATCTAATTCTAAAGAATTATTAGATAATCTGGAAAACATGCAGTTTGGAAAGAAAACTATAATTTAACACGCATCTGCCTACAGCAAGGATTAAAAGTCTTTAATAACTGGTTTAATTGATGTTTGTGATAAATTGTGATAAATAAAGTTACCTTCTGGATCTATGTTATTTTTTTCAACAGTAAATTTGGCACAAAGTAAATGAGAATTCTAATAGAAGGTTTTGATAACACACTGGATAATTACACAGACAAACAGAATACTAAAAAGGAATAACCAGATGTTAATTACTAGGCTAGCAGCAATTAGGTAGTATTCAATAATGTAAAATTCCAAGTTTTATTTTTACTAACAGTAATCCTCAAAAAAAAAAAAAAAAAGATACTGGTCACAGAAGATCATTACAACCACATGGGAACCAATTATTAGAACAAATGGAAATGAAATTTCAAAGTGCATATTCACTGATACAAAAAAAAAAAAAAGTTTTCATCTACCATATTGGATACTGGCTTGGTATATTGCAGGGAGATGCAAAACCAGAAGACTAAGACAGCATGAGTACATATATTATTGCTAAGGAAGATTTCTAAAATGCCTTGGCTTACGTGCTCCCATTGCATGTAAAGACTTAGGATACAATTATGCAAAGATTCCAAGATCTTTATCAGCACAAGAAGAAACAAACGGGAACACGTGTGAAGTTGAAATTAGGAAATTAATGAGCTTCTGGAAGATTACAAGAATACTATGGGGAAAAAAATTACTACTCATTTATAATTCTGCAAATTTTTGTTTAAAACTCATGGTAAGGGACAGTTGACATAAGCTTGATATCTACAGTTTCTTTATTAGTGCAATATCCCCAGTTTGACCAGAAATTGATAGTATTGACCTAATTCTACAAATCATATCACAGTGATTTTGCTTTTTTTGTAATACTTCAGAATTCAGGTTGAGACATATAATTTATGAGTATACCAAGTATTTCTCAAGTCTCCCGAAACAGCTTTCAAAAAAGCACCATATTCCTGTATGTGGCATCTTTTTCTCCAATGTTACTACATAGGTGACGAGGAGAAACCAATTTCAACACTGAATACTTTGTTATCTTCTGAGGTTCACTAACACTACAGACATTCTGATAAAAATTGCTTAACAAAATGTTATTGAGGTAAGAGCTGTCCTTCAAATTTATATTACGCACACATATACCTTGAACAATTATGTTTCTAATATATTTCCTGAATTATCTTTAAAAACTCAGATGAAAATTTGGAATAATACAACTCTTTAAATTGTAAAATACAATTGCTTCATCCTTTTTTTTCAAGCAGTAGATTTCTACAGAAAACAACCCAAGTTCCAGCCATAAACACATCTTGATTTTCTAGAAATCTACCACCTCAGGGACTTAAGTGTACCTAATCTTTGCTGACTCAGGAACAGAACAATTGCAAAAGCAACAGTCCTGGATTCTACACTGCAGTCTACAGTAAAGTACTTCGAGAAAACAAAAGAGAAAGTTTTAAAATAATAATAATTAGATATATGAAAGGAAGGAAATACCATCCACTGAAACAGCTCTTTTGATTTCATGCCAGAGTTTGATATTTCATGACTAATGTTCTAACCAAATACAAATGAATAATGATAGATCTAACCTGGATGAAATATGAAGTTAGGCATTATACTTGTCTTCAGAGAAATGCATTAATTGGTAAAAAATTGCATCACCTTATGAAACATGAAGGCTAGTGAAAACACTTCACTAACATTACACTTATATCTGCATTAAATGTTACATATGGGCCAAACAAATATTTTCTAACATTAAAAAACAACAACAAAAAAATCAAAACAAACAACAGAAAGAACCAAGGAACAAGGGAAAATATTTTTCCAGAAACATAATTTATAACTTCCAGTTTTCTTTTTGACAGTTACCTGGGCATTTTAGTTCATCTGTATAATCTCCACAGTCATTAGATCCATCACATATCCATTCTGGCAGTATACAAAGTGAAGTGGAATTACAGTTAATAAATCCTGTAGATTTGATTCCAAGTTTATAGAAGTAAGCACAGTTTGTATTATCTGGAAGGAGACAATAAATCACTGTATCACACCTAACATAAAGTTTTATTGCATGGTTTTCACATTTATCTTGAATTTGCACAGACTATGCAACCACTGCTATCTAACAAGTAATGACTATGAATGATCCCCTATATAACAAGTAATAATCATGAAACAAACGCTAAGATGAAGCACAGACAAACACAAACTTACTACAATTCTTTTCATCCGTAGCATCTGCACAGTCAATGATCTGGTTGCACCGTGCTGATTTTCCAATGCAAGTCCCATCTGCACAACGGAATTCTGTTGAAGTACATGCTGAATCTATAACATATGGATAAATATATGTGTGTGTATATATATATATATATATATATATATATATATTGGTGTAATAAACAGTTCAGATATATATTATTATGCTTATAGTTTCTACCTCTTAGGATGGTGCATTCAGAACCTACTGCTTCTTCAGAAAGTTTACTATGGTTGAAAGAATACATTTCTAATTTTTTAATTCCTTTATCACGGCTTTGACATGTGTCTTTAGACAATTCAACTCAGTTTGAGATAATCAATGTGAGGAGGAGACAAGCCCTTGCAGGACTATCTATGAATCTCTAGATTTTTTCCTTTAATACCACATAGGGGTTATTCCTTGTATACTTTTCTCTCTATCCACAATCAGATGTTTTCAGATGTATTAAAAGCCATGCAGCACTTGCAGAAAAGTAGCTGCCAGAGCTGCATTTTGGTTTATCTGTGTATTGTGGCATAACTGCTCCTCCAGACTTTCTGGACTGTAACTAAGGATTTGCATTGTCTGCTATATTGTGTTTCTGTCAATGAATGAACACAAGATAAATACTCATGTTTTAAAATGCAAAAACAACATGGATATAAAACAGAAAACAATGCTGATACATTTTATAAAGGATACAGACATTGCAATGTGTCTGAGAAGTGAAGAAAGAAAACACTGTCTTCTTCAAAGGAGAAACAGCAGCAGATGCAGAAAAGAAATATCTTATCTTGCTCATGTATCACTTCATGGAAGACACAATAATACTATATTTGGAGTTTTCCAGAGGAAAAAAAAAAATAAAAATCTCCTTCTAAAGCACTGTAGATGTAAACCAAACTCAGTGTTGATATCAGCCCCAACATGTGATTTCAAAGGTAGCAGCGTGCAGGTGCCCTTGTTTTCTAATTATAAAAAGAAATTCCCAGCTCTGGTCATTCTAATTAAAATATTTGCATTTTCTAACTACTTCTCTTCACAAAATATATATTCATGGAGCAATAGCCTGAAATCACCTCGGTAGTAATCACCATTTACCTTTACAATCAAATTCATCAGAGTTGTCACCACAGTCATTTGTACCATCACACACTTTGTTACGCAAAATACAGCGTCGATTAGAACATGGTTTGAAACCCTTTCGACAGCCTCTATTTTCTGGAAAACAAGAACATAATTTAATTTAGACATTTGATATACCGATATCCTTACACTAAAATCAGACACACTGAAAAGCATTTTAAACATATTTTCTTTGGTACACTTTCATCATAAAGGTGACACACAGCATTAGCAATTCAGATAAAGCAGAATGAAAGATGCCACATTTACCCTAAAAGAAATACAGCAATAAGAAGGAGTGTAAAACCATTTAATAACAATGAGAAGTCCATGAACTGCAGGCACACAACTTATTTTTTCCATGTAATATCTTTTGTTGTTTAATTTAATTAAATGTGTGTTTTATTATTTTCTTCTGCTGTTCATTTAGGTAATCAGTCATTATATGCTAATAAAAAATTCACAGAGAAATCAGTATAAAGTTGAAGTTCAAATGTCTGGAAATACTCACCACAGTAAAAGAGTTTCTCATCAGACTTGTCCTTACAATGAGCAGTGCCATCACAAGTTAGCTGGTAATCAATGCATTCACCATTTCCACATTCAAACTCAGAATAAATGTTGCAAGTAGAATTTTTAGCTAAAAATAACATACATTACATCATTTTTATTTTTTTTTAAATCTTTTGATAACAACTGATATCTAAATAGCAACAACAAAAAATAATCAGAAATTTCGTATGGTGTTGGACTCCTGTACAAGGTGAGAGACTGTAAAAGACAAATGCAGCCAAAGATCCATTACTTTATGGGAAGATGTAGCAAAGCAAGCTAGCAATATGGAAGAGATGATGACTTGTTACCACTGCCCTCAACTCAAGAGGAAGAATGAGGAAATGAAGTCTACTTATTGTAATAGAAACAAGCAGAAGAGCACAATATTTCTACTCAATTTTAGGACAAAGAGATGTCTTCTATACAAAAAAATTAAGCCAACATAACTTGAAAACTATTGGATTCAAATATGAAATACATAAGTGCTACAAATGTGGACAAAGTGAACTCTGATCCTCTTTATGATTTAGAGAGTCCTTAGAGTGCTAGTCATCTTTATCGGAGCACTGCTTTTCCCTTTTTTCCCTCCTATCAGAATTGTAAGAACGAAGAATCCTCATTAGATTTGCAGCTTATCTACTACAGCGTAAGAAATGTTAAACAGAACATAAATAGACAAACTGAAGTCGAAGAAATTAACAGATATTAATGATTTTTAACCCTGCAAAAGTCTTATCAGAAGTAAAATAGTTTAAAGCCTGTTATATGCCAAGCTTTGCCAAAATTCAAAATAATAATAATAATGTCTAGAGCGATATAGAAATACATAAAGTCAAATTCATAAATTGGGCCAACTGGCTTTATGATAGTCAACTACACCACAGCACAGAAAAAGCACTGAATCAGCTAGTATTACTTACTCACACATCTGTTATCATCTATCAGTATTCTATCCCCTCTACATGAACAGTTCACTCGTCCATCAGGAGTCAGAAGACATAAATCGTGACAGCCTCCATTCATTTGCGCACAAGGAGATAATTCACCTGAAGAATAAACAATAAAAATTGGATTCAGTTTTATTAAACTTGCTTCAGTGGCAAATTTATTAGAGACAGAAAGATTGTTGTATTTTAGATCTATGGGCAATTGGTTCAAGTTTACAAGTCAAATGAAAATGTCAGCATGCCTCAGAGGGTTGCGTACAGAAGATAAACAAATGGAGTTCACTTGAATACAATCACTAAACCTCCCCCTCACAGCAAATAACAAAGCTGCAGATACTTTACAATAAATTATTTAGCTACTATCACATTGGAAAAAATGAACATAGCAGACACAGTTCATTCAACACCATTTGTCCAATCTTTTGTTAGCAGCTCCTAGACTGTAACATATTTTAAGTGAGTTAAAATTATGTAAAATGCTTGAAATAAGGTATCTTCTTTTGAAACTTACAACTGTTAGTATCATTGGCAACAGCAATAATTCCCATTGGCTGATGTGGGATATCAGAACGAAGAACTTTTGTATCTCCTCCTGTGTATTTACTGGAACGCAGAATAGCTCTTCTCACTCCATCAGACCAGAAAATATAATCATCGTATACAGCCAGGCTGAGAAAAGTACCCGGTCCAGATTTGACAATTACCTAGAATATATAAGTACAGAAAAGAAACATGAGAAGGGCTGCTGTCTCTGGAAAAAAAAAAAATAAAAAAAATAATAATCTTTGAAAAAGAAGCTGTGATTCTCATCACTTTATAGTTTTACCCAAAATACTTATTCTTCTACCACTTACAGCACCTAAAAAAATTGTCACAACAACACATGAAACTTCATTCTTTGGTTTGCTGACAAGTCACCTTAAAGTCCATAGGATTCAGTGTCAATCAAATTTGTCTCTATGCTGTCATTGATGTTGCTAAACATTGTACAGCCCACAAGTTAACTTTCCAAGCAGTATCTACAGATTTGGTCAAAGATGCCTGCAGATACAGGAGCAGAACCATGCAGCAGTTGTCCCAGTGCTTGCATTGTGATCCTACTGCAATCCTGCTGGGGCTGCCCCATCTAGCTGGTCTGGAGGTGCAGTTAGTGCAAATGGATCTACCCACTGCCCCGATTCCATTTTTATTTGCTGATTGTTTCTCAACAAAAATAATAGAAGCCAATACAAGCACTTTGCTGATTTATACAGACTAATTTTTATTAATCTTTTAGGATCTGGATCAAGATGTAGGATAGACTACCACAGTTTTCAGGAAATACACACACAAGTACATCACACAGAGATGAAATCCAATGCAGAATTGTTGATTGCTAGTCAACTGTAAGAAAAATCATGCTTGCAAACCATAAAAGCTCCAAAATAATCAACTAATAACAAATTTTATAGAAACTGGTAGCAGCAAATGACCCAAAGCAGTGTTCCCACTTAGGGGAACATAGGCAAAAAACCTGTTCACATATCTCATCCAGAAGCACATAATCAACACAAGTGTTATGCCCGGTTAATCTGCAATCATGCAGCTGCAATATATGCTGCCTGTTGTTCATCTAGGGTGCATAAACTGTTCTGGAATAGAAGAGTTGTTATGTATGCTATTTTTGAAAAAAAAAAAAAAGAAAAAAAGCGCACAGTTCTGTAGGAATCAGAACCTATATGACACAGAATACCATACATGGAAAAGCTTCCGAACATGCCCAGCTGATACATAGTTAATAGAACTGGAAGGTTCTATTACTACATGGAAAGCGAACTGTCTACTTAGTTTCAAACTATCAGAACATGACCAAGGCATATGATGATAGAAATGTAAAAGAGCACTAGAATATTTGAAAATGGAGAGACAGCAAAGGAAAAAATAAGACACGTACAATGATGTAGCAAGCATCACATAGAAGAATTTCTAGTGCTTTTGGTAATGTTTCACACAAAAGGGACAATTATAACATTCCCATGTAAGCAGAACATCTCCATCTCTTTGAACCACTCATACTTTTATTCCTACTTTCCTCAAGTTCACACATTGTTTAGTACAATGATGCTTCATGGCCAACACCAGTGCATACAGAGTCACTGTATTAACTGTTTATATCTTCAGAATGTCGCAGATTAGAACGCAATGAGTTAATAGAGCACTACATCTATCCATTTTTATTTTTTCAGTTTTAAATCTAACATACAACTAATACTACGTGAAGCTTGCTATCTTTTTGTAACATTTCGTTCAACGTTAAAGATGCAAACAGATGCAGACTAACAGATTTATAGTACATATGTTCAGGATTTTTGTTTAACTTACGTATCTTTGTGATCCATCATATTCGCATCTCTCAATTTTACCCAAGCTGCCATCTGAAAAATAAAGTTTCTCTGCCCTATGATCAATGGTAAGTCCATTTGGCGTCAGAATATCTGTGCTAATGATGACCTGAGCATTTTTCCCTGAGAGGGTAGATCTCATGATGCTTGGGAGCTGCTCGTTCCAGTTAGTCCAAAACATTAAGCTGTATTAAAATCAAAATAACAAAGAAAACAATAAGATACCTTTTATAATTTAATTCTCTTCATGAAAAAAGGAACAAAAAAAAAACAAAACACCACAATGTGACTTCACAATTATGAGTAGCATCTCCAGGATACCACGATAATCAGTGGTTAATAAGAAAATACAATATCCAGTATTCTTTGAATTACAGTGATTTCATAGGTTCATTATTGTCAAAGAGTAACAATTTTTCTCTTCATGAGTCTGATTAATTCATCTTTCTCTGCCTATATACCACATTAGAGATAAGCATAACCTGTGAAACAATGTGAACTTCTTTCTGCTAATGTGCATTTCACTGATTTTTAATAGATGAATTTGCCTGTTTATATTAGCTGACTTTTCTTGAAATATATTGTACCATGAAAACATGATCAATATTTGATCTTAAACATAAAAGCTACATACAATGCTACAGTTTAATTCTGCAATTGCTATTAAAAAAAACAAAACACCAACAACTTATACTAAAGTTTGTACCCTAAAACAAGGAACTCATTTAACCTTCTCAGGGTTCGGTTGTATAAACTGACTGTGAAACAAAGAAGTAAAGAAGTGTTGCTACAATTATTGATATTAGCTAAAAACCAAAATCTGATAAGAAAGATATAATGCATACTTTTGACATTCATCTAGAGCTAGGACGTGTGGATGATCATCTTCAGACATTGTGATTACTGCTTCCCGGTTGAAAGCTCCTCGACGTCTTTGGTCAACGGTGTGTCTTGTGATTGAGGATGTGGTTGAACTGGTCCAATATAGAGTGTCCCAAGCTCTGTGATAAGCAAGCCCCTCCACTGACCCAACATCTGGAAGACATGGTTATAAATAAAGATGAAATAAAACCTCTAAAAAGGTTTTGGCTTTTTTTTCCCTTTGATCATGCAAAAATCACAGTTAAAATATTTCAGCCTATTACTCTGTCAGTTCTATACAATAATAACCTGAAATAATAACACAGTGGTAATAATATCGTAGCAGTAAATTAGCCACAACTTTTGACTTAATGCAAGAAATGTCTCAAACCATTTTTACTAATTGTACTACTGAACTTTATCTATGGATACATTTTGTAACACAGATACATGTTACATTAACAGGAATCAAAGTATCCTTCCAGTCTCTTACATAATACCTGGAACATACTGAAGAACCTCTTAACCTTTCAGCATCAATACCTTGTTTTGATACACCACAATGTAACAGTGTTTCCTCTGTAAAAAATGTGATTTAGAAACAAAAGCAAACATTTCTAAGTAGTTAAAACATATATTTAGCATCCAAAAAAGATAAATTGCATCTGATTCCAGTGTATAAAAGTGACAGACTGCGAGAAATGGTAATTAATTCTGACCATTATTTTTGAATTATTACAGAACTGCACACAGATTTCACTTATTATTCTATTAGAAACAAGTAATTTTAGACCAGAAGGTTTATACAGCTATTAATGAATTACAGAAGACAAAAATCTAAAAATATAATGAGAATTACATTATTATTACAATTTCCTCTTGACTTGCTGGAAAATGTAATGTTTTACCATGCTTTTTATACCCACAGAATAAGAAGTCCACAAATAACTCCCATTAAGCTGAAAGTGCCAACATTAAATTAAAACCAGAAAGTAAGCAATTAATCAGTTGTTTGGTTGGGCTTTTTTTTTTTTTTTTTCCCTGTTTCTCTTTCTAAAGCATTTAGAGAATTTCCGATTACATTTTCATGATCTGTCTGTAGAAAAGATGCAGCAAATTTCTTAAAGAAAAAAATAGAATAAATTCAAGACAGTCGTTAAAGGGAGGTGAATATACATAGAAGGAGTATTTCTACTGAAGGAGGCGAATTAATGAATAAAGATACATTCAACTCACTTTATAGTAACTCAAGAAAGAGAGTAAGTTTAAGAATGGGATTGAAAGCAACCTGAAAATTACAATAAATTCTGACAACTGCAAAAGTTACTCTCTAAGAATTCTGGCTTTAGAAAAGATTAATGGGTTACAAGCACTCTTAATGAAAGTACAGTATTTAACAGTCTTATTAGTTTACTTTCAAGATTTAAAGGTATACTATTAATACACACACACAGAATCACAGAATTACCCGGGCTGGAAGGGACCTCAAGGATCATGTAGTTCCAACCCCCCTGCCTAGCAGGGCCACCAAACATATGCCTTTACTAGATCAGGTTGCCCAGGGCCCCGTCCAACCTGGTCTTGAACACCTCCAAGGACGGGGCATCCTAATTCAATCAGTTTCCACTAAAATATATATGCTGAATGCTACCAATTTATCATTACATAAAATTTTCTAAGCTAAAAAGATGGTGATTCTGACCAATTTTGTGTATTACTCATCACGAACAAACCATGAGAGCATTCACTGCACTGCTTTTACATTTCATATTGTGAATATTGAACGTTTCCTCATCTTAATTATGGAAGATTTCAGGAAAATGGAACCAAACCTCTAACTCGTGGATATAGACCCAGCCACCAGAAAGCAAGGATTTAAGCAGGATTTGATGCAAACCACAGCTCTCATGTGAAATACAAGTATCAGGGGAAAGAACAATCACACATTTTTCCCTTATGTAACGTTTTGAATTTCTATCAGCTTCAGCTTTGCTAGATGTCTGAATCTGTCATGAGTTTTGAAAGCAAATTGTTTATATACCATACAGTAAAACCGTTCAACACTAGACAAAGGATAATGATGTTGCTCTTGCCACTAGTCGAATGATTACTGTGTACTTAAAAAGTTGTGCTTAAATCTGTATTCCAAAGAAACCAGGTTCCCATACATTCACTCACATTATAAAACTGGACCAATGCCTCATACTGCAACTCCAAACTAATGTCAGCAATACATTAATACACATTCTTCTTTATGCATCAACATTTTTTTCCAGTTCTATCATGTTTCTCAATTACAGGACTGAAAAATCACAACACAGAAGAGAACCATTTCTTAGTTTTAAAAAGCATGATTCTGTAGATAAATTGATTTATATTCAATGACAAAGTCCAGAGAAAAGCGAACAAAGACTTAGATAATTTCATACAATGGAAGTCACGATGTTCTTACCAGCATTAGTATGATCTGGATAAATTATCAACAGTACTTCTTGCAGGCAAATCTTCACTGTATTTAATAATCAATACAAATGTATTTATAAGTATATATATACATTATTTCTTGACTAAGATAGACATTTTGTTTAAGTCGTGAATCTCAGAATTCATATAAGCCACCTATCAAAAAAGGACAGAAACAGCCCTAAAAACACTCCTCTTGTCTTCTGCACGTGGCTCTCATCAAAACTAAAGCCTTCTAGTAACTCCATATTGCCAAGGAAAGGTCACTGGAGAAGACTCTCAAGTAACTGCACTCTAGTGTCACAATATCTTCATTTTGCATCAAGATTATTATTTATTTATTTGTTACTTACTCAGTAAGGGATATTATTGAGCACAAAGGATTTTTTCTTTCTTGTTGCAGTACATTTACCATGAGATATTCTGTTACTTTAAAATATATGCAAAATATACTGTCATTTTATGCTACAATTGGAAGATTCAATTCCAAATCCACTGACAGGATGAAAATTAGTGATTTGTTTGCTCTCAGCCTCACATTTTCACAGCATCATGCAATATTCTGAATTAGTAAAGCATAAAGAAACTGGAAATGAAAAGAAACACATTTGTTTCACTGACATATTGAATTAAAACAGTGATGGCATTAGATGCCTACAGCACTGATTAAATTTATTCTAGGCATGAAGCAACAGCTTATGATTTTCACATGAATAACATACTTAAATGAAAGGAACATTAATACAATATGATATTAATACACAAATACTCACATTATTCACCTGCCACTGACATTCTGAATTAAATCAGTAATGGGGTGTATAACTGATTAAATATCTACACAAGAGAATGCAACAGCTTATGATTTACAAAGGCAATGGTAGAGCGATCACATCATTATGTTGCCAAATGCTATCTATCACTTTTACTGAACTTAACGAAGATGGATTGCGTACCGCAGATGAGATGCGGCCTATAAATATTGTCACGCTGATCTTCATCTGACTTTCTCAGGGAACAGACAAGCAACAAATCAATAACTGAAGAACTCAGATTAGATCTTCCTCATTACTGCAAGTACAAAATAAATACTTAAGGGTGTAAAATTTAAATTACCTAATAGTTGTTGCCATTCACATTTGGTAATGTATATACAATTTCACAGTCTCCTGGATTTTGATCTATCTTCTTCACTTAGAACTCTCTAGATATTTCATAGTCAAAACTTTCCCAATTTTTAATGTATAAATTCAACTACCCTCTCCATTTAATTTTATATTCTTACATTCTTGTTAAAGATAAGAGATAAATCAGAAAAACTGTAATTTTTCAACAAACTAATGGTTTGGTAAGGCCAAAAAACAAAAACAAAAACAAAACAAAAACAAAAACAAAAAACAAAAAACCAAAAAAACAGTGAAATAAGACACAAATAAGACTTCCATACATTGGAGAAGGCATTAATGTTCAGAGCTTAACAATGAGCATCGTTTTTACTTCACCTCTGAACTGGTTTTCACAACTCCCCCATGAGTACACAGTCTAATTGTCTAACTGGACTGATCAAAGGAGACTGAAAAAAGCGGTACAAACAACCTGCCTAAGATTATGGCAATAGGTAATAAACAGTCACTAATTGAACTGAGGTGAAGGCTGTACAAACATTAAAAAGCAAACAAACAAAAACAATCTAGAAAAACTAAGTAAATACTCCATTAGAATTTTTAATCATTGTTTCTCTTCTCTTCCACTCTTTACCAAAAGGCAAGAAATCATCATAATAAGCCAAGATAAACAGCCTTTGACTTGAAAATTGGAGATTGATTTAATTTGTCAATTTCTTCTGTCATCAATTAATTGTAGGAGTCCATAACATTACCTTGTAAAAAAAAAAACAAAAAAAACCTTCGACAAAAAATGATGTATACAACACTACAAACTACAGTGACCAATTAAATTCGTCATCCAACTCAGCCTAAGAATACTGTTTTATTTTATGGCACATGCAAAGTTCGCTAAAATACACTATAAGTCAGTAAGAATTGTATCATCTTTCTAAATATCTAACATATAAAATTGTGCTATAACCTACATTACATAAGAGCATATCAAAGATTATTAAATGTAATAAAATAGGCTTTGGGTTCTTCCAAACAACAACTACCTTAAGACCTGTAAATCTCTCCATGGATATAAACATACTGTTCTTTTAAAGTTAGACCTGGTTGGAAAGCATGAACATTTGTTGTAAACTTAAGAGAAACAAAATTACGTTAGAATTCAGAAAAAGAACACAAAACCAAGCAATCAGTTTCATAGAGAAAACTGTAATCATACATAAACATTGGTGACTTTGTAATGACAATTAAAACCATAGTTTATGTTTAATTAACACTCAAAACACAAGTATTAGATAAATGTTCAGGAAAAAGACACTATTGGGTAAACACCTTTTAGGATTTATAACATTAACTTAATCTTTAACAGTGAAGATGCACAAAACATTGTACACAATTACTCTATATGCGATAAAGAATAGTATGAATGACGGGGCAGATGCCTACATAGTGAGATGTTTATTGTCCACCAGTAAACATATGTAGGTCTGCAGAAAATTCCTCATGAGACTATTCAAGCTAGAAATCACTCCAACCAAGCATGAAAAAAAGTACAACATGCAGTTGATGACTTTAATCATACTTACAAGACTAAATTATCCAACTGAAAAGTACATGACAGACTTTTATCATAGATATGAACCAACTAAACAGTGGGTAAGTATAGTATAGATGGATATTTTGATGAATGAATTATGGATGAATCCCCCTGTGGCGCAAGTGATAGAAGTGCCGCTCTGCTACACAGGGGCTCGAATCCCGGGGGTTGGACTCAATGATTCTAATGTCCCTTCCAAACTGCACGAGACTGTGATACTGTGATATTTTTGTATAAGGAAGGGCACTGGATACTGATTAATCTATCAGTAGGACAGGGATGGTAAACCTTACTTTGGAGCTGGGGAAGGTATGTGAAGCTGGGTGTCTTCCACCAACACTCACTGAAAAATAGCATGCTCACTAATGGGGCTCACTAATCTATGGAGCGCAGATAATGCAAACAGGATGGAGAAAACCAGGAAAGACTGAAAGGATCAGTCAGCAAATTGTACAGTGTTCATGGAACATCATTTTCATGACATACAATATTTACTATTATAAACATTTTCAGTTACCCAAGCAGAGCTCTGTAAAACGCTCAGGTCAAGGAATAGGTGATTCATATCAGCATTTAAAATTTCAGATTATTTACTTTTGTCAGCTATCAGCAGAGGAAGGTTTTCTACATTTCACTATGGAATTTAACATATGAATGAAATAGATGAGCTCAAAAAAAAAAAAAAAAACCACAAAAAAAACACTTTAAGATTCTTGTCATTTTTACCTGAATGTGTATGGAACATGTAGTCAATTATTTATTTATTTATTTATTTTAAATTCATGAAATATTGATTGTAGGAACAGTATGCTTGTTTCAGAACTTTGTTAATAAATGTTGGGTTTCTCTTTGGCTCTCAGTTAACAGCACATACAAACATATCTGCATAATAGAGAAATGCAAATCAAGCCATGATACAGAGCATGGTCACAATTTTATATGATAAACAGTATTTAAATATCAAGTTAGGTGCTTTGTTATTACGTACAAAAATGATTTATTAAATAAATTCTGACATTCTTGTGTAAGACATAATATGGCTTTGCACTGAAGCAGCCACAGCTGCTAACGCAAAAATTTGCATATGTAAAATTTACATCAGTAAAAATTTAAGGGCAATGTGGAAAGTTAAAGTATTCACAAACTGTTTCAACTCTTCATGAATCATCTCAGATTTAATGGGCAAACAGCACCTTTTCTGAATACTGAGCTTGGGAACGCTAGTGACATTCTGAACTGAAAGATCAGCATATGTCAGTTTCCATTATGAATACATTTTAGAGTTTCATATAATGAAATTTATGAAATATATACTTCCAGAATAACTTATGTATAAAGTCAGAAAACTTTATTCCTCTATAGTAAATTATTTACTGCACACATTGTACATTTTATCCACTATTCACAGTACGCAGCCATGTACAGAAACAAAATGTGATAAACCAGACATTTTGGTTTCTGCAAACAAGGCGGCAGTTGTAATAATAGCTTTAGATTTTACTACTTAAATGTCTCAGGCTTTAGAATAGCCTCTCATTTTTCCTCCATTAAAAACTGAAAGTCATTGCAACTATATCATACACAGAATGAATGCAATTCATTTACAAAATGAAAAGCAACAATACTAAAGTATTTATTTTTAACAGATTAAAAATTTCTTTCTCAGCAAAGAAAGTTCAACAACTAAAAGGACCTCATACAATGTGCCAAATTTAAAGCTTTGTAAGAGAAACGGGAATATAAATGCCTTTCTGACAGTTAAATTGGACCCATTTAGTTAGAAAGAATAGAAGCGAACACTGGAGCACCTTTAAAAGATTCAGACTGTAGAAAGCCTTACAATACATCACAGGACCTGACACTTTATGTTAGTAGTGAATAAATTTTTACCTTCTACAGACACTAGTACCTGAAGTTCAAAACAGAAGCAGCATTTTTTTCACATAACACTTTCCTTTATACTGAGAGGGATGTTACGCCAGCAAAGAGTCTTGGTGTCATTGTTTACACAGTTGGAAAGGAAACAGCTTGTACTAAAAGTATATCATCTGAATGCTGTTTCCTCTGACTTGCTTTATTTTGCTTTTTCTCCCCTTTTCTTTCTCTATTATTCAGTTACCAAATTTCTTCACTTATTTTCTTTCTACCGTTGCACCAGTACATTAAATCTACTTCAGTGCTCAACTCTTCTACAGATACATAGACAAATTTTGGAATTATGTCAAACCCCTCCATAAGAAAAGAAAGAGGACTGCATTCAGCAGTGGAAAAATTAAAGGCAAGGATACAATTGATATTAAAGGATCCAACCAATTCTTAACTCTATCAAAACCACAAACCCACCTTGTGAATAATATACCATGTTCCTTTAACTTCCTCTGGGTCAAATTGAAACCTCCAGTTCCAGGTAGAAAAAGACTCCCTTCAAATCATCAACTCATTAAAATGAAAATCAACTTGCACTTTCTAAGTTGAAAAAATAAACAATAGCCTATGGAAGGTGAGCTATGAGTGGTAAGCACGTAATATTAAAATCAAATACATTTGTTTCCACTGAGATTTTTTCATTTTCAAACTACGCTAAAATTACTTTTAGATAGATACATATTTAGATCTATAAAAACGGAATGTACTTTATATGCACTCTGATAAAAATATATGAAATATCTTCTTGTTTGAATAACATTGAAAAACTCAGAAGTTTGAAATGATAGTATTGTTCTGCCTACAAGTTAACAGGAAAGAAAATTAATGTAGAATTCTCTCTGAGCTTATTCTAAGAATATTGTTTCAAAGGAGATTGATAACCTGCAGCAACTTCAGCAAGTCAAATTTCCATATACCTCCTTATGTAACCCCATGCCTTTAACTTTTCGTGACTTCTACTCTTTCTCTTCTGTTCTTTCTGTATAATGCTCCATTACCTCATTTTAATTTAGAAAGTATGCAACTGGATGAATTTTCCATACACAATGCCTTTGACCATGTTTTGTTTCATACAGAACTTTCATTAGTACCTGGAATTACAAGAATAAATACTGTATGCTTTAACAGGCTTCTGAAGAAGCACAACAGGACAAAAAATCATAAACAAATACAGCTAGCTTAAGTCACAAATGCAGAAGCATTATAACCTGTCTAACTGTAGGAGTGACATTCACAATTAAGAAGTGGAAGATTAGGAAGAATTTAATGGGAGGGACAACAAAGTACATGCACATCACTCATTTCCCTGTAGTCTGATATCTCCAAAGTGCCCACTTAAATTTTGCACTCTTTTTTGAAAGGAAAGACCAAAATCAGAACAGATTATTTAGATGGTAGCCATGTAACAACATACAACAGACTGTAGAAGCAACTTCAAAAAGTGTCTACGGACTAAAGTCTGCATGATGCTACAATAAAACAAAAACAAAACAAAAACACAAGAAATACTCAGTACTTAGACAATTCATCAGCCAAAAGAATTTGTCAGAAATCAGAGCCAGGAACAAGGTGAATTTTTACAAACTGGCTGTCAAGAAAGATCAACTCCATCCAGTTACTTCTAGAAAAGTCCCTACTAACTTATTGACTGAAGAAAATAAAATCCAAAAGACTTACTCTAAAAAACTAACCTGTACAGAAATAAAGATGTTAAGGTATGACATACTGTGCACATGCTATACTGTTGTTTGCTTTTATTATTATTATTATTTTTTTCCTGTCACTACTCCTTCCTGCTGAAGATGAAACTCTACCAGGTACTGGGTTCTTGGTGAATCTCAAAGCTGTTTTTAGTGAACTGGAACAAGTTGTTTATACGCCATGAATCTACTTTCCTTGGGCTGAAAATGTGTTAGCTAATGGGTTGTTTATGAGTTGCAAATCTGTTCAGTGAGGTGAAAATTTGTCAGATAATGGGTTGTTTATGAATTCTAAATCAATATTCAGTGAGTTGGAACTATGTTAGATAATAGCTTGCGTATGGGTTGTAAATCTGTTTTCAGTGAACTGGAAACATGTTAGATAATGGGTTGTTTCTGGGTAGTAAATCTATTCTCAGTGAGCTAAAAACATATAAGATAATGGGCTGCTCGTGAGTTGTAAATCTGTTTTTAGTGAACTGGAAACCTGTTTAATAAAGGGTTCTTTATATATCTTAACTCCGTTCTTAGTGTGCAGAAAAATTCAATAATGTCTTGGATTTGAATGGCATATCTGATTTCAGTGAGATAGAAACACATCAGCTAATGGATTCTTTATAAGAACTACAGTCATTGAACTAAAAATCTGGGACAATAATATCTTGTAAATAACACATTCTATTTTCACTATCTGACTTAAATACTGAGTAAGATTTTTTCTGATTTGTAGATCTCAGTTTAATGAAGTGGAAAGGAGTTGCACATGTGTAAGAATCACAGCAGGTAATTCTCATGTGGTTTTGTATTCCTTTCCAATAAAGGAAAACTTGCCAAAAATGCCTACTAATCATTTAGGAGGAAAAAAAGATGGCAAAACAAAAGTCGAAGATATCATTTTAAAACAAAACATTACTGAAATGTGTTGGCTGCATTCCATTCAATAATTTCTGTCTAATCATACATAGACAACATGGAAATCAGAACATTTTCTGTCCTATAGCAAATGGAATGCCTGGTGCGAAGCAGTCTTAGCATTACCCTTTTCCTCTTTAGGTATCAGTATTGGTCAAATTTAACTATGGTATCAAGGAGCCTGAGAAACATTGAAAGTCTCTGATTATGGAAAGAAAGGAGAAGTGAACAAAGAACAAGATTTTAAAATGAATGACTCAATACAAAGACGTTTTGAAACATACAAAGGAGAACAGTAAAGTAACATATACTGGGATGTAATAATCCTTCTATTTACAAAAAACAAGCAAACAACATGAAATACTCATAGAAAACAACTTTTTTTCAGAGCCATATCCTAAGCATATACAATACATTTTTGGAAGAACAAAAAAACTTCATCTGACATTTAATTATTCAGAGCGCTGACTCTGAAAATGAAAAATGAAATGAGGCATATTAAGATTACAAGCAGAAACACTTCCTAACTATTTCCTAAAAGTGTAATTCTCAGCTGTGGTCTGTGGAATGTTTTTAGCTCTTGCACAACAGCCTAACATAAAGTAATAAGGAATTGTTTATTGTCCTTTTCCAAATCTAGTTTTTAACTGCACTGCTGCTTCGTCAATTTTTCCTGTCTGTTTTAAATTTAAAATTCTCCAATGGTTTTCCGTGTAATAATTTTCATCAAATCTTGTAACACGTAAGTTAAGATAGTGCTGTATCATCCCCACGCGGGTGAGTGGTTGTCTTGTGTTCAGCTAATCTCAGCTCTGAATCCCTAGGTCTTAATTCTTTCCTAAGAGTAATGAATACATATCGACAATATTGTTTAGTTTCTCTCCTTTGGATCTCAATATGGATATCATTAACTCCCCTAAAATATGCGCATATACATACTTAAAATAAAATTATTTATATATATATATATACACACACAAAGGTCATGTATTCATATTTCAAAGATGTTTTTCCACTTATTAATATCAGTAGTTTCCATTACCAGGAATACCTTCTCAGAACCACAGGACAGAGGCATGTAACAATAGCAATTATCCAGTGCAAGTTGTAGAATGATATTTCATCATTTTCCAGCTGTTTGCTTCTTTCTTCTCTAAAAGTATTTCTGTTAACATGCAGTAGCAAAGGGCAACACATTCTACACCAATATACTTCCACGTCTTCCAGTTACTTGTTGGTCCTGTTAATATTTCCCTCAAATACCTAAATGCAGCAGTGCAACTTTTATGACATCAAAAACTCAGCTGATAATTATCTACAACATGGGAAGAAAAAAAATGAAGTAACACTTCAAACATTATGGGAAAGGGCTACTAAAACAATTGAAGAAGCTTCAGTCATTCAGAAGCTAATAAAAAAGTCAAGTTTCAGAGAACTCTCACTATTACTGCGGTGAACATCTGAAGTTACTCAGTAAGCCTCTCTGTAAAAAGAACCATTTTACAGGCTGGAATTTGGCTCTTCCTATCACTGGACAGAAGACACTTTTCTTGAGCTGACTACAAGAACGGTATTAGCTGGACACGCTGAGGTACAAACTGTAACAGCTGTGGTTTATGCTTATATAAATCTTACCATCTCAAGTCAACATTTTAATGAATTTACAACAATGAAGTCAACCTTGTATTTTAACAATTTTTCATTTAGTGAGGTTTATTAAAAGAAAATATTTTGGCAAATAAATTTTTTTACTTACTTTCTATTAGCACTTTTCTGCCAGCCCAGTTGTCTTTAATAACTTGTATATTTCCAAAGTGTGCATCACTGAAAAATATCCGATTAGTACCTCTTCCTTTCAGACTGTAGTCAAAAGCAAGAGCAATCACATTTTTGAAGTACTCTGGATTCTCATACGGCCTTACTGGTGAATTCAAGTTGTTTTCATCTGAAAGATGTATACTTTTTAATATTGTCCTTCCTGAATATAAGAGGTAACCTTCATGTCTTAGGCAGGTAATTCCATCTTCTGCAAGATAGCCATGTGCACATGCACAAGTTCTTCGTGCATTTCCTCGATAGAGGCAGAGTTGATGACACCCACCATTATTCTTGGCACAAATATTAGTACCTGTATGAAAAAAATAAGAAAAAAACCCCATCTGTTTTATACTATTACCTGTAGCTAATGTAAATAAAATTGTCATTTATTAAAATTCCAAGAATTCTTCTCTTAAATGTTTTCTACAATAAAATTGAACTGAAGGCAAAGGAGTCAAGAATATAACTTCAACAATGAACTACACCCAATTTTAAAGTAAGTAATTATGAAAAAATGTAATTAATATCCTTCCAATTCACAAGATTACATACTTGATAAAAAGAAAATAGATTTTTTTCCCCGTGTTCAGACAAAAACTTGGATAGAGACTATTATGAGTTGTTCCAAGTGTTTAGAAACCACGAGACAAATTTGGATACCATCACAATACCATAGTGTTAATTTCTGTCAAATGAAAACAAGCACAAAAGTGTTCCCTTTTATTCTCTGTTCTTGATAAAAATGTTTCCTGATGATTTTGTTTTAATTTACTTTACAACTTAACTTTAAAACCTTGCTCTCTGACAAGTATTCTATTAAATAATCATCGTCACATTAGTAACTTCAGTGACATAAACTACACTTGTTACAAGCGATATTTAAAATTGCAGTAATTGTCAATAATTAGGATCTATTTACCTTCGTAATTTTTGGACTATGTATGAAATACAATTATAGTTAGTTCAGATAAATTAGTATTTGTTTCTGATAGCACTTTCCATATAACAACTCAGCTTTGTCAGTATAGTCATTTTCCTGTTTCTGAAAGTTTTCTAGATAGTGAAGGAGAAAAAAAAACACACACTGTAAATAACTTCTGGTAGAAAGCCATTATCATTGTCAGGGAACATCTAGTGTCTGAAAGTATTGTTGACTGAGTTTTCTAACTGCTACATTTCAAGCTAAAGATACATTGACGTAAAAGCAATGGGGAAAGAGAGTTAACATTAGCAGTGTTGAATTTTGAAAAAATTATGAGAAATGCTGCACTGCTGACATGCAAAAGTACGTGGAGAATTATCTGCACATATTTTTGCTCATGGTTGCTTTTAAAAAAAGCTTTTGAGGCTTAATTAGGCTAGAAAAGTTAATATCTGTTTGGAAGGATGAGATTTTGAGAAAGGCAAATATACGGAAGAGATCCTAAGGTTTCTACAGTCTCTCTTTGTAAACTTCAGTGATCCACACTCCGCCAGCTGTAAGTATCTGTACAAGAAGCCAGCTACAGAAACAGATTAATTAGGGCATATCCTTTCACACACGTATAACAGAAATAAAAGAGAGAAGACCCCTCATGAATAGCACTGCAGCAGGGATGGCTCATCAGAAAGGGTAAAACAGGCATTTGAAGAAAAGCACTGATCACTTCTCAATCTACACAGGTTGTTTGTGTGGTTTTTTTTCTTTACTTGGTTTTGTTTGCTTATTTTTGTTTATATTTGTTTTAGTAAAAGGTCATGAAACTAGCTAATTCCTTTTCCTTTTAAGGAGCATTACCTACTTCTAGTTCAGCAAACTTAAAAGTATACATGGATAATATAAAAGAGAGTGATACAGAAAAAAAAAAACATTCCAAAAGTATTTTTCACCTGTTTTTTTCCCTTTTGTCCTCCTGGCTCACTGACAGCCCCTCCCAAAGACATTAACCATTTGTACCCTAGTAAAATTTGAAAAATGTATTAAAAACTCATTCAGTTATGGTTTTCGAGCTAACATCAAAATTTTTTTAGCCTCAGTAACCATTTCTCCCATTCCTAATGCAACCAAATCAGTCAAGCTATCAATAAAAATCATTACATATAGAGAAGCATTTTTATCCAATTGCTCCATTTTCTTAGTTCTATACAGAAGGCCCTTCCAAGTAAGCAGACATTAACTATTTCTAGCCTTGTTAAAAGCAGTAACATCCATTTTTTTTTCTGTGGAATTTATTCTCTACAAAGTTTGTCTATGAAACTGTGAGAACACTTGAAGAACTCCTTAGCAAAATTAATACAAACATGTGCATTGTTCTCAAAACCACTCAAATTCATTTGAGAAGAGATTGGAAGGACTTTTTTTTCCACTGATTTTTAATTAGGTCTTCTTTCAAAATGCAAATTTATTTTACATTTAATGCAGTTATTTAGATAAGATGTATATAAAATCTATATCATCAGATATGTGATGCCATGACTAAAACAAGTTTGAGTGCTACCAACACTAGAAATATATTCCTATCACAAGTATCTTCTTTAAAAGTATCTTTTTCACGTAGCATTTTCTGTACTTTTTGAATATGTATTTAAAATTCCATCTAGTAGCAGCTCTAAGGAAATAACCATCATTTTTTATAGACTTCAGCTCACAGAAACACAAACACGTTGCTTATAAAGGTGATAAACTTTTGTCACTACTTTATCACAAATATATTTGCTTTTCAAAGCCCCTTCAGAATTAAAATTTTAGTGAAAAAACAGTTTAAAAAGATTACTCTTAGTTGGGGGGATAAAACTCATCGATTTCTACCATGGCTCTCAGGCAGTATATGATTATTGTCTATTCAACTGTAAAAGAAATTAAATGCAAATGATATCTAACTATTTACAACTATTCCCCCACAAAAAAAGCTGGACTCAAGACCAAGAAATCTTAGGAAATAAATATTTGAGACACAAAGGCTGAGCTTTTCTAGCTGTGAGAAGATGTATTGCTATCCAACAGAAATCTGAGACATCCTGAAATTGCTGTTATCTCAAGCACAATCCAAGGCCTACCTCATTCCTAAGTCTAGGGTGCTTTGAGGAGAAAAAAAAAAACAACAATACAAAAAGGAATGATAGAAAAGTATTTTGATTTTAGACTTTCTCCTTATAACACTCGGAAGGTTTTGGAAGAAACTTTACTACATATTTTCATAATAAATAAATCTTGCTAAAAAAAAATACTCTAAGGAAGAAAAAAAAAAAAGAGATATAATAAAATGTATTGCCATAATTCAGTGAGTATTTAACTTTTTATAAGTTTTAATACACAAGAAAAGTACCACCAGGTGATATTGAAACAATAGCATCCTTAAGAACAGCCAACCTTTCTCTCGTGCTCTATTAAAGACTTTCACTTCCTTCAGGTTTATTCCAAGGCCAGTCCTCATGGTCACAGCATCCGTGGCCTCATTCTTGTGGCCTCTTCTAATAGAGCCATTTGCATGTGCTCTGCCAAAAAAGTTGAAGATGTCTGATCAACAATCCTCAACTACTTCACACCAAACAAATGACTGAAGGGCAGTGGAGAGTTCATCTAGCAGAAGGTGAAAAACCTGCTCTCATCTATGATACTGGATATGCTTTAGGTTTCAGTATCAGAAATGCCCTCTCTTTCAAACCGCATAGCTTTCTGTGATCTGTTCTGTAACCTTGCTAAGGAATGGCTAATCCTACAGAGGTGAAGCACCTAGCACTGAAATAACATTTTGAGACTCAAATGCTTATGAAAAATAAATTACCTGTCAGACCAGTAGATGTAAGCTCCGAACACCGCAACTGAAAACATATCCACATTGCTCCCTGACAGCACAATCTCCCGATTCCCTCCACTCTCAAGGTCAATTCTTTCTATCTTGTCGGTACGAGCATCACACCAATATAATTTATTTTCCTGAAGATTAATTTTAAAGGAAACATCAAAAATCTTGTCCAAGCATTTCATTAAGAGTTACTAAGATAGCACTTAAGTGGAGGACATATTACTTTAATGAAACATAATAAATACTGTATGATTTAAATTATAATGGAAAACAGAAAAACTAACCTCATAGTCAATGGAAATCCCATTAGGCCACACAATCCCCAGGCTCACAAGAACAACCTTCTCAGATCCATCTAAATAAGCCCTTCCTATGCAAGGAATCTGTCCCCACTCTGTCCAAAATAAATACCTAAAACATTACAGAAATCACCTATTAAAATTTAGCATAAAAACAAAGAGGTGAGAATGTGTAATACTGGCCTTCCATTGCATACAAAACAAATTAATCATTAGAGTCAAATAGATACTTCAAAACATAATCATGCTTGTACATCTTTGAATAACTTTTAGAGGATAAACGTACTGGTTCGATAAAGTATTTTATATAGACAATTTTTTATTTTTTATTTTTATTTTTTATTTTTTAAGTTTTGTTACATATGAAGTAATTATTAAAGTCATAATTAATCAGTCAGTATGCAGTTCTGTGCTTAAAGAACATACTTTGGTGCTTGGGAGAATAAAACTAAATTAGAAATTACTGGAACGTAATATCTACTAGCAAACGCTGTGAGAAAAAGAGGACATGTATGTCAAAATCAGAAATGTATTAAATAGGAAAGCTGTTAGGGAATTGGTACGGGAAAGTTGTTTTACTAATCTCCCTTATGCTCAAAGGAAAAATTTTCATCTCATCTATCTGTGTATGCACTGCTGTATACTTACTGGCACAGATACATCACTGTTTTAACGTGAGACACTAGGATAAACATCTGCCTTGACCTCCTAATTCTCAATCTGCTGCTTTAGATATAGAAGAATGAGGCTAATGAATTTACAGATTAATCAGTGCTTCCTTTACTGAGATTGCTAACATCACTTTTATATATAACTGTAACTTGTATACACAGATCTGATCAGAGGTGAATATCCTTAACACAGAATATCAACTAATTATTGACTACAGAAAGGTGAGCATCCGGTATTCAATTACAATTGAATGTATTCAATGCACACAATACTCTCAGCCTAGTTATTTAAGCAAACCTATCAACATTAAATAAATGTAACATCCAGATTCTAAAAAAAATAATCAAGAAATCTCCAAAGAAAATCCTGACAAAGTAAGATATATGTCTTAAGACATTATTAAAACACTAATGGCTACAAATATATTGATATATTAACATCAGTAAATCATTAACTAGCATGGAAAAAAATACTGATCTTCCCAAATGTTCTCAGAACATATAAAATACTTGGACTTTTGCAGCACCATGCTACCTAACTGATGGGTATTTATATTGCAAGGCTAGAAGAATGACAACAATTTTACTAGGAACTATCCCACATATACGTTAAGTAGCTGATGATAAAATTTTGATGTGGTCCTAGAATTAACTTAAAAAGACAAAACAACTTCTGTCAAGAAAACAAAATTGGAGTTTGAACTTCAACAATGCAAATGCAGTTTCCACATGTCTTCAAAGGAGGAAGATTCAATGCCTAAGCAATATTTCAGAATGACCTTCACTGTATTTCAAGCACAGTTTTGAGTTTTGTCAGAATAGCTATTTAATCATAGAAGGAAAATGGAAACCAAGTTATGTTTGAAATGAATAACTATTCCTGATGAAGGAGAAGGACACTCCTTTCTAGCACTACACATTCTTAACTTTAAATAATACTATCAACTAGCTGAATGCTGGCTGTTTCATATGTTGGTATAATGGGTTGATTCAATGAGATCAAATAACTGCTATTTTCCTCCCCGTTCTCAAAGCTGTCAACCCAAGCTTGAAGAGAAATGAAAAATGTGAAGACAGGGCAAGGAGAGGGCAGGAAGGGAGGAATACTTCTGAATGTTTTGCCTGACAAAGGGAAAGAGATGACAATAATGCAGAGGATAAGCAGGCCTTTATCTTCCTCTATAAAGATACACATTTACTTCACTAGAAAAACATTGCTATCCCTAGTTACATGAATTAAATTTGATTGGAGTCACCTGAACAGAGCACGTTGTGGCATAGTATTAAAGAGAGTCCAAGCTTTTATGTGTTCACAGAACTTATCTAAGTATATTATGAACATGCTGAGGAAAACTACGCTGTAAATAAAATGCTGTTTTTAAGAAGTTTGGTTTGCTTTTCTGGTCAAAAGAATTGTATTGGATTCTTATGCAATATTCTGCAAACGTTGGGCTTTTTAATTCCTTTTTCTTTTCCTTCCTGAACATAAGAACAATCTGAAAACAAAGTTTAAATATATATATATATATATAATATAATAATTATTATAAAAATAATATAATATAAAATAATAATAATTATCCAGATTCTGAAGAACAACATAAATCTTGAACTGTGAACAGATAAGGCTAAGCAACCACTGGTGCCACATGAACCCAGTTGTATGGATTTGTGACATAAGTGACTGCATTATACAGAAAATAAAGCCTATTTTTACTTTCACCTTCATTTTAAAATGCATTTCTATTCTGCAAAATATGCAGTTTGATAAAACTATATTCTCATAATGGAAATTGTGGCAAGTTCCAGACAGCATTTTGCATCACTTCTTGTTGAGAAGTCAGGATTCTTCATCGCTAGAGATGCAGACTCCTCTGGTTCAATAAGGAAACTGCATTCCTGTATGTATTGTGATATTCACTTATTTGAGCCAGGGGAAAATCAGTGACACAGCTTTTTTTCTCTGGTTTTGGGAGGAGATAGCTTTTCAAATGCTTCTTTAAAACTTCGATGCACACCATGTGGTTTCCATTTTAGGAAAGTCAACTGTAGCAGTTAAGTCTGCTGAGTTGTAATTCAACTTAGAGAGTACATTTCATATTCCAGTGGGGGGGGGGAAGATGGAAATCCTTGGCAGAATTTACTGCTTTTGTCTTACTTGTAGCTCTTCTAACATGAGCTTTATAACCTGAAGGGATAGAAACTTCTCATTTCCTTTAGAGAAACATTATAGTCTCATCAAACAGTTGGATGAAAACTGATGTAATTTTTAAACAAGAGTTACCCACATGTTTATCTGACAAAGCTTTCAGCCACTCTGTGTAATCTCCTCGGTTGTTGCTGAGACATGTTACACAATACTGGTATTTAAGCTAAAAGAGAATATACTGTTACACTATTTCACCATCACACTGAAGTCTTCATTAGGTGGTGTAACTGCTTGGATATGCTGGAATCTTAAGTAATTAAGAGATTTAAACATATCTCCACAAAATGGATATGCTTCAGATAAAATGATTCTCTTAGAAACTGAAAGCTTGCACAGAGAAAAGATAGTTCTTTATTCAGATACAGACTCATGAGAATTCTCAGGATAGGTTAAGAACATTTTCTTCCACCTGGGCCCAGTTATGGCAAGATACATCCCATTACAGTACTTTTGTGGTTTATGAAATTGAAATGACTATGTATTAGGAAAAAAAAAAAAAAAAAAAGGCCTTGATTCCTAAAAGCTTCATTGCAAACATGCAGATGTTAAGAAAAATATGTAGCCATATTCATGTTACCCTTTTTCGGGGTGTACTGCAATAGATCTTGGTTGGTCCAGACCCTGGGATATGATTACATAGCGGAATGAGCCGTTGAGCCTGGCAACTTCAATTAAATTGAAGCCATGATCTGTCCAATATATGTTACCTGGGAAAAATATCATGAAGTTACTGAAAAGAGAAAACATCACTTCAGAAATGTTAAAATGTTACAGGCAAAAGTTAAAACCAGAAGCTAACTGCTATACTGTAAATTGCATGCATCTTGTATTTTAGCTTTTAGTCCTTTCTAGCCTTATGTTTTTAAGTATAAACACAATTGTGACCATCCACATAAGAAACAAATCATTAAATATTTTTTTTTCCACTTTAATAAAATCGAAATCACTCCACACAAAATAGAATGCACCACACCTCAAGAAAAACAACACACATTTGTGATATTCTGAGAAAATAATAACAGAAAGTATTAGATAATTCAAACACTATAAATTAGTATAGGCAGTAAAACAAATTTAGTCTTGAGCTGAAATGCAAGAGCATACAGTCAGAAGTCATAACAATACCTGACGCAAATGAACTCCTACCTGCTATCCAATCCACAGCAATGCCTTCAACTCTTCCCAAGCCATTTGTAACAACATCTTCTTTCCATGTTTGGTCCCGTTTAGATCTGCTAATTTTGTTGAAACCCATGTCTGTCCAATAGACTGTATCATTACCTATAAAAAACATAATGAAAACTTTTGGACTTAAGAAGGAAGAGAAGGAACAATATGCAGCAACTGAGTACAATATTACTTTCACTGACCATTTAAACTCAAAGGCCAGGCTGAGAATTTGAAGTGGAGAAAAAAATATTACTCTGTGATACCACGAAGTACCACTGGTAAATGGATGGGGCAAACCAAGTGATGACGTGTCAAGCAGAATTCCATTTATTTCTGTTGTCAGAGCTCAGAGCTATCAAAGCCATGTTGCAATATACATTGTGATTTGATAGAAATTAATTGAAGTCCTGCAGAATGAGGTACTTCAACTGGGAAGGTCATCCTCTTACAGCCAATGTTCCTACTGCCTCTAAGAGTTAGAATTTTTCTGTTGAAGCTGTCATACTCAAGACCCACCAGGTCAAGGGTGAAGGATCAAACATCTATTCATTACCTCACTTTTCCAGTTCACATATGAAGCTGCTGAGAATCTTTTCAAAGCTTTGCTTCCCAGTGACAGGTTGAGCCTTCAGATTTATTTTAGTGTAAGCATACAATAAATTTATTCAACAGAGAGTATGAAGAACCAAATAAGTGAAGCTGCAAGATGTAATATTCTCAAACTGGAAATGGATTCTTTGAACTCTGTTGAACAATACCTCATTGATAACATCGAAGCAATTACTAGAAAAAAATAACTCGGTGATAACTGGGCATAAGAATTCCATGCACTGACAGCTGACAATCACTCCAAAAGAAACTCTAGCAAATACCGCAAAAAAGAGACCAAAACAAGCAGCAAAGAGACCAAACAAAGCTTTAATTTCCATCATCCTTAAGAGATCTAAAAACCCCTCATTTTTAGGAGATAATTCTGATCTAGAAGCTGACAGTAGCAAATGAAATCTATTTCAGAAAGGATTCCTGTGAGAGCATGGCTTCTTTCTTAATCCTCTTTCTAGTACATTCATTACTGCAAGAGGAAGTTCACAAAGCACATGCTTCTAGAAAACATACTTAGAAGTAAATACTAACATGTTGAATATGCAAATCTAATAACCACCCTGTAGAATAAATTCAATATGATACATTGATATAACTGCTCAAAGATGTGCAAAGGCAAATAAATAAATATATTTTAAGTATTGATAGATGTCATTTATTCAATGCACAACTAACTTTCCAGTCACTACGTTCTATATATCACATGGATAATACTTTTTGATTTTCAGTTACCTCTTGAAATCTTAAGAGAAATCACACTTCATATTCACTCCATAGTGAAAAAATATCCACTATGTTAATTTTTTACTGTACTAAAAGGATTCCTGTGGGTTACAAATACAAATAATATGCTGTACTTCTGGATTTTATGGGATTCATCAGCAATGCCTCCTATTTATTTCCATAGAAATGACAATAGATACAAAGAGCACAAAAGCACTGTTTGGTACAGTAAACTCTTGCCAAAAAGCACTATTCTTCAAAGTGATACCATGCCCAACAGACACTGAATGTCATCCACAATGTAACTAAAGCTCTGAGCACTAGCTGGCACTGGTTTGAAGGCAAAAATACGCAAGCAAGAAGGCACTGTGAAATACTAAGTGAACCTGAAATTTTGCTAAGTAGACATACAAAACCATCAACAAAGAAGGTAGGCCAAAGGTAGTTAAGAGTTTAATGAGTTTAACTTCTTACTTGTTGGCAAAATATCAGAGATATTTGTGCGATGAAGTAGTCAAACTGAACAAGAAGGAAGAGTTCTCTTTAGAAGTTTTGAATTGCTTTCTATTCCATTTTTAAAGGCAGTAGAAAATATATAACATATACACAATAAACTAAACAGAATACTTACCTGCGTGGAAGTCTATGCCAACTGCAAATGAGGTTCCAGATATAGGCATTAAAGCTTCCATTTTATCATTTGGATCAAGAGGAATTCCTCTAATCCCTTCATGAACAGAATACATAACAAACGATTCTATACCTAAGGGAAAAATCAAATAGGTAAGGAATGCAAAATAGAAACTTTCCCTATTAACAACACTTGAGGAAGTATTAACAGACCGTGTTTTCCTATACTGTTCCGTAGTTGTCCTGATGATAAATCCAACTCTTAAATAAATAAATAAAAATTCCATGAATTATTATAACTTATTTCTATTTAAGTAATAGATAGAGTTTTACAAATAGGAGGGAATTACTATCCAACCTCAAGTACCACCTTACAATTAAGTAATTAATATTAATGAAAATTTAAGCTAAGAAGAAACTATTTGAATTATGAGGATAGATTTAAGAATATTTTCATGCATATCCACATGTTATGTATTTATCAAGAGTCAGTACCACAGGACTCAATGAAAGCACAACCTGAGACTCTGTAACATGACTTCTGAGGCATGAGATTCATCTCACCTCATTCGCCCATCCTTTACAAACAATAGAGGTACATAGTTTAAGAAAGTCGTTCTTTGCTTACTCTTTAAACATCTGTTTATGTGACATTGATACTCCTGTTAGGCTATTAATTTCTATTAAGTAAGAAGAAACAGTTGAAATGAATCACACCTTCTGAAAAACAAAATTATAGCAAGTATTTTGCTGCATTTATCTCCAAGTCCTTCTAATAAAACTCTTCCAAGTTCAAAGGAAATGACATAGCATGATGATATGAAACTCAAAATCTTGAAGTTCAGGTATGATACACAAACAGATGTCTTTCTCTTCACATGATTTCTTTAAGAATTTCTTTCTTTGCAAAAGTCCAGCTAGTAGAAATTCCTTAAGATTGTCAATTAAAATATTACTGACATAACATTATAGAATTTCTTCTAAACAAGAAGAAATCCATCTGGTAAATGAAATGAACAATACTAAACAAGTTTGCATGCATGGAATGCTACCTGTTAGCTTTTTCCACGATTCATGAAAAAATAAATATAGCAATAAAAATGCCTGTTTTAAATTGAAGAAAAAATGTTGCTAACTTACACATAACAAGCTCCAAGTAGAAAGCCACGTATGTGTTGCTTAATAGGTTGTTTCCAAGTAGTCTGCTATGAACTATATAGCAATACCTCATAGGAATAATTAACCATGGCACCTCAAAAATAAAACACCTTTCACTGTTTTGTATAACAATAAGGCTTTAGTTTTTTCTTATACAATACAATAGCAGTAGATACTCAACCTTGCAGACTGTAGTCTGTAATTTAGTTTTAAGATAAAGTGAATTACAAATATGTATCGCTCAAGTGATGGATCAGATGGTCTCCACTTCTAACTATTTAAAATAAAAAGTGAAAAATATACCTTAGTGTTTTCCACAAAAAGCTATGCATAGCTAAATAAACAAATTAAATGCTAAATTTTTCTCTTCACCACACTCAGCTCTTTTCTGTTTTCATCACCAAAATAAATAAAGTTTCTTTATAAATTACTCACAGAGCTGCCATAAAACTGAAGATAGTTAAAAAATAAATACCAAAAGCATTCCTAACCTTTGCAAGCCATCCGGTTTTTCTGGAGGTTGTAGCCTACTGTACAAACACAGGTTCTTGTGGTTTCTGATGTTGGTAAACAGAGTTGGGAACATCCACCATTATTGAACTGACAGGAGTTGCTACCTGGAACATAACAGGAAAAACACAAGAGGTAACAAGCTGAGCAGTGTATTCCCAACTGAAAAAAACAACCAACAAGGAGTGTTGCTATCACTGGTGGGTTTTTTGTTGTTATTTGTTTTTTAATATTAACAAAAAAGAACCGTTCAAGTAAATTCTTGGCAAAATTGAGATATGCACAAAATACTTCAGGCTACACTGTTATTCATATGTAGTCATGCAATACTCTTATGGTACTTACACACAGAGACAGCAGTTTTTCCCTTACTATCTTGTTTAAAAAAATAATTCAGTTTCTTGAACTTTCATTTTACATTGAAAGTAAATGATAATACTGAAAATATTACATTAAGTTAGTGAGCAGCTATGCTGAAATATTTTCAATGACAGTTTAAAAAGCATCTCTTATTCTGGATCATTAATGTGCCATCGATCATATTTTATTTGTTCATCAAATGCTATACTAACCTTGCACCTTCATGAATTACCTCTTGTCTAGAATAATTAAGATACCCTCCAATGTGATCTCACAGCTCTACACTCCTTAACTCAAACATTTACTTTCAGTGCACAAACACTTTTCAATAACACTTTTCAATAAAATATGCAATGAAGAGTACACAGAATACAACATTTTTATGTTTTTATTTTTTAATGACAAATCACCAGGACTGAACCTCACTTATGGATGAAAAGCATACAGTTTGTACACCTGAAATATGGGAGCAACTGCTGAAGCATACATGGCTTGTGTATGAAAAAAGTTACTGACAATGTCTAAAATTACTGCACATCTGTCAAAGACAATTATACATAATTACACAAACACCGCATGTATGTTAATAAAAGCAGATACTAAATGTTCCTCCCTACCTAGAAGCAGGCTAATAAGATATTTGGACAACTTATTGCCAATTGGGCAGCTTAGCTCCATAGTTAGACTACCAATTGTCCATTAGAAATCAGACAGCATAACTTGATCATGTATTCACTGGTAAGCTTCTCCACAAAAGGAGATTTGTTTTCTGGAGATCTCATCCTCATCTCCCTCAATACAACCATCAACACTTTGAAAGCAGATGGATTCAGTAATAATCTATTTCTAAAAAATCTCCCAAATATCTTCAACTCTAATAACACCCAAACTCATAAAAATATGTGCAGCATAACTTCAAACCACACATATTCATATTATATCAATTCCCACTTTGCCAATTAAGCTCCAGCAGTATTCTTAATATTCCCCTGTTTTTCTGCCGTATTTTCTGTCAATTTAAATGCATTAAAAGACCTTAAAGGCAGTAGGTAATCTAGAATGTTAATAACTTCACTTATATAAATCGTATTTATTTAAACTTCCACTAATTTGAGATGAGGTGCACATATCATCACTAATTTTTGCAAAAAAAATTTAAGCCTAGGCTCTTCATAGAACTCCAGCCATCACTACAGTGTAATATGTAAAGTATCTAATAAATTAAAGTACACAGAGAGACATAATCAATTACCTTAAATCAACAATTTATTCAAAACTAAAATTTTTTAAGGTATTTCAGAATTGAATTACAATGACAAATTTTTTTATTTTCTTTTTCCCTAAGAAGCTTTGGAAAGTACCATGGGAAAAGATATCTGACAACCTAAAAGCTGGTTAAAAATGTTTAAAGTTTACCTTGTTGTGCTGCTTTATCGTATACTTTCATATGTACAACACCAGAAGTCTTGTTTCGTAGGATAGTTGGGTTTCTTCCATCTCGTTTGTTACAGGTTCCAATCTGAGCTAAATTCTGGTCTGCCCACCAAAGCTTTTTATCTGTAACAAAATTCAAGTTTTGAAAACTAAGAGAAGTGATCATTATTAATTATACACATTTGATAAGTATGTTGGAAAAATCTATTGAGCTCTTTTCTTTTGAGCTCAGATCACATGTAAGAAAAAGCTGTGAATTATATGCACTTTGTAATTGAAAATTACAAAACATTACAAAACACATACTCAGTACTACTGCTAAACATGATTTGTCCACAGACCTTTCTATATCCATTCATTACGTATGTGAAGAAAACAGGAACTCAAGTTCCAAGTTTTCACTGACTTGAACATTCAAATTGTTATGTATGAAAACAATCATTAAAAGCATTAAGAATCTTGTTACTGTCTTAAAGATTGAAATCACCAACTTCATATTGATAACAGTAAGAAAAAGGATTATCGTAAATTTCACGTAGTATTAAAATAATAGAAAAAGCATACATGAGTTATGAAGATTTTCCTGAAATTCAGGCAGGATTCTAAGTGAAATAAGGCTAGAAGTTGTGTTGGATTACTTTTTCCTGTACTCACATTGGTTACAATGGAATGTGAACTTTCATTAAAAATAAGATACAAATATCATATTACTGTAAAAATAATTTTCCTAAGAATTGGAACAGATAAGCTATTTAAAGGAAACTTCAAAAAACTGAAATGTAAACAGGAGAAATATATTGTCTCCGCTTCACTTACATCACTTCAGGAAAATATTATTTTGAAACATCATTTCAATATAAATATTAGTTTTGTTTGGAAAAATATAACATCTATCAGTGCCATTTTCATTGTCATACAACAAACTGACTCAGTGCCTTCTGGAATTCAGAGCCTCTGTAGTTAATGAGCTCGTTAGTCTTTTTAACCTAACAAAATCCAACAAAATACAGTGGTATTAATGGTTTATTGTTTCCTTAGGGTAGTAAAGTAGTTTCAGTACTTTACCTGAAACCTCCTTTGGGCAGTATCCCTATCAAGTTTTCAATATTTGAAGTTTCATGCACAAATACAAGTGAGCTATAAAATAAGTTACAACATGGACAAAGTAAAAAGCATTAAATAAACGAAAATATCACACATTTTAAGATGACTTGTCGAGAAATAGTAAGAATAGTAAGAAAAATTAATGAAAATAGAAGGGAAGAGTATGAAAAATACACTTCCAAAAACCTTTTATGAAGCTCTCAAACAAAAATTTTATTTCCTATTGCTAAGGCATGGAAGACAGTAAAGGTTGAAAGGAGATGAAATCAGAACTCTAGAAACGTCCTTCAGTCTTCTGCTATTTCTTTGTATTTGTATGCATTTAAAATGCTTAATTAGCTTTAGCACAGATCTGAAGGATGACATCAAGACCTTAGAACAATGTTCCACAACAGCAACCTCCTGTCAGTGTTTGAAAGATGACACTGGAGTGACAATGGATATTCTTGTGACAGAGACTAGTCAAGTGTCATGAACTAGGAATGCCCAAGAACTTCTCACCCTCGCATCACATCTGAGACGATCACAACCTCAGAATCAGGCTACTGAAATTGACCATGACATGTTTTTGTGACTTGCTGTGTGCCAAGAGAGAAGCAAAAAAGCCTTTGAAATTTCACATACAATGCACCAGCATTATATAGAAAGGATGAGATGCTTTGCTTAACACAAATGTTATCTTCTACATAAATATCTTCCATGAGTTCCATGGCAGCAGTTCAGTCTATTGAAAACTGAAGTATGAACTGAAATTACAAATACGTATTACTAAAATGCAAGTATTTCCAAAAGAATAATGCAAATAGTAATAATGCTTTCTAATTTTCAGACTAAACAACTACAAACTTTAAGTTCCAAAACAAGAACTCAGCTAAATCTTTGCAACTGAATGTTCACAATGAAGAGCTCCTTACCTAACCAATGCCAAGGCCTTCAGTTGTTTCCCTTATAACAATTTTTTTTTTTTTTCATTTTTATCAATAAATTTCAGCCAGCTTGTTCCCATCTATTCATCAGTCTCAATGGTTGTTGGAATCAAAGCAAAACAGTCCTTTTCTATCTGGGTGAGACTGAAACACAGAGCACACCAAACATACAGAAAACACTTAGCCATTGCTAACTCTTAATGTCATCCTTCAGACATTGCATAAACGCATTATTTCAGTGAAGAACTTCTGGATGTTTCTAGCTCTGGACAAACAAAAACAATGCAAAGCGCTGCTAGCTATTTCTACCAGGTACAATAAGAACATTGACATCCTGATTTCCATTTTTCACAATAAAGACATTAAGTATTTTTGCTAGTGCTAATAATTAAAATACCAGAAAGAAAAGAGGGGATATATATCAGTGCACAGAACTAATGTAATCTTTACCAAGATACAGATTTACTTCTAAAGGGACAACTGAGAACACATGTCCTATTTCCTCAACAAGCTCACAAGACACTCTGTACAAAATCTTGTCTGCTTGAACCTCAGTAATATTGCAGAACTGAATGACTAAATGATTGAAGCCCCCTTCTTTTCTGGCAGCCAAATGGTCAAGCAGCACATTTATTGGCAAGTTTATCACTTTACGTGCAGCCCCAGAGAGGCAACAGTACGTATTTTGTCATGACATAGAGAAGATGGAAAATGGAGTGGACTAAAAACAATTGGAAATACTTAAAAGATGTGAGATGGAAATGGGGTAATGTGAAAGCAAAATTTGAATTTGGGAATAGAGGGAAAAAGTCCTTGCAATAGAGAGATTTCTTGTGCAGAAGAGAAAAACTGAGCTGAGGTTTTAGAATAAAAGAAAGTCAAAGTTACTGTTTTTAAGATACAGGAGACAGGAAGTCAGTCTTCCCTGGTTCTTCTTCTGCTGCAAATGTTACTGATTTGACAGTAGTTCTACTAAATCAAAATGCCTAGCTACGGATAGAAGTTTATGAGTGAACATCACTTCTTTTAATGCCTTTAAGTTCACAAAAAAGAAAAAAACAAACCAACTTATAATCAATAGATATTAATGAATGGAACAAATGAAAAGTGGTTTAATATCCCAGCATATCAGAATATAATTTTTGGCAGCTCTTATTTCAAACTCCAAAGAGCTAACGACCCATCAGTGGCACAGAAACCATAGCCATTCTTCCTATTTCAATCCCTGAACACATTAGTTCTCAAAGACTCTAAAGCATGCGAAGATCTTTGATGTGATGGCCTCAAAATTCAAGGTTTACATGTAAGCTCCATAGTCCATAAAGTATTTTATGGTGTCTCTCTCATTTTCCCTTGGATGCCACAATACTTCCTGGGTCTTTAGTTCCTGTACAAAACCTAGGCAGTAAGATGGTCTCCTTCCACCTCATTGCAGGTTATTTCCTGGTCACAAAGGTCAGCAGTGACTGACCAACACCCTGTAGTTTAGCACTTTAGAAAAAAGTCACAGATTTTGACATTCGAAATTTGAAATTGTAATTTTGACAATCCTCAACTATGGATAAACTCCTATATTTGCAGCAATAAAAATATCTAAGATATTTTGTCAGGAATATTAAATAAGCTAAATAAAATGTATTTCTGATGCTGCCTATCTAGGGAGTCAGAATAAAAGAAGAAAACAGTAAATAACTTTTTGAAATCTTTAAATATCAAACTGGTTTGATTATACTACCCAGAACGTTGTACAATTATTATAATCTTCTTGCTGAAACTGTGCTATAATAAATATTAAAAAGTGTTGTATTTATCCATTTTGTTGGGTAATTAGCATTAAGTGCAGCAACATATTGGGAAACAGCAATTTAAAATGCCAAAAATTGCTACACTAGCATTGTGGACAGTCCTTTGGAGATTTCAAGCTGTACTCTGAATGCAAATTTTGATGGGCCATTAGTTTTCATTAATGATAGCTTGAGTATTTATGGAAGACAACTATGTACTGTACTTAGAACTGGGCAAATTGCCTAGATATATTTCATATATTAATGCTAATATAATGAATGGTGTTACGGCAATTAGAAGACTGATGACTTGGAAAATTAAGGTGTATGTATCTGAAGTTTCCTGATTGAAGCAGCCCCTTCCATTTAACAATCACTTTCAGGGGAGTCACACTTCCCACCACTTAAGATACTAGAAATGGTTTATGGTGCTTTTTTTCTAAAGTTTGTTCAGGAAAAAAGAAAAAAAAAAAAATCAACACATCAGCCAATCACATAACATAAAGGTAGCGTGAATATATTTTGTAATTATGAACAGGTTCTGTCAAAAATGAAATACTGCCTACCTATTTGATTGATAATATACCTTGATGGCTGCATTATAAACAATTCCTGTTCAAAAGATATAGTTATAATATGCACATTCCCACTGAGAAGCTAATATATATGTGATTTTGTTGTACTGTTGATTTTTTTTAACATTAATTTCAATAGAAATAGCATTTATACACAGAATCATTCAGTATATGAGGTTCTCATATTATTAAGTATGACAGGAGAAACACCGACACCTACCACCATAGAACATTTCCTTTGAGATTTCTACCATGAATATTAATTGTTAAAAAAAAAAAAAAAAAAGCAAACAACAAAACAAAACACATAAAGATGACTGACACTTGAGCAGGAAAAAATAAATAAACAAAATAAAGTACAGAAAAAACGTGAATTACATAACTTGTTTCCATTTCCTTTGAAGATAATCCTGAGAGCTACCTTGACATCAATATTTTTGATATTACTTTTTCATGCCAAGAAAGGAATGTGTCTCTCATTCCCTCTGTATGTAACCACTAAAGGATCTAACAATAAGAAAATTACTTAAAGTCTAGACAGGACTAAACAACAGTAAATATCTGAAATAACCGCACTTAACTTCCAAACAATTTACAATGGTTATCTAGAAAAAAAATCTTCAGGAATGTGAACTGTAAGAACATAAAATGTCTTGTAAATTGTTAAAAGACCCATTAATTTTCTTTGCCTCCTATAAGGACTATGGCTATATCAGAACAGATTATAGTCACTTCACTAGCAAAGCAACTTCTCCTTTTTTTTTCTTGGTTTTAGCAGTTTAGCCCAAAAAAGCCTCTAATGATCAAAATCAACTGATCAATGTATTATGACTGAGGCACAACCACTCTAGATAACAAAAATACTGAACTCCCAACTCTTCTTTCTGCCTCAGTGGAAACACAAACCAACAGTATGACACAATAATATACATGACATATTAAATAAATAAAATTAAGCTGTCCAAAATACTAGTTTTACTTGGAGAAATACCTAATGCCAAAGACTTGATTTGTTTTCTATCTACCAATTCTTGTGTACAAGAAGCTAATGTAAATCTATCAGAACTTCAGCAATACAAAAGGCATCATGTGTTGCTACAGTATGTTCCACAACATAAAACCATACAAGAGAAATGAATAAGAAATTTCCACATCTTTCAATCAGTGCATACAATACTGTAAGCTACAGGCTACAGTGTATACTACAATACTTCAGTGTCTTATTGCAGTTTATCACATCTGTGGTTCCTAAATAAAAGACAAAACTAAAAAATGGAACAAACAGGAAAAATCATTATCAGTTTCAAGTAGGAATACTTGTCATCACTCAAAAATAAGGAATCCTTAACTACTACATAAAAGAATCATTGAATGGCCTGAGTTGGAAAGACCTCAAGGATCATCAAGTTCCAATAACCCTGCTACAGGCAAGGTTACCAACTGCTAGATCAAGTACTAGATCAGGTTGCCCATGATCCCATCCAACCTGGACTCAAGCATCTCCAAGGACAAGGTATAACTTCTCTGGGCAGCCTGTTCCAATGTCTCACTACCCTGTCAGAGAAAAACTTCCCCCAGAACATAATCTAAATCTTTTCCGCTTTAGTTTAAAACCATTTGCCCTTGACATATCGCTACCCATGTAAAAAATTAATTTCCCAGTTTATAACCCCTTTGAAATACTGGATAGCAATCAGGAGGTCTCCCTAAAGCCTTTTCTCTTCTCCAAACTGAACTAGCCCAGCCCACCTTTGTAGGACAGGTTCTCCAGATCTCTGATCATTTCATGGTCCTCCTCTATACTCCTTCCAAAAGCTTTATTTCTTTCCTCTGTTGGGGACCCAGACCTAGACACGACACTTCAGATGGGGCCTCACAAGAGCAGAGGGAAAATCCCCACCCTTGGGCCACCTCCTGCTGGCCACCCTTCTAATGCAACCCAGGATACCGTTTGCCCTCTGGGCTGCATGCACACACTGCTGGCTTATGACATAAGCCAGTGTCCTACTTCACAGGGTTACTCTCAAGGACTTATTCTCCCAGTCTGCATATATAACAGGGATATGCTTATGCTTAATATATATGCTTAAAAACTAAGCTGCAAAAGTACTTGCCTCTCCATACTGGCAAAAACTACTTTCACATAAACAAGCATGAAATATTTCTTCATATGATAGCTATAAACTCTTTATTCAATATCCCAGATGGACTGTCACTCTTGTAGCTTTTGTGAATCATGGATAAAGACTTGACACCATACATATTTCAGTGACAGTAAGAAAAAATATTCCTTACAACATTTCATATTAAAGACCTCCAGTAGCTCCCTGAAGTAAAGATCTATTCATTTAGTTTTGAATTACAATCTAATCAACGAAAGACAATTTTTCTGTATTAACATTCATAACTCCTTCTGACACAAAACTTGGTTTATGAATGTATACAGAGAAACTTCACCTCTCCAACTAATTTCAACAATATTTATGATTCAATACACGCTAAATATTTTCATAATAAAATTCTTCAAGCATTTACTGCTTTAAAATATGACTTAACGTACACAGTGTGTGTACAGTCTTAGGAGATCATTTAAAGTAATCTTCAAAAGCACATGTGCATGGTTAATCAACTGGGCAAAACACTTTTTAAAGGAGACTAGCATTTGATGTGTCATCTATATCAACAAAAATCTAGATGTCAAAAGAATTTCTCAAAAGCATCCCAGAGCAATTAAAATCGGTTTGAATTAAATGAGTAGGAAAATAAGGAAAACAGTTAAAGGAAAAGCAGAAAGATTGCATTTGTATTTCTAGTGATCTTTGGAAGAATATAAAGAATAATTCTAAGACATAATTTCTTAACACTTGGTATCCTAGTCCCAGTGAGGGCCAAGAGCAGAATAAGCACGTGAGAAATACAGTAAATTCTGTGACATATTCAATCTGAAATTTTAAGATCCATGTTTTGGAAATGGTTTTAATCTGAACTTCCTTCTTTTAAATTAATTACTTTTTATTATGTTTGTAATGTTTAAAAACCTTTGCATCCTGACATTCCTAATATGCAATGTTGAGAAATCAAAAGCTTTTTTTTTTCAACCAACTCAGCACCAGAATATTACACAGCAGACATATGAAAATCCAACTCTTCCATTAATGTAAACTTCTCTCACAAGAAGTTTCACATGGGCTGTATCACCTATGATAAAATAGTAAGGTTTTTTTTTTTGTTCCCCGCCCCCTCCCCCCCCCCAAGTTTTAGTTGATTCATAATTAATTAGCAAGCAATTGTTTGAAAATTATTGCTATTACCACTGGACTTACCCATTATGGTTAAAGCTGTGGCTTTTGGTAAATCTTCTTTCATTGAGTCTATTATTTCAAGATTGCCACCATCCAGGTTGCATCTATTAATGGTTCCATTTCCTGAACTGATCCAGTAAAGTTTGTTCTCCACATAATCTATCGATAAACCTGTAATTAATATATACAACTTTAATTTCAGCTTTATTACCTAACACAAACTTAGTATTAAGCTTCTTTTTCCATAAAAGAGTGCATTCAAGAAAAAGTATACATTTATACATGTAATTGCTATCCACCCAAACTTAAGAAATCAAAAAAAACCCCAAATATATTTAGCCACTTAAAGCGAAAACAACATTTTTCTTGAAATGTTTCTGCCTTTTATTTCTCCAAACATCTGCAGAAATGAATCAGTGACTGATGAAAGGACCATCTGGCAATGAGAAAGAACCCAAGTCCTTAGAGAGGTCATTAACTACTAAGAAATGTCAACCAGAACCCAACAATTTATTTTAAACTTATGAACACTCAGACTTAAAAAAAGAACAACAAAAGACAACAAACAAACTTTTTTGTGTGTGTTTAAGGACTACAAAGAGTATATTCTCTACATGCACAGTTCACTTCTTAAAATGCTGAAAAAAAATAATCAACAGTACCACAACATAATGCCAATAAGCAATAAACTTTCAGTACACATTTTAATTTGGTTTCATAGTAAACAGATATCATGATCAACTCTTCGAAGTTAGATGCAAGAAAACTTAGAAATACTTGCAAAAAACCCACTAAATAAAGCAAACATATAAGTTTCTAAAAGAAACAAAGAATTAAAAGATAACATATTTCATATACTCTAATCTTTTAGAAATCTTGAAGAAAATGCAGGAATGAATCTTCCACTGAGAAATATATTTGGCATTGTGACAATACATACCAAAATAATGTGCTTTTGTACTAGACTTTTCCCAGAACTCACATTAAGCATTCAACATAAAAATGCCACCAAAAAAACCTGTATTTCACTGTGAAAGTCAGCATCCAGAAACTGCACAGCCTTCGTGCATGTTTTTTATCACTGTGACGTACTATGACAAAGTGTTCAAAGATAACGTTTATATTAAAGTACTGTAGAATAAAAAACAAACAAATAATATTTACCAACAGGATCTTTTTGATTCTGAAAGAGAATTTTGCTGTTGCTTCCATCCATGTTAGCCATGTTAATTGTGTTTCCATCAGTCCAATAGAGCTTACTGAAGAAAATAAACATATTAAAATGTCGCTCTGTGTACACAGCAGTTTTAATGCACCAGCAGAGAAAACACATTCATAAACTTAGAATTATGTAATTAAGTAATAAGCATAGGATTTTATTAAAAACAGGCTTTGATGGAGAATAAATATTCAATTGAGAAATTATCAGCAAAATCTTTTAAATGAATAAATCTAATTCCAGCTTGAAAGAAAACAGAATCAAAGACATCTTACCCTTTTACTGGGTGAACTGCAAGACACTGAGGTTTATCAATTCCATGGATGATTGAGGTTTTTAAGGAACCATCTAAACGTGCCACATTAATTTGTGTTTCATCAAATTCTGAACTAATCCAGTATAAGTTACGTGATATCCAATCCACCGCAAGACCTCTGATGCTCTGAATATCTGTAAAAAATGGACAGCAATGCTGTTGATGTTTTTTCTAGACAACTCTTTCTTTGAGAAAAAGATACTATTTATCCTACTTTGTTTTAAACCAAATTCATGGAATATTCTAAGTTACGTTTTTAAAATGATTGCCAACAATGAATAATAATATTTTCCACATCAGCTTGATACAACTGAAGCAACACAGAAACAGTATTAAATCCAAGAAATTCTCCTGAAAATTTACCATAAATCCTATTGTCCAAAAATCACTATCAGACAGATGCTGTGTTTTTGTAGTGCATTTTTCTAACTGAGCATTTATTACTCACTTCTAGAGGATTTTTAAAAGACAACAATGTAGAACATGTTAGCTTCAACTACTAAGTTTAAAGATCACACTTCAGAAATATAAACACTAGAAGAAAAATCTCGATACTACTTTAAGTCATACTTAATGTATGTAAGATTAAGAGACTTCCTAAAACAAAGCTATTATTTAGTTTAAAAGCCTACTTCTTTCCTTATTGCCAGACAGGCTCTATACAGAATGTGTTCGTATATATACATATATATATATATATATATTTTGTATTTCTGAAGCTGATATCTAATGTTGCTTTGATGATTTTAACTTAGGATTTGAATGAGAAGGAAACGAAGCAACAAATATCTTAGGCTTGAAGCTTCACCAAAGACGCAAGAAATCTGCTTGTATTCACAGATAAAGGCATAAACTGTAGTAAATTGAGAGCCACTGGAAGAAGTTAGTGTTGTTATTGAACATATCATACTGAATATAAACTTCAAAACAGGAAAAAATGATGAAAAAAAAATCTGAAATAATGTATTATACGGTCTGCATTGCCCAACACAGGCAGCTCTACCCAGAATCTATCACAAATAATTTCTATTAAATGTGCAACAGCTTTCATGGGACATCTATGGATTAACAAGAATAGGCTCTGTAGCATTTAGAAAAAGCATGATTACTGGAAGGAGCCAAATTGTGACAGTAGGTAGTATTAGTAGATCATGAGTAAGATGCGGTTAATGAGATTGCTTCACAATTCTCTTTGCATATAACAGCCTTCCTTAATAAGATATTGATTCAAAATGATAATATTTGCCTTAGAAGCTGCGTATAACATCACTGCTTAACATCTAGATAGCAAAATGTTGATCTGCCTTGGCACATTCCTTCATATTGTCCAGCATCTTGAGGAGGAAGGCCAAGGATGATTTCATTACAGTTAATAGTTTGTAGACTATTAACTGTAGACTTCATCAACTTAATTTGGTTGTGGTGACTGACAGTTATTGCTGCTGACAAACTAACATGGATGTTGCTACAGACTAGCCACATATATTTAAGGTTAAGTGGTTAGTGTACATTAGGAACATCACAAATTTGACCCATTTGAAACTTATCCCCAACATTTTTATTTTTTGGTTGGAAGAACTGAAAAACCAAGGATTTCATATTCTTTAAAAGATTCAACTATGACTTCAGTATATTTGTGACAGTGGCACGAGACTTCATCCAACTGGTGTCCCACAGGTACACTCTTATAAAGCTGAAGATCTTACGAGAAGTATAAAAATGACTGTTAGCAAATAAGATCATTTATGCATGTTAAGTAGTCTTTAAAATGTCAGAATGTGGTAATTTTGTAAGTTTTATCTATGATAAATTACACCTTTCATAAATATGATTAAAATTACTCCACAGCAGAAGATAACATCAATTAAAATAGATGAAATTATGAAATAATGCTAGATAATAGTTAAAGAATATAATAATATGCTAGATAATAGTTAAAGAATATAATAATAATGTTGAGAGAAACACAAGTCAGTTTCATTAAGCTTCCTTATGATTCTTGACAGTTTTTTCCCAAATTCTCGCTATATTATTTACATAGTAAAACAATGATGTAATTTTAATATCAATTAAAAAACAAAGACAATTGTTATATCTGCCCCCCCAAAAATATAATAATAAAAATACAATTGTACATTTAAAAATAAACTAGAATTCTGAACAATTTTTCCCTATTATTTACATGGATTATGCAATGTCAAGGCAAAGTATACCTAACAAGAATTTGAACACATTTACATAAGCAAATTTAAAACACACAAACATTAACCCAGTATTCTTTTAAATTCAGTATTAAGTTACTTACCTCTTGAAATAATAGTTTCTAAACCAGTGCCATTAATGAAGGCACGCTTGATGGTTTGTGTTTTCACATCAGTCCAATACAACCGCTCCTCAACGGCATCAAAGTCTATGACCGTCACATCATCAATGTCAGGAACAGTGAAGGCTGTAATGAAGTTGAAGTAGGGATTGTCTATGTCCACTCCTCTTATTTCTGAACGTCTTGCATAAAGAAGAAATTTCTTCCTTTCTGTTAGAAGATAGGGAAAAAAAAAAAGAAGAAAAAAAATCACCTCATCCTTTTCACATCATTGCTAAAAAAAGTAAACGTCATTCATTTGCAAATGTGTAAATAAAATTTGTATGAATGATTTATCAACTCCAGGAAAACTGCACTTAGCGTTACTTGAGAAATAAATTATGTTACAGAGCATAAAAATAACAGGAAAAATGTATTAGTTCTGGGTACAGGACAGGATGTTTCTATGCTATTAAATCAATACAATCTAACAGAGGTGTAAGGGAAGAGTTTAACTTTCTAATTTCTTATCCTAATAAAAAAAAAATTTCATTTGAATATCATAACAGATGCTCAGAATATCATCCCAGATATTTGGTATTCCCAAGGGGAGCAGACTGTCACTCTAACTGAAAGTTTGGCACATAAAACTCAGTAAAAATAAAAAAAATTAAAAAATCAGAATCTAAGTGTAGGCAGGAAAAGGCAAAGGGACAGGAAAAAGAAAACTCAGCAATTAAAACATCCAATAATTCATTAATTAAAAAAAATAAAAAATTAAAGAAAATAAAAGCAAAACAGAACACTACTTTTTATCTCAGAAGTCTAAATTGTTGAAGCAAAGGTCTGTGTATAAACTGTGAAGGTAACTTCATTACCACAATCTTCTTGATGCAATATAACATTTTGTCTTGAGTTTTCCTTAACATTATTGAACAGCACTGATTAAAGTAATGCTTTACAGAGTCTTAAAAGATAGTGGACAAATTTTCTTGATATTTCTAGGGATTTAAAAATAAAGTACTTATTAATATATGTGAAGCTCCTCTTCAAGGCTATATGTCTAACTTTTCCTTTCCATATTACGTAGGATGTTCCAAAAGTAATGCCTCCTATTTATTTCTGTGGAAACTACAACAGATACAGTGAGCACAGTGTCACGGTTGACACACAGTTAACGGTTAACAAAGTGATGGAGAGAGTTCTCACCTAAAAAGCACTAGTTTTCAAAACAGTCACCAACATTAGCTGATTTGTGCAAATGAGTTTGTAAAAATGTTCTTTATCTAGAGGTGCGATAGCTACACATGACCATCCAGAGCATGGCTTATCTTTCACACTGCTGTCGCCTCTGCTGAAACACATCACCCACTGCCTCACTGTGCTCATTTCCACTCTTTGGTCTTCATAAGCATTCAGCAAGGATTGATGAACGTCAGTGGGTGCCATTTTTTTCTGCAGAGGAATTCAGTGACACATTTTTGCTCCATGTGCACTTCCATGTCAGACTCTGTTCTGTCAGACTGCCCTTTGCTGACATCCATGGCACAGCAACAAAATGCAATGGAATACGGGTGACAAAGTTCAGCTTTTACCACCATACCACCAATACCACCAATATCTGCCTCTGATGCTGTGGGCCAACATCATAAAATAGGAAGCATTACTTTTGGAGCAGACCTAGTTGTTTTTTTTTTTCTTAATCCTTGAAAGTGATGCACAGAAAATTTTAGTAGAACAGACAGGTTTAAGCTTTTAAGTATATTCTTGCTATTCAAGTTACTTGACTCATCACTTTCTGATGATGAACCCTACACTATAAATCTTTCTGTTAAATTATGCTAACATATCATACATACAATCAGTAGATAAAATGACCATGGTAATAAATACCAAAGCTACATATACCCCATATATATTGACTGTAAGTTATCACTTCCCAAAAAGAAGATGCCCCTTTTAAAAATCTATGATTAAAATGCTCTGTAGAGACTATTTCCAAGGCTATTTTAGTTTGACAAGTTCAAACGCTTAATATAACTGTCAGGTCACAGGAGAAAAACTTACCATAACACGTTTTCTTGTCTAAAGAAAGTTTCATCAGATGTGGACATGCACATGCAGCACTTCTGTTATGATTGATCAGACACATGTGAGAACACGGACCTCTGCCCTCATTAGCAGCACATGGATTTGAAGCTAAAATTGTATAATGAAATACACAAAATATAAATACAACCTTCAGAACTAGTCATCTTTCTTGCAACACCGCATTTCTTTTCATTATCTTATGACTATCACTGTAGTTATCCTAATTTGCTTCACTTGATTTTCACTGGAAACAAATGACAAGATTCCATAAGAAGTTTTAATTCATTAACAGTTCAACTTTTTTAACAAGAATTTTGCTATCACAACTCTAAAAAACACTTTATTCACCTATATCTGAAGGAAAACAATAAAGATAAATAAACATTTATGGGAAATGCAATCAGATATCAAGATGTACATCCCAATACTAAAAACACCTTGTAGCTACTTAAGGTCTAATCTTTATGACTGACCCCTCCTTCAAATTTCTCACTGAAATGTATAGCTGTTTAACATTTAAAAAGCTAACTGCTCAAAGTGTGATTATTGTAATATTTACATAATTTGATGATGTTATTCACTATTGTATCTCTTTCTCTTGGTAGACCAGAGAGAGCAAAAGCCTTATTCAGAATTTTCTTTAACATTCCTTGTTAAGGACAGTCAAGAGGTAAATGAAACCTGCAACTGTACTTAGTTAGTTGCTGCTTCTAAAATTACAGAAAGCTATATTAGAATCTTCTGCCAACTCAGCAATAATTGCTAGTGATGCAATTTTTGTGACATTAAAATTTGATTGCAAAAGGTCCTACTTTAACTACCATGCTCTTAACGTTGTCTCAGTAGCTAGTGTAAGGTACATCTTCTGTCAGATCTTTGTAAGATAGTTAGAAAGTTCGAATATTCTGTTTGAAGAATCACTAAGACTACGGTGCATGAACTTTAATATCTTTTCTCAGACAAATAATAAAATAGACAGATTTTTTAATTTATGCCACCACCAAAACTATCATTGTAACTTCATGATGCCGGGGGATTTTTATTTATTTATTTTTCCATAGAATCATCGAATAGCTTGAGTTAAAAAGGCCTACAATGCTCATCCAGTTCCAACCCCCTGCTATGTGCAGGGTCACCAACCAGCAGACCAGGCTGCCCAGAGCCACATCCAGCCTGGCCTTGAATGCCTGCAGGGATGGAGCATCCACAGCCCCCTTGGGCAACCTGCTCCTGTGTGTTACCACCCTCTGTGTGAAAAACTTCCTCCTGTCATCTTACCTAAAACTCTCATCTTAGTTTAAAACCATACACCCTTGTCCTATTGCTATCCACCCTTGTAAACAGTCATACCTTCTCCTATTTCTTCAAATACCGCAAGGCCACAATGAGCTCCCCCTGGAGTCTTCTCTTCATGCTAAACAATCCCAGTTCCCTCAACCTTTCCACATAGGAGAGGTGCCCCAGCACCTTTGCATTTGCTTTGTGTCATAAAGTGGTCCTTTTAAGTAAGAAATTAATTTTGCAGTCTATTCATACCATTAAAATGTAAGCAACTGTACACTCCTAATCAGGAGGCATGGAATAAAAAAAACACATTGGTATAATGAAGACATAAGCAGCACTGAAGTGTCAAGCCAGGTCTGTGAAGTGAATTTCAGTGAATTCAATGCTCCCCTTTTGATTTGATCCACTTACTACACCAGTGAAAAACCTAATATGAAAAGATAATTTGAAATGCATAATTATTTTTACTTTGTTCAAAGGAAAAAAATCTTTCCTAAGAGTCGTTTTTATTTCAAGCAACTTTATGCCATTCTCCTCTAAACAAGATGTGCTGAAATTGCTTTTAAGAGCATAAAGCGAAATGACTGGGGACAATGCTCAGAGAAAGTAGTGAAACTACTCTTGTAATCCTCATTCATTACTGCACACATACAGTTCCATAGTGCTCCTATAGAGACATTTCAAACATGAATGGGAAAAAGCAGTATTTTTTCCTATTTCCAAAAATGAAAAGAAAAACAACAACAAAAAAGCAACACAGAAAATTAGCACTGATGAAAAGGGAAGTGAAAAGAACGGGCTTGTCAAGTCAAATTTCTAATTAACAAAATCAATTAGTTTGGAATATATTTCTTTAATTCTGCACCAGCCAACAATACAATAATTACCTAACAAGACTGATTCTTGAATTTCCTTGGGAAATAGCTCACACTCAAACACTAAAATCAGATGGCAAACTAAAACTAGCCTCACTAAACCATTTGCCTCTCTCATCAAGGCATGCTTTCTTAGATTGATCTACATCACTTGAATCCTTTAATTACTTGTCTGACCAGAACTACAGGAGGAATGAAATTCTCAAAGCCTCAGATTAATGGACTCCTTAAATTCTATCCAATTATTTTTATTATTCTATCATAAAGCCACAATCTTGTACACTTCTATGACAAGTTTCTTATCATCACTAGCAGCTTTCTCCCAGCCTTTTCCATTTCTCCTCCTGTTCCAAAGCTTAGTGGGGGGGAGGGGGGAAGGACATCTTACATCCTCTCTTTAATCACTTCTGCATTTCTGACAGGACAGCTGGGTCAACCAGCATAAAAACATTTAGATTTAGTAATGAGTTAATAGCTCCCTTGACTGCTAATGAACTATAAATTCCCTTTTATCTTTATGTCATGACTATATTTGTCTTTTCCAAAAATTTTAATATAAAGATTTTTAATTTATCATCACCATTGTTTCTCTTGTAACTATAGCAATTATGTGGAAAAAATTGGGGCTGTGAAGTGGAACAGGGGTGAAGGAACTCATATTTTACAAATGTGAACCTAAAAAAAATAAATTGAAATTATGAAGGTTCCACAAGCCCTTCAGGATTAAAGTTAATGGTTAATGGGCTATTCACATTAATAAATCATCTGTCTCAGGAAATAACTAATCAAAATCGAGATTTAGGGTTTTGACAATATTGTAAAGTATGTCATAAAAATACATATTGTAAAAGATCTCAGGAGAGCTGCTCTTCAAGAATGCCATTTAAATAGAATACCATACAGGATAAAAATAAAAAGGAATACTAGTTATTGATCATCAAATCACTTAGGTTGGAAAAGAACTTAAAGTCCAACTATCCAAGATCACTAAATTCAACTACTATCCAATTGGCAGAATTATGGTTAAAGTGTTCTAACAGTCTGTGTACTATTAGTCCACACCAAAATTTATGTATTTTATACTGTATGTCACCACAATCTAAAAATGATGTATACCAGCACAGTTATGTATTCCTTTCATGTTCATACTGCTTTCTCTGAGTAACTGCTAAGTCCATTCTTTACTTTTTAATAAAAATTAATTCTCTTGAAGGCAAACAGGTGTACAGTAGGCTCAGCTACCAAAACTTTCTCTTTAATTTCCCTCTGCTAGCTCTGATCCTTCCTTCTAATTCTATTGCAAATAACCATATAGCCAATCCTTACTTCCCTTCTCCACGCCACCTAGGATTTCACAGGCTTCCATCACACAGAAGCCTATCTATAAGCTCTATTTTGAGAAGCAGCATTTTACCTGTCTTCATGCAAAAATCTTTCCCACACTCTCAATCAGTCTGTCAAGAATTCTCAGAATCTCTCATATGACCTGCTTGAAGTATTTAAGATGTGGGAGTGCTATGGATTTATAGAGCATCACAGTGCACTATTTGTGGTTCTTTACTCCCTTACTAATCCTTTTCACCAAACTATTATTTTCCTTTTGATGACTGCAATGCACAGAACTGCATTTTGCATCCAACTGGACAGCCTTTTGCATTATTTAATTGCTTTACACTTCTGGTTGCTTACCAATCTAGTCCTCTTACAGTACTGCACACAGTTATATGTCACTCTTCATATGTCTTTTTGTCTGCTGTCTAAATCATTATTTAAACAAAACAGTTATTTTTTCTTGACCATTAACCCTTAAATAGCTCCAGATGTTCTACTACCAGTTGACAACCGACAGATTACCCTGACAGCCTATGAATATGCATTCACTGTGGACCAACTTATCCTCCATATTAGCCTCTAATTGAAGACTTACCTCTCTGGTAACATGTTTCAGCTAGATTTTTTTTTTTTATTTTTTTTTTTACCCTTCTACTTGAAAGACACACAGAATCATAGAATTGCTCTGCTTAGAAAGATTATCAAGATTAAAGATTATCAAGTCCAACTGCAGAACATGACTAAGTACGTGAGTAAATTCTTCCTATACTTTCAAATATATGCACTTTACTTAAATCAAAATGATACTTCTAAATTGCTGACAGTCTACTTTCTATCTTATTTAACACCAGTTATAGATCTAAGCCTCTGTTCACTGTCAATACTTCTTGTAACATTGCTTTTCAGTAGTCCAGGGATCCTTCCGCTGTACTTGGTCAAGTTAAAATGTATCCAATTAATGCTTGTATCCAATTAATTCAGCATTAGTCATTAGAATTTGCAAGCTAAGAACTGATCAGAAAATGCATTACTTCTAAAATACATGTTTTTTGCCTAAATTAATTATTTTAAATTCACATTTAATTGCTGAAAGAAATTAGCATACCACAGAATATGTTCATATCATTTATACATTTGCCATGAAGCAGAATAGACAACAAGAAATGCGAGTAGCTTTAAGTTGGCTAGGTTCTTTGTGATGCTATACTACATAAATTATGATAGATTTACGGCAGTTCTCAAGCGCTTGTTAACAGATCTCTATGTTACTCCTTCCTCCCACCCATACCCAGCTTAGCCAACCAAGAGATTGGGTTTCATTTAAAGCTAAATGAAAATCAGGCTGTTCACATTTACAAGTAAAAATTTCACATTTCCCTTTCAAACAGAAGTCTGCAAGAAAGCTGGCAGCTACAGGAGAGTACACAGTTTGAGATGAAAGAGTGCAACAAAAAAAGAAGCCAAACATGAAAAGAGAAAACTAAAATTAATGATACTAGCTTAACATCAGGAACGCAAAGTACATGACGTGCCTGACTTTCAACAAGCATACTGATATACTAAGCAGATAAGAAACGCAGATGTGAAGGAATAGAAAACTGTGTAATAACAGGGCACAAACCATAAAGAAAAACCCAAAAGCAGTGGTATTTTTAGGCAGTGGCTGCTGTGCGTTAGAATAAACCTCACAAAAATTAGAAATTTACTGTTAAAATAATATAAAAGGGAGGGATTCTCTCCATTTTGGAATTCTAATCTGCATGCAATCTTGTTTCATTTACTGTATGTTGCTATAAATTCAGAAGACTAATTAAGATAGAATCCAGTAACATAACAATATTCCTCTAGCTGTAATAAAATTTCACTTAACATCCAGTGGATGTGTAGAAAAAAATTGCTTCTATTGAAAGATCATTATTTAAATCATACTCCACAGGCCAATAATAAATCGGAATATGGTGTACTCTAAATCATAAAATAAAATCTGCAGCTACATAACTTGTTATTTCTTGATACTGTAAAATTACAGTTTAAAACTTCTACAGCTCATACCTTTGCTTAGGGCAAGATATCAGTGACTATGGAATGCTGAATAGCATCACCCTAGGTATCTAAAGTCTCCCCCCTAAAGTCAGATAATCTCCCAAGACGTTGCCTGGCCCCAGTCCCAGCAGAAAATACCTGTGTTTGTTTTTTTGTTTTTTTTTTTACCTTACAGAAAGAAAAGGCTAAAAGAAACTCTTCTGTTACCACGAAAACACTGAATATAGGACACAGGTCCTCAGACACCAAAGTGTAGAAAGTGACTAATTAAAAAGCATAGCAAAAACCCAGCAATTTCAAGTGATACACAGGTGAATGCTCCTTAAAAATGTATCTTAATATACTCAGTAAAACATTCTAAGAAACTGATGCAAGTTTCATATGAGTTTTTATTGCTACCAACTTTCTGGAACGAGTATTGAAATTTATCCAGAGACCACACAACATTCTGTGACTACTTGCCTTCACCCTCCCGTGGTATTTTTCCTTCCCTATATTTACATGGAAATTAATCATAGAACGGCTTGGGTTGGAAAGGACCTCAAGAATCATCAAGATCCAACCCCTCTGCCACACGTAGGGCCATCAACTTCCATATCTAACACTAGACAAGGCTGCCAAGGGCCCCATCCAACCTGGCCTTGAACACCTCCAAGGAGAAGGCATCCACAATTCGAGTCACTATCCTTTTAAAAATTCAGATAGTATATTTACTAATAAAAGTTACATACACAGTTTACTTCACAGAAAAATTCACCTTCCCTTAGAAGCATAGGACAGCCAACAGATGTTTGCTTTTATTAGATCAACTCCTTCAGTTTAAAACAATATTAACTTGGAAACTTTTAAATCATATATTGCTCTTCATTTTTATCAGATCAAGAACAAGATTCCAAATGGGCCATAATTACAGACAGCAATCTCAATCTCACACTGTCTCAAGTTTGAATAAAGATTCCTTGAGCACCCAAGTAAGACCCATGCTGAAAATAACATTTAAGTAAAAATAAACAGTTAAAGGCAAATCAATATGCATATATTGTGATATGTATATTATTTTTTCCCTCTCATGAATAACAGTTGTTCAAATGTCACCTTGAGGTTGACGACTTGGGTGATATATCTGAAGATCGAAGGGCTGAGCACTTGTTTTTTGTATAACGCTGACATTCTGGCCAGTCCATTTATTGGCTTTTGCAAGCGTATTGGTCCGCCAATCTGTCCAATATACTTCGCTCCCATACAAAGAAACAGCAAAGGGGTGAGAAAGATATTCATGACCCCGTATAATCTCTATCATGCCGGTTCCATCATATAATGCAGAATAAATGGCATCTGATCTACAAGATAAAGCCAAACTTCAGATTATATGAAAATAAAAGACACCACAGAACCATCATGACACCATGGAGCAAGATGTTTTAAGACCTTGCCCTTACACTGGTAAGACCAAAAAGAAGTTTAGAGAGCAAACATCAGCTTCAGGCTTGATTTAGTTCATCTTAATTTTCTAACTAGGATGTGAAATGTTTTGCCTGTGCAGTGCTTTTAAAAGTCAAATTTAATTTCACAATGTGAAAATGCAGCAGGGAAGTTTCCATTCAGATGAACCTAAGGGAAAGAAACATTGAATTGCTTAGGTCTTCTGTGTATTGGTGTCAGGGAACACTAACAGCCAACTATTTTTTTTAAGTCACAGGAAACCAGGGGCCAGGAATACAGCTGGCAGGGCAGAAGACTCACTATCCAGGCCACATTCCACTGCCCCAGAGTAAGGGAAACAGAACAAGACCCAGTGGTATCAATCAGATTCAGCCAACAGTCCAGTTTGTCAGACATATTTCTGGTGATGAGACAGGAAAGGAAGTCAGTTGTGGGTTAAGGTCTGGATAAACAGGGTCTGCCAACAGGCAGTGCTGTGGTTAGGCTGAAGTGGGCACATGGGTACAAGCAGGACATGCAGAGGTAGTTCCTGGAAAGTCTGGCCATGGCCATTATGATCTGCTAATGCACTCAGGGCCCTGACTGTAGGTAATTTGAAGACCCTTTTTTTTTTCCTCAGGAAAAGAGGTGGAATTTCTCATAGAACCTTTCGTAATTAAACCCAATGTATTCATCCACTAGTTATGAAATGTACTTCCACAAAGCCATATATTGACAAAATCTCATAGTCAAAAACTATCCACCAAAAACTGCAGAGGACAAATAACTGAAACAGAAATTATTTATAATAGCAATGCAATGAAAGAAATGCACATAAGATCCATTTGCACACAAGACTCTTTATGTACATATAGCACATAGCCATATTGCACTTACAATGTAGTTCACATTTCTACATCTAAGAATGAGGATTTATAAAGTAGATAACCAAGAATACTGTTATTACTTTACCTGGCATCTGTCCATACTATTCTTTTTTCAAAGTGATCCACTGTAAGGCCGTTAGGCCAGGCTCCAGTATCCATATCTTTATATATGATCTTTCTTTCTGCTCCGCTCATAGAAGCAGATTCAATGCGAGGAAAATTTGCATCCCAGTCTGTCCAAAATAGAATTCTAGTGAGAGGAAAATAAAACAGATATAATAACATATTTGAAGTATGTGAGAGAATTTTAAATGGTTTAACAAACAAATAAATAAATAGGAAAGAAGATGCAATTATATTTTTTAAATTAAATGAAAACAACATTCTATTTAGTGCTTTTGAACAGCAGTACACACTACATGTTGCACAAGGGCACAAAATGGGCCAGTTACCACCATCCACATTGAAAAAATAAAAAATCAAAGGAAAAAATATCACACAATGAGAGAAAGTATTTTGTAAACAAATAGTATCTTTTGATTTACCCTTTCTTAACACTTATGGTACCCACACTACATTGTAACAGCTGGTATTTCACTTATATGCTTTCAAAAATTACAAACAAGTTAAGATATTATAATTCACAAAAACGGTAATAAAGCAATCTTGCATTTAAACCTCTATATTTAAAATATATTTAAAATATTTAATCATTTTACAATTACCCATATCTGGGATCCAAAGCAATAGCTCTTGGATGTTCCATAGCTCCTGCTATTAACGTTGTTCGCAAAGTACCATCTAGCTTTGCAACTTCTATTTGGTCCAGATTGCTGTCTATCCAGTATATGTTTCCTGCAATCCAGTCTACAGTAAGACCTTCAGGTGTGGCCAGACCATGTTGTACTACCACCTCAATGGCACTTACACCTCAAAAAGAGAGAGAGAGTCTTAAAAAAAACCTAATATAGAGTCTAATAAAGTGTACATAGACATACAAGTGTATCATACGCTCTTGGAGTAAATCCTCAATTCATCTGATGGATATCCATAAGCTTTCATTCCACATGACATTTTGTCTTTGCTAAAGTAACAGACTACTGTAAATAACCATACTGCTTGCACTGCATAAATAAACTTCATTCTATAGAAATAGAGAAGTTTTATTCCTTGATGGTTTACTAAGTAAAGCCCTAAAAATTCCAATGAAGGAACAATCTCACATGGAGTCCCACTGCTGACATACCCATGCCCTGTTATTAGGGACCAATTTTGCACTGTCTGTGAAGGATGTGCTCATGCTCTGTTCTCTAATGAAAATAACAGACAAAACTTATGCAGATGTACTTTCATTTTTAATTCAATCAAGCAAAAAGGAGGAAAAAGATTTTGCTCTCAATAACAATTCAGATGTTCAGTATTCTGTAACTGCGGTTGTCTTTACTCTTAAGAAATTAAAGATTAAATCCATACCTCCAGTATCAGAAAGCTTGCCTCTGTAAATTTTGTCCTCCACCACATCTGTCCAGTACAGTAAGCTCTGACTGAAATGAAAATCAAGTGCTATTGTATTTCTTAAACCAGGAACTAAAAGGCTGTAGTCACGTTTGTGAAGATCAATTTTTCTGATCTCATGTCGAATAGAAAAAATTATGAAAGCTTCAAATGGATCTGGAAGCAGAAGATTACATGTTTCAAAAGAATAATAAAGAAAAAATTGTTATACATTGCTATAAATGACAAGTGGAATAAGAACAACAGAGTATTAAGGCAATTAACTTCCTGATGGAGTGTCTTTCAAATTTATATTTTAGTCCCATAAACATCTCACTTTTCTACTATATCTAACATTATATTTCATCTGTACAAGAGATACCAAACATTGCAATTGGGAATATCACACTCAACTACTGAAATATGTTTTATAGCTACACCACAAATTGTTCCATAACTAGACCTTGTAAGTCTCAAGTTATAAAATAAACTATTTTCTCAGAAGACTTAGAAAAAAATATTATTTTATATCATTCAAAAAGAAAATTAATTGGGAATAAAAAGTACTGAAATAAATATACACAACCCTTTTTCATTTAAAACCGAAGTGAAGGAAATAAGCATTTTATACACTTACTGATACACCACACCAATTACCGCTGAACCAATTCTTTTTTTGCTATTCAAATGATGTTAAATTTGCTCCCATAAGCTTATATCCTTATACACATAAATATACATAAACAATTACTGTGTAGGTAAACCACATTATAAAATTGTTTTCTATTGTTTTTTTTTAATTGAGTTTATGTGAGGTGAAGATTTCAAGCTAATAGCTGTGTTAATAAAACAAACAACGAGAAAAAAGATTAGATCTTCTTTTCTTTCTCCTTTTCCTTTTTAATATCACAAGACAGTTGGAAATTCTAACAGAATGGATTCTAATAACAGCTAAAAGCAATTTAGAATAAAAAATCAGATCATTCTTTTTTTCCAAGTATGCATCCAGTAGCATAAAAGAATATATATATGCTTATATATATATACACACACATACGCAGTTGAGGTCTTAAAGCTTAGAATATATTTAAAGTCACTTTTTAAATGAAACCTGAACTGTGTGTTTTGGAGTTCACCTAAATTTGTAACTAAGTGTTGGCATATAGATACAGTATATAAACTCTAGAACTAAAAATTAGCAGAGGGCTAACTAATAATTTTCTTCTGAATTTTCTTTTTTCCTCCCATAAGAAGAATTACTGGTCACTGATCTAACACATTGTGCATTGTCTCCCAATTCAAGAGATTTCCAAACAAACACAGCTATAGTAAGAATTATTTTATACCATCTTGCATTACTGATGGCATTTGGCATTACTGGGGAGGGAACTAGTAGACAAAACTATAAGCCTTTATTTAACATTCACATAAAATCTCACAGAGACACAATGGATATTTTTAAGATCATAAATCACACAAATGAGATCAAAATTGGGATTCCTTGACTGGTTTACAAAATGCAATTGAAACAGTCAACAATTAATGTATTAGTTTCTATCCTTTGGAGTATTCACCATTCCTTTAAATGAAATAAACTAAAATTATTATTGACTGTAAAAGCACACGTCTTATTTGATACAGAATTATTTTCCTGCTGCTTTGATGGCATTAGGATATAGTCTTTATGGTTTATAAGGAACAGTACCACTTTTCTTTATATTAGCTGACATCTCCAGTCTCAGATCATATATTTAACATTAAATTGTCTGACAGAATCTGTAAAAATCAATTTGTAACTTTAGATTCTCACCAACAGCCAGTAAAAATTAAGCAGAAATATCTCCTGGGCCTAAGAAAAGCTAAACAGCCTTAGACTCAATTTTCTTACTTTTCAGCAAAGAGAGTATATTTTATTTGTACTGTATTTTTTCCCCCTCTTAGGTTTCAAATATTGGTAATTGCTGCTCGCTTTAGTGCTTGTTAGAAGCCTTCCTCTATAACATTATTAACAACTTTTTACAATTCTTTTAATCCTTTCATTCCTGTAACCCAGTAAGAATGTGTTTTCCGAATGTTCAAAAATGATAGTGAAAAAATAAATGTGACTGGTCAAGGGTCAAAAACATGAAAGCAATGCAATAAAATAAGAATTTGAATGGAGAACAACTACATTTTGGACATACAGGCCACAGTAACATGTCAGTGATGTGTGATCTGAGAGTCACACATCAGCATAGCTGAGTGATAGCTGAGCAAAATGTATAACCAATTTCATGTAGCAGCAATTATTTACATACTATAACAACAATTACTGTGACAAAGACTTTCTTTAAATGATGTTCCCCAGTGGGTTAATAGAAAGTTCTTTAAAATATTAAGAAAATTTCTCTTCAGCAAGGCATTCAATTTTAAACCATTTGTTAAGAGCTCATTAATGCAACATTCAGGATACAAAACTAAATTGTTTTTGTTTGTTGTTTCGGAAAAGAGAAATATTTCTACTACATGCAACGTGGACTTCATTACAACCGTTATGTAGCGCTAAAATGTTATACAAATTAGGTCAAGCAAGGTTGAAGCAGAAGAATTAGAATTTCCCATATTTTCTGAAATGCAGACAGTTAAGCTGACTGCTAGCTAGTAAATTATTCCAAGTGATTTGAAATGAGAAACTTAGGCTCTTATTTCTCACTCAGTGATTTACATTTTTTTCCTGTAATTCACCTGAGGAAATGCTGAGTATCTGTAAAAAATGAGGAAAATCTTAATTATAAAACCTGTTCAATTATGAGATATCCAAATAAATTGTAAAATAGTTTTGAAGACATTTTGACTCAGTGTGAATAAGATAATATCAAGAAATAAGTACATAACAGTCCTAAAGTGATACTTTGAACATCTATGTTATTTTCAACTTCATGCAGGAAAGTACTAATGTTACGACAGTATCCATTTCACTCACATTCACACTGAGCTTAATAGACACCCCTAACAGTTTCTGAGATGTACTTCTGAACAAAGTACTGAAAAATGAAGGGAATGCATTCTCCTTTGCTGCTCTGGCTTATGTTCTATTTCTTCTGGTTAGTGAACTGAACTGGTTTATCAACAACAAAATCTAGTACCGAAATATTATAGGTTAAAAAATGGCTTATTCTGTGAGTACTAACTGAAAGAAGATAATTTCTTGTGTGAGTGCATATATTTTCAATTAACATTTTGAACTCTGAATTAAAAGTTTGCTATGACCTACAGCTAATACAGGCTAACAGTAAGTTTAGGTAACACCTGAACCAAAAGTCAGCACACACTCCAATACATGGAAAGATGTGAAATCACCAGCAGGAGGCTGATCACTAGTGGAACTGTACTTCCATACATGGACTTCATAGTCTGGGTAACTCAGGAGAGAGTCCCAAAGAAATGAAAACAAATATTATGGAAGTTGGGAAAGGTTCTGGAGATGCACAGAGAGAACTGTCAATAGATACCCAAGGTCCAGTAGTGCCCAAAGGGAGCAACTTCATGACGATCTAAGCAAAGTCTATATTCAAATTAAAAGTGAGATGAAAAAAACACCCACTCACACTAAATTTATATCTAATTGATGTCTGGAAGAGTGAAAGTCAACTCAGTTTCAGCTTACCAGTACTAATGCAATTTTCTCCATCCTTACTGAGCTTCCAGCCTTCATAACATGAGCATTTCACATTATTTTTGTGCTGCTCACATACTTGACTACATTTAAGGTGCTTTGTGCAATAATCCATAATTTCACAAGTTTTGTTGTCTACACTGAGATTGAATCCTGCAGGGCATGAGCACACAATTCTTCCTCCAGGAACTACAGAACATTGATGACTACATCCACCATTATTAAGCGAACATTCATCTGAAAGAACGTGGAGAAATAAGGGCGTTAAGGGCTGCAACGATTGTCCGTTATACTGCAAACTTCTGAAAGACAAAAAGTCTACTAAATGCAGGAAAAGCTCCTAAGAAGAGTAAACAATTTTAAATCTGCTAAACAGCTTATTGAATTTATTTTAAAACTACAGAATTTCTAAGTCCTTAGCATGGTATCTTTACTACAAATTTTCAAAACTTTAGCATGGCAGATATAAAATACATGTATATATTTTCCCAGACTTTCATGTATATTTCACTGACTTAAGCAGTATCCATAAAGAGTTAGCCCAAAGACCATTTCAAACGAATATCCCAACTCCAGAAGTGACCAAGTGCTAAAGGTCGATGCACAGAGAATTAAGCACACAAATGGTTTCAGAACTACTTTCCTTGCCTCCAACTACTTGAACTTCTAAGTTTAGGAAGGCTTCAACAGTCAGTCTGATGTATCTAAATTGCAGGCAAGTCATTACTGAAGAAACATGTACAAGTAAGAATTAAAAATAATGGTAATAATAGTAGTAATAAAAAAATCAAGATATCCTTATCTGTGCTGTTACCTTCAAGGAGACATGTTAACTTCTAGACATACAAATACATTTCTTCACAATCACTTACATACAGGATTCTGTTAACCTAGCCTTTGTAATTTGAGAGAACTGCACATTAGTTTCAGTAATTTCATAGATATTATAGATCCCTATATTGTTTATCTCCAGGAAAAGAAAGACTTACGTAAGAAGCCATGTTTTCCCTTATTTGTAAAAAACAGAAAATTCATTCAATTAGAAAAACAGTATAATTTAAAAAAAAAAAACAACAAAAACAACAAAAATCTCACATAAGATACTGTTATAAAAGTTCCCTAAGGTTAACACGAGAACTTTTATTTGAAAGAAAGTATTATGACAGATAAGGAATCAGAAAAATGTGTCTAAAAGAAATACCACAAAGATCGCCTTCATCAGATCCATCAGGACAATCTCTTCTCCCATTGCAGAGCTTCTCAGGCTGTAGGCAGATGGAGGTATCATTAGCACAAGGGTATTTTGGTGGTCCACACATATAGCCCTCGCAATTATCCTCATCAGACTGATCCTCACAATCAATATCGCCATCACATAGCCACGCTTTGCTAATGCATCTCCCTTGGAGAAAAGAGACAATAAACACAGGAAATCAGACTGGAAGTAAGCTTTAGAAAAAGCCTTCAGTAACATCATAAAGAAAATTACTCTTTTGGTACTACACTTTTGCATTAATAATACTTTCCTCTTGGATGAGCAGAAGGAAACCAACTTGTACTTAGAATCTGAGGTATAACCCACACTGGTGTTGACATCCCAATTTTCTAAATAATAATAAACCTATTTTTTTTCCTATGCTGAGCAGAACTACATACAGGTAGAATACATCCTCATAATTTCAGTTAGGTATTCCAAATCACGCCAATTATTTTCTATTTTTAACTTCATCTTTTCTTCCTCTCTCTTCTTTTATCTTCTACTCCATCTGCCTTCAACAGGAGCAGTGTTTCACATTCTGTTAATGTGAGCTTAGGAAACAAAACCTTTTTCAGAAGCATAAACAATAAATACTCAGAACATGTCAAAGAAATAATCCTTTTTTACATGGAATAACTATAATAAATGAAACTTCTTCCAAGGCTTCAATTTTACCAAAGCAGTTCTCTGATTATTTTCTTCACTCTTGATAAGGTAAAAAAAAGAAATAAAAATGCACTTTTGTGGTGACCACCAGCATTTGGAAATGTAAAGCTGTCTCTTAAGAGAAAGTGGTTATGACATTTAAAAGCACAGGGGTATTAAACTAGAATCATCAAAGGCAGGGATTGTAATAGGTGAAGAATAATAGATTGCAAAGCTACTGCTTAACAGTGTGTGCATACACATGTTTTTTATGAACATATCTCAAACTGCATTTTGAACTCTCAAGTAGAAGAGAAGCAACATGGACTTATCCCTCCAATGAATAAGGAGACCTTGCACTATGCTTCTACATACAAACTGCTTATTTATAGATGTCTATCAGGAACAAGAAAGGTGATCCAGGAAAGATCCAGCAAGAGCAATGTCTGTGGATGCCCAAAGACTGGTTCATGATGCCCAAGACTTAACTGCAGGGCTGGTATCTGCAAACTGTTGCACAGCATGAACTGATGTGTCTTCCTGTTCAGCCTTCCCAGTTCAGATGAAATCTTCCCAGCAAGAAACCAAGACTGAGTATGACTTTGTGGGGCCAGTAAGCATGACAGTGTGGAATAAATAACTGGGATAAAACTTGAATCTTACTGGTTATTAAATGCATCCCAGTACCTAAAATACTACAGGCTATCAGTTAGTCAATGTCACAGAGATTCTGTAAAGATGCCCCACAAAATGTAGCATCCCTAGCTGCAGTTCTACTGTCTTCCACAGCAATGTAGTAGATTTTAATTTCTTACAGTGGAATTATTTTCTAGTTAGCCTAAGATTAACAAAATAGTTTGCATTTGTTATTTTGCCTTCTTCTAATGGGAAAGGCGCCATCCTCCACAGAGAATGACAACTGGATACAAATACAGTGAACCAAGAACAACAACAACAAAAAAATATGCTCCTGTAAAAGTGATGCTGTTGTTCACTTTCAATGAACAACAGTAAGAACTGAAATTTCATTATTATATGGCAGTGAATGTTTCAAACAGCAGAAGATAATTTTACCAGTGCAAAATCATATGGAAACATAAACAGGAAGAAATGTTGTTTAGAATCAGCAGTACTCCCCTTTCTCCTATAATAGTCAGGCCCAAATACCCTAGACTGCAAAGATAAGAATGAACAGACACAGGAAAACAAAGCTGTATGTATTACAAGTACACTGCTTATTCCCACATGCAATCAGAAGTGTTTCATAAAAGTGTCTATATTAATTATCTTGAAGTGAATATTGATTTCACGTATTATAACATAGCAGTAAAGTGAGAGCTACTGGAAAACATCAATGTCAAGCGAACTAGATGGGTCCCAAAGTAAACTGATGTAGCTATCAATAGAGCTCTTAATCTGTTTTTTTTTTTAATCTTTTATACATACAAATATTTATGGAGTAAATCAGTTTTCCTGCATTCCCCTTACTCTAATGAAGATATATGTTATAATAAAAAATCCATCTTTCTCTATGATAGCTGAGACATGCTCTTAAGTAGAATATACTCACAAGATATAAATCTTAAACAAAATACAGAAGAGATGGACTTAATGAAATATTATGACTCTCCTGAAATCATTACTTCAAATACACTCAACTGCTTTTGCTTTAATTCCCCTTACTGAAGCTTACACTTCTGGTTTCCAAAAGCCTTTACAGTAAATTTGAGCACTAATTAAGTGCTCAACAGACACCTTTTATTTTCCATAACTCTTACATAACCCTGAAGAATTCACTGTAAAGCAGTATATCAGAAGATCTGAACAAAATTTACATGGAAGAGTTTGATTCAAATGCTTCTTTTCTATTTCCTACAAATATGAGCAAGTACAATAGAGAATTAACTTTTATTTTATTTTTATTATCTTTTTTTAAACCACTGAGCTCAAGAAGTTTTTGGACTGATGATTTATTAAATTTCAGGAAACCCACTTTGATGAGAGCTGTCTGCATTCAGTCATCTTAGACTTGCTCCTGGCTGGTAAAACTGTAAGGTAGGTTTAACCTCACACACAAAAATATACATGTTCTAATCCAACACATTTAACAAAATGCCGCAGCTATGCCATTAAGCCAATTATCTTACTTGGTTTGGAGGAGAGGTAAGAGTTGAGTCTACATGCTATCTGCAAAGTAGGAAGTCTGAATAAAAAGGATGGATTTATGCAGTACATAAAATTAAGATGAGGTACATGCTCATAACAATTTTGGAGATCAGAATCTGAATTTAGAATAGTAACTTTAGCCTAATCTAATCTAGTCTAAGTTAATTTAGGAGTATCTCAATCTAATTTAAAAGCAGAAACGGGCTAGAAGCAACCCAACACTACTTATCTCAATCAAGTAGCTACTGTATCTCTTATCCTAGTGATGCTCAAAACTCTAACACATTATTTATCACATCATTGCAAACATCTGCAAATGACAAAAGATAAAAGAGATGAGATATCAACCTCAAATCTGCTAATGCAAGTTAATAGATCCGTAGAGCTTCGGCTGACACTGCTTATCAGTTTATGAACTGCACAGATTGCATGGGTACAGTGCAACCAACAAAAATACTTAAAAGTTTAAAAATCAATCAAGAATTAGATGTTTTCACTTAATTATAAAGAGGTGATTAAAGAGACTTGACAGATGTCTTTCAATATTCAAAAGCTTGTTATACTAGTGAAAAGATGAAGGCAAACAACGATGCTCGCCGCAACGATTCAGATGATGTTAGTAAAAGTTGATCCAACTGTGAGAGACTAATTACTGAAGGGCAATACAGAACACCCTGTATAGAATTTCTTAACAGCATGTCAGAATAGGAGCTGAATATTACAGATCTTAGAGGCTACCATTATCCTATATCGAAAAATCGCTTGCATTTGTAAATTGGACACCTCCAGTTAGGAATATTTAAGAGGAAATTAGCCAGTTTCTCATAGCTCCTATAATTCTCACAAATACAAGAAATTGGTTGCTATTATTTCTTTCAAATAACCTACAGTGTAAATGACATTCTGAAACCTGAAAGGATAATGGTAGAAACTGTTCCTCATAACACCATTACTTTTCATTACTCCCACCATCTGGAACGAAGTGGAGAACTCGTGAAATAAAAGATCTAATTCAGTTTCCTCTTCCAGTGCATTACCAACAGGTTTCCTCTGGAACTTCAGTTTTCCTCCCCTTTAGGGCCAGTGGAAGGAAAAAAATGAAGAGTTTTCTATGGAACTGTCAGAACTGATTGCTAACATGATAGTTCCACACAACTATCTAGTGTCTATATGGTGGTTTTCTATAGGTATGGTAGAGGGAGGATGGTTGGACTAGATGATCTTATAGGTCCTTTCCAACCTTGTGATTCTATGATTCTATGAATGATTGTGATCCTTTAAATGAAAGCTTTGAGTCTTAGAATTCATCCAATGCTAGATGAAAGATTTTTCTTTTTTTTTTTTTTCCCTGCATTTATATAAAGCAGCCAGAGAATTCACATTTCATCCTCCATACTACCAAGTGACGGGGACGCTGCACTACCTGCACACGGCTATAAACCTGAGTAAATATATAGCAAAGAAAAACACTTGGAGAACTCTTCACCACCTGGATTCCAGGAAAAAGACAGTGCACTTCAGAAGTGCATTTCCTGTTTCAGGTTTCTGGCGGTATATTTTAGGGAAAAGTCTGTTCTATTAGGAAAGCGAAATCTCTTTTCATTTATTGATGGTATTTCATTTAAAAACAACTTGTTTTATATCTACTTTCAGAGACTGCAGGAATGCACTTTCAGATTTTGTCTAGAAAAAAGTTTTTATCTTATACTTCTTTATTTGGACACAGTTACTTCTGTAAGCTTGAAATCCAGTTATCAGCAAGCAATCAAGTAGTTCACCACATTAATAATGAATTCAGTTCATACACATTCCCAAATACTTTTAGACATAGTTTACATAACTGGATCTCAGCACTTCACGTGCGTAGTTATAACACAGACAGATATTAGAATATGTTCTCTTTTCCACTAATAATTTCAGGTAAAGTTACTACCTATTACATACATCCCCTGCTGTAAATTTTGTTTTTATAAGATGTTTTACCCTCAATATTTCATTGAAATTTGAAACAAAATTTAAGAAATAATACACTTATGACCTACATTCATTTCATGTTCCATCTAAGCATGACTTTGAAAAATCCTAATGCAAATGTTAGTTAAGTCACATTCTTTCCCAATTTTTTAATGAAGCACTGTAACAAGATTAGATTTTAAGCTTTCTCTGAGAACACATTTTTTCCTCTCAAAATAGAAGTTCAAATTTCCAATGCTGCAGTTCTAATTCTTTGAAGTCTACTAACTAATTACTTTATACCATTTCAAATTGCTTGTAGTGCCAAAGACAGAAAATGAAAGAAAATACCTGGACTTTGAAGTACTATTAAATGCTAAATTTCAGTATTTGTTTTGATGTACTGTTACAGAGAACAGTTTGAGTCTTACATAATTTCAAAAGCCTTCCATTTCATATTATAAGTCAGAAAATGGGTTAGAGTAGCATATTAATGTTTTACTCCCGGTGTAAATAACATCTCAAGTAGTAATGAACACTAAGATGAATATTCCTATTGCACACCTATCAGCAAACCACACACAGAGACACAGATGCAGTGTGAGTAAATGAGAGCATGATTTACAAAGACATACCTGTACTCACACAGGAGAACTTTGTCCTTTCATCACACAGCCGTATAGTTCCATTACAGCCTTTTTCATCACTACCATCTTCACAGTCCTTTTCTCCATCACAGCGCCACAGCTCAGGAACACAGTTCCCATCAGGACTGCACTGAAATTCCTTCCCATTGCATCGTCCAGGAGTGGGAGTTTCTTAGAAAAAATGGGAATTACACCAAAGAATATGCTTTGTGAGCTTTTTCCATGCAAAGTTTACAATTAATTAGAATTCTCTTTCTTAATCAAAGCCAAAACCAAAGTCTGCAGGAATAACTCAAATCCCACTGCCCCCTCCTGTCTCATCAATCCAAAAATCCTTCAGACAATCTCAAAGCATTTTCAAGACTATGGCCTTCTCAGTTTTCTTCTCTTTCCCAGACCAGCTGTTTATTACCACTGCATTTAGGAATCATAATACACCAACAGGAATAAAATGTGTTTAAAACACTGATAAAGTTAAACAATCCTGTTTATCCAAATAAAGAATTATTCTAATAAGTTTTGTAGCACTGCTTGTAACATTATGGTTTATTTTATCAGATGTTGCTTTGCTTTTTGCTTTCAGCATTCCATCTTAGAAAAAGCAATACTAAGCTCCTGGACAAGTGTACATAAACATAGCAGAGCAGGACACCTTAGGACTGATGATGACTGTAAAACACTTATTTCAGACACAGTGGCTCAAATCCCAGGAGGACACAGTACTGTATGAAAAGGTAGGTGAAGATTTTATGCTCTGACGTGGGAGTGAATTAAGAGGCAAATTAATAGTTCCAGATCAATTATTTTGGTAGAGATAAATATTAATACATTTTGTAAAAACAAAAAGTTAATGACTTTATTGTACTTTGTTAAAACATTCTTATGCTTCAACATCACAACCATGCTCTTGCCTCCCTTTCCTAACACCCTACATCAGGGGATAGAGAGCTCTCCTTTTCCCTAAGGAAAGCCTCCTTAAAACCTTCCATCTCTGCTCCACTCATTTGTCCTTCAGAATAGATTCCCAGGGGGTTTTATTAACTAACTCCCTGAAGAGCTGGAATTTGGTTGTCCTAAAATTAAGCTTAAGATGATGTTCAAAATCTGTATGACCGTCAGCAGCCTGGTGAAACTTAACACCAAAATTTATAGTATGATTATTGCAAGTTAGAGGCTAAGTCTTCACTGCCATCTGAAAAAAACCCACCGTGTATGTATTGTATGCCAACTATATATATCCCTGTGCGTGTCTCCTCTGAACTTCCTGGAACCTAATTCCCTTTCTTACATGCTGCTTGAACACTCACCCCCTGCTGGATTCATGAGCTATACTTATTTTCTATACCAAGCAATGCTTAAAAGCATTCTCTCTTTTGCCACTGACTGAAGTCTCCTGTATCTACAATATAATATTCTCTATATTTACAAGAGATGAAATGTGGGAGGAATAAGATAGCTAACCTTCCTTGGTGCAGTTTGTTCTGGTTTCGTCACTGTAATCTCCACAGTCATTGTCACCATCACATGCCCAATGGCTTGGGATACATCTGCCATTATAACACCTGAACTGATCAGCAGAACATGAGTGGATGCAGCCTACTTCATCACTTCCATCACCACAATCATCATCTGCAAATATTGATTTTAAAAGATACTTAATCTGAATAAATACACCAAGTGAAACAAGCTATTTCCAGGAAGGAAAATAACACACAGTAAATAAAACAGTATTTTTCTTAGCTTCCAACAGGTATACAGTGAAATTATTTCTAATACACAGATTCATCACCTATACTGAGTTGGAAGGATCACTAAGTCACACTATTGATTCTGAGTTGAACAAACCAATGGATCTCAGTTGCTCCACACACACCTTGCTATGTGTGGCCTTTTTCCATCTTCATAGCCCTCCCTTTGGACGCTGTCTAATAGCTTTATGTCCTTATACCACGGCACCCAAACTGCATGCAGTGTTGGAAATGAGGCCACACATTACAAAGCAGAAGGGACATTCCTTTCCCTTGCCTGGAGGCAGTGCTGGCCCTGAGGGTCCCCTGGTTACAGTCAAATCCTCTTGGCTCCAGAGCACACTGCTGGCTCAGATCCAACCTGCTGTCAGCTAAAACCCTGAGATTACTTTTCATACGGCTGCTCTCCAGCCTCTCATCCTCCACTTTGTTGTGCATACAGCCAGCATTGACCCCTCCCAGGTGCAGAATCTGGCACTTTCTCATGTTAACTCATGTGGGTGGTGACTATGTGGTCCTCTGGGCTGTTAGGATCTTTCTGTAAGGTCTAAATGTAAATGAACATATGGTTCCCTAACTCTACTAATAGCCTGCGTTGCTCTTTCATTTTTAGATAGTCTAAGATCATTACACTTACTCACACTTTGTCAAAATTACCAGTTGGCATTAGAAGGCTGTATATTTTCTTCATTTCTTTTCCTGCTTAAATATAGATAGCCACAAATTAAGCTGTTTTATTTTATCCTTAGTGATATCTTACTTTGTTCTAGTCATTACAACAATCTCATTGCAGTTCTGCTACTTTGACTGCGGTCACCAAGAGAAGGAAAAAAGCGCTACATAAGCACTATAGGGCTTCCTTACACAGAATTTCTGCACACTGTGATAATTTAGGGAATCTGCCCATATACAGCTAAAAATTTCTTTCGGCCTCAAAAAATCACAGTAATATCATATTCTGAGGTGAGAAAAGAACCAGTCCAATTTTGTTAAGACTGGCAAGACATCTCTCCCACGTCATAATGCTGGGAAAAACATTCCTGTGAATAGCTACTGAATACATTCCCTTTATGACAAAAGTAGTAATAACATCATAAGTCTTCCTAGACTTCCCATCTGACAAATGCCGTTTATTAAGTGGAATTTGCCCTCAAACAAGGTAGATACTTTGTCACTGGAACTGATTTGTTTCCTTAAAGCAGAAAATACATAAGCAATGTTGTTATCATTTATTTATTTTTTTTAAACAATTGAAGATTACATCATACTCTATTGTACTACTACATCACTCTGTATTCTACTCTATATTTGCAACCATCACCATATCCATGCCAGCATTTCTGACATAATCATTCAGTTTTGCTGCATTCTCCATTAGGTGAGTAACTAACAATTACTATTTATTTATTCTCTGAGCAGTTACAAATCAAACTGGTAATTTCAGTCACAAAAGAAAACAATAACAAAGCAATATCTTCCATGTTTTTTTCCAGATATTGAGCACTCGATACTTGCCTGAATCACAGAGCCATTTGCTGCTTATGCATCTTCCATTTTCACAAATAAATTGAGTTAGTGGCTCACATGTTGGGAATTCTGAAAAAGCATTCAAAACCAAAAACTATTTAATATATATAGTATGTATGTATGTGTATATATATATGCACACTATACATATATGCACACTATACATATAAATACATATATATATATATATATGTATATATATATATAGTCTTTAGTACCTTTCTTTCACTGTCTTGCATGCATGATTTAATCAAACCAAATACACTGTATGAAACATCTGTTTAAGAAACTCCAGAATGGAAGAAATAGTAAGAGAATGAAAAGAAATGATAGAAAGGCTTTTAACAGTAAATTAAGTTCAATATCTATCCTTTCTCAATGGAGATCAATGAAATGCATTCTTGTGTGTTATATGACATGGTCCTATACTGCCATCATACAAGGCTTGTCTCCACCATTAACTCAATAACTGATACAAGTGTTTTCAGCATTTTCATTTAGGTTAAAAAAGAAAAAAAAATGGTTCTCCAAATGCAATGGCTGCCATAAAAGACAGGAACTGGAAGACTACAAAAATCAGAAGATTAAGTACAAACCAAAGAACAGCCAGAGATAAAAGTTACTGCACAATGATGTAGTAAAATACAAAATCAAAATGTCAGTATTTACAGTCACTTCCTATGTGTTCTCCCATTAAGAAAAAAGAAGTAGAAAACTAAGATGTTATCATCCTTAGAGACTCATCCATTACTCTGTTACCACTTTGCTTTCACAATTGCCTAACATACTTCAACATTAAACAGCTTGATTTTTTTCCCCAACTTTTTCTTCTGAAATCAATGAGGAGGGTATGTGCATTGATGCCATTAAGATGTCAAACTGTTTGCATTATATAATTTGGAAAACGCAAGATCCACTTCACAAAACTTAGAAATTTACAGGAAATAATCTGGAAGTTTAACAATGTGAAAGGAGTAATGAGCAGCCTCAAATCTGATCTACATAGAGACCATCAAGGAAGTAAGGTGTTTCTCAGAAACCACCAGTTATCAAATGCAAACCATATATATATGTATGTACTTAGATATAGATATATTCCTTAGATCTTCCAGGGAAAGCTGAAAGTTTTTGTTTTTTTTTTCTTCTACTTTTAACTTTCCAGTATTTTTCTACAAATTTAACTATATTTAATTTTTTTTCTCATTTTTTTTTTTATCCCTCCCTGTCCCTAAGGCCACCCCAGCTCCCTTTGTCACACAAATGACACCTCCTGAAGCTGTTTCACAGCCATCCCTGCACTGCCTGGTAAACAACATAAGTGCCTCTTGAGCTCACAGTGAAGTTTCTCCACAGCGTGGACACCAGTCTTGTTTCCCTCTGCTATCCAGCTGTCTTGTAAAAGCTCTAATTCTTTGATACTTTCTTCACCCTTTTGTGATTGAGTGCAAATGGTATGGCAGATACCCAGATGGACACAAAAATGATCTTAAGCCTTGTTTCCTTTATGAAAGCAAGAGAAAAATAAGCACACTCTGCTCTCAATCCTTCTTCAGAAATGTCATGATTCTTAGCAAATGTGGTTGTATTTTAAGACAAAGTATGTTTAGTTACTGGCATCATTTTGTCCAGTACTGCTCACTGCAGCTATCTACTGATATAAGTATACATAAGTTCTTGAACCAGTATGGTTCAAGTTATTCATAGCTAAGAACTGCTGCACTTAAATATGATTTATAATGGTAACAAAAAGCAAACTACTGAATAAAAAAAAAAAACAACAAAAAAAACCCAAAAAACCACCAACAAACAACTGCATTTTAAACTCTTTCGCAGAATAATTCAGAGTAGTAAAGTAACGCTGATAGTTAGAATGCCTTTCGTTAGCTGTCAAATCACAAGAAATGATGAAAAATCAAATGTTTAACATATTTGTACAGCCACAGCACTCAAGAATAAAGGAACAAGATCCTCAAGTATGGAATAGACAAAGTTTGACAAAACTGGAAAACAGTGGGTGAAATCAATACTAATTAGATGATCTGGAGAAATATTCCAGATAAGCTGACAGAATATACCATATAAAACATGTGGAAAGAAATTACTAAGAGAACATTATGTTCTGTAAATTGATAAGCTGCCCAAGAATACTGGCTAATCACAGAAACTATCAGTATCAAGTGTCATCTCATATCATTACACAGACTGGAGTAATTTCAGAGACCGGAAAATACAGTGAGTCCAGTGAGAGTGAATAAGTAACATGAAACAAGCCAAGGGAATGCAGCTGAATACTCCACGAAACATATGAATATACATATATATATATATATATATATATATATATATATATATATATATATATATATATATATATATATATATACATATATATATATGTGTGTGTGTGTGTGTGTCTGTGTGCATGTGTGTGCATCTTGAAAATCCTTGAATGCAGCTATAAAGAATGTGAACTATGGCCTTAAAAAGTAATATCAAACTCAACAAATGGGTATTAACTGGTTGCTAGTCATGATGAACTCAAAATTAAACAGAATTCACTAAATGAGTCCTTCTTCCCTAAACTTTCTCATACCTGAAGTCCTTAAGATTTATCTTCATGGAGCACAGACTATCAGCCACGTTCATTTACACATTTACTCGCTATGTGTGTTTTTTCCTGTTTCCCACTGGAAAGGAATATTCACTCACCACAGGATGTCATTTCATCAGTTTGATCTCCACAGTCATCCTCCCTGTCACACAACCAAGATGTTGGAATACAGCGTCCATTCCCACAAGAAAACTGGTCAATCTGACATGTTCTTGCTGTCAAGACAAAACACTCCAAAAATGCAAGGGAAATGGACTAAATCTGATAGATCTTTTGGTTCAAAGTCTGTATGTAGAAGTCACAAATCTAGATGGTATCTCACGGCCTGGCTGCTCATTTCACTTTAACTAATCATCATTCACCTCCTTTGATTTCAACGGAAACTGAAATCTGCAGGAGTCTGTCCTATCTATCTTTGAATCATATACTTGTTAGTGTGAATACACAGTATTAGTCAGTAGAAGAACAGTAATGCTCGATAAAATAACATTAGTGCTAGAGCTGAAGTGAATCAGGGTATGAAAACATATAACTTACAATTGGAATTTTACTTGTTAAAAAAATAAATAGATCTGTATTTCCTACTATAAGCAATGATGTACTAAGAGTCATATTTACACACACACAATAAAACCAACAGTGCACGCAATGTGCCTGGCCTTGCTTTTCCTGAAATCTTTCCATCTGTAAATACACAGCCATAATGATCCATTAAAGGACATGACGTATGCCTTTCCTCTGATGAAACAAAGATAACCAAAAGAAATTATACCATGCAATTACACACATGATTTTGAAATCTGATAAATAGTACAATATCAATAAAGCCTAACTTATAAAGCTGATCCTATAACTGAATTTATTCAAAATGTGAACTCATAACTAAAACATCAGAAACAGAAAAGTAGATTATGATTACAACCTTGAATATGAAAAGACATCAATATGTATTACAGTCTGCAATAACTGTAATGGTGACATGGAATTTATATATCTGTATTTGTGCTAGAGAGTTTTTTAGACAAACTGCACAAACAACAACCCATGAACAGACCTTTCCATATATGAAAAGTTAAATCAAACAGAATCAATCCTGGGAACTTATGGCAAAGCTGTCTACTGCTGCATTTCAGTTAAAGAGCCATTGATGTCTGGCATTTCAGACAGCAAACATTCAATGGTTGTTTGGCATACTCTACTGACAAGAAATAACAATCGTGGATTTGGAACTCCATGATTTATTGCAGTAGAATCAGTGAACAATCTTCACCTCGATATTTCCTTAAAAATCCATTATACAGAAAATAAAATTACAAATGAAAACAATTTTCAAGGTACCAAGGGGAAACAGAGTAAGAAATTATGCTTTTGTCAGCACATAGTAAAATTTACTCATCAGAGCATGTTAACAAACAATTCTAACTGCCAAAAAAGATTTAGCAGGAACAAGTTTGTACCTAAGTAGTACTTTGACAGTCAGCCCATATGGACAGATTAAGTGCTGAATTACTTTGGAAAGCACAATCAAGCACTAAGATGAAGTAAAATATAATTTGTATTCCATCTAAGTGGCATCAACATCTGAATTAATTTAAAAGGACAATAATCAGATTACTAATAGCTGACTGGTTCAGTTCAGTACAGCACAGAATTGCTTATGGGGCTGGAATTAAGTAAAGGTATTACCTGCACAGGTTTTATTTGATTCATCTTCGTTATTACCGCAGTCATTAGCTCCATCACAAAGCCATCTCTTGGGAATGCAGCGATTATTTTGGCACTTAAACTGATTTTCAGGACAACTATGATTGACTGGGGGAAAAGACAGAGGAGTTTTTTTCCTTGGAAGACAGAGAAAATCAGCTGAAAATAACATATTAAATAATATTCCCTGGTGATGCAGTTAGTATGGTTATCTTGGATATATCATCATCATCACGACAAAAAAGCCTTCAGTAATTGAGTCAACAAAAAATACTGAAGTACTTAAACAGTACTCCAATAATTAAAGAGTACATAGTAATTGAATTCCTATGGAGGTCCTGTTTTAGTAACAACTAAATGATAAAAGTTAGCAACATTTAACAAGTACAGACAAAAAGAAATAAAAAGGGAAGAGGTAAAATTCTGACTCCAAAATAGTTCAAACACAAGGTTTAACCTGCATATTTGTAATATATTATAAATTAAAGCCCCAGGTTGAAGACTTATCACAGAAAGTCATGATCTCAGAAATTTAAACAGGCCTGAAACACAAAGGATCCATTTAAAACATACAAATTTTATTGCCTGTACCATGTATGTGATAGAACGCATGCCTGGAAGCATGGCACTCAAATGAGTTTGACAATCTGAATACATATATCCATCACACTGGTTAAAAATTATGCAATGCTAAATGACATTGGTTTATGTTGAATAAAACATGAAAGACTACATTTTCTTCAGGCTTTTATCTGGGGTGGATTAGGGCTGTGAATTTTGGAGGAATAGAATAATTGTTTAAAATTAAAACAACAAAAAGTGACATAAGAATTCATGTTGTAAAATGTAACAAAATATGGTAAACACTTGGATCCATCAAGCTCAATGGTTTTTGCTTTCAAGATCACAATTATGATCCCTGCAAATAACATTAGTAATAAAAAAAAAAATCCTCAATAAAACATATACGCTATACATATAAGCTGTCGAGTTATAGTTATGAGTTATATATAATGAGCATGTTATATATAAATAACATGCAGAAACTTAAAGAAATCAGTATTTTCACAATAGGCTTAAAATAATGAAATTAAATCTTTCGAGAACTGCAACAAATGTAGCTGACTTCTGATCTCTCATAAGTTATCAGACAGGTGTCACCAAACATTTGTTATGTAACAGTAGGTGAAAGAAAAAATATGGCTCCATCTATCTCAAAAACTTAACTGCATGTGCAAAGACTTAAGATACCTTAAATTCTAATAAATCTGGATTAACCAAAAGTTATTTAAGCCCTATTACATACATTTACTTAAACCTACTCATTTCTGGGTAGCCTATGTGTAATTGTAGAATATTTCTCACTTCTACTTAATATCGTAGGAAGCATGAAGTTTCTGAAAGCATACAAGTCATGTACATATAACTGACCTTCTCTCCTAGCTGTAACAAGTATGTATGTTCAGCTCTTTATATTAATAACAAGGTCTATTATTAGCAGATCTCACTCACCTACACAAGAGCAGTAAACTGTGTAGTTTCAAACGCTCAGTTAAAAACAAAAATCCCAAGCTCTTATCCACCTACTTGGTTATCTGGTCTCTTTTTTAAAGAGTTTAACATATATCTGGAAAGAAATGGTATTTAAAATGAAAGGACATCTCGCAGGCCTTTCCCTGACATTTCAGTAGCTTTTATCTTTGACCTTTATACCTATTCTGCCCACTGAAAACAACAGACAGTGAGCATGATACCAGTGGCACATGAAACCTTCATGAGTGTTTTTTGAGTGGGGGGTGAAAGAGCATTGGAAGTAACCATATTAATTAATAACTTGGGCAGAAAAGCATTCCAAGTCTTATTTATAAAGCAGCCTCACTTGCAATATAAATGGAGCTAAAGTCTGGTATAAACAACCTGATAACAATCAAACATGAAGACTTATCATTAATTTTACTTTATTAATAGAGACATAAACATTATTTTAAACATAATGTAAGCTTTGCTTTTTTTTATGTTTAAAATTTGTGTACATTGTGGTCATAACTGCAAACCTTTTGGACTAATTCCAGAAGAACCACCGAAGTTTCTATAGTAACTGTTGGAAAGAGATCACTGCTAACATGCTGGACACAAACTATGCATCATATACAGATTTAAGACTGCATGATTTCATTTGTAGCTGTAAAAATCCTGTGTGTATCAAAAGTTTTGATCAATGAATTAGCTTAAATTACACTAATTGAAATAAGAATCAAGTCAGCATTATCAAAAGATTTTCCTTCTCAGTGTTTTATCGGTTGAACTTCTTGTTTTAAAAATCCCTTGTACTGTTGACTAATGTTTCAATACAACTCAGATCAACAGAGAAAACACCTTAAAAAGAATTCAGAATTAAATCAGTAATGTCTATTTCACAGAGATATCAAAATATATCAACACAAAAAGATAGAACTAGCTATATGTAACAATCATGAAGGCTGTGTTTTTACAGAGGGTAACTAGCTCAGTGTGCATCAAGAGCATCAAGCAAAACACACAAGTTTCACCCAAGGACACAAATATTTCTATCAATGTTCCTCTCATCCTCATTAGGCTCCTACAAGACTCAACAGAAACACATGCATCCAATTTCAGATATGTAACCCAAGTTTCATTTGGCAACATTCAGGAAAGACTATTGAACTCTAAAAATACACCGTCGCCACCACAGCAAAAAATAAAAGCAATTAAAAACAACAACAACAACAACAAAAAGCAAAAACACAAAAACAAACAAACCCACTCAGATTCAAGTTATTTTGTCTCAAAGAGACAAGAGTGAGAGGACTGTGACAGAAGTATTCAGGCACACAAAACAATGCCTCAGAGTAGGAGTATATCAGATCTTCGTGTCTACAAGTGATAAGAAAAGGAATAATGTATTTTCATTTTTGTAGAGGAGATTTGGTTTAGAGAAACAATCAGAGAAAGGAAAGAGACATTTTTGCCAAGTCAGCTCTCAATTTATAGTCAGGTTAGGTAGCTTTCAGGAATGACACAGATACATGGTTTGTACACTTTCTAGCATTTCATTTCAACACCCCTCTACAGGAAAACAAAGAAACAAACAACAAATAATACAGCTGTACTAGAACAGTGTTTTTAAAGGTAGGGGTACATGTTACTAAAATGGAAAGCATTGTATAGGTTTTTTTAAAAGAAAAAAACTCCAGAATCACTTCAAGTAGGAAGGGATCTCTTGAGACCTCATTGTATAATTTCCTGTTCAAGCAGGGTCAGCTTGAACAGGGTTCCCCAGGACTATGTGAATCTGAGTTTCAAATACATCCACAGATGACCAATCTAATGCTGCATCCAAGTCAGAAGACCACCAACATTACTCTTTCACTATGCTATGAAACCAGTACTTGAGTGTTATTTGTAAATGCTACTGTTATTATATGTAGGAAAAGAAAATGAATGACTTAGAGGTTGCGGTTTGCTTTTGTCTCTCCTCACACTCCTATTTAACAAGCATGTATTACTCAGTAATAAAGATACTTACAGCAAATGTCAGCGTGCTCATCACTGCCATCCAAACAGTCATCATCTCCATCACAGCGCCAACGATCATGGATACAGCGCTTATTGTTGCACTGAAACTGTTCGGCTTTGCACAACTGCGGTGGTGGTTCTCCATGTTTAACTGCAAAATAGATACAACTAGTGAAGATTTGCTCAAACACAACAGTTATGAGCACAAAAATAAAGGAAAGAAGCTGCTTAACTTTGGAAGACCTGAGGTTAGCAAGGAACTCTAATAAGATACTCTTGTCTCCACTGCCAACCCCTACATAAGGTCTGGGACAGGGTGTATCCTGGCTCCACTCCTTCCAGTCAGTCAGGTAAATTGCATGCACCTGAGCTCCCCTGGGTTGGCACTGCCTTCCCACCAGGTGCTCAATCACTGGCTCAAACAGTGACTTGGCATTTTTCACTACATCACTTTTCAAAACAGTATTTCATAAACTTCACCTATTTGAAACAATTCCACCTAAAGCCCGCAGCAGCACACAGATTTGAGTTGAGATCATGCATTTGTAATAAATGGGAGAACTCATTTAATTAAAACAGTCTGAGTGGCATTCTGTTATTTTATATTTGTGCTTAAGACGATAGTGTGGAAGTGCCTGTTTAAAATACTGTAATGCCTTGTTGATAGTGAAAAGAATATTCTCACAGACTACCCAAATTCTAGTGCATATTTAAGGACTAGAGAATGATTACTGAAAAGCTGAGTCTTGTATCCAGGCAACAAGTTAAACACCTGCATTACACACTGTATAAACTTTGCAAATATGAAATGATAAAAATCTACTGCGGTAGAATTAAGTAGGAAACCTGCAGCTTATGGATAAATCCAGACAGGTACATTTCTATACATGGGGTTCAGAATGTCTTACATGTAAAATACACATTACGCTATGACCCCACCAAGAACAAATTCTTTCAAAAGAGCCAGGCACTGAAATGTGCTGGGAAGAACAAGCAAAAATCAGGAAACCTGCTTGATTCAGATTTGATGGTGTTTAAACTCTTTTCCTAATGAGACATTTTTCCAGCAACAGTGATGATTCTACTAGTCATGCACTTGGGTCAAGTTCAAGGTAATTGCAAACTCAATGTTCATCATGCCATGAAATAATCATTATTCTTTTCTCAGCTTATACTTATATTTGAAGGTCAGTGTAAAGTTATACATGTTACACTTGAAGAAATAGACCAATGAGACCAAGGCAAACAATAAGAATTTTAAATGTTACAAATGCCAAGTGCAAATATTTTTAAAAATATAGCTACATATAGTATCACATAATATTTCTATTCCCACATTGATTATGGATGCTGAAAATGTTACTGACATTTCAATGAAGATATCCAAGGAAGAGATACTAGTAAAAGACAGCTAATTTTGCTTAATTTATGAATGGCATATTATATATGCATTTATAGAAATACCTACCTGATGTATTTTCTGAATAGATTCAGCATGAACATTCCCTATGCCAGATTTCAATTTCAGATACTTAGTTCATATAATAATCTGATACATAAACTTATTTATATATATTATCATGAAATTCTGTTATTTCTGATATTCTGCGAAAAAGGCAATTGAAATAATTGAAGTCTCTTATTGTATCAGACATTTTATCCTCAAATACTGCGCACTTTTAATAGTCTGCCTTTACAAGAAAACAGAATCACAGAATCATAGGGGTTGGAAGGGACCTCCAGAGATCATTAAGTCCAACCCCCCTGCCAAAGCAAGTTCCCTACATCAGGATGCACAGGCAGGCATCCAGGCAGGTCTTGAATGTCTCCAGAGAAGATACAAACCTTTACTGTATTCATCAAACTTTCTCCAATTGGGATATTTATTGAAAGAATATCTCTGTCCTATAAAAATCACAGAATTCTTTAAGAAGAGCGTTTTTTAAATATTTTTGAGAATTGTTTTTATCCCTTAACACTGCTATCAACCCATATATTCTTTAGACAGCTTACTCATGCAGGTTGTACTGTTTTCCTCCAAAAATTGATTATCAGCACAGGCACAAACTCTGCCTCCAGGAATGGCTAAACAGAGAGTACTGCAGCCTCCATTGTTAACACGACATGCGTTATCACCTGTAAAAGTAACAAAAGACACTTCGTAACCAACAGTGATGCTAAAATACGGAAATGTGAAAACACAAATACCTTAATACATTTATTTTCTTCTCTATTAGAGACACATTATTCTCCTAGTTTGGTTTCTAGTAGTTACAATATTAAAACAGGTTGCAACAACCTGAAAGAATAAAAACAATGATATCATCGGTTCATAGAATTCTCTCTTTTCAGAGGATGAACCAGTATTAAAGACTACTTAATAACTGATAGATACGAGTGCTGACATTGTCATGCACATAGTAGTTTAAAGAAACTCAGCAGTGTATATAGAAACAATCTGAACCTGTGCACATTAAAGCAATGTAGCTACAAATGTAAACTTAAGAGAGAAAGAAAACAGCAATTAGAAGTATAACGACAGCTATGGAAGGCAGTTTTAGGCAAATATTACAGTACTTTTCCTGAACACATCTGCTATTTCTCCACTTTCTGTTCCCCTGTTGTTGTTTCTCCCCAAATGCCATATGCTGTTCACACACAGATACTGACAGCTGTCAGGTGTTCTAATCACCTAACAGGAGATGCTGCACACTAGTGATGATACTGTGAAAACACAACTGAGCTTTAAGCCTAAGAACAACATACTCGTGAGGTACCTAATAAAACAGTTTTAGCATATTGGCTATTGCAGTTGAGCAAAGTCATATATTTACTGAGAAACAATGGGTCATATAGGGAAATTTCTATTTTCTTTCTATTTTGTTCACAGAAGCAAATGTTTCAGGAATAAAAACACTTAAGGGTCTCCAGTTTTCTAAAGAAACTATGGAAATGGAAACACTATCCTACCAGTACATGTCAAAAATGACAGCCCAGTAAGGTAGACATTCTTTTTGAGAGGTATCAATATTTAACATGGTCAACTTTTAAAACACTATTATGTTAATACTAATCCCTCATGCTTACCTTCATGCTTTCCATCTGAATTGGCTGACTACAATCAGAACTATGTTTTCACTAAAGAAAGCAAATATTCAACACTCATTTGAAATGCTACATACTATAAATGCTTTCCAAAATTTCCTCTGTAAAAATAAACCTGTAAACCAAAGTGCGTGCATTTTGTAAACACTGTCCATATCTTATAACCTATTTCTCTTTTGAAACAAGCAATATAAAGAATCCACTTTTCAACTACTATCAAATGCTACTGATTTGGATTCTAGATAACGTTACCATGTACTTTCAGCAGGCTAAGCTATATGGTGCTGATGGAGACAATTGAGAAGAAAGAAGACAAAAATAATGATCTCTACCCGAGAAAAGGTACAGAAGCCAATGCATTCTAGAATATTATCTGTTTTACTTTATATTTTAAGAGTCTTTCTCACACAAAGTGAAAATGCCAATAAATAAATTAAAAAATACAGTTACAAACACTATTTTGTCTCAGTGCTTTCAGTAACTAGAAGACTGAAATATCAAGAAGTACCTTTGCCTCTCCACAACCAACATATTCCTTTTCCTATTATTGTTCATCAAGTATTTTCAAGGTATTGCAAGGATAGGAGGGAAATCATTAATACCTTGCTGTTTACGTGGGTCATATATCTGAAGCCCAAACAAAGGTGGCCTCTCACTTCTTAACAGTGTCACATTCCTTGTGATCAGATCCAGCTGGAAAATAGATCCATTCATATAGTCTGTCCAATAAATATGATTTCCATGATGTGACAATCCAAAAGGATGATTCAAATCTTTTCCGCTGTAGATTACCTGCAATTAATTAGTCTCAGGTGAGCACTGGACAGGTTAAAATAAGTATTGCACTACAGAGAACATATAGGAGGATACAGGAAAGCTGAGATAAGTACTGTGCTCAAACATACAAACTTAATGCAATAAAATTAAGTAGCATAAATCTGATCTCTGCAACAGCATAAAAAATTAATTTCAGAACTTCATTGATATTTAAGATGTTTCTCTAAAATAAACTGCATGCTTTCCTGCATTCCTGTAATTATTATGTTCAGTAAACATCTATCTTCTTTCCTAGCAACAAAGCATAGCAGTTTCTAACTTTCAGTATACATCCAGCATATCAAATATTTGCTTCTTATAAAATGTTGCTGAGGTCGTGTCCCGCAGTAAACACACATCTGAATCCCATATTTTGGAATGATTTTTACCTCAATGAGGTTTTCGATTCAATATTCCTGCTTCTAACAAGAGCAAAGAACAGTATGAGTTGCTTATTTTTGTTCAAGTGCAAATGACTGATTTCTGAAAAATTTCTCATTTAATTGGGGTTGTGTTAACTAAAAAGAAAAAAAAGGAGAGCAACAGAACAAGAAAAAAAAAACAAAACAAAAACTATAAGCACACACCACGGTTTGCTCCCAAAATACTAAAAATATTTTTCCCCATACGAAGCCTATGAAAACAGGGTTTTCTTATTCAGCAGTCATGGTGGGAGGCAAAGCCATCAGCTCTCACTAGTAATCCATATGTAATCCATGGCAACTGCATTTACTATTTTAGACCTGTTCTATCCAGGAACTTTACAACTTGTCTACCATTCCAAGTAGACAAGGATCTTTAATTAAAAAATGTCTTTCTCCCAGTGTGTTCTACCTCCTCCTGCCTCCTTTACAGGACCATGATGGATTTGGAGCAAAAGCATTAAATCTAAATCCCTACCCAGCTATTGTGACAAACTGCAATGCTGTTGCGTTGGCTTAACAGCAGATCACCCAATATAAAGGATTCTTGAAGAAATGTGTAACTGTACAGAGACAAGTCCCAGGGAGAACCATATCTGCATTTACTTCTTTTATTTCTAGAGAATTGCATATTGGCCCTATGAAGGTCATCATACAGAAGAAATCATGAGTAGAAAAGAAATGAAAAGTCACAGATTTATTAAAAACTCTACATGGATGTAAATGGACTTAATGTCTATTCATGCTACAGTGAAAAATTTAGATGTCAAAGCACTAATGTTATGAAAGAGATTCTAAACCTTCCACAAATTATTCAATTCCAGACCATTTCAATAGTTTTCCATATGCTTCTTCTACTCTTGTTCTACAAAATAACAGAACTTCTATAAAGATTTGTATCTAGGTATTGCAGCAATTATAAAGTAGTAAAACAATCTCTTCATCACTGGTCTGCATTTATTGTTTCCTCTTTGCACAGAACCACAAATGTTCCAATGGGGTGCTGAGATTCATCCAAAGTAGATTACCCAGTGAAGTTAAATGAAAGCCTCACTTTGGCAGGGCCAAAAGAAAGTGGTGCTTTGTTTTATTTGACTGAAAAGCTCCTTGCAATTTGGTGGATCAACCAAAATGCAATTCACTGTCACATGCAAAAAATAGATTAATAAAAAATAACTTTTGTGTCACTTTCTAAAGCAAAGATGAAAATTTTAAGCTGTGTTACTCTCTCCTCCAGGAGGCTGCCAACATCACTTGTTTCAGCATAGATGACACTGGACATGCCGCAGGGTTATACAGACTAAAAAGCTTGAAAAGCATTTTTTAACATAACACAATACAATCCAGAGAAAAAGCATGCCTGTGGCAAAGCAGCAGTATTTTTCTTTTACCTTTCTTTCAGTTCCATTCAAAAATATCCTTTCAATGTGATCATAATAGGCATCACACCAGTATAACACATTGGCATGATAGTCCAGAGTTAAACCATTCGGCCATAGCATCTTTGATGTTACAAAAATCTGCCGGCTGTAGCCATCCATCCATGCCTTCTCAATTCTTCCCACACTGTCATCTATTTCATCTTCTTCCCAGTCTGTCCAATACATCCAGCTATTAAATTATAAAAATGAACATTCAAATGCCATTTTAATCACATGATATTCATGCTGCAGACTTTTAACAGAAGTTTGGAACACCACACCCACAAGTCAGAGCAATATTGTCTTTTCCATGTATTTGTCTTTCCACTGCTATTCCTAAGTCAATAGTAATAGAGACTTTCCATGTGTCCACTGAATGATGATGACCCAATGTTTTTTTCCTCACATTGTATGAACTATATGAATGCTAAATGGACTTGCATGAGAATTGAAATAATTATTTCAAAGCCTAATTATTCACACCAGAATTATGGAGTTCTCAACCACCCATTTTATTGACTTAGCTATAAAGTTCAAACCTCAACTGCTATTTTTTTGGCTAAACCTTATTTGTCTGATTTTAACTGTGCCTGATAGTTTCAAGAAAATACAATACACAAATTAATTATAGTCTCGCTTAATAGCTACAGAATAACTCCAAAGTCCTCTGAAATTCCCATTTCACATGAAGTCAAATTGCTCAGTTATGAGCTGTCTCTTCCAAAACCATTGAGTTGAGTCCAAGGAGCAACCCTTTCAGATGACTGCAAAAAAAATCTTGAAAAATATATCCTATGAATTTTTATCATAGTTTTATGGCTTAAGTAACAGTGATGTGGATAACCAACCCCACCCACCAAAATAAAAAAGTACCTATGTCACTCTAGAAAAAAACAAGCAAGCATCACAGTAACTCAATTACAAGTATAGGCTCAGATTATTTCTTTGAGATACTGTCTACTGGACACTACAGAACATACCCTGTTGTTTGTATTTGTTTGAGATTTTTCTTTTGTTACTTTTCCAATTGAACAAAGTCTCGTAATTTTAATTCTCAAAATCCTCATATTTCCAAAAGAAAGAAATACAAAAGTAAAAAAAAAAACAAAACAAAAAAAACAAACCCAAAAAACCCAAAATACAAACAAAATACAAAAGTCTTCCTATCAAACCTATTCCAAATAAAAGGCAATCATGTAGACATTGTCAAACCAACGGATCAGGGATTATATTCAAAACACTTCTAAGTCTAATGTGATCAGCACGCTTTTTATATAAGAACTTGGAAAAAACAAATAGGTATGTGGATATGGTGTGACAACTAACATATACACCATGGCTTTACGTAAATCCACAGTTTTTATTCATTTACTCTTTGTTCCAAGCCACCATACAGAAGTTTGTGTTGTTTGCTGTTGGTTTTTTTCCAGTTCTCTCAATGTCTTTGTAAATATATGCTAAGAGCATCAACCAACTTTTGCTCTATGAGAATTGAAAACACTGCTGCATGTTTAACTCAAAGAATGCTCATTTTAATCACAGAACTATAAAACCTGTGTACATTCTAACGCTCAATTAAAGACACAGGTCAGTACGCGATTTATTTTATTAGAAGGCAAAAACATGTTTTGAGGATATTTACATGACTGCTGAAGAGCAATTAACGAGCTTTTCTCCATTAACGTTTTGCCTGTACTTGTTGTTATTATGTCATAAGCTAAAACATACTTACAGTAACAGATGTTTACATTAATGTGCTTTAATTGTATCTCAAAAATGCTTCTGTACTGGTTAACTCAAGACTAATATTTTCTAAACATAATTAAAATGCCATAATAAAAGCCATCCCTCAGGAAAAGCTTCCATAAGAAGTGTAATCATGAAGGGCAAGTTATTTTATTATAGAAGTGTTTTATATAATAGTCTTTTTCACACAATACATCTTCATAAACTGTTTCCTGTGCCATGCATTTACTCAGCTGGAAAATTTAACAAAGTAATTACAGGTATGGTTATGTTTTATGGTCTGATTTTACATTCTTACTATCTGACCTTAATTACTGTAGCCTGTCCACAGTCACTTCCATTCATCAAAGGACAAGAGCAAAAGTGAAAACCTGATCCATCCACCGACACTACAGTTTCCTGTCTAAATAGTCTGCCAGTAAGAATTTAACAAGGAAACTGATCAGTGAATTTTTAGGTATACCACAACCACTCTAATATAACGTTCTTTTTGTTGTCTGCTCTACCACAACTCATTATATTAGTAATGAAAAATACCTGTCTCATCTATTTTAGTGAACTAATGTGTACAAGGATATGGCTTTAATTAACATGAGAAACTGAGCCTTACAAAGAGAGAAACAGAACATTAAAAAGTTTATCTAATATTAAAAATACATACAGGTCTGATATATTCAATTTGTACAAGCAAAAGGTAAATTGCATTCAAATTATACTTACATAAGTTCAGCTGTATGTGAGTAAGCACATTCTTTTGAAAGCTGCAGGCAAGATTTTTTTTACAGGAATTAAGAGATACATACTACTGCAGAATTTTAGATAGCCATATGGTTTTGAAGACCCATCCCAAGTAAAATTCTGTGTACTATGAAAACATGAATTAAATACAAAAGTCTAATTCATACCCATTGACAGGATCAACAACAATTCCTCTAGGGTGAGACATGTCTCCCTCTAGCAATGTTTTCCGACTCTGAGCAGCTTTTTCCAGTCTGGCTACAGCAATTGTTTTCCTGTGGCCATCGTTTGTCCAATAAAGATTATTTCCAATCCAGTCCACTGCTATTCCTTCTACATTATCGAGATCTGAGAGAGAAGAGAGATGCAGTAATAAAAGCTTAATGTTATATATTAACATTCTAACACAATCCATTGGTGTCAGCAATGGGAAATTTATTTTAAATGCACTTGGATTATTTTCTTGACTTCTAATATTATTGACTGAATTTCAATACTAAAGTTTACTGTCTCCTACCTGTGAGATTTTTTTTTTATTTTGCAGATGTTTTCTTTGGGACAAACTCATCACTGATACTGCTTTTAGAACTCAAACACCTTTACTGACTGTACTCTAATAATTTTGTTCCCTCCAAGTGAAAGTCTCCAGGATGAATAGGAACATACAGTACTTTTACCTACTAAAAGGTACATAAATCACAATATACATAATAGCACAGTGCAGAAACCTTCAACTTACTGTAAAACAGATAATATGGTGCATTTTTGATGATAATTTAATGTTAACACTTAAATAAAATATAATGGTTATATCCAATAAATGAAATATCAGGCCTTTTATACACCTGCATGCAATAAAAGCTCCTATAAAAGGTAGCACTACTATCTCAATCGCATTGCAACACATCAAATGACTGCACAACCCTTCAGTGGAACAATGTTTTTCATTGCTTTGTAATGCCATTGCGTTCCCTATCAATGCATTCAAACATCCTGCTCCTGCAACAAGTTTCATTTTTTCCCCCCTAAATCTTATAACCTATTTCTTTTAGAAAAGAGAAAAATGCATTGAAAATTTAATATTAAAGTATATTAAGTCACAGACGGTTGCTGTATGCTAGAACTTGAAAATAACAGTTTCCTTAAGACAGATCTTTCCGTAAGAATGCTTTCAATTTTTAAAACCAGAAAGCAAACTTAATCTTGTGGCTACTGACTGTTATAGCAAAACAGCCATATAATAGCTTTAAAACTTTTTCCCTTATCAGTATTGCCTATCTGAATACAACATCAGTGGACAAACATTACAGATTAATGAAAAGAAATATAAAGATGAGGGTTTTTTTGATATGAAAGGGTGGAAATTCTTGTCAATATTATAGGATATATAAAGTAGTTGAGAAATTATTCAGCTTTAAAAAAGGTTATTGTAGCTTTAATGTACAACTGCCTATAACTCCAACTGTGTAGCTGTTCTACCTCATGCGTACTACATATGTTAAATTAAACAACTGATGCGTGTATGTTCTTGAACTCTACCCCAGTTACCTGAACAGTAGCAGGAGTTAAAGATAAATGCCATTTTTAATCAAGTAGTTTTTTAAACATGAAAAATGAAGCCTGATTATTTCTGCATTTGTATATTTTTGTTTTTTAAAGAAACTTTAACTGAAGTACAGTGAAAACATATTCTTCCATTATGATTATTTCACTTTTCGTGTTCACATGTTGATTAGTCCAGCTGTAGAAATTAGTAAGGTCAGCAAAATAGCAAACCACTGGTCATTGACAACTCCTCTATATTTTTGTATTTTAGCATTTTATGCTTAAAAATGTAATAGATAAAAAGGAACCAAAGTATCAAGTAAATCTTCTTCACAAGAGAAACTAGACCAATATGTAGGAAACCCAAGGCATCTCAGCAAAGTTTTCTTAAGAACACACAGAAAAGACTCATATCAAGTCTGAAGAAGGGAGTGATTTGTTCATAACTTATTTTTATTTGTATTCTGTCTGACCTACTTATTTGAAATTAAACATGGTTTGTACATTAAGAAAAATCAGCTTTTCAACTCAAAGGTCTTATTTGGCTTTTTTGGGGAGAGACAATCCAGTTCAAATAGGCATTATATTTGAGTGAGTGACTAATAAAACCCCTGCACAGGAAGACGGCTCGGTAAAGATGGGCAAGGACGATGTGCCCATAAAGTTCAGAGAATAATGTAGGATGAGACTGACCCATAGCTGCACCAAAGAAGATAATTTATCTCTACACAATGAAAAGTAGAGAACTGACTTTGTTTTAGATAAACATCTATCAAGGGATGGATAGTTCATTAAAGGAGAGAGAAAGTCTTCCTCAGTTAGCCAAACATGGCTCAGCCAAACACAGAGTATAAGAACTAATTGAAATTCACTTTTAACTATCTAAAAGCTTTGAATACATTCCTCAGTTTTACTCTAGGTTGTTCTGCCACTCTAGCTAAACAAAATTGATTCCACTACTCTGAGCCAACTTTCCACAGCGAAACACTTTAAACTTACAAAGAATGAAGTAAAAGAAAGGCCATTTTTTAATCACCGTTCACTTGACAACTGGAAAATTAACATTTGTAATTCTACCAAAATTTTATAATCAAGAGTAGTATGTGGGCTCCATATATGCCCATCCTTTCTAATATTTACAAGTGAATAACAGAAAACCTTCAAGGCCCACAGTGACCCCAAACAACATCAGTGGGCCAAGAAATGCTTTAGAAAACAAAGAAGAAAAAAGGGTGAGTTCATCCTTATTGTAGTCCAACTGAATAATATTTCAAACAGTTAAAAATCTGGTTTGTTTCATTTTTTTAATGTTTAAAAAAAACAAACAAACAACAAAACAGAATCATTTCAAAATAAGTTTGAGGTTTTAATTATAGCATTTTCTGTTGCTGATGAAAGTACGCTACTTTTGCAGTTGTGCTGCCAAATCTAGGATTGGCTTTGCTGTGAGCTGTCAAACAGTTATCAATACTACACAGCAGTTTATTTTCCAAAGTGAAGAATAGGAAATCACAGCTGAAACTATATGGGAAATCAAACTCAAGCAGCGTTAGATGCTCAGCATTCTCAACTGCTAGTCAACAGCTTGAAGGATCAGGCTCTCATGTAGGCAAACCATAATTATCTGCGTTACAGTGTTGTTCAAGCTAGCATATCTGTTCTTGCAAAAACTGATAGTCACAAAAAATGACAACTTCTAATCTGAGAAGTGACACCTACCGCAGATAGAGCTCCTTAGCAGCATGCTGTTCCAAGCAAATATTAAACCACCTACTGACACACCTGATTTTCTCTAGTAGCCTTCCACCAGAGAACGATTTAATCTATCCCTGCTGAGTTCTCAAGAGCTGACAAGAATAAAAGTATGGTGGTATGGCCAGAGGCCATACTAATTTTTTAAACCACAAAACATACATTAACAAGTACTCTTTAAATATACTTTAAAGTTATGAATCTTCTCCATGTTCTAACTAATCATGTAAACTCCTGGGAAAGAAGTGGGTGGAGAATGACAACGATTAGTCTTATTCATTCTAAGCATCAGGGATACCAATAATACATGATCAAACAATCCATAACTCTTCAGAACACTTTCGCATTCTGTTATGTTGCATCTATAATAAATAAAAATTACAGTTAAATATTACATAGGAGAAGTTGCTGATTCAGTACATATATATATATATATATATATATATATATATATATATATATGGTTGCCTGTTTGATTAGACTAAACTCAACCCATCTGACACTTTTCAGCAAGGATGCCTTTTTGTATTACCTTACAGTATTTAAGTCTATATGCTGTTCATTCTCTTCCTGTACTTTACATTTGGATTACTTCCTTGTTAAATTAAATGTGTGTTTTCTGGTTAAAGTGTTTCAGCAATGGAAGTGGAACTTCTGTGATGTATATTATCTATTTCCACATTCACAGTGAACCAAAGAATTACACAATCGGCAGCTGATCATTCATTATTTACACAGATAGCCATCACTTATTAAGCAGCCACCAAGCTTCTTGTGGCTACTAGTGAAAGAACCTTTACGCACACTGAGGCCTGTAGGGACCTTACAACGTAAAAAAAAAAAAAAAGGACAATCTCACTGTAAATAGAAACTAACTTCTGAGATCTGGATTAAAACATACATTATGAATGATGAGGAATGGAAACTCCTGCATTAAAGCAATTGTTTTGATTTTTTGTTTTGTTTTGTTGTGTTTTGTTTGTTGTTTTTTGTTTGTTTGTTTGTTTTTCCTCTTGACTACTAGTAAACAATTACTGTAGAATGGATTTCAACCGAGGTAAGGAGCTGAAGCAATATTCCATGAAATAGTTCTATGAAAGGAAAAGGTGAGTTGACAGTTTGGCCTTAGTTGGAAAAAGAGCATTTAATTCAAAGAGATGTGATTCTTGGCCACTGAGAATCTGTATGATGTGGTGGAAGAAGTGGAAAGTAGAGCAGTGCTGATATTTTTTCATATTGCCATATACTGTAAAAATATCTTTAGATTCTCAAAAAGGCTTATGTCTTCCTACTGCTTCTGCAGGTAGGAAGAAACATGTGCCAGAAAAAAACCAACAAAACAAAGCCTAACCACCCAAATTATTATTATTAGTGATTTTGCACTGCAGAAAGTCCTCCTCTGCCAACCTACTTGAATAGACTCCAGAAACCACACTGTGATACAGGCCGTAGAGAAAAGTCTCATAACAATCACAGGTATATGGGACAGTTCAGTGAACTGTTACATTATGGATTCATCCCATCAACTGAAAGAATACAGTGGAGATATAGAGTTACTCAGTGGCAAGATACAGGCTAAGCAGACATAGTCATCAAACAGAATCTCTGCACTTGAAAAAATAAGTAGGAAGTTGTAAGAAAAAAAAAAAAATAGCTCCAAGTTTGTTCAAGGTCTCGTTTGGGTCTGCTTTCAAAGGGTAGATTAAATAAAGTTTTAAATCTTCTGTTAGCATTCCTACCATCTTTGAGGATTGTTTCTCTCTCTGTGCCATCAATTTTCTGCCGTCCAATTAGGAAACTGGTAGTATCAGCAAAGTAAATGTAATTGGTTTCTGCATGGAAGTCCAGAGCACGAGGATTGACTAAGTTCTCTATAGGGATCATGTATTCATCAGATACTTTGGTATTCAGGTCCATTCCCCGTATTATTCCTGGGCGTCCCTTCCCATAAAAAAGAAACAATTCATTCTTTGGTCCTGCAAAAGAAAGATTACAAACATAAACAACTGATGCCGCCTAATCTTCTTTACAGTGAACAAAGTCACTGTTTAATTAACTGGCACAATTAGTGGGGGAGCAGGAGCGTTATTCAATACCAAAAATTAAACTTTCATATATTCCAAAGGTATCTAAACTCAAGAAATCTAGCTAATTACATTACCTTAATTAAAATACAAATTACTTTGGTGAACTGCTTACATCTAATTATTTTTCTTCAGTAGCAGTTCACACTGAAAAGAAATGCTAGATTGCAGAATAACCTTGCATCTACTGTGAAATGCACATATAAAGCATTGCAGACATTTAATTTTACAATTCATTAGGATCTATCCAGGTAATGTAGACCACGACTGAAGAAATCATTAGATGTAACGCGAATGTAAAGTTCAGCAAATGCAGAACACCATTTTATTTTTTCACCTGAAGTTTCTCAGACGCAAGCAAAAGCTTATAGCAAATTTCTTTCAAATGGGAAAAGAACGCAACAGATTGACATACTGATTTCTTTCATACTGAGATACAAAACGCGGATATCTATATTTCCTTCTCAAGAGATTTCTACAGTTTCATTAAATAGCTTAATTACAAATAACTGAGATAAGCTAACAATACTTATAAATGTCCTTAAGATACGTCACACTAGAAATAGATCTCTTAAAATTCTTAAAAACTTTCCCCATTGCTTCTCTGAGTTCATTGAAATTGCTTTTGAAAACAGTGAGAAATTTGTCTGGGTTCAAATGCATTTGTCTTCCAGAATTTATCAATGGATTCAGTTGCATGTCTGTTGCATGAAATACATCAATATCGTTTGATTAACAAATAAATAAATAAAAATAGAATTAAAGACTGGTTTAAATAGGAAGGGACCTTAAATGACATTTAATTCCAACTCCCTGCCATCAGCTTGGCTGCTTACCGCTTCACCTGGCTGCCTGAAGCCCCCATCCATTCGGGATGCTCAGTGGAGCTTTTCTGAGCAGGCTACTCCAGAGCCTCATTCTCCTCACAATAAAGAACATCTCCCTTACATCTAGCCTTTTGTTGTCCTATTGTCCTTATTGTCCTCAAAATAAGTGTCTCCTCATCTTTCTTAAGTATCAAAAGGCTGCAGTGAGGTCTTCCCGAAGTCTTTTCTTCTCCAGGCTGAACAAACCCAGCTTTATTCCCCCTTTGTAGGAGAGGTGCTCTAACACTTCATGACCCCTTCTGGCCTTGTTACAGTTCTGGACACAGTACGCCAAATGAAGCCTCATGAGCAAAGAGCAGAGGGGGGCAATAACCTCCCTCACTCTTCTGGCTAGCCCTGGTTTGATGCAGCCCAAAACGCTGTTGGCCTGCTGTTTCACCCAATAGAAACACCAAGTTCTTCTCTGTAGGGCTGTTCTCAATACATTTGTCACTCAGTCAGCACGAGTGTCTGGGATTGCTCTGATTCAGATGCAAGACCATGCACTTTGCCTTGCTGAACCTCATGAGACTCGTGTGAGTCCCAACTTCTCAAACCTGTCCATGTCTTTCAAAACGGCATCCTACCTTCTGTCATGTCAATCACATGGTTGTGACAGATATAACCACAGTTACACAAACCAATCCTCTTGCCACAAAGTATTATCAGAAGAAACTTACCTGTGTCATATATACATATATATATATGAAGGATCCATTTCAAAATTTAAAGATGATTGTGTAAATAGAAATAAGTAATGATTAAAACAATTAAACAGCATAGCAGCCCCTATGTATCGTCAGAATGTATATTTTATATATATATATAAAAAAATCAACACAGTAAACTGATTAACTGATAGCTCATGATGATTTTTAGAACTCTATAAACAGCATCCCGTGCCTAAACTGTCACTTGTGTGAATGGATCCTAATCAAGTAAAATCAATTTGAGGGAATAAAAGTGGTATATGAATAAAGCATCAGGTAAATATGATATAAAATAACATTACCTGAAAATAGAGCACGTCATTTCTATTGCTATTAACTACATGTTAAATAGCACACAGGGCTATGCCCAGGAACATTAGCAGCAGGCAAACTCTCTGATTTTTATTACATACTTTTGCATGACCTGCCATCACTTCCCAAAATGAAGCCAGTCCTGCAGCGACAAGTCCGTGTTTTGTAGCTGCTGCTAAGCAGACAGATGTGCGAACATCCCCCTGGCATTCCATATGGGTCCACCTCACAAGCATGGCTTCTGACTGCAGAGAGTGAAAAACAACATGATTGAACTCTATTTGAAGCAGGATAATTATATCCTTCAGCATGTAGAAAGTTCAGACATAGAAAAAAAGGGAATTTTCATAATCTTCCCCAAAATGTAACTTCAAAACAAGGCGATTTAAAAGATAAGTTGGCATATCCAAAGAATCATCTTGTGGCTATCAAGTCTAATAAGGTTATTGCTTCAATGAAATCCTGCAGTTATTCACCAGGCAGATATCTCCCCTGAGATATCCAAATTTCTTTCCCTTTATTTCTTTGTTCAATTCATTTTGTTGGTGGTTTCTTTTGTTTGTTTGCTTTGAGAGCAGAATCTCATGCTAACCATCCCATCTAACTATTCATTCATCACCATTAGAAAGCACCTTTCTATGGTAGATATGTACGCATAAGCTGAAGAACAAGACAAGCCTTGTAGCATTTTTCCTGCATTTGAACAACTGAAGAATTTAAAGAATTCCTTTCCCTTGATATATTTTTAAGTGCACAGCTCTAAATTAGCAGAAGAGCTCATCAAATTGTACTTCTTAAAATTTTTAAAGGTAAATCTGATCAGAAAATAAAATCTATCCTTTTACTTTACACTGGCCTACAACAGAATGGTATTTTATCTCAAAAACTACATTTTAGCCCTTCCTTTCCCTTCCCTTCAAGCTTTCTAGTTGTTTGGTAAAAGTAATCCAGAGGTTTAAGGTCGATATTGTTAGAAGTATACAGAATTTCCACCAAGTTGAGACAGCCTTTACAGCAAATCTTGACAAGCAACAAACATGCCCATTTGAAACAAAAGAAGCTGCAGAGTGAAAAAAGGGCAAGAGGAACAGAGTAATTGCAGGTGGTAATACCAGATTACACTGTACTCACATGTCTCCAATACTCAACCTCTCTGAGTCCCTCAGGGATACAAACAGGGAGCCTACAGCGAGGAGACTTTTTGCTGCCTTTATCAGATACCAACATCTGCAAATCAGTGCCCTCAGCCACAGAGTAAAATTAGTTCATTGAATCTCCATCAGCTTAGAGATCTTTTTATTTTCTATTTTTTAAATCACATATAAAAACTTCTCTCAGAGCAGTCAGTATGTTTAATGACAGTGACATTTATCATCAGAATTGATGTGCTGGCTTTTTATGACCCAGCAGTCATAAAGAGGATTCTAGTTTTTATCGCTAGAGTCATATCAAAACATGTTAATGGATAAAACAACACTGTAAACATTTTGGATCTTGTCATCCTTTTGAGTGCAGAAATACACGTCACTGGATCCATGATTCAAGTCAGAATAGACATATGAAATAGATATTTTAGCAACAATCCTAAGTATTTAAAAGTTTCTAATCCCAGTCTTGAACGGAGACTGAACACCAAAGATGGTATTTATTCAAGCAGGGTTAAAGCAAACAGCAGTTCCCCCACTGTGCTGGTAGTTAAGCAGGCCAGCTGCCCAACTTCCATTCATTTTGGCAACCCCAAAAACCAAGGGAATGAATTTTGAGTCCCTCCAGGTTTGTACTCTGTGTGAAAAGCAGATACAGAGAAAGCAGGAATCTTCAAGGTAGGAGACCCAAGCAGGTGGGTGGTATTAGACACCTAACAGTTCTGAGAGTGTTAAATCCCCAAAAGGCTGTGTTTATGAAGACAGAAAGCTTGCAAAGCAGAGCTCACTGGCAGCTCTCCAAGTTGAATGTGCAGGAATCAGTTGTAGGAGCTTAGGGAAGCAGGAAAACTGGCAGGAAAAGACACGGGAAACCAGGCACATGAAAAAGTCACAGAAAATTCTGCAGTAGTAATAGGTTTTAACTGCATATTTTTGGAAGGATACCTCCTTGAGACCATATCCAACTAATAGATGGTTTTATGTCTCCTAGAATGGGGAATTTTCATCTTACCTGATGTTTGAGTTCTTTTCTGGTATACACGAATCTCCTTTGCATTTTCAAGTCTGGTAAGGGACCGAACATCAGTGCCATTATACCTGTTTATTTGCCAAATACTGAAGTTATCTGAATTGACTGCATACAAGTAGTTTTCAAATACTGCCAAACCACAGAGATGCCTAACCTGGAAAAAAGATGGAAACAATCATTATTTTAGCTGAATATTTCAGATATACATTCTATAAGCATCTAATAATAACGTCCAATGCACACAGCAAATTGCACAAAATAATCTATGAATATACTGATAAAAATCAGTAAATAAAAAAAAAGCAAACTACTATTACAAATCTAGTTCACATTCGTAATCGTAAAATCATTTGAATTGAAAGGGACCTTTAAAGGTCACCCAGTCCAATTCCTCTGCAATGAACAAGGATCTATAAAACTTTTCTAACCATAAACAAGTGAGGAAAAAAAAAAAAAGCAAAATACTTCCAACAACCCATTTATTCATTCTTAAAATGCTGTGGGTCTTCCATCTTTTAAATTAAAAACTCCTGCTTGTTGTCTTAAATGCAATATATTACATTAGCATAAAGCAACATTAATTAAACATTTATAACCATCATTAATATTAGCTAGCATTAACTAATAATTTTAGTAAATATAGATAGTTTACAGGTTGAATTCATGTATTTTTTTGCTGCGACAATCAAAGATTGCCACCAGGGCAAGACATTATCACTGAACATTTTTAAAGTAACTAACTAACTATGCTTGTGCTCCTTTTGTGTTGTACCTTAGAATATGCCTGTGTTCACACAATACTGCTTGCTTAACAAGAAGCAAACTCTATTTCATTCATCCCTGATGTGTACGAGTACACTGATTGAAAGTTACTTACATACAGTTGGTTAATTAGCCAATGACAGTTCAAACACGAAGAGTTTAATTATGCAGAGGTTGTGCTTGATGTATGGATTTAGAAAATTTAAAATCTCATTGAGCAATTTTGAAAGCTAAGCAAGCTAAAGAGAATTTGTTGGCAGGTGTTCAGATATTTACAGGCTGAAATCGTACCAGTGTAATCAATAAATTATTCACCACAGAGTATTTACTCAGCTCATTTACTCAGACAAGTTCAGACACACTTCACAAACCAAAACTAAAGATGATCCAAAAGCTGCCTTGCATCAAATACTTCAGTGATTCCTGGAAACAATTTCGAGTTGACCAAATTTTGCCATCATTTTCTACTTTTAATCAATTAAAGCTTAAATAAAATCAATGATAGTATTTCACTTAGACCCGATAGGAATTCAATCCAATTATAGTGAAATCATAGACAAAAAAAGGTGATAACAACAATGAATCTGTACCAAATTTCTGAATCCTCCTTTACATTACTTTTGATATATTTGCACATAGGAGATAAACTTCAACCCCTGAAATCTGTTGAGTACAGTTTGCTGGCCATGATAACAATTTGTCATTTGATAATTGGGCAAAGAATCATGGCAGAACAGATAAATTACTTATTCTATTTGGACTCCCTATGCACCCTGTTTAACCTCAAGCACAAAGAGATGTAATCCAACGTATCCACACCAGTCCCTAAAGTCTGAGTAGCAATCAACAACGGTTTAATCTTTGTAAACTTTCCCTTGGTTTTCATGAGCCTTGCAACTGCGTAGAACTACTAACTACTATTCTCTCCACACTGAAACAACAGCTTGATACAGTCCTGTTCAAAAGCTTCCAGACTTAGTGCTTGTATTTATGACTTTGAACATCTGGTTCAATTAAGAAAAAACATCACTACCATCAACCAAATATGATTTAAGGTCATCTTCATTGGTCTGAACAGGTGAATTACTTCTGCTGTTCTTCTGTTTCTTTAACATTCCTCCACCCGTTAATCTTCCCTTCCTGAACTGGCAATATGTTTATGTCCTTACTAATTTATTGCCTGGTATCTCTCCACTGCCCCATATTTTCCCTCCTAAAGCCTTTTGCAATTGCAACTGAGACTTAAATGGTGCATTGTTTAAGAACTACTATGTGGAAGTTCATAAATTGCAGAACAGGCTAAACTGCAAATGAAATAAAACATTCAGCAGATCCTTTAAAGTTTCTGTATATCTATAATTATATTGTCCTATATTTTTCAAATAAATACCTACTTGTCTGCCTTTTATGACTGTATGCCTCTTTCTCCCTTCATAGTCAACAACTTCCACATTATCCAAATAGATGTCAATCCAGTACACATATTTATTGATGATGTCTAGTGCAAGAGCAGTTGGCTGCTCAATTTTAGAGTCCACTATCCATGTTCTGTTCATTCCATCCATGTCACATCTCTCAACCTTGGCAACATTCCCATAGTCTGTAAAGAAAAGCTTTCTGTAGAGAGAAAATAAAATGTGAGTTTCAAAGGGTGTGAGCATAGAGCAAAGCTCCTAGTGGCACTGTGCAAAGCAGGATTTCATTCCTTGTTATTTTGGAGACAATACTTATTAGCAGTCATCAGTGATTAACAGAGCAGCTCACCGTATCTTCTAAGAAATCCACACTTACATATTTTCTTTAAGTAGAATATACAGAAGTGTACATAAATGAGCATGAGCGAATTACTTTACGCATCGTATAGTATTTCAGTGTATTGTGTTGGTTTTTTTGTGTCATTTTTTTCCTGGTCAGTATACGCATGTACAGAGACTACATTAGAATCTTAAATATACCTATACAATCACTATTAAAAAAAGGCAAGATAATTACAAATACTAAACAGTGGCAAATCCAGGAAGTGCTCAGATGGTTTGAAGAACAACTCATTAAATATAAGGTAAAGCAAATATGGTGATTCATAATATCAAGTTTATGAAAACGTATTCCTAAAGAAGATGTACAATGCATCATTGTAGTGCATTTATAACATCTTAAGAGGGTGACTGGCACAGGACTACCAATTATAAAACAGGCTTCAAAATATTTCCACAAACTCAACAAATCACTTCATCCAAGAATAACAGGAAGCTATTGAAGGCTTAAAATTGCTACAAAATCTTTTCAACCCAAGCCTTGATTAGTATTCAGTGGGTTTACTAAACAAATCAATTCTGATTAAGTTGACAATATTATAACAAGATTAACTATTTGTGAGATTAAATCACATTTGCAAGCAAAGACCACCTTGCTGTGACTTTAAGATATTACAATAAATAATACAATTCCAGATTCAATGCTACTAAAACTACCTTGAGAATCAGGATTTCATTTTTGTAAATGAAGTGAATTATGGCCTCAATTATTACCATTAGTGGTAATAGCCCTACATCAACAGTATAAAAAACCTGTTACATACTCATGTTGAAAAACAGTAACTTATAGCCTTGTAATTTCTTATAGACATTCAGCATTCAGAAACATTAGGCTAGAAAGAATACATGATTGCTGTGCAGCAAAATAAGAGCCATATCCATCACTATTACCATATTTAGAATGAATTCTTATTTATTAAAATGTAGATAAAGAGTATTTCATAGGAAAAAAAATAATGATTACAACATCAACAAAACTGTTGAAGGCATAAGAATTATTCATAATGTACAAAGAGTAAAAAGCTAAAATGAATTGATCATCAAATCATAAAGCAGGGACTGAGGAGAATTTGAAAGGTCACGTAGTCCATCACAAGGCCATAAGGCAGAGTAAACTTAACCTACAACATTCCTGAGGGATAATTCCATTCCTGACAGAGAATCTGATTAATCAAAGTCATTCTGAATTCCTGTCTTGTCCTTCATTGTTATTCCATACCACAGCTGCACTTTAAGAAACACTTTAAAAAACCACACACTTAACATTTAAATTCATATAATCAAAATGTGCATGCTACAGATGATATGCAAAGCAAAAATTATGTCTGCAAAGCAAATGTTTTGTTTGTAATGAAAACAGCTAAGGAAAATTAATGAGAATACATACCTGTTTATTTAATCAGCAGTAACAAGTCTAATAACTATTACATTTAAAATAAGTTGTTAAAACATTACCGGTTGACAATTTGAAGGGATCACATTTAGATTTATAATAGAAATCTATGATTTAAGATTCAATTATTCAAATCAAGGCTCATTTTGCAATCACAGAAATAAGTTCTGTCGTTGCTGTGATCAAGAACACGCACCTATGTATATTTATGCATATACAAACATACGTGTATGTCTATATAGGTCCTCATATGCACATACACAGGAGCTACAAAGATCTGAAGTTTGACTTCAGGTTAACTCTTTACTGGATTGCTTAACAAACATTATTCCTACACAAGATTAATGCTACTACACTGTATAAGAAAAGACTAATATATTAAGATATAAATTAAAAATCATTACCCTCTATAATTACATCCATTTACACAATTAGGACAAAAAAAACAAAAAACTTTTGCAAGTAAGTAACAAATAGGTACAGAAAAGAACAGGTAATTTTAATTGTTTTTCCAGCTTTCTTGGATGGGAAACTTATTTCTTTGTTACCTAAATATCTGCTTTTTATTAACATCATTAGTGACGAGGAAACATGAATCTATCCATAAATAACATACAAACTTTAAATTTCAATAATAATTACCCTTCTCCTGGAGACTGACAATAACATTAACTTTTAACGTAGAGGCAACAGACAGAGCAAGAAAGTAATCACCTAACTGTTGTCATATGATCAAAGTATACCGAAAATTAGATTACGAAAATTAGATACTTTACCATGTGAATCTGAAACACAACTCTACATTAAAATGCTATTGTAGATTTGGATAATAAGGCTTAAATCAGGGTTGCATTTCTAACACGTGAAGCTGACCCTCAATTACACTACTTTTTCCTTTGCCTTGGGAGTTCTCAAAGATACACAGGTATTCATTTCAACTTAAGACTGATTCTGCTGCTCACAAATGAGGCTGGACTTGCCTCCTCATTTTATGTAGAGGATGGTGAAATCCTTTATAAATTCACAGAGCAATTTCAGCACAAATACTGACCATTTGCATTTCCCTGTACAGTCCATGTACTATGCATTAGTACTGACCATGAGGGACAGCTCATTCAGGGGCAAGGAGATCTGTGTTCATTACAGCCTTTATTTTCTGAGACTACCAATGAGGATACCAGCTGGGGCAGCTACAAAACAGCAAAATCTTTGGCATTAAATTGAATTATTTTTTTTAAGGCACGTTATCCTTGGAGAGCTACAGACTTTTTCATGCATAGAAAATCTGAATCCTAGCTCTTTAAAACACTAAAAAGCACACGTTCTGTCCATTTTTAATTAATACTAAGATGGGTTATCTTCTTCAAGTATATGTGCTTTGCAAGCAACAGATAATAATCTTTTTTCAAACTTCTCAAACTAATTAAAGTATTTGTTTTGTCCCACTGCTCTTCCCGAGAGGCTCTGCCAGAATGGTTTATTCTAATGTTTATGAATTACAGAATCACCAAGGCTGGAAGAGACCTTTAAGATCATCCACTCCAACCATCCACCTATCACCAAAATTTCCCACTAAATCATGTCCCTCAGTACGACATCTAAGCATCTCCTGAAACCTCCAGGGATGGTGACTCCACCACCCCCCTGGGTAGCTAATAACTCCTCCAAAAACCTATGAAAATTTCTCAAGACTACATCACAATTTACTAATTTCTCCAGAACACTATAGACTTGTTTCCCCCACTCCCTCCACCCCTACTTGTTTTCCTTTCTAAATGTATTTCCTGATGGCAAGCACAATCTTCCACTGTCTACTAAGCAGCTAGAGTTAAGCAAACAAAGTCAATCTTCTTATCTCATTAGACAGCCTCTTTATGTCACTCTTCTTTGAAGTTATACGAATTTTAGGTCATGTTGTTGACCACAGCATGGTCAGCACTGGATACATTGCTCTGAAAGGAAGCTCACCGGTATCTGTACAAAGTCACTGTAACTTCCCAACATCTGATAGAGTTTCATCCATCACTGCATAGTATTTGCTATTTTCACAGCTCTATTACACTGCTGATTTACGGTCATCCTATCACCAGCTATTACATGAATCTTCCTCCCTCTGCCAATTTCCCAGTTGTTAGCTGACTTTCTCCAGGCTATGAAATGCAATCCATTCCATAACTGAACAGGTAAGTCTGAAAAACTGATGGCTGGATTTTTCCAGTAAGAGTATGGTTTCAGACAGGAAAACATAGGAACTATTTCCTCATCCCCAATCTGAGCAATAAAATCCCTGTAATAATTCAAAGTATCCTCAAATGAAAAACCAATGAACACCGAACAGTAGCAATGCCACATTACTACTAAAACTTAATTTAAGCTTAATTAGGAATGCCACATTAGACAACAGTGAGCTTCCTGTTCCAATACCAGTGGTCACAGACTCACCTCTTCTCCAAGTCTCCAACTAGTTAGGAGGGCCTCAAAAGACTTGCTGCTCTTTTCTGACAAAAATATATCTGTCCTCAATAGAAATTTCCTTTCAGACCCAGATAGTTTCTTAGTTCAGCTGTAAAACATTATATGCCTCCCTTATCATCCTTGTGTTTAGTTTTTGTTCTCTCACTGGCTCCTCTTTATTGCTAACTTCTGTTTTCCAAGCTATGAAGTCTTGTATCTGATTTCTACTGAGTTTAATCTAAATGAAGGTAATTTGATAAAATCTAAATTGCATTTAATTAATACTATGTCTTATGGCATGGTCCGGGAACATTTTCCTCTCTGTTAATATTTCAATTGATTTCTGAGTTCAGTAGTTTTCTTTATCCACATATGAAGCAAAATAAATCAGCCACACAGAATTCACACGTTTTTGGTGGTAAACTGACCATGACACTTGGTGTACCAGACAGGTTTAAGGTACTTAATACTACTTGGTCATACACTAGATGATCTTTCATCTAGTGTAGGAGGTGGGGGTGTTTTTCCTCCCACCTTCCTTTCTAGCACAATACACCATCCAACATGATAACAATAATTTCCCCTTAAAAATTACTGCCATATTAAATAGGCTAGAAATCAGGAGGGCTCTCCAGTGATGTGTTTTAACTTCTTAGCTGTTTTTGGAAGGAAGTGGTAGGTGGATGTTTTAAGGGCTCTGTAGGAGTGAAATTCCATTAAAGCTCTTCTGTGGTTGCTGTAACAGAAAGATGGACATATGTTCCAAATGTTCCCAATATTTTGAAGTCCTGGTAATGAGTGCAAATTGTAAAATAAAATGATATCTTCTCATAGAGAACTGCAGATTTAGCACCATACATAGAAAAGCAACGAGCGGAGTTGTAGATCAGAAAAAAAAAACAAACAAAAAACAGCTCATTCTCACTGCACAGAGCCTAGCTCAAATACACCATTTATTTCATAAGAGAATAAATGCAAAACCAACTAAAGCTAAACCAGATGTTGAGAGAGAACACTTGTAAGAAAATAAACATTTTTTACACAGAACCCATCACTTTAAACAAAGGTTTTCTGATTTGCAGTAAGATAGGCAGCAGTGTGAGTAGGGAACAGAGTAAGAAGTTGTGAATTTAAGAATGGATTTAAAATAATCACATCTGGCCCCCTGCTAAAGTAGATACAAATTGTCACTCGTACCTCTTAGTGAGCAGAGCAACACAATACAAGAGTGGAGTTCTGTAACTATCTTTTCCCTGCTAAAACTGTCTGTCTTTGCTAACAGAAAACCAAACTTGATTTCCATTGTCAGGGAGGAAAACAAAACACATATTACTTCTGTGTCTCCAAGGAAATTGCATTCAGAAATGTTATAAAGCAAATGGAGTACCATAATTCAGGACTGTGATTTATTATATTGTTTCAATTGTATGCTCCCCTATTGTTTAAGCTTATCAAAACAATATCTTGCAAAGAATTTATCACGCTTGACCCTTTCCACTTTTCAGGATCACCAAGGTTGGAAAAGACCTTCAAGATCATGTAGCCCAACCAAAGCAAATAGGTAGCAAACCCATACATGCTCTAATATAATCTTTTTCTTGCTTCAGTGGAATGTTTCTGTTTTTCCAGAACAGTACATATGAAACCAAAACTATTTGGCACATGGGCTTGTCCATACTCAGAAAATTTGTATTAACACTCAAATCATGTACTTGGTGCTCTTAAATGTACCTAAAACTTATACATGGAAAGAACAGGATGATGAATATATACATAGAACTTGTATTTTTGCTTGTTATTGCATCAGAAGTCAATTTTAACAGCCATATATTTTATCAGATAAACCACATGGAGTGAAATAATTTCACCAAAATATATTGAAGCTATATTCCTTCATTGGAAACTCATGAGCTGTCTTATGTTTTGAAATCAACTACTTTTGGATTTCTTTTTAGCATAATATTTATATTATTTTTCTTTGAACAGTTTCTTGAATAATGGGATGACACAGCTTGACCATATAAAATAACTACAAGAACATGAGTACCTAGCAGAATATTATACTCTGAAAGAGTTACTGTCAAAGGCTTAATTAGGATTGTACTGAAGTTTTCTCATAGTTATAATCAAAACACAGTATGTTTCCTGAAGCTATTTAATTTTCAATATATAATATTATATATACACTCAAAACTACTTTTCTCAAACTTAATAAACAAACTTCTCCTTTTTGCAGAAAAATAAAACAGCCTATCAGGAAAACAGTCAGACTACTGGTCAAGAGCTAAGTACAGCAAAGGAGTAAATTAGGACAGCAAGGGCATTAGCATAGCCAGCTGTTTAAAAATGGCTGTGCAGATACTAGTAGGCTATTATTTCCCAGAACGAAACCCACTTCTCAAATGACTTTAAGTCCAGTTTGAGTAATTTTAGTTTTATGAAATTTTGGACACTATGAAATTCAACAATAAAGATGGTTGTTTTTATTGGAGAGAGAAAGTTATGCTTTGTACATAGAACCACAGAATAACAAGTTTGGAAAGGACCTATAAGATCATCTAGTCCAACCATCCTCCCTTTACCATACCTACAGAAAACCACTAAACCATATCTCCTAGCTCCCTATCCAGACGCCTCTTGAACACTGACAGGGATGGTGACTCCACCACCTCCCTGGGCAGCCATTCCAGTGTCTGACCACTCTTTGAGAGAATCACCTACACCCATTGCTACAGATTTCTATTTTAAATTAAACAAGCTTTGTTTTCAAATTTGAGATTCTTGATCACCAACTTTTCCTATTTACATTAGTTAACAAGAATGAAAAAAGGCATTGTTTTTACAGTAGTAATTTATTTAAATATTATTAATTTTTAACAGTTCTTTCTCCTTGGTATTTTGTGACCTATGCCAGACTAAATGTCAGTAAAAGCTGGCATTTGAGAACCTGTCTCATCTATCTGATACAGAAAATGCTACAATAATCATCATTATAGAGGATTATATGAAACTAATCAAAAATTCACTTTGCAAGCTTTATAAATCTCAGGGCTTCTCCTTTGCATGCAGATCTGATGAAAGGCTATGCTTATATTTCAGAGGTGTTGCCTGAAGGTCTCAGAAGTCTCAGACCCCAGCTTTTAAAAGCAGTGACTTAAGGTCATAAATTAGTAGTCAACAGGATGGATGAGGATTTTTTTTCTTACCAACAAATTAAAGGATGGAAATTGTATCAGTGACTATTAAACACCCAGTGAACTATTTCTATCTCTGGAAATCACACAGGTGTAGACTATTGGAAGCTGCTGGCCTTGCTGTGGGAGCTACTACTGTGTGCTTGTTTTACTCTTACTTCATGACCTGAGCATCACTTCACTATTTTTATGAGACGGCAACTGAAATGCTGTTATTATGAGATTATAGCAGTGATTCTGCAATGCATTCCAATGCAAACAGACATTCTACTGGAAAAAATGATTCAGACACTGTCATTCTATGCAAGTCTTATTAAGCACATCTTACTGCATCTCTACACTACAGTTTCTAACTGTCCAACTAACTCATTAACTGCCAATGAAGTCATTCTGTTCCCAGAATTGCATTTACAAGTTAAATTAAAAACAAGGAATGAAATGAATATCTTACTTATGATATCAGAAAGTAAACAGCTATAATACTTCTAACGAAGAACTTGGATGTATCTACATTGTTCTTTTTGTTTCACACACATTTAGTCATCACATACTTATGAATTTTAGGCATAACTCATCACTTCACGCAGCTGCTCAGTTACTGCAATCTTCAGTATTGTCATCTTGCCTTAACAAAGCAATGATAAGAAAAGAAGATTTTTGGAGGGTCATGAGTTTTTCATTAATTTTGAATTCATTGGAATGACTAAGTACACACAGCTTCTGAAAGCTGCATTATTCTCATTATTAACAACTTTATTGCCTATGATAGTGACCATACAAAATATTTCTTTTCCTGAGAATCTGCAGTCAGATGTAGTTTGCATTCAATATTTTACAGTCTTGTCTTTCCTGACAATTTTCAGTAGAGATCAAATAAATCTTTATTAATCTTCCTTGAGCTTCATATTCAGCAACCTAGCGTATTGGTATCAATTAGATAAACTATATTTTGACAAGAATTATTAAATGACTCTAGGGTAGGCCTTATTCACTAACGACCCCTTACATAAATGGATGGGGAGACTGCTTTTCATACTTAATGCATTAATAATGATTTGATAGACAAAGATCAGAACACCCACACTCCACTCATGCATTTGTAAATGCTATGCTATGAAGCTTCCATATTGGAAAAGGATAATGACTGGCAGTATTGCAATATTCTTATCATTACACAGGTAGAATAACAAATAATTCAATTTATGCTGATTTTTTAAATTATTATTCTTCAAATAAAATGGCATCAAATCATTACCCAAGCATATATCTTATCACAGCACCAATATTAATATTAACTATTCAGAGCAAAATTTCACGGGTTTATAATCACCTGAGAATAGGAGAACCCTCATAATGTAATCACCCCTTAGGAAGGGAAAAAATGATTTTTCCTGGTACAATACTGATTGTCCAGTCTGACACAGCATGTTACATATCTTAGAGGAAGAACAGGAACAAGCAAATTAATGACAATATTGCTGCAGCTTCAGTCAGCATCACCTGTAGGGAACAGCTGTTGTGGTTAGAGATATCCATCTCTCCCAGTGAATGCAGCAGCTTACCCTGTGCTGGCCAGAATGGCATGCGAATACAGCATGTGATGCCTGTAGGCTGGCAGACGTTTCAGCTAACCAGTGCCCCCATAGGTCACACTTACTAATTCTCCAGGGAGTAGCAGGGAACAGCACTACGTTCAGTATGGAAGGAGCTCCAAATAAGTCATAAACCATGACCGAATTCACAAAACAGAAAACTGAAGGCTACCTCTCTACTTTAATAGACTAGCTAAGCTTGGAAGGAATCTCCAAAATTGTGTTCCTATCCCCCTTCCACAAGCAGGGTTGCCAGCCACTAAATCAGGTTGCAATCCAGCCTGGCCTTGAGCACCTCCAGGGATGGAGCACCCACAGCTTCTCTGAGAAACCTGTTCCAGTGCCTCACCATCCTCTCAGTGCAAAACTTCACTATGACACTGAATCTAAATATCTCCTTTTTTAGCTTAAAACTGTTCCCCTTGTCGTATTGCTCTCTCCACAGGCTCCATTTAGTCTTTTTCCTGACTGCTCTTTTGATACACATGAAATGTAGCCATGTAAGAGCAGCACCCTGAAGACAACTACAAGAAAGTCAGTATAATTGGAAAGAAGGAAAAATACTAATAATAATAACAATTAAAAAAAATCAGTGTACCCGGATGATACCTGCATACATAACTTCTGTCATAATCCTTTTAAACACCAACCTATCCTAGGTGGATTTAAAGAAGATGATTCCTGAACATATCTAAATTTGAGGGGAAAAAAAGGCAGAAACAATTAAAGAAGCATGAAATAAAGAAGCATTTCTTGCCAGCTATAGTATTATAGTAACATGCAAAGTAACTGCAATCTAGTAATCTATGTAGGCATGAACCAATGCATTGAGAGCTGAGCTCTGCATGTTACCTTACAAACTTAACCATCAACAAACATCCACACTCAAAACCTGAGAGTTACAGCTCATGTCACGAGAAATAGATGAAAAAATGAGATTGCTATGCATTTATGAAGCATCCCATTAAGTCTCATGGGATTCTTTAAACACATTGTGGTCACTAAGTCACACTGAAAAGTACTACTTCAATACAGCTCGAGGAAAAGATTCCCTTTCAGGCAAACAACCCCTCTAGTCTGAAAGCACATTATCTCAGTGTGCCTATGCAGCAGGAAATTTTAACTTCCTTATGTTAAAATAAAGTTGATGCAGAACGACATCAGAAGAAAGGCGGGGGGGGGGGGGGGGGGGGGGGGGGTGGGTCAGGGAACGGGGCCAGGAAGGTTTTTGTTTGCTAGAATGCAACAGTCTACAGGCATGATTAACAAAACACATTGTTATATTTATACATTATTTTATTTGCCATCAGAAAAATAATGAATATCTACCTTGCACATTAATTGCAAAGGCAGTTAATTTACTCTAATCAGCTTGAGGTGAAGGGAGCACAGATTACCTTGAGGCGTCCCCCCACCCCATTTTGTTACGATGTAATTGCCCTGCCTTGATGAAACCCCAGTAAATAACCTTACAACCTCCAGTGCTATTATAATCAAATTTCTTTCTGCTGTCTGTGACAAGGTGGAAGATAGCCTGGGTCTGAACACACCAAACACCTCTGTCTTCAGAACAGACACTTCCTTTCTTTCCTTATTAAAAAGATGTATTCCTCATCTTTTAGCTTTTTATTCCTAAAGAAGGAAAAGAGCAGGGCAGAACAGCTACTACTTTTTGTTCTCTAAAGGTGTTGATGTCTTCAGCAATGAGTAATTGCTTCTTATAGCCTGCTTCTTGTTGGTACCTATATGCATACATGTGTCAAAGTACTATGCAGAGCATGAGCAGCATTGATGATTACTACATAAGACCGCATAGTGCCCAAATCCCACTGAAAACCATGACAAAACAAAGGATAAACTCCTGGGAATTAGTTATGCAGCGCATTTAGAAAATCTTGATTGCTTTGTTCCTATATCTAAGCTTCTTTGAAACATAGTTTTCATTTCTGGGAAGTCAGAATCAAACAAACATTCACAACCTGAGTTCTGAACCCCAAATCCCTGCACAGCAACTTGTGGGAACGAAGCACTTTGAACTAAGATTCACAGCAACACTCTTCAGTTACAATGCAAAGTAACAACCTTCCCATAGCTGTTGTTGTCTTCTTATTATTATTTTTAATTAAACTAGTAATGCTAGCTGATATATGTGCTGAAGTCAATAAAGCATGTCAGAGTACGTTCAAAACATGCTCTATAAGCTCTGCTGTTCCATGTCCAAGTTGGAGCATTTAATCTGTGACTATCAGACAGCTGTAAACAGGAAATGAATTACTACCTGAACATTGTGCTCAGGAAGGTAAGACTCATCTCAGTACCTATAAAACAGTTAAAACTCCAGGGACGATTTAAAAGGTGAAGAAAAATTAAGTTTAAAAAAAATAAAATAGATTCTTTATTAGTTATACTAGTCATTAGGATTTGTGGTTGAATGTTTTGTAAAGCAGTGATATTGGTATCAAGTGAAATATTCTATTTAAAAGGTACATTTTACAATGCCATATCATAACAGTTTGCCAGTTGGGTTTCATCTCTTATTGACTGGAGGAGATTTTCATATCTGCATGCATCCATTGGAATATCGGAGAACCTGTCCCCATGTTTCCTTCTGAATTTTTACGTGCTTCCCATTGTTAACTAAAGATTCAGAATACAGTCAGTAAATGCATGCTTGAGAGTTAAAAAAAAAATAGTCTAATCTCCCCCTTAAAAGCTGTTTAATTGCTGATGAAAATGATTTATTTATGCATTGATAAACAGCTTTGATGGAAGAGAAAGAGGATAGCTGGTAGGCCAGTGGCTGGAGAGCTCTCTGGTGCTGAGAAAGAAAACACACAAGTATAGAGGCTTCCATCGTCATGATCATGGGCCAGGATAAGCCATAAAGTCACATTTTGTATTTCCTCTTCCATTTTAACAAAAAGTGCCCTAGAAGCAGTTCATAGAGCTAAACTAACCAAAAGAAGGAAGGCATTTTGATGCCAGAGATCCAAAGATCAATTCATTCTGCACATTACACTACTCCCCTCAGAAGTGGACTAGATGCTGTCATTGCCGTACACACACCACAAATATATTTAGCTAGAAAAACATTAGCTATTTATAGAAAAAAAAAATAATTGGATGTAAGCGCTCATAACAGATCACTGGACGTCAGTGAGATTCATTAATTTTTGTTTTAATTTCAATGGGAATTCATTCTGTCTGAAGTTCAGAAATGGAAACAGTAAGTACAAAATGCACGTGTTTTATTAGCAGCTGTTCTTAAATACTTCCTAATGCCACCTGATAAAGTCAGTGATCCAAGAAAGCTAGGAAAATCAGAGAAAAGGAATGAAACTGATGGTATTTATTAAGCCTCTCAAAGCTGTTGTGATAAGAATACTGTCATTCATAACAAATATTCATTAATTTTCATCCTTCTCAAAGCACTGACCAGAAGTAAAGTGTTTTTAGAGGTGGTGAAGTTGAGAGCAGTGAGCTCCAACACATGAGAATTACTCAGACAGGAAAGAAACCAATATTGTTTTTGTACCTTACACTTGAACTTTATCTATGCTGTTTTTTCCACAACACCAGCGAGACAAAAAGCCAAGAGTTTAACCACATCATCAACTGACAGAGATGCATTCACATTACCTTGTTTGCTAGGTGCAGCAAATATTTGCTTTAATTTCCAAGTTCAGCACTGCTGCAAAAAACTGTAAACCCATTGAGGTAAATAAAGACCTATAAATTATATTATTTGTTTCATTTAAAATTAATTTTATATGCTACTGAAAGACCAAAAGACTAAACATGGCAGTGATATGCACCAAGAAGTTATATAACACAACATGCTCAGTTTTGCTTTCTTTTGAACACATTATGTTTGATATGATTCGGTTCTGAAAAAGTTGCATTAAGCCTCTCTCTGCCCTTTTCCTTCTCTCACCTACACACACACCATTTTCTCCACTTTTAATCTGGTCTAAGCACCTGTTTTTCACTTGAATCACTCACGGTTATAAAAACAAAATTTATCTAATTAAGCATTTTCAATCAGCATTACACTTGCAAAATGCTGCCTTGGAGCACAAAACAGAACTAAAATGATACAGCATAAGGTAAAGGTCATCAACCTTAGATTTTAAAACATGCTCCTAAAATTTTACCTAAAGGGGTCAGGGCACAAACAGCCAAATAGCTCTGAAAAACAAACAAAACAACAACAACAAACACACTACAAAGCATTCCTGGTGGTAACAGAAGCACCAACTCACCGGAGCTTTAAATACTTGACTGAGAAAATGGTGTGTGATATTAGAAACCAGGAGTTAAAAATCATATAAATGAGAACTGGAACACTCTATGCCGTGTTTAACCCTAACAGCAACACAACAAGAGTTCTCCGTAGTGAATTCTCCAGGTTTCTGGAAGTCAACATTTTGCTGTAAATGAATGAATAAAATAAGAGGGCTACACAGAGATGTCTCATGACTTTCCACTTTGGGCATTATGTTTCATAGACACAGATAAGACACTGCATATATCCTGCAGGAAATCAGTATGGTTAGCAAAAGTCATCCCTTACTTATTTTACCTCTTTTCTCTAGTTTTATAGTACAACTCCTGCTAGAGAAGCTTCTAGGAACATCCTAATCTACAATGAATCTGAAATCTGAAGCACAGCTTGCCTGACAAAGGAAATGGAAGAGGCAGAAAAGGAAGGATGCCAGCATCCTTCGAAACTTTGTAGATGCAAGACCTAACTCGGTCAGCATTTTAGAAAGTTGGGCTTGATAGTACTGTTTTTTGAAGATAATTTTTGCCCTGATAAGACAACAAGCATATATGGAAACTATCAGATTGAGTTCAGTGTTGTAGAGCCAAAGTAAGTGCCAATGCTGCCCAGGCCACAGGGACTGCCAAACAGCAGCACTTATTTAGCTTTCCTTCTTTTCACTAAGTCACAGTAGCTATCATTACCCTGCTTGCAGCTTCTCAGAAGCTGTTCCATAACAGCACTTCTACCAGGAGTCAGGTAAAGCACTTTACTGTATGAAACAGTGCTTGTGCAGTGGTCATATTATTGGTTTTGAATGCAAGAAACAATAACCACCACCACCTAGGATCAAGAAATATTAAATATACATTCTTTTCTCCCTCGTTTTTCTTAGCCCAAATAGAAACATTTTACCCAGACTCTTGACACTGACTCACTGCTTTTATCGCTGAAACAAATATCATCTCTAAAGGGAAGTCCCTCTAATCTTCGCCTTGTGGTTTACCTTATAATTTGTAGAAATCTATCCTATATTGTAAACACTTCCTACCAACATCTGCGGGTTTCAAATTGTAAATTAGGAGCTCTATTTCTCTGCAGTACCACAACAGCAAAACAAAACACCAGCAGGATACCAGATGTGAAAAAGACAGGATTTGGCTCGTCAAGAAGGATTTGGGTCTCATCCAACAGTTTGGGAAAACTGAAGCTTCTATGACTTTCTTGAACTCTGTTTTACATGAAGAAGCCCATTTGCTGCTGTTAGTTTTTTTTTTTTTTTTTTTAAATCTACTTAGATTGATATGCAGCTCACCCAACAAAAATTAACAAGTGCAGATTTGTTTCACAGTGTGGAAGATTTCCCTTCATTCTCCTTCAGGCATCAGGATAGACACACATTTGGAGACATGTAAAATGAGTGACTAAGAACACTGACTACACTTATCGCTTGCATAAGATCATTGCTGCTTTCTAGTTGCATGGAAGAGTGACAATTACTAAGAATGCGCACATAATTTATACTGTGTATAATAACTTTCATGACAGTAAGACAGAACATACAACTTCATAAACATATGAAAGCTACTGTCGTGGCTCTTCCATTTACCATATTCTCTTTCATCAGAGAGAAAATGGCTAAATTACCTTTCTCATCCATGGCAAACTGTGAATAAGAGCTCTAGAAGCCACCGCATGCTGAGAAGAAAATACAGTCCAGGTGCCTCTGGTTATTACTAGCTGTCAATTTTTTTTTTTTTATTATTATTCTAAGAGACCTGTAAGACTTCATTATCTGATTTTACAGCAGTGCTTTGCTGATAACAAGTAAAATCCAAGGAAAGAAAGCACAGAGGAGTGAAACTGAGCATGCTGGGAGGCAGTAGGCTGGCCATCCCGAGAGCAGAATTCTCTCCCCAGCAGAAAGGTTGGGCTAGAACCATAGCCAACTCATTTTAAAAACTGTAAATCAAAACAAAACCTGTGCCCTGGTAACAATGCACAGATTGCATGAATTTTCATGGATGTGTGGGAACATAAGTCTTTTCTTTTCTTCTGATACCTACCCACGTTAACTCCTTCTGTGATATCCTAGCATTATTTTTCATCTTAAAGTTTCTCTCACTTTATTCTTCCTTCTTTCCCTTCAACATTCTCCCTATTTGTTTTTCCAAATAAGATTTACCACATCCTATTCCCCTGCTTTTGTCCCATCTCACTCAAATTCCCCCTTTTCTATTTCCATTTCTATCTACTTCTCTGATCTGAGATTATTTTTACTACATTGAAAGCAACCTTCTGTTTCTTATTGTCTTTTCCGCATCTGCCTATATCACTTTTAAGTACTTTTCTAAAACACACGATAATAGACAGGAACTGAAGCTTTCCAAAGTGATATTCCAAACCTAAAGATGCAAAGGCCCAGAGACACTAAAAGGCACAGATTTAAACATGATAATAGACAAGGTTCTGTAATTGTGATGTTCATATCTTTATTACAGTTTCTTTTCCCCTGAAACAACTCTGCAAAGAAATAACATGATAGAATAAAGTACCCATCATTAAGCCCCAATATAAGTGAATATGGAGGTGAGCCAGAGCAGAAATAGACAGCTTATTTGGCTTTTGGCAAGATAATATTTGGCATTCAATACATTAAGTGGCAATTTGCATTGTGCTTACTTAGTTAAGCATTTACATTATGTTTAAATGGGAGAATAATAAAGAAAAAGGAGTGCTAAAAACTGCAATCAAACTATTCTACACCTAGGAATTGCTAAAATGAGATCTAATACAAATATAATTTGAAGTGGTTTGGTTTTCTTTATTACAAAGGATCGTAATAGTAATACCTTTAGGGTTTCTGACATTTTATTCATATTTTTTATTTTTCCCAGTTCAGTCCAAAATTAGACCTCCAAGACAGTTTCCTTAAGACATCTCACATGTTTGGTAGAACAGCCACATCATAAGCCTGCTTTTCTCATTCACCTTTTGCAGCCCTTCAGACGCAGCCCACAATTTCTGTAAATAGTGGGTTGAAAAACAACACAACAAACACAGAAGCCACATATAAGGATCTGACACAGAATAAACTCCTCTAATTTTAGCACATTCATCTTTTTTGAGTAATTTTTGGACCTTTCATCTGAGGTCCTGTGCCGGTAATTTGACTGCAGACTTGACCCAGCCCACTCCTGCCCACCATCGTTCTACCTGACAGACACTTGCACATTCTTTGTCATTTCCTTGTGTCAGTATCTTCAGGCGACAGCTGCAGAGGTGCACAGTCTTTCATATGTGTGAGGAAGTAAGTTTGTATTTCTACTTAGGATTCCAATCCTCCGAGGAGGAGGCCCAAACTTATTTAACTTTCAGCAAGACAGTATTTGCCATTTAATATATTAGAGGATAATCCATATTGTATTTGTTGAGTTGTGCTATTTGGAACATTAAAGCCTGGGAACATTTATTCTGCAGTGCTCTAAATTGACTGCAGAATCTGACAGCAGAACTTCCCGGAGATTTTGACTGCAGCTGTATCTCTGTTTTATCCTACATATGTAAAACTACCTTACAGTCAGCACTACATATGCCTTCATCCAAACATTTATTTGAATGCAAATGACCAAGCTTACTTTTGTGTTACTGCTTTTAAATATACGTACTGCATTCTACCCTAGAACGCAAGCAAAGCTTTACATTAAAATATTAACATTTCATAGGCAGCATCACCTGCTACATTCACCTGCAGAAGCAGATGCTTCCAAAGTGATACATTTAGTTCATCTATAGACCAAAAAATAAAATAAAATGAAATTTAAAAAAAAGAGAGAGAAAAAGAAATAACCCACAAAATAAACCTCCAAACCACATCAACAGCAGCGATCTCACAGAAAGCACAATCACCATCTGACATAGCAGGGAAGCAGGGAAAGCACTGTGGGGCACAAGAGGCACCAGAGGCCCCATATGGTGCAGCTTGTTTTGTCAGCAAGCAGAGAGCACTCACCCATGCATATGTTACTGCTTACGCTGTTTAACTGGTCAATGATGTTAATTATAATTAGATGTTCGCAGCAGAACTTTATAGCTTGCATGCATACAGGAACACAGATTTACTTCATTAACTAACTACGGCCTAAATGGAAATATTTCTGAAGCTAATGTTTCTGAAAACTATTAACAGGATTTAGTAAAGTAATATTTCCTGTAACTAACTGGCAACGAGGAAACTGATAATGCAACCACGTCTCTAAGGAGAACTCTAGATGAAAGACATGTAGATCCTAACCCAGCCCCGTGGTTTATATGTAGATATTCACAGAAATAAATCTCTTCTCATAATACCTTTGTATTGCATATATCAGCATATATTTTGTCCTACTGAAAAGCAGTATCGTTCTGTAAGTGTTTATTTTTTCCTGTTTTCATAAAGGTCAGAAGGCAGCTGGGGCTGATGGGCACCTGCTGCCACAGTCTCTCCCCCATGAGCTGTCATTCCTGTCACTGTGGCAGCTGCAGCTTCTGTGCCTTCCAACATTACTTACACAAATGGAAAGACTGTAGAAAGAGGTTTCTGAAGTTCTGCTGTGCAAAAGGGAACTATCTTTAAGAATGGTAAACAATGGATAATAGAATAGAGAACACATCTTGTTTTGAAAGACCCAATTTTGCTAAGTCACTAACTATTCTAGCTACTCTTAGCCACGTTTTAAGGCTGGTTTCTGTTATCCTGGACTCTTGCATAGGTCTAGGGCGTGGCAACATTAATAGTTGACTCCACTCATCAAAAGCCTATATCAGAAGTGTCACCAGTGCAAGGTCATGCATTCAAATGTTAGCAAGTATTACAATGCAATGCAGCCTTATGCTATCACACTACATGACCAGAATTCCTTCTGACCAAGATGCTCAGTTTCAAAGCAGTCTGCCTGATGCACAGCAGACTGACTACACTGTATGCAGCCCCATGCCCTACAGCTGAAATGCATTTTGTTAACCCCACTGTCTCTTATAGTTTCCCAGATCATCACAATCCCTCACAAAATCCTCCCAAGTGTAAGCAAAGTAATCTGTTTTACCACTGAAATTAAATGCAGAATTTTAAATATTCTGATGTGTGCTCAACTTAAAATACATTAAGCCTGACATTGCACAGCACTTTGCCTTTGATAGTAAGACATTATATACTCAATACCTCGATCCAAATTACTTCAGACAGCTGGACACTGCCCAAACTGCTTCATACCAAGGACACAGGTGACTCACACTGAATATCCACATAAGAAAAAATACAAAAGTAGTAGTGCCTTGTGGAATACCTGGCTAAAACAAAATCTTGGACAAAATCCTGAGCAGAATTCAATTTCCTTTCCCAAGAAAATAATACTTAAAGAAATATTCATGCCTTACCTCACTCACAACAGCTTCTCCACAAATGGAAATAACAAACAAGAACAGCTTCATTAAGCCTGGTAGTTACTATGCTTTACAGTAAGAGCTGGGTAAGAGAATTCAAGGCCAATGTGCATGAGTTTTATGCACGTGTCATGCACAGATACACACTATGTAAGAAAAAAGGCACCATAACAAACACATTTGAACAGTCTCAGCTATAACGGGATTGAATATGACCTGTAGATATTCAGCTCTTTCAAAACTAAGCTGCCAATGTACTGAATATTGAAACATACATTTTAGATATGAGTATTAAGATCTGTTTTGAAAATGTTATAGTTCATTTTTGAAGTGTGCCACATATACACTAAAATATCAGAATGCAAAGTATTGATGTTCAGAAAATTGCCTATCTGACAAACCACAAAGCTTTAACAGTGAGTCTAATAGATGAAAAGCAAAGAAAAATCCTTTAAATTTTGAGAAGATTCAACATATTCATATTAGGAAACCTTGTCAAACACTCCAAAACACAAACAAGACCGTGACTTGGGGTAGTCAACCAATTTCTGTTCCAATTTAAATATTTTGGTTAGAGGTCTGATTTTCTGATGAAGTCAGTGTAGCCCCTGTTGGAAAAGCAGTTTTGCATATTTTCCTCTCCTTATGCTCAGACAAAGGAGCTGTGCCAGCAGAAAGTAATGCAACATCGTGATAGTCTGCTTGATAAGATCAGCCAAGAGGTGGTGCCAAACAATTTTTATGTCTAAGCCTATAGACAAAACTGCATGTTTACAAAGCTTAAAAAAAAAACAAACAAAAAAACAAAAAAAAAAACCCTCTAAGAATATAAGTAGCTAATTTTCAGCAGGTTAAAAAGCTATGAGTTTTAAGTAGCTTATTACACATAATTTCTCTTTCTCACATAAAATCTGTTGAATCTAAATTCTGGTGTATTTTGATTTGGCTTTGTAGACTTGTTGTGAAGTGATAACACAAACCACAAAGTAACAAAGTTTAAGCAGAACCAATGAGAGCACTTATTTCTTTATGGCCTTGACTGCACTAGAAGTCTGCATCTCTAAAGAGCTAATTACCAATTGATTCAAGGTAAGCATGTTTTCGTATAGTGTCCTGGACACTGTCCAATCACGCAAGTCTAGAAACACTCTGCCTGAGGCCAACTGCAAACTTGGACTATATTTTGTCTGTATGTGTGTCACCTTACCTATGAAAGAGAAATAACTAGCTCATACTGACTGGCATTGAGCAATCCTAATGACAAGAAAATTTCCAGCAGTACAACATATTCATTTCAAAGCATAAAGTGAGAAATTCCTTCCCTGCTTTCAGTTACTTTGCTGTATTTTTCAATATGGTAAAGAGAATGAGGGAAACGTCAATAACTCAGGATAACTCATCATTAATAAAAAAAGCTGCTCCTCATCCATGGGCAATGCCCAGAACTGCTGTAATTAGCCTTGTAGGCCATGCAGCAGTCGCAGCACCAGTCCACCAACCCTTCCTTCACTTCACCAAGGGCTGAAGCAATGTTACCACTGTGCCAGGCAAGAAGGAAGATCTAATTGATGTTTTCATATGTTACTTTTGATCCTCAACAGGAGAAAGCCACTTGTATTGCTCTGTAGATGCAAACCTAAGTACAGCTTTTAAACATACAACTTGATAGCTGTCCTTATTAAAATAAAGGCACTTTTTAAAAGGTAAGGATGCTATTAATGGATGTGAACGTTTGCATATTCTCCTTTATCTTTTATGTTATTGACAAAATTCTTTTACACGCAGTTTTCACTTCCATTTGTAGTAAAGCTCACCACCTTTGAAAGAAAATGAAACAAACAAAAAGCCTTAAGATGTGTTATTTTTTGCCCCTTTTACTATAAAGCTCTCCAATCCCTTCAAGAGGGAAAATGAAATAACTTGCTACTTTAGTAATGTCTCAGCTGTACTTTTTAAATAACAATACTGAACTGTCAGCAGATAGATTTATTCACCCATGTTCGCCTAGTATTCCATTCTCTGAGATTACCGTGGCTTCAAGTTGCACCAGGGAGGTTTAGGTTGATATCAGGAAGAACTTCTTTACAGTAGGGGCTGTTAAGCACTGCAATAGGCTACCCAGGGACGTGGTTGAGTCACCATCCCTGGATTTGTTTTGATGTGGTGCACAGTGACGTGATTTAGTGGATGGTTGTTAGGGCAGTATGGTTAGGCCCATGTTGGACTTCATGATCTTGGAGATTTTTCCCAACCTGAGCAATCATATGATTCTATGCAAGCACAGATATCATATACTTTTATGCTAGAATGCAAAGAGTAGTGCAAAAGTAAATAAATAAATGTGTGGCCATTACTATAAAAGATTTAGGAAACTCTGTAACATCATAATATTTTCTGTATGCCAGGTGAACTTGAGTGTTCTTTCACTACACACGCTCTCTGAGCCCAGACTAATGTAAGTACTTCTTAAAATAGATGCGTCTTAGCAGTTATTTTGTAAGATATTTTTATGTGCTTCCACTCATGCAGTGCTCTAATTCATATCAGAGCTTGTCTTCTACAGAAATGACCTTACAGTAGCTGACTAGATAATAAGCCCATCAGGTAATAAGAAAAATAAAATAAAAGGGGAATTCAGATGGACATGAACATAATGTACGTGCATTATAGAGCCTTAAACTCCCATTTATATTCTCATTCAGAAATAAAGTGCCCTCAATTCTCTCTAACTTAATTGCTTTCATCTTGGAGGAAAATCACTGATAAGGTGATTTAACTCTTGTACATTTTACCTGGACAATTCAGGGACTGGAAATAAAGAGAAAGGACTTTGAGACCTCCATACCAGGAAGAGTATTGTAACTGTTTTCCATTCCTTCACCACGCTTTATTTCATAAATTCAGAGTAATTTCAGTAAAATACGACAGTTTTGTTCAGAAGCTTAATTAGCTAGGGATTGAAGAACAGAGATCTGAGGGCTGAAATAAGGGTAACAACACTAATTACATGATTTAAAATGAAAGCAAGAAGATGTGTTGCATCAGCTGTGAATCGCCCCAGGTAATCAAATTCCTGGAGTTTTATTAGTGTTGTTGCTGTTCACGTGTTCACCTTGGTTTGTTGAAGCATTTTATTTCCACTGACTTTTTATCCGTAATTACTGACATCACTCTTCTGATTTAATTTTGCACGTGCATGTTTAGTCATATCACATTACTTTAGGAAAGAGGGCAGGTGAAGGCACCCTTATTTCTTTCTTTCATCAGGAGCAACAGCAAGGTATCCCAGTGAGCAGATATGTACCACTACAGAAAAAACTGTAAGAGGGAGATATGACTGAATGTTTTCTTCTCGTTTGTTTTGGCTCCACAGCTACACTACTTCCATAGAATTATTAATCATATGATCATTGTGGTTGGATAAGAGCTCTGAGTTCATCTAGCCTGCCTTCTCACAGCTAGAAAGACGTTGTGAAGGAGGAGAAAAAGCAAGAAAAGCTGCATCCTTAAAGAAATTTCTCAGATCATTCACTAATTATGATGATGTTTATTTTGTTTTTTTTTTTCCTGAAGAGGATTCTTTTCCAGGTCACCTTTAAAACTTCCTAAAAGTTACTGTGTCTTATATGTATCTTACAGCTCTTTGAATCTCCTTTGTGACAAGAAAAGGAACTGAACCCTTTTAATAATGGTGTTATTAAAATACTAATGATTTTGCTGTTTAAAAGTGAGCCTTAATGATTATAACACTCCTCTTTGATCGCCAAAGAACGATGATTTATCTGAGAGGGGAAAAAAGTTTTAAGACACAGAGACGTCTCTCAAGCCTTGAAAGTGCTATAAAAGCTCAGGAACAGGAGAGTAAAAAAGGGAATAGAAAAGGCCTTAGACAAGAGGTGTAGGTATTTTATTTTTATCCCCCAAACCTCCCCTGTCTAAATAACATTGAGGCAAATAAAGAACAATATAAAATATATATACTGTCTTGACCTCCTCTGCTTTTTTAATTCCTGCTCTCTTCCTTCCCTGCAAGAACTTTCATCTCATCACTGAAAACAAATCCCTGACATTCCTTGACTGTGAAATCACTGCAGTCCAATCATTTACCTCACCGCCAGGCCAGACCTAAGGCATTTTTCTTTCTATCTGAGCAACCTTGGGAACAACACCAGACCTGAGATTTCTCAAACCAGGCCATCCTCACAAACAGACATAAAGATCCCCATTCCCAAGTGATGCTGAAAGCAAGACATGACTCAAATCAAATCTGACCCCTTGCCTCTACTCCAGAACAAGATCCCATTTTAACTTGCAATTGTCTTTAACTGCCATGCATTTGCCTTGTATTATGTTTAATTCAAGGCAAATAAAATAAATGCAAACAAAATATAAATGCAAACACTATTCATTTCTCTAGAAGATAGTGCTTTTTATTTTTTTATTGAAAGAAACAGGTACAGAGAACAAAAACCATTTGATTTTCTCTATTTAAGACTGATTATCAATAACATTGATTAATGTCTCCTGCCTCCTCATCATCCAGTTTGCTTTTCTTTGGCTACCGTGGAAGTCATAGTGAAGACTTTTTAAAGCTCTGCCTATTCAGATACTCTGTCAAAGACGTGACCCATGCAAAAAATTGTTCCTCTTAGGCTTTTTGCACCACTGACTTTGTTACTGTGAACTGTTCTGTGAGCCTCACAGTACATTTCATCCTATCCAATAACCATATACACTTCAGGAGAACCACATGCATCTCAATTAACAAAATGCATGACTATAAGTGGTCACTGTGGCTGGTAGCAGGGCTCATGTGGCCAACATCCAAGATCCTCCCACTACCTGAACCAGATGGACTTCAGACATTCAATACATTCACAAATAAAAATGAATGCTTTAAGAAACAGAAACAACTTCCCTTGCATTCCTTGTTCACCTTTGTGGTTAAGACACGTTAGCAAATCACTGCTACTGTAGAACTTCAAATGAAGATCTGAATGTATTTTTTGCTATTGTACTTCTCTGGAGTTATTAGCATTTCCAGGAAGTACAGCATAGCACTGTAACACATTAAGAGATGCTGTTATAGCCATGGTATCACAGTTCCTTGCTGGATGTGTTTACAGTTGTTGTGTGAAAGAACTGAAAAATATATATATATATTTTATTACTTTCATTATTTCTACAATGTAGCAAAAGGAAAAACTGATTAAAAGATTTATTCAAATATTTACATGACACACAGAGTTGCAGTATTAAAGCGTGAGCTCGATCTCTTTACAAATCTCTTCAGCAGTTACATCTTTTCTCCACATTGTTATTAACACAACTTTTAAATGGCAGCTACAAGATCTCATTACTGAGCCTTCAGCCTCTAATTGGGCATCCTCTGCCATTCTTCTCTCCCTCCTCCTATTCTCTCTCTCCATACGGCTTTCCTTTCTAGTGATTCACGCACATGATGTCTAATCATTTCCTCACTCCCAGTACTTGTCTACATTCTACTCTGTGTATCCTCCCACTCGCCAGCTTTGCACCACACATCCTTTTTGTAATCTCACCCCGCATGCCCTTCTTCTACTCACATTCATTTGTTTGGATCAGTTTTATAAGCGTGCTCCTTAAAATTCACGTTTTTTTCCATAAAGTATAATAGAAGAACTGGGAAGTATAATAGAAAATGATGACCTGCATCATAAGTAGCATCAGAGCCAATATTACAGGTCACGTGTAACCAGACCCAGGTATCAGAACCTTTCTTTCAACTTAAAGTTCAGCCTTAGAAAAATAACAAAAGTTCTTATTCAGTCCATGTATAATAAGAAATAAGCTCAGTAGCTCAATTGTATGCACACAAAAGAATATATAAAAACACCACTAAATATCTAACAAAACGCAGAGGCATAGAGATGAAGAATTCATCACATTCACCTAAAGTATGAGATTAAGTAACTTTCCACCTATTTCGTACTTATTGGTAAACAGAGAATTTTTGGTTCACAAAGCAACAACTAAATTCAGCTAAAACCATTCAGATGTGAGCAAGTAAAAACAGAAGGGCTTGACCTTGTGCTACCAGGAAGAAGTTTGTCATAGACTTAGTATTTAAGACTGAGTTTGAAATTCCCTAATGCAGAATATGGCCTTCTCTGTGCAGACACACTTCTAGCTTTTTGAAAAATGAACATGCTATGACAGCAATAGTCATTGGAAGAACAAATACCTTAAAATGTGATTATACCTTAGAACATATTATTTTTCAGGTGCTATAAAAGAGCCCAGAACAGCTTAGCCTTCATATTTAAATAAATAAATAAATAGCAAAATCAGCAAGTTACATATAATAAGGAGATAACAGTCACTAATACTCTGACCTAGTGTAGCAATTGACAGATCAAAACAATGGGAAAGGCGCTACAACAAAGGCGCGATGATGGAAAAACCAGCATAATAGAAAGGTGCTATAAAGGAAGGGAAGAAGATTGGTCACCTGCATCAGAGGATTCCAGATTCACAGGAGAAAGCCTCACCAAGAAAGGATCTCCAAAAAGAGTGCCTTCTTTGTGGCAGTCAGCCCTTAAATAAGGTCTAAAAGAGGTGGAGCCAGGCTCCACCCCTTCCACTCACACAGGTGAATTATCTTCACCTGTGCTCTCAGGGCTGACCAGTCTTTTCCTCAGGTGCTCAATCAGTGGTTCAGGCCCCGACTCAATATTTCCCATACACCTGGAAATAGGTCTCAACTAGAATCAGCATGAAAGAGTAAAAACAAAGACTAAAAAAAAAGGAGAGTGGGGAAAAAAAAAAAAAAAAAAAGGAAGAAAACATTTTTATACAGCCAAAATGTGTTTGATTATCTCTTTGCATTCTGTACCAAAAACCCAGTCACTAACAAGCACAACAAATACATAAACTGGGGATGATCAAGTATGTTAGATATTTCATTAACCTAACAACATATGTCAGATAATTAATAAAATTGCCAACAAAAACTGTGAAGATATAACTCTCATTAAGTGAAAAATATGAAAAAAAAAAAAAAAAAAAAATCCAGCCAGTTTTTGCACCATGACTAAATCAGTATTGCTGTATAATGGTACAGTGTTAGGTCTCTTCTGGACTGCCTCCAGTCCAGCACTTCTATCTATGCTAAAACAGATAAGATGATACGGCACTGGAAAAGGGAACTATCTGAATAAGAATGGTTTGCAGCTAACAAATAGATGGAAAATCACTCTTTCTCTTCCATCCCTCTTTGCAGAATCATAGTTCAGGATAACATTCCTACATCCCTGACAGATAAGATTATCTAATGACAAGCTGTGGATGTATCTAATAAATCTTGAAAAGAATACACAAGTGAACATATAGAAAAATAGTCTGCTGCTTGAATATTTGAAAGCTTCAAATTCTCTCAGATCAGAACACGCAGAAAAATCAATCTGTATGTGAATTTTTACCTTTCTTTTAAAACAACACGGCAGTCAGATCAAGTCAAGCTTACCATCTGCTGCGGGTAGACATACAGCTATATTCAAGAATTACATTATAAAACTTCTTTGTAAACTTTACATGCAAGCTGTTCTTGTCAGAATTAAAGTCATGGTGATCATGCATCTTAATATTCAATCAGGCTTTAAACAAAGAGTGACAAAAGTCCACATATGGATGACAAGCTGTTCTACTGTAAATATTTTTGTATTTATTGAGAAGAGGCTTATGGCAGTTTAGGATGCGTTCCACCAGGCGTTTCAGCTTTAACTGCTTACGGACTAATAAAACCAAAATAAAATCCCTTTTCCAAAATCTTCACTGAAATTTACAGTTTTTAAATTAACTTGATCATTCCTATTTAGCTGTGCTTTTATTTCATCATTTGCTTAAAGTTTTTTCCCAGCTGGTGGCTGTTAGGAACAGAAGATTTTTAGTACCCTGCATTTTAAGCAAGACTTTATTCCCAAGTGGCTCTGAACATAACTATGGAAGTGAAAAGCAAATACCGTGTGCTTTTATCATTATAGTTGACCCTCTAAAGCAGATTAAAAATCTCCCAGTTCTTTTTTAATGTAATTAAACTTGCTAGAGCCAGTCTTCATATTTCTGCAGCTAAGGGGATAGAGTATAAAACGTCCCTTTTCCATGTACTCCAGTTATAAAAACATGTAACAGGAAAAAAATAATCTCACGACAAGTAGGGATAAAATTGGTTTTCCATTTCAAATTCCATTTTGAAATGTTACAAGGCACACATTGCTAATAATATTGCTAACTAACTACTTTCTACAGGTTACACATTCTATCATTCCACAGCAACTATGGAAGTAACTCAGGAATGCAGTAAAATGAAAGAGACACATTGTGTGAAGTCAAAGACGAGCACATGTCACATAAAATCAACATTTCCCAATGCAAATAAATAATCTTACCCTGAGGTTGGATCAACAGCTATGGCCTTAGGGTTACTGAGGTCCAGCTCAATGAGCGTAATGCACACTGTTCCGTTCTGGTTGCAAACGAAGATCCTATCACTGACATGATCCAGAAAGTAAAAATTCCCAGTGATCCAGTCAATTGCTATTTGCTGCACATCTGCCAAAATAAACAAATAAATAAATAAAATAAAAAGGAGAAAAAGAAAAGCTCAGGTCTGCAACGGTAATACAAATAACTGAAGCAGCAACTGCTTCACCAAACAAATGCTCTACTAAAGAGCTCAAATTGTTTCTACAAGGAGAATGTGTATATGGCATACAGTAAGGAATTCAGTTCCCTGTGGGTGAATACTTGTGGGAGAGAGTTTTCCTTTCTAAGTACAGAAGTTTCATTGCAATGTCTAGGATAAGAAAGGTGCCCATTTGTGACACTTCTAATGATATATTTAAAAGCAACATCACTGAGAGTTGTTGCAGCTCTAAGAGAGTGATTGGAAATGGCTTACATATACTTCTCATAACAGGTTATTAGATACGTGTAAAGGGAACTAAAAACTGACTAGTACTACTTATGAATCCAAAAAATCTTTTAGTTATTCATAACTAAACCTCTCTATGCAATAGTAAATATGTGTGCAATGAATTCACTCTCAACATTTATTTTTTCTTGTTGTTCTGAACAATCTCCATGAGTTTTTTCCATACTTTCAGTTTTCGGTATTTCTATCATCCTTCATTTTTTTTTTAGTTTATTCCATCCACTCGAACAAAAAACTGTCGCTTCTATCACATATATCCTCTGTCAGAGAATATAAAGTGAACCTGACTAACAAAGAAATTCCAGTCGTTGAGTTTTTGACAATAACATAGGTTTTATGAGTTATGTATTTCCTAAATACTTAAACTACACGTGGAGACCCATGCAATGTCCTTCAAAGTGCAGATAACATAAGATTTGCTCAATAAAATATCAGGAAGGCACCAGCTGTACTGCATCTCAGCCATCCCATTACACAGTTCATTGCTGTCTCTTCTATTTCACATTTCTCCCCTTCTGCTATTCATTTTTTCTTTTAATTCAAAGTGAATATTATGCCTCTCCCCTTCTGATAGCTCCTATTATGAAGACATGCTGAGCCACAATAAAGGAATGCTCCATTTAGTCCAGGATCCAACCTCCAGAGCAGGCCAATGTCAGGTGTGCCATGAGATATACAGAAACACTAAGAAATATTTCACACAATGGGAAGGAAAACACTTTTCTTTTTCTTCATGAAAACAAATGTTAGTGCATGCTTTTAAAAATGTCAGAAAACAAACAATCCCTCTGGAAGTCAGTAACAGTTTACAGAGTTTCCATTTCCCATTTTCAGAACTTGGATTTTGAAAATGCCAATTACAAAGAATGAAAGTTACAAAAGAGATGTTTATAGACATGAAATTGGTAATTAAATTCCTGCAATGTGAGCCTTGGAAGATTGATATGCTTTGGGAAGCAGAGAAAGAACCTGCTGGGGAAGGGGATTCTTTTCTTACCCGACTTTCATACGTACTTGAAAGGTATGATACATACAGCTTGTTATATCTGTTAACATAATAGATAACGTGAATATTTTCACATCTTTAAAGTGCAGACTTCATTTTTTTCAGTTATTCATTAACATGTCATTAACAAGAAATGACATTAAGCAGGCGTTTACGGTACACAAGGAAATTAATTGGAGGTCATACTAAGGACAACCATTTGCATCCAATAGTTGGAACAGAGGTTGCTGAACAATCCAGGAAAAGAGAGACATCCAGAAGCAATTTAACAGAATAACCTCTATGTCAGAGACTTCAAAAACCATTTGTTGCTCTTAACTCCTATTTTTTCTGCTTTCCCTTCCCCAGCAGGTTATCTTTGAGCATAGTAGAAGCAGCACAAGCTATTTGCAAGATGCGAGCTCATTCTAACTGCATTCCTTGTAAAGCTGCTCATTACAAAGTATGCTATGCTAGGTCACAGTTTCCAGAAGCAGCAGCAGAGTAATTTGTACTTTTCTACAGCATGAAATGGAGGAGTTCTCTCACTATGCAAAGAACATATCTCCCAACAATAAATATTCTGGTTGCTCAGTGAATGCAGTAATTAACTTAGACACTCAAAGCACAGTCAAATTTTCATTTAATGGTCAATCTAACACAAATATGTTGTATATTTGGAATTCCACTGTCGTGGTTTAGGTTTTGTCTTTTCTGTACCATCAGCTCTGCTATATGTAGGACACATCCAATGGCTCACGAGAGAAGTTTAAAAAGAATTGTCCAAATCTACTCCACTGTGAAATCATATCCCACATGAGAAATTCATTCCACTGGCAGCTTTTATGAATCAAACTTTTAATATCTATGGTTTCACTAGCAGCTATGCATTAAACTGCTTTGAATGGCTCCCGCACAAGTCAAATACACTATATACCATAGAGATAAGGCTTTGGTTGCACTGGGGAATTTTAAAATATACAGTTATGTGCTCAAGATGTCATTGAATTTATTTCATGCTTCTTTCTGGATTCATATATTAAAACCCAGTATGTGTAGACAGGCTAGTCTGCTCACATTTTTAAAGTAATTAATCGTTTTTTCTTTTATTCATGCAGCTTCAGAAATCTCTAAAATAAATGCTGCCTCCTGAAAACACACATATTTGTTTTGAGTCATCTTGACTATATTTTTGAGGTATTTTCCCTTGCTTTTGTAGCAGTTTCAATGGAGTATTTCTGCCAAACATGGACAACTTTCCTTTAGTACTTTCTAAAAACCCTTAAGGAGTTCAGAAAGAAACACTAAGTGTTAAACACGTCATCTAAATCTTACTCTTGTTAATGACTATGAGCACTAGCAAAACTTTCATAAACTATTCATAATTAAAACTAAAAATGCTCAGTGTGTTCCACATATATTTCTGGTTAATAATTAAAAAGACAGATGACCTCTCTCTATTTCAAGTGCAAGAGCTTCCACTGTTTTATAGGTCTAAATTTTCCCTTGTTCTGAACATGAGTGCAATGAGAACTCTCTGAAGATCTTGGAAATCCTTTTAAGATGCAATGAACAACAATTCATTGACAACTGATGGGGTGGGGAAGTGGTCTGAAGAAGTGGTTCTGCCTTCAATAAGGTAGCAATCAGTGAGCCATTTCCTGACCCCCACAAACACTGGCTGGAAATCTCAGGTGAGGGGAAGGTAGTAACTGCTGCTCCTACTGCATAAAAACATCAAGTGTTTATGTTACAGGCACCTTTCTCCACTGTGAGCAGCAGCTCAGTGCTGTCACAGGTAGGCAAGTCTGCTAGGAGTTTAATTTAGTGTACTAGTACTGACTCAACGAGCAGGGGAATTTTGAGGGCTGTGTAACAGTTTTTTGGCTGGCTGGCCATATGCTAGGGGAATAAATGCTTCTGAGAAGTGAGAAAGAATTGCTCCAGTCAAACCTCCTGGAGTTTAAACGTTTCTCAGGTGAGAATCCTACAACACAGAAGATGTCAGCATGACCCTGACAGCCATGCAGTACAGGAGAGCCAGACTGGTGTTGCTCAAATGCCTTGTCAGAGGAATCACCTTCAGTCCCCTGTCCGCCAAAGGTTAGGACTTTGACATTAGGTTAGATCTTCATGTCTCACAGGCATTTTCATACCTGCTTTCTGTACGGCCTGTTATGTCACAAACTGTTTGCCTCTGGGACTAATTTTCATCAAATAGCAGGACTTGAGAGTTAGCTTCCCTGTATTTCAACTAAGGAAGCATTCCCTGCTTTCTGCTCAAGCCAAAACAGGTAGAACAGGAAAACAAACAAAGAACTGTAATCAAAATCCATGAGAAATGAAGAAACAAGAAAGTAAATTAAAAAGCAGGACAACATATTTGAGAGATTTTGCCTCTCCTGATGTTTCCTGAATCTCCAGGGTGTATTTTTGTTGGGTTTGTTAGGTTTTTTTTCTCTCAAAATAGATGCATTTAACTTCTCCACAACTAAAAGAACGCAAACCTGAGATATACAGTAGAGATTTGTGAATAGTGTAAGGGAAGCAAATGATGAAAGTGCCAGGCATGTTCCATATAATTTACTCCCTGTTTAGAGAAAAGAACAAGGAAAAAAATAAAAGATAAAATTACATATTTACAATGCAACAAATTTTGTTCTCAAGAGCAACAGAAAACAGCTTAAAGACAGGCTTTTTTGTCAAGTTTTGTGTAATGAGACTAACAGTGGCAAGTCTTTCTTTTACTAAAACAGCCACTAATAGTGGGACCAGGTAAATAGTAGTTAAAACACACTTAAATGACAGGCTGTGAAATCTGCTTCTGCTCTACGTCTTTTCTGAGAGTAATTCTCCTAATTAGCAGCCCAGACAGCCTTGTACTGAAACAGTAGTTGGGTAAAGTTAGAGCTGGAAGAGATTCCTCTGTGCTTCTCCTGCTGACAGCAACTGGCCATAATTGTGTCTGCAATGCTATTTACAAAATATAGTGTTTTATTAAAATTATTCATCATTCAATAAGTTAGTCAACGTTGATGTCTAAATTTTAAACATACATGTCCTGAGTGATTATTGCATATGTCTAAAAATGAAACACCTAATGATTAATACCCTTCTAGCTGTTCCTGATGGCTCCTCCTCAAATATCTAATTCCTTTAAAAAAAACAGTTTGTGCTTGTAAGGAGTGTAATGCAAAATCTAAACCATAATAAATTTAAATAAGCACTTTAAGGTATCCAGACTAAAGGTTCTTTTGAAGAAAAGAAAGCTTTTCTCTTGTTTGCTGGGTAACATCATTTAAATTTCAATAAATTGGGCTAATGTAAAAAATACAGTTGGTATTCTTCTAACCCTAGAGGATATTAGAATATAATGCTTTAAAACCTATAAGTGTGAACAGTTAGACAATAGCAGCTTCCCCAAACTGAAGACTTTTAAAAACTATGATTCTATTCTAAATATTATGTATATTTAATAAATGCATCCCGATGGCACATGAATTCACCTAGTCTCTCCAGTCACTTGGAGATTCAAGCATTCCAACTAGATATATAAGAGAAAATAATCAGGTTTATAATTAAAATGAACATGTTTAATATTGTATTTTTTATCATTCTTCTAGACACTGTCCACTTCTCAGGAAGAAAAGATCTAACTTCAAAAATTTCAAATCATTTTGGAACAGATTCATTGCAAAGGACTCTATTAAGACTGTGCCACAATCCGCCCAACAGTGAAATCCCTGTTAGTTCTCACACCTGTAAGATACCTTTTATGAACTGATGGCAAAATATGCTCATGCAAGCCAGATTTACAAGCTAGCACAGCACATAGTTGCATATATTTGCTATTTAAATAAAAACACAATTAAAAAAGCCCATCTGGTGGCCCTCTTCTACCTCCAACTCGTCTGGCAATAGTCCTGTTGCACACTGCTTTTTACTTATATAGAAGTTAGATTCTATCAGCATGTTTTTTCTATGTGGTTTAGTTTCTTAGGCTGCTGGGGGGCCTAGTCCCACAGGTGGAAGTTGGGCCAAGCAGTAGTTAAGACATGTCACTAAATGGGTTGAGGTGATATGAGGAGGGAGAAATGCATGTTGAATGATAAGTCCATTTCTCCCAATGGAAACCCCAGGATCTACAGAATAACAGCAAAAATAAGTCATTTATTTTCTAACAAATCCCTGCTTACAGAGCATTTGAAGGACTTATGTCCTTCACCATAAGTGGATGCACTTATGGTGGATTCCAGGCTTGGATTATGGGCCTTTGCAAGGGTTTTTATGGTAGAGTAGCAAAATCTGCTCCTAAAGTTTTTAGCATATTTCTTCTTACACTCACATCATGATTCTATGTCACAATGCATTGTGTTTCAGGAGTGAGTAAAATAAGTGAAATTTCCTGGGTCTGGGTCTCGAGTCAGAGATTTGGCTGTGATGCCAATAGGGTCAAATGTGCAAAGCAGAACTGTCAAACAATAAAAGGATGGTAATACGAATGGCCCTGATTTTTAATCCTAGGGATTTAGATTTTTATAAGGAGGAAATATTCTTCTGCCAATCTCATGTCAGAAGCAAGTAAGAACAGTAAAAAACATAATAAACACAACTTTTCTAATTTCTGCATTACTGAGTTTCAAACAGATTGCCAAATGATAGTAAACTTGTAATGGGGTCCCAGTAGCCTGCATACATGCTGAACAATAAAGACAGATTTATAGAGGTACATAGCTATAACAGTTTCTTTTTTTTTTAAACTGCACATAGAAAAGCTTCTTATAAATCTACTGAGGCCGTAAATCAAACCCAGTTATTTACTTCAAAGCTGCTAAGTCATTCACTGTTAAAATTAAAGCACAATTCAACTACAGTAGGCATGTCATCAGACGTGGACTAAGCAAACTGCTGTGGCTACATTAGGCCCTGATACACTTCTCTTTTAACCACCTCTATCAAAGGCAGAAGTGTACAACTTTCCACCTTTTGTGACTGCTGCACTCATTAAGAACTTCATAAACCATCCTTATGACAAAAATAAGGTCACTTAATCATCTTCCCATAAAGATGCTAAGAGGTAAAGTATTTCAGTTTTAAAGACGTGTCACAAAATATATATAGTTACTTTTGCAATGCTAACTATTTAAGGAAAATGACTTCCAGAAAGAATGTGAACAGTTTAATCCCAGAAGTGGACAACGATGCTTTAAGGAACGCCTTTGGGAGGATAATGTAGAAGTAAATGAACCGAGTCAGCTCTTAAAGAAAAGGCTGGGAAAGGAAGAAAACCTAAACTGCATGTATTGTGTATTGTGGAAGGTGACATTTGTTAGATGACACTGGTTCAGAGGACCTGCTGTATGTATGGACTACACAATGTGACAAAACAGTTCATGACATGACCCACTGCTATAAATCAATTTGTTCCTTTTCACCAAAGGGCATTATTACACTCAATTTGATTTTAATCCTAAGGTAACACTGTCTATCAATTATTTCATTCTGACATATACAAGAAATATTCTTATTGGGCACAAAAGTCTTTATTTTATTATCAAGTATACAAGAAGAAGAGAACAAAATATGTTTTCAAATAGAACTATTTTTCTAAAATAAATCTTTTAAAAATGTGCTTATAATAAAATCTGCACACTAAGAAGAATTTACATCCAGCTTGAGAATAATGACTTAAAAATACTACAAAAAATATAAATATCTTTAATTTTTAAAAAAATAAGTTAGCAAATACATTATGAGGCCTCAGAGCGCCACTCAATATCTTTGGAACAAAGTTACAGCATACACTATCCTAAATGAAATGATCTCTTTTTTCAGCGTTGCAAAGGAAAGAAAAGGAAATCACTTCTTATGAAGCTGTTTACTTCATTGTTTTCCCTGCCTCTAGAAATGAAATTATTCTAAAAGGAACATCATATCCATGGGTAACCATTAGCACAGTGCAGAGGAATCACTGTCACTGCCTGATGCCTTGAGTGTGCTTGTACTTCTGCAAAACACTCAAAGCACTCAGGGATGCCTCATGCCTGGTGCTACAGCTTGAAGAAAACAAGTAAATAAAGCCCTTCATGTCTATGAATGTTGACTGCTAGCTGTCTGCAACAGATACACACTCATGCAACCATTATCTTACTTTTCGTCCTATTTGTCCAATTCTTTTATCCATCCATTTATATTTAAATAGTTGTCTTTAAATAGAAAACTGATTTGTATATTTGACTTGACCAACGTTGCCTAACTGTCCAGACTTAAAATACAGACTGACCTCAAGAAAAAACAAACAACCAAAAAACCCTCTTGCTAACTTACTTCATGTAATGCAAATAAATAAATAAACAAACAAACAAACAAATAAATAAATAAATAAAACATAGTTTCAGACTTATGGTGTTGGTTTTAGATTTGCAGAACTGTGCTTTCAGAAAACTCCCTTCCCCTTCCGGAACATTTTACTAGCCATTTAGAAACATGTGAGAGCATAATCCCTAATACCTTTTTTATCTCCTAAAACTGCAGCAAGTTGCCATGTGTAGATGCAATTCATGCTTAGGAGTATAGCAGGAGAAGGGTACAAGCAGCTCTGTTTGCTGCACATTTCTCCAGATGGCCGACAGGTCGTATAGATGTGCACTGCAATTATTTTCAGGGTAGCTTTTCTCAAATTGTTTTTTGCTCTATTTTATGAAGGAATAATTGTCTGTCCAAGTAAGCATTTGTAGAAGGAAAAAATAAAAATCCAAACATTGGCCAATTACTTTTGAAGATATATAACACAGATTACAGTGCTTTCATAGAGTCTTATAAAATATTATGTTTTCCTACTTCTTTGTCTTACTTGCTGAAGTCTTTTCCCCAAAGGATCATTTCTGGAGTTAATGCAGACTATTGAAACAAAATCTGACTTTTGAAACCAGTTGAACAGACTTGGTAACTAACCTTTATAGTTTTGAAACAGTTTTACAATGAAAATATATACTATTTTAAGGATATTCCAAACAAGAATAGAAGTAGTGTGGATCTTTACAGATACATTCTATTTCCCTCCTTAAACAGGTAATAACAAACAAACAAGTAAATAAATAAATGAAAATCCTTGTAATAAAACAAATGGAATCATATACTTAATCGAATTATCGATGTAAGTAATTCAAGCAAGTCCGAAAAATGGCAAATGAGTGAGAGTCTCTGGAACTGCCAATTTCGGCAGGTATCCCCACAACTTACAATCAGCTCATTAACTTTTGCTTACATGGTGTGACAGATTCTGCGTAATTACACATGCAAAGACTACTGGAACTTCATCATCAGTTCAAGAGCTGTCATAGCGAATGCCTAACTCAACATATCAAACAGCAGCTGTTGTGCGATGTGCTTATAAAATGTAGGGCTTCAGCTTTGTGCAAACAGACCAACCCTTCCATACACTGTCACTTTTCTTCTCATTGAATTAGTTACAATGATTAGAAGACTTTTTTTTTTTCTTTTTTTTTTTTTTTTCAAGAACTAAGAAACTTACATAGCTTAAAGTTGGCTTTATAAAAAGTGATTTCTTATGCTTAAAAGATCTGTGACATGTAACTTTTCAATTTCAGAATAAGTACTTCACTGGAGCCACAACTAAAAGCTGTGAAGCAAAACCAAGATTTTTATTTTATTCAAGGTAACTGTCAAATACTAAGAAGCATAAGTTTTATTCTTCCATTTTATGTATTTAATAATACTGACATGATCTGTATGGGTTTTTCACATCAGGTTCAACTGTGGAGCTAAAGTCAAAAGACATACTTGAATCAAACAGGCTTTGTTCTAAGTAAAAATCCACAACCTAAATTCTGTCGACTGAGAAGACAAAAATATATCCATGAACTGGAGATAATACTTTTTGAGTGAGGCTTTTGTTCTGTCACTTGAAGTTAAAAACTGGGTAAAAAAACACATATATTAAACTACTAAAAAGAAGATGAGTTTAATTTGCCACTTCCACTGCAGTGCAAATAATAACCATAGTTTTACCAAATTTGAAAACATGAAATTCCCTTTTCCTTACGATCCTTTGATAAAGCATTATGTAAAGTACTTTGTGCCTTCATGCCAGGCAAGTGCCTTTGTGCCTCTCCATCCTTATCTGGAAACACAGAAATGCCCAGGTAAGCATTGAAAGAAGACTAATACATTGGATACAGTTGATGGAAAACCCTAAAAAGTAATGGCAAAGATGCTGCAACTGCTTTAGATTTTATCAGAGGTATAGCTCCTCATTTCACTTCTACTTGGATTCATTTGTCATTCACTTATGAAAAGCTTGATCATTATTTACCTTTGCCCTGTAGTAGCTCAAGACATAAGATCAACGTTTAGTTGCAAGTCAATATGATTATGCCCTTTTCTTTACTATAAAGATGAAAAAAAGGTTAAAAGAAGTCATTTTTAAATTTTACTGTAATGCTGTCACAAGCTGACTTCTGTGATCTGTGTCTCATAGATAAGCCTTAAGGTGAGTGAAGGACCGATTTTAATGACATAATCCAAAGCTTATTAAGTAAAAATAGAAGTTTCTTGACGTCTAGATTTTTCAGCTGATTTCAGTTGTTTTTTTTCTGAATGACCTATTTGCATTAATTAATTAATAAGCTATTATCTGGAAGTATGTAACAAATTTACTGTCAATTAGTCTAATTGAAACAACTTGATTAGTATCCTGTGTGACATGGAATTACAAAGAAATATCTCCACTTAGCAAGAAAAGCCACCTCATTAAAAACATGAAATTTATAAATAAAATATAGTGCCAGTAGAAGACGAACAAATTTCATGCATATATAATTAGCTGATGGTATTTAATACCAAGTTGTTAATTAGATCTTTACTGCCATTGAAGATGGCTTCTAAGAGGATACACTTAAAGCCTTGATATCGTAGCCAACTCCACTGAAATTTCAAGGTTACAAATATAAGTCTCTTGTGTGACTCCTCTTTCCTTAGAAGAAAGGCAGAAGTGAACTACTGAACAAGATCAGTAGTTGTGAAAATGGCATTACAAAGAGTATTACCAGTGACTACCATGTAAAAAGCCAAAATGAAGCCAGCAGGACGTACATAGATGTTGAAGGCATATGTGAAAGAATATCATATAAAGCATGCATTATTTAATTTCATATTTCTTTAAAGTGTTAATAAAGTACAAAACATTACTGTTTTACAAGTGGTAAAATCACCCAGTTTTACAGAGTTCATCAGCAATGTTTGAAAATTGTACATGGTTACTGATATTTTGACTGTCCCTTTTTGTACATGAAATACTTCTATGGGAAATTCCCAGCTTGCTCTCTGAAGCTTTGCCATCAAGGCTGGGTTGGGACACAAGGAAGAGAAACAAAACACTGTTGTGTCAGACCATTAGGACAGTAATGGCACAAAGATGGAAATCCATAAATGGTCAGCTAGCAAGTTGGTGACTGGGAAAAAGGGAATCTGACAATGTAGAACTGAGAATAAGGAGATTAAGATATGTAGGCTTTGCAGAGACACTATTTGGTAACTATCTGAGGCAGAGTCCAGGAGTTTAGAGAAAAATATAATGCGATCAAAAATTTGTACTGAGAAATACCATTTTGATAAGAATTAGCTGCCCAGAGCATTACTACTGAAAAGCACATAAAAGATAAAAAGACATCATGCCAGCTTAGATAAGAACAGAGGCAGGGTTTTGAATGATATCAATAGAAGATCAATTGTAGAAGTTGGCTAAGTAACAAAGGATGAAGAAATAGTAGTATTATATCTGATTGAATGACTGGAAAAAAAAAATAAAATAAAAATCTATTCCTGGCAATTAACAAGCAGTTAATAAATAGCTGCTATTTAAAAAAAGGTTAAGTGCAGGTAACCTAATGTTGAAGGGAAATCCTACAAATTCAGCACATCTGCTTTGGAAGATATTGCTTCAAAAATGCATAATACAACTTTACAGGGACACTATCCGATAGCAGAAATTCTCAAGTCAAACGGAATGGACTGTATCCAAAAAGCACCCAAAGCAGAGGGATGCTTCACAGCTAGCATTTATAAATTTTTAATATATGCACGACCCTCTTAGGATCTCTGATATCCAAGATTATCACCTAACTTTTATGCAAACCATCAAGCACTGAGATAGGCACTTCAATATATGAATTCTATTAATAGGAAAAGGCATGGATGTGCAATACTCGCTGCAGTCAATAGAAGACATCCAGATGATGGTTCCTGATGGAAAACAAATCCCAGAGCCTTCAAGCAGTCTCTGAGAAAGGCTGAATGAATGCATTCAGCAAAAGATGTGGACTACCCTTATTCTTCTAGTAAACATGATTATCATCAAAAAGGCTGTGTATAGCCAATAATCAGAAAAGATTAGCTAGGATTGTAAGAGAGCAGCAGAGTGATAAAAGCAGCTTCCAAAAGCTTGAATCTCTAAGGAAGTCTTATCATTATAGGTTGAAAACTAACACTACATAGAGGACAGTTATCAGACAGCACTGTTGCCTGCATTAAGTAAAGACCATACAGCACCAACAAAGCCATATCACAAACTGGATCAAAAGTTCTCTGAGTCCCAGTCCACCAGAAAGAAGAATGAATTCAGCCAAAGGAATCTCAGCAGCAGAGACTTTTAGACTATGCTACTGTCCATCAAGATGACCCCAATTATGATCTGACTCATTTCCTCAGAACCCCTTAAGTACAGACAGAATTTCCCATGCAAGACGTCCGAGTAAAAGGTTTTTAGCTCCTACTAAAAACCTGAACATGTAGGGGAATGCCTGAAAGAACACAGAAATTACAGTAAACACGGAAACAAATGGCATTCAGGAAGTCATGAGTGAAATCTGATGAAAGATCTAATCTTACAAACATGTCAGTGATGAATGTATATAATAGCCTAAGATGGGGCACAAACCTCATTCCCCATTAAGGATCAACAATTTCACAGCACAGCTAGAACACATACCAGATAATCCGTGTAAGTCACCTGTAAAGGGACATGAATAACAAGGTAATAAAGTCCAATAATAAAAATAATGTTTCCACAGTAGTAAAGAGGAAGGTCAGCTTTAAAGAAAGGTAGCATCTCATGAGGCAGTAAAAGGAGATGGGAAATTCAATCTGAATAAAGAGAACACTCATAAGAAAAATATTTCGGTTTTGTGTGTTTAATGACAGCTTTATCTACAGTGAGATATTGCCAAATATAACAAAAAAAGTCTTTGGACATACTAAAGAAATTGTTCTCCCAGAAGCAGCATTTGTCCACTCTTCCCAGAACTGCCCTAACACCAGTGTAAGATCTGCCTGGGCTCCAGGTGGATCCTAAGTACACTGTGTTATTTCTTTAGGACACTCTTTCTGGTTCCAATCTGTATCAGATGCTCTAAACAGTACAGAAGTGTGATTTGAGGTGGAAATGATCTTTATCGTGAAGATTTCTCATTTCTGTTCATCTTCTCGGAGGTCTGCAAGCATGGGCTGTCTACCACAGGAGAAAGAGAAAATTCAGTGTACAGGTATATATGACAGCTTCTACTGCCTGTCTAAAGACAAGATGAGGGGCAGACTTCATATAGGAACAAACACCTGCCCCAGATCTTCACAGTTCTTCTCCTCTTGAGTAAGACATATTTTCCTTTGACTTCTAATAAATATTTATAGGAACTTCACAGGAAGGCTGCTGACAGAAGCACCATACTTAGTGCTCAGCATTTCCTGCGATAAGATTGAGACTCATAAATGCCAAGCTAAATGACTGGAGGTATTCTGAATGGCACAACACTCGTAGTAGTTATTAATCACTACTAAGAAATGTTTTAGGCCTTGGGAGGGGAAGCTTTGGAACTATGTTTGTGTCTGCATATCAAAGCCCAAAGAGACAAATAGAAAAAACATAACGCAGAGTATCAAAGGCCTTCCTTGTCCTCATGCCTTTAATCCTTATTCAGATGTTTCTGCTTGGAAGGAGTTGTTTGATACATGCTTTTTTCCCCCACTAAACTCAGAAGAAAAAAGGAAGCGTTTATTTACCTGTGAGTGTGGAATTGGGGGGATAAAAATTGAGAACTGAAGAGAATTTAAGCAAGTCCTATTGGATAGTATGACTGATGGTCTTTACAGCAGTTGCATCCAAAAAGTGGGCAAACCATGAAGTCAGCTCTGGCTTGGGCTCATGGGGCCAAGAAGAATCTGCTGTGTGGGGCTTATATAATATGCCAAGAAAACCTGAATCAAATACCAAACTGGATTGGACTGAATCCAACACCAGCCAAACACAAAATATCACACTCTGAAGCAACATCCTAGAGGAGAGTTTTCTGCCGAATAGTGAGTAAAACCCAGACTGTGCTGCCTGGTGCTTGTTTGGAGTGAGAACAAGCTGCTTGACACTTGTTATGATGAAGGAAAAAAAAATGCTTATTTAAATTCTGTCATCCAGCAAATTCTGTTCTTGTTGCTTTCGCATGCTAATACACATAAGCATTAGTATAGTTTCGCACACTGCAGTGTTGGAAGGACAGAAAACTGTAAGAGATTTTTTACTAAAAAGACTTTCCATTAAAAAGACATTCTGCTGCTTTGGTCCTCAAAGTAGCACTTCATATAAATGATTGTTCCTGGCAGTCCTGCTGAACTAACTGGAAGGGAACTATGAGATAGTATAAAGTGTCAGGGAGCATGCCCGTTATATGGGTGGTGTGTGCATAAGTTTGCCTTACCTGAGAGTCTTTGCTGAAAGCATATTTGGCTGCAATGCTACTTATATAAATCTGCCTGAAGGGAAAACTTTCCACTTAACATCCAACAACTTCTGGTTTCCATAAGACAAAGTTTAAAAAAAAAGCAATACCTGGTATTATCTAAGACAAGAATGCGTGTGCTGACATTACCATGCCCATGGAAATCTATTCTTATTTAAAAGAATAAACCTATCAAACAAGAAAAGAAAAAAGAAAAAAAGAAAAAAAAGCTTTATCAGTGATACAGTAATTCTCACAAGACTTACAAGACTGAAGGTAGTACTCTATAACTTATTGGCGATTCTTGTGCCAAGTTCTAGAGCACAAGGAATGCCAATACTGCACTGCCTTGCCTGTGCAACAAATGAAACACGGGTGCAGGAGAGTTTCTCTTTTAAAGCTGTGCAGAACAAGGTACAGATGATGCAGACCAAGTTAGCACTGCTTTTCAAAGGAATTCATCTGGGACACCTGTGTGCCAAAATGAAGTCATCTTGGACTGCCTTTTGAGGGAGCATGCTAAATACTAAAGAACCATTATTTCCTTTATTTTATGAACCCAAAGCTTTACATTCACTACCTAGTGCTTGCGTGATATGCTCTGCCTTGAAAATGAAGTCATTTTCACAGACCTTGCTTTCCTAAAAGTAATCTTTGATCTTAAAATAGGACCTGTTCTCTTTGTTCCTAACTACAAAACTTACTTGCCTTCAGTAAAAAAGCACTTTTAGTATGCCCACTTCAAGCAGTCCCAATCACTTTGTACAACTGACCTTTCCACCAATTTTTGTGTCATATGCAGATGACGTTTTCTTCTATATAAAGGAATAGATTAGAAAACAAGGATAAAGAAGTTGAAAATTTCATTGCTAAAATATTATTTTTTCCCCACTTTCTTTTATTTTAAATACATTTTGGAATGTTTTTGCAGCTAGATGATAGAAAAGGGTTATTTCCTATGAAAACTAGGCTTCCAGTTTTTCTGTGAACAGCTCCATGGGCACAACTGTATATTTGGCGTGAGCTGCCAGAGCAGCTTATACTTTCACTTACACTTGAAAATGCACAGGATGAAATTCTTCAACAGGAGGCCAAATTTATTTGTTTGCCTCATCAGATGTAGGTGATAAACAATGAAGAGAAATAGAAGAAGTTGTATGATGGGTAACAGAGGGTGAAGGGAAGCAAAAGAAGAATTTAAGGTTAAAAATCAGTTTTGCAGTAGCCACAAAATGACCTATATATGTGTGCAGACATATATAACGGATATAGCAACACCAGAGTCCTTGCAGAAATAACTCAGATACATGTCTGGAAGGGAAGAGATTAACTAGAGGGACAATTTCTACATCATTGAGGAAAAAAAATCATCTGCAACAGACATCTTCTGATTGAACTCTTGAAAGTAATGTATTTCCATGGAAATTTCCATTCTTCATTTAAACCAGACAACAAATAAACTGAAGTTTCAAAAAAACATTGGAGTCAACAGGCTGATGTGTACTAAGAACACAGGAAATGACTAGTTCACTAATTGGAGGCACTGTGTACATTTCCATATATAGTTCATGACATGCTGTTAATCTCAGTAACAGAAGTGCTGTTGCAGACCCAAACAGCTAAGAGGTTGGCAATTATGGAATCACAGGATTGGAGGGGTTGGAAAGGACCTCAAGAGGTCAAGTCCGACCCCCCTGCTAAAGCAGTACCCTACAATAGGTCAGACAGGTAGGTGCCCAGATGGGTCTTGAATATCTCCAGGGAAGTAAACTCCACAACCTCTCTGGGCACCCTGTCCCAGTGCTCTGTCACACTTACCATAAACAAGTTCTTCCACATTTTATGGAGCTTCCTATGTTCAAGTTTTAGGCCATCGCTCCTTATCCTATTGCTATGCACAACTGAGAAGAGACTGGTCTCATCCATTTGCCTCCCAACTCTCCTCAGATATTTATAAACATTTATCATTAAGTCTCTTTAAATGCAGAGAACAGAGGCTGAGAAAAGCAGGAAACAACTCGTGGAAAAAACTGCAAAACAGCTTTAGGATCCACTTTGATGATGAAGATAAGTGACAGAACAAACACAGATACAGTTCAATACAAACCAAATTTTGCTAAGGACTGTTGTTAATCTCATTGCTCTTACTAAAAGGAAAACAAAATAAAATATCGATAACTGAATGAATTTAAAAGGCACAATCAAATATTGCCACCACGATCATTAAAACATTTTGATATCTAAAGTATGAAGAACCCTATGAAATTACAGTACCAGAAAACCCTTCAATAAAATAGAAAGCAGACAGGATCAAGTACAATTATACTTTGCATCCAGATTAAGAGAGTCCTTTAGAAGAAGTATCATCACAGTGAGTTGCAAAGCAAAACAAAAGCAAACAATACAACACGTTCTAATTTTTTCATAGAATCTCAGAATGGCTTGGGTTGGAAAGGACCCCAAGGATCATAAAGTTCCAACCCCCCTACTACAGGCAGAGCCACCAACATTCTTTTTTTATTCTTTCCTATTAATTTTTCTATATACTGAATACACAACTAAAAAAGAGGTTAAAACAGACAAATAAGAAAACCCTTCTCTTGCTCTATAGAAATAACCACATTTTCCATCAGCTCTCTCAAGTCTCAAGCCCAATCTCTAAAATATAACACCAAATTTGTGACTCGAATATTCCTGAACTTGATGGTCCAAGAGTTTGAGGTCACTTCAGACTTCTTTTTTAACATCTATCTCTACTTCAAAAGCGATGTTCAGAATCTTAGGTCCAAAGCATAGCAGTGGAGCTTCTTGTCCTGAGTTTTTATAAGCCTACTGTTAATACCACCATTACATTCCTCAGTGCTGTGCTTTATAAGCTGGTCCATGGACCATTCTCACCTGTAAGTTTTTTTTTCACTGCATGTTGTTTTGCAATCTGTTCACATGAAAATGTTTAAGTGCCCAAACATCTCCTTCAAAAGATAACAGCAGTCCACAAATAGAAAAAATGACTGCTATTTGATATAATGCAGGAGTAATTCAGTATTATGAGGGCTTTTTTTTAACTCTCAACTGCAAAAAGGCAGCAATTTATTTCCTTCCTGCTAGGAAATATTCTATTTTCATGAACACTTATGCAACCTGACAGCAGTTGTGAAAAGCATGTGTCCCTCATTCATTCACTACTTGTACTATCCCAGTAGTACAAAACCACATAGAAGCGTTATGTAGCACCACTTTGCCAAAGAGAAACCACCTTATATTTATTCTAATGTTGTACTGCCCTGGTTTTCTAACTTGTATATGTTATTTCAACTATAAAAATGCACATTTTTAAGAACTTTTCATGCATATATACATTGGAGTGAGATACATAAAAGTGCTACAGTGTGAGTTTCAATATTTAATGCCTTAAGACTGTCTTCAACAGCAAGCCTCAAATATTTCTGAGATCTCTTGCAACTGTTCACAAAGATGTAGATGACTGTTTTGCTAAATGACTGTCAAATACTTACTGTTAAGATACTGCACAACGTTTATTATCCACTCGTCTGTTAACTTCCCAGCTCTTGTCATCTTTGTACATTTCAGCTGACTTGCAAGATCCCTTGATTCAATCCAACAAATAGTGTCCTCTCTGTAGCTATAATCTACTGTCAAAACTGAAGATCCTTTTAAAGGAGTTCGAGCAGACACTTTGCTTCCATTAAGATGTAATACTTCTATTGTTTCAGAGTTTGCAATCAGAAGAAGAGGAGGTCTATCTGCAGGCTCTGGAAACAAATCAGACAAAATATAAAGTGTTATCTATCTTATGAGCTTGAATGAAATTTTTACATGTTCTTACCTGCACGTTTTAAGAGATAAATAGGTTTTGTTTTTATTTTCATAACTATCATACATTTCAAATTACTACCATATTTTATCTTGCTGTTCTAATAATTCACATCATTAAAGAAAATTAATTACCCTAGCCCCACAGCTTCTGTTTAATTCTGTGCAGCATTATTGCAACATTTTTCATGCCTAAGTCATAAAAAGAAATGCATTTATGCAAATTATTTGTATCCAGATTACTGACATTTCTAATAGAACGAAGGCCATAAAAACCTGAGTAAATGTGGAATGGTAAGGTACATTTGTAACTGAACCTTTAAAAAGAGACAAAAACTGCATAAATGCTTCTACAAAGCAAAAGAGCAACAACAACAACAAAATCAAACAATAACAGAAAGCAGTGAAGCCTGGCTACATCATGTGTATGTTGGGTTTAAAACAGTGCAATGAAAGAAATAAAGCCTTATGCAGTGGAAAATCCTAACAGCAGAAGGAAACAGAGAATAAGTAGTTTCCATTGGGTAAAGAGTCAGGTGACAAAAAAACAAATGAACCAGAATGACGAAGAAACAACTCCTCATTCACTAGAATCACTCTGACTGGAAATCTGCCTGGTAATGAATGAAAATACTCAGAACAATGTATGAATACTGAAGGAAACCTAAATATGTATTTTATATTTAAAATATTCACTTAAGGCAATGCTAAAAGTTCATGATTTGACAAGTTGTTCAAGTTAATAATTTCTTGTTACCTTAGAGAGAAACAATTAGTACTGAGTGCAAATAAATTTTGCATTATGATGAGTGCTATCGGATGTGAAAGCATCTGGTTTTACTTTAGGTGTATTTTTCATTCTTTTATTGGATAGAAAATCCAGGGCTGGTTTGAAATTATGCCTTTGGCTTAGTCATATTAATCTCAGTACGGTGAGAAGTTTGTTATATGTGGTTTCACTAATGAAATTAATTGTCTTTTTTTTTTTTTTTTTTTTTTTTTCCCCCTAGATCTAGAGCAGTATGTTCCATTGGCACACAGAGTACCAGTCAATGTAGAACCATCATGGGGATTCTATATCAAAACCTTATGCCTGCAGGTTGGCTCTATTCTTTGTTCTTTTTAAAGGGAAGCACTCCTTCATTAGAGGCTTTGACTTGTGATGTTCCAAATCAAGCTTGCAGTAGGTTTTAATGGAATAACAGTGATGTTTAATTTTGCAATGAAGTATGTTCACATGATTAATAACATCAAGTTGAAAAAAATCTGGAAGTTATATTAATCAAAAGAAAACAAAAGAACAAAAGAGAATCCCTAAAACATAGAAACTCACACTTCCATTGCCAAGCATGTAGAAAAAATCTGAGCTGCCAAGTCTCACCCCAAGAGTTCTCATCCCAAAGCAATCTGCTTACATTCAGAAAAATAAATCTACATTAAAATTAGTATTTTCGATCAACGTTCTACTTCACACAGTTTTAAGAATTTTACTAAGCAATTCCAGGTACAGAAAACGAGGGGGAAAAAATGCATAACTAAAAGGATTTGAGAAATTATGCTTCATCAGCAGGTCTGATTGAGGAGAAAAGGGACTTTATTGAACACATTGCTCAGTGGTTTCACTGAAATCCACATAAATACATTTTGAATTCTGTTCTTTGATACTACAGGCTTTTATTTAGACATCTCTTTGCTAAAATTTTGTTTATTTTATCGCCTAGGACTATTCTTTTCTATGAGGGATCAGCATGCATTCTTTCTATTATAGATTTCATTTTTTCTTTCCTGTTGTTTTTCATTCTACAATGAATATGAACATCGCAGCATCTTTTCTCTCCTCAGTAAATCTCACGATGACATCTGCAAAACCACTCTTATGTAACTTACTTTTCTAACTTACTGACAGTTCTCACTTGTCTTACATTCACCATCACTATTTACATCCATGCATGATTCTGAAAACTTGAAAATTTCCAAAGATTTGAAGTTTGCAAAGCAACTTCTTCTACACTATTGTAAGACGCAGCTGAAGCTCCATAGCCATCTTTTTGTTCTCCTCAGAAAACAGGGCAATGGGGTTTTTAGTGAGAAACTTTATTTGCCTTTTCCCAAATAGATCCATTTATAGTCAACAGTGTTGATCGTGTATGTCAATCTTTGCCCCTACTGCATCCTTTCTTCTGAACTGCTAATCATCAGAAGAAGACAAACAGGCTTAAGAGATTTTGTCTCCCTCATTCTGAGAGTTTCTGCGCTGATATAAAAGGTGTATTTGTGTCTGTATCTTGCTACGTTTTTCACACGTAACAGCAATCTGCTGCTCCCTTCCCACAAAACACCATAATTCATCTCTAATCCAGCATCCCTTACTATCATTTTTGCTTTTGTACTTTGTATAAAGATATAATAACTGTCTGCAATCTTTAAGGCCTTCAAGAAGAAGCAGATAGTAAGCATTGTTTGTAGTTAAGGAGCCAGTTGAGCTGTTTAGTTGTCTAAGGCAGTTATAGAGAACCACGTCCTTTCCTGCACTGTTTTAAGCTTACCCATTGGAAATTGTAAGAAGGATCACCGAACTCCAGAGAAAGGTTGTATTTCAGTATTAATGTCTAAGAAATAAAAGAGATCTGAAAAAGAATTAGCACTGAAACTCTTGAGCAACAGTTATAAATCAAACACTGCTTCAATACTCAAGACACTGCTTAGCAGCCATGACTAAATGTTAAAACACACATGTACTCTTGCAGAAGTTATCCGAAAGTCAGGTTGCTAAGGTGAAAATTCTGTTTTTCTAGCAGTCCATAGATGAAATAATTGAATGGGTAGAACTGGTTAATCGTGCATTGTCACTCTAGGGTGGGCGACCTGCCTATTTCAGTGCTGCTCAGATAAAAATCAATTTTATGAAAAAAAGATTTCTTCTCTTCCTCTTCACAAAAACTCAAAACTCTGCCTCAAAACAGAATGCACAAAGCCTATAAGTTTAGTGGACAGATACGTAGCACTGAGCTGGTAGCAGCTTTTCAAGTAACTGGACTTCATGTCTGCTTTTCTTTCCAGAGTTTTCTTTTTTTTCTTTTATTCCTTATTTCTACTTCTCCTTTTTTCCCCCCATTTTATAGAAAAGCTAAGAAGTAAATAGCTCTCTAATCCAGGGAAGTTTTATGATTCATCCCTCTAGACTAAAGTGAAAGCATCTTCCTTTGAATTATGTTTAAGATAGAGTAGCAGAAAAGATGAAAGCCTTATGTTCTCTCCCCCTTCCTGATCTTGTCTAAAATACAGATCAATAGTGATGTCATAACAAATCAGAAACAAAGCCTTTTTGCTCTGCCACCAACAGCCCTAATTCTGTGGAGGGATATCTTCAGAAATGCCGGTGCTGGTGGACTGGTTTGTTGTTTGTTTGTTTGTTTTTCATTACTATTATATGCAAAGGATCAAAATCATATATCAGTGTTTACAAGCAACTTAAGAACCCTTTCTCTGAGGTCTACGTTGTAAATTCGAAGAGCTTTGCTCTTAGTAAAGTGCATGCATTGTATGAAAGCATGACAAACACTCAGAAGTGCCAAAGAAAATGCAGTCACAATTTATTTTGAAATTAATTTTCTGTACTTAAGCAATGAATCCCAAAATGGACTACATCAATTTGAAAACCTCTAAGCATCAATTGATGAGGTTCTATGAGAAAACTATGTTGTGAGATACCTTTAGGAGCAATGAATATCAGAAATAGTTTATAAACTTAATCCCTATCTCTTTCTGCTTTATCTACAAAATAAGTGTATCTTATAACACGGTGTTTCTCTGCAGATGGTCTATGAACATATGAAATATATCAAGAATTTTTGTAAGAAAAACAGTTGTTTTTTTCCCCTCAGATACAGTTTTCCAATTCTGTCCTTTTGTTTCCTTAAAAATTCTTTTCATACAGTGCAGGCCTTGCAGTACAGACATACAAACTTGGCAAACAAAGAACTTCTAAAACTCCATTCAGCAGAGCTACATTTTGTTTCATTTTCACCTCAAAAGTCATTAAGTGCTTCTTTATTCATAAAAGAAAATGTGGTTAAAAAGTCTTGGAAAAAAACCACCATGGTGTGCCTCTAGCTGTTTTGATACCTATTTTAACAACCTTCCCAAAGGTACTGTGCAGCTAAAAGTTTCAAGATCCAAAGTTATTTAAATGAGCTAAGGAAGAAAATGCAGAATTTAATGAGGGATAAACCTCCCTGCCTTCACAGCCAAGCGTTCAGCTGCCTGAAGGGCAGAAAAACAGCAGCTCCTGCAAACTGCTTTGCTTAATTGAACCATCCCACATGCTAAAAGGTGCTCATTTAGGGTGGGCTCTGAGGGTGTAAAGGAGATGCAGTCCTCACCGACAGTACTGCATCTAGGTCTGGTGCCCCCAGCATCTGGAGCTGTTGGAGAGGGCCAAAAAGAGGACATGAAGATGCTCAGAGGGCTGGAGGACCTCTCCTATGAAGGCAGGCTGAGGCAGCTGGGGTGTTCAGTCTGGAGAAGGCTCCAGAAAGATCTCATTGTGGCATTCCAGTGCTTAAAGTGAGCTTATAAACAGAAGGGAGACCATAGGAAGATAGTGACAGGGCAAGGGGAAATGGTTCAAAACCAAGCAAACAAACAAAAAATTAGATTTAGATATTATAGGGAAATTCTTCACTCAGAGGGTGGTAAGACCTTGGCACTGCTGCCAGGAATGGTGTGGGTGCCCTATCCCTGGTGGTGCATATGGTTGATTTGGATAGAACCTTGAACAGCCTGAGCTGCTGGATTGAGTCCTTACCCACAGCAGAAGGTTAGAATTGAGTAATCTTTGAGGCCCCTTCTAATCCAAGCCATTCTGTGGTTCTGTCACTTGCTGACATCTCCAAAGGCCACAATAGCCATCCCCTGGCACCTGCAGGCCACTGCTCCTAGGCACGTCTCCCCTCCTCTGTACCTTGGTCACTGGCCCTCCATCTAATAAGTACTCAGAAACCTCTTGCTAATAACATGGAGGCAACTAAAACATAGTACAAGGCTCATAGCTTGGTATTGCCTGCTGTGCTTTATCTAGAACAATGGATGGAAGTTTATATTCTTAGAAGATCTCCTTTTATTAACATCAGAAAACTTTATGTAATGCTTAAGCTAACCTAAACCAAAACTACTTATTAACTTTCAAACTTTTTACACACAGAAATGAACATTATTTTGTTCATTTTTTAAATGTTTTTGACAACTGCTTTTATGTGCAGACTAAATGGATGGCTTGCTCTTTGTATCCTTATTCTCTTTATGTTATTAAGGAAAATTAAAGAGGTGGGTTGTTTTTTTTTTTGCTTATTTTTACCAAGAGCTTTTTTGCTTTTTCCTTCAGATATAACTTTCTGGATTCTGTTCTACTAATCAATCTATTATGCCTCTCACTGATTTTATACTCCAGCTGAAGACTTCCCACTGTTGAGTAAGGATCAGGAATACTTTGAATGTCTTATCAGTCACAGCCTAATTCACATACCAGGACAGTACCTCTTCCCCAGCCCAACATGATGTCATTGTCTAACTTTTAACTTGTGAACCATTTCATCTTTTACACTTTTTGGCAAGAATTGTCCCTATTTACTTTCTCACCTGTCCTTTTTCTTAATATATAGAGCAGCACTTTGTTTTTGTTTCTGCTTGAACCTAACCCTACAAGACAGAAACAGATGAAAAACAGTATTATCAGTGAAGCTACAATTATAACATTAAGACTGAAGGAAAGCTACCTTCTGGAACATGGAAATGTCACTATTTTCCACACTGTAAGTTCGGTGCAGTGAAGCAGGGTAAGCTGTTATTGGTCACTACAGCTATTGTTGCTTTCTATGGCAGCATTTTTGTGACAACAATTTGTTTGACCTCTGTGGACTGTGAAGAGTTCAGCCCAATTGCTCAAATATCGATAATTTAATTCAGCATTACTTCAAAGAAAAACTGTGTTTATGCACAAAAACAATATAACAAGCAGTGCTGACGTCCTTGCAGCATCACGATCTTACTAGCACTAGCTTACAGTGATTCCTTTAGTTTGTGACTGAAAATAGCAGAAGAAATGAAAATGACCATACAACAGACATGATAAAGAACCAAGAAAGACAGAGGAGTAGCTCTTCTCTGTTAATACACAGCCTGACTCATTTCACCAAGACCATCAAGACACTGACAGTTCATTATAACACTGAGATAGACGTTTTGCTGTATAGAAGAAAGGAAACTCAAAGGCTCATCTGAAGTCCAATACAGGCACCACGAGAATTTCCTGATCTAGAATGGAGTTATTGATTTTTATGTAGTAGAGGAAGAAGAGTACTAAATTTTTTTTACGTTTTATGGACTTTCTTATCTCACAATACTTGGCAATGTATTAAAACGAATTGCTCAGCTATGATGTGGATCAATTTAAAACTTGATACTAGCTGTAGCAAAGCACGTAACTTACTGGTGCTCAAGTCAGAACATACGTAGTAATGCTATTAATTTGAGATATCTTCAAAAAAAAAAAGCTATAAGACTTTCAGATTTTATGATGATAAAATAGCTACAAATAACACTCAAAATATATGTAACAAACACAGATGTATACTCGGCTCTTGAATCATCACGGATGTCAAAAAATTTGTTGAAGAATGTGTTGGCTTTTTAATATAAGAATGCTAAGTCACCATGCTATGTAAAAATAAATAAATAAATAAATAAAATGCTTGGTACAACATTGTTTCCTTAAACACTAGTTACTATTTTCCTCAAATATCCAATTGACAATTACTAATGAAAACATGCACTGAGAGAGAGTTTGCCATGAATGTGCATATCATGAAATTCACCTCCTGGAATATTACAAGGACAGGGCAATTTCATGCCTTTTTTCATCCTCAGGGTACAATTACCTCATGATCATTTCCTCTGCCTTCTCACTACCTCTGTTGTCTTCCCAGAGTAAATAACCTGTTTTGTCTGTGTGAGGAAAAATCTTTATTTATGAAGAGGGAAACTGGGAACTGTTCTAATTTTGGCTGAACTGAATATTTCACTTTAATTAATCATAACCATATAATAACTTATAATATCTCCTTTGGAGTATTCTCATAGTGCATGAGAAGCTGCTCTAGAGTTGTTATGTGGCTCTTTATAATACAGTGAAGGAAAATCCATCTCTTCTGCAGGCAGTTCTATCCATCTTCTTGTACTTATCGTCTACACAGGACCAAAACAAGAAATATTTTCTTTAAGGTAAGGAGATATTAAAACTTACCATTTTTGGCCTTGCAAGATTTGTTATCAGGTTGAAGAACATAACCCTCTACACAGCTACACGTATATGATCCATCTGTATTCATACACATCTGACTGCAGCTTCCATAGCTATTGCATTCATTCAAATCTAAAGGGACATAAATGAAATTAATGAAATTTTACTAAAAACAGAGTTAAAAAAAAGGGGGGGGGGAGGAGTGGGGGGAAACTGAAATTGTAAGAGGAAATTTTGATCCATTAAATCACATATTCCTCAAGCCACGCCCTTATCACCAGTGTCGGCTGATGAAATTATTCCAGCAACCAAACAGAATGCGAGGAGTTCTCCAGTTTCATTGCTGTTTATTTTTGAAGTTAAAACCTTCATATTTTCAATTAACATCCGATGTCTATATTGTGTCAGGGAGACATCTGGACCCTAGTTCTACTAGAAACCATTTCTATTAAAAATTATCAGGGACTATGAAACAACATTTCAAGGGAAGAAATTGATTACCCCTCTCAACCTATTTGTGCTGGAAATGTCTTATAGTTCCATAAATGAACTGTCACAATTTCTAGATTAAACTATCATCCGCTGCATCAAAAACTATATATTTCTCTAATCTGAAGAGCAGCTTCCTCAAGTAGGACATATAGACATAATACCATAAAATCAAGACATGCTGTTTAACAGCAGTTGAGAGTTTAAGTAATAAATCGACATTTTAAAAAGTGCTGCTGAAATTATTTCCTCAGCCATATTTTCAATCACAGAACATGACAACCATAGAGCAAAAGAACTCCAAATAAATTGCATTTATGAAGAATCTCGTTTAGCACTATTACTTGAAGAGAGGAGCGATTGGGACTCAGAAACAGAATTGCAGTCTGCTTACAAAAGGAGAAAAAAATAAGAATCAAATAACTGGATAGAAAATTAAAACATCGTATAGTTGAAAAAAAGGAAAAGAACACCAATTTCAATACACATTTAATTATGCCAGAATAACATTCCCAGCTGATTTCTGTGATTTGAGAATTTCATTTATCAAACTTTGATCTAGATGTGATTTTAGGAATTGAAATGCTGTAAGTTGTACTGCGTTTCTAGGCTGAGAGGTCAGGAGATTGGATTACACAAATGAGCCACCAGTTTATCAAAGCAAGGTGACAGAAAAGGGAAAGACTTCTCTGACTTCTTTCCCAACTTCTCTTAACTTGCTGAAATTACTTTCATCCCAGTTAGTTAGGATAGCTACTGCTGGAGCATATGCACAGGAGCACAAAGTAGTTAGCAAGGAAGTCCTGACCAACTGTGAGGGACTCTTTCCCCTACTTGACTCCACAAACCTATGCTCATTTCCTGATGAGCAAACACCACTGAAAATGGGCAAGGAAGTTCATCCATGTTCACAAGCTTGCTGTTGGTCTCCCTTTAATGCTCCAAGATGAAAGCTGGTAGCCCAACCAAAGCTCTTTGCATGTGACATTGAGAAGTCAATTTTTGTGTCAATCCTAACCCACCCTCCTTATTTACCTGTGCAGCTTCTTCCATCACTGCTTGTTTCATAGCCATCTCCACAGTAACACTTGGTGCCGTTCCTGGTAATGGCACATTTGTATTGGCAATTCATTTGTTGGCATCTGGGTAGCAATTCTGTAAATAAAATTATTGAGAGCAAATTGTTACTAAACATTATATTTACTCTTGCCAAATCACAAACCTTAAATATACATGTTTGTGTAAACGCACATCTCAAAAAAGAAATGCAATCACCATTTCCATTAGTTGTTGTTGGAAATGAACTTATGACATATCATGCATTGTCAAACGTTTGCTTTGAATATTGTATTTCTGCAACATTATAAAAAGAAATCACATTCCATTTCTACCAAACATGGTGCACAAGTATATAGTCAAGGCATACTGTTGCTCTGCTACGGTATTTATTTTTTCTGCATCTATAATTTTTCAAGCAATGATTTTGGGGAAAAAAAGAGCTCCAAATCTCAACCAGTTAGATTACAGTTACAGAAAACAGCAAAGGCTGATAGAAAGTTTTCAATATCTATGCTGTCTCTATTTGTCATATAAATTGATATTTTGAAACCTTGCTTTGATTTACCAATACATGCAGAACTTTCACAGCAATCAACAGGCACACATTCGGGTTCAATAATTTAATGTTGAACGTTTGCTGTTGAATAAACATTGGACACTGTATATGTCATTACTACTGAAATCCTTCATAGTGTGCATTACTTAAATCCAGATCACCAATACAAGGCACGATGTTAACAGTCAGAAGAAATACATCAGAAATAAATACTGTTATGTTTTCTACCCTGCAACAGCATGAAAACAAACTAAATAACCACTTCTCAGCCTGAAGCTGGATGAAGTGCATCAATTATACTGCTGATCAAAAGAAGTGCGTTTTGATGAGCAACACTTTTCCCTACAGGAAAAGGATTATAAAAACAATTGTAAAAGTTTATTCCAATACATTTGTTGAAACTATATGCAGATGCATGAGAAAATAACCTGAAAATGGACAGAGAAATGTTCCCTTATAGGACTGTCTTAAAGGGACTAGGAATGCCCTAAAGAAAAGGAGAAGTCTATAATTTAACATTGGTAGTTATAATGCATCTCATGCATCATCGAGTTCTACTGGAGGCCAGAACTGAAATTAATAGGAAGAAGAATCGGCATCAGCATCTGATAACCGGGGTTTCAGTTCTGGAACATCTGCTGTTGCCAAAATAAAGCCAACATTATGGGATGAAAGTGGATGTGTCTGCCACCCAAAGTTATACTTACTATATCGCAATAAATACCGCTACAAAAACAGTGTCACACAACCATCAGAAGAAATTCTCGATCTATGGACTGACTAGAGACTGATAAACCATCCACTGGCCAAATCTACCCATTTTCCAAGTGGTTTGTGGGTTGTTTCTCCTCCTTCTGTGCCCTTGTGAAAAGGAAGGTAACAAATTTTGGCTGTAGTTTAACGTGTCTGTTTTTTGTCTCTAGTCCAGTACTTAAATCTCTGACATCCTTTCAAGAATAAGTTCCGTTCAGAAGGCAAACAAGAAAACTTCCCCTGAGGTAGCCTGAAATAGGGCTGCACACCAAGGTGTGCAGCTGGAACCAAGGCTGATTATATAGTATCTATTTATTTAACATTTCTATCTGCACAAAATCAACATATACATTTCATTTTCTTAGCAAACACGGATCAACCATTCTTTACAACCTATAATTTTCTTCCTCAAATATTTATCTTGTGCTGTACAGCCAGTAGCTTTTACCAAATGATAACTATTTGACTCACAAATGGGACTTGGCTTGTTTGCACTTTCCATAATGGATACAGATAGCCAGCAGCTTAAACCCAAATAGTGGGACCTGTACACAGCCATTAAAGGCTGCTGGAGAACAGCAACAGTAAATTGGCAAGTGAGATCCATTAAAGGAAAGTGAATGAAACGAGCTGATCTGCTCCTTTTCTTATAAGATCTGTTGATATCTAAAAGATTGCAGTAAAACGTAGATGGCTTTTAATGACAAAACTGTTGCATTTTCTTTACAGTAAGTACAAACCAAATACTGTGCATAGACCATTTCTTCCAAAAATATTTCCTGTCGCACATCTCATCGCTCATTCTTTCCACACATTTCTATTTTTCACACTGTCTGTCACAGCTTTGCTGGTGTCCTCATCCCATCTGCTGTGCTTTTAGAAGGGGCTTCTCCAAGAAGGTATTCTGCTGATTTCCTCCCCTTGTGTAACTACTTATACTCGCTTCGGTACAAATAGAGCCTGATCCTATTGATCAAGTAAGAAAATATTTTCAGATCACTTTTCATCAAATGACACATTTGACGATTCCGTGTCAAGAAAGGATTGAGGCAGTAAAAACTGGAACACTGAGCAAAGCCAATTTTTGTTCTTGCATTTCAACCAGCAATGACAAGAAGCTTAACACTACAACTACTTTCTCTAGTTTCCATGAAGGGAGATGACTGGCCACCCAGCCAGCCGGGAGCCCTTCAAACACACCAGACTTTCCAACAAATCTGTTTAAGAAGCAGCATCAACAGCCATATGCTTCTGACTTCAAACTAAGATTTCTTCTCCTCTAAATTATCATCTAGATTATTACAACAGAAACTGGCTTCCATTCACAGCTCCATTACTGGCTGTGTGAGAGACGTCTTCATGCCCCAGAACATTTCTGCTCTACTACTGATCCGCTAAATGTGTCAGGGGAGCGCACAAATGGAAAAGTACAAAGTATTACAACAACACTGAGGGTAAATAAATCTATGTTCTATTTTACTAGTTCTTTGGCTTTCGTCACTTTAAGTAACTGATCCTGAAAACCTTTGGATAAAAAAAAAAAGGAGTTTGCTTGCCTCTGGAAATGTTTGAAGAATTGAAGGACATGCTTAGGAAGACAGTGTGCACATTTATGGCTTGGTTAGATTTGTGGCAGTATACTTGGGAAGAGGTGAGTAGGCAAAGAGAAATCATAAAGCAACAAACAGCAATATATTTAATGCTCCAGACTGGAAATTTAAAGGAATAAAAATTAAGGGCTCTCAGTTCCAGCCCCTCCATCCGCCCATGTTGGTCTCCCTTTCTCCATGTGAAATAGTTTACAAAGTACACAGGCAGTGAAGAATGAGCTGCACCGAGCTTTCACCTTTTACCACAGCTACAGAAACCTCTAAATTTGTCAAGCACAGAATTTCTGCTACAAGATTTAAAGGAAGAAGCAAACTGAGGGAAAACAACAGAAGAGAGCTTCATAGCTCATAACGAGACCCGCAATTCAAGACACAGAGCTGCAGAGCCAGGCACGAGATTTGCAGAAATACTGGATATCAGAAGTAGCTGTGAATGCCTTTTGGATGATTTATTTTCCCTAGGCCCAGGGTGTACTGCCAGCACTGATTTAGGTCATTTTGTTCAGTTCTTTCTTTCTTCCACAGGAGACATTCTGGGCAGCATTTTTTTTCTTCCTTATGTCCTATGAAAGCCACTCTGAATCTGGGTTCCAGCCCTATCACAAAAGACACCTTACTTCCTCAAATACACCTATGTCAATGTCATGCTTACTGACTTTCATGTTCTGACTCTCAGGTATCCAGTCCCATAGGAGAGGAGTCAGTCAAGCAGTGATGCTGCTGATTTCATCTCCCCTAACACGATATATCTCTAGCAATGACTCAGAGGAGAGGTAAGCTTTTTGGACAAACTACTCCCACAGGATTTCACAGTAATAAAATCCTGGCTTCATTTATTCCTTCTGTGTTCAAGGAAATACTCTGCTTATCATAGCCCATCCAAGATGAATGATATGTGGATCTATCCCCCTTTGTATGTCTATTTAATGAATGAATGAAGCAATTAATCTTCCTATCAGTTCTGTCAGCTCCTCCTGAACTGAAATGGGGTTCACAATAAGTTCACCTCAGGTTCTGAAGCTTAGAGGTTTTGGCTGCTCAAGCACTTCAGCTTGCACTGTCTAAATGCTGTATATATTTTCACAATCGATTGTTGAGCACTAGAATGAATTTAAGACGATGCCTCAGTTAGCCTTCCCCCAGAAACATGCATTTAGGTGCCATTATTTTTGAGCCATTTTGATGATAATAGGGCTTTTTGGCTGTAATGGGTACCCAGTAGTTTCATAAGTATGTCTTAATATGTCTTTAATACACAAATCCAGTACTGCCCTTTTTGTAATGATGCTGGAGAGTATAGACAACTTCCTACTATTCTACACTAAAATTAGTTGATTGTATGATGTTGATAAGCATCAGCTATATGGAGCTGTAGAAAGTGAAAGCAATTGGCTGAAGCTTATAGTTCCAAGTTCAAGATGGAAAGCTGAGGAAATAATAGAGCTTCTGCTGTTGATTCAGGACTTAACGATTTGAAACAAGGGATTCTTATCGAACAGTTCATCATATAGTGGCTCTGAGCAACCAGTGCCATGCTTCCTAGGGAAAAAACAAATGCAGATCAGGGAGCATCAATATTAATATTTTCCATAGAGAAAGCATTGATATTAATGGCCAAGAAACCAGTGACTTTTTTTTTTTTTTTCAGAATGCAGCTCTTCGCAGCTGTAGCCCAATGGATTCCATGGGGACAAACGTAGATTTGAGTAGGACCCAAGGAAAGGCTGCAGGGATCAGAAAGGGGCAGAGAGCTGTGAGTCTGTCAGTCTTTTTGTTGGCTGTGTTGGGAGATGAAAACTATGAGCAATCATGGCTGCTGTCTGTGAATACATCACAGGATCAAGAGTGGGAGAAGAGAGACTATTTAAGCTAATGGGCTATTGGCAGAAGTACAAATGGATATAAATTCCTCATTAATAACTTAGAGCTGAAAAAAGACATTCTTAACTATAATCAGGCTCTGAAACTCCTCTTTGAATGGAAACAACGAAGACAAAATTAATAAATACTTTCCACATGGACTATGACAGATTCATGAAAGACAGCATATGGAAAGGCCCCTGGAACACAATTCACTGCTTTCATAACCCAGGAGGTCTCTTCTATTGCTGTATTCCTCAAGCAACACAGCATCTTACGCTAAAATATTGCTTTTCAATTTAGAACTGAGATTCTTTTCCCCTTGTCTCTGAAACTCCCCAAAGGAAAACTTACGGGAGCTTGATGCTGAATTAATCTTCTAATTGTACTCCATACGCACCCTTATTTCTCTTAAATATTTGGATTCTTTTTGGCAGCTTTGTGCTTCCTGAATATACTTGATCTTATCTCACTGTTATTCATTGTTTTTATGATTCAGTACTCATACACTGATGTCTAGACTATCCTTATCACACACCAGCTGTAAGCCTTATTTTTCTTTTCTAGTTCATTTTCTAAGTTTTTGAAGTACAATTCTTTTACTTATCAGACTCTTTAATATAATTTACCCAAAGGGTCTTTTGTTTGTATTTTTTGTTGTTGTTGTTCCTGTTTGTTGCCTTTTTTTGGTTATTGTTGATGTTATATGCATAAGATAAAGCTCTACTCTTTGCTTCCCTGACAGAACAGTGTTTGCTTGATTGATAGAATTCAATTGCTGCACTGAAATAATACAGCCTGTTTTTATCTTACATTTGTCGGTCATTTTATTAGTTTTGACTATCGTACCATAAAAATATGACAAGAGTATAATGATCTTTGTCACGCACCCCAGGCCATAAGTCTGTTATGGTAGATACACTGCTGAGAAAGAGAGATGGAAATATGAGATCAGATTCATAACCTTATTCACCCATTATGGTGACCTCAGCCAAAGTTCAGCATAGAAGCAGAGAGCAAATTCCAAGTAATGTGCACTATTTGGGGGGAACAAAACCCTTCAGGAAAAGAAAAAAAAAAAAAAAAAAAAAAGGATCTGTTTGCCCTTAGACTAATGCTTAGGTAAACATTTCCTTCACCTACTTTGTGTGTCAGGTCCAGCAGCAGCCTCTGCACTGGGGCTCCAGGTGAGTCCTGCTTCCTGGGTTGTGGTCAGGAAACTTGGGAAAACACATAACTAATACTGGCTTTTATCAGTCCCCAAAATAACCCACTCATCTAGACAAAAGATCTAGAAGTTAGAAGCCTGCAACATTGAGACTATTACAGGTAAGTTCTGCAAGCCAGCCTTCAGGTGCCTTGCTGCAGTGATCAGTTAGGTAGCAGAGGAGAGAGCAACAACCACCTTGGATGGTCTAACTGTCTATAAAAATTTGCAATTCCTGGGTATAACTGAAATCCTTTTCCTTTGTAGCCTGGATGGCTCACGACTACACGTCTTCAATTCCAGAGTGCATAATCTTTTCCTAAGACTTTGGATGTTAGGCTCATATTAAAATTTCCAGGATGTAAGCAGGGAAATGGTAACTGAGAATTATGTTTTTTTCTGGGTACAAAGCTGTTCCTGAACAAGCTCTACAAGCACAAAGTTGTCATGTAGACACCAGGCAGCAGCTTTAGTCATCTAAGATACCATCTGTGAAAAAAAGTTTGATCTACGCTATGCAAAAGCCCACCTCCACCACTACATGCCACCTCCACTTTGGGGAAGCCTTGATAAAAAACACCCTGTGCTGACAATTAAACTTTGTTGAACAACTTCACATATCATTTTAAAAAGACATCACAATGTATTTGTCTATTTCACAATGGAATAAAATTACATATGTTGTTTAAGAAACGTCTTGCCTGCTGAAAACAAGAAGTGCCTTACTGTAATCACTGTTCTACGAAAACAGTCATGTCCTGCTGAGTAACAAGTGATTAACAAGATACTATTTAAAAAAGACAGGTTTCTTCTTATTCTGTCATTTCAACCTAATTAAATCAGGGGAAAAAGAAGAAAAAACAAGAAAAAGAAGAAAAGAATGTTGGAGGAAGAACAGAGCTTAAATAACCAAATCAAATCTTCCAAATCCACACTGCAATGTTCCCTTTTAGAAGTGAAAATATCCATCTTCCGAGTATTAGCTAACAGCATCCCCGGACAATATTCATGAATAAATTTATATTTCAAGGATGTACTACTGAAACTTCTTCCTGCCTAAATCTTGACCTACAATATTTGGCTGAGCTTCAAAACAATTTGCTTTATGTAGCGTTCCTCAACCATAGCATCACAAAACATTTGAAAAGATGAGATCAGCAGGTAGTAGGCATGTAGTGAAATATTAGCTCCACCAGTGGAAATGGCTCATTATTTTGACCTTTTGCTGTTTTAGTTATACCTTGGCTGTCATACACATACATAAGCATAAGCTAAGGAGAAGTTCACCTGGGAGAGTTCAAACTGGGCAAGTGATTTCATGGCTGAAGGGAAGAGACAATTTATATGGCTATTAATCTGGATATAGGATTTAGATATAAATAATATATAACCAGCGAGAATACATACATTTAAATTTTAGGAAACCAGTGTAGGTATTTTCACAGTATTGAATGCATACCGGTCCACTGAGTTACTGAGAATCATCATTAAATTATGTGTGTCTAGTGAGATGTCACACACACACGAAGCCTCACAATACTGAACATATTCATTAATAAATCAGAAGCAAAAGCAGTAACTAACAAAGTTTGTGCATGGTGACAAAGACTGGGAGAATGGATAAAATACAGAGAGGACCTGAGATCATCTAAGAGCAAACTTAGTCCAAACCTGGTCATACAAAATGCATTTACAGAGGTAGCTCCCGATTTCTCAGCTTTGGGAGCAAGTCGCATTTCTGTGCCTGAGGAATGCTTGGAGAGACAAAATACAACTTGATGGCAGGGGCAGAGCAACTTCTGGAGGGAATACGGTTCAGCAGTGCTCAGGGGAAGAAGCTAAAAAGCTTCTCTAGGGAGCTCTAGAAATCTAAATATGGATGAAGAGTCTGTCTCTGTTAAGGTAGGGTCCTCTCCTGCACTGTCCTTTAATTATTCACATTCCAGAACTATCAGTCCCTATTCTCCTCCCACCAGAAAATGCTTCTGGGATTTCCATCTGAATGTAAGAAAGTGCTTTTTCATCTTGAGGATGGCTAAACACCAGGACTGGATGCTCAGAGTGGCTGTGGAGTCTCCATCATCACAAGCACATGAAACCAGACTGGGCACAGTGATGGGTGCCTTGGTCTGTGTGACCCTGCTTCTCCAGCTGGTGGTGACAAGAGGTCCTGTGGCCTTTGCAGGCTGTATCACCTCCACAAAGATCCACCACCAGCTCTTCATCCTGCAGCAGCCCAAAGCATGCAGCAGGGATGGGGCACAACTGAAGGCCACCTTCCAGGGGCATGAGACAACAGGAAAAGGACAAGGTCAGGATAGAGAGTGGGGTGGCAGGTGAGAGGAGGGTGGGAAGGCAGACTGCTCCCATGGAAACAGATATCTCCTCCTCTCTTGACTCTGTTCTAAGCTCAAACTTCCCTCCAGCAGTGACAGCTGCACAGAGCTGGCAGGACATGGTAGGCTGTACATCCTTGCACAGTAGATCTCCATTTCTTCAGTCAGAGCATACAGCATATCACTTTTGCACTAGTCGGCTATCTACTTAGGCAATAAATAGAGCCAGCTCCAGCATCAAAATTCAACAAAAAGCAAACTCACTCACCAGGGAAAATGAAAATTTTGCTCTATTCATCAAATGAAGGAATAGAGTGTATTTAAATTTCACAATTGACAATCACTCTAATGTAAACTCCCATGTGATGCTGCATTGTACAACTGCTCTGGACAGTTAACCTTTGGATGTGAAAAGCAGTATGCAGTTGTGGAAAAGAAATAACACACTGGCAGGACTAATATGGTCAGCCAAATTATGATACAGTCTGCAAATGTAAAGTTATATATCTTAAAAGAGGGAATACATAAGCTTATTCTGATGAAAAGATGCCTTATGCTTCTGCTTCTTAAGAATCACTTTCTTTGACCATCAAGTATTTTAATCCTTTTGTTCACTCTGATATGTACATACTCTGTTTATTTCACATTTTGCTAAGAGCTCAAACACACTGAAGTTGCCTCTCAGGATTTTTTTTAATCACACTTTCTATTTATGATTTTTCTTTTTATAAAAACATACAAATATATGCAGGTGAACACCTACATATCAATCACATCATTCCTTTACTGCAGGTATTTCAGAGTGGTAAGAATTTTAAGTATTTTTAAATAAAATAACCTCAAACTAAAAACTACTCATTGGAGTGCACTGGAAATATTAATGAATAATTGAAACCCCAGGTTTCAGTCACCCAACATATAATTAGGGTAGGGTCACCGTGATGCCATCTCCTGCGTGTGACTCCAGTTATCTTGCCTAACCACTGAATAACAACGACTTTTGAGAGGAAGAAATGTGACTGTTCGAGCAGTTTTATAAATGCTGATGATTTCCAGCTCTATTTAATGGTAAGTCAGTTCACAGTGCCTCATCATTGCTGTTTGTTGTCTTAAAACACCCTCCTGTTGATGACTGATGTATCTGACCTCCTCACATAGAACCCCTCATTCAAAAACAATTGTCTTGAAGTCCATTTACACTAAGCAATTAAAATTTCATATAAATTTGTTTTATGGCATCCTGTAACGTGATTTAATACAAATAAAACATCATTCAACTGATGCTTTAGTTGCAAAGAAATTACAGAAGGTGCTTAATAATAATAGCAATCTTTCTGCTCCATGAGCCCAAAGGGAAAGCTACAATCAAGACCTCCACACCTCTAGGAAAGATGGAACTCTACAGCAGTTCTGAACACCTTGGTGTAAAGAGCAACACTTGTTCTGGTGCAGGACTCATTTATATCAAGTTACTAAGGAAATGTGGTAGGGAACAGTAATCCCTTTCCAATACTTTAATAACAGAAAGTGATACTAGGTGCACAGACCCAGATCATCCTAAGAGTTCTTAATTTGTCCAACCTCAGTCAATTTTCTTGTACAAAATGCTTCAGCTGAAATTCTTAATGCTTCAATTTTCAGGACTGCTATCTGTACCTAATGCTTGTACCTTATGCCATCTCTACAATCAGTGAGGTTTGAGTCATTCAGCAGTTGAAAGAAAGTAATATTTCTGATGTTTTCTACAACTTGGATGACACATTTGAAGGTACTATAACTGATCATCTTGGTTTAGATTGGCTCACATTTTCCTGTATTGTACAAAAAAACAAACCACATCATTAATAATCATGAATGCCTATTGATTCCCCTCCCCCCTTCAGGTTAAGCAAGGTTAATTGCCTGCTGCTCCTTGCCATCTTTTTGCCTTTCAGCCAAAACCGATCACTTTCTGATTACCTGTGGTCAGATGCAGGTAGATGGCAGAAAGTTACATACTATTTTACAGGGATACAAGTTACAAAAGCCCTACATATACAGATAACAAAACTTGGTCTTCAAGACTGCATTACACATTCATGCTGTAAGTGCTGTAAGGCACTTAGCTTGCTTGTTCTATTGGATACTCAGCTACTAAAGATCAAAATTCTACTAAGCAATACTTACAAAGAAGAATTGCTTTTACTATTATCTAGTTGCATTTACATAAAATGGCTTCCAAAAGTCCAAGTTTCGCTGCAAATAATCTTTGTAGAAATTAAATGTTCTAGAAATCAATTTCAAAGGTGAAAAAACAAACACCTGTAGCCGTTGGTATAAGACAATTCAGAAATAGGAAAAAATCCCACTGATCAGGTTTCTCTATATGCATGTATCCTTAAACAGCAGAGACCAAGACCAGGACCACAAACATTTATGCAACTCATGTTTTGTCATGCACTAAAACCATTCAGAAAAGAACTATTTTTCTATTGTCAACTACTCTGTACCCCTTTGTATCTGTTCTATCTTCAGAGTATATGGCTTATAAGTCGATTATTATACTGTGAATTAGAATAAAAACATCTTACAATATCAAGCCTTTACTAAAAACAAAATTGATGAGATAGGTTGCTGTGTAATAGTGGTATTCACAATTGCTCTCTAGGAGAACATAGGAGAAGATGGAAGCAAGACATAGAGGGCAATTAGTTGGCTGTTTAATTCACTGCTGTATGAAGAAGAGATGGCAGCATTGCCAGTCTGAGTCTTAAACAAGCACAACAGGATGCAAAGGACACTTCACACAAGCTTTAAAAGTGTGCATGACCTGTTAGGTTGACATTCTCTGTTGTGTTTGAAATAGATACAGCCTAGAAGTTGCAGTGCCACATTCCCCTTATGTGTCACACAAAGACATCTCAGTCCTCTTCCGGAATGACAATTTCTGCAGATAAAGGATAGGGTTAGCCTCTGCCTTTGTTACATTGCATCAACTAGCACTGCAGGTAAAGTGCAATACAAGTTGGAAATGGCGCTGGGGTTTTAAACCATTCCAGACTGGCAAAACAATTACTACTCATCCCAGAAGTGGGAGAGTGGGAAGGGGGGGGAAGACGAAATAAAATATAAGATAAAAAGCTAGCATCTGTATTTTCTTTGCACCATTCTCAGTTATGTGGAAAAATATAATTAAATCATTTTGAAAGACACCTATAATAGCTTTTTCCAACGTCCAATTTCATGCCTCTTCATGGAAGCAGTAGCTCAGAAATTGCTTCTCTTCAAGAGTACAACTTCACTTGACAGATAAAATCCTCAAAAAAAAAAAAAAAAAAAGTATGGCCAAGCATAACCCTCAGGCTCATGAGGCTCTGCCTGCTTGGAGCAATTACATAAAGGGATTGAATAGCAACAGATCCCAGAGAACCAAGTGTGTGTCAGTAAGTGAACCTCCTAGGTGTACAGCTGAAGCCAGTGAAGGATAAGAGGAAAGGACTTTAAGCTAGGAGAGAATTAAAAGCTATCAGAAAGGAAAAACTATACCCAAGAAATAAGATTCTTACTTGATAGAATTTTTTTGCTTCAGTATCATAGCATAGTTTTGACTGAGTGGAACTTTACTTTTTGCAAGCACCATGTACAGTGCCTGCCACCTAACGAGGCTGAACCTATAAGTTCTTGCCCCTCTGGAGGAGCAAAACTCATGACAAATTCTCTATAGAGCTGTACATTGCTGCTGGAGTCTAGAAGGATTCACAATTGCCAGTGCTCAAAATAATGTTGCAAGGGGTTTTCCCCAACACCTTACTTATCAGAGCACTATGAACCTGTGAGTCTTGTAGCATGCTTGTATGCCAACACACAGAAACATAGGAGTTTAATAAAACTGGAAAATATGCATCCTTGACTCTCAAAGCCTAGAAAATCACTGTGATTTACAGCTGCTCTCCTGATGTATGGGAGGAGCTGCACAGCTGGTGTATGCTTGGTGTCAGCTTGTCATCTCACCTTGTAACCAGCAAGCATTATTTAGCTGGAACTTTTCTGGAAGAACTAAATATACTAAGACAGCCCACTGAAAATATGAAATTAGCAATGAGATAGTAAAATATGATAATGGTTCTTACCATTTAACCATGACTCATCTTGCCTCATTGTTTTTTGTATATCTTACCCGACTAACAAGACTTTAGCCTTTGGCAACATGTAATTGATTCAGAGCTGCCGAGTTTGAAAGCAACAGAAGAACAGAAGCTGCTTTTCATTCATTACTCTATTTAGCTGCAAGTCGGTGATCTATCCATGGCTCAGAATTGTGCATCAGTACTGCTCACATATGCTACTGGCACAAACAATACATATGAAAGCTTAATCTAATTTCTACTGAATATTTCTGTAGGAAAGTGACATAAGTTATTTTCTTTTTTTGCTATGAATTCTGCAGTTGTTGTTTCAGTACTTATGTTAAAAGTCTCTACAGCCACAAAGCCCTTCCTTGAGCCCACACTCTAAACCAAGCAATCTGCAAACAGCATATCAGCATATTCCAATCACGTATCTTCTGAGTGACATGTGTTTTTATTTGTTTTTTTTTTTTTTTTGTTGTTGTTGTTTTTTATTGGTTGGGTAATGGTCATATTTTCATGCAACCATATGTATATTTCCATATGAAGAGGGCCACTAACACAATCAGAGGGCTGGAGAACCTCTCCTGTGAGGAAAGGTTGAGGGAACTAGGCTTGTTTAGCCAGCAGAAGAAAAGGCTCTGGGGAGAGCTCATTGTGGCCTTCCATTACTTGAAGGGAGCATATCAACAGGAGGATGAATAGCTGTTTATGAGGGTGGACAGTGATACGACAAGGGGGAATGGTCTCAAATTGAGATGGGAGGTTTAGGTTAGATAATAGGAGGAAGTTGTCTCACACAGAGGGCAGTGACGCACTGGAACAGGTTGCCCAAAAAGGCTGTGGATGCCCCATCCCTGCAGGCATTCAAGGCCAGGCTGGATGTGGCTCTGGGCAGCCTGGGCTGCTGGTTGGTGACCCTGCACATAGCAGGGGAGTTGAAACAAGATGATTACTGTGGTCATTTTCAACCCAGGTCATTCTGTGATTCTACGACACACACGAAAAAGGCATAAAAAGAAAAAACTGATAAGCTGATGTAACACAACATAAAAATTCTCACTACCAATTTCAACATGCCATAGCTGGAAATTATTAGAGGCACAGCTGCAAAGGATAACAGAAAATGAGCGACTCAGGTGATGTGCTTTAGAGGTTAAACTGTAGTACAAAGATCAGCCCCTATTTCTAGCTACTGAGAATAAATAAAAAATGCCTTGGTATTTACAAAAGGGCTTCACGTATGACTTCAACATTTGGCCACTATTCTGGCACATTAAAAGTTAACCCAGCTCTCCCCTCACTTCAGTGGGGAGAAAAAATAAAACAGAAGTGGGGGGTGAAAAGAGCATCACTTTCTTTTTCATCTTGTTTCCATTTCCAGAGCTTCTGTGTGTTTGTTAAAAACAATTCTGACTAATCTCAAGACAATGAGCACTGCAAAAGGTTCGGTGGGGATCTGTGCTTTTCACAGTTTTGATATATCCTCCTTACAAAGAGTGCAGTGGAATTATAGTACCACTTAGTGTAGCTATTCACAACTTTTTCAAGTAGAAACATGGGAGATGTGTGTAACTGTAGATGCTCTTGGCTCACTACACATTTGGAAGAGAATCTGAAATTCCCCTTATGAAATAAACATTATGCTGGACTTAGCAGTAATATCTACACCCAAACTAAGAAGTTAGTAAATAAGTGCATTTCCTTCATATTTGTAGCTGTTTTGGCACCTCATCCTCACAGGAATTGATTTTTGAAAGAGTTGATTATGTGGGAATAAAGTAATACAGCAATTGTGTAAGTTACATTCGGAAGTTAATAGTTCTAAATAATTTATATCAAATCATTAATATTCAAATATTATTAAGCTTAGGTATGTCCAAAGGTACAGCTAACACTAGAATAGCTGAGCAAAAATAAGTCCTTATTTAGTGGCTTTTAATAAAAGCTATTAAGCACACAATTTTCAGCATAATCTCTCCTCTAGAAACTCTGAATACATGATCATTGTGAAATAAAAAGGCAATTAAAGAAAGAGTGATTTAAAATATGTGTGGTACAATTACATTTTTCATGGAGAAAACAGAAATTGAAAATCAAACCGGGGAAGCATTTTCAGCAGTAGATAAATTTCAGTGCGTACAGATCAACTCCACTTTTCTTAACCTAAGCAGGACATAAAAATTCTATTTATATTTAGAAGAAAATGTTCCACTGTTTTCTGTTTGTTCTGCCTAAGGTCAGATTTCCCCTCACAAGCCTATAGCAGCCGCTGAAAGCACGCCTGTAACTGATTGATTGAATGATCACAGAATCATCGAATGGCCTGGTTTGAAAAGGACCCTAATGATCATCTAATTCCAAGCCCCCTCCTGTGTGCAGGGTCACCAACCACTAGAACAAGCATTTCATTATGGCTTGATTGTATGTCTATACTGTGTAACATAATTTTATTATAACACTCCATATACTTATACATTTACCTTCCAGAGTAATAACCGGATCTCCCTTTCTGGATCTCTCTTTATGCAAAAGAAAACTTTCTTAATCTTATTTACTAAAAAAGCATTCAAAGCCATAATTCTTTTCTAACTAAAGCCTTTACTCCAGATAATTCCTAAATTAGATGTGTTTCACAGGCACTGAGCATTTTCTAGGTTTTTGTCAGCTCTAGCTGCTAGAAAGACTTGATTTCACCATACCTCAAGAACCTTTTTAATTAATGCATCTGAATTTAATTACCATCTCTGTGAACAAAAGTAAAATCAGGTCTGCTGAAATGGACAAGTAAAGTATATTGTGTTCTTTTCCAAGCCCATCAGTACTCAGTGTCTTTGGAACGAATGGTAACACTCCTGTCTATGGAAGGTTTTATAATTACCTTCCAGGTTTCTGGGTCTAGTCCTTGCAGCAAGCATCTCCTTCATTCTGATACCTCTCAGTTTATGCTGTGTGCTCCCCATTTCCTGCCCTGTGTGCTACCCACATTCTCCATTTGGAACATGCCAGATGTTCAGCCAAAACCACTGTTTTCTCCTTTTTTTTACCCCAACATGTCTCACAGTCCTCAGCCCAACACAGAACAAAAGCAACAGATCCAAAAAGGTTTTTCTTTCCAACTGCCTCCAACAGTCTCTTCAACTAAAGAAATAATATGCAATAACGGACACGACTGTGGAAAACAATTCCAGCATCACATTTGAAAGAGAAAAGACTTCAGAAGGTGAGCAGGCATTATTTGGCAGAACCGTTCCTTTCCCATTTCTGTTAACAGGGCAAATCTGAGCAGCAAATTCATTATCTAACTCTCCTCAGTATTGCCTGACTACAGCTATACTATTAATTGATGCTTTTAAACACATATTCACCACATAGTATATTTCTATTATTGTTATTTCATGCTGACTAATGTGAGCAAACCTCCTACCTACAAGCAGCCTCCCTCCTGCAGAAAGCACCAGCTCTGCATGCCAGTAACCAACTATCCTGACACTATCCAAAGCACTGCATTTGCACAGTTTTTCCATGAACTGCAATCGCATTTTTTTCTCCCTGCATGTAAGTCACAGCAACAATTCAGAGGGCTAATAAAGCAGTAACTACATCACTCAGCAGTTCTTTCATTTCCTTCTGTGAATCGATCCATAATTCTCAAACAAACTCAAAAGGAAAAGACAACTGCCGCAGTCTGCAGTGATTAAACTTCAGTTCATAAGCAGCTTGGATGATTTCATTGGTACAGAATTACAGTTTTTGTATGTGCCCTCCTTTTACTGTGAGACAATTTGTTCTCTGTATGGAAACAAAAAAAAAATGCAGGTTTCATTTTTCAGTCTGGGTGTTAACTTACCCTTTTCGTAACCCAGTGTTGTCATCTCTCCCCTAAATTCTCCCTCCTCCTGGATTTTCCCCTTAGTTAGCTATATACAAACACAGAATAGCAGTGGTTGGAAGGGATCACTAGTCACAATCCCCTGCTAAAGCAGGTTCCTTACAGTACTTTGCATAGGAGGGCGTCCAGATCGATTTTGACCATCTCCATAAGGGAGATTCCACCACCTCTTTGCTTAGCCTGTTCCAGTGCTCTACTAACCCATAGTAAAGAATTTCTTCTCATGTTGTTTAGAAACATCCTGTGTTTCAATTTATGCCCATTGCTCATTGGTTTGTCATCAGATAATGCTGTAAAGAACACAGCCCCACACACTTGGCTCCCACTTATCAGATATTTATAGGTATCTATAAGATCACCACCCTTCTCCCCTCTCAAGCCTCCTCTTATCCAAACTGAACATTCCCATTTCATTCTCTCAGCCCTTCTATGCATGCAGTATTTTCAGGAACACACAATATGGACAAACTTGGACACAAACATTAAGAAAATGCAGGAGATCTTGAGATGGATCTGCATTAAGAAGACAGCAACATAAATGGAGGGTTTATGTATTTCAGAATTAACTCCATTATAACACACTGTGGCTTTGCTATATGCAGTACTCTGGAAAACATTTAATCAGGAAAAATCCTCCATGCTTTTTGTACCATAAAGCAATGCTTTAATTATCTCAATTATGAAATGATGTCATTTACTTAGTCCTGTACTAACTGTTGTACCTAAAGGACTGTAGTACAACACATGGCATGGTTGCACTATGCATTAGCAGGAGCTCAATCAAAGTCCTACTATACAAACATTTGAATGTGCATAGGTGCATCCATTCATATTTTACACACGCTGTTTTACAACTCCTCCAAGTATAACTATCTAATGAAAAGTCAGCCTTACATTTCCCTGATGCAGTACACACTGAAAGCCTAAACCGCAACACAGCTGAAGCAAGTAGACAGTGTGCATCCTAGCAGTCACAGCCAGTTTCAAGTTATGTCCTTTAAGTAGCTGATGAATGGACATTATTATAAAGATGTCTATAAGACAAGTTTATCAGAGGAGCCTCAAATAAAATAGAGACTTCAAACACTATTAAAATTAATGAATTAGGTCAGGTCAGGTAATTCATCACCTGAGTGAGTTGGAATCTAATCTGAGGCATCCTTTAAAAAAAAAAAACCAAACGCATTCAAATGAGGTACTGTTCACAGGCACGTTGTGAAGATAATCATAATTTAAATGAGAAAGTGCCTGCACAGTTTTAGCCAAGCCTGACAGAGATTCTGTGCAAAAGCAGCACGGTAAGCAAAGGCAAATTTCCACAAATTAATTTGACCTTGATGAGAGACACATATTTTTATCAGTCAAACTTAACAAATATTGACTTCAGGCATTAAGCAAAGACACACATCAACAGTCAGGTTGTTAAAACAGTTGTCAAGTTCATTTTCTTCCTCAGATCAGGGTTTGCTGATAAAGATCTAGCTGAACTTAACCTCTTAGAAAACCTGCACTGCCACATGAAACAAGAGGAGGTAGATCCTTCTCTGCCTGACAGCTGCTGGAAAAAAGATGCACTGCACAGGCAGCCTGAAAACCAGAGCCACAGAGCTGGTGAGGATAGGCACCAATGGAACCTTGTACAACTGCAACTCTGTCAGCCCATGACCTTGGCCTGTCCTTCACCAGCAGAATTAGCAACACTTTGGCCTGTGACACCAATTTCTTACTGGGCTGTCACTTCTGTTGGGAGGCCAATAGTGCAGCACCCTTCAGAAGGTGTATATGAACATAATACAGATCAATTGTTGAAAATCTGAAAGATGAAAAGTCATTGAGTGGTACTTCCAAGTCTTCACCCTTTGAGGGACTACTGGCCCCTGCCAGAAAGGGAGAGTAGTAGTAATGGAGCCTGAGTCTTCAAGCCACTTCATCAGCAGCTAAATCGAAGAACTAGATATCACTGAGAACAAAAAAATTCCCAATACATTTCTTGAGTGAGGAGTACACACCAGCCCTCACTGAGCAGACAGAAGTCCTATAAGGCAAAGTGGGGCAGCAGTGCCAAGCAAACATCAGGTATCCCCCAGGAAAGGCTCCCTGCCCCCGAGCACAGAGAGATGCTGAGCTTCTCTCTTCTGCAGGATCAAAACTTCCTCCGAGCTGTCAGATTCCCTGGAAGAAGGGAAGAGCAGGAACTGCAGTAGCAGTCAGTCTCCAACCAAACATCTTCAAACATCCAGTAAGGTGAGGGTGAGATTAGATTTGAGGAGCACACAAAGGCTTTATTCTATACTACAGTATTCATACATCTATAATGTGTCATATTCTGCCTTCAGTGAAGAAACACCTTCAGGCATTTCACGACTGAGCTGACATTTCAATTATGCTGCATTTAAATAGATTTGCTTGTGCTGAGTCTTATTTCTTGCTAAAATATTTTCTCTTCTAAATATAGATTTGAAGAGTTATTTATTAAGGCAAATTCTGACAGGAAACATACTAGGGAAGCAGCAAAGCAGAGAGTCACAGCTTTTGCCTCCTTCTTTTAAAAATTCTTTCTCTCTCCTCCTTTTTTCATCTGCTTCATGACTTGAGGCTCTGCACAGAGAGCACTGCAGTGACAAAAGCAGAGCACTGCAAGGAATCCTCAAAATGGGGACAGTGTGAGGAAAGGCAAAATAAGGTTTCTTTTTTACTGCTTCCTAGAACGAGCTGTAAACTGAGCTGTATTTCAGTCTACCCACTGGGATGGCCAAAAAGGGTGCAGGCTGACATAAGACATCCACAAGCAGTTCAGAAATGAAAGCCAGTAACTCCTGGAGCCATTCAGCCAAACATGAACAACAATGCTTTTTCCTCAGATTTCCTTGGAGTTTATAGGAAGTAGCAGTAATGAAGAATTGGAAGACAAGAATTGCTTCCATAATTTAGAAGCCTTTCAATAACAACTGGCTTCTCTACCAGCCATGAAAATACCAAAACCTTTGCAAGCAGAGTTTGCAGAGCTTTGTTAAACTGCTCATATACAGAACCACTCCAGGGACCTGAAGGCTCCTAAAACATTTAATACATAGATATTCTCTAATGAAAGAAGAAAAATAAGAGATTGATAAGTCTCACAAATTTTTCCTCTTTTTCCTAAGCATGGCTAACAAAGGTAAACAGGGGCTAATTCTAAGCTCTCTGGATATGGAGCATACATTAACATTTTTCTAATTTTGGCTGTGCAACTCTATTGCTCCATTAGTATTCTGCAAGCACCAAATGGTAAGGAACCTGAATACATCCCACTATGTATTTTAAAGGTTTGTACTTATTGCTGTTTATCCAAAACAAAGTAATGGCTTTGAATTCTGCTGAAAAAATGTACAACAGTACTGGCCAAGATTTTACTAAATCTCATTTTATGAGAAATAATAAAACAAATAATTATTCAGCAAGGTGTATTACTCCCTTTTTTAATACACTTAGAAATATATGAGTGAATGTGAAGGTGATCTCTGGAGAATAAATCCAATACCCACTGTTACCCTTAAAATCCCATGCTGAAGCATCATTGCCAAAAATAGCCTCCTAAAGGTGACACTCATATGAAAGGTGTCACAAGTTGCAGTGAGAGCTGTAAAATAAGCCATATTTACAGCACTGCTACAATTTGCACATTTATTTCATTTTCCTATGTGATGTTCCTTCTCCTATTCTACATGAATCATTTTGTTTTGGGTAATATTTTTTAAGTACATACAATTATGTACATGAAATATTTCCTTAAAAATCTCATCATTATGGCAATGTGAAATGTAAGCAGAAAAATAGTGGTTTTGATTAGAAAAAAGAACCCGGAAATCAAAAATTGCAAGAAACTGGGATTGCCTTTGACTTGTTTTACAAATCAAAGAAAGCAAAAATTCCAACCAAAACTATCATTTAATAAAATAATTTCTCATGTAGCTCCATATGAAGAAAGTAATAAACAGACGTTAGCACATCTGCTCAGAAATAGGCTTTCACCTGTATGTACTTTTCACAGGTCAACAATCAGTAGAGCTATTTTAATGCATCCTTATGCACATATGTCTTCCGGTGATCGGCACAGAAATAATTTCCCACCAGTTGCCTGCCCTCCCCAAAACTGCTCACACACTGACTGAATAAAAGGAAGCAGATGAGAACCAATCCTTTCAAAAATATCCTGGTGTCTGACTGTGCTCAGCAAGGGTTGGCTATTTCTGCACGGCCAATACTCATCTCTGACATGACTAACCTGTCTGGGCAGAGCATGGCACCTCACAACTACGAGATGCAGATGAGCTGTAGGTTGTTAGCTATTGGTATAAGAAATATTTCCACAGCTTTGTTATAACATTTCCAGACTTGCTTTATATATGTGAACATTATGGTCACATATAGAAAAGACAGCCCAGAACTGTTAAATTAATACCAAAGGAGTTCTGTAAATTTAGTTATACCACCATGGTCCACTTCTTTTTTGGGGGAGGGAAACATAATTTGTATGAACTTTTAGGACAACCAAGGGAAATTTGCATTTTACATAAAAGCTTAAAGAAGAAACAGAAATCCCTGTGTTTTCCTTCACAGATAACTTGTAGTATCAATAACAGATTCTAAAACACAACTATTATCTTCCCAGAAGTCTCTCCACTACAAAATTTGTTTTCTCTTTTTTTAATAGGAACACGTAATAAAAACTATCAAACACTGAATTGCTCTACAATATCTTAACTTCACCAAAGTTGACAACTGTTATTTAGAAGTTAAAACTGATTAAATTTAGATATAATTGAGTTGTTTTTTTCAGTCAAAAAAACAACTTAAAAAAAAAAAAAAAAAAGAAATACATGGATTAGCCTAAGGGAACCCAAGAACCACCGTGTTGACAAAAGAGATATGTGGGCTGATAGAGCTAATGAATATGTCTTTATACTCTGCAAATATGCTACACCATTAAAACTGTGTCTCCCCACTCTGAGACTAGATTGTGGAGGCCCATAAGCTTTATACATGCAGGGAATATGATGTTAGTTATTCCCTGCTGCAAAATACATACAGATGCACTTCCTTATGCATCAGTTTAATAAAATGGAGGTAATGGACAAATGTAACATTTGGGCTCCCACCGTGTTTAGCAAAGAGAAATGAGTTCCTGCAGTTTTTTCCATGTAGAGCTCTTCATTAAGCATAGCAAGTTGCAATCTGATGACAACTACACTAGCAAAAAAGCTGGGATCATGAAGAATTGCATCCCTATCACCATTATTTGCCATTATTTACCCTTGACCCACTTTGTGCATAAGAGAGTAGACTCTGGATGACCTCTAGAATTCACTCTAATATTTAATTAAATTTGGTGCCTTAAAGTAAGGATAAAGCAGAAAGAAAAGACTATTTTCTTGTGAGAATGAAGCACAATATCAAGCAGAGCTGTGCCAATTCAGAATGGCAAAAACAGATCTTTACTTCAATATAAATGAGAACAAAAGTGATGGACTACTAACAGAGCTCCCAATTAAAATTGTACCAGCAAAATCCAGCTATGTGTAAACCAGAAAGAAATCCAATTGTTCTGCAGACCAGGGCTGCCTACCAGGTTTAACTATCAAAAAAAAAAATCCAACTATGTCCAAAAGTCATTCCAAAAATTCGTATGGAGAACTTTTAAGAGGCCGGTATTATTTTACTCGCATTTTTACAATGAATAATGTTCTCTGAAGTGCCTTTATTAGTACATTCAGGGTTTTAATAAATTGAGAGACCATTCAGGATCACAGACTTACTTTCTTTCAAGCGGTACCTCCAAAAACCCTTCCAACGTTCAGAAGTTCAAACCAAATGCTGACTATCACAGTGTGTTCTTCCTGACCTGAATATTTCAAATTCAGTCTCCTAATGAAAATCTCCCATCAAACACTTTTTTTTTTTTATTGACAATGGCCTGTTCTTCAGAACAAAGAGAACTACACCTTGAGAATAAGAAATGTGTATCTGCAACCCTCCATGTTTTATTGACTACAAAAGTTCTGACTTCATGCTTTCTCCACACACACAAAAAAAAAAAGATAGAAAAAGCTATGCCATTAAAAATCATAGGAGAATCAAGACTGCACTAAGAGCCCATTATTGCTGCTAATGAGGCTGATACCGCTGCGTTGAGTTGCTCTTTTGCTTCTGCTGCTCCACAATACAGTCAGCCTGATGAACTCGGATCTGCATTGTCAGACATCAAGAATGGAGAGCGGGAAGGTCACAAAGACTACGTGGCATTCTGCACATTATGGTAAAGATGGAAGAAGAAAGATTGTTCGGAAAACAGGAAACATGCAAATCTGTCTTTTCATTAGAGAAACCTAACTCACGTATGGGTGCCTTCTAAAAAATAAAAACAAAAAAGCCACCACTCCTCTGCTCCACCCACGTATCTGCAACTGCAGTATATTATAACTTCCCAGTGCCACAGCAATGCAGCATAAGAACAGTCTTCAAGGAGCCTTCAGAGCTCAGTGTCACTGCTTTACCTAAGCAACCTGAGCTACAGAACAGACATGCACCCACATCTACCCTGCACAGCCTCTTCCTCAGCCAACAATTGTGCACTTTAAAATACAACCATCATAACTTCACATTTTCAGATGGTACCATTTGTTACAGGACGGCTGTCTGCTGTGTATTTTATCACCTACACGTGAAAAATTTATAGATGCTCCCAAAGATGTTTCTAAAAAACTCCAAGAACTCAATGTCAACTTTCACTATAAAGCAGCTCACATAAAAATTTCCTCTTTTAGGCATTAGTGCTTGAGAAGTCAGGCTCTCAGAAGCAGCAAACAGCTGACTAAACTCATAAGCGACATGCACTAAGTAAATTAACCAAAGGAGGTACTTGGGAAAAGCTACAGTGAAATTACTTTCCTGTTTTCATTGGTACAGTGAGTCACAATTCACAATGATACGACTATCACTGCGTCAAGCCACTCAGAGGACATAACATAATACCTGACATTAAGATCTATTAACATACAGCTATTTATACCTAAAACATTACTTAAAACAGAAAATCATTGGTGAATATATGAAGAGCCTACATAAGATAACAATATTTCTCTGACAATTTTGGTTGCATTTTTTAATATCATACAAAACACTGATATGGAAGCATATTGTTTTTTTAGCTATGTTAACCGTTTTATTTTGTTTATAATTAATTTAAGATCATATGAAATTATTTGTGTTCTTCAAAGATGGGGACAGCAAATATAAAAGGTAGAAACACTGATAAAAAGCTTTGGAGAAGCAATGAAAAACTGGAAAAATAAGTAAATGAATATAGTAGAACACTCCCAAGTTGAGAGACTTGATGACAATTACATCTGAAAAAAGCTAATGTATTTTCTTTCCGTCTCTAACAAGAATGACTATATCCCTAGATAAAAATCTTTTTCTTTTTAACAAAATGACATTCAGAAAGCCCTTCAAGAAGAACAACTAGCAGCAGCTACAATATCCATCTTTATATTTTTAAAGAGAGAGAAGATGACCTGATTGAAAAGTGCTGGTCAGCAACAATGGCTTTGTCCCACCTTTTCTTATTTCTTATTTTTTGCAAGTGAGAGAAGTGTTCCCTGACTGAAAAAAAAGACTGGGCAGAAAGCACGTTCTCCTAATCACTCCCAGGTAACAGGCCCCAGCTGGGCTCTACCAGGCAACAAGCTTCCTATTTGCTTTCAGTGAAAGGGAAAGAGCCCTCATTTAGAAAATTTAGGACTTGGATGATTTTTTTTTTCCTCCTTTGTGAATAGAAAAGGCCACAAAATTGGCTGACTAATACTGTAGGAGCTCTTCATTGCCATATTGGTTTCATTGTGCAACAGGATGAGAACTTGGTCCCTCTCACCTAGGAAACAAACACAGGATAATGATGGGCTCTTCATCTCAAAATGGATACTTTTGCTAATTCTACAGTGACTATTAATAAACCGGTGTTCTAAGCTGTTTCAAGTTGCTTGCAGTGTAGCACAAAAGTATTTCAGTACAGAAAAGAGATGCTGTTCAATCTTTACATTAAATAATGAAATCTGACCAAAAAAGAAAATAAAACAAGGCCAGTGGCATAATTTGAGCTAGTTCGATTTGTCCATGACAAGCAATAACACATCACAGAGCCTGAGGTTAATTTGGATTTCATAACATAATGAATGGAATCTGTCAGAGAGGAAACATGTTAGTAAAATCAAATCAGGTACAAGTGGGGATTAGAATTCCTCTCCCTGCATGGGACTACAGTGGCAAAAGGCTATTGTTCAGAATATTAAAACTAAAAATTGCTGATAAAACAGCTTAGTATGTTTAGTAGCTGGTGCACAAACATGATAATCATTTCCACACTAAGCACAGAATCAATACAGCGAATTACTTCCAAATGCCTAACAGAGTGTTTTCAATGTCACCAAGAAAAGTTCTGTCTCAGATCTCCGAGCCTTTCTCTCTTGCCAATACATCTCCCACTCAGTTCCTGCTGCAGTGCTTTTTTTCTAGCTCTGAATGTCTTCTGTCTTGTTTTTTGACATCCTGATCTGCACTTCTTTTAAGTTTCATCAGCTGTTATTTCCTATCCATCCTCACTCATTGTTTCTGAACACTAGGGGGACCAGCAGAGTTATGTTTTCACTTAGGCTACTCCATCAAAAAAGGAAAGCCTTGTCCAAAAGCCTTTTTGGCTTAGTTATAATTGGCATCACTGAATAACTTCTTTTCTTCATCTCCCACTGAACCAAAATAAAACCTGTGACCATTTTCTACCTCCCGAGCTTTAGCGTTCAGTAATTCTTTCATTAATTTGCTTCCCTTGTATAAATGCATTTCTCTTTTTACCTTAAGTGCTCTGTATTTCCTAGAGTAACTTCCAGGCCCAGCAACAAACTCAAACAATAGCAAACACAATAACAACAATAAAACTCAACATGCAGTCTTAGCTTCGAAGACTAAAAATTCTTCTTATAGATTAGATACAATCTCTGGTAAAAACCTCTAAGATGGCTCTATGCATCTCTCTTGATACAGCCATATCTTTCTACTTTTCACGATTTCTGGTCTCTTACATCTTTGTTTAACCGATTCGTGCTGCAAACAATATATATAAAACTTTCTGTTGTTGTTGTATCAAAGAGAAGCAGGAAAAAAGGTTCACGGAAAAATCAATGTGAGGAATAATAGAGATAGCAGAAACATTCTGATATCTAGGTTTGAACAGCATTTTTTAAAGGGAATATGTCTGCTACTAGTAGAAAAAGCTTATAAAACCATGGAAGTGTCTAACTAAATAGAATGTTTGTCTAGTGTGTTAAAATAAAAGCAGGAGCAATCCTGACCAACTGCCATCCTTATAAAGCATGTAAGACTCCACAGATCTCCTAATTTTTTGGAGCATGGAAGCTCATGAACAGAAATAGTAGCTGGCTACAATTACTCCACCTATTTGTTACTGTGCTCTGAGCAATCAGATGTGTGAGAGCTGTTCATCTCCACCTGAGCAATGCCATCTGGTAAAGAGTGATGGCGTCTCACCCTGCCAGGACTGCTGCACCTCTGGGTATCTGCCCATGGCCATGTATTTAACACTGATAACATCATTCCATGCGTATGAAACGTGTAGGAATGCTGGTTTGTGTGCTCATAATCTTTTATATTTTCTTGTTTGTTTCTTTCATGTTCCAAACTTTTCTTTACATTGTCTTTTGATTGTTTGAGCATGATTTACTGCAGTCTACCTAGAATCACATTATAATAGCTACCCCATAATAATTATCTTTAAGGATACAGTTGTTGAACTGGCACAGGAATAGAAATATAGAGTATGAGACTGTTCTCTGGGAAGATCCAACACACAGTTTGATATGTAGTGTGAAAACAACCATTTCAGCAGCTTCAATCTTCAGACACCTACCATGCATGTTTATTTTTAAATCGCTGTTCATTATTGGTATAAACTTACTTCTCTATAAAACAATTCAGTTTTAAAATAAGTAGAAAAAGTATGATTTTACAGCCAGCTGCTTCCCTCTGTTAGGACATATGTAAACATAAGAAGTTGAAGAAGAGATGGATGAGGACAGGGAAGAGGAGAGACTTAAAGAATAGAAAGGACAGTCTGAACAGTCAGGGGGGAAAAAAAAGTGCAGCTGGTAAAGGGCACATTTTATCTATATGTTTAATGGCTGTGCACCCTAGGGTGTAATAGATGCGTGATGGAATGCCTCGTGATGACATGAGGATGTTATACAGAACATCAAGAATCCTCATAGGAATCTCCATTCCTACAACTTGCAGATTTGGGACAGTGGAAATGTTCCATACGACAGCCTTGCTCCTCTGGGAGTTGTGCAAAAGGAAAACCTTGAGAGTGCAGCAAATTGGCATGGACAGGAGCTGGTGCTGAGCCCACATGCACGGGGACAGAAGTTGCATAATGCAAATTAAACTAAAATCCACAATTCCTGCAGAGTGGCTTTTTTCTGTATCTTAGTGATGATTGTCACTCATCTTGATGAGAACTGTTATGCTCCTCATGGCAAGCTGTTATTGTTTTTTTCCCCATGTATTTCAGGCACACAGAATGCCAAGTCTCTTACTGCCTAGCTGTTATCCTACAGATCTTCTCCTGCATTATATTTTCTGCCTTTTTCATACTTTCATTTATGCACTTGGCTCTAGCCTAGTTTCATGCCCTGTTTTTCTAACCACTTGCTCAGTTGTCATTAGGTGCCTTTTATGCAGGGTAAGATTACTCAGAATACGAGCATTCCTATTTCACACTTGTTAAACAAAATCCTGGAACAAAAGTCTTTGCCCAACCAGAGAAGCAGCAGGCAGCCCTGTGTGTTGGCCACATCTGTTATTACCAAGTAGTTCACAATGTGTGCTTTCATCTACAGAAGGGGGGAGTGGGAGAACAAAAAAAGTTCTTCATGACATTGCTACATCCTGGTAGAACGTCAGTCCAAATACAGTGCTTATATTTTTCCTCCTGGCAAAACAATTTTCCTGCTAGCCCCACTCTAATAAGTATCATCAAATAAAGCAACTGTCCTTTGTTATGAGATGGCATTTTAGTTTGACATTCAGCAATTAATAACCTGGTCACAGAGTTAAGGTCCTCAGGTCCCAGGTACTATGATGGTGAGTACGGGAACCTCATTTTCCTACTAAAAAATATTATCACTTGTTGCTGACATTTAAGTTTCTACCGAGACACCAATTAATACTTTCACAAATTAATTCTCCCAAATAAATATTTTAAAATGTGTAATGTGTTACACTGTGATTAATCAACATAAATATAACCTTATTATACAAGTTAGTGATTTTTGTTAGTAACAGAGGGCAGAATTGCCTATAACTGCAATTTTCCCAATTTTTGATGACCCACAAACCAAAGTAAAATATAGCTCAATTTTACTTACTGACTCATATAAAAAATGTATTAGAAATGTACCTCTAGTAAAAATCAACAGATATCCTTTCTTGGCTATATCTGAATGAAGATCAAGGGCAGATCTAAAATATCATCAGATTCCACTCATACAGATTTGGGTTTCAGAAACCCTCTTTTTTACTTGGTACTATCCAACAATGCTTCTTGGAGCTACCAGTAATTAAAACAGTAATGTGGTAATTAACACAGGTGATATTAATGAAAAGCAATCATTCTGTTGGCGTAGTGGTAAAGAGGATGACAATCAAATCACTTCTGAATCACGCTCAACAGTACTACACAGAACAGAACCGCACTCCAAAACTGCCTGTTGATGACGATGATACTTTGTTGGTGCATGAGCTTCTGAATGAAAGTACTACAGGAAGTCCAGTTTTCCAACTGTTAAACTTCCTGCTCATATTTTCATATTTTACAACTTTTTTTTTAATGATAAAAGATCATTTCCACGTCAAAATGAAAAAAAAAAGGAAAATTGCTCATCAAAACTATACTGCAGGGAGAAATCCTAAATTCAAAGAGTAATAGATAAAAGGAAAGGTATAAATATTTATCTCTAATGTTTTAGATTCATTGATAAGTAACTTTGTGAGTCTATCATAGTAATTGTCTATCTTAGTGATTGACAATAACTGCTTTATAAATAAGAAATATACAGACTGTTATGTGCACAGTGCTACAGAACAAAGTTTCTCCACATTTTATCAACTGAGATCAAAACCTAGGAGTTGTCTATAGTCAAACTACATGAGCACACTCTACTGGTTCACCACTGGCCATTAATCACCTTGAGTAAATAAATATTTACTTCCATACTGTCTGTGGTAGATAAACAGGGAAAAAATAAAATATTCAGTCAATTTTATTTTTTATTCAATATCCATTCTGAATTTTGTCTGAAGTTATCTGAAGATACAATAAAAATGCAGATGGATCTGAATGGAACATAATGGCTTATTAAATTTAGGGCTTGTACGCACACCAATTTGCTATTTTTATTTTGCCACTCTGAAATTCCATCAGGGTCCAGGTAATAAAGAATAGGTATACGTTAAAGTTTGCATCTCTTTTGCATCATGTGCAACTGGAATATAGAAGCACAAGACCTACTACTTCTAATAAGAAAAACACCTTTTGAACTTGGAATATGAAACACAACCTCAAAGAAGCCGGAATTTCCTAACCAATAAAGACCAAAGACATGTTTCACTGACAAAAGTTTGCTGTTTGAAGTTTCTTAGATCAATATACATACCACCATAAATTAAAATCCTTACAAATATCTTTTAATGTACAATACCACCTTAAAATTTCCTTCCTCTAAAGTCACGCAAAAAATTAATGCACAATTTTTGCTAACAGTTAGTGATGGATGCCTCTAGGATGAATCTAACTGAAAATAAAACGTTTTGTGTATTTGACCTCCCAAGTCGGTTCCTACATGATTTTTACCCTAATTTCTCATATCATGATACACAATCTTCCAATTTCTTCTAAAGATTATCAAGACGAGCTGATGTTTTCATGCATTTGTTCTCACAATGCAAAAGTAACTGAAAGAAAATTATATTTCTCCTTCACACAAGAATTCAGTGAAGAGGACCCCGTCTCTATTGCTATAATTGTCACAATCACTTTAATTTTGCAACCATTTTCATAGCTCTGACTGCCTAAGTTTCTGCTGGGTAAAATGAAACATTATCTCTTTCAAAAACTCATGCTTATTCAGTATCATGATCCTTTCACACCTTCTTAAAGGAAACAAAGACAACCTTTGGAAGGTACCAATGACAACCTCAAATATTATAGCAAAGATGAGGACTAGAAAGAGACAAGGAACTCTTATAATGAAAGCAGTAGCAGTACTCCCACTTATGCAGTATATATGTCTTACCACCACTACCAGTACATTCCAGATGTAGGATTACATTACTCACAAGTGATTGGCATTTTTGTTACTAGATGAGGGAGTGAAAAAAAGAAAAAGGAAAAAACAGAAGAGTCATTGGGTGAAGATCAACTTATCAGTAGCTTACTCTGTTCTGCAAATTTCCTTTATATTTAATTAGAAAGATAATTTCTATGCAATTTGAAACCCAAACAGAAAGATCAGGAGCATTGTTTTCATAGCTCACTTAGACAGTTTCATTCAATAAGCTACTTTATCTGAAGTCAGAAAGAAATGGTTTTGACAACGATTAATAAAACTTGGATGCTTCAGAACGCTGTGTTAATTAGACTTGAATTTGATGGAAGAATTTCTCTGACCTCACCATAAACCTTCTACATTACAAAGATGTCACATACAGCACTCACTAAGGGTAAACATGCTTGTTGAAGAAAGGAACCGATGCATATATATATTGGATACATTTATTAGTATGTTGTTGGGTTACACTTCTAATTTTGAAATCATTTTGAAACCATCCTTCAATCCCTGAGGATTTTTGTAATGTAACCTCAGTGAACATATGCTGTTATTTATTATACGCTCCAGATGTGTGCCACCAAATATGGTGAAATTTACAGCCTTCAAGAGTAATTAGTAAGTGGATAATCAAAATGAATAAACCGTACACAAACAATTACAGCTAATTGTAGGAAGATATTCATTATTGTTAAGAACTTCAAAAATTATAGCAAAAAATAAATGACTGTTTGTCAAAACAACTGTCAGCTATGGCTGTTGGAAGGAGTCAGACCTACACTGTGTGAGTCTCTGAATTAGGCAGTTGCAGTAAGTTATGATAGCAATAGTTCCTTGGGTTTCTAACATCTACTCTTTTCCAAGCAACATGAAGGAAAGACAAGGTGAATGAGGAGGGCTTCCACTCCACCTCAGAACCTGCTCAATCTCCCCTTGGGGTCTGCCACAAATCCTCCTAGACAACAAATGCAGAGCTCTAGACTTGATCTCACCCATCCAACTGCAACTACCAGCTTGACCAGTGCCATGTCTCAGTGCATGTTCCAATGGAGACTGTAAATCCTTCAGCCGTGAGGAGCTTTAAGATACTTGACATGGATCTCCTCTGTGTCTGTTCCTGTTATAATCATCAATCATATTAGTAGGAGATGAGAGCTAATGGATGAGATCACAGCCATGCTATTACAAAGGAAGAAAAGTATAAAAGGTTTCAAAGTGGATTCAAGAAATTCATAAAGCAAGTCAGAAAAGGGTGATCCAGATGCAAGGTGACTCAGGAGATGCTAAGCTTATGAAAATTGAGAGTACATGCACCAAGTCTCTTCACCAGCCCTATTTCTTATATGTTTCCCTAAGCAATGTCTGCTGGCAGGGAATAGATCCTTTGGGGTGAGAAATAGAAAATGTTTCTCCTTTGCCTCATAATCCCCCTTACATTTACCTTTCTCAGTTACTGTACATAAAACTACTGAATTAGCCAATAAAGGCCAAGTATTAAAGCTATTATTTCTCCACTTCCAAAGTTACACTTGAGAATAGAAGTCTTGGAAGAAGTTCTGCTTGATTCTTTGAGGGAAATGAAAAAAGTTTATTTATAAAAAGTAACATATGCAGCTAGATGAAAAGAAGCCAACCATACTAGCTTAAAAGGCATAATATTTAATTGAGCAAAAAATGGATATAGGCAGCGTGGTTTTAAAATGCTTCTGAATTTTGAACACAAGAAATACATTTATGTAATTCAGAGTTGGAACTGACGTTTGATGTGGGTTCCTTCCAACCCAGCATATTCCATGATTCCATGATAAGTACATTGAATTGTTTTGAAAAACAAACAAACCAGCCTTCCCAAAATCGTGGGAGTATTTGTGTGTGATTGAATCATGAAGACTTCTTTAATAAACCTGTCTCCTTCTTACTCATCTGTTATACTTCTTCAATTGATTAAATGATGTTTGGATGTCATAATATATATTTGAAAATGACTATTCTATACCAAGTAATTTGGACCAGCAGGCCAACTCAGCTCATGCAATTCCTTAGTGTGCACTTAACAGTGTACATGCAATAAAAATTCAAGATCAGTTCAAGCAGTAAGGAAACCGAATGATATGTGAATAACAAATGGTTACAAATCCTGCTCTCTGATTCGAAAACCACATTGCTCTCTGCAAAGGACTACATACACAGCTGCCATTGCATGGCAGTATGTTTTCTGACAAGAGCACCATGGCCTATAAACCTTAACAAATGAGGTACATTTTAATTCTTCCATCTAAAAGCAATTTTCCGAGGTGGCTTACAAAGCCCCAAATAACTTACATTTGTCTGACAGAGAAGCAGAGAGAAAGTACTGCAATCTCACTGATGATTTCAAAAAGTCATCAAAAAGCTGGAGTTTGTATTCTAACAAACATGACATTGGCAACTGTGTTGCTACCATTCCTTAAAATATCACCCAGACAAAATTAGCCTAGCTTTGGCTTCTTAAATCTCACTGTAGACTCATATTATGCAGAACTCAATGGGTCTAATCTAGCACTATTTTTTGCTAATTATCCAGTGAATAATACAGATCTAATTCACAGCAATACGACTGTGCTGATGGAAGTTCACGGTGCTAAGTAGTCAAAGCAGAATGGCGATGATTAACATAGGTATATGTTTTGTATTTCCAAACTGCTTTTAATTTTTATGCACTTAGAGGAACAATTAAATTTGTTCTTAGAAGGACTGAATAAAAGCCCAAAAGGACATAAACAGAAATATATATAACTGTGTTTTGTACTTAGTAGAAACAAAAGAAAAGCTGTGTCAGTTCATACTTAAAAACAAACAAACAAATATAATACATTATATAGCAATAGAATAAAGTAATATGAGATGCCGGGACATAGAGTTGTGAAAATAATCTCTTTCACTGTTTATTCCAGGATGTTCAAGTGCAAGCGAAAACCCATTTCCCTACATTTCAAACCAAAATGCCTTTTGCTAGTGCAGGTTGTTGGGTTTATTTTTTGGAACATAAAGGAAGAGAATCTACAATATTCTTGAAATACAAATATACCCTAAAACTTTGTAGTGTAGAGTGATCATAACTCTCCATTTCCCTGTGCAGCTTTGGTCTTTTGTGGTACTAAGGACAACACTTCATAACAAAATAAACAACCAAAACCTTGGTGTGAGCCATTGCCACTTGAAGCCTCTCAGGACATGGGGATCCAAAGGATATTTCTAACAGAAAATAAACTTTTTTGTGCACGGTGACAAGTGAGAATTTACTATTTTTCTTCTGTATATTTGCAATTTAGAATTGGTCTGAGTGCTAGAGATATTTTTCTTCTACACAAAGAAAATAAAGCACGGCATGAAAGAAATAAGACCTTCTGTACAAAACTTCAGTCCCATCCATTTTCTCTAATAATTGAGTGGGAATTACTACTTAAATACTTAAAATAATGGCTTTTAAAAATGTTTTCTGCAATAAAGCAGCGGTACCCCAGCACCTTTTTTCTCCATTGTGATTATGTTAGAAAACAGGTAGGCAGCAATAATTTGGCATGTAATTCCATTTACATATAGATCTGAATGTAGACTTAAGACTCCTTTGTATAATTCAGGGCTCTGGAATTGTCACATTCAGTGTATCTGTCTCACTAAAGCCCTCTATTATAGTTTGCAAATGCAAAACAGTTGTTAAGTTTCCCATCCCTAGGGAAACTGCATGCATTGCAGATTTAGAGTATTCTGTCTGCAGGCAAGAGCCAGCCAGAAGTTTCATGCATCAGCTTTTCTGTTGGCCAAGGAAAAAGTGACCTTGTTCTCTGTCCTTTCTAACAGTCTTGAAAGACATGAGAGCAACTCCATGAGAAGCGAGCAGCGACAGGGGAGAGGAAGTGCTTATATCATGCTTTCAGGCTGTTAACACAAAATACGCTCCACACATCTGTAAATATATTCATGACTATCTTTTTTTCTTTTGTGCTTTTTTTTCACCTTTTTCCACATTCCCCTCCTCTCTCCTGCCTTTTCTTCTAGGCAGGCTGTCACTGTCTCTCACCTAGCAATGGGACCAGGTGGCAGTGACACATAGGGGGAAGCAGCAGCAGCACCGCCAGACAAAGCAGAAGCCCTGCAGATAATTACGTGTGCTGCTCGAGGAGGAGCATCAAAACAACTGGCACCCAGCTCTTCTGTGACTGTTAGCAGGTGCAGCAAGCATCCGTGAAACTAAACTGCGCTGTGGGAATACAGCCACTGGTTTAAAAATAATCTGTCAATAGCCACAAAATCTACACAGGCTTCAATTTGTCTATCTGCTTCAGCTACAGCATTCAGCTGAGCAGGCTTTTATGTGGTAATGAGCTAATAAATTCACAAACACGTAGGCATGTACATAGATACCTAAAGAATATCTGTCTTGCATTCACCTCTTGTGGATGCAAAGTCAGCCCTGCCTCCATCTCCATGCTCAGGTTGACCTCCTGTCTCTGAGCCCCACAGAGATGCTCTTGTCCTCTCCAAAAATACAGACATCAGAGCAAATGTTGCGCGCCTAGTGATCTCTAGAATCAGAAGGCACGTATAAAAATACATGACATGACATCTTGGTATAGCAAAGACACCGTACAGCCAATTTTGTTCAGTATAATTCAGAGTGGGGATTCAGACTGCAATGAATACATTGCAGGTGCCATTACACACTCACAGTAAGGAAGAATTTAGGTGTAACGTTAAATAAAGAACATTCCTCTTCACACACAGTTACATTTCTTGCAGTGTTTCTCCATTTGAACCTTCAGTTTACAATTTTTGACGATGCTGGCCAACTGTAACCAAACAAAAGGCTTCAAGTTTTAAAGGCACTAAATTCTGACAAGATTTGTGAGAATCAATAGCTTGGAAGGTGAGAATCATATTTCCTGCCTCCACTAACAAGAAAGCTGCAAAAAAGGAAATCTTTCTGGCTCAACCCAGTGAGCCTGGCGCTCTGCTTGCCAAGGAATACAAGGGCAGCTTGCAGGGCCGCGGCCAGGGCCAGCAGTGAAATGGAAGATCTGGGTTCTGTGAGAAAGCAGGAGAACAGCAGCCAGCTGGAGGCCATGGGGAATGCAGTGGTGTTCGGGGATGTGGGTCTGGAAAGAAAAGCTGGGTTAGCACCAAGGAAAATGTAGACTTGTGGTGTTTGGAAAGGGAAGATGATAGCAACTGGGGATTTTCTGTGGATGGATGAAGATGAAAGATGCTATTCCATTCTAAAATATAATTCATGCTTACAAAAAAAACTCTTTTTCTCTTGGTCCTTAAATAATGATAGCTTCTGACTCACTACTTCCAGTACTCAAATCCAGCTGTCCCCTCTTCTCAGAAGCATGCTGAATTCTCATCTTGAAGACTTCAACCATGGCTGCTCTTCTTGCCTACTTCTGCCTTTACTCCCACATCCTTAGAGTTGAAAGGGACCTCTGAGGGCCATCTAGTCCAACTCCCTTGCAATGAACAGGGACATCACAGCTAGGTCGTGTTGCCTAGGGCCTCATCCAGCCTCACCTTGAGTGTCTTGAGGGATGGGGCATCAACAACAGTGCTGTGTAACTTGTTTCAGTGCCTCACCAACCTCAGTGTAAAAGATTTTTTCCTTATATCTAACTTAAATCTACCCCAAATCTCCCAGAATTTTTCCTATAGTGCTTTGGTTTCTGTTGCATTCCTCTCTCTGGTTTTCACAGTCCTAGCCTCACATCATCCTCTAAAGCTTGTCCCAGGCATTTTCCTATCTCCTGCAGGGTCCAGACATCCTCTTCTATCACTTTTCCTCAACCTTGCTCTTATTTTTTGTCTTTCACTCTGTAGCATGAAAGCAAACAGAGGACCAATATGCTGCTACCAGTTTCTAGTCACCTCTACGACTTTGCAGGTCATCAAAATCCCTGAGTAGCTTGGTTTAGCCTTGCTTTTTCAACTGCTTCTGCAAACACGTTAAGATGATAAAGTGAATATCATTTCTCTCTCTGAACGGCTTGGAACCAGTTATTTCTTTTCTATACCAATACACATATACCAATGTGTATTTGATGCCTCTGACAGCTGCCTTTGTTCAGGGATCTGCTTGAAAACAATTGTGGCACGATAAAAACCTAAGAATCATTAAAAATATTAGCAGTATTTCAACAGACAGCACATAAATCCTGGTATTAACTATGAGTATATAAAGAAAATGAGGTTGTTTTATGAACAGGCTCTGGTGCAATTGTAGTAATAGATGTGGTGCTATTAAAGAGTGGCAATTTGCTGCACCTCCATGACAGCTGTAATGTTTCAGGATTGTACAGATCTTACATGACTGCCTCCAGCAGGTGAGGAAAAGTTTGTTGAAGGATAATGGCTTTGTGCTTTTGAGGAAGACAGACTTGGGAAGGGAGAGCATTTTCTGAGTCTGAGATATAACCGCCATCCTGCAGTGTCTGCTCGCACATCCTATTGACTTGTAGATACTCCTGAAGGACATTGTGAGGCTTGACTAGTATTTGCAAAACATTTAAAAATGAAATGCTAACAGTGAACCTCCTATCATGAACATCACCAGGAATTAAACCAAAATCCTGTTTTTTCAGCTATTTATGTTTTCTTTTATTAATTCTCTTTCATATAAAAGTTACAATTTCTTCTTGTTTGTGATAGCCTACTATCTATTTACCAACTCTCTCAAACAAAATCCTCTTAGTAAATTAGTCTGGCTTTCCCTATTAAAAACTGTTAACTCTTATCTCTCTGTTGTATTGCATAAATCCAAACCCAATTAAAAGCAAAAAAGGTAATTGTGTTGACAGATTATTATCAGCATTCTTCAAGAAAAAAATATGACTTAGAAATGACTACAAAGTAGAAATGCTGTTTACAATTTAAATGCAAATTTTAAGCCTTTAAGTTGAAACTTACTACCCAATTTCTGTGATATTACTGGTAAAAAATGATACAACATTTTGTTTATAGCTTCAAAGAAACAGACGTGAAGAAATCTGATAGCCAAGCCTTTCTCTCTCTCAGATGCACAAAGTATTCTGCTGAGCTCTAACATCCATCAGGATGCACTATGAAAACTTACTGTACTGCTAAGAATGATTTATTGTCTGCTACAATCACTGTTGTTTCGTATTGTGAGGTCTTGTTAGAATGCTGATGTATTAAGACAAAGTACCATCACCTTCTAAACTTAGCTGTGATAATATATAAAACCTGTCTTGGTGGTCATCTAGCTACAGCATTGTCATCCATAAGAAACAGCATCTTTCATCATCTAGGAGCTTTTTGTAATGCAGAATGTCTATTCACAGGTGGCAATTTCTGATCAGTCCTGAGTATCCCAAGCCACAACAAGGAAAGACATCTTGTATCTTCATCACTAAAAAGAATCGTCCCATGTAACACAATGGAAAGCACAGCAATGGCAGCAGAATAGCAACATCCTAGACTGCAACAAGCAAGAATTTGCTCAAATGCAAAAGCTCTAGACAATAAAGGAAAGAAGCTGCTTACCTTCAGAAGGCCTCAGGTATGCAAGGATCTCCAGCAAGATGCCTTTGCCTCCACTGCCAAACAGGCTGGTAAAAGGTGGATCCTGGCTTCCCCATTTCTGATCACTACAAGCACCTGAGCAACCCTGGATTGGCCCTGCCTTCCTAACAGGTGCTCAATCACTGTTTCAAGCCATGACTTACTTAACATATCTACTGCACTCCACTTTCACAAAAACAGTGAGTTTCTTGTTAGTTCAACTATTGCTTAAAAAGTTCTGCTGTTATAATTGGCATTTCCAGGGGATTAACCAACGAGGAATACACAGGAACCCACATTGCTGTGACTCAGCAGTTCATTTCCCACTTGATATTTAATATCTAATTTACTCGTAGTACTTAAATATAGGAAATTCCTCCTGCTGGTGCTAAGACTTATAATACAGCTTCTTGGTTTGTTTCTACTTTTGAATTATACCTGTGTTGAATTGTGTTCTGCAGACATACAATGAAGGACCAAATCTTTGTCTAACTGACATGCGTGCTTATATGCACTGGCTGAAAGGCTTGCAGGAAAGAAAAAGAGAAACAGAAAGCAGTGAAGGTGCTGCTTACGTCCATTAGTATGTTAATGAAGGAATGGGATAATAAGCTTTTTGTTTTGTTTGAATTTAGTAATCAGACTGCTACTGCTTATGTATGAGCATATATTTAGCAAAATTAGCAAACAAAGTTAGCAATCAAGGAGGTGAAAGAGATCATTCCATGCATGCAATGAGGCTCTAAGGCTTACATGGGAAGAAGATCAAGGCTTTGGGTTTGCCTGCATTGCAGTAGGAAGGCTCCAGAAGGGCGAGGAGCTCTGATCACCCAAATCTGCAGTGGCTTGCTGATCAAAGGAACAGCTAATTGATGGGAAAGTCATTTTGGCAATTACGAGCTGGTTTCTCTGATCTTACCCTGTTTTAGTTAGATAAATCTCTGCCTTGACAGATGGACAGTAGACTGAGATCTCCTGAAGCTGAAAGGGTTGTGGCTGAAAATCTAATTGGGGTTTATAGGACTAAGGAAATAATGTTCCTATCTGTAGCTTGCAGTAAGTTTTCACACTGCAAGCATTAAGTACCTGGTATCTCTGATGCAGAGCAGAGTCAAGATTTATTCTTCATATGGATTAACTACTATCAGATGAACTATTGAGCAACATTTCCAAAATCCCATAATTTGATGAAAATGAGTTTGACTCCACTATTAGTACCCTTTAAAACACCTGATGAAACTGTCTTACTACCAGGTGAATTAGGAAATAAAGATATCAATAGATGGTTGGTTATAATGAAGAAGAAAAAGGTTATAGTCAGGGGATCTTACAGTCCCTAGGATATAATCAAAGACACAATGGAGCGCTTTCACCACTAATTCAAAAACTGGTATCTCAAACACTGACTATTAAAACTGCTCAGCCAGCTTTCAAAAAACACGTTACCCACAGATAAACGTCTTACAAACACAGAAGGAAATTCTGAGCAGGTAAGCAGGATCCTTCATCTTCCCCTTGTTAGACCGCTAGAAGTAAGAGATAGCAAGATGTGAAGGATATTTTTCTGTTCACAGGTTGGCAGAATTCAGGGAATCTAGGGAAGAAAAGCTGGAGGTTTGCGTGTCCAGAAGAGAACATTATGTTCTGCCTATTTCCCTTTCTTATTTATCATCATCTTATCCAGACAACTTTATTCTACCACCTTTGAAAGGCCTTGGCAGCACACTGCAAAACATCCCAGGAGTTCCCCTCTACCCTTCCAGGTGCTTTCATTGGAAGTCATAAGTACTGTTGTGCAGGATTTAACTCATTGGAATTTAGATCCACCGAGTAAGAAATCAGATTTGAACCAAAGGTGCTAGAAAACTGCTAACTATTCAGCTACATTTCTAGCTGAAATCACAGTAAACATAATGGCACAAACCAGTTGGAATTGATAGCAATTTTTACACTCAAAACACATGTAAGAAAAGGAGCTTGTTTTAGTGGGGAACATAATGTTACTTCTTGACTGTATTCCTACTCTCAATCGACAACTATCTGTGTTAGTGACAAGTGTTCCATACATATATAACCAATTATTCTGTTCTCCAGGGATTGCTTTTTATGTGTTTGGGAAAGGAAATGTGTTAGACTGCAGTCTTTCTCAGATGCAGTCAATCTGATTGCTGTTTCTGCAAGGCCGAGTAGCTCATACAGCCTTTAAGGCCACAGCAAAGTAAATAAATCTCATTATTGGCCATTAACTATACTCTTTTATTTACTTAGATCTGGCTTAATTACAGTAAGGCTTTCATAGTGAAAAATATCTTCTAATATATTTAACAAGGATAAAATACCAATGGAGTAAGAGACAGTGACTTTGGGTCAAATTCTATTAATTTACAGTAATACAAATAAAAATTAATTCTTTGGATTTGTGCCACAATATGAAAAAGAAAAAGAAAAAAGAATAATTTGGTTTAACTCTTTATATTTTGATGCTGTGCTTCTTGAATGAAGTTAATTTAGACTCCATTGTATATATCAACTTCTCCTTTGTCAACTATTTTTTCAATCTAAAACAAGGCATTTCCTCATCCATCTCCAAAACAAAACATTTCCAGGAAACAATAGGAAAATCAAGGTCCTCATTGTTTGTTGTTCAATGCTCCAAAATGCCCTTTGAGAATGGAATGGTTAAGTACAGCTCATACACTGGTAACAAAAATAGCTTATCCCATTGTATGCGACACTCGGATTTTTAGCTGAATGTGCTCCTATCAATCTAGCATTGTTCAATCACCTGCCAGAGCTCTCTCCATCCAGTGCTCCCCAGGTGTGCTGATGATACATGGGTAGGCAGCATCGGGGTCAGGAGCCTCTCATAAAGAACAATTGGATTCTTGGCTGCGCCATGGAAGGTCTTTTAATTTCTTACATCTGGCAGCTTCTAATGGGGCTGAAAATGAAACGTCTGGTGTGAGAGGACCTGCACTAAGACATGCTGCTTACAACGAGATTTAAATTATCACACTGCAAATGCAGAGATGGTTGTAATTATTATTAACTACTTTTTTAAAAAAAAATAATTGCTGAAAACAGGTACAGCTGAGAGAAAGGAGAGGAGATGTACCAGTCCGGTTCCCTGTACCCTCAGTGGGGTTTGGGAAGTCACTACCCACTGTTCCAAGAACAAGATTTTAGGTGGCTGAATCTGATCCAGCTTGGAGGTGAATCTCGGGCAGGTGCAGAGGGCAGCTGAGAGCAGGCGGCAGCAGCAGATGGGCAGGCTGGCAGGAAGGCAACCCCAGGCTAGCAGGAGATGGCCAGGGCCAGGAGGGCAGGCTACACCATCAGCAAGTGCACCAACAGTAGAAAGACTTCACACCTCCTCCTGGTTCACCAATGGTCATTAATCACACCTGTTGGGCTTCATGAAAGTCTTTTTTTTTTTTTACTTTCTTTTTAATTTCTAAGATGTTTTAAAGTCACAGCCAGCCCTTCCTCCTTGTCTTATTTAATTGGGTTGAATTGACAAGGCAGGACCTGAATAATGAGTTTTCAGCAAATTTATGTCTTACTTTTGCTGGGTGACATGAATATCCTAATTTAATTCTGATTTGAGATAAAGGCTTGTTTACTGTACGAGTTTGAAATAGGAAGTATTACCAAAGAGTATGCAGTTACTGTGGCTCTATAGCCATTGAAATGTGAGATAGAACAGCTAAAGACAAGGGAAGCAATGAATGCTGAGATACCATCCAAGTAACCTTCCACGATCAATTCTCCAACTGAAGTGCACAATGCAAAATAGTAATGACATTAGAGCTTGGGGTTTTAAAATTCATTAAAAGAAGATTATTTCTTTACCATCTAAATTACTCAAACACAATGTGGATTTATCTGAGGCACTTTAAATCCTGGTTCTGTGTTTGTTTTCTTTTTGTTTTGCTTCTCTATAGAACCAAAGGCAGAGCATTTGTAGTCTTCAAGCACAGCAACCTACAGAAAAGGGTATCCCAGTATAGCACTGAATTCTTATGTATGAATTTGAACTGCAGCTCCAAACATGTGCTGCACTGTAATTTTCCACAGTAACAAATTTATATATATTTCCACTAATTGTTGAACCTACCTTTTATTATGTTTTTTTCTTAGTGAAACTTTGGAAACATGGATAGCACACATCAATGACACCTTGTCTTTCTGGAGACCAGCCATTAATTCAGGCAGCGAGTATCCAATTTGCATTTCTATCGAAATAGAAAAAAAAGATCACCGCTGCCAATTTAGCACCTCCTCTTGCTCCCAACCTCCTCTACCTCTCCCACTGCCCTTGCAGACCTCTCCTGCACACAGTCGAAATTAGCTTATCTGCTCGCACAACGCTGACATATTCAGAGGTGCTGCTAATTTGGTTTTTATCAACTCAACAGGGAAAATGTGAAACTCCACCACATCTCATTAGGGACCATCCAATTTTACTCTTACTTGAACTCCTGAGCAGAGATGGATAAATAATTAACAGTTTACTAGATAATATAAGATTATTATTTTCTTTCTCCTAATAAGATCACTATGTTTTTGTAAATGTTTTCCATACTGACTTTAGAAATAAACTGCTATTTCTGCAAATAATTCTTGATCTGTGGTTTCCAGTTTTGTGAGGGATTCTCTTGTCCTTTGATATTCAGCCCTTACATGCTGAACTAATTGTCTGAAACTGCAGATCATGCATGAGGTTTCTGTCACGTGTTTGGATGGCTGCAGTAGCTGCAGTTATTTTCGGATGTGAATATTACATTTCTGCATCTAAAGCAAAATATGTTGTAATATTATTTTAAAATCTAAGTTTCCATAAACATTCTTGTGACTAAAAGCACTGAAGATTTGAGTGTTCCAGAAAGAATTTTTGCTTGAATTACAGAGGTTGTGTATTACTTCAGTATGCAATCTTTCTGCTATGTCACAGGAAAGAAAGATATGAAATAGATACATCCTTGCATTCACAGAGGTTTGTCCCATTCTGTTTCTCCTTAATCCTCTGAGGCAAAGGAGACCAACACCAGCCTCTCAGATCTGGAGTCTATGTGAAAGTAAAAGGGGAAAAGTCTCAAAATGCAAGTAACCAGAGCAGGGATAGGCAGAGAGGAATAAGAAACTATGTTAGAACAGGAAAAGATTTGGAACTGGCAGGGAATGAAAGGAAGCATTCTCTGCTAACAATGTATAGAATATTTAATGTTTTTGAAACAGGGCCTAAACAGCACTCTACATGAATAAAACATGCATCTTGCTATTTCAAACATTGCTTTTTCCAGGTTTCATATTTTTCACAAGTCTTTAGTCTGTCCAGAAACCAGGGAAAACAAGAGAGAAACAAAGATATGCATTTGCTGGCATGTGTAGGTGAGAAAATATGCATATAAATAAATTCAGAAAGCTTTCAAATTAGAAGGCTAGAAGTTTTAAAGAATGGATTCAACCCATACTTAATTGGCTCAATATTTCATTATTAAAATTCCAGAACTACAGCCTTATAAATAATACCTGCCTGAAATCTATTATCATTTAGAGATTGCATAACTATGGATTGCGCAGTATTGAACTCATCACGGTGTTTCTAGAAAAGAAATTATATACAAACAGAATATGTTAATATTGGGAGTCAACTGAAGTTGTGCAAAAATAGGCAACTGCCAACAGAATTAGGAAAGCTTTCATGTACCCAATTTCCATTGAAGAAATATGGAGGTATGCATTGCTTTCATAGAGGTAAATACCCAGAAAGGTGTGGTAACACATCAAAGGAAAAACAGTGGAATGCTGCTTGCGTGGAAACAATGTTAAGAAAAGGATTGATAGTCCCTTTTTAAGAAACTTCCCCCCTCCCATTTCTATACATAAAATTAGAGGAAAACAATCTATGGCAAATTTGTATCAGCAATGAAGCTCAATAATTCTTCTGGCTTTTCTGCATTCCCACACAACTATCTCTTGTTTTAAATCACTCTTAATTTCTTTGAACAATTCTTTGCCCGCAGCCTATTTATAGTGGAGTTAAACAGTCAGTAATCCAAAAGTGGGCTGCTTTGATTATAAGCTCGCTATGTTCTGCTTCTTGAGTGGATGATAGGTCTCAGAATTAGCTGTCTGTGAATTCATTATAGATACTCATAAGTATGTAAGCTGTAAGCTCCTTTTTGGAAGCAGGTAGCCCAAACAACTTAAGATTTCCTTTAAACTTTGGCAACAGTCACTATTCAGCTCAATAGGATATATGCTGGACACGTGGGAAGACGACTTTTGCTGGTTATTATTTCATGACTGCTTTTCTATTAATGAAAGAAATAGAAAGACCAGTGAAGCAGAGAGAAAAAGCTGCAAATTAGGCTGGGACATAGCCAAAGAGCTTCAGAAAGCACTGTCCTTAAAAAAGCTGAAAAGGAAAACTCGTGGGCTGGTGAGCCAAAGACATCATCTGTGTTGCAAGTCCTGGCTGAACAAGAGAGCTTAGGATATTCTCTGTGACTAAATATAACCTCCAAGAGCCTGGATTTGGTTAACTGTTTAAGATAACAGGTATCATGTAAATGGTACAGATAGAATTTAGTTTTTCAGGGCATGCAGTTAGAATGTGTTCTCCTCTTGATCCACAACAGAACAAAGAGTGCAGATACTTCCATAGCTTATTGATGAAAAATATGATTCAAAACCAAAGCTGAAGGCATAAAAATGAATTAGAGAAGTGTCTGAAAGGTTTCTAGAAAACAGCTGAGGAACATCTTGCTTTTGGAGATCAAACATCTGTTAAAGTAACAACCAGAATGTCCAGACAGATTATGAAGTCCATTTGTCTTGCAGCAGCACAACGAATCAGGACAAAGTAACTGGTAATGCAATTACTACTGACAAAAATATTTTTCATGTTATAAGGGCAGAAAAGTTAAAGAAAACATGAAATTTCTTAATGAAAAGCAACAATAAAGAAAAAAGGACATGAACACAAGGAGTGGAAAATGAAGTGTTTATTTGGTAGTGTTAAGAATAATGATAGAAGAAAAGGCCAACTCTATTTCCAGCAAGTAACTTATGATGCCGAAGAACATGATGCGACTCAGTTATCCCAGATTAATGTCTGGATTTTTCACCAAGTTTCATTCCAGCAATCAGTCGAAGTTGGGCAAGGCACAGCTGAAAGCTAAAATAAGTTATGAAGAAGAAACTCTACTAAAAAGGAGAGAAAAAACTTGGAGACTTGCAGATTAGAGGCTTATAGGTTAATGCCCAAATTACTCATTTTACAGTTACTATCAAATTTGTCATGGAACTTGATAACCAGGAGAGGAAACATCTGCAGAGGCAGAGAAGGAAAGCTATTCGCAATAGTCCCCAGTGCATCCTGATGCCTAAGATGTCTCTGGGATGGAGGTTTCTCATCTGAGCCATGACATCCCCGAATAAATATGACTGGTTTGTAAAATAAGAAAACCAAAGGGTTTTGAAAACTATGAGGAAAGGAGCTCAGAGAGCTACATTGGCTCAGTCACAAAATCCATCAGCTCAGTGTCCTGTTTCTGAAAACTGCCAGAAACAGATGCTTAGGGGAATATACTGCCAATGAGACATGTACTGAGTCACCTTTCCTCTGCTTTATCTTCCCAGTTTCTGACAATCAATGGCCAGTGAACATCTCTAACTGATGATTGCAGGTAACTACTCATCATCATCATCACCAGGAATGTGACCAATCCTTTTTTGCACCTACTTATTTGTTAAAATTCTATGGACAATTTAACTATGTACTGAGTGGGAAAAAAATGTGATTAGAATGGCTAAAAAAGTCAAATGAACCGCAGCTGTTAAGAAGTCCAGTTATAGTGCAAGGCACGTAACAACATCATAACCCAAAAACTAGCTGAAAGTCACTTTCTCATTATGAGAAACAGGAAGAGACACGACTCAGAGGCATCAGTCTCTGTGTGCTGTTTACCTTTGGATCTCTGTTTTGCTTTGCTTACTATCAAGTAATAATAATGTTAGTAATGTAATTATGGACAGGAATTGTAGATATTTGCTGAAACTTAATAGTTATCAGATAGGGCACATTGAGACAGCCTAGGGAAACATCAGCTGTTAAAATTCTTGTTGATCCAGAGGAGAAACGTTATTCCTATTATTGCCTGCTGAATAACAGGCAGAAAATAATAGAGTAAGAAAAACTGGTGCAAACCTGTAGTAGAAACTTAAGTAAATACAGTGATGGTAGAGGGTGCTTTTCTTCAAATGGGCAAGTCAAATCTTCAATAAAGGCAAACTTACTTAATTGGCCCAGTCATAGACTGAAACTGGAAGAAACTGAAAAAAATATATATACTAGGCTCTACTTGAGAACTTGGTATAGAAGGAAGGGACATTTCAGGTCTTTGCTCATTTATCAGTAATTATACTGTCGATAACAGAGCCCTGGACTATTTTGCAGGTGTTCGCATAGTTAATAGACAAATAAATAAATAAATAAAACCCAAACTTATTACTAGATCTACTAAATATGTTGAATTGAATAATTATATGAATCAATTTTCCAAATACTTTTTGCCTATAATTACTGATGTATTACAGTGTCTCATTTTTATTGGTTATATGAGTGATTCATTTACATACAGACCAATTAGTACCAAAGCTTTGTGTATTTTTAACATTTCTACATCATTTCTTACTCATATCTGTTTCTTGACCAACAACTCAAATGACCTTTCGGGGACATTTTTGATCATTTAAAGAAATATACAGCACTGAAATTTACAAGAACTGACATTCAACAGCACTATGAGGACAAGGAGCAGTATCTCACCTGCCCAGTCCAAACACGATTAAAAGGTCAGATAAAAAAGACTGGGATCTTGAAATAAAATGGGCAAAGGTGGGGTACATTCGAAAGACAAATAAAAAGACTGATGAAAAATTAATAGAAAATGAAGTAGATGGAAACTTCTTATTAGTGAACACAGTTTTTCATCCCTTGGACCCTGTTCAAATAAGAAGCCATTAGGCACTTATACATGCTTAATTTGGTCGGTAAAGTCCTAACTGTTGAAAGCACGCAAGTTCAGACATTGTATGTTCTACATACATTCAATACTAGAAGAAAAAAAGGAACAAAATGCTTAACCATATACTCATCTGCTCCCTAAGTCTAGCGATATCTGGCCTGTAATATGTATTTAATACAGCAATGCTCTCCAGAGAATTCTGATGACTAAATACTACTTTGTAAAGGAGATCACATTTCAGTTACATTATGCACTCCTGAAAAATTATGTGCTTCTCTTACATAACATAAAGGTCAAACCAGTAGCCTGGAAAATTTCTGCATTCAGTGTTAGAGAGAAGAGCTGTCTAGAGCTTTCCTATGCAATGTCTATTCAAAGGTTTTGGCTGGGCATGTCATAGGATAGCTCAGATACTTTTAGAGTAGTAATACATACTGTTTGACTTAGTCATAGAGCACTTTCAAGAAGCAATATATTTGATTCTTATTTTGTTTGTTGTGAGATGTTTAAGGTTAAGCGTAGCTTCTCTGTTCCAGTACTATGAACATGTTTTTCTGTATTGCTTCTGTTGATAGATTATCTGCGTTCAATGATTTTGATGTCGAGGTCAATTATGTGCAGGGTCACTGGTTACTTGTACCTTTTTCTTACAAACTATAAAACTTTGACCTACTAAGAACCTTTCCACTCTTATTTCCACAGAATCTTCTCAGCAGGAGAGAAGAAAAACAATTCTGGCTGAACTGGTTCTGTCAGTTCTTTAAAATATTCTATCACTACCTGAAGTGATTTATGTGGCACATCAGATGAATGGGAGCATTTATCAATTTTGTGATCTATGATGCGTGTGCGTCATGTATTCTGACAAAAAATTGATGGAACAATAAAATCTAATAGGAGCACTCAGGACAGACCAATATATGTAGGCTGCTCTGAAAGTAATACCTTCTATTTATTTCTGTGGAAGCTACAATGAATACAAAAAGCAACATAACATTGATACAGGAAATTTTCAACTACAAAGCACTGAATTTTAATGCATTTACCACCATTAGCTATGCATTTTCACCAGTGATGAACAAGAGCCTGCATGCCATACTCTTAGCAGTCTGCACCAGTAGAGGTGACTGCTGTTGCCACTGCTAAAATGGACTGGCCATCATTTATTATGCGCACAACCACAGTTTGGTCTCCATAAACATCTCACAAATGTAAAAGCAGTTCGTCAAATGAGCCAGGCAACTAATTTGTGGATAAGTAGATATTAATACCTCAGGAAGACCAGACACGAATGTACAGAGATAGAGTACTTCAGATCCTTATGGTAAATGATAATTGTAATAACAACATATCTCCAAAGAAATTACAGCTCTTATGTAAGTCTGGCACACCTGCCAAAGAATCTGTAAGAGACATATGTCTGTGTGGAGTAACAGCTCCAGAGTGGATGCTAAATGGCATCAGATGTTTGTGTTTTGTCCTTGAATCTCCTCTGTTAGTGGGATTCCTTATCAGCCTATGGGATGTATACAGTGTATGCTAATAAAACTCCATGTAGCTTTATATTTAAAAAAAAGAGGCCAAAGCCTCCACCTTTTGCATAACTTTATGTATGCAGATATACATTGTGAAGAGTAATTATTTTTCATTGCAATAAAGACAGTGCAGCTGGGAGAGCATTTTTAGTGGATTTTTTTAAAGCTGGTCTCTGATTTTCCATCAAATAAAAAGTAAATATATCTGTTTAACAATTATGTAAGATCTAGTAAAGACTTCTCATGACCAAAAGGCAAACTGAGAAGAACAAAACTAATTTAGTAGATGTCTAGTCAACTCTTAATGTACTATTAACTTTGCAGTCCTTACCATTTTCATAATGTTTTAATAAACCTTTGCTAGCACTCTCCTGGTCATCCAAAGAAATATAGTTTCCTCAGACTAGTGTCTCATTTCCTATGCACATTTCCATTGGTGTTTAATCCAAGGTTGACAGACATCAGCAGTAGCTCAACATACAGCCTCAGTATTTTAAGCTTTATAAAGGGGGGGGGGGAAGGGAGGGAGTGGAGAAGAAAGCAGTCTACAAACACATTAGATTACCAATTTGATGCTAGAGAACACAGATATTTACAGGTTGACTTCACACCCTTAGTATAGTTTATTACTTTAGCTTCAAACTTAGTTTTCTTCTTGATTACATCTGTAATTTTCTTAATCTCATCATGTATTTTGGAACATTATAATTTCCTTTGAACTAACTTCTCCCAACTGTTTAATGCTATTAGTAAATGTTACTGCATCTTTCTCTTTAGAAAGAAAATGCAGAAGGGAAAGCCACATTGTGACTTCAGTTACTACTTCACCTCATAAATCCCATCTGTCATTAGAAGCTTTACCCACTGAAGTCCCTTCTTTCTGTTCCACTCATGATACATTCACCAGTCAGTGTTTTCTATCACATTTTATACAAAACATCAAAACTTTTCATCATGTAGGTATATATACATAAACTTTGCAGTGTGGAAAACACAGTTTATGATGACAAGTTCATACACCCCATTTGTACAGGCTATTTTCTCAACTCATCAAAAGGAGTCCCAAATAATCCACTCAGCAATTAGCGTAGGTATAGAGCCAGCAAAGTTGGGCTGCTGCTTCATTGAATTAGAAGGGAGGACATATAATTGATGAAATTATGGTCCCAGTACTCTCATTTGGAATAAAATACACAACAGTATTAAGATAGGAAGAATAATTATCAACTTCAGGGCTGATTTTGTGAAAAACACAGCAACTGCAAGAAATACGGCTGGGTTCTTAAATGCTAAACATTGCACTTAGAGGGGAAATGCCTGCATTCATTTAATTTTTGCATTGTTCATTGTGCTGATATAATAAAAGCAACTTTGTACACACCAGGATTCTTGTCCTGCTTGTTTGTGTCAGCTTTGTAAAAGCAAGAGGGGGGCACAGCGGGCTCACCTAGTCTCTAAATGACAGCATGAATTGCGGTCATTAGGGTTCTCATGACTTATGTACAAAATAAGGCATCAGTGTCAGCACAAACTGAGGGATCCTCTGGGACACAGATAATTACCCCTACTGGTACATATCCAGCTCTGCTTCTACATGACTTTATGAGTTTCAGAGCTGAGAGATCTTTTCACTTTGGGGTTTAGGGATGAAATACGGTAGAGTGTACTCTATTTTCTTTCTGGAAATAAAATTTATTTCTAATCCAAGGATAAAAGAAGCATGAAACTAAAAGGAAAAGAAAAACAAAATCTAAACCAGAATCATAGTAGTTACAATACGACCTAGATCTGACCACTCTTAAACAGAAACACAAATCAAGTAACATATCATTCTTGTGACGGGTGTCATTTTTGTCATGAATACACACATGCATGCGGAACCAATAAGAGCATACACGTTTAAATGAGACAGCTGTGACTATGTCATTTCCATTCTATTTCCTTTACCAAATCTCTTGAGACAACTATTTTTTTTTAATCCCTCTGATATTTTCTAATTCAAAATTAATAAATTGTTCAACCCCAATATTAGCAATGACAATATCTGATGCCAGCAGAAGTGGTATCGAGTATGTAATACTTTTCCTTAGTAGTTTCTCACACTAAATATATTCAGGTCAAGAATTTTTCTAAGATATGTTTGTTGCATATTCAGTAATTCCCAGCAGATTCTACTTCTGTAAACTTATCTAGTTAGCCCTTGCTCCCATGTCACATAATGAACACTTTCATTGGTGAAGAGCTTCACAGGCTTCTTATCCACTTGCATGACTTGAAATCATGTCTTACAGGACAAAATCTTGATTAGGATGCTCCACTTAGAGAACTTCATATATAATACATACACACATACACACACATATAATATATAATATATATTAATAAGTAAATAATAATAAATATATAAGAAATAATTACTTCAGAACTCAGTGATCCTCCTCCAGAAATATCCTCCTAGGCTCTGTGTTTTTCACTAAGGGATATGAGTATTTTAACAACTACTCGATGCTAATAGAAATTGAGAGCTGCCCCCTCATGATGTCTTGCAGCATGATCATCTAATGAATCTAATGCTTTAAGTGACACAGGGAGAAGGTCTAGACCAAGCAGACAAAGGACTGGAAGCAGTGCCTGTGCTTCCTGACGAAATGATTAAAGCCATTTTAGTTAACACTAAAGCCCTTCGCTGGCATTTTGTCCACCTTGAGAAATACTCTAAAAATATGATTAAAATTCTTCATCATGTTCACATTGTTCAGTGTAAAATGAAATATCAATTAAAAGTAACCAAAAGTGTTCACCAAGTTTTCCAGAAAGAAAACACTACTTCATAAAATTCAAATCAGCTGAGAAGACTTATTCCCTACAAGGCTGTCAGACTTGAAAAAACTCAGTAACATGCAGCATTTCTCTTCACATTCAGGAAAAAAATGCTTTCACACAATATACTTTGCAATTCAGGAGTCAAATGTAGTATGCAAAGAGATAAAATCCCACAGTCTCTAGACCTAAGCATCACATTAAGTTTGAAATTCAGAAAGGGAATAAAATGTCAAAGTTGAGTTTCAAAAAACAAGCAACAAAGAACTGATGGATGGAAAGAAGAGGATATGCAATAATTACTAAGTGAGGAGTCAACTAAAGCAAGAAAATGAAGAAATATTATCACTACAAGAGATATGCACAGATGGTTTCTCATTGAGGTAAACACGCAGAGCAATGTCTCCCATTGCACAGGTGTGGTTTTCAGTTATTCACTTTTCCTGTAATTAGGTTAACAGTAAACTGACGAGTGCATATTTATAAGGAAAAATACAAGTACATCACTTTGAAGCTCCTTATGGGTTTTCTATTTCTGCTCATTTAACCGGGTCTATTGTATATGTCAAAACATGCTGTGTGCAAATGACTACTGGAAGAAGTCTCAGAGCTCAGCAGGTACTCCATGTTTGTCTGAGAAAGGTATTCCCATGATGTTCAGTTAATGATCAGCTTCCTTATGTCACGGCTGGTACTTGAGGACACCTCTCTAAACTACTTAAATCACTTAATTTTCTTCTTGCCTTTTCTGAAGGGAGGAGTATTCATGCAATAAACTCATAACCGTGAAGGAAAAACAATATTCAATGTCACTGTTATCTACTGTTTTTATTAAACCACTTTCAAAATTTAAACTCAAATGCAGTTGGTGTTTTTATTTATTTATTTTAGCTAAAATTAATGTATTTCTGGCAGCTCATTTAACAGCTAAAAGTCTCCAATGGCCAATAGTGAGATTCCCCCTTCTTGCATTCAGAGTCCTGGCCCTACAATGCTTAAAATTGCAGTGCACAAGACAGTTGAAGATAAAGAAAATACATTATCATCTCTATCTTTTCATTTGAGGGAAAAAGGGCATTAAATGATTAAGAGCTTTTAAATAAACCATTATATTAAAAATACAGATTAAACTGAGAAAAGATGGAAAACCACCACAGTGGAAGTTTATTACTGAATCATCATAAGTGATTTGTTTGTCTTTAGTCATTGCCTGAAATCCTACCATAGTTCATAGCCAAGTTTCAGTGAGTGTTATTAGCTGTGTTGATGTCTGGATACCAAGCAGTAATTATTTGTGTCCTTCTATACGTAGCTTTGTAAATATACAAATATTACATGGACATTATTTCAATTTTCTAACCACTAAGAGGAAAATATAAGTTTATGAATCAGCTTATCTCAGTCTTCGAAGCTGCAGAATGAAGAAAATTGAAGAGAAGCAATAAATGTCTCAGGCTTTCCCTAAGCAAGGTTTTCACTCAGTAACACACAGCGGATAGGGCAGCCCTTTCAGATCCTCAAAAGATGCTCTGAAATACACTGCTGTTGTTATGGCAAAGGTCACCAGATGGCACTGTTAAACATTTTAAGATTTAACCGATAAAGATTTGATTTCTAAAGATGAACGAGGTTTGAGTCTGACAGGAAACGCTGCTGTGTTAAAGAATCTTTGAGGAAGCTCTGACAATTATCTCCAAAGTTTCCTGTCCATCTTAATTTCTCTAATTGGAATCAATAATGGAAAAGGACTTCTCCCCTGGGATCTCTACTTTAAATTCTCTAATAGACAATTGCCCACTTGGGCTGCTTCTGGCTTCCTTATTTCAAAGACCAACATCTGTAGCATAAAATACAATGGTTACACAAACAGCATAAAGCTGTAGTTGCATACAAATATTTTTTCTCATGTGGAAGCAAGCCACAACATTTTCACATCAGGCATCACTTGTTAACAAGGAAACAAATATCTCCCTTGGACTGGGATAGGTAGGAAGGATCTCCCTCATTTCTTAATAAAGATTTCTTTATATTTTTTTCCATACTTACAAGTCCTCTTATTTAACTGGTGGCTTCAAACAATCCTTTATAATAACATAATAGCACACATTGACAGCAACTTCTTGATTATGCTTTATACTGATTGATATTTAAAGGCCTAGGGAAATAAAAAACAACAACTGAAAATCCCTCCATTTTACTGCATTCTCATGGGAAATTCACTGTCAACAACGACGATTTCTTCTTCCCACAGATTAGTGGCATTCCATCAGTTTGTTAACCTGAAGTATTTATTTTCAAGCACTGGGAAGCACATTGATCAGCACTCCTTCACAAGATGTATGTACGTTTGTCTTCTTAGATGTAATAGCAGTGAAAGGAGTGGGAGCATGTGCAGAATTGCACATAAAATGATAAACAGCATAGTCATGTTTGACATGAATTTATCACCTGGTTGGATGCTGAGGAGATTTATTAAGACAAGTTCTCTAATTGACTTGAAACGATACATAAACTCTCACTAGCTGGTCACTCAGGCAGGAAAAACCTCTCAGGAATTTCAGACCATGCTTTTATATTTAGTGAATTTCCTTGTCAACTGATACATTGGTATAAATAATATCACATTTTTAAAACTTTATCCTCAGGGGCATAAAGCCATCTACTTTACCAGCATGTATAAATTGTTACAATAATATGTGACAGTATAGTTTGGGTGAGTCAGCAAAACTGTATTTAAAATTAAGCTGGTGATTAATTTCATTGGCTCCAATGAAATATGCTACATTGACAACACTATAATAATATACTGAGAACATATAGTCACATGTTAAGTGTTTTGAAACCTAGTTTTATTTCTTGGTGAAGCAACCAAATTCGTACTCAGTCACTTAAACTCTTATTTTTGTTCCTTATCTATACATTGGAAATAAAAATGTTGCCTGGCATAGTTTGGGCTGTCAGACTATAAAATCAGACTGGTCAATGGCAATGCCTATGAGAGTATTAAATTCAAGTATGGGATAATTTCAAGGTATCACTGTTTCCTGCTTTTTTTGGGGGGGTGGGAGTAGGGTTAAGAAGTGAGAGCCTTGAATTTAACACAGTGCAGAAATCTCTTTGAAAATCTATGAAAGTGGTATCAGAATATTTGTGTGACCTTTTGCACTGTAGGTATCTCTAGGGTGGGCAGCTGGTAAATAAACAACTTAATAGTTTCTGCATTCCAGAACTTGCTACCTCCCTTGCATGTAGATATGCTTTAAGAAAAATCTATGTGTGTATATGTATATATATGTATACACATGAGGGTTGTCCATCTATATCTCTTTGCAAGAACAAGGACACAGGTTTGTAAGTTTGACTGCATTTTACTTGCAAGCTCATCTAAGAAAGGCATCTGTAGTTAGGCTCAGAGGCCCATTCTGCCAAGTATAATTCGGCTAATCTCGCTAAAATCAATTAATTACACTGATTTGAATTTGGACTTAAATTCTCATAAAATGTATGAATCACCAAGATTATCTCAGAATTAATTTCTATCCCTTGGTGCCTTTCTGTGTATAATTTCTTTTAATCAAAGCATGGATAAACTACAAAACAGAGGGAAAGGAAACAGAGAGGAGCTTGGATAGACGTTATTTCATTGTATTAACTCAAAAGAGATGCCTATATAATTTTCCTTTGCATCTTTAACTGGGAAATTATATTAAAATAACCAAAACACACAGAATTTTCACTGAGGAGCACTTGTCAGAAGCGTAACATCTGCTAGAGGTGCAGAATGAACTAAATTTAGTTCCTGTACCTGTTAAATGTCAGCTGGGGGGGGGGGGGGGGGGGGGGGGGGGAGGAGGGAGAAAATCTGAGGTGGGTGCTAAAATTAAAGATTTCTATGCAAAAATTTAAATTTTTTTGCCTCATCTCTGTTATACACCCATCACCTCTGCCTTTATACACATGCATACAAAGGACTATCAGTAAAAATAACTTCTGCTTTTAAAATGCTATGTCAGATTGGAAAATGTAACTCATTCCAAGAGGGCAAGGTCAATGTTTCTTTCCCCTGAAGATATGAGTAACTCTAGAACATGGGTGCTTAGACAGCAGATAACTCACTGACTATGCTAGGGAAAGCTGTATGCTTATATGAGAATATGCATTCATTTACCACAATATGAACTAACACAAAATCTCTTCTCATTGCGTGCATGAGCAACAACAGAAGAATCATACCGTTGGCCTTGGCCAGGAACTTGTTTGATGTTTCCTTTCATTTATCACCCAAGCTCACTCAACTCTGTTTTAATTGATAGGGAAAGATGATTGCAAACAGAACATTGGGCAGGACACGCAGGAGAGAAAATAGAAGAAGACTCACGTATGACCAGAGGTTTGCTTATAATCGCTGGCAATTGTAGAAACTGGAGTACTGAAGACAAGAGGCAAAAGGCTTACAAATTGCCTTGAAGTGAATATGCCAGTTTACAGGAAGAATTCTGTCATTTCCACAACTTCTTCAAGCTTACAGAATAGTAAGAGATGCTGGTGAAAGCTAATAAGGGCCTACTGGGAACGATCTAAGAAGAAGGAAGGACTCTGAAGATGATTAAATGCAGAGAGATTTATATTAATTATCCTTCATTAGACTGCAGTCTGGAATTACTGAGACCTCACCAGGAAAGAGGCAAAAGGTCTTAAAGTGGATAATCTACATTAAAAAAAAAAAATAATAATAATAATAATAATAATAAAAAAAAAAAAACAGGAGAAAAAGTCAACTTCACAGAAGAGTTAATAAATAAATAAATAAATAAAAATGTTTAGGGATGTTAAAGTTGGGAACAGTCCCTAGAAATTAGGAGAACTCACACAATTTCAGTGACAGATTGAACATCCTGCAACATAAGCAATCAGGTGCAAGAAAAAACTCTCCTATACATAGGAGACATACATATAGGAACCCAGCCTATACATCCCAGTACTGGACTATTTCTCTCTTTAGGATGACAGGAATACTCCAATAAATGCACTTCATAGCCTCCTTTATCCTCATTCCCACAGTTTTCTTTCAGCCCGAGCAGCAGATTGCACTTCGTACCACGTAGGAGGAAAAATCAGTGGTGAGACACTATTCGTTTTTCTTCTATTCTAACTTCACAGTTAGAATTTGCAGCAGAAAAGAGCCTGCAGTTTGTCCGTAAAGAAGGTACATTTGATATCAATAAGCGTTGGGATGGACATAAGAAAAATGGAGCATCATTAAAATGGATTCTAACTTCGTGCTGTATGGAATATTAGAGCAACACATTCCCTCTCCTCTTGCCTTTGTGCCACAGGGGCCATTCACAAGGTTAGCAGTCCTGTGAGGGATATTCAGGAACTGGCTGCTGACTTCACTGTGCCAGAGCATGCTGCGCAATTCTGATGGTCATCTGGGGCAAAGGGGAGCTTTGGTGCAAAGGACTGAACTGCCAGGCCCTTTTTGATAGCAGGCAGTAAGAAATATTGGCAGAACCAGGATTCTGTTTTTTAACTGGTTTTCTTATAGCATGTAACAGTGACCAGGGGAGAGAAATGACTCAAGCATCATAAATGACCTCACTGACTCACATAAAAAATCAGCAGGAACAATGGTAGTAGCTAGTAAATACCTGTGGATATTCAGTGCAATTTAGACTCCATGAAATACAGATTTATTTATTTTTTCCTGTACAACAAATCCATGGCAATAACACACCAATAATTACAACAATACACATAATTATTTCTGATGATTGCATTAAGAAATAAGGAGCAAAACCCAAGCCAATCTGGCAGCAGATCAGATGGCAGCCGCTTTGGATGCTCTGGCCACCCTGTTATACTTGTTACCCAGCTCAACAGGATGTAAGATCAAGAAAGGTTTCTTGCACCTTCAGGACATGGTGGCAGAGCTCTTGCAGGTTGTGTTGTTCTTAGGGAAACATGTGAATTGTAATCACAAATTACAAACTCTTCTTCTGTAGAATGTTGTTATTCATCCAGAAATCAACACCAAGCGTTTAAGGCTGGGACAGAGGAGGTGGAGAAAACAGAATAAGGGATGGAAGCACTGACAGTGCAGCGATGAATAACAATTTTGTTTAAAAATTGTGTGAAAACAGATGATTATCATTTATTGTCTTCTTAACATGCACAGTTGGGCTTCACTCATATTTGTGTAATTTTGCCAATATCAACTTAATTCCATTGAAACAGTACATACCTTTGTTGTACTGCTTCCAACATGTAATTTGTTTTGGCAAGCATAATCTTGTGCATTAGAATGAGTCAGAAAACAAATGAAACCAACAAGATGGAAGTATTCTTTTCTATTTGATTTCAATGGAGAAGATTTCAATGTGTTTTGGGAGAAAGCATGAAGACCATGCAGAAGCTGACACCAAGAAGCCCTTGAGAGAAAGGAGCAGCAATGAACACAGGAGCAATGTATTGTCTTCCCCAAAACTGAAAGCAAGAAACTAGGATTCCCAACTATTCATTTAGAAATACTGCATACAGCACCTCTTTAGTGCGAAAGTTTAAGCAAAATAAAGGAATATAAGCATAAACATTATCACAAGTGCTCAGAAGTTCCATAAAAAATATTCAAGGCCCTATTGAACAGAAATAACCATCCATGCACAGAGATCATAAATCAACTGTAAAATACCTAACGGTTGTCCCCAAACTGAAATGCATTTGTGTCTGGGGTAGAAGGTCGGGAATCTGTTACAAAGGCTTCAATTCATCTAAAAATGGTAACTCATAATTCAATATAGCAAATAGTAGAAGTAAGCCCATACAGATCATAGAATCACAGATCTTACGGAACAAAATATTGGCAATTTTTGGCACACCCAGTGCAACAGGAGCAGATCTAAGCCCATCACTGGGCTACTGCTGAGGCCATTGGCATGGCCCTTGATCTCCTGTTTCTCCATTTTATTCACCTACCCACTGTACTTCGTTTTCCTCTTCAGCTCATAGTGATCTGGAAACACAGGCATTTCCAGTGCCTTTTCTACAACCAAGACAACTAATGCAAGTTACTTATAGGCTAGCACTGGAATACATGAGATTCTCTTCATGTGAAATTGCCCTCCTCGCTGCACAAAGCACTATGTAGGCAGCTTTTAGGAAATAAATTGTATAAAATGGACTGAATCTGACTTCAGCTTTCATTATATGAATAGGTAAACGGTTCCCAGAATAAGTACTTAAGGATCTGCATTGACTCATCAGCATTCATAACTTCTGCCATAACATGAAGAAGATAAAGCACAAACAAGCACTGAAAAGAAGATAAAAGAAGAGCTGTTAAAAGCAAACATTCCTCTTTCATTCTGTTGTTAATTTTCTCTTTAACAGATCACATTCCCAATCCACCCTGTGCATGCAGTAGTCTCAGCAGTGGTGATTTCGCAGCAGCAGCAGCAGCATGCATAAAGCCCTACCTATATAGGACACAGCTGCTTGAAATTTCCAGGCAGCCGCCAGATTTGTTTTTGTTTAGGAGGATATCCCCTCAATTGACGCACAGATGGAGAAGGCAGTTAACTAGCAACAATTACAGTCATCCTCCATGACATGCATAGAGCTGAATCCAAACCTAAGGTGAGGAGCTGTGGGAGTTTTAAGGCACAGAGACACTGCTCTGATCTGCACTAGTATGCAACATTAGAAAGGTGCAAACTTGCTGGTTTAGTTGGGCTAAACTGTCTGCATCAGCCTTTAAACCCAAAGTTATTTATTACAACTATTTGTTAGAACTGTTCATTAACACGTCTGGCACAGTACAGGATACAAACTGAAGACAAGACTGTTTCACACTACTATTAACTTTGGGAACAGGCGAATTTGGTAATCACACAAATATGTTATCTTGGAGGTTATTGGAACAGGGAAGGACAGTCTCTCATCTCCTCATCACTCACAGGATTCCAACTTAAACAATACAAAATCCCCAAGAAGTTAAAGTTTTTGTTTGTTTTCCTACACAGCTTCATTATCCTGAAGAAAAGCTTATCACACAAGTGTTAGACTTGTTATCATATTAATTATCATCATCGTAATACCGGTTATGGGTAGAAGATTGATTAGTTTGGTGCAGATTTAGATAAATATGATACATTATATGAATGCTTAGGAAGTTTAATTTTTAAAAGATGAAGAAATCCTTTGAGATAGACTTTCCAGTACATAGAGGGAGATGTCCCTATATATAGCCAGGTGATTGGGACTACATCTGCAAGATCTCTTCCAACCCAAACCATTCTGTGTTTCTACTTCTGCCTGGTGTACAACATGAACAATGTGTGACATTTATATCAATATACCACATTAAATTCAAACTTCAGGAAAGATCACAGTTCTGGTATGCATCAAATTCTGGGTTTCAAAACATCACACATCAGCCTTCCCAAGCAAAAAACAACAACGACATAACCACATTGCACTTCTCCCATGGATAAGCACGTTTTTAGTGCTTTAAGTACTCTAAAATAAAAACAGTCTTGTACTTTTTATGTATAGCACCAAATTAGAACCACAGTATTCTACAGAAACATCATATTAGAACAGACAAGGTGCTCCAGCTATTTGCATGTTTAACAAAAGACAAATTTGCTGTAACTACTGAAGCAGTAATATATGTGTTATTGATTAGTTTCTTAAAAAACAAATAAATAAATCAAGATATAATTCCAACAGTCCTCTCACTGTGTTTTATGAGGATTTATGACAGCCCATGGGACCTGTTGGAGATGTCTCCTGGCCTGTCCAAGTGGTTCTCCAGGTTGGACTGTTCATAGTGCCTGGTCCCTTGCCAGCACTCACAGCTGCAACCACAGCAGAAAATCAGCTGAACTTTCGTGAGCTTAATTAAGATTTATGCTCTGCACAGTTTGATTGAAAAATAAAAGTTTGGGTCATTTTTTATTTTAACCAAATTGTTTCAGCAATTCTGTGAGCAAAGGACAAACAAGGTCAAAGGAAAATGAAATCATAATTCAGTGACAAAACACCAAACACAACACATGAATGTACTGGCAAATCAGGCCCAACAATGTAACACTGGTCAAACAACAACAAAATGATTAATAGATTTTGGTATTCCTGTCAATGATTAAAGTATGTAACTCATGCACTTATCAACTTTATCATTTTGCCCCAGCAAGGAACAACAGCCATGAGGTAACTGATGCCTTATGTAAGACACCAGTGAAGATTTAATGTGCTCAAGAAAAGCTATCATTGCCTTAAAACCACGTGAAATGATTGCGACCCTCTTTGGCATCTATCAATATCAAATGGGTTTGTGGTGATTTTAAAAGATAAAAATCACTTTCTTTCACTCACTGCCATCTCTTTTTTGAAGTTAACTTAGTGACTAAAAAGGAAACAGCCACCTTTCGTCACTGTTGAAAGATGAATGGATTAAAAGGAGCACATATCACCATTGCAAATAGGATACAGATCTTCACCAATATAAATCCATGAAGTATTTGATGGCAAAGAGAGAAATTTTCATTCTATGTAGAGATTATGGGAACTTAAAAGGCAAATGGCCATTGATTCTTACTTAGGAAGGAAAAAAAGGCAAACATTTAAATCATTCCTTTCAAAACCTCCCCCCAACTTGTGATTTCTCCTAAATACTAAACAATGTTAGAAACTTTGTGCAGTATGTGTCTTTTTTTTTCTTTCTATCAAACTTATTCTCTTAGTTTGCAAATCAATCAAATCCCAGAGAAACTGTTTGAGCTATTTTCTTCATTGGAACACAGCAGGCAACATTTTCTCTATTCTCGTTAGTTTTAATTAGCAGAGCCTGTTGCATGTCCTGAATATAGCAGTCAAATTGTTGATGTTTTATTCTATGGTACCCTACCGCCTCATTGATCCTGCCGCTGCATAATAACCAACTGGTTTTCCCTTACATGCATAATCACCTTTGAAGAGACTAGTAACAAATAATTATTATTACATTAGTACCTAGGAGTTCAAGGCACGGACCCAAGGTCCTCTGTAAAGTCAGAACTCTGTGCTGCAAAAATCCCAGTCTTTATCACTTCAGAAATACAGGCAAATAGGAAGGAAATCATGATTGGCAGCAAGTACACTGCTCAGTACTATATTAGCAAATACCTGGTTTGCTAAGGATGCTACTTCATATATTCTGAAACATATCTGTATCAATCTAGAACTTCTCTATATCTCCTGATTTCCTTAAAGAGTCCAAGCCCACAACTGAAACACAATTTTATTAAAAAACAACAAAAAAAAAAAACAACCCACGATTTCTGACAACAAATATGAATGAATGTGATGAAATTCAGTTAATTTCAAAACAACCTTGAAAGCTTTTTCCTGCAGTGTTTTGGATTACGCATCTCTTTGCCCCTGAAAACATCCATTTTTAGGTGATTCTCTAAGGAGCTCAAAGAATGTTAGTGTTACGTTCTAAAAGGAAATTACACTGCAGCTGGTGACACACATCTCTTAAAAATAACAGATATGGATTGAGACAAAAGAATTAGTAAGCTTCTATACAAAGGCTTAACTGCATATTCCAGAGCAGCCAAGGTGAAATGACAGAGACAAAGCAATACTCATCAAAATGCAGCAAAACTTCAAATTCTTATAATATTTCATTTTTGGAAAGAACTTAATTTCCAATTGTTATTTTAAATCTTTATCACAACGAATAGATAGATTTTTTTTCCCCTAACATTCAGGAGTCTAATTATATTCCTTTACCTTCCCATAAATACTTCAAAATCAAGTTGCAGAGAGAAATTCTGGAAGATGAAAACATTTCCCAAACTGTTGTAGCTTTTTGATGCTTCCGCCTCCCCAACATGCCTACCATATAAGCCAGTACTAATGTCACTAAGAATAAGTTTCCTAAGAACAACTCTCTTGGAAGGCAGATAAATTATTCTGGAAGCGCAGAACTCCACAACCATACTCTTTGTCAGAACCCCCTAAATGCACAGCTGTGCCTTCATTAGGGAAGAAAGAAACATGTGAGAAGCACTTTCACAGCTGAAGTTGGAAGCAAAGGCCTGCAGATGGATCCCTTAACAAGAATTGTATTTCATTCATATTACTTTTTACTTTCCAAGATGATTGTAACTCATACTAACATGAGCCAACAGCTATTTCTACTTTCACTTATGGTTTACAGACAGAAAAGGGCTTCCTAGATCCCTTGTGTAACATTGCTGAACTGATGGCAGCTTTATTAAGACCAACAGATTAGTTTTCCTTACACAACTAATGCAGGGTAAATTCATTGAAAGTGCTGCATCTCCTTTTATACCTGTGCTGGTGTAAATGAGGAAGGCCGTAGAGCCGAGGTCCAAACTAGCCCACCTTGTATGTATACTAGATATCATTTACATCCTCAAGTTTGTATTTTATTTATTACATATATCCTCAGTTACACAGCAAAGATTCCTTCAGACCATAGCAATTCTTAGGCAAGCTGAGGCAATTTTCCCATATTTTCCCCCAGTTGCAGACCTCTGTCATCAGAAGGAAAAAAAATCCTGGACTGAAACAATTTTTTTTCATTAAATGTAACAGGTGGAACTTTTTAAGATATGTGAATTACAAGACTGTAAATTTTTGAATCTTATAGAACATGTTTGCTTTTTTTCCCTTACATCCCACAAATTTAACAGTTTCAGCACTGGAATGGTACATTTCTCTTCATCAGTTTCAAGACAATGTCAAAAAACCTGACCTATATCGGTGCAGTTCTGAATAAGAGGTCTGTTTTCAAATAGTAGAAAGACTGATTTTCTGTTGGGATCATGTAAGGGCATTTTTAGCCTTTCATCTAGTTCTTCTTTGTAAGCCTAGATAGGGTACATATATAGAAACTACTAGCTTTAAGAAAGGAATCATCTATGATCTCCATTTTACTTCATCTTAACAATAATCCACATAATGTCACTAAGAAGTATGATGATGTTTAAAGCATTTTTCCATTAAGCTCAAGAGAGGGAAATTACTGTTTGAAGATGACTGTTTTATCCTTTCCTCTAACACTAGACATTATGACCAACATGAGATTTTGTTTGGATATGTGTTTTTTTCCCCTTTTCTTAAAATCAAAACATCCAACTCCCACGTTAAGCAGAGCCATGTTTTCAGGATGATTCTTATGCAGCATATGACATTCAGATTTAGCAAGTACAAGGACAGGCTCCATGCTGTGTCCACTTAAATTCATAATTATCTGAGTATTATTTAACATAAAATGTTTGTGTCAATTCATGGCAGAATAGTAACACTCCAGAAAAGTATTTCAAATTATAATGTCCTTAAATGCAAGTACTCACGTTATTAGAACAGTTTTGTTTTTATGTAGCTGCACAACCATTAGCAGCACAGACCTTATTCCCATCCTGTTTTATTCTCCTGATGCTGCTACATGCCGTTACTTTTTGAGTTTAAAGCTACATTCATGAGTTTCCTGTAGAAACCAACACTTGCACCTAAAAATTACCTGCGCATAAATATTTCATGCTGCTCTCAGAGCACATCATTGTCTTTCAATGAAGGAGAACAGCTCCAATTCTCTAAAAAACAACTAAGTGTTTTGATAGTTCAGAATTGTGAGCTATTCTCATAATCTACAACTCTATGGTACATCCTACAGTAATGCCTTTATCCTGGATGGAACTGTTGTCATTTAAATAAGAACATACAATGTGACTGTGCATTCTTTTAACTTTGGATATCTAGTTGAGCAAATAAATCAAGATCTGAATGCTCATTAAATGATGATATGTTTGTTTTTAATAAATTATTAGAGTCAATAACAAAGAATACAACTAAGAATTGGTGATGTAAATGATGACACAACCAGTCAGGGGCATAAACTGTTATTCTGCAAGTACTTTATTCATCCAGTAGGTTTTTGGGATGGTTCTTGAGATTGTCTTAAAGTAAGATCAAGACAACTTGCAATGGAAAGACCTCAACACCATGTTTAAAATTAATATACCAAATGAGATAATTCCTTAAAATACAGTAGCTTTATTTTAAAAGCAGGGAAAACACTCAAGGAATAGATTCAAATTAGGCAGAGTCTGAGAACAGGGAGCAGAGCAACAAACAGCTCTTGTCCTGTAGTAGAGGACACTTCCCCTCTTGCATATTCCCTCTGACTGTGACAAGTACCCAGGTCACAGCTCCAGGCTCCCTAACCCAAAAAGATCCTTTACAGGGACTTCTGTTACCATTAGATTTGCTCACTGGATATACATAACAGATACAAAGAGCTGCCTTTCCTACGCACAGCTGGATTCTCTTCTGATAAATTCTAGGAGATGAACATCATTTAAAAAAAAGGGGGAGAAAAAGTCAGCTAAACCAGTAGCAGGCCCTTCATCCTATGCATAATTTTGAAAGAAGCTATCAAATATGCAAGACCATTAGAAAATAAAAAGTACCATAGACAGCAACAAATTGTGCTGAATTGCCTGCTGGTAATCAAAAAGTGCATTTGTTTAAAAGCCTTTATGTAGTTCTTAATGAGCAAGGATTATGACCTTCAGTAGCATGGTGAGGAGATGTGTTTGGGGCTTAAATCGCTATAAATGACTCTTTCATTTTAAGACACAGACATTTTCTCTCTGGCTAATCTGGCTCTGGGAACGTGACATCAGCTCTCATGGAAGATCACACGAGCTTGGAAACCAAGCTACATCCCAAAGGGTCAGAAAAATGTCACTGGGCATCTGATAAACCCATTTTTGTAATCAGAGTCTGCTGTGCTGCAAACTCCTCCTCTTTTACACTCTTATTGGCCTTCACTTCCTTCGGGAAAAATTGAAAGCTGACAACAGTCCATTGTTCCACCGACCTATCCAATGTATAAGATAACTTATCTACCAAGTGGTAATTCTAATGCTTTGCTCCATGTTAACGGAGCTTAAAAATGACTGGATAGAAAAGAAATTAATTTAGAAAAATGTTAAGTGTAGTCTCAGGAACTTTCATGTCATCTAATACCTTTCTACAGCACGATTTCCCAGAGTTAAAAAGTTCAGAGAGAAACCAATGCAATCGTAACATCCTCACTCAACAGCTGAGATACATGCCAGAAAACATTAGTGTTCTGCACAGAGTGAGAAAAGGTCACATCCTGCACTTCAGATACAGCTCACCCTTCTCTGCATCTAGCATTTTCCTAGTTTCTTGAAAAATAATGATCCTTTTGTATATATAAATGCTTCAACACCAATTCAATATGAGCATTTATAGAAGTTAAGCACAAGTTATTTTTTAGGCTTGGATAGGCCCCATCCAAAGGCCTACACTCAAGGGGATACTACTGTCAGATGAAGTAGGATTCAGATTAGATCCCAAATAAGTCCTTTTCCTTGTTGAGCACAGTTTATTTATTTATTTATTTATTTTTAGCTTTCATGATAGAAGAAGTTAACTTCAGATCCTTGGGAACACATTACTTGCAAAGAGAACAATAGAGAAGACCTCTATTTTCTTTGCATAATGTGTTCGGTTAAGAAAGACATTAACTGGAATCTGTCTCTTCTGCAACACAATAACACTATAATATATATGTGACTTAAATGTAGCCAATTTCTATTATTTTTATTATGTAAGTACTAGTGAAGCTTGTACAAGTACTATTTAATGTCACTTGTGAATTTTAAGAGCTTCAGTCCCGGATAAATTTTGTCTGTCTCCAAATTCCAAGAAATGGGAGTTTGCAGTATGTAATACAGAAGCATGCACCTTCTTCAGCACAAAATCTGTAAGAACATGATGAGAAATTGTATGTTTCAACCACAGGTCTTCTTTACTAGCCCTCATATATAGCAGTGCACCAGACCTTGTATTTATGGACTTCTGTATATTCCTAATTTCCATTCTTCATTAATTCTTTTCAGCGACTCTTCTTACTTGCCATTTACTGTCTGTATTTTCCTATGATATCACTTCTCTTTTTCACATCTCCATACACTTTTAACTTCTTTTGTCTTGCAATATGTTAACCTGTGTTTTTTTCACACATAACTTGAAATACGGATCTTAACACTGTAAGTTAAAGGTTAAGTCATTATAAAGTTATGCTTTCTTGACTCAGATTTTTGTGAACAAAAGATGACCAAAACCTTCCAGACAAGAAATAAAGAATTCTGGAAACTAGTTTTTGCATGCTATATGCATGTTCTTGCTTCTGAGAGGAAGACCAAGAGTTATTTCTCAAAGTGTTATAGCAACATTTTTCACACCACTGAATGTTATCAATCTCACTTAAGATTGCTGGTGTCATCTTGACTTGTTTACCACTGTATAAGGAATGATGGTGACTTTTAATTTTTAAATTGTATTACAAGACTTGTAAATGACTTAGACTTTCTGATTATACACTTTCCTGAACATAAAATTGCAAAATGCAAGAAGTGGGATGTGGTAAGAAATTGAAATCCTTGTCTAGAAGAAAAATGAATGAGTTCTTATTCTTTCTTTCTTTCTTTTTCACCTTTAAATTGTATCGTGTAAAAAGGCAGAATAGCCTAAAGAAATCTTCCTGATGTATTACCTTCTGAACACATTAAAGGAATGATTAAAAACCAGGCAAAGGAAGCCTCCCTTCATCAAGTTTTCTGATTGTCTAAAGAACTGACCTGAAAAGATTCAAGCTTGGCAATCCTGTTTTCCTTGATATAACAGACTACATATCAGAAAGCCTCTGTAAAACCTACACAATGCTTTCTAGCTACTGAAAAGCAAGAAAGGAAGGGTAAGAACTGCTGAAATGAAACCTTTACTTGTTTCAATTTGTTTCTCTTTTATTCTCGAGGGAAGGAAGACAGGGGACCCAAGAGAAACATGTTCATATCTTTGCACAATTTACAGGCACTTGAACTCTTTTTTCCAGGAGTGCCCTAAATCCACTGCCCTGAGATGCCCTTTTCATTCAGTCATTCTCCAGAGGCATGGGAATGTGCAGTGCTACAGGCAGCATGTCAGCAGGGAAGGAGACCAGCCTTCCCCAGAGAGTTCCAAAGTGCTTCAACACTGCATAGAGGCTGAAGATTGCTGTCTGATTCAGTGTGTGGCCTCAAAATGATGCCTCCAAGTTCTCAGATATACATCGTATAGATGTGGCCAGGAAAGTGGAAGCCGCACAGAAGCATATATGTATGCAGAGTGGGAGTACATTTACCCCAACACTCAAAATTAAACCATTTTGGTTAATAATATAGAAATAATGGTTGAGACAGAACTAACTGAAAAACCAGACTGACTCTTCGCCATGGGAAAGAAATATAATGAACACAGCTGGAGCTCCAAGTATTTGTTATAATAAATGTTTAACTGCTTATGTCAGAGAGGAGCGCCATGAGGAGGAGCTGTATCTCCTACGCAGAACATCTTGTAGTTTGCTCCTTTGTTTATTCACCTTGGGAAGATAAGGAGCTGGGAAGTCAAATCCCCTCAGGCAGGGAGGGAAAGAACGTGAAACTGAGTCTCATAATTTAGCTTGGCTGAAGGCTCCTGGGGCAGAAAACTGACAACTACACTTCTGACAAATTATGTGATGCTAGCCCTGGAATTTGCTCTTTTCCTTTCTATTTTCCATTTGATTCTATTTTATAAATTTAGGTCGGCTTTATGAATAAACTTAAGGAGACTGAAGCCATGTTTTTCATCAAATGTACCTTAAACTTAATTTTCATACTAATTTCAAACATCAGGTTACTCACTACCTTTACAATTCTGTTCATGTGAGCAATGAATACATAAATAATGTCACTAGAATAAGAATCTATGGAGATTGAATAGTGATGGCTTTATTGGTGGATGGGTGCTTTCAATCTGGTTTTTCTTACCAAATATAATTTTATGATTAATGTAAGAAATATTAACTGAAGTCTTACTCTGTTGGTATAAATTTAAAGTTGCCATATACTTCAAAAGATACACACTGAAAAAAAAAAAAAAAGAAAACAACAAAACTTCAAGCTGAAACTTTAAAAAGTATCAGGAAGATTTCAGTAAGTCTAAACTATACCTTCCTTTCCCTCCAGTAAGCAGATGAGAAACCTTTTGCCATCATTCTCCCAATGCCTCGAGGTTACTACAGTTCTGTAAGCACTTGGTGTCAAGGCCTTAGTTTTTCCTCACTGGAAAGCTGTCTCCACGTCTGTGTTTTGAAGATGAACTGAAGATATGCTCTGTGATGTGTAATAATGGAAGCCAAGTAGCAGCTCTAATTCCTGCTCATGGAGTGTATTTATGAATATAAATATATACACTTTCTGCCCCGGAATTTCTAATATAGAGATTATGCTTAAAGTATCTAAATAAAAGTACTTTGTAATTAATTTTCATTTTTACACACATACATAGATATACATACACGTTATATGAGATAACTCCTTAAAGAATGTCACTGGCTGTAACAAGAGAACTTATTATGTAATAAGGTAATACTACACACTAATGAAGAGAAAGATAATTAAAATTCTTTAAACTGAAACTGAACAGTGAGAATTGGATGCTTACTGTAAGAGTTTGAATGTCAGTTTTCTTTATTCAATCGAGAGCATCCTCAAAACAGTAACAGCAGGCAACAACAAAGAGCATTTAAGCTAAATCCCATGGATGTAGAACAAAGCTTTCTCAGATCATTCCATTGCACGCCCCTGCTGCACTGACTGGAGCTGTTTTCATCAAGATTGTGTAAGCCATCTCTCCACCACGCCAGCTAACCAGTTTGATCAACTACCATGATCTAGTTTAAAATATAAGACATTAAAGTCTGTTAAGCTTTATGCATTTTACTTGGCAACAGAATCATAGAAAAACTAAAATACTGGAGTTATAATCTTTAATCCCATCATATAAGGACGATGAGAAAGAACTCCATGGTTCAAACATCCAAGAGTGCATTTCCCACTGTAAAAATAATCCCATAACCTTGAAGAAAATATATGTATTCAACACATTTTTGCTTATCAGGAAAGGTAGACAGCGGTTACATGGAGGGAGGCAGTAGCTGACCAACCTGATTTAACAGTAACATTTTCTATCAAGAAAATAAACAGTGCAACTTGAAATGGGAATACTGACTGGGAACAAGCACAACATGCACTACTCTTTCAATGTACAGAATCACAAAACTACTACATAGCCTACGTCCTAAGTTCTTTAATGACCTGGTATCACATCTTATTATTATCATATATGGTGAGACTTTTAAATTCTACACATCATGTACAGACAATACTAACATCTTAACAATGGCGTTCATTTGTGTATTCTGGCATAAGACATCTCTTTAGCAGCAGCCCATAAAAGGTGGGATGAAATCACATCACTCAAATTCCTTCCTCTGCTCTCCCACCCATCCAGCCACCTTTAATTTGCTTCGCTGCAATAGGATTTTGTGATAGAAAGTTATTAAATCACCAAGCCCATGACTTCTTTCTCTTGACAGCAGAACAGACTAAATGACCTTGGATAATTTCAATGAGCCACATCATACTGCATTAAGGTAAAGAGATGAGAAAGAGAATAATGTACAAGGAACTGGATAGTCGGATGGTAAAATGAGAAGGAGACAAAATAAACCCCAGCAATGCAAGATAAGCTTTTGCCCAGACAAATGTAGTTATTTACTACCAGCTCTGTTCCAAAGCAAGACTACCTATGATCATCTTATTCTAGTGTCTATGCTTTTTTCTCTTTTCTGTCTTATAACCAGAAGCTTACTACAAAATGCAGAGTGGTTGCAGAGGGAATAATTTTGAGCATTACCTGATGGTTTCAGCAGCTCTGCCGGTACATCAGGAGCAGTGTGAGATTTCCTGGGGGTTCAAGGATTCAGTAACCTGATGTGACACTTTGTACATCACGGTCTTAGAGGATGATGAGTGATTTCAAGCTTGTCAGAATAAACCAAATGAGTTTACAGAGATTTCTTTTGCAGGTGTGCGCAGGAAAGGTCTCATGAGAGAACGCTGGGAACATTTACAATCCCAGACTAATTTAGATTTTCTTTGTTCCTTTGAAACAATACTTCATGAGCAAGGGAAAAGGGGGGTGAGGTGGGAGAAAGGAAACCAGGTAGATTTGATCTAAATCTATCTCCACAACATTACAACATTTAGTTTTGCAATTTCTCATTCTTGAAAGGTCTGAAGATTCCATAAAATTCTGAATGTGTGTTTTGCCTCTGGTAAATGCTACTTAGAATTTCCCAGTGTTCCATCTAAAGAAGTGAGTGAATATATTATTCAATACAAGCAACATCTTGTAACAACTGATTCAAAAACACTCACCTGAAAATTAATACCCTGATTATAGGCTGCTGCAAACTTACCAATTATTTGGCAAAATCCTTTGTATTTGTGTTTTTGCAGGGCTTTTTTTAATGCTAAATGATCCAGAACTTATCTTTGCATATTCTATAGACTAGAGACTATACTTCAGGTCCCAATTAACAAATAAATCCAAAAAGGATTCTATCAGACCTCAGTGATGTTCAGTTACAATCTAGCTTTAATTTTAAAAGTACATCAAGTGACGACTGATCTCCTGCATTTTCTTATTTGTAATTAGCTTATAAAAACATGTTTGGTTAAAGCCAATTAATATATCAATTGTTTTTCCTGAATTATTTTCATAAGACATTATTCCAAATGTAAAGCAGGTTGTCCCTTCTGCCCAGGCTCGTCGCATCACCAGGGTCAGGTAAGGCAGTCAGGGAAACATGCTGTCAGTTACTTGATGGTGACTCTCAAAATCGCAAAGGCTTTAATGGATGCCACAGTTCTGCTATTACTGTTAATTTCAATATGTGATTGAATAATCACTATTACACATGGGAAAAGATGCAGTCATAGGCTTCATGCAGCTGACTTGTGAGGGGAGCTGCTGTGACCCAGAGCCAGGATGAGCACTGTGTGCTCACTGTGGATTCCCCAAGCATCCTTCGCACTTCACGTATGGGGTACTACGGACAGCAGACCAGTAACAGTGACTTGAATGGAAATGTCATCAAAAACCTGCTCACTGCTTGGCACCTCAGGGGTTAGTGCAAGAGCAAACCTCCATACTTTCCCTCCAACGTTCCTCTTTCTCTTCTCTCCCCAAAGCACTGCCTTGTCTGTCCTCAAACCAAAAAGCACAGAGCATAACCTACATCATAGCTTTGACAGAAGATTGTTTAATGAGGTCCCCATATACTTTGCTGTTAATGTGTCCATTGGAGAACTGTACATGTAGGCTGTTAAAGCTGTTATATTGTCTTGTCAGCTACGAGGGATAAACTTGCTGCAGTATTCCCACAACAGTGCCCATCACATGCAATGGGCAGTGCAGTGTGATGCAAAACATACTTCACCTTTAATGTCAGAGCATCAGTATGTAATTGCACTGGGCTCTTACCTGGGCCCCTGTTATTTCTGTCAGTTTTGTTCCTTGGTAATTGCTCCAAAAGTGTTCCATTTTATGACAGACTGGCACAAAGCCAAAGATTTTCAGACCACTTGTGCTAGCATTTATTTTATTTCATTTTTTTCAGTAATCTTTTAGCATTTGCTGGCTGAAATGTCCATAATTTTAGCATAATAATTCCTTCGCTATTAATAATAACTTAGTTCTTAAGCTAGTTAAGTGAAAAAAGGGCATTTCTATATTCTGTTGAAGTCCTTATTTTCTACAGCTCTAAATCAGAGAAAAAATACTAATTGTGGCACATCATCTTCAATTTCTTGCCATTATATAAAAAGTACAGATTTATAGAACTGCACAGATCACCTCTGCAGCCCTATTAAAACCCCTTCCTAAGATTCATAGGAATGTGACTGTAATTCTCTAGAAATTACCTTAAGGATATATCCAATTTTTTACCAACTCAAGGCCAAGTTACTCCATCTTCCTATCCTTGATAGGTATTTGTCTAATCTGTTCCTAAAGCCTTCAGAAAGGAACAAGGTATTTTCACCTTCAGAAAACCACAGAAGCATAGGCAAAGCAAAGGCACGTGACCCCTGCGGTAGCCGATCACAGCCAGTCCCAGTCCCACACTGGCAATGCCCTAGGCAAGCTCATGAGTGCGGTGTGCTGGGATGAAGCGTGGGAAGAAAACATGCTGAGCTCAAATAGTTCAGCTTGCGGTAATTTGGCGGCTCCCCTGTGGCACAAGAAATCTCAGCGTGTTGCTTGGCTGAGCTTTGAAAGTGGTTCAAAATGCAACAGAAATAGAGATCTGGCTCTTGAAAGAAATGTGAAAAATTGTGCTGAAGTAAAAAGCTTCATTGACAAGAACAGCTTCGAACCACTCCTCTGCCAGAACTACCAAAGCCTGGGTCTAGTTTTGGCATCAGTAATTTTTACCTGAGCCTTGTCAAGCCTCCAAACAGCCAGTGCACTTATCTCACTGACCAGGTAGCAAGTCGAATCACAGAACGATGATCATCCCCAAACTACACTTAAACAAGGGGGAAGTGTATACTCTAAGCACTTGTCTATGCTTCCAGCATCTCTAAAGAATTCTTCAATTAGTCAAAAAATGGCAAGGAAATCAAAATGACCAGATATAAAAATTTTTACTGATTATAGATGCTATGAGTTTCAGTTTCAGTGAACTAAGGACCCCTTCTACTCTGAAGGACACTGGAGCACATAATGTGAAACAGCTATACATAATAAAACATTTTTTATTTCGTATTGCAACAACCCCTCCTGAATTTATGCATTACATTCGCCAGCAAAAAATGCATATGTGCCTGAAATAAAAGATGATGAGAAAGGAATGTCATTGTATTTACTACTATTTCCTTGAAATTTCACATTCATTACCATTTCAACTTGCAGATACGATCATATTTTTATTTCCCTGGGAAAGGTGCAGGCCTGAATATCTCTTAAAGATCATAATGTAATGAACGAACAAAAGAATGTTAAATGTAGAGAAAGAAATTAAAAGAGTTCCAGCTACAGAATGTTTGTGCTCCAATAGTTCTTAAGCACTATCAGAAGCCCTCACCCTTGTGGAACTGTGACCTGAACACTATGATGTCTTTGCCATAGTCACATGCCCCATGCCTTGAATCAAGGAGTTAATGGCCTGCTGCAGAGACCACTTCTTATTTTCACAGAATGATGAGTGTCCCTAATAAAACATTTCAACACAGGACTGTGACCAAGCAAGCTCTTTGCAGTTTCATGTTTAAAACTGCTGTTTCCCCCTTGAAAATATCACATGGATCATCTTAACTAAAGAGGAACATAACTTGAATGCCATTTTTGCTACTAATACCAGGAAAATTAACTACTCAACTAAGTTTCGGGGACAACTTCACCAATTTTGTCCACGCAGATGACCTAAACATATCACATAAGATATTCAGGATGTAGAAAATACAGCAATAGAATGACTCAAAATTTCTCCATTCAACAGTAACACCATACTGCATTCAAATTCCTGATACGCAAGAACATATCATAATGACATATTAGTGACAGATGTTAGGAAATTCCCACAAAATGTGAATGAGGTGTTATCCACCTCTGACATTAATAGAAATATCTGTTAAGGAACTTCATCATTTGCGTGTTCTGTGATCAAATGTTTACATTTTATATGTTTTACTAAATGCTATCATAATTTATAAGAGAAGACATTAATTTTACCAGTGGGAAGTTTTCATATTCATTTATGATAATAAAGAAAAGATTGGGAATCAATCTGAACATCACAAGTCTGGTTGGAGCACAAATTAAAAGGGGATGAATGGAGACGAGTGACTTTATGTGGTACTCCATTCTGAAGTACTGGCCACAAAATGCTACATATGGAACAAATGAACCAACAAAAACCACTTAATTTACACTACCATAGGACTGTAGTCTATTTCTTTTTCTGATTCCTTTCTTCACCTAATTTAAATAGTTACAGTATATGTATGTACATATATATATTATTATTACATATAAGGTATCACTCAGCATGGGCAGTTTTTAATCCTTTGTCACAATCCAGAGCAATTTATAGAAACATATGAATCACTGAGATCATAAATACCCTTAATCAAACAAAAAGAAAGCCCACATCTGCAACATCAGAAAGCCTCAGTAGGGGTCATGTACTGCTGTGGCTAGCTTGATTTCTTTTTGGATACTGGGACCAGTGCTAAAATCAATATGCTGAAACAAACGTTCATTTTCTGTAATGCTTGTTGAGCAAGCACTGCAACAGTAGAGCCTTCAAGAAAAGAAATGATTCCCATCACCATGAATAAGAATTGTCATATATTGCATGACAACCTGTATCCTCACCCAGCTATGTAAAAATTACTATTCATAGTTTTGTGAAGTCGGCAGTATTACACTGATTAATTGCATATGGCACTTTTCATTCCTTACTTAATTTTATTTGCTTATTTTTGGTGTAGGCTTGGATTTTATTATGACAGTTCTGGAAATCTGTCCAATGGACTTTAAAATTCTAATATAACTTTCTAAACTGGAGCACATTTCTCTTACCTTTTATCGAATGTTGTGACATTTGATTCTAGTAAAAGTCCCAGAACCTGTTCTTAAATTTCTGTTTCTGAACATAAGTCAAGCTAATGGTCATCAACAATTATGGCCTAGCAGTAAGGCTACTGATTGAAATTTGTTCAAGTTAAAGCATTTTTTGCTTAGCAAATCTACTCACCCCGACAATGCACACCTTCATCATACCCATCAGAACAGTCATAAACACCATTGCAGAGCTGGGACAAGTGAATGCATCTGTTTGTACCAATGCAGGTCATATAATTCAGCGGGCATTTGAAATCTGCTTCTTCAGGACCTAAAAATAGACACAGAAAATGCATTACAGAGACTTTTGTATCTACAACAATGCAAAACAAAAATAAGTTCTACATTGCATGCCATTTCCACTTGGAAGCAAAGGGCAACGCTCCGTGTATTAATCCACTCTGAAGCTTTTTAGTGCATCGTCACTGCTGTAGTTTGGCAAATTAAAACCATCAAGTAAAGATTAGTGCAATTAAAAGGAAATCAGTGGGTCAGAGAGGATTACTTCCCAAAGTACGTATAATAAAATATTGGCTTTTCTTCATATTAAATTCCACAGATGCTAAAATAAAACTTTACAAACATTACAGTGTGATAGTTGTGCAGTTGCCTTGTGAACCATCATTTCTATGCTCATAGCAAGAATAGCTCAGTATTAATATTTCCTGCTTTGCTATACAGTCTTAGCTCTCTGTGAAAATACATATACATCACAGAGTCACAAGACTGTAGCAAATGGAACTGACTGCTGGAGATCACCTTGTCCAACCCTTCTGCTAAATCTGGTTCCCTATAAGTAAAGCAGGCTTCCTAGCAAATGTTCCATATTTATGGCTTCATTAGATCAGAGAATCTGCCCCTCCATCCCAGAAAGGTACTTGGAACCATGCAGCACAGCATGACAGTGAGAGAACAGGGATGCTGTGGTAGCTCCCTTGGGGACACCAGCTCCTTAACTCCAAACAGTTAAGTACAAGGATTTTTGAGGCTCTTCTGTTTATCACTTTGTGACGGTTCTAGCTGTTAAAAAGAAAATTATAAATAAATAAGCAGCAAACTATGTAATTTCTCATGATAAGGACTTTGGGGCTTCTAACACACACCAGAGAACATTTGGAGGTCTGAATGGTGTCACACATTTAAAGGATGACTCATAACTTATGTGCGGTGTATGACTAGCTACACAGAGACTGGAGGTGTAGAAATTGCCAGGAAGCAACTTGAACCTCCTTGACTGCTCGTATTGGAGTTTGGGTCTGTGCTAAGCTGACAGCTTGTACCATTCCTCAGGGGAAATATAACCAAGGATGCACTGCGCTCAAGTTGCTTTCACCTTCTGCAAGGAGCTAGCTCTGAGATGAAGGGCAGAGAAACAGAAAGAAACTGAGAGCTGCTTCCTCCCTGAGAAAAGCTCAGTGCAGGCAGATCGTGTCTCTTGGAGCCAGCAAAACCAAGCAGAGCAAAACTCCAGAGGGGATTTAGGATTTTTGAACACATTTAGATAGTTCCTAGTGTGGCCCACTAAATGAAAATGCTAACCTAAAAAAACTTGTTCTAATGCAAAGACATGGAATAAAATCTTTCACCGCTGTCCTGTCTATCAGTAGGCTGCCGACCATTCAGAATGGGCACCACAAAAGACCAGAGCTCAGAGGAAAGTCTCCAATTGCATCCCTGCCACCCATATCGCTGATTAACAGAGAAGTTGGGCACTGTTTCTAGGGATAAAACTGTAATGCATGCAGGGATGAATGCATGGTGTCTGGAGTGCATCATTTTTATTATAGGCATGATCTACAGCTTTTCAGAAAAACTGTATTCCTAAGATAAAGGGTTTAAATATCTTCTGCATGAAAATAAATGAAGCAACTATTCCCACTGTGTTTTAGGTTAAATAAGTGCTTAGAAAATGTACAGACATTAAAATTCTTCACCACTAACACATTTTTTCCTATGTTTTCTGTTAAAATTCAAGGGGAAATTGACAAGATAGTTGAGAGATGACTAAAACTTGTCCTAAGTGTTTGGGCTTGAAGACAGTGGTAAGAAAACCCACTGAGAAGGAGAGAGGCAAGGCAGTACAAAGTGGGGGCAATGCAGCCCTATCCCCTTCCATTTGAACATAGGAACACAGGGTGGAGTTTTGCCTTTTGGTGTTGTTTATGCTTAGCTTTTTGGCATATTCTTTCTTTCTTTTCCCCCTTACCCGGGGGTAGGACGCTTTGGCCCAAGAAGCAGCCCATGCGCACACAGCTCCCTGCTATACCTGACTGCTTCCACCAGTACCAGCCTCACTCTGCAGGGCTCCCAAAGAACTAAAATAAAGCAACAGAGAGCAGCCATGAGCTCAGTGTCACAGAGGCCATGCAAAACTGAAGCATTCTATTTGATTCCCTTTTCAGTTCCATGAGGACTCAAAGGCACCCACAGTTTAACGCAACCAAACCATCGATCTGATTTGCCTGCCATGGCTTGTTTATTCATTGCTTTAGAGCCACTGTGAATAGAGCGTGAGGCAAAGGAAGAAAGACTTTTTCTTTAAAAAGTGAACATTCATAAAAAATTCCTTAGACCTGTGAACTATGGAAGCCATGGCAGATTGCTTAGAGTGCTTTCAGCATTCCTGATCAAAAAGAAAATCTAAGTCCTAGGCCAAAAACAAAACCACCCATAAGCATATGTGCTTTTCTTTTAAAAATAATGAGTGAAAATAATGATTCTCTTAATTAACATTTAAAATCTCACCAGCAGAAAATCTGATAAGCTCAAGATTTCGGTATTTCATTTTGACTATATGATTTTTTCTTTTAAAATACAAAGATTCCTTCAGGACACAAATATACTGCAATTTAAAATCTATTCTGTAACTTAGAATCAATAGTAGGGGGACTTCCTCAATTACATTTCTTTCAGGAGGAATAGTCGGGTGGGAAACTGGAATATTGCTTGCTATGTTTTGCTTTCAAGACAGATTTAGTACATCACTTGTGAAAATAAAAAGGTTGATTGATTTCTTATGCTGATTAAGATAAACTCATATATACTCTGTGTTTCTTTACTAGATGCTATGGAGATACAATATCTTTTGCCCAGCTGACCTACCTAAGAAGGTAAGTTCAGTTCAAAAGAAGCAGAAACATCTACAAAATGACTCCAAAAGGTACCAGGCCCCAATTACTCAGTGCTGTCAATGAAGTATGACAGTGTGTTCCAAGCCCCAGAGCTGCCCCAATCACCCACAATCTTCACTGAACTACAACAACAACAAAAAAAACCCCTACTTAGCTAAGCAGCACTGTGTGTTGCTCTGCCTTCAATGCAGCACAGCCCTCTCCTGTGGAATACTGCCCTACTGCTGCACATTCTGAACAACCTAATGCAAATAAAGATGAGCAGCTTTTTATCTTGTTTACTCCTCTCGCCTTTTCCTTTAGCAGACAGCCACTTCTGGCAGTTTTATCAAGTGAACTTTGGGAAAGGAAATTTTAAAGTGTTCTTCTTCAACATAATCTCAGTGTATTTTACATCAGTGCAAGAACGCTAAGAATATAAAAGATGGATGGTGTCTTTTCTTCCCTTCAAAAGACACAATAATTCCTAGCCTTGCAGGCTGGGGAAAAAATAGTCAAAAGTAGTGGATGTAATTATGGTAATACAGCATCCCTGTGCTTCAAACACTCATACCACATTGGTATATAGAGGGTAGCGAGGATGGAAGGAGCAGTGCAGTTCTATAGATTCAGATTTAGGAAACAGAATATGTAGCCATATTTACCCCACAGTGGGTGCAGGTCAGGATCAAGCTCAGTGAGGGTGTCAGTCTCAGAGACAGCAGGGATATGGAGAACATGTCACTGTTATTTTCCCCACACTAGGCCTTGGGAGCAGTCAGAATGACAGCAGGAGGACAATGATTTATTTCAGATCCAGATGCCTTTGGCTACTTGACCAGAGTGACCATTTATGATTTGGCCACACCTTACCAAGGCTTAGTCTACTTTTGGAGCATGTGATGAAGAATGACAAACATACAGCATTATGGTTTTGCTCAACCTGTGCAGCATACAGTGAATCCAACTAATGGCCCTACAGCCCAGGTGTTTATCCTTCCACAGGGGCTGAGAAGAGTCCTTAGGCTATCCTCCAGCAACAGGGCATGTAATTGATCCCTCACCTCTGCTTCCCCACCAAAGGCAAACTATGAGAAGGTATTAAAGCCCACTGCAAAAACTAGCAGAGACATTTTTATCATGCAATTTGATATGGAATCAGTCTTGAGGCATATTTATAACCAACCCTCTATCTGTGTTGCTTCATGCTCATGCTATATTAAATTTCTAAGTAGACGATGCAACTGGGAATGTTCAAGCTGATTATTTCCACCGGGTTTTGTTATCGAAAGCGAGGTAAAAATGTTTTCTCATCAGCAAAAATTACGGATGAACATTTCATTGTGTATGTTTCTTTCTAGAAACATCCTCCAAATTTAATTTAAGGCACAACACTCAATGCTAACTCTACAGTTATAAAGTATGAATAAAAGATATTTGGCAAGGCCGGTAGAGATAGTCAGACAGGAGGAGGCATGCTATAGTGCTTAACACAAATCCAATGTCTATAAAAATTGACTGTAGTCAAAAACAAACCCTCACTTCTCACAGACTCATTTAGAAATGCTCATATGTGGCAAATAAAATGTAGCACAGCTGCTGGTTCTGAGTTTGGTGGTTTCACCTTTGTCTTTCTCAGGACAGTTTTTACAGGGGGTTTTTTCTTACAACATCTCAGATAAGCAGTTAGGTAGCAGCTTGCACTTTTAAATAACAGATGAGGCAGAGAAAAGTAGCACATCCCTTTTATAACAATGCATTTAATTTACTGGAAATCCAGCAATTTTCTAGCAGCTCTAACCCTGAGCTATCCTTAGCCACAAGGAACAATTATTCCAAATCATAAGATGTCTTCAAATTTTACATCTGTGTCGTACACCAGCTGCCGTGACAGTGAGCAACTACCTACACACAATCTTTTCTGCTGACTCAGTGCTGTGTGGGTGGGACTTCTGGAAGAAGAACATTGTCCTGGTGCTCACCTCAAGCACCAATCCAGCAATGGACAGAATCTGACCCAAAGACAATACCTGTAATGATGCAAATCCAGAGTTGCTCAAAATGACTTGTCCTGCTCTGACTGCAGCACATATTCCTCTACTGAAGTTTTAGCATAGCAACTACTAAGGTTTGCTCTGAAGTATTGATGGATGCATTTGATTAATTACTGCAATTAAGCCAAAAGGGCCCAATGTTTAAAAAAGAATAACCCACACAACTGTTTAGATCTCTGCATAAATACAAGCTAGGATGAAAGTACTCCACCATAAGACAATACAGAGCATGGTTTGTCAAACACACTTGTAGGATTACAAGTCCTAACTGCCTGAAGAACTCATTCTTAAACAGATATCACATCTATATCACAACTAAATCTACAGTTTAATTACCAAGACTTTAAAATACCAGCATAAATTTATGGAAATTATTTAAATCTTTTATTCTCTGGTATACATACGTGCAAAGGACTTCATATTTAATAAGGGCTTATGTATCATAAGTTAGCCCTTATTCATTCTTTGCTTCTCTTACTTATTCTTGTGCTTTATTCATCCACACAGACAGACAGTAAGTTTGAAATAACCTTCAACTAGCTTAGTCATTCAGTTGTCCATAGAGAACAATAATAAACACATATGCTAAGGTATAGACAATTAGAAAGAAGAAGAAAGCAGGCTAAGTATTGTGGCATTGGAGGCAGAATAATAGCTGCAGTCTCTGATCTCACAAACACAGCACAACCTCCCTAAAATAATGTTGAACTAAGAGAACAGGGACAGCAGTGGTGAGTAGGACTGAGAATGTGCAAATGAATGAGCATACTTACTGCATGCCATGCTAACTTGAAACATAAGAGGTGAGGTTGCTAAAGACTGTAGAAAATAATACTGGGAGGGGAAAAACAAGACAGAGAGAGAGCAGAACTTCAGAAATCAAAAGCTTGCTTTGAGTCATCTCTGAAATGAGGGCTCTGTATTGATTCACAGCCCCCACACACATCTAGCTTTGAGTACCTCTACCTAGAGGCAGAAGTACGACACAGTCAGCCCTCTGGAACCCACCTCCCCCCCTTTTCAGGAGCTTTGGCTCTTGGCTCTTTGTACAGGAAGAAACACTGCTACCCAAGCCCACGTTTCCCAAAGCCAGTCAAGTATTTGCCTTGATCTTACTCTGCATTTCACATGCCAAGATTTAATTCAGTCATTCAAGAGCTCATACCAAAAGGAAAAAAAAAAAAAAAAGGAAGGAAAAAAAATGGAATTTGCTTCCAAGGGATAATTTACAATTTGTGTGCTATTGTAGGCTAAATACTTCAAAAGGTTATCCATCTGTAAAGCTTAACAAGACCCATTCTTGCACGTAAAACTCCAATTTTTATAGACCTGTGATGGGCTTTCAGTAGCAGCAGTAGTATTAAATACAAATGAACGCAGAGGTGCAAAATGCAGCATATTGATATTGGGTTTATACAACTCTACAGTCTCATGGCTTTTCCTTCTTATCTGTGTGCTTTTTCTAAGTGCTAGAGAAAAGCAAACAGCAGACAGCCAAAACCTAATATTATACACTAAGTTTAATTGTTTAAACACTTCTGTCTGTTTTAAAACAAGAACACTGTTTGCATACTCTCATTACAATGACTCTGCCAGTAGCTGTATTTGAAACGCCTCTCCAGTAAACACTTTTCCTTTGGCTGTGTTTTCCCTGATCACTGCTTTCTGTATGTCAAACACTTGCTCACCTTCACTACACAGAAGTAAATAATTAACAGAGCCACAGGACTCATACCTTTTATTGCAACGTAGCTGGTAGCCACTGGAGAAAAGTAAGAAAATGATGTTAAAGATTACACAAAGGCTGACAAAGAGCTAAAACAGATAGAAAGAAAATCTTTATAAAATAGCTCAGCTTTGGATCATTATCCAAAAACCCCTCTGGGCACATATGGGCTTGGACAGGGCTGAAGTCAGAACACAGCTCTTCTGCTGATCACACCTAAGGGGCCATCACAATTGGGACTTCAACTTAAAAGCAATTTTTGCCTAAGAGGAATCTACCTACTGAAGCAGTAATCTCACTGATAATAGTAAAATCAGCTCATAATAACAAAACCCATCTAGATTCCTCAATGCAGCTGGGCATCTTGCATCCTAAAATTACCTCAAAGAGAAATTTAACCTGCCAGAATACTATGCTTGTGAATAATGCCAAAACCCATCTAATGCAATAATTCTACAAGACTGTACATCTTTTCCTTTCACTGGGTAACTCTTAAATTAACAATTTTAGGGTTTAATCACTTGTGAATATGCTTTTATTTTTTTTAAAGCATAGTTAAAGATGGTCAGAAAGATTAATGATGATAAAAAGGAAAAACAAATATTACCTGCCTATCAACTTGCATTATCTTAAACAAACTACTAAACAAACAAAAATCTTTAAGTACTATCAGAAAATAATAATAAAAGTATCTGGTTCTAGAGAAAATAGATTGGTGTCTCAGAGAAGAATGAGAAATCCACAAGAGGGCCCACATTCCATAAACTCTTCTGGAAAATCAACTCATTTCTTATCTTGCAAGACTCAGCGTGCCAGCAATGTTTGATTAAAGGCAACAATAACACAATTCTCACCATTACAATCTTCCATCACAACTGCCCAGCATAATATAGTTGCGCTTCAATGAGTTTTAGTATTTTTATATACTTGCTCAATGACCGCAGCTTCAACTTATGCAGTAAAACTTACCCACACCGACAGCAAGAGGAGAGAATTTATGTTCTTTGCCACAGTCCCTTAAAAAGCTAAAACACAGTTTTAGTAAACTATTGTATGTAAGATGCATCAAAATATGTAGAATGATTACAGTACGTGCCTATCATTAAGCAAAACCATTGTTAATGCATATTTCCTGACTATTTTTGGAGAACAGACTGTCAAGTATTTGTCAGGGCAGGCTGCTGGAAGAAGTGAAAAAAAAGCCCTCAGTTTTCCAGAAGCAAAAATAATTAATATTCTTTGTATTTGGAGAAACAGAAGAGATTTTAAAATGGATTTTTGGTGACTTACTGCAGCACACTAAAGCAATACATCTTGATCAGTGAAGAAAGAAATGAGTATTTTCTTATGAAGATGGCCATAGCAAATTAGTTGTAAGGGATCTATTTTTAATATGGAGATTTTTACTTAATTAGTGTCACACATCTCAGGGTTGTCTTGTGTCAACTCTTGTAATGACTTGACATCCATGAGTAATACAGAATGGGTTGCTAACAGTCTCAGTTTGAGAAAAAATGATAATGCAGTTGAACAAAGAAGCGTTAATTACTTAACACAATTACAGTGCCCAATATCAGAAATATTGTAACACATCAACATTTATGTGACAGATATTTACATATTCAAAGTGTATAAATATCAGTAGATAAATGCACAGAGATGGTTACAGAGCAATACGGGAATGTAATACAATGGCTGCATGTTTCACAGAATCATCTCTGAATCTCTACAGAGTTCTGCCAGACATTATTAAAACCTGTTTGACTACATTTGCACACATTATCCATCTATATGCGTTTCATTCTATGGTGTTCAAGCTCAGCTCTTCATTAGACTGTGGAAATTCTATTAAAATAAGGGAATAGTAAGAGTTATTTACTGTATCATAGCTGTAACAAGCTCTGCAAATGTGATGAAAATCCTTCTATACCACATATCTTATGAGCATTTATGCATGCACACACAACCTCAGAAATGTCTACGCACTGAGAAGGAATTTACCAAGTTCATATTTGCATCAGCAGAACTGGAATTCAAACCTAGAAATAGTTCTCAAATCACAAATAGCATGAAATATCCAACAGCTACCCAGATTTATCATATAAAATACGAGTGTTTTGAAAATATGAAAGGATTGGAGCACACACTGATTTTAAGCAGCAAAAACAAAGTCTCTCTTTCTTGCAATACATTAAGGTTCTTTAGTAGATCATGTTAGCATCTACATGCATGTTTTATTTATGATTTTGGGCTAGAAATTTACCATTAAAATGCATAAATGTGTTCTAAAAATACATGAAAATTAAGCTTAAAGGGCCAACACCTTCCAAGTATTTGAGCTTTATTAAACCTGCATTACTTATTCATTTTAAACTTTATCTTATATGTTTGATTTAGCTTTACCACAGTAACTTAGAAATGCATCTCATGCATTTTTAAAAATGAGCAAGGTAGTATGCAATCAAAGTTACTCATTTTTATTTTGTACACAGGTAAACAAATGTGAATTACCACTAATTAAATTCAATTGCGTGACTTGTTTTTTCTTATGCAGTCATGCACTGAAATGATGGGAGCCAATTTTAATTGTTTTGAGTACAAACTTTAAGACTATAAAATAATGAGATTTCTTGGGCAATACACAATGTTAGGTATGAATAACAGGGTTTCATACCGCACAGATGCTGAAGGTCCTATTTGATTCAGTCACTGGATCATAACTATAAACGTACCAGGAATGTTTTATTTTCAGATGAAAAATCATGTAAACCATCATGCATGTCAAATGAACATGGTTGTGTCGGACTCCTTTGATTGCTGTTTCCTGTCTCTCACTACATACCTACACCTCTGCTTCCCTAAAAACAACCACAGGTGAGACAAAACTCATACAGGACAAAAATTAGGATAGCTGCTAAAAATATGTATACATTGTGTATTACTTATGGGAAACATGAAATTAGTATTTTGGAGAGGCAAACAACACACTTGGAAGTCTGATATGTACTGCTCAGAAAGAAAACAAGCTTTATATGTTTACCAGTGAGAAAATAACCTTCCTCATTTCCTACTCTTTGAAAGACTTCTTATACTCCAATGCCTCTTGTTTCCTTTCAAAGTAAAGAAGCCAAAGCTGTCCGCAGATTCTTTTCTTTAAAATCACTCAGAACTTTTATAAACATTAATTTTGTGTTTATTCGCTATTGCTCCTCTTCACTACTGCACATCTTCAAAAGCTCTTAATTCAAAATCCGGAGCAGATGAGGCCTGTGGGGTGAAACTAGGCAATTGTTGGACAACTAAAGCCAACACTGTGCTTGGAAAGGCCTGTCAGGCCCTGCAAGGGACACCTGTTTTCACTTCCATTGCCTAAATGCATGAGCTCTGCTCCCACAGACTTTAAATTCATTTCCTTTGATTAACTCTAGCAGCGATAAACCTGAGCTTACAGAGATGCAACAATATTAAAGCTGATTCTTAAGGGCCTAAGGCAAAGAGGAAACTGAATATAATTTCATATTTCCTGCCAAGAAATGAATTGCAGGTTAAGAAGGATGTGAGTCGCTAACAGACTGAAGAATTTTCATTGTATTCCTCTGTTTTATAATAGAGGTAGGGACATTAACACAGTTGTCTGATTGAGAGCTGTCCATTTGCTGTACAAACCCACACAGCAGAGCTGTCTGTACGTGCATAATAGCTAAGAAACAGAAAGCCTGCAGGGATCCAAGCCTCTGCCAAACTACCCATTTTTGCCTTGTTAATCTTGTGTAAGCTGAAAAACCATCAGATCTCTCTCTACTGAACTCTTCATTTTTCTCTGACTAAAAGCCGAGCCCAAAAACAACATTTGTATTTCTGTCAGTGATTGTCCACTTCTTGTGTCATTTTTTGGATGCCTTCCTAAACCTAACATCCATTAACGCGATGATTATTTATCCCTGATTTACTCTTTCAGAAATGATGTTTCATTTTTGTGCTACTGAAGTTTCAGCTTAAAAGGTCGGATATCTCTTCCTTCTGCTCTTTGACCATTTGTCTCAACTACAAAGAGTGTAAGTTAATAGTAGAGTTGGAAGGAAGTAAATTTTATTCTTGTTAATTTTCACATAAGTTTTCTGCTTTTCCCATGATTGCGATCATTAAAAATAAGAGAAACCCACACCATAAAGAATGGACCCAGACTCTGGAGCTCTCTACTACAACAAAAACTTGAAAAGCAATGGATTTCCCTTTTTCTCTGCTGTTGTCCTTTGGATGCTTTTATGTGGGGGGAAATACATCAGTGAGCTCTTGGGGGACTTTTTTCCTATCTTTTGTTTTCTTTGCCTCTGGGTGCTTTGGGTGGTTCTGCATTTATTGTACACCTTAAAAGAAAGGCATTGAAGCTCACAGTGTACAAATATTGGATGCATTTTTCCTTGCAAATACGGAGCCTAACTTTCAGATCTGTTCTTCGGAATCTTAATTCCTCTACCTTTACTAGCAGTGGGCATGCTTCCATGTAATTCTCCCTTATCAGGGGAACAAGTAAACCTCCTGGCCTTTGTAGCAGCATACAAATACATTTCAAGGACCTTATGTTATGTTTAAACAGAAGTGCCTTTCCTATTTACTTTCAGAAAACTACAGTTGAGAGGCTTCTTACTTCAGGCAGTGGTTTGTGTGTCTTGGAACATGAATTTTAGTGTTAGAAGTTGTTTCCAGTCACACTGCCTTCCGAATAGTTACAGAATCCACACTCAAGTACTGACATTAAAGATAAACAAACAAATCTGTAACGGTACAAACTCATATCAGCACAGTCAAAATTAAACTGAAAGTATAGAACAGGATCTCAGATAATAGATTAGGAAATAGGAGCAAGAAGCAAATGTGGAAAAAAGTACCAACATGATCTATAGCTACTCTAAAACCATTGTGATTTTTTCCTACAAATTTTGCTGAACGACTCTGATTAATGATTACAAAAATAGCTTCTTCTTAATTTAAATGAGCTGAAAATGTAAAGTCTTACATATCTCTCTACAACACTTAATAACTTTACTTATATGTCTACAAATTGATTTGTATAGCCCTGTAAAAGTTCCAAAGACATTCTAAGTGCTCACGTTGCTCCCCTGGCAGACACAAGCACCCATCAACTGAAATATATTTAATCCAAGGACTAAGTAAACTTCATTTCCCAATTAAGCCCTTGAAGAAATGGCCACATTTTTTGAATGCCTAAAGACAAAACCCTGTTCTGAGTTTCCAAAATCCCTTTATTCTTATTCAGAATATACATTTTACACCCACAAAATCGATGCGTCAGACTATTGATGCTCTGGACATCCACTGCCAGGATGTTAACTGGTTTAACAAGTAGATCTCAAGACAAGCAAAGCATTTTGCTCATCATTCAGCTTCTTTTCCAGGGGCGTTCCATTATTTGATGACTAACTGCTGTGCTGAACATCCTCTTTCGTATTACACAGTTAGACTTTTACACTGGTTTGGGGAAGCGTGAGCCAGCTTTTCTGTAAGAGCCGCTGTGCCATAGAGGTAATGGAATTCATGCTTGGCCTATTGTGCAGAACTGTCAATTTCACTCCTGCACGGCTATTTCATAGTGGGCTTTTAGTTCACAGTAAATCTCTTCCCTTTCTGAACAAGAACGGCAAATTATACAATTAGTGTCCTTTTATAACCAAAGAAAGAAATCTAAATGTTAACTAAAACAATTTTTTCTTCTTCACGTTCATTCACTACAGCATCTCGAGCTTCTTGGGCCACATTGTTATTTCTCTCTCCACACTTTCCATTTCATCTCACTTCTATTTACTACCAGCACTTCATTTTTCTGAATACTTTTGCATTTCTGTTTCCACCAGTATCCATAAGCCCCTGTGTCATAGGAAGTGACTGAGCTTGATATACTCTGACCACTGTATTATTCAATTCACCCTTACACCTTAACTTTATTAACTACTTTAATTAAAACTGATATCATCCACACACAGTGTCTATTTCAACAAGCACCATCTCTTACTCCCCAGCAAAACTAACAGATTCCAGCACAATTCTTTGCCTTGCACAATCAATAAATTTTAGATTACATCCTAGATATCTGCACTGTCCGTGTTTGTAGCTCTTGGTTCACATCAGCAAAGATCAGTAAATACAATAATTTTGTTCTCCTTTGTTTTTAAGAGGCAAGTTGAGAACACTTTAGCTTTTCACAGACCACCTGGTTTGTGCTGGACACATGCCATAGTCATATAAATACCTACAGATAGAAACTTATTTGGTGTTCCTATAGTTTATCCTTTGACACTCTTAGTCTTTAAATCACTTGTCTTTCCTGGTTTATAACCCATTTTACCCTCACTTGGAGGAAATCATCCTCTTTTACCAGGCTTCTTTCACAATTTACTTTAAATATAGCATGTATGTGAACTGAAGAAAACAAATAATCAGTCTCCTAAAGGGCCTGGAGTCTTCTGCTACCTCCCACCCCTTCTTCAATGGACAAAGGGTAACGTAATCAGGTAGATAACTTTTAGATCACGAACAAGTGATGCAGCAAGAGTTATTTCAGCCTTGACAGGCAACTCCACCCTCCCTGTCATGCACACATTACAATTCAGTGAAATGAAAAGCAGTTTTCAATGGGGAAAAATTGATTTTATGCCTGCACTGAACTTGGCAAAACAGACTCATAAAGATAGGGCTAGTTTGTCTGTTTATTTGTTTGTTTTCCTCAGGTTTCGAAACGTCTTAAAATGATTTTATTTATTTATTTGTTTATTCTTCCCAGCAGTCTCCCTCCAGGTTTTATGAAGGATGGTTCTCACTATCAAAGACCACCTTCAAGTCAGAGGCAAAATCCTACAGATTCACTCACAGAGCTGGCAACCAAACATTTTAACTCTTTCTATGTTCTGCTTAGAAAACTGCAAGTAATTAAAACCATTCTCTCCTCCTGAACGCTAACTTGCAGACACAATGGCTATGCATCTTTTTCCTTTTACAGGAGCCTAAGAGGATCATAACACAGTGCTGTAGTGATGCTGAGAAACCTCCACCATCCCATTGGTAGGGCGAAGTTTGATCGTTTTCAGCACATATTCCAGCCCAACAGTATACTGCATGTTAAAGAAACGGATTCTCCTATTCAGCCAAGCACGTCATCCTTCAAATCTGCATCTTTTATTTTCCAAGTGGCAATGTTGTAACCACTAGATGAAAATTTCCAAAGCTAGAATGCTTGTTTGAAGGCTGTCTTGTCACAAGCAGCTACGTTAATTAAAGTAGAAAATCCAAATGCTTCTATACTTATTGATGCTTTTGAAGGAACTGAAGATTTGACAAGCTGCTTTTCCAGCTGTTATCTCACTTTTTCACCTAGCTCTCACTGTGCCTTCCCACAAGTGTTTTTCCTTTGACCTAAAGCGATATACAACTTATCTACATTCAGCAACTGAGAAGACTGCTTGAGTGACTTGCCATCTGTTTCCATGCAGCTGGAGATCTCTCCGTCACCCTTGATCTGAGGACAGTTGTTGACATACACAGAGATGCAAATGATTGTCAGATCTGACTGTAATCGGTCTTTTAAGAGCTTCAGTGAGCTGCTGAACACAGATATCATCTCAAGAGAGAAAGCCCCTCAGTGCACAGCAGTTCACTGACATTTATTCTTCAGGCCAGCAAAACAATCTGAGACTTTTACCCTGTTTGGTGTTTAAGAGAAGAAAAAAACAAACCTAAAAGAAAAAAAAGAAAAGGAAAAAACACTGCAATCTGAAACCTATGTCCTCACCAGCAAACAACTAGAAGTAAACTACAAGACTAAAATGAATTCTAAAGATAAACTGAACTTCATCACACTTCTCAGTAAAAGCAAATTCTCTATATTCATAACCATTAATTTTATTATCATAATCTTCATTTTATCAATAACTAACCTAATTATCATTAAAATTTACCTTATATTTTTATATATTTTATATATAAAGATATATATATGTATATATATCAAAAGCCTGCTCCGTCTCTTATGAAATGCGTAAGCTGAATTTTAAACTTTGACAATTAGAAGATATAAGTGAAGACAATGATGTCTCACTACTCAATAAGGACACTGAATGGATCTTTCCATTGTGGTAGGCAGGTGGATAAATAAGCAGGCAGGATGGCAAGCAAAGATAAATGATATATATGGATGAATGGTTTATATTTTTCTTCTCTTTTTTTCTGAATATTCTTATACTTCTATTCTATTCTTATACTACCTGAAACCTGCTCAGAAGGACAGACATTATGAAAGGAAAGGAAAGCAGAGAGTGAATGGAGAAGTATACCCATCATCGATTTCTCTCTTCTGCATTAGATGAGGGGGGAAAAAAAAGGCAGACAAAATGCACATGAAAACACCATTTACACTGATAGAGATAGGCTTCAAAAAGAATAACGCAAATGTTCAGAAAAAGGTACAAAATAATGCATGTGAAGTAATTTTAAGAGGATGAAGAACAGCAAACACAGGAAGGATGGAGATCAGTAATTGCATTTATAGGAGAAAAAAGCTCTGAGAGTACTGGGTTGAATAGGATTTTAGTGAACAGGTCTTAAGGAATAAGCAGCTGCCTTTATGTTGCTGACCTTTTAATGAGGCTTTTAGTCTGGAAACCTCTTCTGATAACTGTTATGAAGCCACAGAGGTGAAGGCCGTGGTGTCTGGAGGCACCTGATCTGGGCATTTAGCAGTAAGAAAAATCTTTCATTTGAGCAAGCAGACACTGCAATCTAATGACAAAAGTCACTGAACAAGAAAAACTATTCCATAAACAAATAAACAAATAAAAACAGCCAAAAAAAAGCCACTGTGACAGCAAACAGAAGGCACAGCAACAAAATACAGAAACAAATAGCAGCAGCCTGATTCAAGTATCTGGGGTTTCACAAACCAGATCATCACATGCTCATCAATAACACTATTTTAGAGATGTAATTATTGCAGTAAAATTTAAAAAGCATGAAACTTTATATGCAGATCTTAGTATTGCTACTGAGAACATGAGGTGCATTAGGCACTACATGGACTGCTTACACCAAACAAACCCTTCCACATACAAACTGAGGCATCATATAGAGAGACAGACTAAGCAGCCACCAAAAGGTAACGTCCAGGCAGGGAATCCTACACACCACACCCACGCTAAAGCCCAGTTAATGATTTTATTTACTCAGAACTATTTTAAAATGGTTTAAAATGATCAATTCCCATTTTGGAAGCACATACATAATTATCAGATAAATCATTCACACACACATGGAGCACAGACGAGAACCCAACCCTAGCAGAAGCACAGCTCATTTCCTAGTAAATATATAGTATGTAAGTGCAACTAACAGCGCTCCATCAAAATCTTTATATAAAGATTATACTCTGCAGTAACCTCCTCCATGAAACAAGAAGAATCACTATGATTTAATAAAATTATGATCCTTGCAGTCACCATTTGCTTCAAATAAGAATTAAAAAAAAGAAACCTTTATAGGAATGTGTATTTCCCTGGAAACACATATATCTATACAGTCCAGGAAATAATAAAGAGAAAAAAGTGAAAGTTTTATTTAAAATAAGGGTAGTTCGGATCAAGGTTTGAAAATTATTGCCACTTAAGCCCCTGAATTCCTGGAAGAAAAGTCATTAATCGATACGTCCTTCTCATTTTCATGAGATATATATTTAGCACCATTTAGCATAACTATTGAAGCTTTGATTTGAAAAGTGCCGGATCAGGGTCTCATGGGTTTGCTAATGGAAAGACAATAAGTAAATTATTAAATTCAAATAACTTAATTTATACAGGAAAAGGAAAAAGGCATGGAAGATCATACATAGTTGACTGCAAACTAAGTGCATGCCCAAGACATTTTTGAGCAGGTTATTTATCAGACCCAAAATCAAGATATTTTTAAGAGGTTGATATAGCTAACACCTGCATAATTAGCTGAGGATTGTGTTGCTATATTAGGTAATCAGTCATTTTTTAATTTGTTTATTCATAGCTACATAAATCAAGAGTAAATTCACAGAGAAAGTTCCCAGTCACAGTGCTATGGAACACATGCAGGTAATGGTGATCTATGCTTAGATTATGGTGAACAGCTTCATTGTGGCTGTTTATGGAGGAAGAGTTAATTGACAGTGGGGTTGACTGTCCCATGAACAATGTAGCTGTAAGGTAGTTTCTTGTGAGCCTTTTGACTATTTATGTGTCTTGTGGTGCTGTGCAATCATCGTCTGAACTCCAGTGACACTGGAGTGAGACACTGGATACCTCTCAGATTCCTAAGCCGAACTCCAACCCACTCCCACCATGTCCACCAACCACATCCCTCAATGACAAATCTTCATGGACCTTGAATGCCTTTAGGGACAGTGACCCCACTACCTCCTTGGGCAGCCTATGCCACTGCCTCACTGTTCCTTCTGAGATGAAATTTTTCCTAGCATCCAAAGTGAACCACCTCTGGAGCAACTTAAGGCTATTACCTTTCATCCTACCATTTGTTACCTGGGAGAAGAGGCCTCCCTGTTCCCTCCTTCCTTGCTTTCATCTCTTTTTAGTCAATCTATGTATGAACATCAGTACTCAGAGGTACCTGTCACTTCTACTGTACATAAAAATCTGTATTTGTGAAGGTTTTCAAGAAGAAAATAAAAGATCTTGTTATGTTAAACAAAGCCAAAAAACAATTAAAAAAAAAAAAAAAAAGCATGGATTTTATTGCAACTTGGATTGGCAAATAATCTTCAGCACACTTGCAGAAGATCATGCTGATGAGTGAGTCAGACTTCTCTGTGTTCTTTTTTGTTCTTTCCTTTGTTCCAAGGTTAAATAGACAGATATTAACCTTGACTTTGATACTGAAGAAAGATTATGTGTGTTACTACTCAGATTAACAAGAGGAGATGAAAGGGAAAGTCTATCTTCTCAGCTTCCTTTCCTTCCTCCCAAATTTTGTAAAACCGATTACATACGATAATCGCAAAAGATCATTACCTTCAGGAACCAAGATAATTCACTCTATTTTAATGCGTTCACTTCATATTTAAACAAATGTAAGTGAGAAGGATACAAATTTTCTAGAACAGAACAGAATAGTCTTTAAAAATTGCTAATGATCAATTAGATTTGTACAGATGATCAGAAGATCTTCCTTCATCGACCCAAATGCACACTCTTGTGATGAACTGAAACATCACTCAGCCTGGTACTAAGTCAGAAATACTTTTTTTTATAGTAGAAAACTAATACAATGCAAAATTGAATTTTGGCCCTAAAGATTTGACAAGATTTGTCTGTTACTGAATGTGGAGGTTGGTTGCCCTGCCTGTGGCAGGGAGGTTGCAGCTTGATGATCCTTTAGGCCCCTTCCAATCCAAGCCATTCTATGATTCTATGACAGGATGAATTAGCTAACACCAGCATAGAAACTTTTAGTGAAGAATAGTTATCAGCACCACACTGGATCAGCTAAATGTGGTACAGAATGTGTTCACCTAATGTGGCATGCTGATGTGCACAAAATGACCAGGACAGTTTGCAGTCAGAACAAATGCTACAAAGCATTTTATAGATATGCAAGAAGTACACCTGAGGGAACCACAGTTAGGATTCAGCTACATGGCCTTTGGGGAACACTTACAAAAGGAGACATTAGAGTATCATACAGAAATCAAATACAATACTGATTTTTTCACTTCATGAAGTGCTAAGCTCAATTGTTTAATACGACGAGGTAAAAAATAGCAAGGTGAGATTTCTTTAACAGTATTCTAAAGTGATTTTAAATCTGTGCTTTCCAATACATTGACATTTTTTTTTCCACAAAGTTCACACTGCTGAAATCTAAACAACCTCTCTGCACATTACCCAGGAAGTAAGAGAGAACTGAAATCTACATCCACCTACACACTGACATGAAATGCATCAAAATATTACTTTTCGCTTATTTTTCTTAACCCGAATTACATACCCTCATATAGGAAGCTTTTAACTGACACTGGTAGACTTCAAAAAATTAACTAAAACAAGAGCCTGGGAGACAGTTTCAAAACAAGATGTCTTCTGTCCTACTCTCAAATTACTTCAGGAAATGGTGCAAATGTGCCACCATTTTAGTCTGATAAGTGGTGTGCTTTCCGCTTTTTGTGCCATTCTTTTCCTTATAATACACCAGCTTTAGTCTTTGGCTCTTATGCTTATATCCTTTTGTTTACTAATTTATTTTATATGTATACATATATATTATGATTTGGTCATCTACTCTTATAGCAGGTATTTTTTTCTACTTCTTTTTATTAGTTATCTGCTTGCTTCTTTATTATTTTTTTTTCTCCCAGCTTTTTTGAATCAAATCATTGCAATATTTTACCTGCCCAGAATAAACAACATAAAGGAAAGTACTGCATGTATGAGATAATACTGCCCAACTACAAGGTTCTTTTAAAGATGTTCCATGAACCTCCTTTTTTTGTTGTTGTTGTTGTATCTTTGGAATTGAAACAGTAGTGAGTTGATGACATGTTCTATAGTTGATATAAATTGCTTCATTAATTGTTACACAGCTGCAGGAGAATATGCCATATGTGGCTCCTATTTGACATATTTTATTAAATAGTATTTTTAAGTAGCTTGAAAATAGAGTTAGAGGGAAAATTCTTTACAGAAGAGGGCAGGCCCTTGTGTGCAGCTCTTGATTTCAACAGTCAATCTTTAACTACAAAATCAATTGCTAAATAAAACCTTCATAAATTTGTTATGTCGTCATTTGCCTCTCATTTTACTATTTTATTTTATTTTTCAGTATCAATTGGAATAGCATTTGGTTCCCATTAAGGTTTGCAGAAAGGAAAAAATTGCCTCTTTTCAATGTTTTCTAAAGGAAAAATTTGTTCGATGAGTTTAAGGCTCTCTCCACCTTCCCCCTATTTAAAAAAAAGTCAGTATTTCACAGGAATTAAACATCAATTCACAGTTCGTTATTGCTGCAGACTAAGAGATTTAATTGGTCAAATAATTATTTTCTAAGAAAATTTCAGCCAATTATCTTGAATTACACGATTATTCGTCAAGAGGATGCAGCTGCAGAATGTATTTCAACAGAACATGGAATAATCCGATAATGTCTGGATAGGGTGAAGAACTTTGTTGTGGGCTTTTTTCATAGCATAGAGTTAAGGAAGAATTCCTATGTCTTTTATCCAACCTCCTAAATACCTTTTAATCTTACAAAAACTAATAATGGAATGATTGCCCAGTTGGGGAGTCTGTCCCTTCTTGCAGTGAAGTATGAGGAGCTCCAGCTGAAGTGTTGCAGCTCTACAAAGGATGCCTGCTTATCGCAGTATAAAAGGGAAGGAAAAACAGCCTTTTGATGCATGTGTCCTACAGTGTTAACCAGCATTAACCCTACTGAAGCTCAGGTAACTGTGTACACAAGATAACAAAGAAGCTCTCAACCATCACTTACAATCCAAATTTAACTTCTTTGGAACAGAGTCCCTCTATACGTGAGAATACGACCTTATCTCTGCAGCTTTGTTTCTTTCTCCTACTGATTTATATCCAGAAAATAAAACTTATTTTGGTGATAAACTTCTGAACAATATAGGTCCAATAATCATTTTCTGAACTCATAAAGCTTTTCATTACAATCACACCTCCCAAATATGACTGATTTCCTAGGATGTGCCATACTCAGTGAACATGTCTTACTTCAGGAGACAAATAGAAAAGTTCAGATCTTAAAGAAAAGTTCTCAACTTTGAAAATATTAAGATCTTGCCAAAGAGTAATAGGGGAAAATCAATCAGAACAGTATATAATAATTTAGAAAGCCAATTTGCCACTCATTTGCTCTACTATGAGCTTTTGTGAGGAAGTTCTCCTAAATGACAACAATTTGACTGGCAAATTGTAGAGCTGCAAAAGCTCATCTTTGGCATCTCCATTAAAAGGCTTTCAGCTCTTCCTTAGCTTGCTGAATGTTGTTTTGTTTTGTTTACTTGTTTGGATGTAATTGCATGCAATTTGTAATTGCGTCTTTCCCTATAATTACGTTGCCACTTTTTCTGTAGCAAAAACATGATGCAGCAACCAACAAAGCGTAGCAGGGTCAAGACATATGTTGTGAAAACTGGTCGATTTTCACCACTACATATGTGTTTAATGCTTATATGTATCCTATAAAAGCATGTTGCCCTACTAGTTTTTGTCGTGCTTACAGTTCAAAGCTGCACTGTGTTTTCAACAGTGATCTGAATAAGAATTATAATGTTCAAATTATTGATTAAACCATGCAATAGATACTTTGCTAAACTATAATCCTCTCATATTTTTTTAAATCTTTTTCAGCTACGTAGACTCACAATCCTATAATTAATAGGGCTGTTTTACATAGTTCTGTATGGTGGTCAGTGTTCCCTGAGAGTTAGATAGTGCATTTAATACGCTGAATTTCATTCATTTCTAAACACTGGTCCAATAGAAGTCTCTCTGTCATCAAATGAATAATTTGATAATCCTTTCAGGCATTAATGGAAGAATCGTAGAATGGTGTGGGTTGGAAGGGACCCCATAGAATCATAGCAACAGCTCCACATAAGAACACATTGATTATGCAGAAATGGGGATAAAGCACACAGCAGAATTGTACAGTAACATCAACTGATGATGAAAACATTTTAGTAACTTATCTAAATGGACAGAACTCCAATAACAGCTTTACTAACATCACACAAATAGAGTGTGCATAAACCCTACTTACTAGCAGTGACCTCTGTGCACCCTGTCCTAAACGTTCTCCTCTGGCATAAGAATATCTGCATACGAAGAATGACTAAGTCAGAAAACATGAATTAGGAAGCTAGTGAGAAGTGTTACAGTTCTGCATACAAATCATTTATCATGGGTACATGGTGACAGTTAAATTATAGTTTAATTCTCAAGTTGAAGTCATTAATTCTCCATATATGTGTGCGTGAGGACAGACGTGTGTAAAATTACAGCCCTCTTCCAAAACATAATGCACATTGGGATAAGCTATCACAGCGTACTTCAAAACAGAATAGAATATTCATACATTTTTTCCTGCTCATTTGACAATCAGAAGCCTCCTGACCTATTGCAATTTATCTAGATAACTGGATTATCACTAGTCCACCCAATGCCTAAGTCCTATTAACCTCATTTTACAGATAGAACAGTAACAGTGAAATGCTAACAAATACACTTCTGGTTCTTCATTTGTAATAGCCATTCTTCAGTGCTCTTCTATCTTTGTCTTTTAAAAGTTAATTTTTACTGCATTTTCAGTACTGTGACAATTGCAATATAAGAAAGCAAAGGTTCTGGAGAACTGCAAATGCAGAGCCCATAGCACTGAAATGGAGAAAGCACTGATGGGACAGCACAAAAGCTTCCAACTGCACATAGGCTTGGATGCCAGGATGACTGGCAGAATTCTGTTATCTCCAGAAAGACCTTTTCTTCATAGTATGTGCAGAGCAGAAACACTCATGCCTCCCTCCTTAGCGTGCATTATCTTAAAGATTTTTAACTCACATTCATTCTTATTCTTCTTTTCATCTTCCTCTAAAAAGTGAAGAGTTATTCAGCTACATTCTAAAAATTGACATTACAACAAAAAGAAGTCATAAGCGAAACTACTATTCCATATACCCACAGCTTCTAGCTCATTTACAAGCAGATAAACTGGCAAACCTGTGAGCAAAAGAAAGCCTTGAAGTTTTGAAGAATTGAACTTGTCACCACATGGCAACTTGAAGGCCACCATGTACCAACTACTATTCTTCTAGGAGCAGTTCTGCTGCAGAGATTTCCATATTAAAGTTGCCTATTTAAAAAAAAATAAGAAGTTTGCAGCAGCATTAGGTCATGTTTTAACCCATAGCAGTTCCCTCTATGGATGCATACAGCAATGGTTGTGAGCATGACAATGGAATACAGGGCTGCAAATACTGTATATATTTTTCACATAAACACTGTAATTTTTTAGAGAGCTCATTATGTCAAAATAAATGTGTTACTATCATTTATACCCTTCTGAGAAATATATTACTTTATATATCAAGAAAACTAATTAGATCCAAGAATATTGTATTCTCGTTCTTTCTAAATCGTACACAACCCTTTTATTGGCACACTGAATTGTCCCTGGTTGAAAGTGATGATTCCTTCAGAGCTGAACACCTAAATCTTTATTTAACACTAGAGCGAGCCCTGAAGAACCAATATTCCCATGAGGCAAGGTCGTATACTTCTGAAAATATTGCCTCTTGTGAAGAAAAATTTCAATTACACTTCATAATGCTTAAAATACGATGACCTCATTATCTAAATTTTTACCTAGTTTATACCTACGTCATATATAAGAAACTCACCATTAATGCAGCAGGCTATAACCAACACCATTGAAGTTGAGAAATCAGATGTTACATGGTAAACCTTTGCAAAATTGACTTTCTGCACTCACTAATGTCACTAGTTTCAACCATGCCACAGTGATGACAAGTTACTATGGAAACTAATGTATAAATTATGTTTTGCAATAATTGAAGTGTGCATTTACATCAGCATTACTGCATTTATTAGAGCTATGCAGAAAACAAACTGCTGTGTATAAAGGCATCTGCTGTCTCACGACTGACTCCTGGCCTCCATGGAACTGTGGAAGAATACATCTTTCTGTCAACAAAATCCTTGACAGTTTATCTAACATAACTGTTATCTGGGCTTTGTATCTCCATCAAGCACAGAGCAAAACGCAGAAAACAAGCTGTGAACTCGGCCATGTTTCACAGGGATACAATGGCAAAGGGGACATAAAGAAAGAAGAGACAGTCTCATTGGATGCTCTGAATTGTGGCAATAGTAAATACTCCTGAAGTACATGTAGATACAAATGCTTCTTCCTGACCTTCTGCATCTTCTCAGAACACAGCAATGGAGCTAATCATTTTCCCTCACATGTTAACACATTGATAAGCAAATGAAAAAATGCTGGCATCTTAGTCCCAAAAGATCAAACCCTTTGTTCTGCAGAGCATGTCAGAGTAGCTGTAAAAAGATCTGCAAAAGGGATGGAATTAATTGCTTTGTGAGTCCAATGCACTGTTAATAGAAATTTCTTCTGAATAAATAATGTGGAAATAGAACTATTAAATAGTTCATGATTTTCTAATTTACCTTAATTTAAACCCATCTTGAATTGCTAAGGCAGTGTTCTGCTTCTTAGCTAACTAAGGAGTGAAAAAAAAACCTGAAGATGTGTGGAGAGAGGGACCACAACAGTGAAAATTCTGGGAAACAGCAGTAAATACACCCCGACACAACCATGAACATGTTCAGGCCATGTTCCTTCATTTTCTCCCAAGAGGGATATGCCTGAAATCAAGTATCCCTGAAGATATGAGCAAGGAGTTGCCATAGCTCAGAGGTGTAAAATCCTTGGCCTGATGGAATCCCAGATTCCCATCATAAGATAGAGCAGGAACAGGTTCACTTCTCACCTTTGTCTGGGGGAAAATGAGAAAAGGAAACATCCTGCAGCCTTAACCCTTTCAAGAGGGACTTCAATTTCTACTGTTTTGTGCACTTTCACATCCCATCTCCTAATAACAAAGGTCTCCCATGCCTGGCACTTCTCCGCTTCTCTTAACCAAGAACTGACACAATACCTGCCTCCCACACTGCTTTACTCCAAACCCCACATTAAGCACATTGAATTCAACAGAACAGCAATTTGAAAGCACAGTCAATACTACTACCCTGTTTATAGTATTAGCTACTCTTACTTTTTAATGAATTATTTCTTTCCATTAAAAAAGGACCTAAAACTCAGGATTCCTTGTTTCAGTACACTCACTTTTTTCCTATCTGGCTCACAGCATGAGCTTGGGACAAAATATTGCTTTTGCAAACACTTGCTTAAAACAAATTACACACTTATAATTCCAATCTGCCAAAGCATAATTAATTATGTGCATACAACATTTGAACTTTCTTGTCTGGACGGTGCTATATAAGTGCTATTTAACCTTGAGTTCATTATCACTACTAAGTCTTAGAATCAGGAGAACAAAACAGTCTTACTTGCACTAAGTCATCATCTAAATATTAATCATCCAGGAGGTTAGAAGCATTATTAATACCAAATCTCATTTTTTGGCTTTGTAGTACAATTTATAAGGGGAAAATATTTGGGGAGGTTGAAGGGAAAAGAAACTACATCTTTTTCAAGAACAGCATAGTATTTCCCCCATTTCACATCTGTCCAGGAACAACTGAAGAAAGCAAATTGCCTTTGAGGCAGTAAGTAGTGCCATTCCAGATAGTTTTCTGTCATGAAAGCTTCTGTTTGAGAACAGATTTCAGTGTCAAAGGATCATCATTTGACACTAATCTGTAATCTCTGGCTGCTGGGAATTTATCTGTGAAAAACAAAATGTATCAAGATGTTTTAAGCTTAAGCTGAATTTCATGGAAAAATAAAACAAAATAAAATAAAGTAATATTAAAATAAATGGAAGCATCAATGTAATTTTTCTCTACTGATGAAAATGAATTTTAAAACCAACTTCTATGTAGAAATGGAAAACCATCTTTAAAGAAATATCTATCAGGACTCTCCTATTCTTAGTGTCTTGGGGTCTGCAAAGAGTGTCACATTTAAACTGTTAAATAATGAATTTTCTTAATTTCCTTTTTTTTTTTTTCTTTTCTTTTTTTCCCCCCATCCATATAAGTTGATTATGGAAACTTCATTAAGAGATGGATTGAGATTTTCTAAATGAGTTAAAATTCTGTTTCATTCTATTGCTAAATTTAATCAGGCTAAATTTATATAGAACAATTCTTCAGAGGCAAGTCATTCTCATAATGTGAGCCTACTAAAAGTCCCGAATAATAATTAAAGAAAAAATGCTCAGGGAACGTCTTTTTCCCTTACTTTCTTCACCTAAATACTAAAAACAATCAAAATTCCAAGCTAATATACACACAGCCTTATAGTATAAGCTCAGCATGGATGTTTGTCTTAGTTTTTTTGCCTAAAAGGAATTTAAAAGATAATAACAACTTGTCCTGATCTGCCCTTTCAAATGCTTCTGTACCTGCACAGCATAATATTAGGTTGCACTGTTTTCACCATTTGGTCTCATCTTTAACAAGACTGCTTGTAACCCAGATCAGAAATGCGAGGTAGGTCTTCAAAGTAACATTAGTCTCTGTGAGTCTTTCAGCAAAACGAAGCACTGGGAAATATAAGTGTATATTAGTTTGCTTGACCTTGGCTCTCTACAGCAGAAATACATTGCTCTGCCTATGTTAATAAGAATAAAAACTCTTCCATCCCTCTTAAGAAATTACACCCCTTGAAAGAAAAAAATCAAAGCACTAAAAGAAAACACAGTATTAAATCCAATTCTTTTCATTTTTAGGACTGATAAACAACCCCCGCATGACAGATCTCTTTAAGTACTTGAAGTAGATTCAATATGACAGCAGTCAGCATTATATCTTTATGTACATAAGACAGAAATTTATTGGTTCGGATACAAAATGAGGGCTTTGTTCTTTGAAAATTGGTCCAAACTGTATTAAAAGAGAAAGAGAGAGAGAGAGAGAGAGAGAAACCTCTAACAGTCATTTAATAGAATTAACAGAACATGAGGCACTGAAAAGGTAAGAAGCTTCTGGACAAGAATAATTAAAACCTGCTATGTCTTGATGATAACCTCTTTTATTAGTGTTCCTTACCTAAATCTCTTTAAGTAGCAAGAGTGAGATAAGAGAAAGGATCATCTTGTGGACTTAAGATTCACTATAAGACAAAAGAATATATGGTAGATTTTCTTTTTTTCTTTTTTTTTTTTTTTTTTCCATAAGGAAAAAATAACCTACATCTCCATAAGGTTATTTTAAGGATCAGAGCTGAATATCTCTGGTATTCAGCATTTAAGTAAACCATGTGACAAGTTTGAAAGTTTGCACATAAGTTTGGCTTAAGAGATGCGCACACAATAGAGAACATTTAGGTGATAAAAAGGCAGATACAGCCCAATGGCAATGAGATGCACATGGGTAAAAATAACCCTACTGAGCACAAAAATAGGCCCTATTTAATACTTTGCCATGCATAAAAGACATCTTCGAGCCATGTCAGGCAGCTCTCTTAAAATGTCAGCTCAATGCTTAGTAGCACTCAGAAAGGCAAATAGAAAACTCTTAAGATTATATCAAAAACATCATTAAGCCACTGTATAAATGCATGATGCACAACATGTGGAATTCTTCATGTAATTCCATAAACTTCGTTTCAAAAAGGATTTAATAAAACTATGTAAAAGTGAAGAGGGGAAAAAAAAATATAAGGAGAAAAATACTCTGTACTAAAGTTTCCACAAGAGCAGGAGAAGAAAAATAATGGAACAGTTAGAACAAAATTCATCAATCTGATGTAAAAACACAACAAACAAACAACAACAACAACAAAAATAACAGGCTACTAGTGGCTATAAAATAATCATAGGAAAAAGCAAATAACTACTTAATTTTCAAATATACTGCATATAAATACAAAGGAGGATAAGTTTAAAGAGAGCCAAAAGAGTAAAATCGTCATTAGAAAATCTTGTAAAACACCTGCTGTGTAACGCATTGTAGGACTTACTGGAAGTTGATGGATTAAACAACAAATTGAAACCAGTCTGTCATTTTCTACTTGGTATGATGGCACCACTGTGCTTTCCAGCTAAGTGCCTTTGTTTTTCCCTTGGACCACCAGGGAAATCTAAATGGTTTCCCAAGGTTGAGTAAGTCTGGACTTGTCCTTTATCTTTCATTTTTCCCCACTGCCTACTTAAGACTACTGAACTGGCTGGGTTCTTTGTATCACCAGCTTGGCTGTGCTTGTGCTTCTGGATTCTTGGCATCTGAATCATGAAGATTACTGTTATGGGTACATGCCTGATCCAACTAAATTATGATTTACTTACTATTTTATATATACCTATAAATATATATACACCTATATAAAAATATATATATTTTCAGAACATATATATATATATACATATGTTCTGAAAATAAAAAAGGGGAAAGACTATTTAATGACAAAGGTCAGGGACGAAAATCAACAGAAAGAGATTCTGGTCAAGCCATCGAACCCACCGTATTTGGTATTTTACTCTCAAACAGCAACTTACCCAGAGAAATGCTAGATTCTGCCCATTCAAGACACACACCATTCGGACAATGCATCAGGATTGCAGTCCCAAAGCAGTTTAAAAATATCTGTTTCTAATCTTCCTCAGGGCCCTTTTCCTGCACACCAACACCAGCATTTGCCCAACCCAAGACCACCTCGAAAGCTGGACAAGGCAAAACCAACCTCACTTACAGATTAGCTCCCAAAACAGCTCACTGTGCAGATGAACAGATTTCAAGTGCCAGCAACAATAGAAACAAAGAAATCCTTCTGTTAGAAGAATCATATCCAAATAGCATGATTCATTCTATTATTTTCTTGATTATCATTATTATTTAGCAACATAAAAATACAACCCGCATTGTCAAAAGCCATTATTTCCCTGAAAGAGGTCCTTACTAAAGATGATTTTTTTTCCCCACTTTTCATGACTGAATTGTCAACAAGGAATTGATCCTGCTGCTAGTCCAGTGACATTAAGAGGGAATAGGAGAAAAAAATGAAGGTGGTATTGGTGAAGGACCATATCAGGTTTTGTACTGTTATTATTACCAGAATATCATGTCTGACAGGCAATTAAATATAATATGATATCAACATATAATGTAGCACTGTTAATCTTCATCCCTGATGCCTTTGTGGAATGAGGTCGGGACTCAGCAACCTGAGTTAAATATCCCCTCTGAAAAAGAACGGCTGACTCTACCATTAAAACCCATTACAAGCCACAGGAGACCACATTTACAAACAACATCCCAAAGCCATTCCCCTGATACTTATGTCATGATTTTATGATGTCCGTTATCAGTATTTCACATCAGAACATCACGTATAGCACTGGGAATTTAAGAGTTAATGCTCCAGTTCCGTGGAGATTTTAGATCTTCAAAACCTACTGTTGTTCTAACTTGACAAAAATAAAGCATGTTCTAATGGTCACCCAGCCGCAGGCAGGTTGAAATGCCCTATATCCAAATTCAGTTTTGCTTCTTGAGAGGTGTGCATGTGTATAAGGTGGTATTTGTGAGAACTACACAGCACATCACAGACCATGCTCAGGGTTTTGCGCTCAAACACAGTGCTGTTTGCAGCACAGTTACAATGATGATGTTTTGGGAAGTCTTTGTTTCTCATCCCCTTTTCACCCATTAAAAATACCCAACTGTCAAGATTCCTGCAGAATATATTGGCTTTGTGAAGCCAACAAGCTGTCTAGAAAATATTTGTTTTTCAGCACCCTGTCAGATCAGAGAAACAAAACTATATGCCACAATAAAAATGCTCCTCTCCTGTCAACTCTGTGCAGTGAGCAATAGTGAGGCAGCAAACCCAAACTGCTACACACTTCTGCACCAACCCAACCATTGGTCATGAGCACAATGTATTTAACCACATCCCAATGAACCACCCAGACAGCAGCGAGATTAAGGAATAACAACCATGTCCCACAAGGGGATGCAGTTCTTTCAGAAATAATCATCTTTCAAAGCATTGTGTTTCAGTATCTTTCTTTTGGAGTTCTTTGCCAGTTTATTCAGCTCACAGGTTTATTTTCTCATTTGCTCAGAGCTGGATATCCTACATCTAGCAAGTTTTATTTAGCTTCTCCAAAGAGAATTTGTGCATTAATTTAATTAAAGCTTTCTTTTCTTCAGCTAACCTATCTGGATCAGGGGGATTACAAGCATTCTCTGCCCAGGCAGGATTGCGTTCATACTTAAGGCACAGTGATGCTGAGTCACAGCATAGGGATAGGAAAGACAGATTCTTATGTGGACTACAGAATTTCATCAGGAACATTCAATTTCTAAATCCCTTTTATAAAGAATGGCAGATAATTGAAAAATACTACTGCTTTCACTAAAATATTTGCTCAGTACCAGTACAATACTGAATTAATTGAGCCTCTGGTTCAGTTATGAGAAGGTCCTTGGTGTTCCAGATCCTCAATAGACTCTTCTCTTAAGACAGAAGATTTGGAAACTCAGACATCTGCCCTAAATGAAAGTTTGATAGCATTCCTCATAGCATAAAGAAAACTTGTCTTAGATTATTTTCAGGTATTTCTCCCTCACATCAAAACCAGGTCCTGAGCCAATAGTACATTGTTCTATAAGAAATAAAGTATTTTAATTCCTCCTTACCTTACCGCTTTGTAAATTGTGTAGGTATTTAGGAACTACTCACCATATTTCCTTAAAGCTTATCTGAAATTGTAGATTGGGGATTCCTACTGTTTTGTTGTTCTGTCTGCCCTCAAGATATGAGTTTATCTAACTCAATAGATTGAAGCACATTGTAAATAAGATAATTTATACATAGATAGATCTCAAAAGCATTACTATCTAAAGAATGCACACTGTATATAAGAACATCTACCTAAGCATTCATTTATAATACTTATTATTTAAGCATATGAACAGTGAGTGAACTCTATTTCATTTTATGTGCCCACAAAGGTAGCAACAGAGCCAACAAACAATTTAAGTCTGCCAAACTAAATTATTATTTTTGAATGTCATTCTCTTCTGCCTATAGGAGCAACTGCTGCTACTTAGTCCTCCCGAAAGCACCTCGTGAAATTCTGTGCTAAAACTCCATACATGATAACAGTAAGTACTAAAGTTGGAGACATGTCCTACGTTCCACCTCATCTAGCCATTGAACTCTGAAAACTCCAAATCTACTTCTATCAGAATATATACAGTAAATTTAAGTACAAAAATCAAGTTTGTTTTTATTTTCTTGAAAAATTTTAGCTGTTTGGTTTTTGTTTTGTTTTGATTGAACACATGAATATTCATAGACTACTTAGTCAAGGAAGATCAACTGTAATGTTTTTTAATCTGCATTATGAAAAGCTGACAAAATTTCAGCCTTCTCTGTCCTGTTTCATTACGCTTCCTCAGTTTTTAACAACATGTGCCATGTCAGCACTCTTCATTTATAGCATATTTCTCTATTCTCTCTGACTGATATTTAGCTAAAAATAGAATTGAGAATTTGTCTCACATAACTTGGATCTGAGAGTTGCTCTGCATGTCTTCTACTCTTTTCTCACCTACCGAAACTCAACATCCTGTCATTTCTTTCTTGAGGCTTCTCAAATAATATACACCAGTAAGGTATGCATTGCTCCTTCTTGTCAGCTGCTGCTTCCTTAGTAACACAGTTTTGTCATCCTCTTACAGATAGCAATTGCACAGGTAGCATTTACCCACCCTTCAATTTGTGCTGGATTTTTCTTTCCCCATGTCTTCAGCTAACAGCAATTTCTACTCCACTGCTACAAAGATATAATCTATGGGAGACTTGCACTTTTACCCAAACTACGATGACTATTGCAGGACCAAGTTTTGATGAGCTCACCTAGAAAAGTGCCAGGCGTGTATCATTTAATTAACGTTCTGTTGGACAGTGGGTCAACTGGCCTCGAAAACACAATACAACCACCACCATGAAGACAGTCCTTCTGAGCAAAATGGAAAAGATCACGGCAGCACTGTAACTAACGCTCAAATAAATGGTTTGAATATTATGCTATGTAGTAAACCAGCTGAAGCCGTATACCCATGGTTTCAGCTTTTAGCTATTATTTGTTTGACAGCAAAACATTCTTCCCACTCCCATTTTCTAACAGTGTACTGCTTCCCATGCAAAACAAAGTCAGGCTGTAACTTTCATGCCTGTGCCTTGTATGGATTTTATCTTATAGTTTCTTCCAGCTTCCCATTACAGGGAAAGCATTTAAACTTTCATCTTGCTTTTATGAATATACTTTAAATTGTCAACACATGCCTTGAATTGTGGACAGCGCTAGATGACTTTCTGATAGTGTTATAAATGAACAGAATTCAGACATATCATTTTTCCATTCCTACCTGGTATACCTTGTTTACATACACGAGGGGATAGCACTAAGAACTCATATTTAATTCATTTCCATCAAACAACAGCCTGTAAGCATAATGACTTCCAAGTAGGATTTTCAGTTCTCAGACTGTGACTTTTTCAAAGGCATGGGCTTTTTTTTCTTTGCATGCTGTTTTCTTGTACATAAGATATTCCACTCAATCCAGCCTGTCGCTGTCATCATTAACCGCATCCTAAGGCCTCGCATAATCCAAAAACGTTATGAATAATCTATGTATATTCTATTATAAGTGATTAAAATGTTAAATACTAGAGGGGAAAAAAACAACAACAACCTAAAAACATATCTATGCAGATAACATATAGATATATCACATATATAATGGTTTTCAAATACACTAGTTGCTTACTTTTATCTCTGGCAACATGCTGTTTAGCTTTTCTTCTTTCCCAAACTATCCTGCACCAGAGAGCTTTATCTAAGGCATATGACTAATGTCAACATCTTTATTTTATCAATCAGACTTGTAATCTCATCAAAGCAGCATCAAGGTAGCTTGGTAGAATCTATTTTCTCTAAGCCAATACTGTCAGGCATTAATTGTATTACCTCCCTTAATTTTTTATTAAGCAAGCCTTGTATTAACCGCTGAATTATTTTGCTCCAGATCAATATCAGGCTAACAGGCCAACAATTACCAGGTCTGTTCCATTTACTCTTTTAAAATATTGGCACAACATTATCCTTCTCTGGCATCCGCACCTTCCCCAGATGAGTTATTTTATTTATTACAAAGAACAGTTTTACACAACAAACAAAAACGCCACTGCCATCGCTGACATTTTTTCTATGAAAACCTAGAATCTATTTTCAAGAAGCCCGAGGCATCTAAATCCATCAACGTTAGAAGCCTGCTTCCAAATTTCTAATGCCACTGCCACTCAAAAAATGACTAAATTTTGGGTCAACGTCTATACTGATAAGCTCGGATGGGTACTCAGAGCTCCTCCGACACAGCAAGCACAAAACCCAAGCCTGAAAATATTTACATTCATATTGGAGATGCATCAAAGCAAGGCTACACTCAGTTCTCATTGCAGAGTTCATCACGTAGATGTGCCCTGATTATTTCAGGGAAAAAGAGGTGCCTCCTGCCTGCTCCTGCCTCCCCCGCTGACACTATGCTCCCCAGGGGACATCCTGGTCCATATCCTTCTCCACCTGAGAAGGCTTTAATCCCTTTTCCACATCTCTTTGGAGGGCTCCCAACTGTTATGATGTCTGGTACTATGCAACTCCATCTGTTCCAGTTAGTATATTTTATATGGATTATATATATAGTCACTGAACTAAAGGCGGGGGGGAGAAGAAATGTAAGCTTGACTGTACCGAGGGGATGGAGAAAAGAGTGGGCACCACTTCTGCCTCTTCAGTATTTTGGTGGAGTGCCCTATCCAGCGAGATAGCGAGGAAAAAAAAACTTTTAAAGAGTATTACATCTAATTGATTGCACAACACAGTGTCAGACATTGTCTAGAATTACTGCATAGTATCAGAAAGCTATTGAATCAATTTAGAAAGAATTTGTTCCTAAAATGTATTATGCTGTGCCTTTATGCATATATTCATACAGTTCCTATGCAGTGCCTTTTTCACTGCTGAAAGCAGCAATACTGAACAAGTAAACTTGTAATTGTTTTTCAACTCAAGCTCAGAAAATCTCAACGAAACCTGAAAATTGCCTTAATACATTTCCTAGTGTAATAGAAATGCGTTTGTTCTAAGAAAATTTCTGTAGTCTTATCAAAAAGAAGAAAAATTACCCTTAGCTCCAATCTTTTCATTTACCCAGTACAGTGACAATGAAATGTTTGCAATTAAGTTGATGGTTGGACGAGATGATATCAGTGGTCTTTTCCAGTTTTAGTGATTCCATGATTCCAAGTGATATGCAGTGGGAAAGGAATACCACCACAAGTGAACTCCTTTCCTCTTTAATGTGCTCCGTGCAGTCTTTAAGAAGCCAACTGCTTCTCTTTTAACTCACTGCTATCACACATACACATAAATAATGTACCTCAAAAGATACAATAACAAGATTCTACACCGAATCCCCGTGTTAACAACTTTAAATTCTTAATGCACAGTGAAATGGCCAGTTTCTCTCAGATCACTTTGCTGCTCAGCAGCTGACCTAAATAAAGCCAAAGTGATGTCCTGCAACAGAAACTGGAGAATTTTCAACAAGCCCTCACGGAGAAGATGTTTGTTAGTTTATTTTGTGATACTAGACCAGAGGTGAATACTAAATCTTTAAAAGAAATGTTGAACTCAATCTCCAAATCAAAATGCCAGTTGAAATCCTGCCTAGACAATGCCACGCTGTCATATAATTTATTACTATTTTTTTAAAGTACATCATTTAGGAGGATTAAGGATAGGAAACAAAGTAAAAACAAACACCTAAATGAACAAATGAAATTATCTAGCCCACTGATTTTCAGTCACAAGAAAATAGAAATCAAGGCATGGAAAGAGAGAACAGAAAGATGACTTATTCCAGGAAATCTTGTGAATCTGTTATCAAATCCCTATTAAAAAGAAAAAAAAACAAAAAACAACCCTATCTAAAACATATTTTACAGACATTGCTATAGCTTAAGTTAACCAAGCCTAGTTATCCTAATCCTACATATAGTTTATATATGAAGACTTGTAGCCTTTAAAAAATGAAATAAAATGCTGTAGCCTAAAGAATTACTGCTAACTATCACCAGCTACACCGTTATCAAAAAATATTCAGTTTAGGAGTCAATGTGGCTTAGGAAAAAATCCTGAAAGCATTAAATGTTCCCAAACTCTCAAATTGGTTCTGCTTCGAGTACAGTCGTGCAAAAAGTTCCTACTGGATGAATAGTTTATTTTGCCCATCCTTAGCTGTTAGCCTATTGTGTTCTCAGTATCTGTGTTTGAACATTTCCATCAGGTTCAGTCTAGTCAGAAAAGTGCCATGCTGCATTATGTTCCAAAGCAAACAGTTACTTGTGGACTCATTACTGCTTGTTTTTAACTAGCATATCGAGTTTTTAACAGATTTTTAGAGCACAAGGTATTAAAAGTAAATAGTGCGTACCAGACACGATGTTTAAAGATCCTGCTGTGAATACCAGATTTCCTTGTGCCCTCATCTTAATTTTAAAGTGTTGCCTCACTATTCTGAATGCAGTACTTCAGCAGCACACATACAGATAACACAAAGGAAATAAAACCGAGTCATTAATTGCTGGCTAACAGTTCCCTTAGCTGTTTTTAAGAGCTGTGGCCCGCCTTTCAAATTCAGTTTGAGTGACTGTATTAACTGCTTTAAACTTTCTTTTGCTGTCAGTTTGGAAAGGAAATATCTTATTATTTCCTTCCAAAAAAATTTTACTATACTGCAATTATTTTCACAGCCAATCCATCCCAGACAGGTTACGTATCTCAGGAATGGCCACGCTTGGTTGTTTCCTCTCTTTTGGCAACCTTTGTCTTAAATGGAATAGGACAATACCAAGCTTGGGGATAAAACAGCAGGATGACAGAGCAGAAAACCTTCTACATTCCTTGTGAGAAGATGAGCTAGGAAACACTCCCCTGCAAACAAGGCATGGCAGAAATTTCCCACTTCCAAGATAATTCAGCCTCCTCATGCTTCCATCCCAACCACTGGCCTGTCCTCAGATCTGTTCTCTCACAATGTTCTGTTTATTTGGAAGATCTACGTAGATTATATTTAAAAAACGTTTTAGAATCTGCTGACTTGCCTTTCTGTAGCAGGTCAAGAGGAGGCAGAAATTCAAAGAACACAGACGCTGGCCACAAATGCACACACACAGAGCTTCCCTTCACTTGTGACAACAAAACATCAAGGGTGACAGTACTCCATATGGACACTCTGCTTCCCAAATCCATCCTCTAAAGCCTCAACTGCATCAAAAGCCGTTTGCTCACTAAGAAATGCACTGCTGGGGAGCTATCGGAATTCCAGATATTTGCATCTACCCAAACTGATGAAGGAGTCCTCAAACATAGTTTAGCAGTAGTAAAAATCAAGTCAGACTGAGGACATCAAGAGTATTTAAGGGCTGCTGAATGTCTGAGGTAAAACACGTTCTAAGGAACAGCTCCTAGTACTACAATAGGACTAGCTCAAAAGTGCTGGAAAGTACAAATTACATAGCTCTTTCGCTAAGATGATTCTAGAAATTAATAAGCATTAGCATTATAAGAAATATGTCACAGCTGTGGGCTGTTTTCTTTTTTCCTGACAACTCTGGAAAAGAAGGGCAAAGAGGAGATGGCGACGATAAAAAAGGAATGAATCATCTTAAACACTAAATGCACTTTAATAGAAGAAAAACACAAAATTATTGTACCTTTTTATCTGAATAAAACATGTGTAGAGAAAAAAACCTGCAATTTGAATTCTTAAACTAATAATTACATAAAATTCTAATCAGAAGAAGAAAGGCTCAAAGTTTTCTATTTTATGGTCAGTCCCAGTCATTTTTTCTTTTAGACAGATAAAGTTTGAAGAGTCACGCTTACAGCCCCTGTGGCGGTATTACATGCTGCCATTTAACCTGCAATGGAGAATTAAACAATGAAAAAACTAAGTTTGTGTGAATTTTGGTCAACAATTAACTGGGTTTATGAGCTCACACATAATGTTATTCTGGAAATTGATGGGGGAAAAAAAACAACACAACTGTTATTTCTTTCATGAGCAGTTGACATTTGTGAACAACAAGGCACCAGACCATCAGGTGCCTAATTTAAGCATTAACAGTCCTTGGCAGGAAAGACAGCCAGACTGCATGCAGGCATTTATGACAGCATTTCTAAATGTAGGTTTTAGTCTGTAATCCTATAAATGAACATTCTTTTGTGCAATATTTTGACAAATCAAGGGAAAAAATGCCAGGAAAAATCCAGTAGATAGTATGAGTCACACCTTTCCTAAACCATTTTGGGCATCTGTTACTATGGGACCATATGGATTAAACACGACTCAAGTACCTTTTCCAGTCACAAATATTCTACAGATACCCAGATGGGAAGAAAAATGTTCTTTTTTTTTTTTTTTTTCCCCAAAAAGAGAAAAGTGGTCCTGATTTTGTTGTCTGTTAATATTCTAAGCACTGTGTTTACAGCAGCTTTTCTCCTATCACTTTTACAATTATTATTCATTAACCCTCCTTACATTCTCACATTAAAGAGCCAAAAAACAAAGAAAAACACTTCATTTTTAAAGCTTTCTTGAGGGGAGAGATTTGGTTTTCTTGGGTTTTGTGTGGCTCTTTTTGTTGCTGTTGTGGTTTAGTTTTTAACCATGAAGACTCCCCATTTATAATTTAAAATTTGATTATTTTACTACATGCTTATTATACTGTTAGAAAATGAATTAGTTCAACAGAACAGGCTTGAATTATATTTATTTTCCCCATATTAGAAGGTCACTGAATGACAAATATGAAAGTTAGCTGTTATAACACCGGTTAATGGATCATTACCTACATTTGCATAAAACCGACTTATTCATCAATGTTCCTTTATTTTATAGCCAGAGAAGATTCAAGAGGTATCACCGCTTAAAAAGAGAATACAGAAAAAAAAAGTAATAAAAAATTTCACACATCTTAAGCTCTATAAATAACATTTGCTTACCTCATGTATTTCTATGTATGGGTTCCAAAGTGTTGGCAGACCTATAAAGAATCAAAAGCTTGGAGGCAGCACAGCTCCTGCTGCTACTACATATGTCCAACTGTACTTTAGAAGGAAATGCCATAACTGAAACCCCAAAGTTTTGGAGACAGATATGTAAATCAATGCACAAATCTGGAGCACTTGTTCACCTTCTACATAAAGATCCTAAAATTCAATTGGCCAACACTGCAAGCCACAATTTATGATATTTATTTTTTCCTAATTATGATTTTTGCAATGAAATTATAGTATGATGTGGGACCCTATGATTTCTATTAGTACCTGCCAGTTTTACCACCTTTTTCCCCTCTCAAGTATCAGAAACATTTCAGGAACAGACTGATAGGAATTTTTCAAGCTGTCCTCAAGATATAAATGAACATATGCTGTTTCCAAAACTGGTAGAATTAAATTTAAAAAAAAAAAAACCTAAAGAAAAATGCCATTTTTGGGCACCCTAAGAGCTATCAAAATGAAAAGCAAAGATCCAAATAATATAACTCTTAAAATGCAAAATCACATACACATATACTTAATCCTGTATGTCAGAGTTTGAAGTCAGCTTGGCTAAACTGATTGCAGAAGCTAAATTAAAAATTAACATTAACGGAATTTGTGACAGCTTTTCGAGGAATATCCAAGTCTTATACTACTTTATCACTACTTTTTAAAATGTATACATATATATATATATATGTGTGTGTGTGTGTGTGTGTATAAGTCAGTGGTGTCATTTTGAACACTTCTTTTGCTTTGATCTGAGCTGTAATTCTTTGATTTGCTGGCACTCTTTCGGCCATGATGCCAATCCATGATGATTTAAATCCAGCTGAAACATTAACAGTCAGAACTTTTCCTCCCTTCTCTCTTCCCCTTCCTTCCATCCTGAAGGACTTAAAACTGAGTATTTCCTCTCTAACTTCCTTATCAATGAACTATATTCAGTGCTCATCACGAAAGCTATATTCCCACCTTTAATTTTCCCATGACACTGCTAAAAGAAATCAGCTTAAAACCAATTACAGCATCAAACTTGATGTATGGCAAATTCAACAGGATCTTGCATTTGAAAATATCCACCAGAAAGAGGGAATGCAAATACACACATGGATGACTATCTTCTTTCTCTCTGTTGCAGGATCATTTTATCATAACCATAAGCAATGACACTTGAAATAAAAGTGCTTGTGATCTGAACCTCAAGAACAATGTTAGGGTTTCAGAATGTTAAAATAAAAATAAATAAAAATCTAATGTTGTCTTTTTTATTTTCTGTACTCCTTCCTGTTCAGAAAATAAACCACAATTCTGTAGAATACACAAACAGTAAAGAATACTCTTTCTTTCTTTCCTCTGTATATCCATTGCTGTCCTACACTGTAGGCAGTTCTTGTTTATTCAGGAATTGCTTTGAAATAAAGGAAGAAGCTGCAATTGCAAGCATAATACAAAGGTGACAGCATTCATCCTCTGAATGTGCTCAGTAGCAAGCCAGCATGCTCACGTTTATTCCTTTAAAGTTAGCTAGAAAAAGGTTAATTTTCTGTTAGAAAATATTTTCAGATCCAGTTTATAAATACGAAATATATATCTCAGTACAGGCAATTTTAATGTGTCTCTGTTTAAATCCATACTTCACTAAAATTCTCTCTCTCTCTACTTTTTCTGGTTGATACTAGTAATGTGTCAATGGCTACTTTCAACCTTCATACCCCTAAGTGTTCTGTCACAGTATTGCTACAACAATCTTGGTACCACTTGCAATTCAAATGCTACAGGGAACATTATTAGAGCTAAGCATACTTCACACAATCACTGGAATGTTCCTGTTATCCTTCACAAAGTGTTTTTATGATATCCCTGAGGATTTTCATGTATGCAGTCAATACAGAGTGCATTTGAAAACAAATAGAATGGTAACAATTATCCAGGTATATAGAGGATATATACAGGACTGTTTAAATCTTATTTCCATAAGGGTGATCTAGAGGTAAATGATTGTCAATGAAAATGGATGGGATTTTTAATCCAAACAAATCAAGATAGATTACATTTCTTCCTCATGCTATTTCTCTAGAGGAAGCAATCAAGTTCTCTTTTGAAAACTAACGGATATTATATTAAAATTATTTTATTAGGTGTAATTAGAAAATAATCTTATTTTCAATTGTCAGTATGACATATAATGTGTTATTACTAAAACATTAATTACATGTTATTTAATTATTACTTAGAATAAAAGTAATTCCTCTATATAAGCCAAAAAGTTGCATTACTTTATGACAAAAGATTGTAGGTCATCTGTCCATCTATGTAATTAGAAAAGCCTTTGATACTTAACAAGGTAGATACAGCATTTGATAATGAGGAATGATAATGAGTCAAAAATGGATGCACAACTCATGGTTTCTATCCTACAACAAAAACATTTAAGAAGGTTTTCTATGATGAGAATAGATTGACCTTAGATTTGTGCGAGCCCTTGTCAAAAAAAAAGTCTTGTTAACTGAATTAAACAAGGTAATACCCTAACATCCCTGCTTCTGTCAACTAAGAGACATCAGATTCAGCCTTAGCATGCCTGTGGTTGGAACTTTGTAGTCCAAATCAAAACGGTAGGTTCAATGCAGCAACTGTTCTGCTTTCTATATGAACAAGTTAGTTAAGTTAGTATATCTTAGGTACTTTGTGATAACAGTGGGAGACAACACTCTGGAGAGAAGCACTGAGCTCATCTGGGAACTGCTTTTACTAAGAAATCAGAATGTGATCTTAGGGTCAGGATACATAGCTCAGCTGCCCTGCTACCCAAGTGGGCATAATGCTGGTACTCCCAGTCTGTACTATTCCTCCAACCAGGAGGCTTCTTGGTTCCTTGGAAAGCACACACATTTGGGTAATTGGAATATATATTAAAGTTTGTCTTAAAAGTAACGAAATCTCCTATAAGTAAGTGCTATGCTTGACAAGTATTCTAGACCCTGTTCAGTCTTAGAAATTCTTCTCCCAAGAGTTAATAGTCATATTCAAAGATATTAAGCTGTACAGAAAAGAAAATGCACAGAAGAAAGCAGAGTACAACATATTCTGCACTAATACTGCCTGTTTGTTTTTACAGTTTTTCCTTGTTTCTGCAGTCAATTTCACAATACAGTTTCTCCCTGGAATAAGGCTGGACATTTACAGGTTAAATGGTTGCATGCATTTTCTGCTTACCATCTTGGCTTTAGAAAACTTGAAGAGAAATACATAGACAATATGGAAAATATGCTAAATTTCACATTTTTTTTTGTGTTTGGATTATTAAAAAAAAAAAAAGAAAAATGTTTACTGCTCTCAAACAAATACAATGATATAGATGCAAAGCCAAGCTATCAGTCTAAAAACCAACTGAAACAGAATCTTCCAAATCCACTGGGAAGAAAAAAAAACACCTGTTTTTTGTAACTGGGGTTATTGAATAGAAAGTCTGGAGAAGTCTGTATTTGCAAATCAAGCAGCATTTGAATGGCACTATAAGAGGGCTGTTTCCTGAGAGGCAGTTGTCACCTAGAGGCTCTGTGATAAGAAGAACAAATCGTTCTTGATAGAGTGTTTAGAATCAGGAGAAAGAGATCGGTTATAGCATTTTGATCTTATGCTAATTATTCATGTAATGGCCACAGGGATGAATAGCAACTACCTTTCAACAAAATTGGGTTTCCTGTATAGGTGTCAATGGTACGGGAGCTGAAGTTTAATCTTTCCCTTTGGTTGCTACAGAAGGACATTGATATTAGAGATGAGTTCTTAGAAGTGCCAACCCCGTCTCTCAGGTTTTGTACCTGAATGATAAGATGTCCGTTTTACTGGCTAAACTGAATTGCTATTCCACTTTTATTTGTTTGCTTCAGTATATACAATGATGTAATGTAACATAATTTGTAGCTTTAATATTGAATTAAAACGATGCCAGGTAGCAGCCAGAGTCTTATATATTTAATATAAATAAATAAATTATTTTTCCCACTGATCTTGTTTCATTTGATATTTAGAGAAAATAGGTGTTGTCATTGCTAGTCAACCATTAGAACCACAAGGATTTAGCCCCGATTCTTTCATATAGCTGCCTTGATTGGCTGCTACTACGCAGAATGCTCTAGTAAGCATGTATCACAAAACAAAATGGAGTTAATTGTACTTAAAACTCTATTTGATGATTCAAGCAATAATTTATGGCTGACTTTGACTACTTCTATTAGAAAACAGACTGTAACCTCAGACTCCTTATCTCTCCGTACTGGGAACAACCCTTTTCCCTTGATGTCTTAGGCAGAAGTGCAGCCATTATGACCCCATGGTTTGTATCAATATCCTTCAATCTAGGAGTGAAAAGAGTTGACCTAAAGAACATTCTCTGTTATTGTCTCCCTACTGTTTACTTTCCTTGCTAAGCATTTGGGCTGCAATCAATATTATTGGAACTTGTTATTATCGCCAACTTTTATCTAGAGTTGAGAAAAGAGAAACAGAGAATGACAGTTGTTGGGTTTATGGATTACACTTATTTCTATCTGTGTAATTTCTTTGGGCAGGCCCTACCATCACGTAGCAATGAGCAGAGATCAGGTACCAACCAGCTGAATCATGCTGCAGGGCTGGAGATGGACAGAATGCGCAGGGAAAAAGGGGCATCACCAAGATGGTTGACAACAAATGAAGAGAACAACCAAAAAAGGTGCCTACAAACAACCAAGAGGGATGAAAAGGAATCTTTAAATACCTTCTAAAAAGGTGATGTTAAAGAGAATGAAGTAAAAGGCTCTGTTCTTGGAACAGCTTGTACCCCGAAGCTAACTTACCTTTATTTCATGGCAAATAAAAGCTGTATGAATCACGTAATAACATGTTATGGCTGCTGGCACAATTAATTTGAGATGGAGAAGAGCATAACTTTCACCTCAAAAAGAAGCATCACACTGGAAAAAGAAAAGCTGTGAAGCACTGCTACTATTTCCAACTAAATCAGTACAGGAATTAGGAGATGCTGAGAAAATATTAATTTGAGTGAAATAAGAAGAGCATGTGTCAGTGTAGCATTCCTACTATGAGGTAAAATCATAAGGCATTTCTAGGGATCGATATTGTGATGGCAATTAATCAGAACTTTAGATGGTAGATCTCTTAATTTCTCTGCTATTACTTTTGGGGAAAAGAAAGCTGCTTTATCTTCATGAACCAATTAAGTTTCTATACTTTTGGGGACATGAAACTTCCAAAATTAAAGCAGGTAGCACTGAATCCCATCTCCACACTCACAAATCTTTCTTCCAAATTTCAGGCAGTTATACTTTTTTGAGTGTTTTGGGAACAAAAATTAATTCAAGAACTGTTCAAGGGTAGCTGCTACTACCCATTGTGTATTGTGTTGGTTTTTTGTTGTTGTTGTTGTTGTTTCTGGGTTCATAGAGAACCAATTTTATGTAATTAGAACTTATCAACTGTTTCTTGTTAATCCAGACAAATACTTAATGTATTAAAGCACAAACTGCCATGAAGAGTGGCATTTTTAATCAAATGCAAAGTTTCTTTTTGGTATAATTCAATGAAACTGCATTATGAAAAACTAATTTTGCCTAAATGCTAAGCAATACAGAACGAATACTACTGAGAATCCCCAACATGCCAGAATCTTGAGTTCACATCTAGCACTATTGTGCACTGCAAGTTTTCTTTGAGTATTTCTCTTTTTATCCTTCATACAGTGACAATAATGAAAGATGGTAATAAATATCCAAAAGATTATTTACAGGAAAAACTCACCCGTATGGAAGCCTTCAGTCTTCTGGGAAACACAGGGAAACTCCACCAGAAAGCAATCTCCAAGAGATGCTGACTTAGTGGTGGTCAGCCCTTAAATGGAATCTAGAGATGGAGTCAAGCTCCACCTCTTACGGAAGCACAGCTAAATTACTCTCACCTGTGCTCCCACAGCTGACCTGACACTTGCCTCAGCTGATTAATCAGAGGTTCATGCTGTGATTACCAAATTCCCATACAATCCTTACACGTGAATAAACATTAGAATAACTCCTTGAGAAGTAATACTTCTTCATCTGAAATTCCACTATGTTTTTAAGGTTTCAAATTAGGAAAAACTACCAATTTTTGAAAAGTAGAGCTTCTCCCAAAGTACAGAAGTCATCCTTTCACAGCATCATATATGTTAACCTGACCAACACAAAGACTCAGGGATTCCCCTCATGATACCACAAAGCAACAGTTCTCAATCAATGAGATATAATATTTTCCAAAGAATATATTTTCCAAATAATATTTCAAGTACAAGTAGTACCTTACCCGTCCATTAAAAACGTGTACAGTACTCAAGAAACTGCATTACTTCTGTGAAGAAATAGGAGACATGTAAGCTTCAGGAGACAAGAATAATAGAACTCAAGAATTCACCAAAAAACAGTGATCAAAACATTCAGTCAGACAGTCAGCCTGCACAGCATATCACTGTGTGACTTCTCAGGTGACAGCCAAGGTGTCAGCTGTAACTGCTGATACCTGATTATGTCAATTAGAGCATACACTGTTTTAGAAATAGTAGTATACGTGATGTAATGTGGCAGCATGTGCTGGGGTTAGATCCAGTTCTAACAAAAGCAGAAAGTACTACAGGGCTCAGTTCTAACCCTCTGCATGTCTCGGAGTAACATTTCAAGATGTCTTCTAAAATACCTGGAAACTTCATCAATATATTTAAATGATGTGAAATAATTACTGAGCACTTCTTAAAGTTCATTTCATTTTGGTCTTTTAACAGATTCTTTAAAGTTCAATGTAGCATCCACAATACCTCCTGCTAAACAAATAAGACTTCTCTTAGTCTTTATCTTTTGATATCATGGTTTGCTAGGCAAGAATCACACTTCGCAAACTCAATGCAAAATGTAACACCACACTGACATACACATGGATTTCTGCCTCTGCGTAACCTTATTAACAGTTTGACAGGACACATTGTGTCTTGAAAATGAAACAACTGGGTTTATTCTGTGATGTTTACCCATAGGCAAAGAGAAAAAAAACATATATTCTTAGTTAAGATTTTTTCCTGCATGTAAGAGGAACCCCATTTCCCTCAGGTATACATCCTTCCACGTTCATGAACATTTGTAGGAAGGAAGCACAGTTTATGGTGTGCTCGTTTTAAATTGACTTATTTGCGATTTCATTAAAATGCAGAATTAATTTGATAACCCCAGGCAATATTTCCACAGAATTCTCCAGGCTGAGAATTTCTATTTCTCTAAGAAAGAAATTTTCTAGAGGGCTGCTGATTTTCCATTTCATTAGAACACTGCTGAAAGAGGAAAGGAGAACAGAACAAATTTTATTCCTCAATATTCTCCATTACTTCTTAAAACAAAATATACTTCATGAATTCCAGTGTGGAAGTTAGGAGTCCCACTGTCTGAGTATCTATGCAAATTCCACACAAAGGCATTTGCAGCATAAATTACAATTGGACTGCCGTGCCTTTTTCTTTCTTTTACATTACATGTATTTATTCTGAATTAATTTCACCTTTTTTATTATTATTATTATTATTTGTTTTTACACAGTAAACAATTAGAACGGCAGTGACACCAAGTCATATAAAACAAGAAACTACAGCATTGCTCTTTACAGCTCAGGTGTCTGGGAGATAGGGATATGAAAAGGAGCAGCAATCCTTGGGAAGGCAATTTCATTAAGAGGACAGAAGTGCTGGTTCCAGCGAGAGAATGGAATCATAGAATGGCCTGGGCTGAAAAGAACCATAATGATCAACCCCTCTGCCATGGGCAGGATAATCACCATGGACCTATCACTGTCACTTCATTTTTGAAATATTGAGCAGTTATATAAGCTCGTCATCATTACCTCAAATAAGGCAAATGCCTGTATTCCGAATAGCTGTAGAAATTCATAGGGAACTGCTGCACTGAACTGATGGCCATTTACATATGTGTGCCGCAGGCTGGTTTGCTTTGCATAGAGCTTGGTATCACCAACAGAGCAGCATCGTGCTTTGGAAGAAAGCAGCTCTGTTGAAATCACAGCCACATCAAGTTCTGTTTTCCTCTGTGACTTTCAAACACTGAGTAGGACATCCATGGATGACATTTAGCCAAGGTAACATGGAAAACATTCATCGTGTAAGACTGTTTCCCTTTTCCTTAAATTGAGAGCCCAGTCATTTAAATCAGAAGAGACTGCAAACAAAGCTGAATTAATCTTACCAAGATACCTATGGATATTTCCTAAATTACATGCACTAACCTAAAGAAAGCCTCTGGATTTCAGCATCCTATCTGCAAAATTTAATCTCACAAACTAAAAACTTGATGACAGACAAAAAACTGTGGCACAATAACAAGCAATTATGAAGTTCTGATTAAATATTCATTAGGTGTAGGGTTTTTTGTTTGGTTTGTTTTAATGGCTTTTTTAAATCAGATTTCTATTAAAGATATTCAAGTGCTTTAGTGGCCTTACAAGCAATTCTTGGACATTTTGTAACTACTGCTTGAATCTCTGGCACACACCGTGTGCATCTGAATAACAGGATGAGAAGATGAAAAATCATTTCAAAATTGTCTGGGGAGGTTCAGTCACAAGCAATTATTGCGAGGATTTACACATACAGTAAATGATAACCCCAGATCTCCACTGAAGGTGATCAAGGGATATCTTTATTTGCAGAATACTGCTTCTTCAGTGGCAACCACAGCTCTCAGCAAAGATGGTGACAATCACATCCTCTCAATGGAGCAACCATGACTCACAGCAGATGATGTGGTCTCTGTCAGCTGCAAGCTGACTCCATTGGACTCCATTATCTGCTATTTCTTCTTTATTCTCCCAGCTAACAGTCTTCCCCACACACTGCAATGTACTGAAGCACAGAGTATATGTATTTTCATATGTAGTGTGACTTTTGCCAAGTTGTAGAATCTTACTAAAAGTTGCACCTTAAGTCTGGTACCGGGAATTGTTTACTGAGTGTGAGAATTTTGGCTTAGGCAGGAGCCCATTGCATACAGGTTACTGAGAACATTTTCTGTTCAAGCACTACTTTTTAAATTCAATATAGCCACAGGCAAACAATACACTGCAGTATTTAACCTACTGCTTTTATAGTGAAGATATAATATAAAAATAGAAGAAAAAAAAAATAATAAAAGTTCTGCTATTGTTCCATTTTGTTTCCACCTTACAGACCTGTAACACAGCTATTATTCTGTGAGCAAAAAATGAAATACAGCTTTAGCAATTTATAATTAAAGCTCTTGGCTTTGTGATTGAACCAGTTCAAATCTGTTTACCTCCAAACAATCTCGCTACTCCTTTCAGTAGTTCTGGTGTTTGAATAGTAGCAGCCACATAAGATATATTTAACAGACTCTTCCATTGAAGCTCACCCTGATGGAGATTAGAGATTAACATGTATGCCACTATTCTTGGTATAATGTACAGCTGCAATAAGTGAAATTATCTCTGTGCAGCATTTCTGCCAGTGTGCCTTTCTGTAAACTGGCTACTTGAAATTCCTGACATTTGGATTGCTGCAAACTATTTATTGAGTGAGGACAAAGGAAGCGGACTGAGGGAGAAGGAAGGTCAAGAAACTGACTCAAAGTTCACTCCCCAATTAATTTGATCCACTGGGAGTCCTGAACTCTCTAAAAATTGCAATTCAGAAAGAAACATGCAGCCTGACCTACGTATCTGTGACTGGCCTGATTTAGACTGCAAGAGCTATGGGGATAGCCAGAAAAATACTTTCCTTTCCTGCATAATACAGAAGTGGCAATGTAAAAGAAGGCAGCATTTCCCAAGGGGTCACCAGAGGTAAGCGTTGCAACAGAGGGTTTTATTAATGCTGTCTTAACTGCTTATCTACTGGAAAACCATTTCCTAAGAAAGATGAACAGTCCATTGCAAAGTTAGCTAGCAAGCGAAGTGCAGAGACGCACTGGGAACCTCAGGCTGGAAATAGAAAGCAACACTGCTGACTTCTATTTACTACATCAGGATGTTTTATTCATTTTGGTTTTGTGTTGAAAAGCTGTGAACAAATGGGAAAGCTGGTTTCCAAAAACCTTAATTAACAAATAGCTTTGTGCTGTAGACAGAAAATTTAAAACTAAAAAAAAAAAATAAAAAAATAAAAAAATAAAAAAAATAATTTAAGAAAAAATCTACTTGATTAGGTTAGAACTGTTCTGAGAACCATATAAATGAAGTAAAAAACAACTATGGGGCACAGAGGGCTTCCAATTTCAACTCATTTCAAGTACCTTTTGATTACATATTTCGTCCCCTGAATGAGTACATATCTTTATTAACTTACCTTGGCAGGCTTAGTTCTGCCACAAAAAGGACATTACAACAAGTATTTTGAGGACATATAAGACTAAACAAACCCTTGGAGTGCATCCATAGATTCAAGTTTCTTGTAGTGGTTCCAAATATCAAATTTTTTTGTGCAATTAACTTTTCATTTATTGTGCACCAATATTGTGCACTGTCAGACCGAAGAGGGCTCACTGAAGGTTTGTTACTTGTGCCAGGATTCAATTCCTGCCTGCTCACATCAAAGGGCATGCATGAAGGCCAGATACCTACGGGCAGAAGCTGCCTGTAGGCAGGTAAAGGCATATCAATTTTGATGGAGAACTGAGTTCTGCTGGGTGTCTTTCTCTGGCATGACAAATAAGACAATGGTTACTTTTCTCAATATTGTCTTGCCTGTACTTATCTCTGCCAGTAAATGGAGTTTCACAGGTACAAATCAATGAAGTAATATGGGTTTATAGCTGGTTCAAATACGGATATGAAAGTAAGAGATTCTGGTATATTTCATGGCAGAAAGAAGAGTGGGGTGTAATTACAACATTTACAAACTGCAGTTTGAATGAAGACAGTCACTGGCCAATGAGAGGAAAAAAAAGATAAAGGAATTTAGGACATGCTCTACCTTACTTTGTTCAATCTTTAGAGCATCTCAGTGAAAGGCTATACCATTGATAATTAAAACTCAGCTCAACTATTTATTTTCCCTTAATGTCTCTCTTAAATACTAAACATGCTTTGTAAACTGAAATATCTTAGCATTTAGCTTACCCGATAGAACCGACATTGAAATTTCTGCCAATATATTTAAAGCTGAGCAGACGATAAACAACCAAAAATAGAGCTTAATGTGGGAAAGTGCTCAACAACCTGAACTGTAAACACTGCTGCAAGTTCTTCCAGTAACAGATATCAAGCAGAATCTTTCCCATAAACCTCCACAGATATTATGTTAGATCCTTTTCAAGTCAAATCAATGGAAGTGGTAGTCTGCTAGCAAATTACAAACGTGTCTGACTCAACTTATCTGACAATTTGCTAGATCTTGGGGGGAGGAGCAGAGAGAGAACTTGCAGGAGCTGGGACAGACAGTCCACTGACATCTCTAAAATCTGCTTAGAAGAACACAGGACAATTAGACTGTCTGTACACTACTCAACCCAAAAAGCAATTTACATAACAAAACAAAATACATCATTGAATATGCTTTTAAAACAGAAAGGGCACTCACAAACAAATTATTCAGCGGCATGTCTATTTTAATTATAATCACATGCACAGAACATCGTAGGCATAGAAATGGATGGCAGTTCTCTTTTGCTCTCCATCCTTGACCTAATTTCAAACAATTAGATAAGACGTCAGAAAACCATTTTGAGGGATAGTGAACACTTCCATTTCAGGACTTATATAATGTTATTTTTTTCAATATTTCATCTGCCTGTCCTAAGCCTTCTTAGGAGGAATGTTCTTTTGCATAACAAGACTGAGTGCCAAACATACAAGCACTCTAACCGCTTTCTCTTTTTCTTAGTTCTCTTTTTTAAATGGCAAGTATAATTGAATATTATTTGCCCAAGGAGATTAGAGTTGCAGTATATCTTATATATCCTAGTTGATTGAATAATATACTTAATGGAACATACTGGGAAGGTGAATGGCTTATCTGGTTGCAGCATATGTCTCCAGGAACGATAAGACACTTGACTTTTCTCCTCCCCAATCGATATTTCTTGATAATTCACGGTTGTTCATTTGCATAGAACAACTATTTTATGGAGTCTTGCTCACACACACATGCATGAATAAAATGAGGAGAGGAACAGCAAGCAGCAGCTCACTGACATCTCTGCTCCCCAGCCCTCTTCCCCAGCAGGGCTCCAGGGATAAAGTAGCAAATCAGAAGACCTCATGCACATCCAGGGCTCTGTAACAGGGAGAACAGAGCAAGCAAAGCTGAGCTAAGTGGGGGCCTGCCCTGAACTGCCACCCCTAACCTGGTGCTGAAGCATCCTGCCATAAAGCTAAATGCACAACAGATCCCTCTCCAACCCTGCAGCTGAGTCCTCTGCTGCTCATCACTCAGTCAGCACAAAGACCACTGAAACTTTTTGTTAATCATCAGTAACACCTAGAGACAACATTTACAAAAACTTGCTTCACGAGGCAGGGTCACCAAGCTAGAACTGCATGCAGTGGTGCTGGCCACGCAGGCAGGGTAAGCCCTTGTAGGGCTTACAGCAGGGGAAGGTAACCCACCAGTGCAGGCCACAAAGCACCCAACAAACCAGCATCCTTATGCCTATGGCCAGAAGAGCAAGTGCGGGGGAAAATTGAGATGCACAATAAATTTTCCACCTGCAAACTCTTCTTTGCTGATGCTTAGCTGTCTCAGGAAGAATACTGGCAAAGAGTACCAGGCATAAGCATTTTATTTTATGATCCTTCTTTTCAGCAAATCCTTCTCTTTAATGAACAGAGATGAGAGCTATTGTTCCGTGAAAGGATGCAGTCAGCCTTCTCTGCAGCCGCTTTGAGTCATCATGTCCCAGAGCTCTGCTGAAAAAGAAACAAAGTGGGCACACGGAAAAACACACCAGATGGAAACAGTCCTGAGCAGGACAATCTTTGTCTCAAAAAGGGCAATTTTGGTCCCAGGAAACCTGAGCAGGGTACATAAATGCTTCCGTCAGGTGGTTTGATGTAGATGCTCAGGGAGGATGTGTCCGGTTTGGCTCAGAAAGGTGGGCAGGTGGGCACCCATTAATAGCATGGCTCTCACCTGGGACATAAAGGCAGTACTTGTATTAACAAAGGTAGAAAAGTTGCTTACACAAGAAGCGCTGTGGCTGAAGCCATTTGGCAGTCATGGCCAAAGTCAGGAAACCAGTTGAAAGAAAACATTTATATATAAACATATATATCTTACAGGTTGTCTAAAGGAAAGCCAGGAAAACCTCAAAGTACAAAAAGACAAACAAACAAAAATAAAAAGGTCTACAAAAATCAAATAAAAAATGTAATCCTTTAGATTGTGTGATGCAACAAGGTGAAGTAAATAGGTCTTAACCTACCTGAACCCAAGGACAGGGGCACAGAATCCCCACCCCTGGGGCTCAGGGTTCTGTAGGCAGACCTACTTCAGAAAGGCAAAAGACTTCAGAGCAAAATGCTGATAAGGATGGATAAAAAATGAGTTTCTGGCAAGCTCCTTATTACTTATGTTACTAAGGAAAGGGAACAGATGTTTTTCACCACCACCAACCTCACTAGTCAGTGGCTCACAAAGGAATGACTTCACAGATTTAATAGCTGAATCACTTCCTATATTCGGTTACTAATAATTATAAATATAGCAGCCAAAGTATCTGCTAGCAGATCAACCTAGGGCCACAATTCCTTATACTAGCTGCTCCCTGATTTAGAGGTTAGCTTTAAGATCTCAGTTTTAAGAACACAATGACTCATCATCAGCACGGTTGAAACCATTCACCACCCATAGACGTCACAGTGCTTATAACAACTTCTGACCATTCTTATACCTTTAAAAGAACTTAAAAACATACTAAAAAGGAGAAAAGTGCTATAAATGTTCCTCCAGTACTTTCACTTGGTTGGCGCAGTGCTGAACTGAATTCCCACTGTGAAAATGAACTGGTGTAAACCAACACAGTCCCACAAAAAATCCATCAAATTGCCATTAGGGATGGTAAGAATGCTGTAGGAATCTGATTTATACTACACCAAAACTTTCTTGTACTGAAGAGATTCCTATATGATCAAGGAGTGTTCTCCTTATGCTTTCAGTTCTTTGGCCTAAAAGCATTTCAAAGCATTTCCCATCTGTTTGCTGCAAGGTATATAATGCTGGTCAAAAAAAAAGAATACTTCTGATAACAAGTCTAGAAGATCTAAAATGTAAAGTCTTTCTTTTTTATATATACAGATCAGATTTTTAGAGCAGAAAAGAGCCTCTGACAGAAACTCTTTCCTGTGCACCGTTTTGAAAGCTCTATAGTTGTGGTTTTTTTAGTATTTTATATAAAAATATAAAAGGGGAAAAAAAAGTTTTTCAGTCTGCATCTAAAAACACCTTTCAATAAAGTCAACCCACAGGGGCAGTACTTTGAAGAGAGTAACTATCCCAAGTTGGAGAAAATGATATGATTTTAACAGCATCAAGAATTAAGAACAAAGCCAAAAAGCATGGGGAAAAGAAGACATTAGATCAGTTAATGGAGGCATTAGGGTGGGACACTAAAAGAGATCAGAAATAGTATTTGAGAGTAGGGGAAATCCACACTACAGTGACATACCCTTTGTTTGGAGTCATATTTGACAAATGATTTATTCCTCAGACTGGAGTTCCATTCCAAGAAGAATGCTCTTAGAAGCACGGAACACTTTCCCCCTCCATATTGTTTAGTCACAGTATGTGAACTTGAAGGGCTGATTCACATAAAAATCTTCTTACCCGTCAGAGTCAAGCAGATGGTAATAAACAGCATAATGATACTTCCATTTATAAACAGAAGATGAAAATGCTTTGAAACCAAACTGATACACACAGAGTTCAATATTTTATATCGGCATTAAACAGACGGGAGCAAAATAACTGCTTTAAAACTTGTAATAAAATGCCACCGTATAATTGTGGCCTTGTCTCCATCTAGACATGAAGCCTAATTGAAATATAAACAAAACGTTCAGGTGACATAATAAATAATAAAATAATTAGCAAGTTGCATTAAGTAATTTCGATCTGTGCTTTTGTTTGGAACGGTCAGCTGCACAGGCAGCACAAGGATATGCCTGTCAATAAAGCAGTCAGAATCTAAAGTGCAATACCCATGAATGCCTTCAGCCTTGATGTATGTATTTCCCTGCAACCAAACTACATAACTGATTTATAAATGCATTCCTTCGTTTTCCGTAATAAATTCTCAAAAATGACTGAAGGGAAAAAGTTCAAGGTCCAGCTGCTCTTACCGTCATCTTTTTCTTTCAGAACCATTGGAACAAATAAGGCAGAAATGATTATCCTGAATTTTGCTGTGGTTGGGGAACATGCTGTTTCCAAGCAATTCAATTAATTATGTCCCTCTGAATTTCCATAGGCCATGTTGTGGTGAAAGTAGCCCATATGTTCTAAACGAATTTGTATAAGAGGATATATGCTAACTTAGGGGGGGGAAATCACATCTGGAACTGTAAAAGAAAAAAAGGTTCTGCTACTTAGATTGGGTAAACTTTACCTCTTTGTCTTCACATCTTTCAGTGGCCACAGACAGACACATTTAGGTTTCAGCTCTGATCTTTAAGCAAGTCTTTGGAGCTGCAGATTTGATTTTCATCTAGATTCTTCCATCCTGGCTAAAAGCTATGAGCTCACATAACTCTATGCGTCTTGACAGAGCTTTTCAAGTATATTAAAATAATTTGGATGAGCTTGATTAATAAAATCCTCGAGCCTGAGAATATTTCATATTGATGGACAGAAAAGATAACACACAAAGCAATGTGCAAGAAGAAATTTGAGCACACAGTTGAGCTGACAAGGAGCTTTCCATTTCCATTCATTTTTTCTTTATATACGTGCTCATGATTTAACCTTTGTGTTTGCCTTTGTATGAATGTGCATGTACTGCCCTGCTCCAATTCAGTAGAATGCAGTAGGAACGAAACATCCCAAAGCAGCTGCCATATACTTAGAGTCATTACAATAATTGCTTTTTTCAATGACAGTATTTCTAAATCAGTTTTTAAGTACTAGCTTGAAGTGATTACCTAATCTGAAAAACTCTAGAAAAGTAATTTTAAAGGCTTGCATATATAGAATAATAGAATGGCCTGGGTTAGAAGGGACCTCAAGAATCATGAAGCTCCAACCCCAGTCCCGCAGGCAGGACCAACAACGTCCCCATTTGATACTAGACCAGGCTGCCCAGGGCCCCATCCAAACTGGCCTTGATCACCTCCAGGGATATGGCATTCATAACCTCTCTGGACAGCCTGGGAAGTGTATTTCAAGTTTAGTGCATCCATTCATACCATAACATTTGATTAAATCTATGAAACATTCCCATACATTATCTGACTAAAAAACTTGTTTCTGCTTCTGTTTTTAAAAACACTACAATGAGAAACACTGCAGGACTTAAACTGTGAATCACAGAACAGCATTTGCAGAATCTACCAGATTGAGTGGAATATTTGTTCTTTTGCTGCTACCTTGACAAGATAAACCATAAAGTAATAGAACACGGCTCCAGAAACCTTTTCATCACTTGTCACTTTCATACGAAGATTAAAGCTTCACAACAACATCTGAAGTTGAGAAAAAATGTTTAGGGGTCTACATAAAGCTACAGCAGTCGGTACAGCGATGCCTACAGGGGTACCACCAGAACGATTTAGAGGGCTGCTCCCTTGATATTTAATGCCACAGACCTCTCACACTGCTATTACTTCTATTTTAAGTTTTATGCAGCAAATTACTAAAGTAGGATGTAAACTGTTTTTACCGTAATGCGATTTTAACTTGTCAGGTTTGTTGTTGATTTTTTTCTTTGCTGGCAAATTAAGGTGGATATTTTCAGCGCCTTTTAGGAGCCTACCTCTATGTATTAGCAACAAGGTAATTATAGGTAATTCATTTTAACAAAATTAAAGGCTTACGCATTTGCAAATTTCAACCCCAAAATAATTTGTATTTATTCCAATAAGACTGCACATCATGGAAAGAGGCCAGTACATTTCTGATTGCCAGCTTACTCTTGGAGTTTTACAGGGATTTTAGTTTTTAATTTTTAAGTCTTTTTTATTAGACTACCACACCAGAGCAACATCTAAAGCTTTTGAAATGAAGCCCAATGTCAACAAAACCAATGCAAGCAATTTCTGCATTAATGAGGCAGTCCATATCTGGCATTCAGCAAATACCCCTGGTAAACTCTGAAGGGGTTTGAAGGGCTCATAAGTGGCTCAAAATTGCCATGTTGATTTGCAAATGAGCCGATGCCCTGCACAAGTGACTGCTTAAGCTTGGTTGCCTTCCTTTAAGACCTTCCGTACAAAGACATAAACTGAAATAAAGCCATACTCTGTTTTTTTCACTTTTGATAAGTTTTTCACATTTGCCATTCTGAGTGAAGTCCTAACCTTGTCATGAACGTCTTGCACAGCACTTCCCTGCTGATTTCAGGTAGATCCATAAATTTTCTGCTTGTGGGCAAGCACAGGGCTCACTGCTTCTGCCCAAGGAGGATGCCAGTGCAGTCAGGGCACACACCAGAGCTAGCCCTACTCCCCACAACGTTTTAATTGGCTTTTTGGTAACCTCAATCACCTCATCTTTCTTTCTACATCAAAGAAACCAGTCTGATGATCTGGTGAAGAAAGTTGTTTTTGAGGAGTGACTTGGTATAAAATGACACCTTTAAGCCCCTAGCTATTTTTGTTTTTGCAACCTCATTAAAACTATTTCTGCCCTGAATTGCCTCACCAGAAATACGCACACGCTTCTGTAGGTCACCTTCAGTGCATCCTACTTGTTTGGGTTATAAACTGAGCACAAGAGCTGTTCTATTTGATTGCTCTCTGGATTTCTCCAATCTTACCAAAGCAGAAGATATCCAAATACTATATAGCCTGTCTGGTCTAAAGCTTTCCAGTTCCAACAGAATAAGCATTGCTTGGAAAAAGACATATTCGGGGAAATGGTGACATACCCCTCATGTCTACCAAAGAACAAATGCAGGGGGGAAAAAAATCACTTCAAACATATCTTTTTGTTGGATAACATCAAGCTATACTATATAATTTTCATTAAGCAGAAAAGGAATCAGAACCAAAAGCAAGGATCAGAAAGAGCTGAAGAGTACAAAAATACCAATTCAAAGACCCAAAGCTGAACAATGAAAGAAGTGCAGATGAAATAATTCTCCAACACTATACGGAATCAACATAGTATAACAGTAAAAATACAGTGCGTGTTTATACATTTATATGAATCCCTAAAAGATTTCAGTAGCCATTAATAAAAGTAATACATTTTTCAGAACAAACTAAAAAAGCTTCTTTAACCAGTAAAGATTTATTGCTTTTTGCAATTATTGGTAGCAGCATCACAGCTGAGACTTCACCACAGCTACTGTAATGGTCTTCAGCCTTCAATTAGCAAACTATTTATATCATCAATAATCTACTGTTGAAGAGACCACTCATTTTTCTTTTCTTTTTTTTTTTTTTTTTTTATGGGCCTCCAATTCCAACAAGTGGACTGAAGCTCAGCTCTTAGTCAAAACCTGGCTTCCCACTTATTTTTTGAACAATATGCACTTCATTTGTCCCTGCATGCTTTTATTCCCTCGCCTCCAATGATTGCTTTTAATTCTCATGCTCTACCAGGACAGTTCAATGAGTCAGTGCTATTTGCTTGTGTCATGACTTTCCCTGGCTCTGTATCTTTCTGGTGCAACACCAAGTTTGACCTCACTAATCAATCCAAATTGATGCTATTTAATTGTTTGGATAGAACAGACACGGCTTCTTAGGTAAGTCTTAGACTTGCTAAATATATATTCTAAGAAAGAAGCTCCTAAGGAAAAAAGAAGTGGGAACACACTGTTTTGGAAGCATTAAAACACAATGCAACAAAATCCATTGTAAATATATCACCTGGAACACTACTGCCCTGAAGGGAAGATTAACTTCTCTGTCTTCTCTCCAGTGAGTCTAAACTCATTTGCAATGTATTGAGCTTTGCGTCATGTGCTATTCAAAGAAAGTTGGAGGCAAATCACTCATCACTAATTGCTATCTGTTCACTACGGTATAAATACGTACACCTCAGTTTTTAGGTTGCTTTTTCCTTATTTCATTTGTAATTTAAATTGACTCTGAAGTCAATATGAGATATCCCTCTTTACTTCACTCACACGCTCTTAATTATTATTATAGTTAAAAGTGCTATAAAAATCAATGTTATTATTAAGACAAATGCACTTTACGTAAGGCACAGAAAATACTATTATGGACTACACCCTTTAAAATGTGCTCTATCTCATTAGTATTAAAAACCATATATCAAAAGCACAATTAAGTCCATTCATAAATTGCAAGCAACTAAGAAAGTTTTCTAAGTGAATTAAGTCAACTTTAGGACAATGCACAGATTCAGGCAACGGAAAAGTCAATTTTTAAGTACATATCATGCCTTTTTGCTAAAGCAAATCCATCTGAAAAACCCTTACTAGCACACAACTTCAGGAGCATACTTACATTCACAAAGCAAACCTTTGACGATAAATCTGAAATAGTCACTGATTTTTCTGACTATTGATTTCACATGCTGCAGTGACAGGTGGCAGAAAAAATACTGTTACTAGATTCATTATTTGGAATCGACTTAGTCTGCTGTGGTTCTATGAATAAGAAAGAAAAATCAGGAATCTACCTCTAATTCTTGCACTAATAGAGCAACAGTATCAAGCAAGAATGGCTTATATTCTTCATTCTGAAGACATACACTTCTGGGAGGAAAAAAAACAAGAGAGACAGATGACAAGAAGTTAATCGATGAAAAAGCATAAAATAAATGACTGGAAGAAAAAAATAAATAAATCTTCAAGTGACAAAAGTAAGTCTAAAAAAAAAAAAGTGAGTCTAAGCAAAGAAAGCCCAGCCAAGGCTGGGAGATTGGCTGCATTGCCTTTGGAGAATTTGTCCTTGAGGCTGAAGATAATCATAGAATCTCACAATATCCAGAGTTGGTCCACAAGGACCACTGAATACAACCCCTGACTAGGTGCAGAACCACCCAAACCCCATGGTTAAGAGCAGTGGCCCAATACTCCCTGAGCTCAGGCCCCCTGCCTCTGGGACAGAGCCTTTCCCTAACACCCAGCCTTACCCTTCCCCGATGCAGCTCCAATGTCATTTCTTCTGGTCCTTCATTCTGTTACCATGTAAATGTAAATCTATTTGGCGTGTTTTATGCTAGTAACTCCGCCATTTACTATTGAAATACAGAGTCCATTTTGTGTACTAAGTACTCCCGAAAGATATCTGTCATAATGCCATATTTTATTATGTTCAAGACCATCGAAAGGAGGGAGAAGAAGAATGTTCTCATATTATGATGCTTTATAACAAGGTTGTTTCCCTGACTGTGTAGGAAACTGCACAGCTGTGCAATATTTGATAAGTTTTAAGTTCTAACTTATATTGATATAAATGCCAGTTAAAAAAAAAAAAAAGAAAATTAAAAAAAAAAGTAATTTTACTTCTAGGGCCATAAGTACTGTAATGTAATGTAAGAAATTTGACTTAGGCTACATCCTATTAAAGAAGTCCAAGTTGTTTAAACTGATTTCTTTAAGCACCTCTTTCATCTCACAAATGCTCCAGAACAGCAGACCTACATTCATAATTTCCCAGTACTATGTTTATGGAGTTGATATACCAATGCAGCGCAACTCGAAAGAGAGGAGCCAGTCTCCATTAGCCAAGAACTCCTATCAAACCCCACAATTAGCTTTCTATTAGCCATTTTTAGATATCATCAACTACAGGGGCTGCAAATCATATTCAGAGTATCCACAGCACTGAAATTTCATGTTTTTGAGAACACTAAACATAAACCGTAAACTCATAGATAGGAGGGTGAGAGCAAAGGGATTCTTGTGCTTTTTAACACACCCATTTTGCATAAAATGAGGAATCCTCTTTATGAAGACCTCTTCAAAACATCAGTCAAGGCAGCAATACAAAAGCTAAAGCAGTAATGACCAATATGATTTATTTTTCATGAAGTGTAAATGATTAAAGAAAAATCAATCACCATTTAGAACAGGAAAACAACTCAGCGTAGGCTTATATCCCATACTTATATGGTACATTCGTCCTACACACGAGGCATAGTCCCTTAAAAATATATTTATTTTGTAAGGTGAAACATGCAGAAGTATGTTGCATGGGAAGACAGATGGCTTCAGCATCACTGCTGCTCACAAGCTCGGTTGCATTTCCAAAGTACACTTGCATTTCAGCCTCTCTGCTGTCTGAATAAGTCATGACAATTAAGTGCAAAATGTAATAGACCTGAGACCAGCTCTTAGTATCCTCTTGTTTTCCCCTCTTTGTGCTTAGATTTGCTGTGTTACCCCCCAGTACACTCTTGCACCCAGGACAGAAACCAGAGGCATTCAGTCATCAGCATTTATCCCTAATGCTTTCTAACAGATCCTCACAGTAACTTTAGGGAAAATAAATAAATAAATAAATAAAGAAGAAGAGGGGAAAAAAGAAAAAAAAAAAAAAAAGAATTTAATCACTCTTCAGCAGACATTCAGCAAACGTCAGCTGCTATACCTGAAGTGAAAGATATATGATAGGGTTTTTATCTTTATAAGGTTCTATAAAAACCACATGCGAGATTGCTGTCTGCCTTTTCAATCAGTGCTGACATAGCAGGAGGTATAAAGCAATCACTTCCTGCTTTACAACTTACAGTCTCTACCTTTCCTAATGAATGGGAATGAAATGGTTGTGGTGGCAAAGAGCAGAAACTCCTCCAACTTCTTTTCCTCCTGTCTCCTAAATCAGGCTGGGCTGGACACCACCCTCACAGACACAGAAATCCACATCCCCATGCTTCTAAAAGCTCCTGATTCTCCTGCTTTCTTCCCACCTTCCTTCCTACAGCATTCTCTCAATAAATAGCTGTATTTTAATGATACTCAGTGATGTATATCTAAAATCACACACAGTTAAGTGCCAGGCCTGCTCTCAGTTCTTTTTCACTTCTTTAATATTTACTTCTTGGTGTTGGGAGAGGCGGAAAGATCAGAAGAATAAAAATACACATAGCAACAGATTTCTTACTTTCTCAAAAATACATAAAGAACACTCACTTGTTCAGAAATCATTAAAGAAATTAATTTGTACAGCAAACTGCTAGTAGTAGCTTGAAACAAATTCTGCTAATTGTACTTCTTGGGGAAAGAAAAAAACACCCAAATGCAGTTGAGATAACTAATCAGATGGGAATATTAAAATCTGGCAAAGAAAGCTGTGAAGCGAAGGAGGAATTTTTATCATGGCTTAGGAGCCAGAATTAGGACAGCTTCAAATTGTTTCACAGTATTTGGCAGCATCTGAGGATAGGCTATGTTTTAAGTAGGTTAAAAAAGAGGGGAAAAAAAAAAACAAAACAAAAATGAACTTAAATGTACCACTAACAAAACAAGACTTTGGGGGAAAAGTTATATATATATAATGCATATTTTTAGCACCACTATATATAGGGACATACACACTACAAACAAGAGCACTAAAAACCAGGGCCCTGGTGCCCACTCTGCTTCAAAAATCCCTACTACTGTTTCCTTATCCTGGGTTTTCCCTCCTTCATTTTGTCCCACGTCCCATTAAAAGCAGCTTTCTGGGGCAAGAAAGTTAAGTCCAAATATCCTTGAATGAGCATTCGAGGAGATCAAGACTTCTAGTTACTCAGTGGGATAGATGAGGTATTTGTACTCAAGGCTAATAAGATCATCAAGGGAATAACCACTAATGATTAGAAGTCAGAAAACAAAATTTACAACATGAAGTGGTACTCGGGATGGATTGATCTGGCACATTTAGAGAAGATCACATACAAATTAACAAGCATATTTAAAGAGTTTATGGAAATGTGCAGTGCTGTTTCCTAAAAGATAGTAAATAGATTTCCTGTGATTAACCACTGGGGTATTTGCCTGTGTAGATTTTATTTATTTAGAATTAACTATAGGATTTATAAAAAAACTAAAAGATTAATGAAGCAAAGCTACAGCTTCCAAATTAAAGAAAAAAGTGAATAGAAAATGAGAGAGAGAGAGAGAGAGAGAAAACTAATTGGTTGCACTAAGTAAAAGACTTGCGTTGGTGCAGGCATAAAGGAAATGAAGAAATTTACTTCAACTTCCTTTATTTCACTCTAAAACCATAACATAGATCCATAGAAAGAAACATTATTCAGACTAGAGTAAAGGTAGTGCCAAGCTGCACTCATGTAATAGGGAAATGCTGATTAAAGAAGGTGTCCAGAGGTCATGTTCTAACTGAGGACTAATTGATCCTGGCCCACCCAAATCAATGAGCCCTTTGCCATCAACTTCAGCGACAACAGACTATGGGATGCATCCATTGAGCTTTATCTCCCAGGGCACATGGAGGTTGCAAAAGCTCCTCCTTACAGCCAGAGCAGTGAAAGTCATTCATAAACAGTGCTTCGTATATTACGCTATGTAAACCTTTAAGCTTGGCAAGTGCTCTCTCCCACCTGTCCAAGAGGAACCCTGCTCCTCTCCATTTGCTGCTCTGACTTCATGGCTCCATCTCCTCACTCCCTCCAAGTCTCTAGCACTTACCAGACCTTACACTCCATCAGCTATCTTTCAAGTCCAATAGGTAAAACTCTATTAACAAGAAATTCTTCATTTCAGCAAGTTCAGTACGCTCACAGAGTTGATTTTGGGTATGGAATCGAAATGATTTAATACAATTCTCACTATAAGAAGGTTTCTGGAGATGAAGGGGAAAAAAAAGGTTGAATTCAACTTGAAAAAAATATGTTTGAGAGTAATTCTTTGAAGGGAATTCTTCTGCAAACCACATTCCTGCTCCATTAACCCTCATGCAGTTACAAAGAATTATAATGTAATTATTAACTTTAATAAAGATATTTTACTACAGAGACCTCATGAAATGAAGATGAGTAGCATGATTCCTTTTTTTGAAACATATTCACTTAGTAGGTTCAATTCCAATTCAAAGATTTATCCTATATAACATAGTTATTACACTAAGAATTAAGAAGAAGAATTATGAAGACAACCAAGTATATTGGAAAGATACATGAAGAGAAACGCCAGAGGTTGGAAATGAAACAGTTAGGGTTGGAATTTACAACCTATTTTTCTTTCTGTTTTCAAATGACAGTGAGAAAAGCTTCTTATAAACTAATAAATAACAACAATAACTAGCCAGGCAATGATACTGACTGGATCTGCAGCAACCTACGCACAGCTCTGCCCAAGCTATTCCTGGGAAAATGAAGCCCCGATCTGCTTTTGGACCATTCCCACCCCCTTGCCACGCAGAGAAAGATGATAGAGAAGGCAGGAGACATTAGTTTAAATTAGAAGATGCAAAGTCTGTCATAACTGCAAAGAAGAATGGCAGAAAGTGAGCTGAGGTGGTGAAGCGGGTGAAAGGCCGTTTATGATTAATAAATCCCGTATTTTTCATCTTTCCGTGACTTTAATTAAAACATGAAAAAAGCAGATAAGAAATACTCATTTTACTCTGTGGGACTAAGATGAAAGCATGCTACTGCTGCCAGTCAGCACTCTGTGCCCTACCACAACACCTCAACTGGAGCTCCTCTTTAAGAGCTGACCCAGAGCGCACCAGAGGGGTCTAAGGGAGCATCTCCTATCTCTCCTGTTTCATATACTGCTCTTCAAGGCATCTACAAGAGAGGTGTAGCAGTCTCCTACTGCTGGCTGGCGCTGCTTCGTCCCACACGTATGACAGTTAAGCAGTGCAGAAGCACAAGAGTTTTCCGAGGCAAGAAACACATTTGGGTATCATCCCACCAGGACATCCTTCTAACTTGCAATGCCACTCCAATAGATGCCAAATACTAAATCTACAGATGCCACTCAAATTTCTGACATAACCCAATCCATCACGCACACTCTGCAGAGCAGAACATGATTCCCCAAAATGCAGAAGTGTCTGGTAAGAGCTGCCAGGCTGAGTGGCAGCTGAGTGGCTTATTGCAGATCTGAAGCTCGGACTTATGCTTCCTAAGAGACAGGCAACTGCCTGCACCTTGTGGATGGAGCTTTTAATTGTTTTGGTGTCTGGCAGCCCAGAGAAAAAAACAAAATAGCCATGTCAATGTCCTGCTCAACAACAGCATGCTACCCTGAACGTATCAGAGCTCTGTGAAACTGATGGCATTGTGAAGCACAGTCTGCCAAGCATGAAATAGGCAGGGAATTTCACTGCCAGCTTATATTGGTACCTGTACTCAGTACAGAAGGTGAGCCCTGGGTACTCGGGCAAGCACTATGCACAGGGAAGCAGGCCCTATCATAAGCAGAGAAACAGCTCCAAGCTGAAGTCCAGGCTGGATGTGGCTCTAGGCAGCCTGGTCTGGTGGATGGCGACTCTGCCCACGGCAGGGGTTTGTAACCAGATGATATTCGAGGTCCTTCTCAACCCAAGCATTTCTATGCTTCTATGAAATCCTGATAGAAAAAAAAAATGCAAAAACTCTATTCTCTGGAGGTAATGTTTTCCCCTGCTGCTTCCTTTTTACAACCAGAGAGATAAGAAATGGCATAAGAAAGAAATCCGCAAGAAATGTGAAAATAAAGCTTCAAAATGAAAAACCGAGAAACTGTTTTGATCCTACAACACACTCTGGCCTAGTGCTGCAAGCAAAACTTCTCTTTGCATTTCAATCTGCTACTAGAGCCAGGACAGCAGCTCAAGTGAAAGCAGTTTTTGCAATAACTTTCTTTCCAATAACATTAGTCTTTGTATTTCTTCAACATAAAATGAATGAGCCCACTGGTGAAACTAGAGAAATTCTTCTGCAAACCTGAGGTTTTTCCATTGTACTTGAGTGCTGACACCTGGGAGCTCTGCCTGAAGAGAAGAAGGAAAAGTACAGTTCCTCAAGGGAACATTACTGATGTGCTAATAGAATCCTTTATGTGCAAACAGATGCAGACAAAGAAAGAATACAGGAAATTTCAGCAGGATACCTGAAAACAGACAAAATTAAGTAACACTGTGAAGTAATCTTCTGTAAAATATATGCTTTCAGGCATTTTCTATCTCTTCACTTACTTAAGTAAACAAGCTAATTAGCAGAAAACCAGAGCTATGCCCTTTTTTTTTGGGGGGGGGGAGAAGGAGGGGGCTCAATGTGCACATTTACTACAAAAGAATTAAAGCAATCAAATACAGCTACAAAAATTTATCCCACGATGTTATAATAGAAAACTCTGGAAACATACAAGATAAAATCTGAAGGCGAGAAAAAAAAAATAAGTAAGGAAACACTGCTTTGGATTCACTTACATGAGAAACACCCACTCCTTTATCAGCACATAGGCACATACTTACTTGTAGCTACTCTGGCATAAGGCAGTCACCCATTTCCAACCACAATCGGCACATATGGTAAACACCTGGTCTTCTGAGAATTATATTAACAGGACAGAAAGGCAGAATGGTTTGGGTTGGAAGGATCTCAATCCAAAGCCCACCCAGTTCAAACCACCTTCTACCAGACCAATTTGCCCCACGCCCCATCCAGACAGTCCCTGAGCCCTTCCAAAGGATGGAGCACCCACAGCTTCCCTGGGCAGCCTGGTATGCAAGATGATGAGAACAAGATCTATTTTTATATTTTGTTTCAGATTTAAGAAGAAACCCATTTGGAACAAATATCACAGCCAGGAGTTAACAGAAGTGATGATAAACCCATGTAGATTTTGGGATGTTTCCAGAAAAACAAAACACTAAACCCCCCCCAAGATATTCCATCTTAGTTTCCAAAGCATTCTGTCTTTTCCTTTGCAGATAACCTTAAGTGTTTCTTCTGTGTGGAACATTAGAAAAAGGATTAAAAATAAAAAGCTGATTTATTTTTTTAATCAAATTAAGTGATTTAAGTTGCCCGTTTGCCTCATTGAGAAAAATAAAACCAAAGTTATTTACAGCCCTCTTCCTGTGATAAATGTGTATCTTAATTTCTTTCTGGAAGCAGAACAGAAACACAGAAGAGGAGGCTGATGACATATTACAAAACTTCAGAGAAGTTATAATTTCTGACTTCGGTCACTGACTGCTATACAAAATCCAACCTGCCAATGCTAAGAGCAGTTAAAAGCCATCTTTTAAAGAAGTTTGGTGTACTTTTTCTTCCCCCCATATGATTTAATATTTTTCTTCCTCCGAGCAGTGTAATAATGAGCAAGAATCTACTTAATTGGAAGTTTGAAAGGAATGTATGCATTTATGTGCTACGTAAATCACAACAAGAGATTACAATGCTTCTCTACAGGACTTTTTTTTTCCCAGTTTCCAAAGGCTTGAAAAGACCCTTTTCTAATACACAAAGCTATAAGAAACCATCTGGCTACCACAGATTATTTTGTTTCTTCTTAAATCCTGCGAGATTTTAGAAAGCAAATAACTTTTACTAATAAAACATTGTTAGAATATTGCAGCCCACAAAACCAAGGATGGTATTTCAGAGCACTAAGAACATAACAGCGTCAAAAAACCTGCAAATACTCACAATTTTCAAACATTCACACTCTATTAATTACAGTGAGTGGAGCTAAATGCATGTTTGTCTTTTTAACCTATTACATAGGCTGCCCTAAAAGCAATGTGTCCTATTTACTTCAACGGAAACCACAACAGTTACTAAAAAACACAGTAATGCTCTGGCAGAGCAAATTCTCAGCTATAAATCACTATTTGTCAACATAGCCTTACACAGGTTCACATCAGACAAGGTTCTGTCACACTGCCCCTCTGCTGCCATCTATCTCACAACAACAAAACATCACAGAATATTGGTGGGAAGGTTCAATACTGCCATTCTAACAATATCCACCTCCGACATCATAAACCAATATCATTACATTGGAGGCATTACTTATGGAATTACTCATCAATTTTCTCAAGTACGGCCAATTCTCATAGCAAACATTAATAACTAGCCACAGCAATAGGAAGGGTCAGCCACAGTAATTGTTAAGTGTTCGTTCTACAATAATCTATCCCCATATATTTTGTTCAATTACAGGACAAGTGATAATGACAAGAGATCAGCAGCACTGATCACAAAACTGATGAAAACCACTTTCCTGCCCCATGCTCCCTTCTAACATAAAGCAGCAATTTCTATATGTCACATACAGATAATCTAATAGATCCATTTCTTACAAACTCTGAGCTTTGCTTCCCTGTACTTAAGTGATGATGTGTGAACAACTTCTTCTAATAAGAGTATTTTTTACTCTGAGACAGTGGGTTTGTTTTCTTTTAAACACTTTTAAAACAAAGAAGAATGTTAAAAAAGGCTATAAATCATAGCAAAGTCTCTGGCGTTCCGTTCCTATTTTCCACAGTACTTCAGCAATTTCTAAGTCATGTCACAGCCATTAACAAGTCAATTTGTACATGAACTTCAATATGTATGTGGAAGTTAATTCCTTCAGATACCAGAACTTCCAACTAACTAAAGGTTATCTGCACCATTTCCCTCAGAAATACATTTTTCTTCCTACACAGCCTCAACAAACACTGCATATCCTGTTTGTGCTTTTCCTCTCTCATAAAGAACAATTATCCTGGTAGAGAAGGCAGCATCCTTCTTTAGAAACAGGTTTAAAAGCCTTGGAAATACCACTCCTTTGAACTCAGCTATACCTTAATGCTGGACTGAAGATTTTTTTTTTCCTTTCAGCTCTCTCCCAAAGCCATGCCCTCTTTATTCCTCTATTCTAGTCTCTGGAGAATCCTCCCATTTTAGCATTCTGTTCTTTTTATACCACCCTTTTATTTTTTTGGGAAAAGAAAAGATAGCTCTGCAGCAGTGGAATTTCAACAGCTACTAAGCACATGAAAGACAAAAAATACCCAGCAACAAGCAAAAAGTGGAAGAGCTTTACTATTTGGGTTCCAGACAGTCAAGACTCAGTGCTGCCACCAGTTTCAGAAGAGCAGAGATATGCCAAGGAGATCAGTGGCAGCGGGGAACTGGGAGCTGCCCATTGCCTTTGGGGATGTTCAGCAGGGAGCCTGCTGACATGAAATCTTGGCAGAAGCTCCAGATGCAGCTCAGGAGTTCCATACAAGTTGTACAATTGCTCATTTGCCTCTCTTGTGTGAGCTCAGTATCCCTTTCCCAGCGCAGCATTACTCTGCTCTACTGGAACACTAAGAATCTTTGTTATTCAAAGGCCGTGATCACACAGAGGTCAGAATCTCATGGAATACAACCTCATTCTGAAAATGAAACTCATTGTTGTTAACTTTCTCTGACTTTTTATGGGACAGACAGCGATGTTATACCTTTATACATTATTTAATAGGAACTTCAGAGTGAACCTGTAACTCCCAAAGGCTCTTCCATAAAGTACAGGGGATTATGGAACAATAAAGCTGAATATGCTACAACTCCTCACAAAAGTCAGTCAGCTTGGTATTTGTCTATATATTAGTTCAGATAAACAAAACTTCTGACATATTTTTCATTTTATCAAATACCGTTTGGATATTAGTTTGCTATACAGTTAGGAGATCCAGTAGACATAGTATGCATTTCTCCTAGTATACATAGTATATATTGACCTGATATCAACAAAATCTTGTTCTGATTCACTTGTAGACAAAATACATATTATACTCATCGACCATAGTCTGCTACAACATATTACAAACAATTAGAGGCTATAATTAGCAACTGAATGTCTAGGGTTGAGTTAAAAATTAATATTTGGTTAAGGTGGCATGGTGGCTGCAGATGATGAATCACTGCACGTGAATTACAGTAAGTATCGTACAACATTTCTGGAGCAATCAATTCAAAATAACCTTGTAAAGTTTAATTGCTATCTAAAATGAGTAATGAATTGAACAAATGTCAGATCTTAGTAAACGTGTCCTTTATCATAAATCAGTATTTCACATACAATAATTATCCCATTAATGCCAAATGAAATGCTTATTGAGTGTATTTAGTACGCGGTGTAAGTAGCTAAAATGACCAGGTGTATGTAATAACATCCTGACAGATCCAGCTAAAAAAAGTCACTTTAAAGGATGACTTACATTGGTTAAATAAAAATACAATGCAGAAGACAATAGAACATTGCACCAATAGAAGCAAAGGCAGATTAAGTTTTCTGGAACAGTTAAGAGTTAGTCAAGTTTGTTAACTTACCATGCCCCAGAATAGCCAGGTGTCAACTACCTTCTGCTCACATTTATAGAATATGACAAAGGGATTTATAGATTGAATCTTAACTTTATTTGTGATACATTCTACTGGAATAAAGCTGCAAAGGGCACGTAGAAGAGGTTTGGTGTGAAAAATACAATTAGAAAGGTAAACAAACAGCAAAACATTGAAAACATCTAAAGCTTTGGAAAATACTTTAAAGAGAGCTCGATGCTTTTATGATCACTGAGCAGTGTCATAACTATGATCTCTCTGCTTCCTTTCTGAACATACACAAGTACGCTGCTGTCTGAATCAGACGCACTGAGGAAAGAAGTCCTTTGCTGTCACATGTAAGAGGAAATTAAGATAAATATGCAACTATCAACAAGCCAACTCAATATGCACTGTGCAACAGCGTTTGCTCAAACTCTCCAAATCCTCACACAAAGACTCCTGTTGGCAGATTAAAGGCACACCAACAACACTTACAATCTACTCTTCTTTTCCCATTCCTATGATCAAACCAAAGACACAACTATTTTACATACATTTCAAAACAAAAAATCCTCACAGTTTCCTCTTTTGGCAAAGCAGTATGGCACCAATCTCCCATCCTTCTGACTCTGTTTGCCTGTAGGCCACTACAAACACACAGCAGCATCTTTCCACAATCAAAGCAGCATAAAAGAACAGAAAGAAACACATGCATCTGTATTTGCTACCTTGTTAATAAATAAATAAAGCAGACTTACTACAAAGCTTAGGAAAGCATAAGAATGTGCCTCTTGGAACATGTGCACCAGTAGTAACCATCATCAGTTGGCCCCCATCCTTTAAGCAAACAAGTTTATTTTCAGCTCTTTCAATGTATTTTGCAGCACCTGCCTCGTAGGTCACCTCACCTTGCAAGGCAAATTTTGACTACAGAGTAAGGAGATGTCCAGGTTAGTAGGCAGACTAATTTACTTCTCATCTGCTACAAACCGCAGCTGTTTTCCAATCATCTCATTATGGAGCAGCTCTCAGCTGACAGCTTTAATGACCCCCCAAACTGTCACATGAATCTTGAAGCACCTCATAATTACAAGAGAGCAGGAAATATGTTGACTGGATTATTAGTGAATGAAGCTCACTACCTTGTGACTGGATTCCTGATGTGATCAATAGTTTAATTATCATATCATTCTGTCATCAACGTGACAGAAGCCTGGCAGCTGTTGCAAAGCCATCTCCTAACAAACTGCTGATCCAGAGCCCGCATAGATTTGAAATCCAGCAAAACAAACCCTACATGTTTACCTAAACCTGTGAACAAATATGGAGGGGACAGTGAGCTGCCAAATACCATCACAGGTTCTAGTTCCACACACTATTTGTGACATTCAATAAACTTTATTCCTGTATTAAATGTTTATGACATTTTAAACACTGATTAAAAAAAGTAACAAAAATATTCTTTACAGAAGTAAGCCATTTTAGAAGGCATCACCAGAACCCTTTAATTTCAAGTGTGAAATGTGAACATCTAGAGGAGAAAACAGATTGGCCAACTATTTTACTGCTTCTGTTTCTTAAACTCACAGAGCAAAAATCAAAGCAACAATGACAGAAAAACAGCCTTAAGGAGCAGCACTCCTTACAGTGACAGTATTGGCACAAGGTCCCTGTGCAAGGGAATGAAATGGTTCCTAGCCAGATGCACACTTTCATTGCTGCTTTTACCTGCCTTGGTTCATAGACTCCTGAGCTCTCTTGGTAGTTCTGCTGCTGACTGAGGTTATGTGTACAGGCAATGAAATATTCTCCTTTATTAAATCCCCAAATACTGAATTTATTCAAGCAATTAAGTGACTGCAAGTTGTCTCTACAAGACGACTGGTCACCAAGAGATTAGGCCATTCCCAAAGTTGTTGGTCTGTCCAATTCAAGCTCAGAGCTCTTTTAACCTCAATGGGAGCTCAACTTCACTAACTTCCATCCAGCAATGGCACAAGTTTCACAGCTTTCCAGTTTTCTACTAGAACTATGAAAAAACACAAAAGCATTTCTTTAAAAAAACATATTACTTTTTTATGTTGCCTCTCCCTACAACATTCACTATGTGCTTCATTTGCAGTATCATTACAAGTGAGAGCAAGAGGATCTTTACCCTAATGTTCATCTTTAGAGAAGGAAAGCAAATTTCTTTATATTTTGGCTGCATTATGTGGTATTGGTGATACCTGCTTTCAGGCAGAACTCCACAGACACTACAGAGCTAAGCTATTTATAATATCAGATTCTTCCATATATCTCTTCTCTAATAGATATTTATCAAGTTCTGATAGGCTGATAATCTTATACCATTTACACCTACACAAGTGCTGATGGCATAATTTATTTCATCTTAGTCTTAAACAAAAAGAATAAGATGAGGTAAAGAGTGGTAAAAGAAATATTATTTCCTCAGTAGAGAACAGATAATCCTACAGATAACATCTTTCTCTTAAAAGGTTTCCATTCTATATATATCTATATTTTTATATGTCTCTTTGTACTTCAAAACCAGGAAAATGTTATTTTATCGCACCTACTTCTGGTTCTTGTTTTAACTGTTCATGTTGCAACATACTTCAAAGACCGAAGCTGAAAATCTTTGTTAAAGATGGGGCTAAAACATATTTTAACCTATCACCACACCTGGAACTTCTCAGATTGGCCTTAGCATGTGACAACCTGTATATTTAAAAGTCTGTGGCAGGACTGTGGAAGTAGTTGTTATTTTATCAAATAGTAACATTAAGCTATACTAGTCATATTATAATGCCACATCTAATTATCCTCTCTGAGACTCCTCAGGCCTGAGCAATTACAGGATAACATTTGTAACCCCGCTTTTTGTTTTTTTCCTTCTTGGAGTGACTGAAACAGATCCCATTACAGTGTAACTCTCTTAAAACAAGGGGTGAAAATTCTATTCCAATAGCGACATATTCCCAGTTGACATCCAATGGGTGGAAAAACAAACCCAAACCAAGCTATGAAATGCAGCGACCACTGAACTATGACAAAAGTCAGGTTTTGCTGCGCTTGCACCACCCAGAGTATCAACCTGCAGTGACTGGCTGCCCTGGCAGCAGAGGCACGCCCACAGTTAGGCCAACCCCATGACAGACAGCTGGGGCAGCATCTGGCATCTGCCCAAAAAAGAGATGAAAGAACTGAAATTACATTACTTTGTGAGAGTTTGCACGGCATGGAAAAGATAAAAGAATCACCTCCTCAGAAAACAAATTTGTCACTGAAGTAACAGGCAGCATTTCAGCACAAAATGAATAGACTATTAGCTTTCAGCAAATGGGGTATTTATGGGTTTTAAATTGTACATTAGTGCTCAAGCAACAATGATATTTATACTGCACATCAACTGGAAGAACAAGAGAATAGTGAGCTAAAACTGAGGACTTAGATTAGCGATCACGTATGCCCTGAGGGAGTATGAGATCTAAACAGATGCACACAAAGCAAGCAAGACGCAGTGATATTAGGAGAATGATGCCAACTGAGTCAACAACACAAAAAAGCTGCTGTTCAGAGGTGTCCAAAGGATATCAGTCTGCAGCCCCAATAGACAGTCTGGAAACCAAAGGGGTTTAATGAAAGAAGGGAGAAATGCTGAAAATAAGAGTTGTGCAGAGATAACATCTCCCCAAAAGCACTACCCAGTCCTTTTACAACACAGCGGGCACAAATGAAGCACACACAGCAACATGTGTGTGGCAGCCAGAATGAACTGGCATTCACTGGAATGTTATACTGTCATTTCATACTGGTTTGCAATATAGGAGTTTTCCTTAGAGGGGCATAAGCTGAAACATCAACAACGTAACAGTATTAAAAATTCCCATTTTCTTCCTGTAGATATTAAGCTGTAGATATTAACAGTGATGAAATCCTCATCTATTCAAATAGAAATGCGATTTTGACCCCAACACATCACTGTAAAGGCAAAACATGTTTTGATATTTACAAGATGCCAGAATTAGCTGCTCTTCACAATCAACCACACGTCATCCTTGCTGAAATAGAACTGCAAAAGCCTTTCTGGAGGAAAGAGAGAAAAATATGAATTATATATATTATTATATTACATATATATTAATTCAAACTTTAAAAACATTGAATTGTTGCACTTGAACCCTGGAATAAAAGGACTCTCGAAGCCTAAACTGGAAGCAGACCACGCATATGTTAAAAATGTTTCCATGCACCAGGTAAGAAGCATCCATTATGTTTCTTTGACTGAATATGGGATAGAGAACTGTTAAGTTTAAGATGCTTTAGCCACATCCAAGTGGCGTTACAAAATTTATTAGCAAGCAACACAACTGCTTAGGGATAGACACAGTCGTGTTAATACAATAGTCACCAATATTTGGAACAGAAAAGCTCCTGCTCACCTTCAGGGGAGGATAAAGAATGCAGAAGACCCAACCCTGAACCCTGTGAAAGCCATTACAGTTCTCCAGCACTAACTGGGCTGATGCCAGCTCAGGTTATTACACTTTTGTTTGCCTCCCTGAAAGCATAACGCTACAGCAAACCAGGGGATGGTAACGTATTGCCATGCCATGCTGCATTTGTTTTTATTGCCAAGACTCAGTTCTTAATATAGTTGATGCCTTCAACTAGGGTAAGGCATCTTAATGAGCTAAGCACATCCACAGAGTCCTCCACCTAAGATCACTGCCTCACGAGTTTGCTAGGATCGCAGTCCAAATATTACTGATGCCATTTTAAAAAGCTAAAAGCATCTCACTAAAATGAATTTGTCATTATAAATAAACGACAGCAGAGCAGGCACGTAGCATAGTACATTTACCAAGGCTATCACATAGCGCTAGGAATTAGCTTTGGTACTTAGCATGCTCCTGGGCTGATAACAGTTATGGGTTTTACATATACTTTTTACTTTGGCAATTCCAGTTTCTAAAAAAAGAAATCTTACTGTCAACTCAATGCATAAATTTGATATTAGTCTTTCAAGGGATTTTGTCTATCCCAATATCATTAAGTATTACCAACAATAAGCCTGTGTCTCAGCCCAGACACACTGAGCTCAGCAATAAGCATATTACTGAGCCCAGTAATTACTGAACCCAGTGATAAGCCCGGGCAGTAAAGCAGCATTTACCCTGGCAAGCCCTCAGCTTTTACAGGTATACCCAGTACAATACTGGAGGAGTTGTACCAATGAGTACCACAGTAATGACATATAGAGCTACAAGATCACTCATGTATGTTCACCCTGTATATAACTCACACTGTAAGGGCCATATATATATGGCCCATACTGGAAGGGGAGGCTATACAAGAAATTAAAATCCAGAGTAAAACATGAAACTTTGAGGAAACAATGGGTGTTTCATCATTGCTTCTTCTATACTATTGACTTCTCAGTAGCAGCTTTACACATCTTTTTGCAAACCTCCCCAAAATGGAAAAGGAGAATTCTCCTCGACTGCACATGAATCTTTTCAGCTATTTATTACAATAAAATAAAGTCAGTGCAAGGTAAAGAGTTCTGTTGAAGAATCACACAGTATTTTTTTAATGCATTCAGAATAGTAGGGCTGCTGGCAAGTCACACATGAGAACACATACAGCTGAGTCATGAAAAAAAATTGAATAAACACACTAAGATTTAGAGATGTCTGTTTTACCACAAGAAAAGCAACCAAGCCATCTGGATGTGTGCAGTTTTCCCTTTCTTCCCAGGCTTAGATCGCTCCCTATTGGAATGAAGTATTACAATTACATTGGAAAAGTGTTTAAAAAACACACACAAAAAAAAAAATCTATGCTGCTGACAGGAAAAGATAGAAGTGATTGACTACAAGGAAAGGAACTGAAGAGCGTTCAATAAAGCTCTGTGGCTGAGTAGCTGACAGACTCAGTACAGACAGGTGAATCACTGCGGGTGTTATACAGCATGGGCTGAGACGCAAAGTCTGCACAGTTTGCACTGACCTACATAGGAAGGTCTATGCTGGAAAACTTGGGAACTGATCAGATCCTGCAGCTCTACTGCTGCCCCTTGCGAGTCCAAGGGCTGTTTCTCACTCGTTCTACTCAGCCTTCCCCAGCTGTACAAATGGGCAGCTGCAGCAGAGCATTGCTTCAGCAATGCCACAGCACTAAGCCCTGCCTGCATTATCGATGCTGTCCACATGAACTGCTGTATGCTCTCATCTTTCTGGGTACCAATCCTGACAGCAGCAAGGCAAAAAAACAAAGAGAGCAGATATTCGGGTCAGGGAACATTGTATACATCATTTCAACCTATCATAAGTGCAAGTAAATAAATACATCTTTTTCTTTACGTGTAGCTTAAAGTTACTATTGCTCTAGCTTAGCAGGAAACATTTATCTATTCACATTTTTTTCTTTACTTCCTGAAATTGAGCTCCAACTTTTAAGAGACACCCACTGTGAATGCAGAATTCCTCTGTCACACGGTAAGAACTGTTTTGGACAGGTAATTCACAACAGCCTTTTCCTGTGGCCCAGACACAGAAAGCATGGCTAAAAAGCCAATGACAATGACTTCAAGGACCAAACCTTAAAGGAGATGGGCAGAGAAAGAACAAACTGTTCAACAAATGAATTGTTTCAAAGCCAACCTTATTTCTTTATCTGGAGACAGCTTGCTCACATAAGACCACTTTAAAGATAAGGCTTCTTAACTTGAGATATTTGCCCAAGAAGGCTGTGGATGCCCCATCTCTGCAGGCATTCAAGGCCAGGTTGGATGTGGCTCTGGGCAGCCTGGTCTGATGGTTGGTGACCCTGCACACAGAAGGGTGTTGGAAGTGGATGATCATTGTGGTACTTTTCAAACAGGCCATTCTGTGATTCTATATTATGCGGTTCTTCCACACGTTTTGCTTGCCGTGCCAATCAATCACCAGCAGTCTTTGTACCACGTATATTTCTTTTTTTCTCCTGGATTTAAAATCTTTTCCATACTCTTAAGCTTCTTTTTATTAAAAGAAAAAAATCTGGCTGCTAGAGCTAGTAATATATTAATTATGTAACAAAAATAAATGCTTCCGTTAATGTGTTTGATTAACCATACAAAACACTTTATTTGATTTTATTTGTATTTAAGATTTCCTGTTTTCCCTGAAGTATTTATTATCCAAGTCATGATTCTTCTAATCTTAGTTATACTCCGGGACTGAAGTACTCTTTATATCAGCATTTCTCAGATGCTTTTATCATGGATATATTACAACCACGTTAATGAGCTGCTTAGTATTCATATATTAGACTTTTCCTCATTTTATATGGAAATAATACTATAAAAATTCTAAGAATACTAGTTTTATGTGCACGATAATGATGAGATGCAAAGCAAATAAGAAGGAGAAAAATCTGTGGTGGCAGTGAATATGAAATGGATTAGTACATCGTCAATGTGCTTTACATTGGTATAAAATTATTAAGCATGTAATTAAGTAGGATCAATTACACTGTTTGTTTTTAAGGTAATGTTTTAGATATTCTAGACGTTTTATCTCTTGGAATTTAATTTCACACTTTAATGATCTTCTTGTAATTTCCCTCTCCTGCTATGAAGTCACACAGTCAGGACAAACACAAAACCTGCTACGTATCAGGAAGAGACTGGGGCGTAAGGCCAGGCCAAAGTCACTGCAAAGTATGCTAAGAACAAGGGAAATTAAATAATTTTGTAAACACAAAAATAGTTTGGTTGAGCTGACCTTGTTTGTCAGATGAATTCCAATCCACAGGATCGTTAGCAGGAAAGAAATTAAACAGTTACTTGCAGCAATGGCAGACCTGACTTGGATGACCTCAGAGACAACTCCAGTGTAGCCAAAGTACAATGAGATGTTGCTTTATGGGATCCTAATGAATCAAACGGCTGGCCTTCAGCACAATGCAAGCTGCATGCAGATCATAGGAATAAATAAACTAAAAACTAAACTAGAAGCCTTACTCTGCCTAAGAATCACTGCCTTGAGTTTATAATTGTTCAGTGGTAAATATGAGTCCAGCAGCCTCTCAAGGAAATACGTACACAAACATGGGTCCAGTTGTATAAATCTACGTTCTAATGAAGAAAACAAACTGAATTGTTTCATGTTGGGCATACCCAAGATTTACACAGAAATGCACCCTAAGTTCCGAGGGCACAGCACAGATACCTGCTAAGCCAGAGACACGTGGGTACTGATGTTTCTTTGACTAACATTAAGATGAAAGTGCTTCAAGCAGTGCAGAAGCATGAAGATGCTTCATTTCTATCAGTAACATTTCACCTAGAAGTACCAGGACAAGCTACTAAAACAAAGACATTCTGGATTAGAACTGCACATCCAAAGCTAACGTACATAACTCAGTCCTGAAGAATACCTTTGGAATGGATTCTTGTTCATCATTTCCTGTTATGCCTTATTTGAAGAGTAAAATGTAGCACTGTTGAATTCAGACTTCTGGCTCCTTATACTTTTTTTCATAGTTATACATTATTTGTGAGCAAAGCTTTTGTCTTGCATTATTTCTTCATCCATAGCAGAGTGCCCTCTTTGCTGACTAAATCTACTGTGCATTACAGAACTAAAATCATATCTGAATTCTTATTTTAAATCACGGCCCTATTTTCAGAAAGAGCAATTTTACTTTCCTTGCAGAAAGCCATCTGCCTGCTAATGAGAGATGTTTTCATCAGTAATTTTGAGAAGAAAAATGGTTATTGCACGTTAGCATTTCCAAAGTGACAAATAAAGAATACCACCCGGCTCGCTATTTTAATACACTTCATTTCTCCTGAAGCAGGATCTGCAGACCAGACGTACCATTATAATTATACACATTTGTAATGAGTCTCAGAGCCATCGGGGCCCACAATGAAGTAGCATCACCTCAGATAAAAACCTTTCAACAAGAAATTTCATAGGTAATATTGCCATAATTTATATATCCTCGCATTATCAAAAATTACCTTCTTACACCAGCAAAGCCAAAAAGGGTTTTGAAGATGTTATATACTTCTCTTTTTTCTAAATATGTTTTTAATTTTTTTCAATACCTACTCAATAGACCAGGCTGTGTTACAGTAATTTCTCTACCTCCATTTTGCCAAAGCTATTCCTGGTGCAGAATGGAATGACATCCTAACAATCAAGGTTATCACAATCACCTTGATATTTGGCTGAATTATCACATTTAAGGTGCATTTCACCTTTCCCAAAATACTTTCTATCCTGATGCTGAATAGTTGACAAGTTGGCAAAAGACAAAGGACTGCTCAGGAAGATAAGAACCAAGGCAGGAAATGAAGGAATAAGGATTAGAGCACTACTGAAAAGGATGAGACCCGAGGGAGGAAAGTGATCTGTTTAGGATGACGTCAGAGGAAAAGTAAAGCAAGTAGAAGATGACACAGAGTTTTAGACACAGAGTTTTAGTAGTTCTATCAGCAAAACCACCAAAGCAGAAAATATGGGGGGGGGGGGGGGGGGGGGGGTGTTTAAGAAATTAAGTGCCAGCAAGAGCTAGAGACATATATTTGTGGGAAAATGCAGAATTGAAATAAAAACAAAAAGCCAAATACAAAAGTGCCTGGGATGAATTCACCTATGCTACAATTTCACATCTCTCCCCCTCAATGACTAATGTCAAATGGCCAGTAAACTCATGAAGTCCCCATTTTAGTGATTTTTTTTTTGCCCCCTGTGCAACTTACTTATTGGTGCGGCTCCTCTGAACATAAGACTATTGCTTAACTCCTCTGTAGGGACAAAGAAGCACACACATCCCTCCTGTGAAACTAGAATCCCTGCAACTGCACCTGAAAGACCGCCCATGCCCAAACTGTGATCTCCACTGAGACACAGATCTATTTTTTTGCAGCCAAATAGTGTGAAGAAGGTCAGGGCTGCAAAACATATGGCTGGATTAACAGCCAGTGCAACCTCACATAAGAGAAACTGTGGTGTCTTGCCACCTCCTTTTTTGATGTCTTAGGAAAACAAAAATGCTTTGGTTTAAAAACTTGCAAACTTGGTCAAAGTATGACTTGCTTTTATAAGTTTTTCATAAGATTGGTATTTTCTTGTCTTATGAGTATATATCCCATTAGAGTTCCTTCTGCGTAAGAAGTGAAATTTTAGCAAGCAATTAATCCATAAATGAGCTGTTTCAGAGTTTTAGGTACTGGGTATCATCCTTCAAAGGCCCTATCCTGCCCTTGTGTTTATTATACCAACACGTTCCCTCAGACCTTAAAAGAGGCTCATTTTGCCAGCAACAATATGACTGAATTCCCCATGAAACACTTTCAGGAAACCATGCAAAAGATAATCACCTACAGACCAAAGCAGTGTATTTCTAATGACCATGTCACTGTGAGATGCAATGACCTCTAAATCCTCCAATTCTGAACCTGCAGTTGCATATTTTATTCCAGAAATTACAGAGAAAAGAAAAAAAGCAGCTGGTGAGCTACAGAATTCATACCTGTTTGAACTTAAAGCCTCTTGATTGCAAATATATGGAATAGAAATAAACCCTTACTGAATGGTTTTAGGTTTTTTACAATTATGATTATCTTTAATAAAGCAAAAGCAATTAATTCTACTGCCCGCCAAACTGTGGTGTTAACCTGACTGTTGAATACCACCTTCAAAGCAGTCATTTCAGAAATATATATGCATATATATTTATTAAACAAAGAGAAATTACAGCACCCTACAAAAGAAATGCATCCTGTTGGTAACCCCTTGAAGAGAATGCAACATGGCCAACTGTGTCACCAGGAAGATTTCATGCTTCTGATACCAGCTGGAAAAAATTACCCTGCTGTCTACTCTTTTGACCATGATCTGATCTTCCTACCCTATTCCAGCTCCTTCATGTTATCACATATATCACATATCCATCCTTCACTATTAAAAAAAAAAAATAATACACCATAACAGGCCTAACCTTAAACTTCCCATACATCAGATTGCAGTGATGTGACTTGCTGAAGAAGCGATACAAGCACCTATTTTACACAGCAGATTTCCTTGTACACAAAGCAAAATTAGAATAGATAAGAACACAAGATCACTTTTTTTTCCCCCTTCTGTCCAGTATTTTTGACATTTACATTTAACTGCCTTATGGCACCTCATCTTCAATGCATGTTATTTATTGATCTGGGATTTTCCAAAGCTACTTAAGAGTGGTTTGGGAACCAGACTCCTATTGAACTTCAATGACTCTACACATAAAAAGAATTAAGAGCTTTAGGAAATATTATCTATGTTGTTTCATACTGCAGGAGCAACACAGGATCCAATTACCTTATCCTCTTCTGGTAAAACATACTATATTTAGGTACCATACTAACAATTTCTACACTTGTAAAGCTAGTCTTCTCACTTTAATTAACTACTGGACAATGACAAAAACAACTTTAACATATGATATGAGACCACAGAAAGTTATTTCCAGTTGCTGCCTTTCTTATCTTCCTTCAGCTACAGTTTACTCATGATTATAGAAGGTGATATATTTTTATCACCTTTGATTTTTGAGAATCTCTAGGATTCTCAAAATCCTAGAGAAAGATTATCATCAGAAATCATTTCAACATCTTGTGATAAAGTTCCACCTATTCAAGCTTCTAGAAGCATGGACCATTCATAGCTGATTATTTGTTAAAGAAAACTGAAATCCTTCCATTACGAGTAGCTACAAATACATTATCTATGAGGACTGCATTTGAATATTCATTTGGCTAGCATTAAAGAAAGCTCAAATACAAGGGTAAAGGGGTCAGGAAAAATTATAGTTGGGGACAGTATGAGAAAATTACTGTCTAATGACAAAGGCTGAATTGTTTTTGAAATTGTATTACTGCTAGATTAATTGCATCAAATACTCTCATGCCTTGATAGTAGCATTATCTGATACTGGAACTCTCTCACAAGATATTCTTCGTACTCCAGCAAAATTTAAGTTGATAGGTAGCTCTAATGGGCACCTGCGTCGTAGCAAACTGCAGCCTGGAGCATGTCACAAAATGGTATGAAGAGAGTTCTGGGTATACTCGGGCCAAAGTCTGCACAGAACAAGTATCAGCAAGTACTGATCTTATTCAGTTTCATGGCAAAGAGACAATAAAACACCCCTTGTACTGATCATCACAAAACCCAAACACAATCAGTACGTATCTCTCCAGAAAGATGCTACAGGAAAAGCAATTCTGTTGCCTCATCTGTTTCACCTTCCTTCGCATGATGTGCTCTGACAAAGAACAGTTTGTGAGCTCAGGTTAGAAATGAAACATGCAAAGCAAACAAATTCTGAAGCTGATCACACAAAAATTTCCGTGTGTACTATAAACAGATGGAGTCATTTGCAAATAGACCTTTTAAGTCTCATTCTGGTTAGTAGGACGTTGAGAGGCAAACCTGGCAGTAGGGTATCAAATCTCTCATTAGGAAGCAGTGTGCAGAGAAGAACACGTAAAAGCCTCAACTGCAATGCAAAACACACAAGTACCCTAAAAAGGCAATGCATTAAATTGGTGCTTTGATTGAACTTTTGCACTATTAGCTATACAAAGGGCTATTACTATTTGTTTTTTAAAACTCTATTTCCTTAAATAGTATTTTTAATTCTTTTGCATTTGCCCCAGCAGCACAGCTTAGCAGAGTACCCTATAGGTAACAATAAATAATAAATGATAATTAGGAGAAGAAAAAAAAACAAAAACCTTAAGAAAGTCCTCTAAACATCTGTGGCAACCTCCAGACCATCAACTATCTACAAAGTCAAGCATGCCTGGCCAGATTCTGGGGTGCCTGATACAGCTCTATTGATTTCAAGTAAGCATTCTGCTTTAGCCTACTAAAGAACCAAGCCTCATCCGATTAGGTTAAGTACATTGATTTTTGAATCCTGAGTATTTGCAAAAACTTTATGAACTTGGAGACTTACCACCCCAGGAAGGGGTAGAAATTACTTGGTCAAGTATTTTATTAGTACTATTTTCAGAAATCAGTTTTCTCATGAACAGACCTTTAACAGTAAAGCAACAAAATTTGGTCACTAAATTATTTATTCTGAATTACTGAACCAGGTCCTTTGGTATTCAAAAAAACCATCAGTTCCACTGTGAGCAGAATGAGTTACTGTGGTAGAGAAACAGAGAGAACATATGCAGATGCTGCAGAGAATCACTTCTGCTTCTGCAAACCTATTGCTGTGATGATTTGATACAAGCTGAGAAGTGGGATGGATGCTGTCTTTTGACTCAGAGAAACACAGGCCACGACAAGACAGCTCCATTACTTTTGTCCAAAGCCACCATCAAGTCCTGCCCCGGCTTCTGCCAACACAGTGGCTGAAATACAATATTAACTGTCAACCTTTTTCTTCTTTCTATTCCAGTCCCAGATCTCTCTCTTTCCCTTTTATTTTTTTTTTTTTAATTAAGGTAGTAAAGGGGGCTAGACTGCACGATTCCAGGCAGATTCTTGGGGAAAATAGTTTGTGCAATGACACCTCATTTTTGTACCAGTGAATTTCAAGGCATATGTTAAATCTTGGTTAAAATGCCGGTAGGAGAGAGGCCACAAAGATACTCTGTTGCTATGAGTTTTCTGCAAATAAATGGTTGAGAGATGAGACTAATAAGACTTTTCATATTCTCACCATGGGGAAAAACTGCAGCATGAGAATTTCTCTTTTTAGACACTTTGACATCCTCACGGGAGAGAGGCTAAGAACTTCCACTTGCAGGAAAAGCTTTGATTGATGTCTGCACGTTATTAGAACACAGAAAACCCTATTGCTAGGCACAAATCTGCAGAAAAATCAATCAAACTTCATTTGTTTATGGCTACAGGAACCACTAGCAATATCTGTCAGGCCACACCAAATAATTTACCTTATGTAAGTCATCAAGGAGTTGAGAAATAGAAGCTGCATTCATCTATAAACAGACAGAAGACGCACTGAGTCTGGAAGGTGCTGAGTTCCTGGCATTAACACCACAGAGATGTCATATCTCATTAGGGTATTTTAAGGTGGTTTGTAACTCCTTACAGAGTGATACAACAGGTCGGTGTGAAAATTAAGGAACATGATATTCATCTCCAGTCAGAAGCATCTTAAGTGATGAAGCTGGAGTATAGAAGAGTAATGATGTTAATTGCCAACTTTTGACTTCGGACAGTGTAAGCAATGCATCCTACAGAAATTCTTAAGTGTTCACAAAGGAAAAGTTGCATCCAAAAGGACCCAATTAGCTGGTGTCAGAAGATAGCAGGCTTGTTTTCCCACTCTGATTCCCTTTCTTTTAGTTATCAATAAGCTTCAGAGGTTATGTTTTTAACCCGCTGTGATTTTGAATGGCTTTAATGAACACAGATCTTATGATCCAGTACAATAAACACACAGAGTTCTTGGAAGGGAAATAACCAGAAGTCTAACAGCTAGCTGGATACAAAGCTATGTGCAAAACACCTGGAAGCAAAATAAAACCAGCACGTGTGACAATTTCCGTGCCCTTACTGCAGTCTTCAGTAGGAAGCAGAAAGGTTTTAAACCATCAATACGCTACGCTTCAATGTCATCTTTAGAAATATCAGCTTAGAGACAACAGTGATCGATCAGGAGCACAGAAATAAAATCCTGAGTACACCCGAGGCTTCCGAATGCAACATTTTGTTTTTAAATATCCCCAAAAGTTCCACAAGCACTTCATCAGAGCACCCTCACCTCAGCCCCAGAAGCAATTTCCCTATCAATTTCAGAAACAAACAGTGGAAGGTTGCAATCATCAGTACAGTGTTTGCCAACCAGAAATGCTTTGCAGACATGGTCGGCTTTCTTTCCCTTATGTTAAGGATCAGGCTCTTAAGCACTGCCTGATGCTTGATTTTTTTCTTTCCTATTAGCAGTAAACTACACTTCTAGCCTTCTTGATTGCAAGCATTTCTTTGATGCAAAATACATGTTTCTTCTCATACATTAAGTGATAATTCTGTGGATAATATCAGAAATTCCCTCATTTTCCCCAGAAAGCAAAAAACATATTAAGATTTAATATCACCTAATCATTAGTCTACAAGGCAGATAAGAAAAACAGTCTGTAAGGTTGTTGCTCTGGTCCTCAGAATCTCTTAGTCACATTAAAACATAATAATAATGATAGAAAGACCTTTTATTATAATTAACATGTTTTATTAAAGCTTTCTCTCCTTTTCTTCTCTTCTCCTCACAGTATTTACATCTGCTTTCATTTCTCTCTTTGATGTTTGTATGCTCTTCATACTCTTATGGAAAACACTCTGCACCACTCATTTCCATCCAGCCATTCCTCTTTTCAGTGCACATTTCTCCCATGCCTGACATCGACACTACCCTCTGCAGCTCAATGAGAGCATAGGGAGCATATCCTTTATTGACAGTGTTCATTATAAGGTGGCACACGAACAAAACACCTTTCGTTTCTTTCAACTCTCAGCTAGATACTGGAAGAAATGTGTTTCATTGATATGAAAAATAATAAGTAATTCAAAAAAATAAAAGCAGAGCCTGTTCCTGTTATATAGTTACTGCAAATATGAACAGTACCTTTAAAGGGAGGATAAAATAAGGTGACAAAATTGGCACTTTCCTTACTTACATGTGTCTACAGACTCATCTGAATCATCAGGGCAGTCAGATTCTCCATCACACAGCCAGTGCTGGGAGACGCAAGTGATGCGATCATGGCACAGAAACTCTCCTACGTCACATAACTGATGTTCCTCTGAAAACAAGAATGTTTTAAAATGCAGTAAATAAAAATTGGAGAAAAATAAAGTGACACAATGAAAATTAAAGATGGAAAATAAAGTGACAATGAAATCAGGCATCAAAACGGTGAACAAAAGTAACATGAAACAATAATTTAATGTGATGTCTAATGGCAATGACCTTACTCAGGCAAGATAGCCTTAAAATCTTGGTCCATCCCATAATCATTCCAACCAGACATGAACATGATTAACACTAACTTCTTCTAGGAAGAAGAATGTCAAGAATTCCTACTCTTCAGCTCTTTCATTATTAAGTAAATACATTAAATAGATAAATTCAACAACCTTTAATTTTATGCTTTCATTTTTGAAGCCTGCCGCACACAAAGTATCATCTGCCTTCAGCCACCAAAATCTGATATCCTTGACATATGGAAGAGCTAATTAACACAAGATTACTCCATCATTAATTAACCACTCTTTCATTAATTAAAACTCAGAGCCTGTATGCAATATATTATATTCAATTTATTGATGCATTAATTGTAGTAGTTCTGTCCACAAGGTTGAAACTGCAGATCACTGGAAAGTCTCCTTGCAGATACAACAGAGATTCAGCTTCATTGGAGTCAATACTGACACAGAGATGGAAAAATAAATAGATGGGAAAAAAATAACTAAACTTAATTCCCCCAGTAGATCTACTCACAAGCTCAGTTCACAGCAAAAAACAATAGGTATTGCTACATGTTACTAATCATTGCTAGCAGACCTCAAGTCACAGTCCTAGTCTGCTGGCTTTACCAACTTTTGGACTGATTTGCTGTCATGCAACACCAGCTTTGCTACAGTTTGTGATTAAATGCTTAGTATTATCCAGAAGCCTTACTACACTCATTTCTAAGCTCTGTCAACTAGCAATTAGCATTACAACAAACACCCAGTGTTCCTCCAAATAACTCAGCTGGCTTTCTACAAGGAAAACAAAACACATTTTCCAGACAAAATATACACACTGCATTCTCTAATCCTTTGAAGATATGTTTCTAAACATGCTTGTAAAGCTGACTCTAAGCTTCAAAAGAAAACTTATGGCACAGGAAAGTTCTTTAGGATAGAGCTATGTATTTTGTTAAAATTAACTCATCCATTTCCTATACACACATCTCATTTTCAATGTCAGCCTATAAATCTATCAAGAGATACAATTCAAAGAATTCAAAGTTGCAACTATAAGGTAGATACCATTTGTATTACTTAATATGGCTACCAAAGGACTTCTGTAACTCCATAGGAATTTGCATTTACAGTAAGAAGCTCCATTATATTCATCTTTGTACAAAACAAATGACTGAATATCAGAAAGTTCATATGCTCAAGGAAGCAGTTTTGCTTAAGCATCTCATGGAGATGCTTAAGGTTTCTGCACTGAAAGCTCATCTTGAAAAACTTGCTGGAAGTAAGAAAGAGGGAGGCAGTTTGGCTAGTTCTAGCATTTCAAGGTCATGCAGCAATATGAACAGATCTATATGTGTGTATATATATATACACACACACACATATATACATATATACACACACAACTATATAACTATTTAAAAATCCACAGTAGAGCCATTTGTCTCCAGGGGCCTTGTAGCACAATGTAAACTGCCAGCACTACGTGACTAAACCCAGCAGGCAATTAAAAGTAGCCACAAACAAGTTATCATAGAATGGAATGGTTTGGGTTGGAAAGGACCTCAAGGATCATCAAGCAACAACTCCCCCACTGCAGGCAGGGCTGATGGCACCATATTTACAGTTCTCAAAAACTATATTATAACTTAAGAAGGGAAAAAACCCACTGGTGAATAAATATAAGAAGTTAAAATTTATGAAAACGTGTGTACATAATGGAGTTTACACACCCAATTATCTAAATGCAAAAATTTCTATTGAAAAAGAAATCTCATTTCTTTCCTAATTCCTAACTGGAAATAATTGACTAGAAGGAGAAATCAATGCTGTCATTTATGCTGAAATTTAATACTCTCAAGTATAATCACACACTGCAGCAAGCAAAGCCTCAGCACTGAGAAAAATCACATCTGAAGGTGATGAAGAACTTCAGAATAGCTATTTAAGTTTGTAAACTAAACTTACAATGGTGCTAATAAAAGGATTTAAACACTGATTTAAATGCAAGGTCTGTATTAAATCCTGGCTATAACTCCAGTGGCCATCACTGAAGAATACTTGGCACTAAGGGAAGAACCACTCCCCTGGATGTGCCAGATTTGAAGTGGAATGATAACCAGGATGGCCATGCTGGCATTAATTTAGAGGCTCTGCCATTATGCATCGTTTCATTATGGTCTATGCTTTTATCCATACCAAAATACCTTTTCACTACTCAGTGTCAACTGCCAGTCAAAACATACCCAAACAGCAAAACAGCAAACTCAGAAGAACACTACGTGCCCAAGTGAATAGCATTCAAATGAGGAAATATATGGAAATGGGACATATCCTATAACTGTGCTCAAGGGTAATGAGAGTTTGACACACACAAAAAATGGTAAGACTGCTGACGGGAAGAGGTTTTTATTTATTTATATGAGGAACAGCAGCCAGGAAGTAGTGATGTAGGTGATTATCCCATGACTATTAGAGTACCAGGTTGCCCTAAATCTGAAGATGGTCACTTATAACTGCATAAATAAATATCATCTTGTTTTGAATGAAGCTTATGAAAAGAGCCTATCTTGAAGTAAATAAGATTTAAAAAGCTACTTCATACATAGCTCAGGTACGGGCAATGCATTTGGAGAAAGAGTTTGTTTGCAGCTTCTTTTTTCCCCTTCTAATTAAAACAAGATAACTATTTCCACACAATTAAACTAAATTTAACACTAAAGAAGTTACAGGGAGATCAGCCTTTCATATCCTCTATCTATAGATAAACCCAGCAGAGTGAGAATACTAACATAAAAAAACACTTTAAAAAACAGATCTTGTCTTGAAGAATGGAACTTAATATTAGCTCAGGGTTTTATTGGCTCTGAAAATGTTTTTTCAAACTGTTTTCTTCTGCATATCTATAGAATTATCGCTTCTTTCTCGGCTGCTGTCTTTGAATAATGAATTGGGTCAGTTAATCATAAATACGCTGCAATTGGTGTTCTTTGGGAAAAAAATAGAAGAAAAAAATAACTAAAAAAATGGGCATCTAAGATGGCCTTATTTCTCAATAGAAGAAAACAGTGATTTTCAGTAGCACTTCTCTGCACAGTTTCCTTCTGTATAATGTGTGCTGAGCTGGCAGGCTTAGTGCGGATGAGAAGATTCACATATTTTTAACATACCAATTCTGAGATATGGAGCAGATGGTTAGAAATCATCTCTCTACGGGTAAATGAATGCTTTGTCTCCCAAAGGACAGCACTCCTACCCTTGGCTGCAAACACCTGGCAATGCCTCTTAGAAGGAAAGTTTCACCAACAAATATCCAACAGTGCCTTTGTCAGTGCTTCAAGAGAGAAAAAAACACAGTCTGTAAAAAGACAAGCAACAAGTTTAAGAGGACAAAGCTCTAAATCTCCATTAGGAAGCTAATTAGATGTGTATAATTACAGTAAAGCTGGAAAAAATAATAACTCTGAGTTGGATTTATCAATACTTGCACTTTCCAAAGTTTCACATACTCCTATCTGCAGCACACTGCAGGTCATCAGGCATCTTAACAAGGACTGTGCAGGAGATAGTGTCTATGTAATCAAGTGCTTCTTCAGTTCTACAGCAAGAAGGTAAATGATTCACTGTGACTGATTAGTATCTGCTTTTATCAAAGATCCAGGCACTGACAGTGCACTCCTTGCCCTCCCACACAGCCTGGTGTCCTGGGACTGATACCAATCAAGGTATCACCTGTGACAGTTAATGAGCATCATATTGTCTCAAACTGGGTGCTCAGAGACCTGATAACAGACATTTAGTTCAACAGACAGCTCCAAGTTGTAGAACTAGGAGTCAACCATCTTACCCCACAAATAGCAAGCAGCCCACGAACACCCTGGAGAGTTGTCCAAGCAAGAAACTGGCTGCACACCCAGTTCCCTTAGCAGGAACACCTCTTGAATTTACTCAGCACCTGCGCACATTCACCCAGTACATGTTGATGCCTTACAAACAGATCTGAAGTAAGGGATTGCTTGTTTTTAAGCTACACTAGCTTTGCTAAGATTTGAGCTTATATTTCTTATGCACACCCACCCCCTGTGTACTAAATAGTCAAGGATATCAAGCCATTTTGAATCATGTTAAGTCACTGTCATCATTGCTTAAATTATATTTTATCTATTTTATTTAAATATCTTTCTGCCTTCCTGTTACAAGTGAAGCATGCAGTGCTTTAGTCTCCATCCATGACCCCTCAGATGGGAGCTGCCCCTTGTGCTGCTGTCCTCAGAATGCCTCAGTCTCCATCTGCTGAGAACACCCAAGAGTCCCCAGAAAAACCAAACTTCCCATATGGCAACATTCGGAAAAAAAAAATCAACAAAAATAATCAACCTAACGGCCTTAATCCATTATAGAAGGAAGTTTGCTCATTAAGGTTTCAGTACATATTCATAACAACAACACGTGTTAACTATTCCAAAGATATATATTCAAACACAAGCTTCTAACTGATATGATATGCCAGCAAATGAATGACTAGGGGATAGAAAAGATCATAATATCTAAACTGTTTTGTAAAACAAGCTTAAGCTAACTGGAAATTAGAGGATTTTATGCATTCAATATTGTGAATTTTGGTGCTAACACTCCAAAGAAAGATGGAGACATACCTGCCCAAAAAGCACTTACTTCAGAAGTAAAAGAGCTGGAAGACTAAGGGAAATTAGAAAGGCCAATGGCAGCAAGCACAGAACTGGGCTTTAGGTGTACTTTTACATTCTGATCCACTCAATGGGGCCTACATTACATGTGTACAACTGTGGGGAACTCATATCGATGATAACAGAGCAGTTCTGCCATGTTTCAAATATATTATGCAACCATAAACTTGCACTTTAAAGTCCTTAATTAGCCTTGCTTTGATTTTAATTAAGTTATCTTCATTACAAGAGCTTAAAAACTCAGAATTTCTTTCCCCCTCTCAAAAGCATGTTTTCCATTTGGGATTTTCTTTGATCTCTCACTCTGAAACATGGAAGGTTTTGCAGATTAATTTCTGCAAATTTTACTCAGAAGTTGGAAAGTATATTCTGGTAGTAATTTATGATAGAATTCGTCATATGCTAAAACCTAAATTACTATAACTGAAAGGGAGATGGGAAGAGAAAGCATGCACTATTACGGTTCCTTCTTAGGATGTCTCAGACTGACATAATCCTTTCCCAACCTTTTTACTTAAGCCTACATTATTAAGAGCCCAATATACAGTAAAACATTCAAGTTTTGGCTGAGCTGAAGTACAGACAACATGCTTGGAGTGTGTCTAACAAAATGATAAGCAGAATTTTACACTCAGAGTCTAAAAGAAATGCTGTTATCACTGGCTTCTGTCCTTCTCAGTTCTGTACAAAGTCAGAGCAGTTGTTTTGTTCGTGGTATCCAGTGATCTCCCCTGATCAACTAGGCTTTGATTAGTGGCCCTGCTCTGGAAAAGGGCTCAACAAGCAACATGTTTCTATGCATACATACCATCCACAAGTAAGAATGTGTATGTTTTATGTATACTCATTCAGTTCCCAATGTGTTAGTCATCAATCAGCAGTTACTAATCAACTAATTGCATAGGCAAAGCACATACAAAGGTACCAGTCACTGGCATCAACATATGTTCAGCTCCTGCTACACACCTTCAGACAGTGTGTGGAGATATTCCCCAGTCTGCACATTTGACCCCCCAGCACGGTTGCAGGCACTTTGCTTACTGTTTGGTCAGTCTTCTAATTGCCATCAGACATCCTAGTTCTCAGTCCATAACCTCATCTATAAAAATTCACGCTCAGATTCCATACGTACATTATTAGACAGCTAAAATAATTCTTCACGTTTTTCAAACTTGTCCAGTGTTAGAGATCAAGCTGAGCAAGTAATGTTAGAGATTACTATTAACAAGAAGACCAGAAACATCCACTGCTTTATACAAATCATATTTTGGCAGCCAGGAGGTGATAAACCTAGGAGTAGCCTTGTTCCTCTCATTTTTGCTTTTCCTTTGACTACACAGTACCCATTAAAGAGGCTGACCCTGTGTCCCCTCCTGTGGATTTGAACCATAGAAGGTTATTATTCTGCCTTAATTTGGCACACTTTATGGATAGAGAAGTCTAAGAAATACTCAGATAATGAGAAAGACCCAAATATTCCCAAGATGATTTTTACCTAATCAAGAAGGGGTCACACAATACTACATAACTCAGCAAACTATGAAATGGCATTATAGCAATGTTATCTAACGACACAAGAAAAAAAAGCTACAGAAGAGCAAGACACCATCTTTATTACAATAGAGCTATACTAATAGGAAAAGCATTATTTCTAATCTTGTAATTTGCCAAGCCCTACTCCAACTAGTCCTGTATAAAATGTTTAAAGTCCTAACAAGCCCACCGCAAATTAGCTCCTTACAATTACCTTTTATCTTCCTGAAAACTGGAGGAAACAAGCACATTCCTCAGTGAAAGGTTGCTCTTCCCCCAACAGCCAGGCTTCAAGTGACTATTAACTTCAAGATGATGAGTCAGAGAGACCATCACTTATTCCCTTATATACAAAGAACAACAATCCCTGTAAGAGCCACCACCACACCCCTTCAGCTGCTGAAATCCAGACGGTGCCAAGATAAACAGAAATAAAACTGCTCATTTGTGAGAGGTCCTCAAAGGTTTCCAGTCCTCTGTCTTCCACATGCCACAAAAGAAAATCATTTATGTGGAATCTGTAAGCCTCTCCATCTCAGCTTGTATTATCATATTGTTTTCAAAATACCATTTCATTTGCTGTGGTGTAAAGTCTCCCCATCAGGAGGGAACAGTTGCAAGAGAGGACCTTACGAGGACTATATTTTTTTTCCTATTTATTATTAAGGAATAATGAGGATCTTGACAGGAACCTTACTAGGACACTCTGCAATCCATGACTCCTACCTAAAATAGCTGTATCTCAATAGTCAAGACAAACTTCCACATGCAAAAGAAATTCAGGAAGCATTCAGGAGAGATAGCTTGCATAATACATTACTTCGTACACTTACTCTACTGCCTCTTGAGGAAATTCACCAGAGAAAAGATTAAACCCTCAGTCTCTCAGCTGCTTCTCCCAGGATTATATCTCCAAAAGATAGGAAATATACACTCCTGAAAAGAAGAAATGAGCAGAAGAACTGGGACTGAAGAAAAGTCACCCTGAGCCAATTTCAAGACCATTTCAGTTCAGTGCACTTTTTTCCCCCTCTACTATCTGCATTAGCTGTTTTAACCAGGCAATTTCCAAGTACAATTTTAACTTCTTTACCTTCTATATTTAATTGTAACGTTTCCAAGGTAAAATTGCTTCTTAACAGCAGAAGGAAATCTTGAGTTAAGACAAAGCTGGGGTTGTGCTTATTATTGGCTGTTGATTTGTCTGCTCTGCATCAGATCTCATGGTGGTTTCAATGCTGGACCAGATAGGTTAATCCTGAAACCGTTTGGTCTTCCAACAACTAAATGGCAATGGCTCATTCAGGTATTCTGAACAGAGAGAATGTTTGCAATAACATGCAACCTAGCTGTCATTACTGCAATCAGATCATATTTATCCAGCTCAGAACTGCTGCTTACAGCTCACATTTAAGTGCAGCAACACCGAGCAATCCATCTCCTCTATCTACTTTTTTGTCATTCTATTGCCAATCACTTACTGCTAACTGCTCTGCTAACCATGATCATGTCATGGAGATAGTGGCTGAGTCTGACAGATAGCAAAGATGGTTTCCCCCCCAAGAGTGATAAATGCAAAGGCCTGGGGGAGACACATGCCAGAACTTGCAACCTGCATGTCATTTAAATACACCAGCATAGTGCACAATGACATGGGGAATGGCAAGACACAAGTAGAGAGAACCAAATTCTTGGGGGAAACCCCAGAAGGCGCTCAGCATTAAGACATTCTTGCAGTGACAAAGGAAAGGGCTCTTGTGAAGCAAGGGTTACGGATGGCAGGCTTCTATCTTAGAACAGTCCCATTTAAAATGACAGAAAATAACACTGAACAGGCTTTGACAGCAGATGGAATCCTATTGCATAATTCAATTTTAATGACTAAAGAAGTCTGAAATATGAAGGTTTTTGTTTTGCGAAACAGAAGACTTGCATGAAATTAGGCAGCCAAATCTACTACTGTAAGCAATTACATATGTTTAATATATGTTAATTTTAAATTGGAATAATTAATCTACAGGAAAATAGTGTCAAAGAAATATCCTTGTGCTAAACTCAGTGGTTAAAAGGATGGAAGAACAAGGAGTAAACCAGGCTTCCTAAATGCAATCTACATGCACAATTAAAAGGAGTCTTATTATCAAGGTTAAGTATTCCATTGAATTGAGATACTGCATAACTTCAATACCAAAAAAGAAATAAATCACAAAAAAAAAAAAGTAGGTTTTAGCATTCAAAACCTACAATGAAAAGATAACTATTTTTATATAAATCATTGTTAAATCGCTGTTACATAAAACTTTGACTATATTTTTCTGGGCCCCACAGAAGCCATATCCATTATTTAAATAGCTCTAATCAACAGCTCTAAGTTAAACAATAAGAATTAAGCCAATGGCACACCAATGGGTCACCTAATAGAAGCCTCACGGCAATTTAACAGCCAGGAAATTAGTTAAAATTGTGGTCTTCCACAGTTCAGGTCTATCTTTTTTGATAGCATGATGCAAAACAGATAATTTAAGGTGTAATTTAGAAACGCTCTCATTGAATAACAATTTTCATACCAGTAGAGCTCTGTGATTTTAGGTAATGCTGCCAGTAGATCTTAAACGTGAATATCTGAATATGGATATTCAGAAGTAGTAAGATGTAATATTTATCAAGTCACTACTGGAAAGTTTTAAATATTACTTACAGAGCCAGCTTGTATTCTCTCCAAAAAGGCAACGTTACAAAGACAGATCATATTGAAATAATGGGCAGACTTCATATCTGCAGCTTTACGCACTGTAAAAATATAGCCAACATAAATGCACATTGCATCGCTTAGAACAGCACAGTGTCAGCTTGCTGCCTACAAATAAGTTTTGAAACCACCCCTACTTGGATTTATTATCCCATGCAGGACAGCAGGAATAGCATTGTGTGAGTTATAGGAGCACTGAGTACAGGCACACAGATTAATGAGTACACACACAATTCACACCTTGGGCGTGAAAAGGAAACAGTCAAACCTTTGACACTGTCTGACCTGGAAGATAAATTCATAAAAGAACAAGAAGACCATCACAGGCCTTGGGTTCAGACCCATATCAAAAACCTTTATTTTTATAAAAGCAAGCTGGGAATTGCCCATCTTCTAGAATAGAAAAATAATCATGCTGTACTTAATCTTTTGTAATGCTAACATCTTTAATAGAAAAATAATTGGTAAAGAATAGTGAGAGCATGGCACAATTGTATATATAAATTAAGTATGAAACTACTTAAAAGAAAAACAAAACATTATGAATTTAGACTGTTATTACTTTCATTCATTGAGATGAAATTCTATTAGCCTTCATAAAGGTTAACTTGCATTTAAAAAAACCACTGTAAACATAAGACAAAAGATAGAAGGAAAAATAAAGAAAACATTTGATCAAAGCTTTGTAAGGACAGGATTTTAAAAGATAATGGCAATATTTGGACACTTGAGAAACAAAAAACCCAACACCGTGCTCATATGGAAGTAACGTTTAATTCAATAGCAGAATTGCTATCAACGGGCCATCAGCCATCATTTTCATATCCCTGCAGTCCCTAAAGCTACCAAAATCACATGAAATGGTCAAGATGATGGAAATGGGCAATTGGGATGAAACAATTTCACTTTTTAACGTAACTCCTTTCTTAAAGCTATCACATATCCGAGGATTGAATGGTAGCCAATTCAATCCTAACTTTCAAAGGGTACCAAGGCAGTCACGGAAATCATGGTCATAAGTCTGATGTGCTGAATAAGGAGTTGCTGGAAACTGCATTAATGTGCAGGATGGACACCTGAATAAACACAGCACACCACAGCTCTCTGAGTGGAAACTCCCATCTTACCACAAAGCAGCCTAGAGGGAAACTAGCAAATCAGCTCATCTTTAACCCAGCTTTCTTTGGTCCAAAACTTTATAACTACTCTGGAGAGCTTCCACATGTGGGCAGCAATAATTAAAATTCAAGTGAAGACTGAGGAGATGGAAAAGGAAACCAGAAACTCCATATTCAGGAAAAAAATAGGGCAGCTTTAAATAAAACCCAAGACACCTGTAGTTAGCAAGCTCAGGACAGAACTTGCGGAGATCATCATTTTCGTAGGTCAAAAGGCTGATCAATGTTTAGCCTGTGTTAGCAATAACCAGGGCTCACCTTAGCAGGAGGGATGCTGAGGGTTCTATTAGCAGCTTTGTGAGCTACTGAGACTGCTAAGAAAATTATGTCTCCGTTTTCCACACACAAAAAGGGAAACAAAGACTCTCTGTGCAAAACACACTGAGCTACATGCGCTCTAAGTGCTTATTACTGCTTACCTTTAACTGATTTCTTGCATATAACCGTGAGCCACGCTGTATATTGTAAAATAAGTAAAATCTTGTAAACTGTCACTTTCTTGACAGTGTTACCACAGTCATTCCCAGCTACCTCCAGGTGATGCAAAAACATATGCTTGAACTGTCTCTGCTGGGACTTATTAAACAAACAGTATGTTCTGTAGATTAAACCATAATTAAGTATGATGTCGGTAACGCAAAAGCTCAATAATTATGCCCCCATTTGTTCTACTAATTTCAACTGCACTAAAATATGAATACTCACAAGTTAGCATGAAACTGGTGGTTCACAGTTCAGAAGTCTCCTTTCATCTAACAGGCATAAAGACTCTGAAAAAAATCAGTGAAGACAGCAGGTTCCGCCAAATATTTTTTACTTAAAGACATCAGTGGACTTCAGATCAGACCAGAAATAAGGAGATGCTATATCTCTACGTAGCATGGTCCACTTAATAGAGTCAAGTAACATTCATCTTCATACTATGTTTTCCCTTGATAATAGAATAATAGCAGATGCTAACACAAGAGGGGAAAAAAAAAAAAGCCAATAATAGGAAGCACATATTTTTAGCGGCTTTAATTATATTCTAGCAGCAGGAAAGAAAGAGATGCAGAACCATATGAGCAAGCAATTCTCCCCAGAAGACAGACATGGCTTTGGAGCAGGTTAGAATAATGATTTCAGTTGTGAGTGATTTTGGAGTCAAGGAATTACTGGCAGGGCTGCTTCCTTAGAGCTGCACTAGTTACTTCTTTGCAGCTGTTCTACAGCATCTCAGCTTCCAGGCTAAAACAACGAAGCAGACTCAACCCCTATGATTCTAACAAAACATATGTGTATATATGCACATGCTCCATGAAGAACTAGTTTGATCTGATCTATGATCACACTGATAATACTTAAGTCTCTCACATATTATTATACATAGATCTTTTTCTCCTGTTACATACGTGAACAAATTTCTAACGTGCCCCCCAGCTATGGATTCATTAAGAGCAGTCCAGTGTATTTAAAAGCAGCATCAGCTCTCAAACCTAGAGTCGTTGAAGAACTGAATGCCAGCCTAGACTGTGCAATATTTTCTATATGCATTCCAAGCAACTGATATTACACTTTTATTTGAATTATTATGGTTGAAAACCCACCTCTGCTGATGCATATTTTTATGCAAACTCTTGTTTATCACTGGCAGAAATGCACAGGTAATGGTGGCAACGTTGAAAAATAGTGTTTTGTATCTGAGAATTTACTCTACTGCAGCACTCTTCCTATAAGTTGTAGTTTCCACAGTAACAAATAGGAGTCACTACTTTCAGAGCAACCTACATACAATGAATTTCATCGAGCCTTTTTTTTTTTAATTAAGCATATATTACTTCTTCAGCATACAAAGCATGACACAATTTAGATTTCATTTAAGATGTAAGTGAATAAAGAGCTTCTTGCCAGTTAATAACAGTTTTTCCTGTTGCATATCCCTTATCTCTTAGCAAGCAGTGAAAGGAAGGGCATGATTAGATGGAAGCCCAGCTTAGAAAATATCTACGTCATAAAGGTAAATGTTTACTTTGGTGGCTTAGTACTATATTAGTAAAAAGGGAAACAAAAGAAGCTATGATGGAACCAGCCCCAGAAGCTGCTGGTTTTTACAGTTCAATTAATTAATACCATATCAAGCCATAGGGCACCACATGCATGTTATGTTTTCTCATATTATTGAGATGGACAAAAATTGACTAGCAAAGATGTATGGCAGAAATAAATAACGGGTGAAAGAAACCCTGCTCAGAACAACACTGTTTTATGGAAAGGCATTTAAATGAATGAGTTTTATAACACCTATTAAAATAAGTGTTAATAAAAACTGCACACTCCTATTTATCACAGCTTGGAGAGCCAGGAAAAGCCCACTTACAGTGTAACACCCATGAAGCAGGGACATAAGGAGGCTGTTTCACTGTCTCACAGGCTCTGTAATGATCAGGGTCCTGAGCATTTCAATAGTTGTCACAGTTTAGGGCCGTATTTAGGGGAAGCACCTGTAAGGATGCATTACCACTGATATCCTTTTAAACTAACTGGAAAGAATATAAAGCCCAACCATCAATAATTAAAGGAAAGCTTTAGCACAACTGTCTTAGTATTCTTGGTGCACTTCAACACTGAACCTTGGTATGTTCTCTAATGATCCAGGAAGATCATAATGGTGACTACGAGTTACATGCAAATGAAGATGGGCACATCAAGAAGAACACTGCCAGCACATCGCAAAGATGCAACTTCTCCTCTGGCAAGGCCACATCTGATGTACTGTGCCCAATTCTGGGTTCGCCAGTTCAAGACAGGCAGGGAACTGCTGAAGACAGTCCAGCAGTAGGGCCATAGAGATGCTACAGACCTGGAGCATCCTATGCATGAGGAAAGTCTGAGAGACCTGGGTCTGTGAAGCCTGGAGAAGACTGAAGGGTGTTCTTACCAATATTTATAAATAACTAATGAACAGGAATCAAATGGATGAAGCCATGCTCTTTTCAGTGGTGTCCACCAACCAGGTTGGCCTGGGCCAATGAACACACACTGGAAAACAGGGAGTTACACATGAATATGAAGAAAAATCTTACTTTGAGGGTTAGGGAGTGCTAGAACAGGCTACCTAAAGAGGTGGTGGAGTCTTCTCTGAAGATATACAGAACTTATCTGGATGCTTTCCTATGGAACATTCCATAGGGAACACGCTTTAGCAGGGCATTAGACTTGATAACCTCTATGGATCCTTCCCAAGCCTTACATTTCTGTGCCTGCTCAAGAATAGTTTTTAGACTAAATACTTGCCAGGAACACATTATCTCCCTTACTGATTCCCTTAGTACGTTACTGTTGAGTCCTCTCCAAGTACCAGCTTCTTTAAGCCAATTCCTACAAAGCTTTATTATTTAATCAAATTACTACTTATTTTATGACTGCTTATGTCCTCACTTGAAAGTTTGTGTAATAACCAATTACATTTTTAAAAATAATTGCAATAGGTTTTCTTATGGCACGACAGTGAAAAAATATTAAGTTTTGTTTTGCTTACTGTATTTGCAGAACAAACCCAAGCCTGAATTAGGGCTTGGGGAAAAGAATATTTAGATTGCACAATCTAAATATATCTCCCAGGGAAAAAACAATTAATTATCTTTGTTACTGCCTCTACTGCAGAGAACAGCTGCAATTTCTGGCTTGCCAAGTTCACGTCATTGAGGGTTATTCCTATTAATATCAATTAAGAACTAAACTGTTTTGAGTCACTTCAATAATGATACTCAAGTAGGTTTAAAGTGCCATTTCACAGAATGCACATCTCATCAGAATGAGGACACTTGTGTTTTTATTTTACCATTTAAGATTTATTTTTTAAACATAGATATGGATCAAATAAATGTGTCCATACATGTGTAACTAAGGCACACTGATCACTAAGATCCTCAAAGACCCACATATTCATCTAATCTCAGGAATCAAGGTGAAATACTTGTTCCTCAGTTCAAACAGAGATAATACTGCCCTTTCACTTGTGGACTGCAGCTAAATCACCCCATGAAGTCAAATCAAAGTGATGCTGAGCACATTTCATGTCTTCAGTGCTGAGGGTATTACAGCCAGAAGGAGCTACACCCTTGCCATCTTAGCCACACCTTTCATCTACTTGAACTACAAGATCAGCAGAGACAAAAGTTTATCCTCTCATTTCAAGAAAAGGCCAGAGCTTTTCCTCACACAGCTTTCTACTTCTGTTCACTGTTTTGCTAAATTGACTAAAGATCTTTTAATCATTGTTATTAGGATTCGACAGAGAAGATAAGTAAAATAAAGCTGGTCATAACCTCCTCATTCCCTACCCTAACTTTCCCTGAGATCCTAGGCCCTATTCAGATCTCAGAGCACCATTCTCATCACCAAACAGCCTAAGGCATAAACACATAAATTACATTATATTTCTCAAAAGTAATTTTTTAAATGTCTTGACCACTGGTTCAAATTTTTCAGTATAATCACTGCTATCAACACAGCAAGAGATGAAACGATCTACATCAGAACTGTGCTGTTACCTTCGCCTGGACCCTGGGCAGCACTTTCGTTTGCCTTAGTTCAATCAGAAATATTACACTGTGAATCCATTTTCAGTAAAAGGAGCATAACATAATGCAGTCTAAGGATTGAGGAGGTAGGACTTGGTCTGTATAGTTTCCTTTCTTTGGTAGTTGTATGACCAACTTAACCTCCCATGGCGGTTTATCCACCATTCCAAATGAATTTTATGTTCTGCAGCAGAAATACTTGTGAATTCATGAGCACTGGGTAGAAAGAACATAGAAAATTCCCCATGCTTCACAAATATGAAAGACCTGCATACGTGTTTCTAGAGACTTCCTTAAAGTGCTAATTTTCCCAAGGAAAAAAAGTCAAAGCCCCAAACCTTTAAGGTTTTTACTGGGCACTTCTTAAACAAGACACTCTTTCCAGTGTTTCTGCATTGGCTCAAACACACTGCTGTGCAGTACCTCCCCTCTCATTTCCTCCAGGTGACATTACTTAATGATGCTCCAGAAGTGGTGCTGAGAGGCTCCAAACAAAACAGTAACATGGGATATGTTGATAATGAAACAAAAATGAGATAAAATTTCAAAAAAAAAAAAGAAAGAAAAAGAAAAAGAAAAAAAGAAAGCCTAAAAGAAATGAAAACAGAAACTTTAATGTGTGTGTATATATATCAGAATAAAGGCAAAACAAAAGTAGACCATGGATTTGCTAGATTCCATGAAATATCTTTCATACATTTAGAAACTGGAACTTCACACAGCCAAAAGCCATACAGGATCCATGTGAATCAGAAGGAACTTTTCATCAGCATTACACTCAGCTCACATCAAGAGAAAATAACCTTTAAAAGTGAAGTCCTATTCATCATTCAAAACCAAATGCAGTATCGCTCCCATTTAACTCAATGCTGTTTCTAATAAAGTGGTTTAGACTCGCTTTATCGGCTTACAAGTTCATTTTTATTCTGATCAGATTCACTGATTCTGTTCTGCTTTCCTGTCTTGTCAAAAGAACACAGGACCAAGGCAACCTCAAGGTTGACATTTTAGTACATAATAGCACATTTATCATTCAAAAGCAAGCACCGTATTTCAAGAAGTATGTAATTCAACAAGCATCCTCTAGCAGGTAAAAATTCTTCTAAGTTTTTCAAGTAACGGCTGGTTTAAACACCACCAACTTAAAAGAGAACTTCATGAAAATCCCTGTTTCCCTCCTCACCATCCCTTAAGTTACCTGCTTCAAGCACAACATAAATTAAAATTCAGAAAGATGGAACTTAACATAGTTACTGTACGCAAGTTAGAAGTGATACCAGAAATCTACAGGAACACAGAATGAAGGAATGACTTCTTAATGAACATCCCGAAGTCCCAACCTTTCCTTTGAATGAACTCGTTACGTTTCTTTTTCATCATCAGAGCTAACAGAAATTGGGCAAAGTTACATTTTAAATGGCTTGTGAGAAATTCTATTCATTCCTTAGTGTTTTGATCAGTCTTTCCTCCTTGTAGGCATACAATCACATTATGTCATATAGACAGGTGACCTTCCCATAGTTTTCTGGTATCCATTCCATGGAAGAATGTAAGTGCACTATTTCTACTTCCAGTAATGTTAAACTGGTACCACACTGGCATAAATGAAACTAATTCATGCATAACATGAAACAGAACTTCTCCTTGACTGTCAGTACACCGATATAAAATATTAAGAATTCCAGCAGGCTGAAATATGACCTGGGGAATAGAGATCACCAGGAGAAGAGATCAAATGAAATTTATTTAGTAGAAAAAAACAAAGCCTGGAAGGGAATATCATCACTGATTATGAAGATGTCAAAAGTGACAAAAACAGAATGTTGGGTTGGTTTCTTCTTCCTTTTTAAACGGGTGTTCTTGTGCATTAGTAAATAAAGTGGTCAAGATTTAATGTAAAGAAAATTACATTAGTTTTCGAGAGACTTTTCAATGAACACAAAGATATAAAATAAGATACAACTGTTCTTAAAGAAAGTCAAGAATGGGGTATAAAAATGCTATATTACATCCCTGAACTTCTTGATTCATAAATTATAGTCCTAATTTTTCTATAGCCTGTACTTATGAGCATGTGTGGTATTCAATTTGTTTATTGAAAGCTGTTAAATATCATGTTTTTTCATTGCATTACAATGACCAGAAGCTGGCACCAGTCAACTTGCATTTTAAAACAGCAGCCAAAAGGAAAGCATAATGTTACCCCATGCCATACCCTTTTAAAAGTCTCTGTCCTCCACTTAATTGCAGTGACCCTACGTTAATAAGCAATTCCTGCAACATCCAAACTATTCTTTGGTCGAGGACAGAATACATTTGTTTCCTAAATTAGATGGAATCCTACAGATGTTGGCATTAAGTGTACTGATGGGAATCATGATAATCTGTCAGAAAAATGTGTAAATCCTTTGGGCTCTATAAAAAGTTGACAGCATTCCTGTGAAATATTAACAAGGCACAATGCAGTCATTGACATTTAACTATTTCCACTGCATTGTTGGGTTTTGTTCTTTTTGTTGTTTTTTTTTTGACTCATCATTGCTCTCTCCAGTTTTCTCAGGCTCTGTATTTCATAGAAGTGACCATATGCTTCAATTTGTATTTGATGACATAATTGCAGAGCTGCAGAAGGTGAACAGCTAGATCTGTGTGCGTTAGCTAGTTTGGGGCCGCAGAGCTGAAGAAACCTTCCGCAATGCAGCGAAAGCCAAATCTCTGCAATGAAACGGGCATTTGTATTGCTCAGTGTGGTCTGCATGCAACCAGGAAGCCCTTGGTACCATCTAGGATCCCCTGCTTCTGTTACAGATGTAATAAAGGGAAACAAATTTGAATGCAAGTTTCTCATTTCTGTGGAGAAAAGAGTTGGCCTTTCTGCAGATCTATCATCATTTGCAACACAGCAATATGGTAAGACAGAAACTTCATGAATGTTTTATGAAGTTGTAGGTGGTAGCAAACTGCTTCTTGCTCAAAAGAGCAAAATTAGTTAGAATAATCTTCTTGTAAAGAATTCCTTCATGAAATCAAGAACCCTATTCTTAATTAAAAACTCCACCAGAAGCACGTACATGGAAAGCATACCACCAAAAGTTTCCCTTTTGACAAACAGCCTTGTTTTCCTGCTTAACCCTACTTAATTGAAAAATACATTCCCACAAGTAACATCTGAAGCACTCAAAAGGCAACGTGGTTAAGATCAGTCAGCAGCAGAAGGGGGAATGTCATGGAGCTGCAAGTCTCTGTGCTGCTATCTCATGAGCAACTCATTTGGTAGTCCCTGCAGAAGAGCTCCAGAAGACATCAAGTTCTCACATGTAGGACAATATTACACTCCTGAGCTCTTGGAGGCATTCAGCTCTTGACACTCTTAGCTTAAATTTCTTCAAATACAACAGGAACCCAAACTTTTAAATCTTTCATGGAACAAAATTTCTGTCCACTGTATTCTCCTAATCAGAAATACTTAAGTAATTAAAAATCACCCAGTGGAGCTAATTATGATTTCAACAAAAGCAGAGCCGAGATTCAAGAAGTGAAGCACTATTAGAAAACCATTGCATAATCAACAAAAATTCATACTCTAGAAAAACATAATTGGCCTGACTTGATAAAGAAGTACATTAGTTCTTGGATGCAAAAAGCAAAGCTTGATTACAGCAGTAGAGAAACCTACCATGATTATCCTAATTAAAAATTTGCCAAGTTATTTATAGTATAATACAAGGAAATGACATTCATTACCCTATAAACTATTCAACAAACCATTAAGCACTATAATAAAAATCAATTGGCAAAAAGAGGTGCAATTATATTTATATTCATGTAAACTCCTTAGCGAACTAAAACCAAAGCATCACCCAGGCCCAGTATGCTTTACCACAGAAGTGTCTGAGGGATCTGAAATATAACAGTATAATTCAATTAGCACGATAAGTTACTTAATCAGTTAATTTCTGATTTAGTAGCTGATCACCAATCACACGTCACATTTCCAGAGATCAAAAGAAATTAAAGAAAAACACAGTTACCACTCAAGAAAACATAAATAAGTGTCAAAAAAGCTATTTTAACGTCTTAAAATGTGTTTATCTATTCTTAATTAACTGATGAAGCAGCATTCTGTAGTCTATCATTGCACACACAATTAACTCATAAGCAATCAAGGAAATTAGAGGAAAATTAGAAACAGGATTGTCATAAAGCATTGATCATCTACACCTGCAGCACACATCTGCTGGAATTTACCTTGCACTACCAAACAAGCAGACAAGGCTAATTTGGGGGGGGGGGGGAGGGATAAAAAACAACAAAACAAAACTTTAAGCATAATTTTATTCACATACATCATTGGAGTTGAAGTAAAGAAAATTGTTGCCCTACAAGTTACTTCCTTGATTCAAGGTAAGTCAAAACCAATTTAGATGAGCATGAATGAATTTCACAAAGACAGAAGTGAAAATGCCATGCCTTGACAGAACCCTTTCAGTGCCAATCCTATTTAAACCTACTTAGAATGGAGTCCAACTCCTATGCTATCAGATCTGCTGTCCTATCAGTTTTTCACGCCGGAAAAGAGTTTATCGCACTTGTCCCCATCCGCATCTCCCATCAGCTCTCAGCCCAGCTCAGCCATGACCTTTAGCTATGCTAGCAGAGAGCCTCTACCTGCCAGGGTCCCATTTCATATCAGCTAAGCTGGAAATAGTGCTCTCAAATAACTTGGCATCAAGTGCAATAAAAGGATATTTTTCTCTAAGCTCAAAGGCTGGTTAAGCACCTGCAAAAACAACATGACTCTCTGTGGTCTGCCAACATATACATGTACTTTGGAAACGCTGCTCAGGAATGCATAGGGAAGCAATTACTATTTTTGAGGTCATGCAAGAAGAACTCTGTGCATTGATCTTACCAATAAGAATGAATCAAGACTGGAATTCACCAAGGTAAATAAACCCAGAAGACTGAACTCATGGTCTGCTACCACAGGAGAATGCTACTAGAATTTCTTCACAGTAATGTCTTACTCAACAGATTCATCCCTTCATCCCTAAAATAATCCCCCCAGAAAATAAATAGCTGTATTTTATTCCACTATTTAGGTAGACTATCATTAACTCTTTTGCTCCAACAGATTAGAAACCCGTAATTCACAGCTTCAGTTTTCAAATAAATGAATCAGTAGATCACTGCACCGTATCATAATCCCCTTTAAGTCATCTGAATAAAAGATGCAACTAGTTTATATGTGTTATGCTACAGCCCCCAACCCTCTTACACATTTACTAGAGAGTCCCAAATGAACGTTGCCTTAAGCTTAAGTTCAACTGATAAAAATCCACTAATTACACAAAAAAAATAATAACATATATAAAGACGAGAAGGCACCCACAAATGCCAGCTGACCACCCACAATCACTGGCAGCAATGCATTTAAAGCACAGCAGAGCAGAAGGATTACAGGAAATATGTAGCTAAAGTTTGCAGAAGCAGCTGTTTTCTCTCTCTGGTAGTGTAGAAACTAAGATTCACACCACTATTTTTTTTACTCTCATGAGAAATATATGTGATAAAAAACCCAGTTCACTTCTCTCATTTTAGTCTCCAGTTGCAAAAATGGACATCTGCTCGGGCTGCAAACCCCACCAGCAGCTGACACCTTAAAAATACCCAAGGGAGCAAACACCAAGAAGCAAATGTGGATGCTTTCTTTCTTACTAAATTTGCTTTATTTTATTCCCAGCATTCACTGAGAAGAGACAGCATAAAGAATTTAACCCACGTTAGAAAAGGGGGAAGTCTAAGAGCAAGATGTGTTTCATTAGCTGAGAAATCAGGTTTATAACATAAGCAGGAACATATACTTACTCTATCAGACTAATTAAAGTACTAGCACCTTTGCTTACCCTTCTGGAAACCAACAGTGGCATCATGCAAGATAGGAGAGAGGAAGAATTCAGCCCCACTCTCTCTTCCTCTCACCAGCTGCAAACTTCAGTGTTTTGTATTTGTGCCTGGAGCAGAGGGTTTCATGGCTTCAATGGTCTGACTTTGACATGGCACATCCCATGCAAAGCCACATAAGAAAATGAACAGGGAATAGAAATAGAGCTCAAATTCACATCATCCAGAGCTGTTGAACAATAGGAACCAAGTCAGAAATTAAGCTAGATCATCACTCCACAGGCTTGCTTAATTTTTAACAGTTTTTCTATAATGCAGAAAAGCATAAGGAGCCAGATGCAACAGAACAAGTCCTCCATCTAAGGAAACTGAAGTGCTTTGCTTGTCAAAGTAAAAACTTACAGTGGCAGCAAACATTTTTAGTCCTAACAACTGCAAATGGTGTTTGGTTCCTTATCCCAGCAAAGAGATGAAGGAGATGACGAAGAGGAGGAATAACGTAGGCAATAAATTCAGTGTGAGAACATATTGAGAGTGAGAAACCTCACTTTCTCCAATTGCAACTCTGTCAATCCAGCACTCGCTTGCTATTTTTGCCCCAAACAAACTCCACATCTTGGCTTTAAAACAACTGGTAACCCAGCCATGACCTCAGCTATTTGTCACAAGACACCAAAGTGATCGTGTAATGCTCTCTCAGTCTAAACTTGTGAGTGGACTCCTACCAGCCCTACTAACAGTAATAAATCCCATCACAGCTGCTTCTGTTTGCCAAACGGAAGCCAGCTGCCTCTTTTTAATTACTCAAGTGCATGAGCATGTAGCCAGGCTACATCATCTTTTCCTCTTTCACAACCCTAGAGCAGGGGCTCAGTTTCTTCTCTTACGTGCGTGTGTGTTTATATATAGTTAGATCCATATATGTACATATCATATATATGTATATATCTATTCAGATTTTACTAAATATTGTTCCCATTTTGCTTTTTCTCTTACATTATTTAAATTTTATTTAAATGCAGCTAAGGATGAACAGCTTTTTTCATAAGCATCCAGCTTGTTTGACAACTTTATGAAGTGACCACATTTTTCTGAAGGCTGAGTTTAGTAATGGGAACGGCTCAGGGCTGAAGCTCTTCAAACACGTAGACCCCAAATTACCTGCTGCTGTCTCTAAACCTTCTAAAAAAAGATAAAGAAACTGAAGAAAGGGAAAACATTTCATCTTTCATGCTATCTTCCAGTAGAAATTTCTCCCTATCTTTTAAGCACATTTAAGGTAAGTCCTAGAAGTAAAAAAAGCACATACAGGTGAAAGTAATTGCGTGATACCGGAGAAGATCTGGCTTTGAAGAAAATTGGAATTCCTCAGCATACAACTAGTACATGTAGTGCATTTCCCCTGTTTTTAATGCTCTGCAAAACTTGTGGGTATGTAATGAAATTTAGTCAAAGTCACGGGAAAAGGTTATTTACTTGTACTGGCTTGTTGATACATGGAAGATTTCAAGGCTGAACTCTTCAGTGGCATTTTGCCACTGACTTCAAAAGGGTTGGGATCTTCCCCTGAGCAAAGTAACGTGCATAAGAACTGTAAAGTTGTTATTTTCATAAACCTTTTATATTAGCATAAAATAAGAGCAGAGCTTTGCTCAAGATGGCATTAGCACTTGCCAGATTTCTGTGTAAGAACAGCAGTGCCCTGTTTCCATTCACTTTAGTTGAAAAGGTGCCCTAGAAAGTGCCAGAGAAAACAACGGTGAAAAGAACAAACAAATCCATCCCTCACCACATGCTTACTGGGTTCCTAAAATCACTACTGTCTTAAGTTACCCACTTGGGGGGGTTGTGGGAGAGACTCCACAAGAGCACTACAAATCTGGCAATAATTTGTTACAAGCTTCAATGAAACTAACGATCTGAACAGAGCAAGCATCTGATGCTCTGTAGATTACATTAGCTTCTGATTTATGCCACCGGTAGTACTAGGGATGGCACAAAAAGGGTCAAGATCAGTGGTGATAAAACCCCCAGCACAGGAATCAGGATTGAGTAGCACACAGGAATACCTGAACACCACCAACAGCTGTAAGAATGCAGATAGCAGAAATAGTGGCCCAGAATTAAAGTTAATGAGAAATGCTACACACACAAGCTTTAACTCTCACTCTTTCATGCACAGGTATTTCCACCTGCACAAAAACCACAGACTTCTTGAGGATAGCATAAATATCCACTGCAGAAACAGGAAAGAAAAAAGTTCTTTTATACCATGTTGAAGGATCATTTCTGTCAGTCAAAAGATGGCAATGTCACCTCATAACACTCATCTAAAACAACAACACAGAACTCAAAGCTTCCAAATCACAGGGGATGTCTCAATTAGAACTTTCAGGTTGGATCTTTGCTTGTTTCACCTGAAACCACATCACCAGGCAGCCACAAGAATCCTCACATGAAGGGCTGCATTTGCACCAAGGAACCCACTGCACCACATATCATTTGGCAGGGCTGGGCTCCAGCCCCTTATTCTAGGAGGGCTCAACCAGTTTTGCATGAAACAGTTACTGAACAACAGTGAAAATAATTCAGTAACCTTGAAACATCTGACTTGTTTTCCAATTACATCTTTGTCATCTTTCCAGAAGGATTCTCAAACCTCCCTGACAGTAGTTAGTAGAAAAGCTTAATAAACCTGTGAAATCTATTCTGAGAAACAACCACGAATTAATTGCCATGGAAAAAAAAATAAATAAAAAAAATCCTCTTCTAATAAAGATGGAACAGAACAAACCACTTGGGCATTGAAGGTATACTTCAGCAATGAAGATACCTAATTAGTCTTTTTGGTCTTTACAACAAGTAAAACATAAGCAGTAGCTAACTAAGATAAAATGAAACTCAGCAAAGGTGGAGTGTGCCATTATGGTTTGTGTCTCCCCCCCACCTCTTTTCAATATTTAAGCAATGTGTCGTGGTTTTTTTTACCTATAAGAACTGCCAACTATAAGTTGAAAACACCTACAAGCGGCCCAGGCTTGGAAATACCTAGCATTAAATCACAACTGAGTTGGTGATTCTATAAAACTACCCTGTCCCTGTTTAAAGTCACATTAAAACTCTCAGAAACAAATCTAATAACTGATTATCTCCTAAGCTTTATGACAGCACACCGCTGATCCCTCTCATAAAGTTTAAGGCCACGTGCAAAACGTAATGCTTCCGAGTAATGTCCAGATTATGTAGTAACATCAGGCCTATTGTAATCAGCAAACAGGAACATGGTACCTCGCACTGCATCACGCTCCCCAAGGACCGGCTGATGAAAGATGCTGGCAGCTGCTGAAAGGAGAAAAGCTCAATGAATTATACAAGCTGCATTAAAGCGGCTTTCACATTCACTTCACAACTGAGGGACAAAGATTTTGAGGAGGTAAACAGAATCTTAAAACACAGCATTGTCATAATGTCCAATATTATAGGGACATCTGGATTATTCACCGCTGCCAGCCTCCTCCAGTTACATTAGCTCTGCAGATGAAGCCTCTATTTTCTCTTCAAGACCTTGATACTTGTCACTTGCAAATAAGCTCTTACCAGACTCAAATGCCAGCTCTATCAAGGAAGAAGCAACTCAAAAAGGAGAGAGCACAAGGAGAAGACATTACATTGAAACATAATCCTGGCACCACTGGGTTGGTTATTCTGCATTTCTTTTATATCTAACTTGAACTTTTCACAGCTGCTTTTTGGTTTTAGTAGTTTTAACTACGTGACATTGGATGACAGGAAACCTGGATGAAATTATCTGATATATAATAGAATTACACATATTATCATCCTGTTTGGAAATATTATTGGGTTCAGGCCAAATAATCAGAGTTTTAATTAATGGCTAATGAGAAACATGGGCCTTCTCTTGGAGACTCCCAGTAATCTCTAGATATCTCTAAGGATGTTATCATGTCTTTTACAACAACTGTTTTGCACTAATTGGAGCGATACTTCTTTCCCCACCTGTCATGCCCCACTCTGGCTTCTCTGGGTACAAATCCAGCACATTGCATTGGAGAAGTTTGATAAGAAAAGTTTTAAGAATTAAATAACTCTAATTACAATACATGGAGAATGTTGATCTATTTTTCCCTAAGACTTAAGTTACATTTATTCTTCTATTTAGTGAGAATTGGGTTATGAAAGCTCAAAAAATTCTTTCAAGTAAAATAAAATACAACTACATTTGAACTTTAACTGTACGAAAGACAGATACACCAAGGTTTTCATATATTTTGGCAATGGAATTTCCCCATTACCTCAGCTTGAAAAGAAAATATCGGTCAGTTGAGCTTCTTTAAGAGGAAGGAAGTGGTCAAGGCAGCATTCACTTTTGTCCCTTGGGCAAACCTGTTTTTCATTACCTTCGCCCTGCTGAACTGAATGGCGCAGGTAGAAGAAGAGAGACAACTGAGATTGTTCTGGAGCTCAAGGGAACACTAAACTATCCAGAGACATACCCCTGGGACTTGAAATTGCTCGGTATCACTGCGGCTGTCATCCAGCCACAATCACACGCCAGTGTTTCTCAATCGGTATGAAGAAGAGATCTATTACATGACACCAGCGTAGCTGGTACATTCTGCTGACATTGCCAGAAACATTTATTTTAATATAATGGAATAAGTAGCAGAAGTAAATGCAAGTTTGACCTTGAAGAAAATAAATAGTTACACAGCAGGCACTGAAGGATATATATGGAATTATATCTACATAAAAGCAGTTCACCAATAATCCGATGTTAACATAGATGCTACTACCATCCATGTTAAAGCGACTTACCCTTATTTAACCCAACTCAGATGGGAATAGGTGGGTGCTGGCTAAGGTGGATGCAGGCAAAACATGATGGATCAGCTCATGCCCCCAAAATGTTTTCTGGCAGCATCAGCAGCAAGCAGCAATCACGCTAATTACTCACCAACTCCTGATTTTGGTGAATGAGAGGGGTAAATCCCCAGCTCCCTTACAGCAAGCCCTAGGGCAGCATGTGCACACAATGCACATTATCCTGGTGATTAGGATGCTTCAAGTAGCTGACAGTCTGTATTCCTGTTCCTTGCCTCAGCAAAGTTGCGCTGTGATTTACCTCTGAAACACCACGTAAAGAAACACGCCAGGCACTTTGCTGGCTTTTGTTATTTGGATAATTTAAAACACCTTCGAGTTCTACCTTTCCATCTTCTCAAGCATAAAAGGAAATAAGAGATCTTTTTTGGGGAATCTGTATAGTTATTATCCAGGCACATGGAGGCACTGTGCTATGCCTCAAGCTAAGAAATACAGGATCTTTGCTTTTCAAAGTGGCTGAATCAAGCCTCAGGAAACACTGAATTGATACAACCCAGACACACAAATCATTTTCAAGTAGACAGTCAATCCCATTTCTCTATCCATTTATATCCAAGAACCTAAATGTTTCTCCTCTGCTTTGACCAGGGATATAGCTTAGCTTGGTAAAAGCTTTCTGATGCAGCAGAACAATGTACGTGGATTTTTATGATCTGAGTCACTCTGAGAATTATGCATGTCTGACACAGTTTGATCCAAATTATAGACAGAAAGGCAGTATTTGGATAAGGAGCCTTATCATTACACAAGTAAACTTCACAGCTAGTTCTGTTTTATACAAAATGCACCATGCTTTCGCAGCTGACTTCAAAGGAACAATCAGGAATGATTCCTGATGTTGTAAACAATCCACTGTGCGAGGCATTGTAAGCTGATAAATAAGCCAGAGTCAAAAGTAGTTCGAGTCCACACTTTCCCACTGACTACAGGACAATGATTTTCTCTTCCTTTTTTCTTTTCCATCCCTCTATATATCTCCATTTGTTACCATGCTACTGTTACTGATCCTGAAACACTCAGAACTCATTCAGTTACAGGTAATAAACACACAATTTGACTGTTTCTTTGTTTTGTATAGAAGCTTTTCCAGGCCTTCCAAAGAAATAGCCTACAGCCTACCTGCTTGTACTCCCCACATCCTCATTCTCTTCCCTGGACCCCAGGTTTGTCAATTTATCCTACCAACAGATCCATACAGACAGTTAATTCTGAACACTGAAAATAAGCTTTACCCCTACTTCAACCAGCAACCTGTTCCCTGGAACATTTTAAAAGATGGGTAGCATTAGGGCATTAAACTCTCAACCAAACAGGTCTCTCAAGAAAGATAACTGAAGCCACTTGATTTTTGGTGCTAGGAATGCTAGAGTTCTACCACAGAAATACCAGCACTGCCTTACCTTTCTTCTCTCCTCAGTAACCACTGCAATCTCAGTGCTGGAACTGTCTCAGTACTTCAACAATTAAGACTCCTTTCCCATTTTACCCTTACTTCTCTCACTAAGCACATAAAACAATGCACTTCTCCCAGACCTGCCCTTAGCTAAGAAAGTTCTCTCTTTTCATAACCTCCAACTTTATTTTTATCATCTTCAAATCTTCATGTTTCTACAACTCACCTCATTCATCCATGCACTGTTCAAAACTTCTTATTATTCATTTCTCACATAGTAAATCCCAGAAGCAGTTATTTAATACAGCAGTGAAAAAGCTGCTGCTTTTCTTGTTCTGCCTTTTCTACCTACATCTCATAGGGTCCAGGTGCTTTCCATCACATCCAATGAGAATACAACTAAATAACAAATCACAGCTGAACTGAATATTTATCTTCCTTAATTATACCTGACCCGAACTCTTGGTATCTTAAAAATACATGAGATAGTGCTGGATGCTGTGTTAGTTCATCTGTAGTCTTATCAAAATTGTATAAAACAGCATGATTATATATGAAATGTAAATAAAAAGTTAGAGAAAGTAAAACAGTGGCTGGTGTGGTACCAGCACATGCATGGCTTACTATGCTGGGGAAAGCTTATACTGCCTTTGAGTCAGGCATCTCTTGCAAGAATAAGGTGCTTCTACAGATATCTGGATAACATACAGCCAAAGCACTGCAGATGGATGGTGGTTCTTAGATCTCAGTTTTAGAGCAAGTGCTTAAGTACTTCATAAATTTCAAATTAGTGTCTAGGTCTTATGGGGAGGATCCGGTGATGGAGTTTATAAAGTTATAACCACTGCCATCAGATAAAGCTTAAAAGAAAATGATAGAGATGTCCAGGCTTTGCTGTGAATGGGTAAGTGAAGAACACAACAAACAGAACTGGAAATGGTAGCAATGTAAATTCTGTTGTTTTCTTGAAATTTCTTATTGCAAGTTTAAGTCAGATACTAAATAAGCATTTATTTGAATACTTAAAAGCTTCATACACACTGAAACATTAAAGTTTTTAAAGAAACACAAATATAACAATCATCTACTTAGCTACGTGAGCTACTGCTGCAAACAGAAATACTGCTTGGAAAAATATTTTTATGTTAATGTATTGGAAACCAGTACAAAGCAAGTGCGAAAACATTACAGATCTGGGACCCAGTATGATCATATGTCATACATAGTAGAAAAATAATACATAATAAATGAACACTTTCCAGGCAATCAACTGATAGATTTCAGTGTTCTGAAAGGACTCCCACCACTGCCTGGACCATACCTCTAATTTGTTTCCTCCGATGTTTATTTTCCCTCTTCTGCACATCTTTTGTTTTGCTGACGGTGAAAACAGATTAGAGTCATCATTATCTTTTTTTCCCCATATACTTTCCAGAAGCATAGCATACATCAGACATGAAGCAGAATATAGTGAATAGGTCTACCATGTGACATCATCATTTTGTATTTTATTTGCATATTAATGGTGCTGGTGGGAAGCACAAATTGAAAGCAATTATTAAAATATGTAAGCTGAATTTTCTTGCATAAGCCATTTTCATATCATGTCACCATAAAAAAAAATTGTGATGAATGTTCCCCCTGAAGCTGACAAGTTACAAGGGCTTGTACTAAGGGAATAATAACTCCTAGATTCATAAAAACGGTAATTACTTTATCAACCTTCTAGTCACATTGCAGACACATATACTGAATCACTCCAGAATAACACTGACATAAAATTAGACTTTATATTGATATTATTCTTTTTACCTGAGGTGGCCTTTAAAAGAAAAAAGTCCAGTACGTGACAAATTACCCTACAACCAAACAGGGAGGTTTGTCTCGTGTGTCTGAACAATGAAGCAAGGCTGGATTGGGTGGGGAAGTACTTCAAGACTGCAGTGGCCAAGAAGCGACTATGAATGGCTGAGGTTATGATGTTGGAGGCCCCTGATAAGACACCATCTTCTTGGACAGCCTCCTAGGAAGGTCAGTAGGGGCAAAAATACTCCACAAACACAGCCAGCTGAAAACGGAGCAGAATTAATTAGTCAAAGACATTATGTGTTTGTGCCATGACCCAGGAAGGTCCCCACTCTCCTACATCCCACCTGGATCCATTCATCATCACCCCAGCTGCCAAGGGAAGCAATGGGCCCTGAAGCAGAGATTTGGTTGGTGGGGAAGACAAAGGGATTCAACATATTTCTGCGCAGAGTTTCCACTAAAATACGTGGAATTACAAGTGAATGTGATTTGAAATGTGTGAGATTAGACACATAAATACAATTACAGTTTTTCAAGGCTAAGCAGCAGAAAACATCTCCAAAATAATAACGTTTTGTTGGGGTGGTTTTTTTTGTCTTGGGTATAAAGCCATTATGATTGTCCTTTCTGTATGAGCGTGCCCTGCATTTATTAAAAAGTTTTCATTGCATTATTTTAATTTCTAATCAGTCTTTATACCAGGGCTCCAATACAGCTGGACCTTTTCAAGAAAAGCCTTTTGGAGATGGAAATCTCTGCAGACATCTGTATCTCCCCTGTGAGCTTCCCAGCTATATCCAGCCTGAAAAGAGGCAATAGCTCAGCCTTTGTTCCAGCTCAGTCCTTGACCTTTTTGTTTACAGTGCTAATAGGAATAGCAGTTAGTCAGAGTCAAATTGGCATTTCTGAGATGTGAATAATCACATGAGAAAACAGAGTGAAACAGTCGGCACATTCACAGTGCCTGCCTCACTGAGCCATTAGCTGCTTATGATGTTCTGCCACTAGCACTGATCTATATAGGAATAGAGACAGTGACCTATAGGAGAAATAATCTGTATCCCATTACCAACTCTGAGACATTATTCCTTCCAAAGCCTGAGCTTTTCAATGACATCCTTCTAAAAAGGCTCTCTTTCATGTCACTTTTATCATCCTGACCTTGCTCTAGTGGGAATTTCAATTCCGTCCTTTGAGACATGCACATGATGCAAAATCTCACCCTCTCCCCTTGCTGCACAAAGAGCCAAAGTCCAACTCAAAACACGGACTGTGCCCCTGTGTTGTGTGACTACCATGCAATGCCTGCTCCCGGTCATGAGGCTGTGAGCGTCTCCCAGCCATACTGCAGAGAAGATGGGCCCTTCTATGGGAAGGCCATACACTTTCTATTTTAAATAGGTATTATACGCAAAATAAACTTACAGAACTATTTTTTGCAGAAGCATAACGTATCTCATTTCCCAAGGAGGCTGTGGATGGCCCATCCTTGGAGGCATTCAAGGCCAGGCTGGATGTGGCTCTGGGTAGCCTGGTCTGCTGGTTGGCAACCCTGCACATAGCAGGGGCGTTGAAGCAAGATTATCATTATGGTCCTTTTCAACCCAAGCCATACTATGACTCCATGATCTCATTTGACAGTACTGTGGAAAAATGTGACATTCGAGACCTCAAGTAAACGGCCTGGTTTTGTTTTGTAATGTTTTTCTCTTTCCAATTAAAGGTCACTGATTACAATCCTGGAGATCTTAACATACCTTTTCCACAGTACCTTGGAATACTATTTGAATGAACACACTTTGCACTGAGCCACTGTGGCCTGGATTTCCTTAATTATGCTGGAATAAGACAAAGATGTCCCCAAAGCACAGCAGTAGTTCAAAAGCACTCAGGTTTGCCCAGCTAATGGGGTCAAAACCTCTGGAAATGTCAGGTTCAAAAGTATCATGACTCAAGGGCTATGGCCTTAAGTACGGTGCAGAGAGGATAGTTGTAATTGTGACAATTAAAACTATTCAGAAGAACAGAAACATGCATTAAGTGAAAACGAAGAGTACAAAATGAACAACTGAGTTTGTGAGTCTCTACTGAGACTGTTTGCTACATCTAATCGTGGTTTTAAGTTTCCCAATTCATTAACTCAATACTTGTCATAATTGAGGCCTGTTAAAAAAGGCAGCTATTTTTGATTTTTTGGTGCCAGCAACACACAGGAAAGGAGATGACAGAAGCTGTGTTAAACTGAATTTCTGATGCCACACTACTGTTGATTATTAAGGCTTTGAAAAACAAGACCCTTGAGTAGTGGAGGACTAATTGAGTTCCTACACAATGATGGGAGCATAACAATGATTTTATCAAAACAAGTCAAATCTGCTGCAAAAAAAAGAGAAGAGATTATTTTTTTCTACTTTGTTTTTGAAGCTTTGATCAATAAGTACTAAAATATCTTGGAAAGTTCATAAAGCATTCTCGGTGTATTGGTGGAGTCATGGCCCCTTCTAACTTGATTCGTGTCCTCTATAGATCAATCATTTGTTCTTTCCAAGTCTCACTTGGATGTGAGAAAAAATAACACCCTTATTTTGATTTATCAGTAAAGTATATAAAAACCTTAGAAAAAAAAAAATCCACAAAGAAAGAAAAAAGGAGTTGCTGCCTCACTCTTAAATTCCCTGTAATTTGAATGTATTTAAATTTCAGATTAAGTTGATACAAAGAAAAGGGACATCACAGAAATGCTGTTAGCCATCTGACTTTCTAAGCAAGGTAACAGCCATGAAAGATTACTAGAAATCATGTACTTCACTGCAAGTACAGAATGGAGTAAGCAAGGTCAAACTTGCAAGCAAATTCGTGATAAGAAAGAACTGCTTTGATGATTTTTGAAATCACCATAGTCGTACTATTTGTGTCACCCACACGAGCTTCAAACTTTTTAAAAGTTATAATAAATTGAAAAAATCCAATTTCTTGGATGAAATATTTTTATTTTTAAGTCAAATTCAAGCTTGATTGAAATGTACTTGCAGGATTTTGCAAAGTAAGCCAAGTCTGCCAAGCAATCAAGAAATGTTGATGTAGGTAGCTGTGGGATAACGTGTCGTACATGCTCTCCAAGTTTCTAAAACAAAGGGTCACTGAGAAGTACAGGGGAGGGAGAACTCCAAGTTCAGCATATCGGGTAGACACTGGTGGAACTGATGTAATTAGCTGCTAAAACTGAACGGGAAAGATTTAAAGGTGTATTTGAGTAAAAATTAATAAAACTCTGAAAGCTCTGCCTCTGGATCACAGAAAGCTGAGTTCAAATAAGGATCCCAAACTTACAAATGACTTTTAGCATCTCTTCTGCTTTTCCTCCAGTAGTGCACTAACTTCTGTGCACACTCCCGTGTAGGAAGCTAATGGTGACCACAGAAATCATCTGGGCCTGACCAAAGAGAATTCCTATATCTATTTCACTGTGACAGTGGAGGACTGACTCATGATCCACACAGCCCAGCTAGCCTGGGGACACAAAGACAATATACGTGTCCTATTTGTTTCAGAATACATTATGGGAAATGACTAGTGCATCACATGGTGCCTGCATGACAATGTAAAAACCTCATGTAACCATTTGATTTTAGTCCAGACATCTGTACACAACAAGGGTGCTCTCACATTTTGCATGCTGGTGTCCATTGGCTGTTCCTAGAGGACTTCTGGATGTCAAAGTATAATCAAGACTTTTTTGCTGAGAAATAGAGTATTTTTCTTCTGTCTCCTTCTGGTTGCAATGTGATTATCAGGAGAGGAATTTGCTATTGTTTTATTCTCTGGCAGCATTAAAATAGAATTAAGATATGTAATATCTGTTTCCTTGAAAGTCCTTGCAAGATTTTGGCTTAGCAAGTGTTTGAAGATGCACTGCCCCTGGATCTCTGGTGTGATGAATTTTTTTTTTGGGGGGGGGGGGGGAGGAAGGGGGAAGGGTGTTAAAACAGAGAGCAGAATGCTGGGCCATGAGGGAATGCACACAGCAGGCTGTTTTGGGGTGAAGTTCTCTGAAACAATATTGTCCTGTTTTCTCTACTCTTCTTCCTTCTTTGTAGAATCAAAAATAGGGAACTTGAAATACTTAGGCCTGAACCATACCCTTGTAGCTCTGTCCTGTGCTTCTCGTGGGATTGATTTCCATTGCACACATCATATTACAGCAAAGAGCATGCTCACACCACAAGGAGGTAGAAGGCCAAAAATGCAACACACCTCTACTGATATTGTTTCCTCTACATGAGCTACCAAAGGGCAAAGCAGTTTAAAACAAATCTTTCATTTCATCAAAAAAAATGCTTACATCACTGGTCATTTGCTGGGACGAAAGGTATCTACATATTGCTTGAGGGGATCTTTCCTGCTGTTTTACTGCATCTGCAACGATAATTGCTTCCAGAGCTCATGGCAGGTGTGACAGCTACAGCATGCCTTGTACAACAGAATCAATACAAGTTCTTCACTGTTTTCTACCTTTAAAATTATTTTAAATTGGCTTGTTGGGACCAAACTGAATTTCCCCAAACTGTGTCTCCATTTCTGCTCTGGCTTTGGAGATGAGAGCTGGCAAACATCACAAAGGCCCTGCTGTGCACACAGGCTTTCTGCAAAGTTCGAAGCCGCCTTTGGAGCTAAAAAGCAACACATCTCAAGGGCTTCCTCAGACACTGAATGCCTGTCTGCATACAGACAGCACCCTGTGCACACCCATTCTCTATCAAAGACTGCTGATAAGGGAGCGCATTATGCTGGACTGGGTTAGGGTTACATCATTACTCCCATGAGAAATACCCCATGAAAGAGGCTGGGAGATTTCTCACATCTTCAGCACTTTGCAAGGTGCTCTGGGAAGGAAAGCTCACGTGCAAAGAACATCAGTCTGGCAGCTTCAGCTTTAAATTACCTGCCATGCCATTATAATGATACAATTACTGGCATCTATTGGCTTTAAACTTCTCCTATGTTGATGGTCTTGCTGCAGAAGGGTTTCCTTAAGTTTTCATTCAAAATGAGAATAGTACACAACACCTTCCCTTTAAATAATCTCAGTCAGGATGGATGTTAGGAAATACTTAATTTCAGAAGGAATTGTGATGCACTGGCACAGTTTGCCTAGGGGAGAGGGAGAGTCACAACTTCACTTATCTTATAGTGCCTACAACAATCTGGAGCAAGCAATGAGCTCAGTACTGATGGGAATCTGCTATGAGCACAGGAAAAAAAGCAATGGTACTCCTCCCAGAAAATTCACAAAGAGCCAGGAAAGCAGAAGTGTGAGTAATCATATCAAAAGGCTGCCATGGCCTGCCATGCCACCAGTATCTTTTAAAATGAACAAACTTGAATTAAAAATAATCTAAAATCTGAAGAAATAATATAATAATGCTATACCTTAGTGAGGATGGACACTAACAAAGGGCAGTGAGCGGTACTGCAGAAATGTCACAGAATTATAGAATAATTAAGATTGGAAAAGGCCGCTAGGATCATCTAGGCCAACTGTCAGCCCATCACCACCATGCCCACTAAATGTCAGGAGCGCATGCAGATTCACATTGCTAAGGAGCTGCAGAACCAGAAGCTGTGAAACAACTCAGTGTGGGGATAGAAGATGATGGATGGTATCTATTTTTATTGTCATAAAACAATAAAATAGAATGAAGTATTGCAAAGCTTTCTAAATGCACTAAGGTGATAAACTAAGTAAGAGATTACAATGAGCATTTAGGCAATAGATATTGCACATAGGAGAGAAAGGCTGCTGAAAGAGATGACTGATGCTTCCAACTGTTGAAGACGACTTATTAGAAAGTGGTAGTGATATATATTAGTTTAAAAAGTCATACCCTATTTTTTTTCTTAAGTTTTGACTTTTAATGCAAGGACTTTGCTGCCATACACAGAAACTTGTTTTAAATATAAGCCTTAAAAGAGTATAGTTGCATTATTCTGCCAGTAACTAATTACAATGAACTCAACTCTTCTAACACAACACCTGCACCACCATAACCCTTAGGACTTCCTCCTTGAGATGCTCCATTCATTTCTATTTCCAGGTAGGAGCATCGTAAAGCATCACCAATGGACCCTTGCCTTTCATGAGTTTTCACAGAATCACACAGAATCAAAGAATCACAGAATGACCCGGGTTGGAAGGGACCTCAAGGATCATGTAGTTCCAACCCCCCTGCCTGGCAGGGCCACCAAACATACACATTTACTAGATCAGGTTGCCCAGAGCCCTGTCCAACCTGGTCTTGAACACCTCCAACAACGGGGCATCCGCAACCACCCTGGGCAGCCTGTTCCAGGACCTAACCACTCTCTTAGTAAAGAACTTCCCCCTAACGTCCAACCTAAATCTTCCCTCTTTTAACTTAAAACCATTTCCCCTAGTCCTGCTATTATCAGCCTTTTTGAAGAGTTTACTCCCCTCCTGGGAGTAAGTTCCCTTCAGGTATTGAAAGGCTGCAATGAGGTCACCCTGATGTTTTGCCACAGTGCACCAGGAACCTGAACTTCCTTAAGTGGCTCCTGATGAACTTAACTCATGGTTGACAGCCAGACTAGATGGAACTTACAGGAACTTTCCAACCTTAATGGTTCTGTGATTCTACTTTGATTTTACTTTTTTTTTTTTTTTTTTTTTTGGAATGTTTTTATCTTCTACCATGGCCCTGTCCAGCATTTTCATGAGCTTAGAAGCATCTATAAAAAACATGAGGTTTTGCAATTAGGTTGCAAATAGTTTGGAAACCAAAAGCTTCATTACCATCTGTATCGAAACCTGTCATCCTCTGATGATGGATTTCTCAAGATAGAGAAAAAGCGAGCTATGCTCCATCAGGGCAGTAAAAAGACACTTCAGCTACTGGTTCCAAAGTATGAATGGCAATGGGACATTTTAAGCAGGAGGCCTTCATTTGCAAAACCTGCTCTTGTGTTTTGTTGGAACCAGACTGGTCTGATTTTGGGATGCAGGGCAGGTACATTCGTTCTGGCAGCCTTTTAATCGAAACTCGTCTCTGGCAGAAAGGCAGTTCTCCTGTGTGACAGTAATGTAGATTTATGGAAAATAATAAGGCAATCAGCTGCTCTGCAGAGTTATTATTTTGTTTCATTCAAAAAAAACAAGACACTGAGACTAAACCGATAGGTTGATGTATGCAGTAACACGCGACGCCCGTTTCATAGTTCAACGATGTTAATCGAAAAACTCTCATTGACTTCTCTTATATATCACCCAAAAAATTTAAAAACAAGTCAGTACAAAGACTTAGAGAGAAAAAACCCTCCTTCTAGGTAAATACCAGATCAGCAACCATTCTATAAATATCCAACTTATTAAAAGAATTTCTTCTGGCTCCTTTACTGTCTCTTTTTGTTCTCTTGGTTTCATACTTGAGTAAATTTAAGGCAAGATTAATCACTAAAGCAGTGAAATTCAAATTAATGCCCCAGAATATGAATAGGGTATTATAAGGATGTGAATTTACAATCGTGTTTATACAAAAATAATTAAGACATTTTTTTTCCCTCATCTGCCTCCTGATTATAATCTCATCTTGATAATAAACTGCCAGATCAATCCAAGTTGTGTTTTTGACTTTATTGTGCACGGGAGAAGACATGTAGCCAGAGAATAAAACGTCCTGCGTGATCTGCTACATCCAATTAAAGCCGCTTCTGTTTCAAATATCAAGAAGCAGAAAAGCTTAACACTTCTCACAAACAATCCTTTGCAAAAAATTCCTGGGAAATGACTACAGAGCAATGAATACTAATGAAAAAGCTCATAGGGCAGAAATTAAGATGATGTAGTTGCTCATGCACATTCTTATCTTCTCTGCTACCATGGAAAGAAACATCAAAGTCGGTAACAAATGCTATGTCAGCTTTGAGACAAAGCCCTGTGATGAAATTACACAGAAGACTTTGTTTCCTCCTCCTCTTTTGGTTTTAAGGCCCAAAGATAGGAAACCTGATATTTTCAGTGTTGTAATTAATATTTTCAAAACTTCTTTTCATTTACACAAAATTGTTTATGCTGAAATGGCTGCAGTATTTTATTCCAGCTGGATTCAAATGCCATTTCATTGCGGTAAAAACTGCAGTTTTCACCAATGAGAGTATCAGCTAAAAAAAAAAAGAAAAAAAAAAAAGAAAAAAGAGAAGAAGTCATTCATTTTAACCACAAGCCAAACAGCAGGTCTCAGGCAGGTCAAGTTGAAAGGAAGAGACTTTTCCACCAGGATACAGACCAGCCAGAAAACAGGATGCATTACACAGTGTCAATATTAACACAAAAACAAGCCCAGGAGCCTCTTAGCCAGGTGTTTCTCCACTCATTGCTTTTTGCAATGTGAGTCCCTCTGAGGAAGCACTTCTGTCGCTTCTTTTAAAACCAACAGCTTGATCTTAAGCCTTCACAACATTGCATGACCTAATATCAGACATCAGCTGGTAATGGAGGCTGCACTTGGCTATGTGCAAGTAAGAGCTATCCAAGACATTTCTCGGAAGAGAGAATACCACGACATTTCTGATTTGTATCTACTGGGGCTCATCTTCATCCTGTTGAACACAGCTCCAGGATAGACTACTGCCAGCTCAGAAAACATCCCAGTTGAATGGTGAAGTCATGCCACAGCAGCTGCATCCCTACTAAACTGCTTTACTGGTAGAGGACAGTAAAGCCATTCAGTATGACAATGTCCAAACTGAGTGTTCCCTTCGGCCTTTGTAGATCGGAAAGCTGTAACTCAAGAGAGCGCAGCCTTATCACTATCTGATACTTCCATTCTCCTGCAACTTTCTTTCTTTAGAAAACTTGTTCTACCTCTGAGTTCCAACAGTGTTGTTTTCTTCAGATCAGTTAATCTTTGTTGCCTGTTCAAAGCACTGATTGAACTGATCAGACTGTGGGCAAAAAAATAAAGGAAATAAATAAAAGGCTACTGGGATGACTAATGGTGCTGAACATCTCTGTGGTAGAGCTGTGCTGGAGGTTTTGTCCCAGGTCTTCTCTGGCCCTGTTGGATGAGCAGGGCCAGCACCACACATAACACAACTATGGAGCTAGCCCTTATGTTTTATTCCTGCACCTTCTTCCACCTGGGAACACTTAGAATTGCTCTCCTAAAGTGATGGAGCAGCCACAATTGCTCCCCCAGGACGCAGGAATAAAACTGGGAGGGCCATGAGTGGAACTGAAAGCACATTTTTTCTCCCTCCACATTGGAGTTTTGAGCCCAGACCTGACACTGATCAGCTCACAAAACTCCAAGTGATTTCAAGAAGAGTTCAGCTACAGCTCAACAGAAAAGTGGGATTTATTAACACGCCGTCGGAGCTTGCGGAGTGCTGCTGCTGCAGTATTGATCAGATCCTGTGAAACGGCAAGTATGCTCAGGGAGATTATAGAAAGAATCAAGTAAGGGGCACCAGACTGCCTGATATTTGTGAAAATTTCATAGTGCTTATTGTTTCCTTGGTGCTGCATGCAGGGAAACAGAGGTAGCAACAATGCAGGATGGAAATAATCTCTAAAAAGCAAATACAAAATGAGGTTGCAAAAACTAAACGGTGTTTACTCAAAGCAGGGAAAGATTTTATCTGGACCTTATCAACAGTGCTTTTCAAGGTATATAAAGTTCTTACAATAGCTCTTTCTGCTTTGGGGTTATTTTCTCCTCCCTTAGCCTTAACCTTTCCGGTCAATCCAGCCCTGCAATTTCTTTCTGATGAAAAAATCCCAGCTGACACTGGCCTGAGGTCTGCCTAACCATTCTAGGACTTGGAAACCAAGTTTGCCTTCCCTTTGTATACGCTCAAGCTCGCCGCTTCAGGTGGACTTTAATCAAATTCACATTGCCCTTTGCTTGATCGGAACAATCGGCTCAGAAAATTTTCATTATGGCTTTTGTAGGAAGAAATAATGGCCTGTCTTCTTGAAAGCAAACACAATTTGAATGAACAGAATTAACATCTGTTTCCGCTAATTTCTTCCTCCCACTGATGCGATAGGTTGTACACGAGGTGTAATTACAGTAGTGTCACTGTCCCTGTTGAAAGAGTTAATCTGCTAGGACAAATTCCCACCAGTAAAAAACAAAATCTATGCTATTCAGATGAACTGTTTACTTGGTAGCTCTTCTGTGATCAAAACGACGCTAAGCTCAACTGCTGAAACAATAAAAGTAAATTGTTGCTTGGGGTTTGCAAACCTCAATTAAATAAATATTATGCAGTAAACAACATTCTGGATTTTAATTAGGATAAAACAACTGCAAAAGGAGTTACCTCTATTTACCTTTATCTCATGGTAACCTTCAAATACTTCTTATCTTATACAAGAGTGCATAACAAAGAGGCATAACTTAGAAAGCACACACACAAAAGAGAAAACTTCTATTTTACTTTCATTTTAATATACACTTCTGCTTCTGAACAGTTTCCATGACCTTAAATCAGATGAATATATGTATTCCTGGCGGTTTTCTGGCCTCAGCTTTTCATTTACTTGACGAATGCACAACATTTTGAAAATAACATGATCAATTTGTTGCACTCTCTCTAACAAGACAAAATAACCATCTAATTATCCAGGCATATAGGAGTGAATGCTAACTGGGGGGTAACTAATTTTAAGTGGCAGGTACTGGGATAGAAGATCATAGCTGACTTTGCATTTTTTCTGGTAGGTATAATGCAATGCAGCACAGAATTTTCAGTATCCATTTGCTTTTTTTTGTAATGCTATGCGCTTTTTAACAGTTGATTGGCTTGTTCAGTTGCCAGCATGTCTTTTGCAATGGAATTAAAACAGATTTCTACCAAAATTGAAGATATCATACACACTTTCATCTCCAACCAGTTTGCTCCATCCCCACAACTGGCTTCCTACAGCAAGTCAAAGCAGACTTTTCCAAAAGAGCAATGAAGGATAAATTGTACCATGCGCTTCTATGGCCAAAAGGAAAACAAAATGCTGTGTTACTTCTTGATATAGCAGTGATGTCTGTGAGCTCTGGGAATTAAGGCGGTGGCTCATTCCTTTACACTGTTGATTTGTGAATCAGCACTCAGGAGGCTGATGGCCAATACTGGCTCTGTCTGCAAGGTACCAGTCTCCTCACCAAATGCTAAGGATCTGCAGGACCAGCTCAACCTGCATTGACTCCAGGATTTCATTTTGGAGGTAGAAATCAGGATGCACACCTTTCCCCTGCACCAAGCAACAAATGTATTTATGGATGCAGTGTTTGAGTGTCTGTTAACGTCACTTAAGCTGTCTTTAAAAAGGTGAGGTTCTATCCTCCTTATAAATATTGTTCCATTATTCAACAGCAAGACAGCACATTCTCAGTGGATATAACATCAGACTAAAAATGAAACCATAAGCTCATACAGAAATAGCAATGACACTCCTAAGATACTAATTGGCTAATTACTCAGGTAACACAATTTTGGAGGATAGCTTAAGTAACAATTTAAAGTGGAGATTAAAAAACTCATCCAAAAGGCTTGGATTTCTATCTTCCTCTTTCACCACAACTTCTAAATTAACAGGCTCAGTTTTTGTGTGGCATGAACCAGAGGAGAGATGAGCACCTGACTGCTGAGTCCCTGCCTGCCATGGAACAATAAGCACAACTGCCATATGGTCTCCAGCAAAACTGGTATATTTTGACTTACTTTTCTATTCCCCAGGATACCGTCTATGTCCAGAAATTGTTTTTTTACCACTCCTCTCTCTCTTCTCTTTAGCATGCTGTTCAAACATTTGCATACACACCTGGAGTGATGCAATTGCAAGGAAGCACACAGAAAGCTCACATATTTCCTCAGCATGAGAGTTTTAAGAGAACCCTTTATGTCGCACTTGAAGGTGTCAATGCCTTCTTCTGCAGAATGAGGGTTTCCTAAGTCAGCTTTTAATTCTACTTTATTAAGGAGTTAATGCTTTATGAAATGTCATTACAACAGACCTCTGCTCATGGGTAACCTTCACCAACAAGACATCCTGACAGGGAGGGTTTGGGTAGGAAAAGAACTTTTTTTCAATTATTATCAGCAATCTGGAAATGAAGGGATTTTTTTTTTCTGTTTCGTTTCGTTTTGTTTTTCTCCCCCATGAAAATGGCAGAATGATCTTTAAACAGCAGGCCAAAATGTCAGCTCAGATTTGCAGTGCGGGTCTCCAACCATTCCCCAGCCAAGGCTCACATGTTGCTCTGGCCAACTTTATTCTTTCCTACAGAAAGCTCCATAGAACAGGGGTCGTGTGCCTGCAGCAGGGACATGGACCCTGGCAATGTAATCCTGTTACCCAAAGGATAGCAGCTGAAGGTCAGAAGGAAAGATTTCCACTGTCCTTACATCCATATCGCCTTTGCTTCCATGTGACCGACAGCTTCCAGGTTCACAGAAAAAAAGACTGACAGCTCTGTGATGTGGAACGTCAAGCTAAATCCAACTTAATTCATTTAAAAGAAAATCCATCTTTTAACGCTTCAGCTGGTTGATTTTTTTTTTTATCAGCATAACACAGAGCCCACAGCATAGCTGACTTCAGAAGTGACATTGGGGCCATTTCATTCTCTCCTTGTTCCCAGTTTCTTGGTAAATGTCTGGATAATGCATGCAAAGAAATGATGAAGACAGCAAGGGGCAATAAGGCAGCTCCTGAGCTTGCTGGCAGTGCACTGCATTGTATACTCTCCAAAAAACAACTTCCATGCTCTCCAATGGTACTGAGTGTGGAAGAAAGAAATCCATTTAGATGATTTAAAGATCCCTAATTATTACTTGTTTTTTTCTTGAGGAATTCTGTCTCCATATCTCTTGAGGAATGCTGTTTCCTGCGTACAACATTCCTTTCCAACTCTCACACGTCAGGAAGGTCCACATCAGTGCTCAGCCAGACACAGGCTCCTCTGAGCCTTCTGCAAATGGACAACAGGTATCCCGGTACCATCAGTTCTTCTTGGCTGGAAGATTTTAAGGGTCTTATTTGAACACTACTACTAGATATATTCCTTAATGGAAAGCATATGCAAGAGTATTTAGATACACAAAATCCACAAGAAGAAGTATAAAAATATTTCTTGCATTCAGCCCCAGCCCCATCCCTGATATTTTCTTCCACCACTAGAGAAATCTCTAGGGGAAAATAGATAATGGGATGCACTTGACTAAAACCTCTGTTTAAGCTACTTTCAGCTGGTCTATGGTGCCCCTACTGAAATGATTTTAATGCATGCAGAGTTCTTTCCTACAGTACCATGGAACTGAGATTTAGGGAGCTGCTATTATCTGGCTAATGTCTTTTCCCCAGACCTCCCTCGCTGAAGTCAAGCAGAAGCTCACTAAAAGTATCTCAGCCAAAAACAACCTGTTTGGAGTTGTGGAAGTCATTTTCCAAGGCAGAGCAGGGTGCACAAGCCCTGTTTAAGGAGATGAAAGACAGGCGAGTTTCACTTCAAACGCATATATAAAGAATGCTAGATAAAACAAGGTATTTGCAAAATGAAACATTAATGATGTAGACAAACACTGTGATCTCATATGTGAAACAGAAAGGATGGGTGCCTGTGGGTTCAGAAAACCAGGAAAGATAAGAGTGTGAATCTGGGAAAGTGCCAACCCAAATTTATAGGAAATCACTGAAAGCTCTCAAGTCTGAATTTAAAAATTGACTTTCCCCCCTCAGAGTCTCCGTAGATCTCACAGTGACATCTTATTGCTGCTAAGTGAACAAAGAAGCCCTGAATATATAGTAAAATCACACACAATAGCAAACATTAATTGATATTTGAATAGCGTGTTGAGGGCATAATGATTGTACAAGTGGGAATTGGGAAGTAATCACTCAAATCTGACATCTTCAGTACTGTCAGCTCTCCTTCCAGCTCCTGAGGGCTGTGACTTCAGCTGCACCCAACACTTGGTGTCAGAGTTCTGCAGGTGGGCAGTGTTAAGGTGGGGATCACTGTCCCTCTGATTCTATCACTGTGGCTTTCTTCTCCCATGCTCCCTCAGTTCAACGAGAGGATGCAGGTAATCTTCTACCTTAGAAAGTTTTGAGTCATCTCTATTTTTATTCAATTTTTTCTGAAAGGTCAGTACCATTCAGATCACTTATCAGTGATGCTTCCTCACCCATGTGCCATTTTTATCCTGGTGCATCGGTTTTCCTGGTTCAACAGTCAGTTCCTAATAAAAAAGGATGACACACATTGGAAGTAAAGAAAAATAGCTGTAATAACAGTACTCCAGAACTACTTATTTGTCTCTTAACCTCTTTCTTTCTAAGGCTCCCACACTGCAGTGCTCTGAAGAAGGTTACCATAGAATTACCTCCTGGAAATCTGTTGACATCTCTCACTGCTTTGGTGCAGTGCTGTGCTGGGCAACAAGAATAGAACTCTTCTCCAGTCCCAACCCCTCTCCCTTCTGGGTCTGGAAATGAAACCTGTTGCAGAGGTTGGAGGTGTTCTTAATGAAGCCTATGGTTGCAGGAAGACATCAAGCTCAAACTGACAGCTTGTCCCCAAGGACACTGCACTCACCCATTGCCCCCCTGCTCCTTATAGGCATCATTCTGTGGAAGCAGTTCTCAAAAATTCTCACTGATCATGAAAGCCGAATAAACTGAATCCCAGAAGCAAAGGCAAAAGCATCAATACAGTTTTCTCTAGCAGCCCACTGCTATTTATACAGGTGACTGTGAACATTCACACATCAAAAAAGTGGGATTTTGGCATATCTTCTAGGAGCATTTGTCTCCCTGATGGATTGCACAGTAAATAAGCTGCCCCCAATGTGGCAAAGATGCCTGAATCATTACAGCATTAGTCTGTAATGAAAAGGATGCAGATTCAGTTCCCTGACACATTTCCCAATATGAGATTTTTTTAGAAATCTCATAGGATACTGTTGCATTTCAGTGCAAGGATCTAGGTGCCTTTTAATGCTACAATTAAAATCTTTGTGCTTTTCCTAACTTCAGAGAGGAATTATCAGGATTGATACATTAAAGAATGAAGAATTCATTAGGGAGCTGGTAGCACACAGCTTTGGTATCTGAAGTGGATGGAAATTGGGACTAAGCAAATCAAGATTCTGATCTAAAAGCAAATGATGGGTTCAGTTGGACAGAGGAATGGCTGGGGTCTGCTCCCTTTGGAAGACATGCTAGTTGTATAACTACCGAGCCATATCTCTGCCAACACTTCCCCTTTGAGGTGCTTGAGAATGGGGGAATCTCTCTCTCTGCATGGCATAATGGCAAGGCTCTCCTCATTCATAGCAGATGAACAGTTTAGTGCTTTCCACAGAAAGACAAGAGTATTTGACATATATATATTTTAAAAAAATAAATTAATTAATTAAAAAAAAATTTAAAGAAAAAAAAAAAGTATTTTGCTGATATTGCACCCTGGGCACTTGCAATGCAAGCTGTGCTATCTCATTTCTAAGATTAAGCAGTTAAATAGTCTTGGCCTGGTTCTTCTTAATAACACTAACACCACTTTTACAATGATCTGGGCTGAAGGGTTTAGTATTAAGGACAATTGCCCTCTTCCTTTATAAGCCTCAAATGCTGAGCCATAACATTTAATAAGTAAAATGCCTTAAGGCTTCCAAAAGAGCGAGATCAGGTTTGGAATCATACCGGCATGGAGACAGTCAGAAATCACTATTCAGAAGTGTCCAAGCAATGAAGTTCATCTGAATTCCACATTCATGTCTTAATGAACACACTGTCACAAGTTTGAATTTGGAGCTTCTTTCTCTTGAACATCAATGCTAAAAACCAATAAGACTGAAGAACAACAGGAGTCATTTTGGCATCTAAAAAGCTAGTGAACTGTGTGTCCTTGTCAGTGCTCCCCAGTGTATACGATAGGAATAGCTGCAAGGGCTGGAGAAGCAGTAACTTTTGGAAAGGACTAGATCTGCGACAGAAGCATCACATTAAGTAGACCATTTCCAATGAATCCCAAATGCTCGTGTTCATTAGCTTTTTGTGAAGGCAGAAAACCATGTAAAATGCACATTGCACAGCAAGGCTTGTACGAGCGCCTCAGACAGTGAAAGAAGTCAAATCTCATCCCCAAATCAAACATCCAAAGGAAAAGATACTATCCGAACAAAAGAAAAATTATTCAACAGAACTGCAGTCAAACAGAACTGAGAAGACTGTGATTTCTTTACACAAGAGCACAAAGTACACGTATTTTAAGGTAATATCTAAAGCTAATATCTGCTTTGTAAATCTATCAAACAGAAAATAATTTATTTTGCTATTACTTCAGATAAAGAGTAAGTACATGACGAGCCAGAGGACTTTGTTCAGTGTGGAATAGGATATTAAACAGCAGATGTGCCTGTTATATTATTAAATCAAAATCACAATGTGTTTACATTAAGTTTTTGTTGTTTTGGGTTTTTTTAACCTCAACATGAGCATTTATATGAACAAAGATCTGCATAAGTAGAGGACTACAGGAGCTGATGCTGAAGCAAGCAAACATAATCTCCAAGGCTTTACTTAGAGGTGGAATCCTGGGAGCGCTCCCCAGATCCTGGGACAAGATAAGGCCAAAAAGCAGCTGCTGCAGGCCCTCTATATCCCTAAGGGATGAAGGGACCACCATCAAGGGGCCCAGAAGGACCTCCAGCCTGCAAACCCCATCCCTGGGCACACCACAATGCATCACACAAGACACGGGTTGTTGGTATAAGTGGAGAGCCAAGAAAACCTGTTTTAAGACAGTGGGAAAGCAGACAAACTGCCTGCTGGGAAGCTTTGTTCTTTGGTAAACGTTATGCATTTCTGCTTCCTATATGCACGAATCAATGTGTCAGACAGCAATGACTTTACAAGCAGCACTTTGAACCAGTAAAGAGATGGAGTTCACTAAGCAAGAGACAACAAACGTCACAGTTGACTGCAACAATTACTGGCCTTTCTTCTATCTTTCTAAGAAGTGTCACTTGTCTCAGATAGGAGACTTTTTTTTTTTCTTTTTTTTTTGTCTTTTAGGTGAGATGGACCAAAATTGAACTATTTAAACTGGAATATCCACTTGGGATTTTTGCTACTGTAATCACTCTATGCATTTTTCACATGGTGGCCATCAGGATTGTCCTAGACCACCATGTGATTATTGCTAGTCTGTTTTGTTCGTTTATATAAATGTAAAAAAAAAAATAAGCAAAAATATTATCTAACACAAAGGGAAGTTATGAAATGTCACTGTTATTGATAACAACAGGAAATGAGATCTATGCCGGTTCCCCTTGCTCAGCAGTAACATGGTAGAGTCATAAAACAACTGGAAACTTGTGTTACCGATGCAAGGCAAGGAATCAGCTCTGTGCTGAGCCACCCCAATCCCTGCCCACAACTCCTCCATTTTCCAGTCCACCAAAGAACTTGGCCTATGGCACTGTGGCAATACATTTTAGATGACTGTGATGTTCATAAAGCAGCTTGATGTCTGCTGAGCTGTGGTTCGGTTTTATCACTCCATAGAAAAGGCGACAAAAGTCATTTATTTAATCAAATCTTAGGCCACAACCAGGATGCTCCACTGGCTGGACCATGGCCAAGAACAAATGCTTCTTAAGGAGGTGAACTTTGCAAAAAAGTCCATTTAAATTTGATTTTGGATAAAAAGGAATGCTCTACACTGTGGAAATCTCCACAAATTTACCTACAAGCCAAGATATATTTAAGCAGTAATTTTGATGGTGCTGACTGCCTGCACAGCCCACTGGCTTTTCCCTCCAAGGATGGCATCCTGTTAATGCTAAGTCCCTTAAAGTAATCTATTGATTACAATATCAGAGCTCCACCTATAACGCAATGAAGCCTCACTCTGCAAAAGCACAACGTGTGAGTGTGACTTTTACATTAATTCTTGAAAAAATAGGAACAGTCTATGCAGTGTTAATAAGGCAATTATCGCACAAGCAGCACATTTTTTCTGTGATTTCCTAATTAACTTGGCTATCAACTGCTTATTAATAAAGCGGTTTCCTATGCTTTGACTTGCAGCATATTGTAAACAAATTTAAGATGCCATTTCCTGCTTTGGCATTTACATTACACTCTTAATTCGCACTTGCATTTGCTTTTCCTATTTGTTGGGTATATCAGAGTAAACCGTACATCGTAATGGGGAAGAAACACAACAGTAAAGCAACAACAGCAACAAAACGAACCACAAAAGCAGATTGGTGGATTATGTCCTATTAAATTATGCACCCAGGGAGTTTTTCTACAGCATGTGAGACCAGGGTAAACAGGATGAACTGCCACCTCCTACATCAGTATTTTATATGCCTTTCTCCAACAGATGCTACTGTCAGTTTACTAAATAGTGCACTGGTTCATGTGTTTAGTAGAGAAAAAAGAGCATTTATTTTCATACAAATTAGATCATGCATGAACCCATGTTTACTGCAGCATTCAGGGAATGAAGGTTTCAGTCCAGTAAGTGAGTCTGTAAACATGATTTCTTCCTGTTGTTAACACCAAGCAGCTTCCAATGCGCTCCTCTGCTTTGCTGCTCCCCCTAAATGCTGCCCTGTGGCTGAGTTTTCCAAAGTCAGCAATTTCAATATCCATCCCTTCAAATGACATCGGTTTGGTGGTGTAGCTGCCTGCAACTGAGCACGGCGTGACTTTGATAAACACGGTGCTTATAATAAGTGTGTTGCTGTTGTTTTCCAGAACCTTTGCACGTTGCTTTCTAACTGGCTGCTTAGTGTGAGAAAGCATTTCTGAGTGAACTTGTGCTGAAGGTTGTGCGAGCATTTAAAGGCTGGAGAGATGGTTTCCTGTAGCATATAACCTGCACTGCAACAGCTTAACTAATGAGTCAGAGAGTGCTGAAACCTTCTGGTCCCATAAACATCCACTAATGAGATGAAACAAGATCTAAAGTGCTCAAATGTTTATAAGTACGGAATGCAGCTCACAATGTACTCTTCACAAATTAGTGACGGGTTGCTATGGCTCCTTAATGAAACATTATTATGTTTTAAAACTGAAACCAGACATCTGGGGGGTGCCAGGCAGGCGGGGGGTGGGGGGAGGAAATGAGAGAGTGTTTGAGCACCGTTGTCTAGGCTTCCTTTCATTGCCCAGCTGAATTTGCTTACTTATCCTGAATGAGTGGCTCCATTCCTTCAGCCTCGTGAAGAAGCTGAGCAGTGTGTGCTGTCTTCCGCTCCCTAGGAAGTGAGAAGCTCACAAGCCCCAAACCAAGTATTGAGGATCACTTATTTTAAGCTAAACTCTGATGTGGACATATTCATTTTAAACAGTTCCTAATAAAACACTGTATCGACCCCTTTCCTTAGCAGCCTCAGCATACATGAGTGTCTATCAATAGAAGGCTGTATATATAAGGTATGTGCATGTATGCTCTTATACATACATGTGTGTATTTACACAGACATATGCAAAACATAGTTGTGCACATACACAGTTGGGTCCAGCTCCAACTACAAAAAGCCCCAGGACTTGCTACCACCTGATGAACAGAGACTTGAAACAGTGCCTTGAACACTCACAGCTATTTTCCTCCTGAATTACAGAGTTATAGAGCAATATATAAGAAAACAACATGTGCTTCAACAAGTACGCAGCAGTCCAGCTGTTACATCAGAAATGATGTGAGAGCCACCTGGGTGGTGAGTAACAAAGGTGATGCTGAGCAGCCCCCCTCCAAGAGCAAATCTTGGAAGCATTGCTGTAAAAACATCCTTTTACACTTTCTTTTCAGAGGCTGAAGCAAGGGAGGAGGCTGACAAGGATTAAGTGAACTGATATTTACTCTCCCGCTCTCTGGGATACAGAAGTCCACAGCAGGTCCAACATACCCGCTGTGTGTGTGGGCTGCTTGGGGTGCTGATTCCATCTTTTCTGGCAAAAAGCAGGCAAAATATATCAATTTTAATTCACATACAATTTAAATCCACTCAATGGATCAATTTAATTCTCCTTCAAGTCTCTCCTTCCTTACCTGTGGCAATATACCCCAATCGAGCCCCTTCCCACCCCTGGGGATGGTATTCGATATTCTGTGTCATTGTCACCTTTCCAGGGTCCCTATTTTCCAAAGTGAGGAGAGTTTTTAATATTTCACACTATCTTACTCTGCTGGCAACTCTGGTAATAGCTCTCCAGGGAAAATATTTAAAAATTTAGAATACAGCTGTATAGTTCAAATGCTTGATAGCTATTCCTAGGCTTGGCAGGGCTACAAATGACAGGCAAGGGCCCCTACATGCACTTAATGACTACCAGCCCAAATTGCAGGACCAGGTTCAAATACCTTTGTATCAATCATTCTGGCTGCTGAATCAATTACACTAATATCTCGGAGCAGAGCCCTGATATACTTCTCATTACAGTCAATGAGATATTTTTCACACTAATTACTGAGTCTGCCCCATAGATGCAAAGCAAGCGGACAGCTTTCCCTAACCCACATTTTCCTGGATGCCAGTTTAGGGTCCTCTGGTGATTTTCCCTGACCTTAAAATCTCGAGTACAACTTAACCACTGAAACACAACTATAAAGTGTAACATTTCATTCAAACTACTCAACAGCACCGGGTTCTCAATTCCTGGGCAGCCCTTGGTGATACTGTACAAGAAAAATGGATCAGCATCACCAACAGCAGTGGATCTGATGAGACTTCAACCCACAGCTTGCTGGGAGAAAGTGCTGCACAAAAACAAGCATGCAGAGTGAGGAATACATCTTGCCAGTCAAACTAATCATCGTAGTAAAAATAATGGGCTGAATTAAAATCAGCTCTACACTTTACTAATTATAGTATTTTCTTTCTCTAATTAGAGTTTAAATCATATACGGCTACACATGCATTTGCAGCATTTTAAAAGGAGAAAGAAATGGAAAGAAAGTTTAATCACAGTTGTTTTTATATACATATATATGTTCTAATTATCTTCGAGTCATTCAAATATTGATCTCAACAACGTGGTACTGGAAACCCCAGGCTGATACTACTATAGTTCTGTAATCACCATTCCCAGAGTAATTACTTCACACTTCCATGAGAAGAAAAAAAGATGCAAAGTGATACACTGTGTGATTTTTTTCCATCACTACCCACTCTTCCCGATTTTTAATACCAGCACACAGGTCTCAGGACAAGATTTCCAACCAATTTGGTCATCTTCCATTTGGCAAACATAGTGTCTAATGGAGCCTGAAATTAAAGCAGCTTTTTTTTGGTGATTTTCTATTTTGCAAACCCAACAGTGATGAAGGGCTGCCCTGTTGGTGTGCTGCAGCAGAGGCTGAGAGAATAAAGTTTTCTTCTGCCACTTCCATGAGTACAGAAGTGCAACTCCATGAGGTCAAAGTCCATGATGAGGTCAGTAGGAGCTACCACTTTAAAAACAGCACCAGAATAAAACATACATAATAGCGCGCAGTGTTTTGACGTTGGCTATAAGGAGAAATTGACACCATTTATCTATTTTCCTTGCCTGCGTTGAGACAAATCTAAGTGACAAACAGCCACCACATATGCCAAAGGAGTAGGTGTTGCTGCCATCTCACTTGGAATCATCTCATTAGGTTAGCAGTGCATATAATTTAATTAGAGACTTCTTCAACTTTTATTGAGTGTTTCAGTCAGTAAAATAAACACACTCACAGGTCTGTTTAAGACAGTCCTCTTCTCAAGAGTACTTGATCTTTTCCTGCATCTCAGAAGCTGCTTGGACATCTTGGATCTAAGAGATGCTCCAAGAGATGAAGAGTTACCTCAGTCATTTTTGACTGTTTCTTGTCCATTTAGGAAATTGTGTTGTATTTCAATTTGAAGATACCCGTGGTGCTGGCTGCTTAATGATTAGCCTCGCTGCAGCCTCAAAACTTATAGTGACATCTGCATCTCTGTATCACCTACAGCCACAGAGGATATCTCTCTTGGATTGACATCTTAGCAACAGGAAAATAACTTTTCTATTGTTCTCCATTTGTTTACTCCATGCATCTGTTCAATCAGCACGAATACTTCATGTCATTGTTTTCTAAACTGCAAATGTCTCCTTTTTTCTTTAATTTTTTTTTTTTTCCAGTACCCTGCAGTTTAATGTAGCAGAGGGGCTGGGCTTTGCTGTAGCCATCCCTCATGGAAACATTCAGTCACTGAATTGGCCAGCTGTGCTCTTTCAAACAGCAAAAATGTGCTGTGGGGCAATGACAGATTGACATTGTCCAAGATTTATGCTCTATTTTTCCTAACATCTACTGTGAGATCACAACCTTGTTGTGGATATTCTTGAGAGAAGATTAGAATTATTAAATTAACATTATATGTAAATATACAGATCAGTGTTTCTCACAGCATGTGATTGCCAAACCATTCAATGATTGCTTCTTTTTTGTCTGTGTGTCAACTTTTTACTTTACTGTCAATTCTTCCCTTTCCTGAAAATCTCCTCATAAATGTGTCTGAGGGCAGATCATTAAATGCTGAGCTGTGGCATTTCCCTAAAGATATAATTATAAAGCTATGGTAAGAAAAGAGACAATGTTTTCAACCACTCTTCTTCCTTTACTGCTGTGTAGTTCAGTGGCTAATGTGTGTATCGAATTTAATTTAATCACTCCTGTTATTTCTTCCAGTTAGATAGCAGTCATTTCATACAGGCATATTATTACATTATTTAGATGGGACCTTCTACTAGCTCAACTTCATTATGCTGGAGTTAACAGATTATAAACTCAAAAAGAAGCATGACTGTCTGAGGTCATGGTGAGAAAGAGCCGATCCAAGAACTTCAAATGACTACGCCAATATGCTCACTATTGGCCAGCTCCTAAAATCCCATTACTGCTGGAGACCCAGCACATGCAGGAGGAATCTGCAGAGCTACACACCAGAGAGTGGAGTCAATCACTCCCCAGGGATCATTGGCTTCATCGATCCGGTCTTCACTGACACAGCAGATGAGACACACTGGCTTCAGGGAGACACTGACATTTAAGCTAGCCTCATATTGAGTCCCATCAGAAAACAACTCTGCAGTTGAGTCACTGCCTGGGAACTTTTGAGAATTTTCGTTATTTTTGTATGATTCCTTCCAATGAATCTTTCCGAACAATTTTTCCTTCTTTCTCCACATTAACCCACAAAGTGCCTCCTGGATACGTTTGAACCCAGTCAGAGGGCATCCCAAGTTGGACCAGTAAATACTCCACATGCAATGCCAAGATGGACCTCATCCTTGGTAAAAAGAAAGCCTCTTTTCTGTACATAGGGCAATATGATCAGCCCTATTCGGCACTGATATCACTATCCACAATTTCCACAGGGTAAGATTTGTTCCAGAATTACCTCCTTTTAAAGCTTAACTAAAAATCAGATAGGCTCAGTTCACAGTGCATCCATATCCATCAATTTGTTGTCACTGTACGTGAGATTCAAGAATCATCTGTGTCTCACATCCTACCCATCACCCCACGCACTGACTCAGTAAAATATGTGTGTAAATCTCCCCAGAGATGTGAAATTTGTGTGTCAGGTTTATACTCATAATTGAGGAGTCTGGCAACAACACTGATAAGGAGCAAATCCATTTTCATCGTCCAACGTGATATTACTCAAGTCAATTGAGTTGTACCCAGCTGTAAGAACAAGAACAAAATTTAGTGCCCTGCATTTTGGGTGTCAAAGACAAAGATGTTTCCTAGCCATTTAGCTGACTTGCAGGTGGTTGCTTTCCATAGGGTTTAGGTGCTGTAATCAGCACAATTGTTATGACTGAGCTGTGCATATCTTCCTCCAAAACCTGCCCATCTCCAGCAGCTGCTGGGGAAAAAGTTCAAAAGTTCTTACTGTTAAATTATACCAAAATGTGTCATGTAATATACGTAGTCAGAAGAGATTATAAGAACAAGGGACATGTGAACAAGAAAGATAGGAAAAGAATAAGAGCTTATCTACCGCAAGTTGTTATTTGACTTAGCATGATTTTAAATTAATCTAGCTAAACTAGTGAAAAGACTTTGTAAACCTTATAAACCAATGTTACTGTGGTTTAAATCAATTAAAAAAAAGATTAAAGTCTTGGACACAGGAACTCGTTACCATGAGAAACAGATTTCTGCACCACAGGCAATCTGTGGTAAAGCAGAATATGTCATATAAACTGAAATAACGCTGTCTGCACAGTCGCTTGTTTTAATTTATCTGGTTCACCTCAGCCCGTATGAAATGGTGACCTCATGCAAAAAGAGATTAGGGGATGTGAAGCCATGAATGTGCAAGAAAAGAGCATGGAAATTGTTTCAGATAATAGTCCACACACATGGAGGTCACAAGATAAACATTAACATAACAAATTTATAGTTCTATGGAGGGCTCTTCATAACATCACACCAGAATAACAAAGCTGGAGTATTTCCTTGCTGAAACAGGATTTTCTAGCACCTTGCTTGCTTCTACAGAATAATTGCTTCAATTGACTAGTTTCAGCCTTTCTGAATTGTGCCTTCTGAACCCAGCCTGCAGGCACAATGGCATTTGGAAACTTGATTGAACATTGCCAGCCGCATCAAATATCCCTGCAGCCAGCTAAGGACCACGATTAAACTCGGTGATTTTTGCATATACGTCCAGCACATGAAGCTGCCACTTTACAAAGCATTTCAGGAGTGGGAATATGAGAAATGAGCTGCTCTCCAACTCAAGACAGTTGCTTCAGATGAACGATAATCATATTTACTGGGCGGAATGGAAAAAAAGTAATAAAAATGGGTTATGTGTTTGATGATCAAAAGTCTTCTATACGTCTTTATAAAGTACCACTAATGTCCTATTAGAATTCCACTAGTAATAGACTTCAGAATTAAGCAAGTCAATTCAGAACAAACTCAATATTCTACACTGCATGCACCAATCTTTAAGGCTTCTGGATATTTGCTATTTATTTCCACTACTCCTTATACTCTTATTTTTAAATAATACCATTTTACCAAAATCAGCAGCTCAGAAGCCTGTCATACTTTCTGCTTTCTAATTGAACAGCGAGCTTGAAGAATTAGAAGCAATTTGCACAGCATTATGGGGCAATGTCAACCTCTTCCCATCTTTTGCCATAGAGCTGCACGACAAGCATTGAGTTCTCTGAATCTCATCAGATTGAGGTCTTTCAAAACAGAATGAAGCAAGCGCTGAATACAAGACTTTTTTAAACAAGATGAGGGAAATGGCTCACTGACATGAAAATAAGGGCACTGAAAATTAAAAATTACATTCCTGGTGTTCCATCACACTGCTGGTTTCTCTCCCCATCTCAAGCAGGAGCCTTGTTTTGTCACTGCCCTTTGTGGTGCTGCAAGACTGAAAGGTTTGACACAATAAATCATAGTGCCACTTTTGGTGTAATTGCAGAATTCCAGGCTATTTCTTTTTTTCCTTAATCAAGCTGAAATATGGCACTGGCCTTTCTCTAGTACACTCAAATAAACCCAAAATCCCAGTAAAAATTAATTTTCTTGGCCTACTTGAATCCCCAGCTGATCAGGGATTGGTCGTGGCCGAACTGTTTGGCATAAGAAAACAAAGAAAATTGGGTGGAGGGTGCAGCAGAGAATGAGACAAAACTGAGCGCTGTTCAAGCCCAGCCTGTCATGTTTACTCACAGTAATATGCATTTTCAAATAAAATCCTAATATACTTAGGGCTAAGATTATGAGCAGCTTCATACTCGACATGGTTAGTTCAACCATTTTTGAAGTTAATTATGTTATTTCTGAGTCACCGTTCTGTTAAATCCCAGAGGAATTTCACCTTTATGGGATTATAAATGAATTGGTAGAAAGGTTGTGACCAGAACTAAATTCAATTTGTCCTTTAACATCTTCTTAAGTGTTTTATTCTATGAATATTTCACACTAACTTCTCTCTCATATGAAGAAAAGCATTATTTGTGCATGCCAGAAAATAAAGGTCTCGGGGAAACGCGTCAAGACAAGAAAAGAAGGAAAAAATTACAACTTCTCACTGGTGAGGAAAGAGGGAAATTCAGCCCTGAGAGCAGAAAAGCACAGTGCTACTGCACCACCAAAGCCCAAGAATATCAATACTAAGTAGGTAATTAAACCACAGCGGTGTTTAAGGAAGTGCATGTTTTGTAAATACAGCGAGCTTTGTTGCTCGCTTGTATGTCAGTTTTCAAGACTGGATCTCTGTATTTAAGCCTCAAGATGAGAAACAAGAGGCAAATCAGCAGCCCAATGACTCTCTGCAGGTATTTCAAAGTTTAAAGAATATTTCTAGCGGCACCAAAGACAAAAATGACTACAAGAGCAATGGAATGTTCTTTGCAGAGACGTAAATATTAGTGGGAGACTGCAGATGTTAGCCCTCAGCCAGCAAGTGCATTTTGATGCGAGGCCCTTGCACACCTCCTCCAGGGCAGAACGAGCTGCACGCATGTGAAGGGCTGTTCCACACCATGAAGACAATCCAGGTCTCCCTCATTTGATCCTACTTTGATATTTAAGTGCTACTACAGTATTCTCATTTCAGTCTCCTAATAAATACAAAATAAATATGTTTTTATACTTCTTAGAGTGGGGCTGTGAACATTTATCAAACATTTTTGAAAGCTGTTTATATATTTAAGGAATCAGCAACCGCCGTAATCTTTTTAATTAATAATGCGTGTCGCGGCCTTGATGTTTATATCTACAGGTTTTTGCAAGAAAATGTTAATTATTTTCACCAGACATGAGCAGAATACATAAGAAGCCATTTATAAATTAAACATAGTAGTTTGTGCTTTCAGGAAAGCAGAGCGAGAATGAAATTGTGTTTGGATTCACAGATCAGAAATACGCATTTTGTTCACTACGGCATATCAAAACATAATCAACAGATGGCAGAACACCACTGGGGTTTGTTTAGTTGTTGCTTTTTTTTTTTTATAACACATTTATCTACATTAGATTTATGAGACAACAGTGTCAGAGCTCAACAAGGGTTTGGGAAAAAAAAAAGTGTGCTTTATAAATGCAGCAATTAGAACACATAAGAAAGAAGAAACAGGTTAACCTGTGCACCAAGGGTCTGAAAAAAGGGATTTCTAACTGAGAGAGACTCCGGAGTAGAAGACGGAAAGATGCAGGGTAAGCTGCAATATGAGAGCCCACTGGGATGATTTGCTTTTAAATTGGAAACACTGCAAATGAACAGAGAAAAAACCCGCAGCCAAGACTAATTAATGTCCATGTTTCCCTCATTCACTGAAATGCAGTGCACAGGAAAGCAATCTGTGGAAAAGCAATATCTGTGCTGAGGCTAGAACTAACACTTCTGTACAGTCCTGCCATGAATGGGTCATCATCCAGTATGTCACAGAATCACAGAATGACCTGCATTGAAAAGGACCACAATGCTCATCTGGTTTCAACCCTCCTGCTATGTGCTGGGTTGCCAACCAGCAGACCAGGCTGCTCAGAGCCACGTCCAGCCTGGCTTTTAATGCCTCCAGGGATGGGGCATCCACAGCCTCCTTAGGCAACCTCTTCCACTGCATCACCACCCTCTGGGTGGAAAGACTTCATCCTAATATCTAATCTAAATCTCCCCTGTCTTACTTGAAAACCATTCCCCCTTGCCCTATCACTATCCACCCTCACAAACAGTCGTTCCCCCTCCTGTTTATATGCACCCTTCAAGTACTGGAAGGCCACAATGAGGTCTCACCAAAGCTATGTCCATCCTCCCCCTGCAGGGAGGATTCATCTGATGATATACATTGGGAAAATAAAAAAAGAGAGATTTACCTGCTCCAAAGAGACCTGCTGCCAGATAAGGAATGGCAGGTAAATGGACCTGCTCAATGCAGAAACACATAATGAAAGAAAATGTTTTTTTGTCTCCATCTATTGGTCAAAAGTCAATTCAGCTGCTGTTTGGTTATATGTTTTGTAATGCTGTTACTGAAAGGACATCTGTGCAGCGAATACCTCCACATCCCCACCCTTTCTATCTTGCAATGAGCTTTTTTGATGCACTGGAACACATTCTCCATCTGCCTGATAAAAGCCTTTTTGTACAGAATGCAGGTGTCCAACTTTATTATTTGCTACTAAGGCTGAAATAATGCAGCAGTCTCTGACAAGTCCCTTTCCTCCCCAAGAAATAAAATACGTGCCCTTACGAAAGGAGAATATTACAGATAGCATCATAAACCAAGGAGGTAATTCAGGTTTTTAACTAAACACAAGAGTTGGAACAGCATATAGACAGCATCATCTTCATTTCTGGTGACCTGGAAAAGAATCATTTCTTTGCTACGATACACATAAATGTAAAGGTCTGAACCAAGAGGAACTAATGATTTAGGAATTCTTCAGTCAGGAAAGAGACAGTAACACTCCAGGGAGACACGATGCAGGGAATAAGCAGCTATTTAAATGTGAGCAGCATCCTCCCTTCCCTTTTTTCTTTTTTTTTTTTTTTTTTTTTTTTTTTTTTAACATTAGCATCCACAACAAAACAACCTGTATGTAAGTTAATATTGGCATACTGTCCCTGCTCAGAAAGCATTCCTGCTGCATTACAGAAGGCAGCTGGGTGGCACAGTAAATGTGCCGTTTGCTATTTAACATTGCTGTGACCTGGATTTAAATTCATGGGAGCACAAAATGAGACTTCAGTTCCCGCGGAAGGCACACACAGGAACACTTGTGAGGGATCCAAGGCAGCGGGAACGCGCTCCCCGTGCTTGTCCCTGCGGGTGCACACCCCGAGGCTGCAGGGGATGAGGGAGCTGGTGGTGTTTATTAAAAGGACGCCTTTAGTTTGCAGGAAAGGCACCAACTCCTGTGAATAAATCTTCTGTTTATTTACAAATTTACCCTCATCGCCTTCCCCTCCCCGTGAGAAAATGCACTCGGTGTGCGCTGCCCATCCTAGCGCTGCATCAGGGAGCTTTAGAAGTCAAACTGTTTTCCTATCCACAAAGAGCAAAAAGAAGAGCTGTGAAAAATTTTAAAAAAATGGTCCATTCTCTCACTGAAAGCATCATTACCCACAGGCTACTGCACCACAGCACCAGCCTGCCTGCCGCATCCCCGGATGAGGACAAATTGCCTGCCTCACCCTTACCAGGTACGACAAGTGCTTACAGCTATGCTTATCTTTAAATTAAGCTCTAACCATTCTTTCTTCATCAGGATTAAAACACAGAGCTTCAACACAAGACCATTTTTCACAACTCGGAGTACAGCTCTTTTGTGAAGTGGCCCAGCAAGCCCTGAGCATCTCTCAGCTGGATGCCTACAGTGGGAGCAATCACAGGATCACAGAACCATTAAGGTTGGAAGAGATCACTAAGATCTCCAAGTCCAACCGTCAACCCTCCTCCACCACGCTCATTAAACCACATCCCTCAGTGCGACATTTACCCTTTTCTTGAACACCTCCAGGGATGGTGGCTCCACCTCCTCCCTGTGCAGCCTGTTCCAACACTCAACCACTCTCTTTAAGAAGAAAATTTTCCTAATATCCAACCTAAACCTCCCCTGGCACAATACATGGTCATTACCTCTTGTTTTATCACTAGTTAACTGGGAAAAATGCTGTCTTCCACTTCCAGAATTCCCTCCCTGCAGCAGCAGTGTGTCAGCAACTGGCTACATCCAGCCACTGCCCCAAATGAAATCCTCTCCTTTGTTTTATAGGGGTTCTGCAGTTCAGCTGCATCTAACCGCTGGTTCCCTGAGCACCTGGCAGCAGCCCATAGCACAGAGAAGGAGGTATAGAGTATCACCTACATGCAGACGTAAGCTAATCCTAAACCATCCCTACAAACAAAGCCTAGAAATTCATCTGAATGCTCTGCTTGTAAAGTTTCCAGTTAAATGAAGTTTAAGTAGAGTTTGATTTTATGCCACCGTTTCCTTGAAAATTTGAAACAAGTAATTTCATTTCAGACTGCTGAAGTTTAAACAAAGTGACTCAATATGTCAATCTAAATCAAGTCATTCAATATGAAAGTGTACCTGTCTGAACTGCCATGGGGTCTTTTCACTGTTGTTAAAAGTAAAACACTGTGAAGTATTTCTTAATACAGTGTAGAATAAACTAAGTCGTGATTATTGCTGAGAGATCCTTGAGTAAGGAGTGATAAGAACCAATTGTACTTCAGCATACTTGTATTGATCTTTTTTTTTGCCTGGAAAGTAGATTAAAAAGAGACATTTAAGCAGGATACGGATATCTGTTTGAAGTGTGCTGGAGCAAAATTAGGAAGGCTGCTCCAAAAGTACTGCCTTTTATTTTATGATGGTGGCCCACCATGTCAAAGGTGGATGTTGGTTGGACAGCAGTCAAAGTTGAACCCACATACTTCTCTATTTACATCCTCACTTTTATCTGTACTTTGTCACTGCCATCAGCTGTTAATAGGAGCCCCAGGTTTCATCAAGCAGCTCTTGATGGCTGAGTTTCTTTCATTTTTGACATTTTTGTTTCCCATTTCCGTCCAGAAAACTTTCATCAGGATGTTAGCCACTGCCTTATTAAATTTCAGAAGGACTCGTCAGGACTTGGAAGAACTACAACTCGAATGCTTTAGAATAAACTAAAGCATAACATTACATCGTCTCTGGTAAGAAAAAGATTTGATTATCCACGTTTCTGTACAAAGAAATTGCAGGAGAACCTACATTCAAGTTTAAAGGCCTGACTTGTTTCCAATTGAAATGTAGCAAGCAAACAGGAATGTATCTCCAAATCTTATCCTGACTGGAATCAGCTTGAACTGATTTGTCCCCTCCCTGGTGACACAAAGTGAATGCAGAGTGCTTGCTATTGCAGATGTAGGCTATTTCAGGTCCATGCAGCAAATCGACTGGGATTTTATGTGTATCAGGAACTGAACTGTGCATCTCTCCCAAATGAAGGGAAAATCACTCCCTATGAAGGTGAGGTCACCGAAGGAATCAAAGAACAGAAGAAAACATGCAATAAATAAAGGTCAGACTCTGTATAAAGACTGAACTTGAAGACGTGTGGAAACGAGATAACTGCATTGTTTGATGCACGTTTGTAGGCTATGAAAATTTGTATTTCAAAAATATCATCTGAGCTAAAAACGGGCTATATAAGGATTAGCTATAAAAGTCAGTAGTTAATGATTCACCATAATACATGATTTAGCTGTAAGCTAGAAAAACATAAAAATAGCTCGAGAAACTAATTTCTTATGCTGTTTCGGGCATATGGATGATTTAATCTCAGGCATCTCCACATTTTTCAGATCCCTGAGCAATGGCATCTGATGAGAGACCGATCTGTTTAGGCATTCTCTTCCTAGGGTAAATAATGACACTTTATGGCACCCTAGAAAAGATTGTGCAGTTCCATAAGTGGTAATTTCGTACAGCTTGCATGAAGTCTGTCTCATCACACAAATTTCACGAAGAAAGCCACTGCTCTGAATGGGTGTTACACATGATTACACAAAATTGCTGGGAAGGCGAGATGAGCACACCATCAATTACATTGATAGAAAATGAGTGGGACCAAACAGTGATCTGCAGCAACCACAACTAAACTCCTAACAGTGGAGATGGATACCATACTACTGTCTTAGGCTCATGGTTAAGTTACAGGGCAGAGATCCTGGTTGGGATGACCCAGTTTTTCTCATGGGGCATTTTTCCCATGGCTTTACATCATGAATGGTTAATGATTGGACTGGATGATCTTGAAGGTTCTTTCCAACCTAAAAAGGATAGAGTTCAAATGTGAAGAAAGCTGAACTCAAGAGTGGGGTTCTCCTGGCTGTCTGCAAGTGATGCCAGCTGGAGATCAGTTTTGCCATCAGCATCTTTACTCCTCTGTTTTCAAACTTCTGCAAACTTAAGATCTGTTGCTAAACTCCCTAATGCTGCACTTTGTGACTGAATGAGATCTTCAGCCAGTGAGTTCAGCTCCTGTCAGATTTATCTCTAACTGAGCTGAGTGCTTTTGATTTTGCAGGCTCAGCTGATGAGGCTCAAATGAGCTCAAATGATTTTCCATATGCTGCAGTTGAAGAGGGCCTATTCTGCCCTTATTATTTCACCATAGAAGCTCAAGTCACGTAAAGAAGCTTTCCAGCTACAAGGAAGGATGACACAGCAACAAACTTTCAGTTCCTTCATGCATTTTGGATCAAATCTACACCTAGATCCTCTATTTGTAGGCTCTTTACCTTGATCTTCTGAACTGACACCATTGATCGCTGGGTGCAGTTTGGAGTGCTGTAATATCAGAAGCACATAAAACTACCTGGAAGAATCTGAAGGAGGGCTACGAAGATAAAGAAGGGTCCAGAGAGAGAGTGAGGTGTATGAGAAGCAGCTGAGGTCCCTGGGTTTGTGGGGCCCAGAGCAAAGAGGCTGAGGGGAAGCCTTATAGCAGTGCAGTGCCTCATAGGGAGCTCTGCTTTCTGGTGAAGCAACAGGGCTCAAGGGAACAGCATGGAGCTGCAGTAGAAGGGTCAGGTTGGACATAAGGAAAGTGGTCCTGTGTGATGAGCAAGGCCCGCTAGTCTTCATCACAGAATTAATGAGCAGATCTCTGGTGGTAAATTAATGAAGAATAGCCCTAATGAAGAAAATTATCTTCTTTTTATATCAAAGCATCTCAGACTGATGTCGGCAGGAGCCACGCCAGTTCTTGAACTTAGATCTGAATGTTTTTGTAAACACAGCAAAATAACTCAGAACTGCTTTCAACATCAAATTCCTACAGCAAAATACTTTTACGTAGCTTCAGAGCTTCCCATAAACACACGGGGCACAGTCATAAAAACAGTTTTCCAGGAACTACACTGTAATGACTTTTCTTTCTGACAACAGTCATAGAGGATCTCTTTAAGGTATTTGATGTGGTAGAATATGTAAATGGCATACAGTTGCTAGGAGATAAAAAAACGACATTAACTTGTGAAAACATTGCAATCTGCCTTTGGATCTGCAAGGTCAGCTCTATTTGTAGTGATGATAACTTATTACTATTGTCCCACACTAAAAGTGAGGTTCTTCATACAGGTTATCTATTTAGTGAATACTACCTGACCTACTGTTCTCATCAATTGGTATTTATTACAAGGCTGGTTAACTTCCTCAAAGTTTACAGCCTTTTAATTATGTTTTGCCAGGCTAATTAATAAATACACTATACACTACTCCTTTCTGCTGAAACAAGCAATGGCTCTCCATTCAACAATTCTGCATTCATTTATTTATTTAAACATTTCATTAAATGTTAGATATGTCTCTTTTCAATGAAAAATGTTGTAACGTGAGGATGAAAATGTGGTTTACTGCCCAATTAACAAACCTAGTAGCTTACTCTGTCACTCAATGAATGATAATGCATTGCTCATAAATCAGGAAGAGAAGTACTTAGGCATAGACCTTGTAATCAATGCTACAAGTATTGGCTGCTCTCCACGTAATCCAGCACTAAATGTGCAGCATGATTTTATTCCAGTAACACATTAACAGAATGTACAGCCATTCTGACTTTTGTAAATGGTCTAACAGCGTCACAGCAAAAAGCATTTGTCCATATTTTAAAATAAATGTATCCTGATGATGAATGTGGTTAGCAAATTTAGTGATGAACCAGCAACATGAACTAATTACGGCCTCTCCCTGCTTTTTCATTCCTACATTTGTGATGGGCCCTCCACTAATTGAGGCACAATGGCTAGGCTTCCATTTTTACACTGACCTAAATTTTTCCGTGCTTCCATAGATAAGCTTGGAATTCCTTCACTTTTGCATCATGTGTTGGAAGATATGGATGCTGCAGGCAGCATCAGTTGCACTGTCTGACCACACAAACAGCCAAAATGCTGCAGGTCACTGAGGTAATTGCCAAAGACCCTGCAATATCATTATGGAAAGCTCAGAATAAGAGCAGAATTTCTCCCACTGCCATCCCCACAGGTGACTTCCAGGCATTGTCCTGCTCCAGGGGTTTGCTACTGTACTGCAGTACAGAACTTATTGGACTTAGTTATAAACCGTTTCTGATGTACAGTTGTTGTGTTCTGAATACGCAGAGGGTATTAAACAGGGTAAGTGCTAAAAGCATCACACAGGAAATAAAAAGGAGGAACGTGCTAAAAGACTTCACAAATACATCGATAGAAAGCACAGGGCAAGATATCCAGCTTATGTCACTTTTTGGTTGACAACTCATTTTTGCTGACGCAGATGCTACAAGAGAGTGAAGCAATTGGAAACCCCAGTAAAGCGACATGTGGTACTGATATGTCAAACATAAAAGCCTGGTGAATCTAGTAATTTTTTCTAAAGTGAGCTCACTTATTTGCTAAGCAGCTTTGCCTGAGCTTTCACAGCCAGAGCTGCAGAGGAACAGTAACTGAATTATGGAATATCCTCCTGGGATATCTGAAAGGGTGAGAAGGTTCCAGAGCAGTGGAAGAATAAATCCTAATTCGCATCCAAAAGAGAGAGAATGGGATAATCATGAAAATATTAGCAGGATAAATGTGTTGAATAACAGCCAGCGGATCTTTACCAAAGTCATCCTAAGTAGGATTGAGGAAACACTGAAATTAATAATATGTGGATTAGCACCGTTTCAGGATGAAGTGGTGTTTATGTATCAAATCTTTCTGATTGCACAAGCTGAAGAAATGGAGGGATTTTGTGTGGCTTTTATTTTTGCCCATGTTTCTCACAAAGAAATGATCAAGATGTGCAATAATGGAATAAATCTGAAATAAAACGGGTATACCTGTGACTGCTCTGCTGCACTGTCTACGTGTGCACTGAAGCAGATAATTTAGACTACTGAAGAAATATAATAGATATATATCTTTCTTTTTCCCAGTTGTTTTTTTTTTTCTTCAAGGAAGAATTAATGCATTTCCTCAGGGAAACAGCTCATCTACTACCAGGGTGATATCAGTGCTACCAGTAAAGAACTATCAAAGGATGTTATTGTGAGAACTAATGGGAAATGGGAGGCTGGAAGAAAAAGAGATACACCTGAAATACATCTGAAAGAAAAGAAACGTTAACAAAGAGGAAAGATATGCTTCAAAAAAATCTGGATGACTTTCGAGATGATGCAAAATGGAATCAGAGAAATTTCTTGACAGACATAATCTTGTTGTTAATGAATGATAGAATCCTCCCCTCTGAAGCTACCCAGATGCAGGGACTTAACACGCTAAGCAGAGCTTTTACATATGGACAAGTTGTATCCAAAGAAGATTTGCAAGTCCAGGAAGGAACAATTTCATTGAGGCTTCAGGAAAAGTTTCTATCACTCCAGAACTTGCCTTAGGAAGGTTATTGGCTCTCAATTGCAGCAGTCAGGATAGGAAGTAAACATAAATACAAAAGAATTATGCAAAGAGTGATAGACTGAAATAAGAGAGCAGTTAGTCATCATTATGAGACGAAACACAATCCTTCTGAATTATTTTAACAGCATCAGCATTGTTGGGGGAATGATCATATCGACAGCAGCGTGCATTTGTTTGTTCTCACATAATCCCAGGCTTCATCAAAAGCTTTGTCTGAGAAGGCATTGCCATGAATTACAAATGAAGAATCCAACCACTACTCCTCAAGAAAACTAAACTTGGGGGGGAGCCCAATAAGTCTCCATTTCTCTTCTCAAGATGCTCTCTGCCACTCTATTCCCTTATCTCTTATGCTTTGTCATCTTGCAGCTCTTTCAAAGGGATCTTGTACTACAGCTGCTACATTTGGTGGACATTGATACAGAAATGATAGGGTACATTGATACAGAGTGTTAGGGTAGCATGGTTAGGTTGCCGTTGGATTTGATGATCTTGAAGGTCATTTCCAACCTGGGCAATTCTATGATTCTATGATTCGATCATCATCATCAAAGTATAGTAATATCACCATATAGTAACATTTCTGTAATGTCTTCCAGCATGTTTGAGTTGGATATGCCTCCTCCAGTGCACTATCTCCTAATTTACAAATGTTGTCACGTGTGCAACATTCATAACTGAACAAACCAAGGCATCTGCAACACAGATGCCAGTGGAAGCAATAAATAAGGAAAGATCCTTGGACTTTTGGAACTCATTCACCCTAGTGATGGCTAAACTGATCTGAAGATTCATAACCTCTCCTGACTTTGCACAGTCCACAAGGTTTAAAGACGTCATTTTTGTTTCCCTATTTTAAAAACATTAGATTGAAATAACTGCTATGTTTAGAACTAAAAAGCCTAAGAAAAAAATGATTTGCAGAATTTTATACAATTTACTGTGTTTTTCTAACTGGGTCACTCACCCCAGGAAAGTTTCTTCCTGCACCTACCTTCCTAAGCTGGTCTGAGCTGTTGTTCTTCTCAATATTTCTGAACAAATGACAGATTTAATACTTTACCTAAGCAAGCTAATTAGTTGGTTAGATTCTTGTAGGTTGACTGCTGAAGGAATAAGCAGACTGAATTTCATTAATCAAAATCAGCTTTAAAACCCATAACTCACGAAGCATTTGCATTTTACAAATCAGCTGATATATTCAGCCTCACCATTAGAGGACTTGTGTTTCTCACTGAAGCTGCTATGTATCTAATGAGCGTGGTGTGGTCCAGTGACCTTCCCAACGTAAAAGTGCTATCCATGTTTAGACCCAAATTGTTTTTCTCCCTTTTACTTGATCAACATGAAAGTGGTTAACATACTACAGTGTTATGCATAATTTAATACTATATTTATTATTTTCCAATTCTGCTTGTATGAGCAGAGGGCAGACAAATTCAAAATTGATGTACTAAGCTCAAAGATAACACTGGAAGAAAAGCCATAACACAGGGATATTAAATAAGAAGAAGTTATCTTTGAAAAGCAGTTATGAGCACATTCATGCATACAGAACTTTGCATCCACGAGAAATAAAATGTGAAAGAATTTAAACAGCAGTGTTTCATGAGTTGAACTCTAACACCGAGTATTTCCAAGAAGCAAAGGCACAAAGCATGGCTTAAAAAAGCACGGGAGCTAAACCGCAGTGATTGAAGTACCGGCTGGGTTTCTTCGCTTACCAACAGCAGTGCAGAGCTCTGCCTTAGACTTCCCAGGAGCCATTTCCCAAATTGCTTGATCTCTCTAAATCTCTAATATAGAATAATAGCAGTTCTTATCTCCTGCTCTGAGAAGCTGTGAAGGTCTCTTGTCATGTGCTTGTGCAGGCTTCCCTGCTGGCTTTGAGTTTAATTGAAGTCTCTGGACATTGCTGAAATTTAAATAAAATTATGACTGGTAACTATTACTACTGATCACCATCTCACAGAATGTAACCATCAGCTGCCACATGAATGTTCAGTTTAAACATGGCAATTGTAATTCACCTCATTCCAAAAGTGATTTCTATCAATAATTTATATTGCTATAAAACTTCAATGACTCAACCTGTCCTCATCCGAACTTGTGATTCACCTGAATGGAAAGACACGATACACCCGACACTGGAGGGATGCTGTATCACTGGCAGAATGACTCTTCCAGTATTACAAGGGTTTGGTTCTACCCCAGAGAAGCTGTGCTGTTACTTTCAAAGTGTGAAGGGGAAGCAGCATGGGCTTTATCCTGGGCTTTATCCCTTGTGGTGCAGCGAGGCTAACTGGATGAATGTTCTATCCTACTACTCCCTGATATATATGCACCATTTCCACCTCAAAGCCAAGCAAACCTTGAAATCATTACAATACCATGAGCTTTAAATAAATTAACACCCAGCTTGTGTCAGGACTTGCTGCATGCTGAGCAATTTGCATTTTCTGCTTCCATGGTTGTTTCCTCAGCTCTGAGACTCTCCTGACAACAGAATAACTCAGGACAGGAAGGATTTCATTTAATTCTAATCCCTCATACCATTAAGTTGAACATTACTTAAACCTTACATGAAATTTGTAAATAGAAGTTTTAATAAATGTTGATATTAATCAAGGCAAAAAATCAAACAAATCAAGCATGACAGTAGGCCCATCAGACTGGACTGAGCTTGGTTGTCCTCGTGTCCTGAGTTAATTACCAGTCCCTGTTTCCCCAGGCAGCCTGACTCATGCACTGTGAATCACAAAGAACCAGTGACTTGCCAGCAGCATGGAAATCAGAATGACCCAGAGCAGGGCTGGATGCTGGAGCATCCATAGAACTGCGTATTCATGGACCATTTCTGCAGAATGCTTTGGTGCAGGCTGAATGTGTGAAGTGTATCATCCTCTTTCAGTCAGTTCCATTTTCTCACAAAGCAGTCCTGTCATAATCAAGATACAATTTAGAACTGAGCTTGCCTGAAATTACTTGTGGCACAGTTTTTGTATTTATTGCATTCGTGCCTTCTCCATTCTAAAGGCTTTTACTTGCCTCGGTGCTGCCTGTGTCACCTTGGTGCCCTACTGCAGAGGAAGGAAAAATGCACAAAGACTTTTTTTTTCCTGCAGGACACGCACACTGCACGTTGTGCACATGCATTACCATTCTCATGAGCTTCTGGAATGAAGTTATGGATAAAATGTTTTCCAAGATATGAAGAAATATGTTTAAAAAGTAATAATACAAATAACATAATGATTATTATTCCTATTAATTTAGGATGCAGCATACATTTTAGAAACATAATCCCTGAATAAGTACCACCTTTCTTTTTATCATTAGAAATAGATACGATTCTCCCAGTATACAACCGAATGATCAAAGTACAAAGTCACGCAGGTAAGTCTCAGTGTTCCTCTGATGACTCATCTGGCACATTGTGCCAGGTACTTTACTGACGAAGGAACTGCAGCTGTCCAAAAAGAAAGCCACGTCCTCAATTATTACTTACTTTAAGGCTAAAAACTGTGCAAACCTTCCTTCTCCATTAAAATAACAAAGGCATTTCATATTTCACATCACAGAAATATGAGGCTGCAGCCAGAAGCAAATTAGGAAAGAAAGAGATATGTCTACTGCTCCCCTTGACAAAAAGACAATAATCACTGCATAGGAGAACTGCTCGATTGAGGTAAAATGTTGCTATAATCATCAAGGTTTTCCTGTGACACCCAGATGTTCTCCATCACCATTAGGTCTTAGCTCGGGTTTTAGGAGAGTATTTTCTGATTTATCTTGGTTTGAATTTAATTGAATTCAGTTATTTATAAACTACATTGGCCTCCACCCTCTTCACACTACTGTACCATGGGTCTGTTGATTAAGGATCCATCTATTCCTCAGCAAGGTCATCTGGCCCATGAAAGCTATTTATGTATGGGATGCAAGCTCAGGACATATTGATCCATAGGATGAAGAGAGACCATAGGGCAAAATGCCCTGACTATTTTTAGTTGGGTTAATTTCCCCCTCCCCTATCAGATAAAAGGAAATGACTGCTGTAATGCATTGCGCTGGCTCCCTCACTTCTCAAAGGAAAAGCTGTATATGTCTGCACGTGCTGTTTCACCATCACTTTTATTCTTCTACAGGCTTTATGTTAGAAACATCAAGACAGGATGAGGCCATTACTCCGACTGATAGCCCCACTATGGGCATGGCTCCTCTTGGTGACTGCTGGGATGGGTTTGAGTGGCTATGCAGCCCAGCACAGAGGTAAAATGGAGAGGGGTTTTTGGCCTGGAACACTTCCAGCCCTAGGACTTTCAGTGACAAGCACAGCATATTATACTACTTAAGAATGGTATCTGAAAAAAAAAACACAGTCTGCAAATACTATGCAGCCATAGTGTGAAGTCATCTAATAGAAAATATATATATTTGAAAGAAAAAAAAAAAGCATCACTTCTCCCATTTACCTTCTGTTTGCAAATAAAAAAACACTTCAATTTATTTGCTGAAGCATTTCCATAAAATATTAAAACAACCACCGGCATCAATTTCTCTCCTATTGCATAAAAAAAATTTGCATCTCTATACAACTCCAGTTAGAAAGCTTTTATTGCATTTATTTCCATAAGATAAAATCAGAATCTGCTCTCTTTTACAAATCTGATTGCTTTTGCCTTCTGGTCTGGTTTCTCTCTTTAATGTTTATTCTTCCAGTCAGCACTTTGCAGCACTGATTGCTTCAGCTTTTTTTCCCCATTAGACAAAACTTTCTCCCAGTTCACATGCTTTGAGGTGGGCTCAGTGCAAGCAGCGGTTCTTATCTGCATAATGCAGGGCTTAACCATCCTCTGCTCTCAAGTAATCTATTTCCTACATATCTTGTCATATTTGGATGGCGCTGGTATTTATATCAGCATTCCTACTTCTTCCCATTGATGTACTTCTGGTACCTCTGTTTAAATAGCAGACAGAGGCTGAGCTGAGCCCACAATTAACCCTCCAAAGCAGATCCTTGAGAGCAGCTACAGCCAGAGATCAGACAGAGGTATGGAGAAAGAGGAATCACAGGGAGGAATAGGGCAGAGATTGTATTGCCACCCCCAGGCTGATTTGTTGCCAGTATTACTTTATGCTCAGCAGAAATTCAAAGCAGAGTTTTAGATTTCCTACAAGAAGCTTGTTTTTGAGAAGCAGTAAATACTGTCTGAACCAACACAAAGAAGGAAAACAAAGAGTAATGACAACCGGCATTGTGAGACTTCAGTGTTTTGGTAAGGGCAGGGTAATGTGAAACACTCCATGCCTTGCATAAAAAAAACCCACAGCACATTCCCAAAACTTTTGCCCATCTAAAGGCTGCAGCACATGAAAAAATGCAGACATTGACTGCAGTGGCATTCAAAGGATGGTATGATGGCTTGGGTTAGAAGAAACCTCAAAGCCCATCCTGATCCAAGCCACTGACGTGGGCACAGAGCTGCCAATCACTAAATCAGGCACTAGAAGGAATACAAGTGCTTTTTGGCCCAAAAGAGGTGAAACAGATTTCCTCTTCCTACTCATCCTGAACTTTATCTGTGCTACAGCTATTTAGGGAAAAGCTTTTCGTAATGAAAGGTTAATTGTCTTTTTTGTCATTAGCCCAAATGAAATCGAAAATAAAAGTTCTCGAGTTGTTAAGAACTGAACCATCTGTGCTCTTTATGCTCATGGTAACTGATTGTTCCCTCTGCTTGAAGGGAGGATAAAACAGTTTCTGGGTCATCTCTGTAATGCTGGTAGAAAAAAGGACAGGGATGGATGGAGCGGTTGCAGGCCCAGCACACAAGATAGGGACTGATCATATGCTGTGTAAACCCAGGCATTCTCAAGACTGTTAAAACCATGCTTCATCAAGGAATAGGCTAAGGGAAAAATAATAAATACAAAACCTTCAATCAAACTGCTTGTCTCTTACATTCCAAGGAAAAAAGGCAATACAGAAGAGCTTGTTTTGTTTTGTTAGTACAAAAATGCCTGGCATCGAGAAGCCAAGAACACACAAAGGGAAAGCCAAAGAGCACTTCAAATGCTCTGCTAAGCTCCTGCATTCATTACAAGACACCTTTACCCATGCATCTGTTTTGCTTATTCGTAAAACAAATCTCTAATTAAAAAATAAATTAATAAATAGATAGATAACAATAAAATATAAGGCTTCCTTTACACCTGAAACCTTAAAATCAACGCAGCCTATGTAAGTTTGGTGTCAAAGCCCCTGCTGTTCTCCATGAATATACCTCAGAAGCCCTTTCTAGCATCACGTAGCCAGTGATGCTGAAGAAGAAATATCGCCTTTGAAGGATGCTTTCATTTGTTTTCATTTTCCCCTTTGTATATGAAAGAGCTGCTACATGCAGATGACTCAGCACACACCCCATTGTCTTTCAACATTGTGCACAAGGCAAACTCACAGCCCACAAATCTGCTCCAGCATCAAACTTAGATATGACTTGTTGCCCAGCATTACTCTCTCCATTTAGGCCTTCCAGTTCCATGTGGAATCAGAAGGGATGAAATCACCGCACAAATCTCAACATTTGTTTCCGTATCTGGGTTTCAGCATGGGTTGCTCACATGATGGCCAAGGTGGAAAGGAGCCCATGGCTTGTGGAAGAGCTCAGAACTGGCAATGGAATTCCTGTATGCTCCATTAAACTGTTCTTTCTTACTGGAAAGGTTCTTCTCATCAGTCAGAATTTGGATGAGGCTGCTTACTGAGCAAAGGATGCCCAGGACTAGATGTACATATGTGCATAGGAGTTATAAAAACACTTGGGCATCAGCTTCTGAATAACTTGGCCAAATTCCTCCAACAAAATCTATAAAAATAGGAACCGTTGATCTTTCTGATAATTGCAAACTGAAAAATAGATATGTTTGCGGCTGCAGATTGTGCCAGAACTTGCAATCTGCTCACAGGAAATATGAAGTCATGGAATGGAAAGTTCTGTTATTGTATCTGCATTGCCCTCTTTCTGTCACAACATTTCTGAGCCACCGTGATTTTACTAAACTCTAAATTCCCGTTCCTCTATTACCAGCCATAAAGAGCTTAGCTTCATTATGCAACTGTAATTTTGCTTAATTTTTCTGAGACTTCAACATAATTTTCCTCGTGCAGAGTTAGAGAAGTTATTGAAAATGACAATACTTTAGTTGGGTTGAATGAGCTTATCTCCATTGCTCTGCTAGCACTATAACTTCACTGTCTAATGTGGAAACCTACCTGGTTTCTATCTAAATAGAAATGGAAGGACAATTCATTCTTGCATTCATGTATGTATCTGAGGTAAAATAGGAGATATTCTAGGAACAGTCAGTCAGATCTTCTCAAAGTTAATTTGAGCATGAGCTGATTTACTGTCATAAAGGAAACTAGACCACGCATTTTCTGAAAACTTTTATGTGTTTTGGGGGAAAATAAACCTCCCCAATGCTTAGAAAAATAATCATTGTGACATGTTTGTTATTTATGGGGACAGCTAAAATTTCAGGTCAGCCTTAGGCACACTCCAATTATTTAAGGCTTGGTATCTGGGACAAAGTGAGATGCTCAGGTCTGTGCTGATCCATCTTGGCAAGCTCTGCGGGAGCCACAATGGCACTTTTCGCAGTGCTCTGCAAGGCACTTGAAGGTCCACTATAGAACACCCCATGCCACAGGCTCAGACAGCAATATGCTTAAAGGGGAAAATGGGATTTCTGTGCGATGTACGTGTTCAGGTGTTACCATGTGCATATCCTTTCCAGTTCTGCTTATTTCCTTTGTTTATATAGGTGGGACAATGTTCATTTCAAGGCTAAATTAAACAGCATGAGGGAATTAAAGCAGTGATGTACAAAATAAGCTTAGTACAATGAAAACTGATGAAAATTTGGAAACTATCTCATGAAGAAGAGGCAAGGCAAAGCCAAACCACTGCTTTCCCACAGACTTGGCATGCTCTTTCCCTCCTCTTTGTGTTCCCAGCAATTTTTAATCCATTAGAGCAGAAAACTGATGCTTTCCTGTCTTTAATGCATCTTTTCCTTTTTGTTCTGAAAAAGGCAGACAATATATTTGGAATAGCTACAGGCTAGCAGTTTAACTCCATTCATCTGCTCTGGGTTTTTAACCGCTCTGGTTTTGAACTGATATATTTTGAATGAATATCACCTATGACTGTGCTGGTAAATTGAGACAAATTACTTTAAGAGCCAAATAGAAGCATTGGGATATTGGGCCTTTCTTTTTTTTTTTTTTTTTTTTTTCCCTGCATCTCTGCAGAATTTGTATGAAAATGTGGCAAGAACTAATTTAAATGCCCATATCCCACTAGGTAAGTTCTATTAATACAATTATTTTATATTACTATTAAATCAGAAACAGTGTTTATTGATTGCTCTTTTTTAGATGTGATCATTCATCATCTGAAGGACCTTGTATTTGTATAAATGTAAGACAAACCTTATTTTAATAACATAACATTTTTCTTTATAGAAACACTATTTCCACTCTAAAATGTTAGAGTTGGAATATATTTTGCTTTATCAACTGGAACTTCTGAAGTTGTTGTATGAAAATAAGCATGACTGTTCAGTTTCCAATAGCAAGCAGACACTGTAACTGCAGGATCCAGTTTTAGCCAGTTGCAGTAAGTACCTTCCTTATTTTCTCCCTCACCTGAACTCAGGTCTGAGTTTCAAAGCTCAGATGTGAGCTTGTGGCTGAGGAAAAGCATCCCTTGACTTGGGCTACAGCAGCAGCTTCACCAACCCTGGCCATCTTCATCCTCCTGGATGAAGGCTACTCTTTCTACAGACCTCCCAAACCTCTCAGGTCAGGCAGAGGTACATCAGCATCCTCCACAATTATTCTGACTGCATTGTGAAAAATTGCTACATTGCAGGAATGCAAGTTTGACCTCTCAAGTCCATTACGCTTTGACTGTGGAAAGGTTGCCAGCAGTCAGCATTTGCGAGCAATTAATAAAAAGCACTGGGAGATTCAGGATACCATTACTCTTCCGTCATTAGACTTAAATGCCTACCTCTGACAAGTCTGTGGTTGGCAAAAGCTGACTTTTAAGAGCTTCTGTGATGTGCAGTTTTGCATAGATTGTTGAAATTTCCAAAGTGCATATTGAAAAAAACAATGATCACCCTATCTAACCTGAAACTGAATGTGGGGCAGGACACATGGCTTTATGGCAAAGCCTGATGTATGCAATTAGAGTGGTCCAGGAATACCATGCTGGTGGGAGATACAAACATGCCTTCTCTCAGAGAGATTGATGGTTCTCTAATACTTAAAAGCCCATACAAGAAAAAGCAATTCACATGTGAACATGTGCACAAGTCCATCATTAGTGAAATGGAAAAACATCTTTTTTAAGGACAGAGAACTGGGACATTATTCATCACCTTTCCCATCCCATGCAGGGGCCACAGCAGATTAAAACAAGCAAAGAATATAAACACATTGTTCCATGGTCGCCCAAAGCTTTAGATTCTGGGAATATTATGTATGTTGTGCACTTCTTAACCTTCTAGAACCAGTATGATGTGATTTATTATTAACGAAAATAAGCTGAGATACGTCCCTTCAGGGAGTACGGATACTCTAAAACCTCAGTTCCAATCAGCACACTCACTCTTTGAAGTACGTACAATTATTTAAGATAAGAAGTAATGGTACAATTTCAGGTCCTCTAGCAAATGGATATATTTTATTAAGTCATTTTTATTAAGTAATGAAGGCATTGGTGACGACAGATAATGGCACCATAGAAATGGGCAGTCCCTACTTCTGTGTTAACATTCATCAAGTGTGATATCTCACAGAATCATAGAATCAATGAATCACCAAGATTGGAAAAGACCTAAAAGATCATCCAGTCCCACTGTTCACCTATTACCAATAGCTCCCAATTGCTCCAGATCCACAAGGAAAACAAGTGAATAACTGTTTCAGAATCTGCATTTATCCCCCAGTCCTTTGCTTAAAGAAAGTCCTTTCTAAACAGGAGAATACCACAAACTATCAAAGACTTGTGAATCAGAAGAATTCACAGTCATATTGGCTCTCTAAACCAATCTATCCTTTAATTAAAAGACATTAGGACTGCAAAGGCCAATCCTGTGCATGGGGTTGCTGGAGGAGCGCCAGGCAGGAGTGAGGAGAGATGCTTTAGTTTGACTGACCACAGAGGAGATACTGACGTGTGACCTTGAAACAATGTCCACAAAGCTCAGAATGCTGAAAGAGCAAAGCACAGGCTTTGAATATTAGAGCGCGTCCATGGACTGCTCCATAACATCATTCCTGGTAAAAATATTGACAGGTGAGAACACCTTTACGTATAGAACTGCCCCCTTCTCAAAGACTCACTGCAAATTTGTGCTCCTGCTCAGAAAAACCTCCTCACCTGCCTGCTACTACCTGCCCTGTGGCTGCTCCTGTCCTCTTGTTGTCTCTGTGCAAAGCCTTAGCCCAGCAACATGACTTCATTTATGTCTTCAAGTGGCCCAGACAGAGACCCACTGCAGTTCATGGCATTATCAGAATGCAGACCCTCAGCGTGCTGTTTGGCAGCCCATAACCAGCACGGCAACACCCCTCCATGCTGAGAGCAACCAAACAACAACAGCCTGTGTATGTTCCTGATGGCTTGGTGCAGGCAGAACAGCAGGACGAGTTATTTTTGGCAAAACTGGCTTGTTCCTGCTAATATGTTTGTATTATTATGCTCTCCTTTGAGGCATAGACAGATTACTATCAAAGGCGGTGTCGGGAGATTTCTCCCTTTATCCAGCTTTACATTTCACCATTTACAATAGAGATGTCCATTTGTCCACAGCTGAACAGGGTTTTGTTGAATCATACTAAGGCTGATCAAACTTTGGCTCAAGAAGAGCACTGTGGATAATAGCTCACTGCCTCCTTCCCCATCCCTGAAGAACCCGATGCTGCAGATAAGAGATTCTCCTCATCTCATCTTAATAATGCTTAGCACTTTACAAGCTCTGCTTCAAAGGGTTATACAGACGTGAATTGTCACAAAGCCCCAGTGAGATAGCAAGGTATTATCTTCATGTACAAGATATCAAAAAGAATACCCGAACCCAGAGAGCCTTCCTGACACCTCGTGATGGACAGGGGCACCGGGTCAGAGATGGCATTAGATCTCAGAGGTTCTTTGCTGTCAGTTTAATCTCTAAATATAATTTCACCCCATCTGTCTCTGAATATTAACTATTCATAGAAGCATTGTCTCCTCCTCTCTCAACCCAGATTCTTCATTTTCAATGTTACTAGCATGATAATTACACAAAATTGAACTATTAGCACCAATTTCTATACAAATCTACAAACTGTGAAGCATAGCCTCAGTGTCACATTGTCCAGAAGAGAAGACGGGCATGATTTAATTGAATATGACTTTTCTTCTTTATCTAATTCATTTCCTAACAACCTCATGACACTGGTAATATTTCTCCTCTTTAATGGATGGATGAAGTGGCATTTCCCCAGCTCCCATCTCTGCTGTGCTCTCCTCTTCCTTCAGCTACTTGGGCTGTGCTTGAGCCTATATCCCTGGAGCTTGTCCTCAAACCAGAGATCCCATTAGGTCTGCAGGGAGCAAGCAGTCCGTGCTGCCACCGGCAGCATCCTGCACCTGGTGCCCTGCCTTGGCCACCGAATTTATTGGCGCTAGGGAAGAGAGCAGGAGGATGATACAATTCCCCAGCCATCTGGCTATGGTATCCATTTTCTTAACCTTGTATATGCTAAATAGCGCAATAAATTCCTAAATAAGACTTTGAGGTGGCACAAGGGATCCTTTATTATGACAGTATGAGTCTGTTATGAACAAATATTATCGGCTATAGTTCATCTCCAAATGTGCCTACATCCTCTTATTTTAGCTTTAGGTTTTCTAGGTATCTCCATCGGTAAACTTTTCTCCTGTGCAACCTTGCTCCATGCACTCAGAACTACAGCAGTAAAATAAATCCATCAGTTTGGGAACTGTAACCACATTGTATACAGACAGCAGCCTTCACAGGGAGTTGGAAAACTTGAAAGCAATTTCAGCTTTCCCTGCTGGTCTGACCCTATTACTTCAGCAGATGAGAAAGTGAGAGAAATGAATTCCCCGGCACAGTGAGACTAGTTTGGGGCCAAGATAGGCTGAGGGGCTGCACTGTGCAACTGTGGGGCCAAGGAGTGCTGCAGCTCCAGTCCTCCTGCTGACTCAACACACACCCTTCGCTTGCTGAGGGACCCAAACCAGCACTTCATTTTCCAAGGAAATTCTCCTTCTAAGGGAAAAAAAAAAAAAAAAAAAGGGCTGCCATGGGTTTTATTATGAATTCTAATCTAAATAGATTTGCTGGTTTACTGCTGATTTCAATCTCAAAAGAAAGGGACTAAAATTAGGGGACAAATTTCCTTAAAATTGGGTGAAACACATGGGCACAGATGTGTCCTTTACACATTTGCTGGTCTCAGCTTTCCTAATGAAAACATTTTATTCTTTCCACCATACTGCGCAGCCACTAAATTAATTCTCCACTGTAATTATATTTGTAAATTGTCTGAGTTAGGTTTGCAAACCAAACCTACAAAGAGGAGAGGAAAAAACACATCTGCAAGATCAGGATAGTTCCATATGGATTTTTTCCTCGTTTCATTTTCTCCCCCACCATCAAATTCAAAGCTACTGTTCATTGCTATAGTAGTTTCCAATTAACTGCAATTAATTAACCTTAGAGGAAGCCTGTAAGTTGCTATTATACGCTCCTTTTTTTCTTCCCCTGTTTTTCTCATAAGACTGTTTTGGGGAGATGTTAGGTTAAAGGAGGATTAAAAATCACCAATACTAAGACTGAATGCTCATTTACTTGAGGTTTCATCTGAATTTCCTACTTTAAACTGCTGTCCTTCACCTCTCTGAAAACATCCTGCCCCCACACAGCACAATCAGGGAACCTGGTGCCATTAGACACCAGAAGAACTATAGACATACACAGTGATGTGTTTTCCACAGTGAGGCTACAGGAGCAGGGACACTTCTTTGACTTTGCTGAGCGAAAACCTGGCTTGCAGCAGGGCAACTGGAGCTTAAGGGCTCCCAGACATGTTTTTATGTAAATCAGATTCCATGCGTTATTTGAAGACACATTTTGAAATGTAATTTATTAGCGGGTCATTTTTCCTTAAAGTTGAGTTTCTATTTCACGGAAGACTGGCTTTTGTCAAAGCCTTTCTACGTATTTCAACTTTCACTACGGTTCTACACCCCTATTATGAGCAGAAGGAGATGAGGGATCATTAACAAGCACAAAGAAATTACACAAGACAATGCTATCAGTTTTAAACTCACCAGCCATTTCACCTAAGCTTTTAAATTATGGTAGCTTGCAAAGTATTCTTCAAAACCCCGGGGAAAACATGTACTAGGCACTCACAGATGCGCAAAGAGGAAGGAATCCTTTACCCAATATTGCTGGCTTGAGAATCATCCATCAGCACAGCTCTGCCTATTCAAGACATCTCTATAGGACTTCATAGAAGTGGGGAGGCATTGGGCTGAGAACCCCAAAGTGATACCAAGGAGTCAAAGAATCATAGAATGGCCTGGGTTGAAAAGGACCACAATGCTCATCCAGTTTCAACCCCCCACTGCTGTGTGCAGGGTCATCAACCAGCAGACCAGGCTGCTCAGAGCCACATCCAGCCTGGCTTTGAATGCCTGCAGGGTTGGGGCATCCACAACCTCTTTAGGCAACCTGAGTCTCCTGAGACACATGGAAGTTTCCTCTCATCTCATGCCCACCACTGCACGATGCATGGCCGCAGAAATCAACAGCAATAGCCTCACTGAGAGAAAGGAGTAGGAAAAAGCATGGAGGGCAACCAAAGGGCAGGAAAATTGATAGCCTAATTCTCTATGAGTGAAGGGCACTGGCACAGAGGAAGACAGTCAAAAGGCAGCTTAAATTTTTATAACAGCTGGCCTGACCTGGTCAATGCATTTGTTTTGCAGTGACAATTAAAAGCCGTGGTTTGAGATCGGGACTTGAAAATGCTAACTGCTATACAAACAGTGATCCCAGATAGAGTCCCCACAACAACTGCTGCCCAACCAAAACAGAACAGAGGCAGCAGCCGGGTCCAACAAAAGGTTAAAGAAGCACACGGTGACAGTGAAATGATGATAATCAGCACCACAGCCAGCCACTACGGTGCGCAAATGCATAGCTATTATGGGGAGGGCTGTAAAACTGCATGAGAGGCAAGTGTGAGGAAAGGGCCTACGTGTGAAGGTCTAATTGTTACAGCAGCTCTATAGAGCAGTGCAGGAAGGAGAAATGCTTTAAGACAAATTGACTAAGCCTTGCTGGCAGTGATGTATGACTGAAGACATAGGTGGTAGCAAAAGAGAGATAACGACAGCATATGGGTAATATGGGAACCTTTAAAGATGAATAGTTTTTATTTGGTGATCCCATTTTCCTCTGCTATCAGGTGTTCTTACAGGCACACCAGCCTTGCAACCTGGTTTCTTTTATCCACGATGTTTTAAGTGGAAAATGCATGTTTCTTTCAATATTCAGGAGAAGCTGCCAATAATCATAGAGAAAAAAGCCCTAACTGCTCTAGTGTAGTGGCTGTCGTTCTTTGAGACTCACATAACACTTGTCTAAAAATCCATCTAATAGCAGCACAGTTTAGTCCAAAGGAGACCATAATTCTGTGTAATCAATGCAACTATGCTTAAAACTCAGTCTGTCGATACGCCCTTTCAAAAAAGTATTTCCGAAGGCTGCTTTCTGACTGAAGGCTTCAGCACTTAACACATATATGCCTTTTTGTAGATTTTCTCCAATCACAGCTTCACAATGCAGCCTTCAGACGTACAAATCATGCATTTATTATCTACAAGCATCTGTGCTTGATTCCAGCCTGCCTTTTGCAAGAGTCTGCAATTATCATCTAGGGGGAAAAAAAAGAAATCTACATTTCACTGTTTTTAAAGAACTAAAATAACCTTTACATGCAACAGCCATTCTCTTACCCTTCAGAAGCCCTGAAGAAAAGAGAAGCTTGGAAGTGTTTTCAGGTAGGATGGGAAGAGGTGATTCTGATCTCTTGCATACCTCACCGTCACATCTTGGTACCTGCATTACAACTGCCTTTGCTCAAGCAACTCTTGCATATTTCCCTAACACCTCTCTGTGCTGTCTGACTAACTTAAACAAACTGGAAACCTACCGTTTCCAAAAGCAATCTCAGTGGCAACCTTCGTTCAGCTGGTGAATTGTGAATTAAGGCAGTTTAAAGGGAGGAATTTCATAATCAAGAGTGGATTCAATTTCCTCATGAGATCTACTGCAAAGGTATCACATCAATTGTTTGCTTTGTAATCATTCAGGACAAGAGCTGAAGGCTGTTGAAATTATAAGCATCTGCCCTGCTCTAAAGGAATAAAGAACAACCTCACTCACTGGATATGACAATGCTTCATCTCTACATTGCTTCAGCTCAACCATCTCCATCCCATGAGTGACCCTATGTGCATCCACAGCCCTTTTATTCCAGCAGTCCCCGCTGCCAGCCCTCATATCAGCCAGGACAGCAGAGCTGAGGAGATGCAGGGCCAGAGGTTAAAAGATGGGGCGGGAGGTGTGAAGACACTTATATATGGACCTGTCACATATCTTGGGGGAGTCTCATGAATTTTTGCAGCTCTGCCATGTACTTCTGCAGAAATTGATGAAATATCCTGCTTTTTCTCCCACAGCCACTATTACCCTCGACTCTGATGAAAAAAAACACCGAGGTCCGAGCAAGGAGAACCATGAGTTATCATCTCGGCTCTTCTGCTGACTGCCCATAATATTTCTCTGCTCTTTATCATTCTTAATAACCAAGGTCTTCAGTCCCTGCTAGGGGACAGATAACTGTAATTTACCAAATGTACAGCTACGGTGGCAGAGAGGTTGGGCAGGTCATTGCAGGCAGACCTGGGAAGAGAGTGTGCTGTCTCTCATCCCTTTGCTCTCTCAGGAGCAGACAGCAAACAGTAAGACTGTTGAAGGGCCGGCTGTCTGGCTGGCAGGTCACCTAATGATCACATAATGAGATCACAGGAGGAGATTTATCAGTCTGGGTTTTTTTGGCTTTTTTCTTTATATATATATACATATTATGCACTGTATTTGACATCCAAGGTTTTAAGACTTATTCCCAAACACCACCCAAAACAACTTATACAATGAGTTTATTTCCACTGAGTAAAAACTCCAGGGGACAAAAGGACTAGAGGGAACATTGGCTGATCACCCAATTAGGAAAAAAATTGAATTTACAGTAATGTGATGAACCAGGAGAGCTATAAAAAGGAGGCTAAACTGCAAACTGAGATGCATACAGGAGAAACTGGAAGCTTATGGATCTTAGCATAAGCTAAGATCCATAAAGAACTGAAGAACTTACCCTACGCCACGGGTGATGAAATTAGGGAGGACAGTATGTGAGTTTTCATTCTGTTTATAGCAAATCAAAGCCTGCTTGAAATAGTTTTACAGCAGTTATGTCCAGCCTAAAAATTGCATCTTTGCAGTGAAGAAGCCACTTCCTTCAACACACAATAATAAAACTCGTTAGAGAAACCAGGCTTCCCAAAGGCTTTGCATGTTTGAAGGTAAAGGCCTGAGTCCAACCCTAGCAATTAGGAAGTAACCTCCACTGCCATCAAACAGATGGCTCCAATAAGAAATAAGTTTTCTGAAACTAATTTGCTGGTGGATTTCCTTCTAGCAAAGGTACAAAAAGCTGTGTGAGTGAACACTGATCTATTCCCCTTTGCTGCACAGTTTAGCAATAGATAACTCAAAGAGGCGAGCGTTCAGCAGAGACTGACCATCACCCAAAGCACTCACAACACAGAAGGCAGAATGCTGTGTATCCTTCTGCATACCTCAGTTTGAGAAATGCAGCTAAGTCTTAGTTGCGTGATTAAGGAGAAGGGAATTAGAAAGAGCTTGGCCCGTTTAGCCTAGCAAAATGAAGTCTGAGAAGGGATACAATCATTCCTTATAGGTACATTTGGAAGTAAACAGCAAAGAGGGAGAAGAATTATTTAACTTTAAAGGCTGACAAACAAGATTGAGGGGCTATAAATTGTTCATGAATAAATTCATATTGGAATTTAGGAGATTTCTGACAACTTACAGGCCTCCCAAACAAGCTGGTATAGGCAAATTGATTTGTAATGAATCTTGCTATCTTCTTGGAAAAAATAACATAGGGCAGGTGTGATCTTGGAGACAGAAATTAAAGCTTTTGATATAGGACTCAGGCGTATGAATTGCTGTGATTGTTGTGATTTGGGTAAAGGATGACTTGATAGCCTTATGTGGCCTTTTACAAGGAAACCCCTGAGAGTTTCATCTTGTTGGCCATGCCCCACTGCGTCAACGTGTGCTAAATGCTCAAGATCAAGAAATGGTTTTCTAGGTGAAATGCTGTTTCCAGGATGAAAGTGGCAGATTAGTGTTTTGGGGGGTGTTTGCTGGCATTTAGTATTTGTGCCTCCAATCTTTGTGAAGTCATGGTTTTATCCAGAGTAGAAGGAAACATTCTGCATTATGGGTTAACAAAGACAAACCAGAGACTTGTGGAAATTCGGGGTAATATATAGAGAACTCTCTTTATGGTTATATGCACACTTTCCAGAAATGTGTTAATTAATGCAGGCAGCTGAATAACATCTGGGAATGTTACCTCTGTCATTGCATGATGGAAATATTCATGTATTTTTATGCTTTGTTCCCTTCTCAATTTTAGATACACCTTCCATATAAAAGCTCATTTTCCCTCTAGAACAATATATGTGTGATGTTCACTATGAGTACTTCAAAGTAGCCTCCTCTTTTAAATTTACCAACAGTTCCTTCAGCTGCTACCTGCCGTAAAGGCTTCTGCATGTTAGAGAACCAATGAGGTACTCTCAAAGGCTGCCAACATTGCTTATGACAAACAGCAAAAGTTCAACTACAAGAGGTATATACCTGAAAAAATGTCCCTTTTTATAAGCTCATAGGCAAGTTTTCAGCTGGTAATTAATACACATGTATAAATTCATGCTTCTTCCTTGTAAGGCAGGAGTTTTGGAGATTGATGATGTTAAAGGTCCCCTCCAAACAATGCCATTCTCTGATTCCAGTGTCTCTTTTACATCTGACATGTTTTACCAAAAACCTTTAAATATTCTTGCATACCTTTGCACTAAAGCCGCTTTCTTTTCCAATGCATTTCAAAACAGGCCATTGCCACAGTGAGGATTTTAGTGCAATCCATCAATCTCACTATATTATGAACATCAGTAACGACAGAAAAACCTTCCTGGAATATTTTCTTGCTTATTTGGAGAGAGGAATTGATGAATATCATGACGTGTTGAAGCATAGTGCTGAGGAATTGATTAAGGCAGGCAGACAGAGAGGGCTGACTCAGGCGTGCAGCCCCTCTGCTGACCCTGCAAGGGCTGCAAGGCCTCACCCTCAGTGCTGGAAATCCCAGCAGCACTCCTGAAGTTATTCTAACACAAACCATAGGAGATCCCTTGGTGATTTGCCACAAAAGAATCAAAATCCACCCCTAAAGCCTCAGGAACAGTAGCAAATGGCATTGACTTAGTGCATTCCCTGCTCCTACAGCAAGATGTAGGTCACACCACACTGAAGGAGCACTCCTACACCAGCAGATACACTGCTCATCTGCCTGCCCAGGTTTACACAGCCGTAGCTTACAAGCCTTGCTTTTGCAAATCTACTCTTTTTTATTATTATTTCTCCAGATTCTTTAAAAGAAAATAATAATAATAATAACTAGAGGCATAGAAGGATGGAGGTAACTCTCCGGTAAACTCCATGTTTGGTAGCTATCGCTGTAAGGCTGTGTGTGTTCAAGGTCTGCGCTGCAGCGATTGAGTAATATGTCTGCTAACACCATCTAAATATGAAATTATCTGTCTCCCTATTTAAAGAGCTCAGCGTTAACATGCCGATAGCAGAATCTGACTTTTGCACCTATTAATGTATGATAATGTCATATGCTGGCTCCTACTTGAAAATGTAGGCATGCCTGCATATTTTATTTACAGACTCGTCTGGAAAATGCACAGCCCTCTGCTATTACTTTAGTACAGTAAACCAGAGCCTGTGAATTTAGAATAGAGGAGAAGGGAGGGAAAAAAGTTAGTACTAACTTTCACTTCAAATAAGGTATAAATAGCTGTCAATCTCTCAGCTGGGATACAGAGGAGAATATATTTAACATCATTTACTCCCCACTGCAAAAGAAGCAGCAAATTAAATGCAGCAGTAACAGTATTAAAACTGCAACAGTTTCCAAGAACTCATCATTACAGATAGTGCATCCCTTTCAAGTGTCAGCCCTTCAGGTACTTAAATCAGGTTGTTGTTGGTAACCTCTGATCCTCCTGCATTCAGCAGCATTATAAAGCCAGTTAAGTTACAACAGACCCATAGATATTTTCTGTCGTCGTGTTTAAGATGTGACATCATGCCATCATTGTTTAAGTATGTGAAATGAAGAGCCTGACCTCCTGGGCTCTGCAATAGACAGCAGAAAAGTTGCTGCTAAGGACAGAAAACCAGATTTCTACCTAGAGAATGGTAGAGAAGTGGAAAATGCTGAAATGCCAGCACTGTCCTGCCTGCCTTCCCAATTCTCTTTCACGTTTTCAGCATCATTAATATTAAATACCCATCAAAATGAAAGACAGGAGTTGAGACGTTTGCTTTAAAGTAACTTCTTAAATTGCTTTGCTCCTTCCATGTGATTATTAATTACTCTTAAAGAGCTGTGTTTTAAACCATTGTGATACAGCTTACAGCAATCCATCAATTGCCCACAAGCCCATAATAATGGGAAGATGAGAAAGCAACACAAGCAACCAGGAACAGCCACTTGAGAAATGAAAATTCCTATAGAGGACAGAAGAAAGAAAACAAACAATTTTGCCCAACTGAAAAAAAAGTATGTAATGCAGGTACATTGATTTGCTCTAAATGCTCAGTCTAACCCTTTATTTGCAGTAGGAACCTGGAAGGAAACACATACAAAGCTCCCAAAGCCGGGCACTGTACATCTGACCTTGACAAACATGCCAACAGCAAGGGGTTGGAACTGGATGATCCTTAAGGTCCCTTCCAATCCAAGCTATTCTGTGATTCTATGATATCCAAATGCAAAGCCCTCGTTTTACTGACTTTCTATTTAAAGCATATCCCTATGCACGCCATCAGTAGTAAACACTAGCTGTGAAAACCCACTCAGAGCAAGAGCACATTTCACCACATTTTGACAGATGAACAGGTAGAAAATAGCAGCTGAACATTCAGAGCTCATCAATAGGACACAGCTGCTGTCGGGGAGAACTGACCCACCACACTGCCCCACTGATGGCGTTTACCACATGGGGATCAAAGAAATACTGAACTAAATGAACTGTAAACTGCCATTGCTGTTGCATACCACTAGAAACTACTTGCTTTGCAGCCGACCACTAATATTGCATTGCAAATGAAAAGGGCATTAATCTAGAAATGGTTTTAAATGTGTAGGACTACAGTTTCTGAGCTAATGATTCATACAATCATTTGCAGCTATTAGATGACAAGGATAGGAGTTGCTAGTGCTTTTATTTCCCTGCTTGGTGTGGTACCATCAATTTAAAATCTATCCCCGCCATCGTGATGGATTTATGTGTGCTGTGAAACCCGTAGCAGCCTTGTCAGAATTTTAAAATCTAGATTGCTATATACAATTACAGGTGTCACAATATGAAATAACAATCGAAGACACTTAGAGGAAAACCCTGAACATTCCCGTGCACGCCATGAGAAGGCAGTTGCTTAATATTCCTCCATCACACTGAGATTATCTCACTTGGTGGAAGCGATGTATTTTTACATAACTTGATCTAAGGTTACATCTCTCCTGAAAATGACTTGCAGTCTTGAAATCCTGGAGGAGAAGGAAAAGTATGAGGGAGATTTTTAATGGGCAGATGTCATCTCCGTGAACAATTCACCAGCTGTCAATACGAAACCTTTCGTCTGGACTCTGCCTTGAAAAGGCACTTTAAAAGACCTGAGTTGGCAGATATTTTCATTCTTAACCTTTCTCTCGAGTAGCTTTACAGAAGAAATCTGCAGCGTTAGGCATATGTAGAAGGGTTTGGATTGAGCAGGTGAAAACAGCAGCAGAGCTGAAAGCAGTGGGCCCTTTGGAGCCTCTCGGTGGCCATGATCCCACTGGATGGGGGTCAGCCCTCCCAGACTGCAGGAGCTCATTTGCTGCCTCTCCCCGACACAACCTGACAGCAGTACTTCATTTCCACCCGCCCTAATGAATTAGATAGAATGGCTGGGGGTGTTGGGAGACTCACAAACCCAAGGGATTGCTAACACGATGAAGACTTTATTTTTAAGTCGCTAATTGACATCCAATCATGGAAAGAGTAATGAAGAAATCATAGTTGTCTGGAGACCGCGTAGGGCTGGCAGACACACTCAATCCCTGTTCTGTAGGACAGGCTTGAGAAATGCAGTGCAGTATTGCAGTGTGCACTGTTATACCGGGCAATGGAAGAGCGATAGAAGGGGCAGAGATAGATGAGAATCATTTCAACCTTGTCAATGTGATGACTGTACAACTGCTAAATGGAACAAGTTTTCTTACAGCAAGAGCACTTGCCTCCTTTGTTATAAGGGAAAGGGGCTCTCAGTGGGGTTTGTTGGGTAGGCTGGTTTTCTTTGCTGTTCCTATTCCCTGGCATTTACTTGAACTGAATGTGCCACACAAAAAAATAATCTCTAGAGAAGACTGACAGTGTAAGTCTGGATGTCTGGCAGCACAAAAACAGTAAACGTGGTTCCTGAGGACTTTTAATTTAACAATGTTTAAATTTAATTAAATTATTCGTATTGTACAATTAATTATGCTAAACCTCCTAAGCCTTGAATGGATGTGCTTTGCCTTTTAATCTAAATAAAACACACACAGCAAACCAGCAGCATTCGAGAACCATGTCACCTTTCAAGAGCCATCCTGAAAAAACAAACAAGCAAAAACCCCAAGCTGCTAAGAAACCAAAAAGCACGCCAAGGCTTTTCCTCAGACTGCAGGGCAACATGTCATTCAGTCACCAGGAGAGCCACAGGGACTATACCGGACACTCTAAGTTGCTGCCGAGTTCTTTCTACTGACAATTAAAGATATACTGGAGAAATCAAAGTTTCTTTTGAGGTTCATCATGTCTATGCCTTACAACTCTCCTAAGGAAGGGAATTCAAAAGGAGAGAGCTGCTGAGCTGCCTGGTTTGCAGGGAAAGAGCTGCAAAGTGAACATGAAATCTCCTGGATTACAACAAGGGGTTCCTTATTTGAGTAATACATGAAAATGACAACATTTTTAAGACTATTGATACAGAAATGCTATTTGCACACTGAAACTGTCCATTTCTATATAGGCAGTGAGAGGGTGATGCTAAAATGTCCTCTTCTTGCTCTAGAATGGACACCAGCAGCTTTAGTCTAAAACCTTAAGCTTGAGTAAAGCATTTTATATTCTTAGGTATTCTTAGCTCTTGCAACCAGTATCGATTCTGTGTTTGTGTAAAAACCTAATGTCTCATTCACTCAATAGGGCCTTTGGGGTGTAGTATTGTTCCTTCTGCTATTATGGACCATTGCCTTCAAACACTCTAACATCTGTGTTACATGATTACCAACTTCTCAGACTGAATGAGTCCCCAGTGCAACTTCACTGAAACCGATCAAATTATGCCAGGGCGAGTCCAACTCTTTGCCTTTCCACATTTCTTCTCAAAAATTACAGAGTGAATGATGCAATCCTTCACCTAACTTTTTCTAGATAAATAATCCAAGAAAATCTAAGTGGCCAGGAATGAATTACTCAAGAAAAAATCTGGGATTATTATTATACTTTTCTATGTCATTGCTAGTTTTCAACACTGGAGCAGTCAATCTTAATTTCCCATATCTCAGAAAGATACAAAGTCAAAGGAAGGGGGAAAAAAAGAAGTTGTTTAAATTAATTGGAACCTGGCTTTTCTTAAGCACTTTTGGAAAGAAGCCTGGTACCCAGCTGTGCTTTCTAGCATGGATTCCTTGCAAGACAAAACAATGCACAGAAGTCCAGATGGGGAAGAAGTGGAGATGGTCCATAAGTCCTTAGGGAGTCTTATGCATCTCTTTACATTATTATTGTTATTTTTTTCTTTAGAAAAGGCTATATTTAGAGCCACACAATAACTTCAGTTGGAAGGAACTCAAAAGGTGTAACCCCAGCCCATGCTGACTTCATCATTACACTGGGTTGCAGATCTCTGTCCCTGCCCTTCAGTCCCCTCCTGGGTTAGCACTATAGATAGCCAAAGTACAGCAGGAACCCTTAATGGGGTTGTAACTGTCATTATTTGCAACAGCTACCTCATCAAGAGAGGTACTTCCACAGCTGGAAAGGTGTCAGAAAATGGGGAGTTCTGGCAAAGTTGAAACACAACAGAGCAACAGATCAAGGGAGCATGCTGAGAGGAATGTAACTGGGGGAAATGCAAGGGAGGTTGGGAAAACTGGGAAATACAATGTGATACAGTGGGGGAAATTGTCAGAAGTTTCCAAGAAAGATCACAGAGGAAGATAAAAGACCTGGGTATAACCAGAAGAAACAGATTACTTGCAAAACATGAACTACAGATGCACTGACCACAGGCTTTTCTTTGGTCCTACTTTCTACTGATGCACTGCACCAAAGAAGAAAAGACAATAAGAGAAATCCAGGACAGCATAATTACTACTACAATGAATCCAAATATATATAAAGCAAAATATGCCAGACTAAAGTGATATCGCAGGTAATCACAATTCTACCCAACGCACAGAGATGAACTGGATCTTTTTAAGAAGTCATTTGAGCAGCCATATATAACCAATATGTATCAACATGAATATTGAAAAGCATTCAACTCTGGAGTGCTCTGAATTCAAGGCAGAAAGGTACCAAAGGGGAGATTTAGGTTTGATGGTAGGCAGAAATTCTTACTTACAGAGTGCTGAGGCCCTGGCACTGCTGCCCAGAAAAGCTGTGGGTTCCCCAACTCTGGAGATGCTCAAGGCCATGCTGGAGGGAGCCCTGGGCAGCCTGAGCTGATGGGAGGAACCAGCCCATGCAGGGGGTTGGAACTGACTGGTCTCTGAGGTCCCTTCTGTGATTCCATAATTCTGTGATGACTCAGTCCTGTAGTCACTATGCAGGGCATCTCCTCAGTATGCACAGCAGGGTGTGGAGACCTCCAGGTAGGGATGGAGTGTCCCAGGTATGGAGAAATTGATCCTTCCCTCCTAACCAAGTGTTTTTCAATCAAGTTACAAACTAGCTGCACCCATGACGAAATCAAGCTGACAATCAGTATGTCCTTTCAAAATTCATTCATGCTATAGTTTTACCATAATTATCATAATACTTTTTCTTCTCAGATAAATACATATTAAACATTGCAAACCACAAAGAGATTGCATACATATTCAAAACATGTATTTTGCCAGCAATGCTCCCTGCCATATTTCCAGTAAATATTGTTCATAATCCCTTATTTACTATCCCTATTATTCCTGCGAGATTCGGGGATCTCTCTTTTGGCTGCTGTGATATTTTAAGTGTTAGCAACATAAATGATCGTTGCTCACATTCACTGACAAGACAACACCAGCTCCCTGTTGTTTCATAAGAGTGCTCCTATCTGTATTATTTAACTGTCAGATACTTTCAGAGACGACTGGAAGTTATGCACTGCATTCCATCAACGTTGGATAAAAGTAAGCTATGATTGAGTAGGAATTATAGAATTATTGACTAAATCAGGTTACTCAAATCCTAATATTCATTTTCTCCACGGTATGCAGAAAATAATTTATCAGTCTCACAATCTTGTCATTTTAATATCTGTAGCGTAATTCAACTTTCATTGTTAGCAGGAGTCTCCAAGAGCAGTTTATGATCTTAGAACGAGAAATAAAACCTCTTAATAATAATAAAAGTAAATTTGTTAGAATTTACATGCTCCTTCTAAATATAGATTATTTGCTATATGATTAAGCAACATAGGGAGAAGAAGGAGATATAAAAGAGAAGAACTTTCAATTAAATGAAAAAGTTGGAAGTGAGAAATTAGCTTCTGAAAGGTATGGGAGGTAGAACAGAAGTCCATAACTTCCTCACAAGGTTTTATTCCTGAGACTTCCATTAATAAGGCATATAAAAGGATTAGGGATACAGAGGAAACCAGACTGAGTTGTCTTACCAAATAATTCAAACGTGTTTGGGATTGATTGAATTTTAGGCAACAGTGCCAGCACGTCCACTTGCTTTAGTAGATGCTCTTCATTTCTTTGACTGCTCTGAAATGAGCATCTCTTTTAACATCATTTGAAAATCTAATTTCATTGGCAGCAAGTAAGAGTTAACAGGATAATTTTTATAAAAATCATGAGGCATTTGCTTAAAATACTTTTTTCTTTTTCACGACAAGAAGTTTGTCATACTTTTGGCAAGGTTATGCATGATTGCCTTTTTATTTTTGGCTGTTACAGAGGCTAATGGCATACTAAAAATCTTCTTTCATGTACAAATTAATTATGTCCTTCTGCAATTCGTATTAGCCTGCCTCACTCACCATTCAGAGGCTTTTAAAAGGTTTATACGGAACCAATGGATGTTCTCGTTTATTGTGCGCACAACCTCAATTACCCACTTTGCCCAACTTGAAAGCAGAAATACTAGATAGAGCCCTTTGTCAACATGCAGTAATTTGGCAAAATATAAAGTGAAATAAAGTTTTCTTCAAAATGATAATAGTAAAGAAAAAAAACTCTCTGAAAGCTTGGAGGGATTACTGGCAAAGTGTTTTTATGGTTGGTTACTACAGAGAAATGTGGGCTCCCCAATGACAGTACTGCATACCAGCAATGTGCAAAGCTCTGGGTTTCACTCACATTTCTGAGAAGACACACCTGATATATCCATCCCTCACCATTACCGGTGAAGACCGGAAAGGTATTTGTTCTGCTTGAATTCAAAAGATTACTTTTTCAGGACTCCAGTTAAAAAGAAAATTCAGTCCTTCCTTCCTAGATGTGACTATTATTTTTCAGCATTTGGTTAAAAGATTTTGATGTGTACAATACAATACCCTACAATATCACTTGCAGTTGCAGAGATGAAGCAAGTTTTCTTCTTTCCAGTCTGTACTGCTGTACATTTTGAGCAAGTAATTTGGGAAACTGCATTCCAATGGGAGCACTGTGCTGACCAACTCAGAGAATTACACATTACAGTGAGAGAACTTGAGTTATAATAAACATGAACTTAACTGCTGCTCCATTACAACAAGCTTGAAATGGGTTCTCATTTCCTACTCACTGGAAATTTTAAGAAAATATTCATGCAATCACAGAATGGCTTGGGTTGGAAGGGACCTCTAAGATCATCCTCTTCAACCTCCTTCCATGGACTGGTTGCCACTTACCAGCTCAGGCTGCCCAGGGCCCATCAAACCTGGCCTTGAGCACCTCCAGGAATGGGGCACACACAGCTCTGGGCAGCAGTGCCAGGGCCTTTCCACCCTATGAATAAAGACCTTCTTCCTCACGTTTAACCTCAGTCTCCTTTCTTCTAGTTTAAAAGCATTCCCCCTTGTCCTATTACTATCAGACCATGTAAAAAGTTGGACCCCCTCCTTCTTACAAGCTACCCTCAAGTATCAGAAGGCCCCAGTGAGCTCTCCCTGGAGCCTTCTCTTCTCCAGGCTGAACACCCCCAGCTGCCTCAGCCTGTCTTCATAGAAGAGGTGCTCCAGCCCTCTGAGCATCTTTGTGGCCCTCAGAGAGTCTTTATATCCACATCCTATTCCTTTCCTTCTTGTTTCCTTTCCCCTAGAAAGTACTTTTTGTACAAGAACGTTGACATTTTTAAGCATAGGGAAAAAATATATATATTTTCTATTTCATTCCCTCTTAGCATGTCATGCTTTATGTCATTTGATAATATACATGACTAGGTTTAATAGTCAATCGTTTTGCAAATCCAATTTGACTACCTAACAGGGTTTAATTTACATGATGATACAATTTCTCACACCAGAAAGCATAGTAACCCTTCTTCTTTGGAGGTTAATGGTGATCTAGCTTAAAGCCCAAAAGATAATTACAAGGAATGTGCTTCAGGTGACAAAGTACTTTTGACAAACCCAGACTGTTGATAGCTTTTTAATTATTCTTCTTCTCACCATAGGAAACAGTGTGCTTTCTCCTAAATAGTCTAAAGGCATTTCCGCCTTATTTATTTATTTTTCCATAAATTGCTAAGCACTGTAATCAATACTTTTAACTGACTGCTACCCCAGGCTCTGCTTCCTTGCTTTCCTTTTTCAGAGAAAAGATTAAACTTGGGGTTAATTTTTTTTCCTCCTCATATAAAAATGAAATAAAAAAGAGCATCAAGAGAAGAATACAAACATTTATTGACTTGCTTCCTGTCTTCTGCACCTATTTGATATTTTGTGACATTTAGAAATTGAAACTTAGCAGGATTTTTAGGTGTGAGCTTTGCTAACAGAGAAGGTCAGGCTCTTAAGCAACAAGGCAGTTCATGATTATTAAATATGACCAAAAAAGGGGGGGAAGGGGGAAATTTAGTGGTTGATTTTGCATATTGCTTTGTTTTCTGGATAGTTTCCTGCACTTGCTTTACTCTGAAGATACAAAAAGGCTGTTCTGGCCAAGAGAAGAAAGTAATTGTTCTAAATGAATGTGGTGCACAGCATGAGTAATAGCACAGAGGTCGGTGCTTTTTCCATTTACTTTATATGCAAGAGTTGATTGTCTTTTATGCCACTGAAATTAGTTTCCAACTAGTATTTATGTGTCTTACAACAAATTGTTTATCACTTTCTCTGATTAAATGCACTCTTAATAACACACAACTTTAAAAGACTTTTCAATTTGGAACACACAGCTCCACCATGGTCCCTCCCAGTCCCTCCTGCTCTCCTTAAATAAACACCTCTGATATTTAACAAGGTGAGCAGAATAGGGACAAATGAGACCTGAATGTAAGAATTTCTCAAAAAATGGAATAGAAAAAAAAGCATGTAGAAAACAGATTTGTTACTCGTAGGCATCAAAACCGCAGTTGATGAAAATGAATTAAAGGAGTAACATCAGCTCCATCAGCTCCTTCCCCAGGCTTTCGCTGCATCTCCATTAGGAATATGCATATATATAAAAAAAACAAAGTCCTCTAGAGGAGCCTATGGGAAATGAAAGAAATGAAACAAAGCAAATCACCGAATGGTTAGATTTAGGACTACTTTTAGTCTTGTTTCGTGTATAGCTCACACTGTCTCAATAAGTAAAATCTACTCCTAGCCAGATGAGCTGCCTTTATGTTGGCCACCACATAGGGGCAGCTTGACAGAGTTACAGGCTACGTGTTCTTGCAAGCAAAGCAAACAGGAAAGAAGGCTCAGGCGTACTATTTGATTTCTGAATAACACATTGTTTGTAAGCAAACTGGCTGCTCCACACTTTTAGAAGCTAAATTGGAATAACCCCCAGCTCCCCAGCAAATGTAAAGGCACACCTTTGCTAAGGATTTACTGTGTATTTACATCCTTGTCATAAATGACCTTTTATTTCATTGCATGAAGTTCACCCTTATTTAAGCCCAGTGACAGTGGAGTGCAGCAATATTAAAAGCATGTCATAGTTAAAATATTCCATATTTCTATTTCCTAAGGAAAAAAAAAATGGAGCTTTAAATACAGCAATGCTTATATTTCATTCTATGATGATTCTGATTCAAAAGATGCGCTATTGCCTACAGTACAGTTAACACAGAAGTGTGTTATCACTGATATTACATTTTAATCCAAAAAGAATATAAAGCTCTGTTACTGTGTTAGACTCACTGCAGCCAGAGCCCTGCTACTTGCTTGCTGTGGAAAACTACTATGTTTGCTGGTGGAAATTAAAAGTGGTCTTATTCTGTCTGATTTATTTGAAGTTTTGAGGACAGACTGAAATAGCAAACAGCATCTTGGGTTTGCACTCGTGTTTCCCAGTATAGATGTATGTAGGTTAATAGATAGAGCGAATGGGACCAAAATACATTATGGAAGTTAGAAAGAGCTGAGCAGAGTGGGTTTTCTCAAGGCCCCAACAAATGGCATACAGGTGGGCAGAGGCTGCAGTTCAGGTTTCCCTCCTGGCTCCAAACTGCAGCAACAAAGACCTCCATTAGCCTACTATAATCCACAACTACTGAAATACATCAGCTCAAGTTTGTGCCAGCAAATTGCAAACCCTTTTTTTCCCCTATTTCTTAGGTATACTTTGGGTCCTCCAGAAAACTTTCTTATCCTTAGTGAATCTTAACAAACTGAGAATTTCAGCTTCTTTTTTTGGTTCTTTTTTCTCTTAGTCTGACATAAAAGCATCCAGTCAGAACTATAAGTATTTTTAACATCCTTCCAGCTCTTCCTTTCCTCCAGGTGTTGTTCCCCCTTCCATATATCACATATATCAAAGGCATTGCATCTGATTTACTTCTCTGCAATTGTTTATCTTCTACACAGGTCAACACTTTCAAATTGATGTATTTTTTTTCTCCCTGACACATTAATCTCCTGTTTTCAAATAACTTAATGTCAATAATCGCAATGTATGATTTTGCCCCATCAAAAATCCATCCTAAACCAGGTTTCTGCTGTAACAGCTTTCAGTGCCATTTCAAGTACCAGACAGCCCATGCAGAGTGCAGATTTCACCATCATTTTCATCCTCTCTGCATAGCTGTATAGCTATTAAAATAAGCTGAGAAGCTGCATAACTAGTCTGGGTCAATGTATGATGTAGTGAGTTTTATGTACAATACAGATTGTTCCCTGTGTTATTTTGTTGTAGGTATTTGTATAGCAGCTTCATATTATTTACACCCACACAAAAACTTACATTACCTGAGCTGTGCTGATGACAAATCCCTGAGATGTGCCACTTTTTGGAAGCTCTGTTGCAGGCTGTGCCCCAACAGCCCCACTCCAGCCACACTTAGGGCTCCCAAAGCTCTGCTTGCCATTGGCTCAGCTGCGGCACCAAGTGGCCTAAGAGCTGTGCCTATTACGGAGACCAAAGGATCAGTCTGCAGTCTTATTAAAAATAAAACATGTCTTGAGGGTGACCAAGCAGTGAATGCCATGAGAAAGCAAGTGTTTTGCTCAGGGAAGCCAAAGAAGCATAACCCCTCTCACCCAACGTGCAAGCAATAAGAGGCCACTGTGCAAGCTTTAATAAAGGCCAATTCATATTTTTCAGAACATAAGGATCACAACCAGCGGGGCTGTGATCCTTCTGTCTGCACAGACCCACGTTCCCACCCCACCATCCCCTTTCTATCCCTGTCATGTGCCCGCCACAGTGACAGCTGAGCAGCAGTAGGTTGACATATCCACTGCTTGAAGGATGGCCTGCTGTCATCTCAGTTGAATTGGCCTAATTAATAAGGAGGGGTAACATTTTCTCCTCTCCTAGTGAAAAGCTGTAATAATACTTTTTCCTTTCTCTTTTTTTTTTCCCCCTTCTTGTAACAATGTAAGATTAGTTCACTAGCCTGTCTCGTTAAGGTACTCAGTGTCAGGGAATTGAAGACTTTACATCAGGCAAAGCAGCAAGAGGAACCCCAGACTCCTCAGCACGGGAGAAATGTGTAGGAGAAATATGTCATGAGGTGATTTTAAACACTGCTACTCAAAGACACCAGGCAAAACACGCAACATGCTACTATTCAAATGGCAAAGGCAAATCGCAAGCCTTCAGGAGTACCATTCCTAGAGCTATTAACAACAGGAAAAGGTCATTCATCAATGCACTATCCATCCACATATCCTGTCCTTCTAATAAGAAGAATTTCTTTCCTCCCATGACAGCAAAAGACAAACAGAGGTACTGCATGAAAATTGCTCAAATTGACAGTAACTATGACTTTTACGGGTGCTCTAAGACTATGATCTATATACACTTGTAGTAGCTGGGAAAGATGGTGTAATTCATTTGGTGCAGCAGAAGGTCATTCTTTCCCACATGGAGTTGGTTCCACACTTCTTTATGTATGCATTATAATAACTTTGTGCATACACATATGGCTAGGGATGTTGTGTATATGGTATTCATGTTGTGCATAAGATATATTGCTACTGATGACGATACATGTGATTCTACATGAATATAAATCATAACTAATTCATGACAGTAAGGGTTGAAAGGATAACAGAAATCAGAACCCCATATTACTTGATAAAGCGGACAATTGATTCCATCCACAAATGTAGGAAGGTTCCGAAATGTCAAGTTAGATGTACAATTTCTTATACTTTTGGCTTTTAAATTAAGTAGTAATTCAGTCCTAGCTCTAAACGCTACAATGAGTGCAGATGTCAGACATGACTGATGATTTCTCTTCCTCTTGATCAGAAAAATTTAATTTACATAGCACATTCAGTAAAATGTTAGAACTATATAATGCTTGCAGCACTTTATTAAACTGCCCCTTTTCCCTGCACAGTGTATGTGTAAGAACATTTGGATTCAGGGCAGACTAGTTTTAGTCAAACAAGATGCAGAGCACAGAACCAACACCATGCATAGCACAGACACACACAGCCTTCCTTTAGTTCCAGTTCTAGAGAAACCCCACACATGCAAAATACCCATAAATTAATGTTTTACACAAAAATTATGTGGTTCCAAATGCTATTTTAAATCAAGTCTGCCCTTGTTGCACCGTATTACCTTGTAAATACAAAATAAAGCATTCAACGGAAAGAATTTCAGATTGGAAGCCAGAAGTATTTCCAACAATGATTTTATGGGATATTTCAGCATTACCACAGAGAAAAACTTGGCGAGGTTTCAGCGTCCTGACAGCATAAGGTTAGCAGAGATGGTGGCAAATGGATGTAGTGGAGGTATTTGGCTTCTCCTCTGAAAAGTCCATGCTGGGGTAGAACATGGATATCCACCTATTTTTGCTTCTCCTCATCCAGCTAGACAATCCCCAGACTGATATCTGCAGCCTCTTTCCCTGCCCTAGATCTCAGCGTAACGCTCTCTCAGCTCTTCCTGAGCACTGCAAAACCAGATCAAGTACAGCCAGTGATAACCTGCTGCAGCGTGACACCCAGCTGTTATTTCTAGAAGCAGACCACATTAGCTCTATATATGGAACACATGACAACTCCTCTGGGGTGCAAAATAGTCCCCTAACGTAATCTGTGTAGTTCCCAGCACGTTAACAAGGCACAAGCATCCTCCTGGAGCCATGCTGAGGCCACTTAAGGCCTGAGCTGAGCACAGCAAGCCTCCACAAATCCAGATAATGGCATCTCACACTGCCTCCTGCCAAACAGTAACAGGTTCTCTTATTCAAAACTGAGAAAAATCTGCAATTTGAGAACCAGACTTCCAGTCTTCATTGGTGCAACTGTGAAAGTTTGCAGGTGGGCAAGAATAGATGGGAACTAAGGAATCTGAGCTGTAAGAGACCGAGGGCTAGACCCAGATGATAGCTCTGTGAAATGGGTGACCCAAGCTCTTCCATGGTGCACTGTAAGAGTTACTGGGAAATAAATTAAACTGCAGGCATTACTGCTTTAAAGACAGAGCATTAGTTAATAACATAAAGATCTGAGAATCTAGGACTGCAGTCCCGCAGCATCAGATGAGACCCCACAGCCTGCACCAAAGGCAATGAACGTGGTAGGTAGGAATATGGCTGTAGTGGACTGCTATGAAATAAGCCTCAAGCACTACAGCATACACCACTGCTATGGGAAATACAGAACCAAGTAATACGATGAACATTTAGAGCTTAGAACAATGTGAAATTCTCTCCTCTCCCCACATTCCCAACAAAGACTCATAAAAAACCTTTGGCACAGCATTGCAAATTAAGTCTATTAACAAGTCCGATCTTAGCTTTTCTTTCTAATTAAATGGAAAAAGATTTCCTCAGGAAGCAAAGAGCACAGGAATGCAAACAAAGAACTGACAAATAAAGCTAATGCCTTATTTCCACAAACATCAAAGAGCCTCCTAAGTGCCATTCTGTAGACCACTGAGATTTTCTAATGGTTTTACCCGTTTACTACTCTTTCTTCCTCTGTTTTATGTACAGTTCTGACTCTACCTGTAAAGAAGAGTGAAAGTCAACAGACCCAACTTGAAAGCAAACTGCCTCAGCCATTCATCACATCTCTTATGTCCAACCAGCAGAAGTTTCCAGCAAGTGAAATGATCTCATACTTAGTTTTGCGGGATTTATTTCCTTATTTCAAAAGACAAGTATTTTATTCCTCACTTGAGCAATACTCATTTGTACATACATGTAATACATTTTTTTGTACTGCTGGTACAACATTTTCATCAATTTAGGATTTTAGCTCTACATTTGGCAACTTCTAACCTCTACCTGATAGGGAAGGTGTCTTAAAAGATGACCAGAGAGTGTCACTGCAACCTACTCTTTACAAAGTGGCTTTTGTGTAGTCATACATTAAATAATGGAATTCTAACACTCCAGCTTCAAAGTACAATTTAAATTATATCATGCACTTGGAGACTCTATCTTCCTTTTAACAGATACTGTCATATTCTATCTCCAACCTGTACACAAGAAAAACTGCAGCATTTCAGCCTTTGATGCATTCTGCTATATACGCAGCACTCGGCAATCCAGCATTCTAATCATCAGCTCTGATTGACAGTTCTTTAAATTAATGGCATTTGGATAACAGTAGTGAATATGATCAATTTTAAAAACAACATAAAAGTTAATTGGCAGAAAGTTCAGCCTGCTGTAAAAACCCTTAAGTGTCCCATAATGGCCAATATAAGCTGCTTTGTTTCGGTCCTGTTTGAGCTAAGTAGCATGTTAATTTATAGACCGCTTTGCAGCATGGCATTTTGGCCAAACTCTGTCTCTTTATGGTTTTCCTTCTATGACATCTTTTATTTACCATTTAATAAAAGGTCTCTTCTCAGAGGCCACTGGGAATTTTTCTACTCTTCCAAAAAGTTACTTGATCCCCTTTGCCACAAGAGTAAATCACAACCCTCCTCACTACTGAGATGAACAACTCTATTGCTTCCATCAGTATGGGGAGAAGTTTTCCTTTCAAGATCTTTGGAAAGACAGAGGAACAACTTGTAGTTTTTCAACTTAAGTTCTTATATAGCTCATATCTATTCAAGCCTAATTCCACCTTCAGAATTTCATTGGCGATTTAAGCTCTGCAAGGTCTATTCCTTTCCAAAAGGGATTTTAATTTTTAAAACTTTACAGGTGGTTATTCAGTTCAGATCTGTGAGTTCATAAACAATTTTTGGAGTTATCTTGTTTATAGTGGTGTTTTAATTGTAGCAAGATGAAAGAGAACAGGACTGACTTCTTCCTAGCTTCAGGCACTATCTTTTTTCCTTTCAGCTATACATCTCAGCCTTTTTAACAGCATCTGAGATGTAAGAAAGCTAACATAAATAAGATTTTGCTCCCTACAATCCAAGCAGCAAGTCTTTCTACTTGCTGCCAGATGTGTCATACTAAAGTTTACAGTTATTTTGAAAATATAACATCTCTCTTTATTTTCCTTGACACCAACAGGCACCTGCATTCATTTTTTAATTGCAAATGCTTTCAGCTGAAGTGTCAGCATGTAGGTGTGAGCGATGATAAAGCAGCATTAGCTGCATCACTCTGGAAGCTACGCTTATTCCAGTTGCATTCAGCACCCCTTCCATTTTTACTATATTTGAAAGTAACACTGACCAGGAGATAAATGACCAAAGAATTCATCCATTAAAACACACTAATTGCATCTACATTTATTCGGGTTTTTAAGGTATTTTTATTATTTTTGCTGAACTGGTAATATCTTAATTGACTGGGAACATTTACAACACTATCCCTGGGTTCCATTTGCCCTAAGAGGAACACTATTATTCAATTCTTGCTCACATCCAGCCAGCTGAGGCACTACACCCTGCTAAAGAGATCTGACCATCGTGATTTACAGCCTTTAATAATAAATAATCTTTTACTACTTCTACTTTTCTTGGCCAACATCACCCCTGTTCTTACAGGTGACATCATTTAATTTCCATTAGATGGAAACATGCTATCCTTTTGCCAACAGGCCTTGCAGGTCTGCATCCTGCTTGGCACGGAGACACAGAACTGGGTGTTTTTACAGTGAAACCTGAGGTCTTCTCCAAGTAACTTCATGGCCGTTAGCTGCAGCCGCTCTTTTAATTTTAATCCAAAACTTTGTGTTTTTAACTGCACTTCATAAATGTATTGCTACATTGACAATACACACACAGGAAGAGTTTATACTGTCAGCACTTTACAGAGAGTCACCAGCTTCCCAGTTGTATTTTTAAGCTCCAGTTTCTCCAGCTGCAACCAAGCAGACAACAGTTCCTGTGCTAAAATCCTTTCACTCTAATGGGCACTGTGCACTTATTCCCAACAGGGCCAGAGTCTCAGTTCTGGCTGTCTGTTGTATGTGTTGAACTCTCAGGGAGCTGTAGAAGTGAAAAATGAGAGAAGCAGGAAAGTGACACTGTCAAAATCCCAGAGAGAACACCTGAAAGTTTGTTTGGAGCACTGCAAAGCTGCAATTAATTAATTGGATTTGAGTTTGATGCCTCTTAAAATAGTCAGAGCAACTCCTCCTCCACCTAAAGCAAGTTGCTGCCCTGATTGCCTTTCCAACACTCCTTCCCTTGCTTTGACAAGCAAACTGAATGCAGAGCTGATGTTTGCACGCTGCCTTCCTCCCACAGAGGATGAAATACGGTACACAATAAAAGTCAATGAGCCTGCGTAGCACAAGGCCAATTCCAGGGCTGTCTCGGGGGAATTCAGATTGACTGGAGCAATTGGGGATGCTGATTGCAGAAACTTGTACAGTCCACTAGGAATATTTACTCTCCATTTCATATCTGCCACAAAAGCCTTAAACCTGTTTGCTGAATGTCACTGTTCCAGTTCATCAACTTCCTACCACAATGATCTCGTATTTTCCCCTGTTGAGCAACATGGGTTAATAGATGGCAAAATGACTCGTGTCATCCATTCTACAAATAATCTCCTTGCTTTTTAACATTTTTAGTTTCCAAATTGAGTAAAACCAGTTATTTCAATAAATATTCACTCAAAGCCTCCCTATTTCCAAGCAGCTTGAAATATTCCTTACTTTTCCATTTTCTTCTAAGCCACCAAATCTATTAGAAGCTGTCTAAAGCAGACTGTTTTGACAGCTGCATTCTTAAAAATAAACCTTCTCTCTCTGTTTCTACAATTAAAAACTAAAAAAACATTACCAGACTCAGCCTCAAGTAAACCAAACTATCAAGTTCTCTTCTGTTCTTTAGGAAGCTCCATGAGAATATTAATTTTATAACAATATTTGAGGGCTCAGGCTTTAGCAGTGAATTTCCAGAATTTCTCCAATTTCCCTATTAATCATTTGCACCGATTTCTTAGGAAAATCTGACATTAAAACTCAATTACTGTTGAATATTAGTGAAGACCAATAAAGGACTATTGTGGAAGCAAAGAAGGTTCCCTGTGCCAGCAATGGCTGACCATGGGGATGCTCTGGCTCTGTATTATTCACCTAAACCCTTTGTCACTACCTTGCATGCCATACCAAAACAATATTATTACTAGCACATGTTTTGTTGCTGCCATTTGGTTTCAGTTGGTGATTTGGTAGCTATGAGCACAACTTCTGTCAACAGCCCCATTGTGGTCTATGCTGCTGCCAATCAGATATGCATATGCAGGCAGATAAATAACAATAATATCAGCTTTTCATTAGAACAACAACAAACAAAGCACCTTTCTGAGCCATCACTAAGTAAAACAATACCATGATGCCTCCTTTTCTATTACCTTCCCCATCGATACCTGAAGACAGTATATGTTAATGTTAACTGTAAGTGTCTGCTTCTGCCATGGCTCATCCTTACCCAGCCCAGTGCTCTGCATTAACTTGTCCCTGTTGCCAGGAGACTCTGCAGAGCACAGGAACTGATGGGTGCCAAAAGCACACTGGGGCACAACATTCCCTGGTGGGAATCCTTGGAGAGAAAAGGTAAGAGAACCACAGGGGCTATGCTAATTGATTTTCAATATAAACAAATAAGCCATTGCATAAACGACTCGGTGGTTTTACTCCTGTGAAGTTAATGGCTAAATACTCAAATGGAATTACATGTAAGTCCTGGTTAACTCTTTAATCTATAACTTTCACTTATTCCCTAAACTATGATTTTCTATTTAGAAATAACAGCAAATTAACATCATATTTACGCGAAACAAAAGCAAATGGAGCTAACAGAACTGAATGTTTCATTATTAACAAAGCCAAGTGCCAACACTTTAGATTTTTTTGGTTGAGACTTCAATAGAAGACACGCTGTATCTATTATGTTTTTACCCACGCAAGAATTTATGACTTAAGTGATATGCAGTCTACCAAAGAGGAGCTTCGTACCAGCCTGAGTCTCTGCTGTCCAGAAGATCTCTGGAGCACAATGATGTGGGTAGTAAATCCAAGCACTGAGGAATTTTCACCAATGCACTGGGACTTCATCTATTCATTGAGACAAGATTCTCTTAGATAAGATTCTCTTTGATAAACTATAAACTTGAACTACTAATGCCACTGTTTGGCACAGTGTTTTACTACTAAATGCCTTCCTTCTTTAGGTCTATGCCTTTTCTGTTGGTTTTTCTGTTTGTTTGTTTGTTTTTTACATTCAGTCTTCAGTGCCTCATCATTTCCTTTTCAACACCCTTTCCATCCACAACCAAGTCCCATCATGACAATGATGATGTTCTCTGACCAGCTTGCTATTCACCAGCAGATTTTCTTTCAATGTCAGCACCTGCACTGGGAAGCAGAGCGATGCCCATGGACAGGGCTGGCTTGAGAACCTCCTACAGACACATTACAAGGGATGGCCGCTCCTATTCTCCATCATGAACAATACTTTTATTTCCACAAATATCAAAGAACCATAGAAATAAGAGAAGTACACTATAGAAATATTAATAATTATCATACTTAATGCTTTACTGACATCCCAAACTTCACCACTTTGCCTAACACTGCTAACATTCCCCAGCTTTATCCTGTATATCTTACAGACTATGACAACATATTTCAGAACTTCAAAACAAACCCACAGAAAAGGAATATGAAAAGCAAAAACTATTTGTTTCAATGCCAGCAAAGTCACTAATAAATGTTTTAATCCCAAATATCTCTAGATACAAACATTTAGATAAAAATTCATTTGGTTGAATTGTAAATTAATGTAATAACCTTCAAATCTTTGCTAATTTTACTACTTAGCAATTTTGCATTACTTGAGTACACTTTTTCTTTGACCACAACAGCAACAAGCTCTAATAATATATTATAAGTTTTGAAATAACATGCCATAGGATTTTGGAGAATTAAAAACAAGTATCTTGGGAATGCTGCTGAAGCTGTTGCTTGGTCACTCCTAACAGAAGTTGCATAGGAAGCGGATAGAAGATGCTTTTAAATTCATTTAAGTCATTAAAGAGTAGAGCAGAATAGAATTAAAGATTTCCCTTCAAACTTCAGTGCAAATTCTTGCAGCTCCAACAAGAGTGGAGCACAAAACACAAACTCCTTGTTACCTCAGATGTATTAACTTGGTCTTCATGCATAATTTAGAGTCTAACAGATGACTTAGAATAATGATGGTAAGTCAGAAGTTGTAAAGTAACAAAAACGTAAATTGCATCTAGCCCCAGAGAATTACCCTCTGCTATACAGCCTGCCAGGAGAGCTCAGCAGCTTAGCATCAAGCACTGCCAGCACAGCATCAATGGATCCCAACATCCATCCGTGTGTGCTGCCAACAGAGAAGATCCCAGAGAGCATTTGTTTGAGACAATCTTAGACAACAGTCAGCTAAGGCAAGCTTTCTTAGAGGTTCAATAGACCAAAGCAATTTTCTTTGGACTCAATGAATTTACATCAGGACAATTCCTATAGCAAAATGTGCATTTCGAGTACGTATGGAGGTTCACTCACCATTGGTCTCAACATTTTACAAGGCTGATGCTCTTAAGCAATCATTCTTTCATTTCATAGGCATTGCCTGTATTGTATATTCTAGTAAATGCTGTAATTTACAGGTTTTCATATTCCTAGCAAAGGAATGTTGCACAAAACTTCAATAGGTCTTTTCCTTATTCAGTCACTTAGTGTAAAAATGAGGGCAATATGTCAACTCTAGTATATCAAGGATAAAATTCAAATTCTGCTCTCCTTTGAAATCCTGAGGTACATAATGGACTTGAGTGGCAGAATAAGATCCAGAGAAAAGCATAAAAAATAGGGTAAAGAGTTACAGTACAATTTCTTATACATTCAGTTTTATTTAACAGTCTATAAATTCTGGCCAAAAATAATAAAAATCTACCACTTCAGTGGTTGGTCTTTTTTGCTTGTTTTTTAATACTTTAATTAGTTTTTAAAAGATTGTGCTACACAGAAATTCTAATGAATTAATTTTTGGTTGATCTCTTTTCTTCGTTACCTATCCCAGATTTTCTGGTCATTAGGTATTTCTCATGCATGTCGGACCTTTCATTTTTTAATGCTCAGAATGATCAAGGAGCCTGATGTTTTGTCATTTATTTTAAAATTAAGATGACCGTGAAAACTAGCTCAGTTAGTCATTTCTGTATAGTAGTCCCTTATCATTAAAGCAGCAACATTTTCCCAACCTCCATAATTAACCTTTCTGTACAACCAAAAGCAATAGCAATCTATCCTTTGAAAGCCCTTCTGGGGCTACTTAGCACACTTCTTTCACAACTAAACAGAAATAAGGCAGCAAAGATGAAAAAAAAAAAAAATCCACCCTGCTTGGAATAAAATTAGACACTTTGTTCTGTATCAGTCATAAAAATCTCACAAAATAGAATTAAAACCTCATTAAACTTTTCTTTTTTTTCAGGTCATAAACACCCTGCTTTCTTTTTTATCCTGATGAACTCATCAGTTATGGGTAAAATGTGTATTATTTGATTGCTTTCAGCATAAGATTATTTCCCCTTTTATGCAATTGTTTGCTTCTACTCACTGTTCTAAAATCAATTTTTATTGATCCAGCCAGTGGCTTGCACATTGTTCCCAATGGAAAGGAAAACTATGTCATACAAATTCAAGACACCAGAGACAAGCAAGTTCAACAATTGTATTCAGCCTTCTTTTTCAGAAGAAGTAAAAAAACCATGCCTTCTATTTTTTTGCTTTAGGTAGGGAGAGAAGTTGATAATAAACTCAAGCTCACTTCATAAAACCCAATGTAACGCTAAAGGAAAAATCGCTTCAAGAAAACTTCAGCTCACGTCAACAGGTATTACAACAGCGGCGCTGATGTACCCCAGAGCCTGCCTCCACAGGTGAAAACATAACAATTATACTGCAGAGTTCTATTTATTATTCCAGACCTCCTTGGTGTTTGGGATTGCAGAAGAGATGCTGAACAACAGAGCTGAGGTTCATGCTGGGCAGCCCACGAGTATGTCGATAAAGATCCCGGCATCACCATACGTGATGCACAAAGCCTCTTCTAGGACACTGCAATGCTTTTAGGATTAACAGAATAATTTTTTCCTTGTGGAAAACAAGCCACTGCAGATGACATAGAGGAAACTATAGTCATCCTCTACATAAAGAGAGCAGTATTTAAGGTTAGTATTTGAAGGTCTAGCCGCTGCTTCTGGTTTGGCTTTGAGCCTCTATTTCAGTCATTACAGGGAATGGAAATACTCAGTGTACAAATGTGCCACGGCAGCAGAGATGGAACACGTGTTTGGAAGAGGAAAAGGAATCACAGTCTTGGCAGAAGGCATTTTGTTTGTTTGTTGTTAGATGTTTTCCCTTTTCTGGCAGCTATCTGAAACAGTTCAAGAGTTTTGAATGATAGAATAAACCTCAGTAGAGATACAGTGAGTAAAAGCAGGTGAAGTGAACAAAGCTGGAATTTAATCACATTTCTGTTATAATCAAATATGTATTCACAGTTGTGTACAACATATTATAAAAACACACAATGAGATAAATTGTGATTTCAGCAGTGTAAATAGCAGAGAAAATGCATTGATCTCAAGAGAGCACTTCTGGCTTCACACTGGCATAACCATGACGGATTTTGAACAACATATGCTAATTGTATACAATATAATCTGGCAATCTGTACAGTCTAAGCCTCTGTACAAACTAAGCCTTACTCATCCTGCCAGAATGCTCACTGGGCTGAAGCTTTTGCTACAGAAAGAAATATCTGCTTGACAAAAATCAGAAGGTAAGTCAAACCTCAAGTCACACTGAAAGACAAAACTTCATCCTCAATTTATAGCTAAATTCTAGTCTCTTTTCCCTATTCAGCCTGTGGACAAGGTATGATTCAATCACAATAATTACTTACCAGAAGTGCAAAGAAAAATATCCTGCACATTTATTTTTCCATTGTCAATTTTACATAATTTGTCACTTGATTAGAAGAAGAACATAATTAAAAACAAAGCTCGGGTAATTAAATGCATTTAGCTACATTGCATTCATGGTTAGAAAGTCAGCAACAAAACTCGATCTGCAATTGGACAGAGCATTCGTGTGGAAAAACATACTAATAAAGCAGCTCAGAGAAGGGAGGGCATGGGCACAGCATTTTCTACTTCATTTTCTTCTAAAAGTTGGACTGTTTGTCAGGTATAATACACATTCAGTCATAGTTTCACACCATATCCATCTTATTGGTCTCCTTGGCCCCAAACTGGCCTTTCTCACTCTTATTCAACGCATTGACTCTGATCACCATTGATATTTCCCCTACAGGTATCTGTGCAAAAAACACCTAATCGCATTTTAACATCTACCCAATGAACTCTTACCCAAAATCATCGTATTTGAACTAGAGGTTACAAGTAAAACGTGGTATATGTGATCATTTGTTGCTCCTGACACCTTCCTTTTTTTCCTCACTTGAAAAATTGATCAGCATAACACCAAAGAAAGTTTGTATTAACATAAATCTATTCCACTTAAGCACTGGCTTGAACAACGAATTATTAAATCTTGACAAAAGGAATATTTATGAGATAGAGAAGAGCCTTTTGACATAGACAAATCAATATTTTTTTTCCCTCTGAATTCTCGGAATAATAAAAAAAATAATATTTATATAGAAAAAACCCCCAAGGCAGTGACAAGCACGGTATCATATTTTTCATAAGTCAGTGCAATAAAATAAACAAGAGAAAAAAAAATTAAATCTAACAGAGGACCCCACAGTATATGTCACAAGGACATGCTGTTAAGATACACACCAGGAAGAAAAACAAAGAGTTCACACAGTGCCGGAGGATTTCTGGCACCAGGCAGACAGGAGTTGCATCTGCACCCTCAACATTAAACGGTACATTGTAGTAAGGAACGCAAAGCTTCTGTTCTAGGATGTAAATCACTGCGTGCTCTCACTGGACACCAGCACAAATACTTGTTGTAAATATGGATATCAAATAATCTACCAAAATTCTTTCATTATCTGTTTTAAAATGCATATCCATAGATACAGTCTATAATCTAAATCTAACAGCCACACACAACAGACAAACAAAAGCAGTTGTTCTGCACCATCAGGCATGGGATGGAAAATGGTACTTTAAGCAATGATTCCAGATTTCCTAGAGAAATTTTACATGTAAAACTGCAACCTAGGATTTGAGGATTTCCCTTTCCTTCATCTCCTACAGGACTCCATCACTTTCCAGTTATGCCCATATTTGTATTCCAGTTATCACAAGCTGGAACACAAATACTTAAATCTATTTTTAAAGGTTAATTAATGTTTGTACAGTACTTTGCTACACGCTTTGATGACTAAATTCTATTATTATTGATTATATCATACATCAGCACACAAGGCATCGTGATTGACATTTACCATCTCCAACTGATGCACTACTGGCATTAAAGGCTATCGATGGTCATGGCTGAGATGCTATAGAAGACCCTGTTGAGAACTGCAAATACTGTCTGCCTCAAGTAAAGCTGATCCCAACCAGCACTATTGATCTTCCATTAAATGTACCTCTTACAATTAGAAGAGGAAACACTGATCCTTTTTCCTTTGACCTATTACACTGCAACAAAGCTGCAAAAGGGCTGGAGCACAAGTCCTACAAGGAGCTTCTAAGGGAGCTGGGATTGTTTAGTCTGGAGGAGACTTAAGGCAGACCTCTACAACTCCCAAAGGGACTTAGTAAGATGGGAGTTGGCCTTTTCTCCCAGCTAAGCCACGATAGGTTGAGAGGTGATGGCCTCGAGTTTCACCAGGGAGATGGTGGAGTCACTGTCCCTAGAGATTTTTAAGGAAAGGCTAGATGTAGTTCTTAGGGACATGAGTAATATTGGTGGTAGGTGGACGGTTGGCCTAGATGATCATAGAATCATTGAGGTTGGAAAAGACTGAGTTAAAGTACCAGGTATCCAGATTGAGACTACTTAAATAACTCACTGATTTATGTATTCTGGTAAATTTAAGTACAGCTTTCCTCTGGTATTCACAGGCTTTTGCAAAAAGAAAATAATGCTCCAGAAAGAAAAGGCAGAACAACAATCCTACACAGCCATCCCCCTACCAGCAAGGGAAATAAGCTTGTTTTGAAATAACAAGTTAAATCTAAAATCAGATATCTAAAATCAGATAAACTGAGATGGCTGTAACTTTTGAACTTGAAAGGAAAGGAAATGAATTTCTCCTGCTTTGACACAGCAGAGCGAAAGCATTCAATTGCTCCAATAACAGCACTTGATTTTATTCCTATATTTACCATTCACCACATTCCTAAGGTGCATTAAATCAAAACACAACCTCATTCCAAGCACTTTTAATAGGGACACAATCATGCCTCACTGGACGGGATATTAAAATTAGTGGCAATGAGTAATTATTTAAAGAAAAAGCCCTTCCACCAAGACACATTCAGTAACAGAAAATGACTACTTTGACAGTGTTTGTGTGCATTCAGCTGCCATTACCTTCCTTTTAGGCAAGGAAAGTTCAGAGGAGCTTCGCTGACCTAAGTGTTAACATATTTTCCTCTTAGGCTCTGTGGTTTTGTTCGGGTCTGTTATGTAATTTAAATGCTGGTTGTCACTGTTCATAGGAAACAGTACTTCTGAGATGCTTCTGATAGGAATCTGCTTTCATTTCATTTGTGGCAGTTTGAATTCTTTGCCAGCTGCTTTGTATGTTAGCCGATATTGAGTTTCACGCTGCAGTGTTATGGGAAGGACTGCAGGAAAAGATCAGCAGCCTTCATGCAGCACAGCACAAGGACATGTATTTCATTTGACCAAAAAAAAAAAAAGACTTATTTTAAAGCTAAATATTTATTTATACCATAGCACAACATCCATGTTGGTTGTTTGTTTTACCAGGTGTTCTAACCAGTCCCCTAGGATGATGCCATACTTTGTATAACACTGAATAATGTATAACACAGTATTTGATTTTGCTTTTTTCTTCCAGACCAATCCAATGCCATATTATTAATTTAGAAAACATAAGCTACAAGATTTACTAAGACAGAAAAGCATAACAGAAGTACCAGTGATCTAAAAGCTATCTTAAAATAAAAGAACAAAACAACTATAATTAAACTGTTAGAAAGAATATGTTTTAACTACACGTCCAAATGGATAAGCAGCATCACTGCAACACACCCGTTAAACTTCTTTAAAACCAATGCCTTGTGCTCTCTCTCTTCAAAGGAAGATCTTCTATGACATGAGTGTTTATGATGATTGTATGTTCATGACTCCAAATTAGCTCAAAGTACAGTTTCACCAGCTTCAGAAGAGTTATTCCAGCCAACACATTAAAAAAACATTAGCTGAGAGCCAGGCACCTACACAGGGTTGCAGGTTATCGGAGCAGACAGTTGTTCCCATTCACTTAATGAAGTTTCCTCAAGTTGCTAAAGGGTACAGCTGCTCTGTGCCCTTTTAGAGCTTTAAAAACCTTCCCTTGGAGATCATTTGCTGTTGCTATGCATTCAACAGTTTCAAAAATCAAGCCATCCATCTTTGCATCAAAAAAAACAACCAAACCCATATGCCCAGAAGAGGTCCATGGAGGGAAGCATCTGAAATTTTGACCTTCTAATTTCATCTTTAAACCTCAACTCAGATGATAGCAACAATTCCAAAATAAGCACTTGATTGATAATATTCTGACTGCCAAATACGCATTCTTTATACACTGATTAACCTGCAAAATGTCTATATCTGCCTCCATTTCCAGACTGATGCTCAATGCCTTATGAAGATTTGTTCCCCTCCCCAACACAGATAAAATTATATACAAAAAGGAAAAAAAAGCACATTTGGATCTATGACTTTAAGCAGAGTCAAAGGTTATGATTAAATAAACCTTCACGTTTATATATTGTTTCCTTCCATATGTCATAACTCTTTGTTATCAGTGCTTTGAAACACCACTAATACAAAGCCCAGCAGTGAAGCAGCCACTACAGAATTGGAGGTTCATAAAGCTGAGGAAGAAGAATAACAGCCAGGGGGGCAAATCACTGATTAAGGCTAGAAGCAAGATGCAAGGGTGAAAAAGGAGGAAACTGCATCTTAGGTTTTCTTCTAAGTTTGTTTTACTTTGCTTCTACCACACAGATTGTGGCTCCCAGATGTTCAGAGGGCAAACCTACTCTTTGTACCGCTCAGTACCCCTTTTCTGGATCCATCTCATATTCAACGCTATCCAAGACTACACACCCAAAGAAAGAAGGCTTTCTTGAGAGGCTTTCTAAAAACGGGCAGAGAAACATTTTCTGTTCTCCTCTGAGTTGCATCCTTCCCGCAGTGATTAACAGAACTGCTCTCAGCATGGTCAGCAGAGCTGGTCTTATGGCAACAGATTGATCCTTTCTATTTCAGGAATATGAAGAGCAATGATTATCGCTGCTGCATGAGACATTTTACTCAAGTTGCAAACTCTGATGATTGTAAGGAAAGAACCACTTGTTTTGCATCAGCAAAGGCTTCCTATTTCCTTGAGCTACCCCCAATTACATGTGTAGAACTGATGGAAGAAGCAGGATTTCTGAGGACTTTACAGAAAAAGGCCCAAAACGTGGGGGGGAAAAAAAACCAGAATGTAATAACAGTGAGATCAAAGCAATGCACTGCACTCACAACCCAGCACAACGTGATGCAGGTCAAGCCTCTAGCTACTCTCTAGCTACTTGCTCCTGCTTTTCAGGTTAAAATTTAGGGCTTGCATCTTTATTCAGTGCCTTCAAATTACAGCTAAATGAGACCTTTCATTAGTATCAGTGCCATGCAACACAACCACCCTAAAGCAAAAACATCGAATGGTCACAAAGTACTGATGAAGCTTTGCATCTAAATGTGACACTCACTTCCAAAAAATCATTACCATATTTTATATAGAAGTCATTTTAACATGCACACTCCATGATAAGAAGGTAAAAAGACAAACACTTCAAGAATGTGAAATAAACATCCTATACTCATAGTAAATGACAGCAGAAAAGCTGTACAGATTCCCAGCAATGAGCCACTCTTCTTCAGGAATGTCTTTAAAAGGATTGACAAAGTGATCAAAAAAATAAACATCATTCATACCACAACAAGCCTATAGACATGGCAGCTTTCTAGTTACTATGCATCACACAAACCCCTTTTAGTTGTTTCTTGACAATAATGAGCCTGGCTGCCATAGAGCAGGATCCCATTTTTCCCATGCTCTCCTGCATGCTGATGGCAGGACTGCATTTTATAACCACATCACAATGATTTCCCCTGGGCTGGATGAGATGCACGGTGCTGAGCACTATGGGGTTCAGCATTTTATCTAGGATGTGAGTGCCTCTGGGAAAGCTCACTGTGGGGCACCATGCATCCAAAGCATGGATTTCCTTATCTCCTTCTGGAATCTCACAAGCATCTCACCCAGGAGTCAGCTCTATGGCACGTACGTTGCATTGCCTACAAGGGTCCGCAAGCACACTGGTGCTATTGATAAGGCACAGCAAGAAAACAAACCTGAATGTACACCTGTGCTCCCTATTCAATAACAAAACTATGTGACTACTATCATGGTGCAAGGACATTCACCTCTGAGGAGAAACATTCAGTGGAGACTAGATGACACACTGCATTCATGCCACTTGTGCTATAGGAGGGAATGACAGGACAAGCACATCCCATGGAGGCATTCTAGCAATGCCACTCCAGCTAACCTTGGCATGATAAAAAACAAACTCAGATTTGGACAAACGTTGCCTACCAGAGGAGAAAAAATATGCTGACACCAGTCTCATCTTGCAGCCATAATTTCCATTCTGTTTTTACACGGCGAAGTGACTTCATGAGCCAAAATACAGTATTTTAATAAGTCACTGCATGAAAGCTAAAGCTGTTGAAATCCAATTTTTTCCTTTCACAACTCAAGGACTCCAAGAGCAGTCACCGACTCACCTGAAGAGCCCTCGAAGCTCGATTCAGACATTTCTGATTAACTGAAATAAATGCTAAAACCCAGGTAACGTCAAGATTTGAAAGGAAAAGGCTCAGAAATATAAGGAAATAGAGATGAATATCCAGTCACATCACATGCTCCCACTGTTTTGAGAGGTGATCTGAAACAAAAGCCACATTTTCTTCAATAAAGTGTTTTTATCACCTAAGAAAAACAAAAACCACGTAAAAAGCCTTGGAAAATGCAACCAGATGATAATGCATATCCCCAGCTCCACAAAAATACCACTTGACAGATGAAAGAGAGAACTGAAACACAGATGTCTTCCACAGCACCTGAATTTACTACAATAAAGAGATAAGCAGCATTATTACATTGTATTCTGGTATTCATTTTGGGGGGGGGGGGGGGGGGGAGTTATTAATTATCCTGGAGCATTCAGCAGCCAGAGTTCAGAGCTTGCATTTGATTCCTGTGGAGATAAGTCAAAATTGTACATTCAGAACAAGTACAGTGTATGCACAAATTTATCTTCATTACCAGTCTGTTTTCAATGGCCAGAACAGTTGAAACAAGCCAGATTTTGGTCTTTATTTATGAGTCTCATGAGAATTCAGATACGCAACAACATACATCCAAAGTTTGTAAAGTCTGAGAGATGCATTTCCCCAGTTGTAAAATAGGAATAATAACGCTCAGTGGTCCACATTACTCATTTGATGGAATAATTAACTGGAGAAAATTTATAGTCCAATTTAGGTCCCCTTAACAACTACAGCAGAAAGGAGAGGGATCTCACAGTGAGCAAGCTGTGGCATGGTGCTGCCGAGGACACGAGGTGCCATCGTCACCCACTGAGGATCAGCAACTGCAGCACAGGCTGTGACTTCAGAGAAGAAAAGTCAAGCTACAGGAGCTGGTACACACAGCTTCTAATCAGTATGAACATTTCTCCACAGGCAAATCAGCAGACGTTAAGAATTAGCAACTGGTCAGCAATTAGTATTAACTGTGGAGGTTGGTGGCCATGCCAGCTGTGGGGGAGGTTGGAGTTTGATGATCTTTGAGGTCCCTTCCAACCCAGGCCATTCTATGATTCTAAATTAGAATGTTTCAGATGCTATTCATTCTGCAGTAACCACAAAGCTCACCTTTACCAGCACAGTTACTGTATACTGACATACTTTACAACAGCCAACAAGATATCTGCAGCTCTTTATTCCCAAAGGCCTCTGGAGAGTTCAGAGGTACATATCTCTACAAATACAAATTTTGCCTTGAAAGCCTGTTATTTATTTTTCAATGTATAAGCATAGCTTGACAAGGAGAGAAGCATCAGAGGTGGGAGGAGCTGCAGATGTCAGGCACAGACTGCAGGCAGGCTGCCACTAAATGAGCCCCAGGGTAAATTTACCCTAATGGCAAGCAACAGGAACACAGTACTTACTGGAAAAAGGTTAGTGCTCAATGTTGCTTCTACTTCGGCTTTCAAGATCACCATGACATACATTAAAGAACATTTTCATGAACTTTTTCTTTGTACCAACAGTCAGTGGAGTACTTTACCCCCAGCAAAGTGGAACTAGGCCATTTAATGATGTATACTTCAGGTTCCATGTGAGCCATTTAAAGCTCTGAACTTTAACACTGGAGTTTAGGGTATTTCAGGAGCCATTAGCATAATGATCCCTTGTTAGAATCCTCAACTGCTAGAATTCTCAACTCAAATGGGCTTTTTTCAACTGTAAGGTCAGAACAAACATGCTATCAAGTTGCTAAATATGACAAGCACGGATGTTGCACATCTGTGTTCCTATGGAAACTTTCACTTCTGTTAGGTGATGTTTATTTCTGAAACCACCTCAAAATTCACCTATTCATCCAATGCTTCCAAAAGCTTCTCTCAGTACTGGGAGCATTTTCTCTGAAGCAGACTTAAAAACGTATCTTTTCGTTCACAAATACCGAATCAACATCTCGGTTGGGCTTGGTTTTCATGTCAGAATTCAAAAAGAAACAGGGTATCTGAAGCTTGAGATTTGTAAGCCTCAGCCGAGTCCCTCCTGTCCTTCACGCATCTCTCCATCCTCAAGAAGAACAGCTTCGCTACTTCACCAGTCAATCTACAGCTCCAGCTTCTCTTATTTTTACTGCAAGATGTCTGGTTAGCCAGAACTTTTCCCCCCTGATATATCCATCTTGTCTGATTTTCTTGCCACATTTATGGAGATGGTCATAGACACGTTATGCTTCACAAAGCTTTCTTAGACATGCAGGAAATCGTATTAGAGGAGCTCAGGAAGATGAAGCCAATTTAGAAAGAATTGACCCAAAGTGCTGTCAAAAGCTTAAAAACTGAGATACTAGAATAGTTGAGATGAACATATCACTTCAATAAAAAGCTGCATTCTTCCAAACTTCTGTATTGCATTCCTAACCAAAAAGTAAAATTGCTATATGAGATCACAGGTATAAACAGAGAAAACCTGTGGAAGCACTTTTGATACGGGAAACTTCATGCCATCACTCATAAGACAGCATAATTTTGTGTAAATAATTTGCCTGATCATCCAAAATAATAAGATGCAAATTTAACAAGTCACATAAAAACAAGGTCACTGCTAAAGCCAGGCTACTTTGAAGCGCACAGAGCTGCTATCTCATTTCTGTTAATTGTCAGAGAAGCATGTATTAGAATTTCTCCATCAGCAGCTCTTCTGCCCTGGGAGGAGTCTGATAAAAGTGACGTTATCACTTACAGAGATTTATCCATGTTATTTCAGTCCCCAAAGCAGCATTTTCTCCTCTCAAATCCTGTGGTCCCTGAAGCAGTCCCTGTAACTAAGCAGCACTGTAATCTTTCAGCTTTTGATTACCACACAGCGATTTGCTGGCCCCGCTGAGCACTATTTCAGGATCATTTGTTTTACTCTCAGTCCCCACTACTTCTGCAATTAAACCTCAAGTTAATTAATAGCACTAGTGCAACTAAGAGGTGTCAGAAACCACTTAGTCCCCCCCTTCCACTGCTGCCTTCTCAAAACAAGGATAGCTTGTCCTGTGCTTTCCCTATGTTACTCCTGTAATTTGTCACACCCAGGTTTCTGGGACTGGCTCAGCTCCCCCAAATCCAGCGCTGCCATTCAAATCACTGCAGTTGCTGCATGCGTGCGCTGACTGGTTGCTGTTTGTACTGAGCGCAAAAGAGCATAAAAGATCTCTGAACTATTTTTAATTCAGAAGATAAATTATAGCAAACAACATTTACTCTTGGACCCTTAAGGACAGAAGAGCTGTACACAAATTTTACTTCATTGCATTGGCTCAACTATTGCATAGTTGTCTAAGTGCAAAAAGTTTATGTTGTTATGCATTATTTAACGCATAGCCAGCACTTCCTCTCCTTTGCTTCACATTTCTAGGTCTTGATGAAGACAGCATCAAGTCTACCTTCACCCAAGGATCAACACCACTTGTCTGGCTTCGGCTGAAGTACAATTTCTGAAGCTGAAATTTTTCTGTCCATCTTGTTCCAGTCTTTTTTCCAAGTATGATCGATGCCACTGTGCACAGCTAAACCTGTCAGTCTCTACCTTTGTCAAGCTGCTCGTCATATTTATCTTCGACAGCTCTGCAACCCAAAAGTTAGCTTCCAGTGGAAACCCAACTTTATGATCAATACTGCACGCAACACCCTCACCGCATCAGTAGCTACCCCACATATGTTCCATAGCATTTACAGTATTGACTAAGAAACATTTTCATTGACAGAACAACTTCTCAAAATAAAAATCTTTTATATGCTGAAAAATTCTGTTTCAGATTTAAGATTTATCCTCTAACTTCTGAAATTCTGTGCAATATAACAACAGTGATTCCCTCAAATACCTCTGCTTTTACAAGTCTTTTTAGGAACAAGCCATGATGCAAGTTAAATGGAAACATGTACACCACACCTTAACTAAGTGACTGTCTTCTCAACAAGCCTGCTATTTTTGTGCAGTTTTCAGATAAGATTTGGAAGGTTCTTTAATTGCCTCCATATTTTTTCATATGCTGACATATGCATCTTATGTTTCAAGTTCTTGCTGGAAAGGAGGTCTAAAATTCTTAAAATCCATTTTACTGCTTGGACCTTCCTTGTTTGGAAGGAACACTGTCATGTAAATTGGAAGAGTTCCCTGGAGAACATCCCTTACTCAAAGCAGACAAAAAAGAAAAACACCAGACATGGTTTAGATTGCACTCAGCTTATCTAGGAAGACATTAAGTACTTCTAAAGATGGGGATACCACAGACCTGTCTAACTGCTAAACCTTATCGTGATTAATAAATCCTGCACCTGTAGGAGTTCCCCTTTCTACAACTCACGACAGTCTCCGAAAACAGTTTCACCTCTAAGACCAGAATTAGTCTTCTCCCATGTGAAGAAATGCCACTTTTCTCTACTCAGTCCCTGACCACACTCTGAGGAAGCATTCAAACAACTAAATTTCATTTTTCAGATCAAGATATAACTTACAACTGCAGATGGGATGCTTAACACTTACAAGCCATTATTGCTTTACTTAACCATATGAGGCATGGGTTACCAAATCATGTTGAGATGTTATCAGCTTTCATGGACCATATCTGTCTGCTGCTGATTAAGAGAGACTGGGAAAGCCCTAAAGCCCTCATCTGTTTTTAAGCAGACTTTCAACTCAAAAAGCAAACATTCATCCATCATCCAGGAATTCAAATAAATGGTGATATAATTGTTGATGCAGTTGTACAAACAAAAATTGTGGTATATCATCATACTATGCAAAACAGATACCTTCTGAGGTACTCCACTGGCCTGGAAGAAGTGAGACAACAGAAAACTTCAGTCTGTGAAATCCAACATATGAAGTTCTCATCCACCTTTGTGGGAAGCTCTGCAGTACTGCTAAGATTACTTTAGTACTGAATCAGGCAGTAAATCAAGTAGTTTAGTTTAATACAGGAAAAGTCAGACAAACTTGGGGTGCAGAGAAAGATGTATATTCTGTCCAGGAGGAAAAGAAATTTAAAACTCCATGAGATGCACTGTAAAACAACAACTGAGATAACTTTGTAGTAAGCACTAAAGAAAACAATGGCTCTGAAAGCCATTTGACATGAGAACAGAAGCACAAGGAACAGTAAAACAATATGCATTGTTGTGTTCTAAGCAACATAATGAGTTTCCAGAGTAACCTGCATATACATATACCTGCTTCCTTAGGTTTTAAAACTAATGGTTTGATAGATTGAGGGGAAAAAAAATGTGTCGTAAATAGATTTTTAAACAAGGCACATATGCACTGTAATACTTTAATTGTATACCTCTGTATTTTAGAAACATATCTGACCTTCTGTATACTAAGGATTCATTGATTTTCAATAATCCACAGTGCTCAGCAGGATCCTTGATTCTCAGAGCAATCCAACAGATTGTGAACATTTGTAAATCTCCTACTTGCTAAGTGCCTTAATAGAAGGTGACTGAGGTGTTTTGCTTTGGTTTTGTTTTTTTGGGGGGTTTTGTTGTTTTTGTGGTTTTTTTTTGAAAAAGCAAGTTAATCGTCATGAAAATATCATAAAGCCACACATGCAGCAGGCACTGCTGGTGTTTGATGCTTGTGGTTAACTGTTCTATGAGAACAACCACAACAGAACCACCAAATTTGTTTAGCGATGCTGGAAGTAATTCCTGTTATGATCTCAGGATCAAAAAGTGGTTTAAGCACAAAAGTCATTTGTATGAAAGCAGATGTTGTCAAATTATGTTCAGCAACACGCACGAGTTCCCTGAATCAAAGTATTACTCAGTGACTTTGAGCTGAGCATCACACTACCCATCTTTGCTTTGCCATGTGAGTTGTTATCTCAGAGTTCTCCTCTAGTCCTTGTAAGCCATGATCTGCCTCCTGGAGATGTGCCTCAGTAGTAATTAATGACTCAACTTTTCCCCTTATGATTCTGTTATTCTGAGTCTGGATCTCCCTTTAGTTTAAGGGTCACCACACCTGCAGAACTGCTCCTAGAAAGAAGCAAAGAAACGAAAACTAAACTGGGAAGACATTTTCTTAAAAACTATGTTAATGATTTCCCCTTCTTTTTCTCATGTTGCATTCTGTTCCCTTGATTCCTTACATCAAACTACAGTTCCTCCTCTTGATTTGATCTGCTCCCCATAACGTGTACCCTCATGGAGGAGAAACTGTCATAGGAGGTTTTCTCGGATTTAAAGACTTCTTGCGATTTTTGAAAGATAATTTCAGTTTACATAAACTAAAAATGAATGTTACAACAGCTCAAGAAGCTGCAGCTTTAAAAGGCACCAGCAGTCTTCCTGTAATCTGCCATTCGCAGAGCTGGAGCTAACTCTGCAGCTAACGTTGCAGAGAGTGCACTTGACTAAAATAAAATGAGATCAGAAATACCAGGACCAAGCTGGAAGCTGATAGAAAGGTACGTGCTACAGCATTTACTTCTCCAGTGGGCCACAGTGCATACTGTCTTGTGAGTAAACACACCCAGCAGTCATCTGTACTTCATTAGTAGAATATCGCACATTTTTCTACCAATTAATAAGAACTGTCGTAGACTTGAAAACACTTACCTGCTAGTACAGACAACAAAGCACGAACACCTTGACACTGTGAGTATTACACCAAAAGAAACCTGCAATAAGACTGAAATCCCATTTTTTTGCTCTCCTGAACAGCAGAACATATTCTCCCACAGCTACCAAATAACATCAATTAGGAGCAGAAGCAAGATGTGCTGCTATAAAAGGACATTATCTCCCCTTGGCTAAAATGACCTTTTTAAAGCTGAGGTAAAATTTTTAATTAAAGTCTGAATTGCTTCTAGGACTGTCTTAAAACCAGGAACTTTTCATAAAATTGAGGTAATTATCAAGTACCAAACATGTCAGAGTTTAAAATAGGTCGTATATATCATATATTGATTCATACAGGTTACATAAATTTGTGTAACAAGCATATAGATTTAATTTCTCACATCTGAAATAAAATAGGCTTACATCAAAATCCATTTATTTCTTATATATTGGTTTACAAATAAAGTACACTGTGGCATGGCTGTTTTATTTACTTGCATACAAAATAGGCATCCATTTATGACAAATTGATTAATGTATATTATGTGTTAGTTCGCAGTTGCAGAATATTAGATGTAGAAACCAAAAGCAGTTCTGCAAAGTCATTAATTTGCTGATAAGCCATACTGGTTGGATCTAAGTATATAAAGGTCTATTTGTCTTTAACTTTGGATAACAACCGCTAAGAGGTAGTGGGACTTCTGTATGCACAGACTCCTGCAGGAAAATGAATCCTATGCACACATGAACACTCAGAATTTGAATATTAACCTACTAATCATATAAGATTTAGGGATAGCCAAGCACCAGAACACAGAGAAGAAAATAGCTAATATCACAAGGAAGATGCATGTAAAGCAATATTTCCACAACATATATATGACACATCTCTTATTTACAGGTAATCAGAAGTAGCATCAAACAATTTGATAAAAATGAGGCTAGCTTAATAACACGTATTTTGGGCAGTCTTTGAATCTCTTGGCACTCTGGGCACAGACTTACCAAGAGGAGAGCTTTGCCACCCTCCGTCACATTGCCAAGCATCACCAACCGCAGCAGCCCAGAGCTGTATCACTTCCCTTACAGAAGTAACAGTTCTATAAACCTGCTTGCTTCACTCCTGTCATAGCCTGGCCAGCCCACTGCAGAGCAGAGGAACACAGAGCACAAACAACATATTTTACTTATAGATGTAGGAGCAGGTTAGCAACAGGGCTCGGCCAGCAAGGCCACTTTGAGGTTGGCAACAGGACCAAGGTCCAGGAGAGCTCCATCTGCTGACACAGGGCACATAGCTCAGACAGAATGATCACATCTGTAATTCCCACAGATCTGTTATCTCTGACATAAACCTGTCAGAAAACTGAACTGCAGAATAGTCATGGAGAAGGGGGCAAGAGCAGCTCCTCCTGATGGGAGAAGGCTGGTGGAAAACCGAGGTGGGGGGAGGGTTAGCAATACAGAAAGTAACTGCAGACTGTCCATCACAGCCTTTTCCATAGATTTCAACATGAGAGGGGAAATATATATACGTTATATATATGATGTGTATATTCAGATGTATATGTGCATTGTTATCAGATATCTGCTGAGAAGCACAGTAAAAAAAAAAACACCTTGTACATGAAGATTAAAACTTGTTGGATAAAAAGCTAAATAAACATCAGTACATGTATTTGGTCTTGATCAAAGGTGAGAGCATCTCTTATGCAAGGGGTATTGGTTTCCAGTACTGGCTATCAAATTCACTGTGTGCTAATGATAAAGAACGCTACTCCTTATTCTGCGTCATGATAGACAAGAAAAATAATTTAAATGCAGAACAAGGAGGGACAGAATTGAAGACAGTAACTTTAGCCACCAAAGGCTTTGAAGGGGTTACACTACACCTAGCAGAAGTGATGGAATTCCATGTCAGATCAATAGGTGCAAGTGATTACCTGCTATCACTGATGTTGCTGATAGCACCGCTTCAGACCAGAAGCTCGAGGGCTCTTGTTTGCTGGGAGGTTAAACATGCTGCATTCGCATCTCACTCCAATTACATTGCAAAGGTAAGAGAAATTAAATAGGTATTACTCAATCAACCTCATTATCCCTCAGTTAAGACAGGCAGAAATCACTGATTCAAACACTTAAATAAAGCAAACACATGACAACTGATGTGCTATTATGTACATTAAGCATAAGATTAATGGAGTAAGATTAGAAAGAATGCTTTCAAGTGTCATGTTTCACACAATAGAAGAAAGAATGGCATGTTTGAAAACAGGATGCTTGACTAACATCCATTTAATCTTTTCAAACGTTCGATTTGTTTTTCAGTGGAAACGGATCTGTTGAAAAAACAAGAACTCTGACTCCAAAGCACTCCTACAAGAACAATTGCATCTACTCTGAAACAAGTACCTCAGCCAAAAAAAAATCAATGCATTTTAACAAGTCAATAAAATCATAAGAGATAGAAATATTTTAACCAGTAAATATTCCCTGAGATGTATAAGCATTAATGAAATAATTGGAACTCCATTCAGCTTCAACTTCTCCTTAAACCGAGGGAGATGGGTGAAGAAAACCCCACTAATAGTGGTAGCAATCTCTACAATTATCATTATCTAGAATAGATTTTTCCATAAAGTGACCTTTACCTTTTGCATACTTTCCCCCTTGATGAATTATCTGAGAAAAACAAAAGTGACTTCACATCATACATACACCTATATATTGCTGTACACTTGTTGCCAGATTAGATCATGATTTGACGGGACAAAACATTTGTCCCTTCTGAAAGCAATATGTGCTCCCTCTAGTGTCCACAGAAATCAAATCCAAATGGTGAGTAAACAGTGCACAGAATCAGAGTTGAATCATGTCTAGCTTTACAAAGGCATATAAGAACTAATGTGACTTAGCAATTAGTCAGCACTTCAGTAAACCATAGGACTTAAAGCATCACCTATATTTGGAAGAACTTGAATAAAGACCTGGTCAGAAATAGACACAGAACTGGAGGAAGCACAGTGTTTCACTACTTATCATAAAATACATCAGCTACATTACTATTTGGTCCCAAACCACTACATTTGAACTGAATCCCCAGTAAAGAAATTGGCCTCTTGGAAAACAGCTAAAACTATAAATTTCACAATAAGATTGAAATCTATTATTTAAATCAAAGTTTTCTGCTGGTTGGTTTAAATCACAGCTAAATCACTTCGATTTAAGTCAATTCACCTTACTGAACCCTTTAATCTTTAAGTCAATGACAAAGCTCCCATTGACTCCAAGAGGATGCTTCAGGAGGATTCCCTTAGGCTGAGCAAACCAAACTCCTGTCTGTTCCTGCCAGAATCCCATTAAAGCAGCTATTAGCCACATCCAATAGATTTGTCTTCCAGACCAAAGGGGCATGGGGAATTACACGACCTCATGCTGAGAGTAAGGAAGCAGACAGGAACCTGCTCTTTTTCCCCCTCCCTCCCTAAGTATTTGTCTTTTAGCTAGCTCTGTTTGAGAGCCAACTTAGTTTCTTCCCCAGAAGCACTGAAGCCCTGATCCAGCAGCACACACGTGGAGCTGTTTGAGATGATGCAAAACTTTTTGTATCAAGTCAAGTCCCACCCATCCATTCCCAAAGCACACTGGCCAACCAGGAGATCTCTACACTTCAGGTGTTATTTTTAGGGGCATACGTACACAAGCAGCGTTTTTAATACAACACTGACCAATGTTTTACTGCCACTGCAGCAAGAGAAAGACCCTGCATTCATTATTCACAACTCTCTCTGAAGTCATGGTCGGATTCTGCCAACACATTAATTCTCACTATTTTTTCCTAAGGAAAAAGAAAAGACCTTTGGAGGAGAACCAAAGCACTGAACACACACATGCAAATCCCAAATAGAAAGCGTTTGCTTAGGGGAAAAAAAAAAAAAAGAAAAAAGAAAAAAAAAATTGCATTAAAATAAAAAGACAATTTAAACATTTAAATTAAATAATGCAATTAAGAGAAACTAATTCATACATTCCCATGGGTGTCTTTATGAGCTCTAAGCATAGGACCAAGTGAAATGAAGTTCTGTTATTAACTTAACCTAACCACAAAATGGTCCTTGCCCCTCCTAAAATGGCTGTTTGTCTCAATATTCTGTATGCTTCTGTATTTCAACTATTCCTTTCTTAATAGCTATTTCTGAGCATCCAAAGGGCTTTTACGACTGGTTACAGCTTTCTGGGAAACTGCATGTAGCTCTGATAAACACCGATATAATAAAAATCAGAAGCTACAGCTCATAATGAGGCAATTATCTCACAAGATAAAGATAAATATGAAAAAAATCCAATTACGTGATTTTATTCTAATGCTGACCCATGGGGTTTTTTTTCCACCCCCCCTGCACCTTTTACTCAGAAACCGTGCACATGTCACCATATAATTTGTACCTTGAAGCACGGTACCACCATTATGCATGTACACACATTTGGAAGCTAATTTTGCATTTCAGACACAACTTTAGGAATTGTAATTCACTAAATACCACTTCCACATTTTCTTTCACCTCTTCCAGAGAAAGGCAGCAATGGCAGCATTTATGTATCCCCAAAGCAGTCAAGAAATGGGGGAACTTACTACCATCACACCATCACACCCAACTGCAGAATGATATCACTTATATCTACAGATCACATGGTGACTACACTCACTTGGGGTGAATATCAACACAGACCGTGTCCCCATGGTTACACAGTGATTAATTCATGGATTCTTTGTAGCACTTCAGCATAAGCAGCTGCTGGGCAGAAACCCAATGTAAACATGGTACCCTGCTTAACTGGGATATCTTCTCTTTTGCCAACAGAAAGCTATTAATAGTGACATTTAAAATAAGCTGAGTTTTTGAAAGCAAACTAGAAGCCACTACAGTGGGAAGGCATTTATCAGGTACTGCTACACCACTGAAAAGATCTCTACACCATTATTAGATTTCTAAAACGAGAAATTTCTTCCATATACTCTTCTACAACCTCATTCATTGTTAAGTCTTGAGGGTCTGCAAGAGTTGTGGCTTATGTTGCCATTAATTTAGGACTTCCTTGCAACAAGTGGAATATATTTAATACAAAGGCAGTAGGATTTTAAGACAATGATGGCTAACCATGGAACGGAAAAGAAAGGATGGGGCTAGAACAAGTGCATCAGCACTCACCCATAGCAGACTGAATACATAATGTGCGGTTTTGGTCAGAACAAGCTTCCAAATAGTGAAGTTACTGGTGTGGCATTAGAAACTAGTTTTCTAAAGGTTCTCTTTAAAATAGGCATGGCAAGAACGTGATACAAAGAGAAGGCTCCTGCACTAAAGACATTGAGCATCTCTAAAACTCATCAAAAAGTGCATGTACTGAAGGTATTGGGAAAAGGGGAGCAAATAAAAGATGCAAAGAAAAAACATCAGCTGTATCACATCTAATGGATGTCCTCCTATTCTTTCGAAAAATTGTCACTGTAGGGAACAGCTACAGAAAGGTAAATGAGACAGCTTTATAGATACAGAGATAATCTGCTTATGTAGAACGAGTAAAGAAAGAAAACGCTCCAGAGATATTAAGGAAAACACCCAGTTACCATTCATTCTTTTCTTCCACAGAACCACCTCACTGTTATACTTTTGGCTTCAACTTAAGGACTCCTATTGCCCACATACTTCTCTTCCATCTCATAACAAAAGGTTTAACTCTCCTTATGCACCTACTCTAGCTGCTTTGTCATCAGATCACCTCCGTGCCTCCCTCCTTAATGCTTTGCCCAGTCAAAATAAGAGCTGGTACTAGAAGCACAGCAATTCCTTTTGTCTAAGGACAAACCCCAACTTATCTGCTGTTTCTATTCCTAATTGCACACCTGCTCCTACACCAAGCGATGATTCCTGACTCAACATACAAAAGAAGTCTCAACATTAACATGGAATAAAATTGATCCACTTCTGAAGAGGTGGTTAAAAAAATTTGCAAAGGCAATGTAAAAGAAAAATGTACAACTCTTGAGAAAGCATTTGTTACATAACCCCTCACTTACAAGATTATGCACCGCATAATGACTTCGGGAATCTCTCGTGCAGATCAGTTTTACACATGCATTAGTTTCTGCACTCTCACTGATCCCAGACCTTGTCACTCAGCCCATTTTCCCCATAGACAATCCCTGTAATAGCAGATTTGTCTTAGATAGCTTTTATTTCTAGCCTACAGCACAAGACAAAGAAGAAATAATTCTTAATCTACTTTGCCTAGCTAAGAAGAGGAAGTAATATAACTCGGGCACAACGAGCTTGCTGTAGAGCCTCATCCTCTTGCCTGCAGCCCACAGACCATGCAGAAGAGCTGTTTTCAGCCTGGTCACAAACATTAGGATACCAGGAGGTAAGGCAGCTCAGCACAACATTCTGTCACTATTTCAAGACTCAGAAGAGGAAAAGATGCGAGCTCCCAGAGAGCTGTGGGCTCACCAGAGCAGGTTGGCTCTGCCTGACCAAGTAGCACAGCTCATAGTCACCACCCTACATTGAAAAGTGGTCAAGTTTGCTTTTTTTATTATTACATATATTTATTTTAAAATTCTTGTTCTGGCCTTGTAAGGAACTGAAACAAACAGCATTTCCATGCAGGCAGGGTGACACTCCTGGTGACAACGGCCAGTTCTCTTGCCTGAAAACAAGTTATAAATAGCAGTATTATTCATGCATCAATAGTATATATTCAAACACGTTTCAAAGACAGAGTGACTGTAAACCAAGCCAAAGCAATACATACAAATCCATATTGCTCCCAAAATAACCTCTTTCATAGCCCCTCAGCCAAGGAGCTTCTGCATCCACCTGGTAAAGAAGTGTCAAAGGCATCTTCCTCTTGATCCATTTGGATGAACCCGCTAAGAGAAGCCATGCTGCTGGAGCAGAGCAGGAACACGTTCAAACAGAGATTAAGTGACTTTCACAAGTGGGAAAGAACACTGGAATACAGGGTCTGAAAGGAAGGAAAGATTAAAAGAGAGGTGAAGAGGTGACCTCCTTTGATGGAAAATGAACAGGTTAAAAAAAAAAATACAAAAAAAAAAGCACATCCGAAATCCAAAAGTTCAAACCCTTCCAGTGGTATTGAGACAAACCCCAAATAGGAACACATTGTGAAGATGTGTGGAATTAGCAGGCATGATTTTTTCCTAAGCAGCATTTAGAGATATTCAACATTTTTTAACACAGTTGGGTTTTTTTGGGGTTGTTTCTCCTTTCAGGTTTTAGGAGAAAAGAAAAAGTGCAGGTGTTTTTAGAAGCCTACCTATTAGTACATACTTTGGGTAAGTGAGACAGATTTATGGAAACCATTTCTCTAATTAAACAGAAAATCAACAGATGGCATTCTATAGGCAAGTCTCTTATTTTCTTAATTTAATATGACTTGGATTGCAATCCTGTATGATTTCAAGAGTCTGATTTGACTATAACAGCTCTGAAAAAGCTGTGTGAGAAAAGACATTAGCAACCCACAGCAAGCATAGCCAACACCTAGCTAACCACCTTCTGGAACCCTTGGCTAGAAAGCAAGATTGTCTGAGTCTGAGTTCTGAAACGCAGCTTTGGACAGTGGGAGTTTTGTTCTGAAAAACATAGGAGACAGGATTTCAGAGTATTCCAGATGAGAAACAAACACAGCTGCAGCACTGGAGTAATCCATTCTGAGAGAACTCCCTAAAAACATATATATACTAAAAAAGAACAAAGGTATTTCAGGCCCTACTTTGTCTGAAGTGGGAATTTTTAGCCGGCACTAAGTTACCACCCCTCCTTTCATGTTGGGAAACAGTTCAAGCAATCTGAGTATGTTTTTAGTTGGTTATCATAAAGACGTTCATGTTGCCATTCTGAAGAGCAGATTGCCGTGTAATTTCACGTTTTTCATCCTTGTGCAAATAAGTCACAGTTTACTGTAGGCTGATTTTTCCATGTGTAATATGTGGATTAGCAATTAACATTTTAATTAAAGAAGGATTAACCAATATTAGGAAAATTATGTCTGGAACTGTTCAATTTAAAATCCACCACATACGTATAGATAAACATATCTTTGTTAAATACAAGTAATTTTCTGGTCTGTGCAAGAATGATACGATTTAGGACTTTGAGAGACAGCATAGTAATTTGATATTATTACACATGGAGATAACTACCAAACAAATATAATAAGTGAAAAATGCTTTTTTTTTTTTCCTTCAAGAAGCTGCATGATTACCATTAAATTAAGTGTTAGATGTTCATTTAGTGAGGGTTCAGGCCACAGCTCAAGAAGCGCTGCCTATAGACCAGTTTAATTTAGTTATGCTTAAACCACGTGTAGTTGTGAAGGAGGACATGCTGTTCTAAGTGTAAACTGTATTAACAGGGATTTCTGTACTTCTTGTTCCACTTGCAGTTTTGCTGTGTGAATAAATCACAGCACATTTTCTCTTCTTTCAGCAATCTTCATAGCAAAAAGCCGGAATTTATACCATGTGCCTTCCTGCCTGCATCTGGTCTCGTATTGTCAGTGCACACCCTGGGTGCTGAGTTCTGTTGGGTTGTGCTTTTGTTTGTTAGTACTGGGCTGATGCAGCACTGCTAAGTTGGGCTTTTTTAGGGGGGGAAGAGAAAGATTAACAGGTGTGTCCATCCTTAACTCACTTTGCAAAGAGGACAAAACTGGGTGGCATGATAGCAAAAGCAGCCAAAGAACAGGAAATATTGTTCCAGATATCCAAACCTATTACCCATTATTAAAAGCATACAGCAGTTGCAATTCTCTCCTTCAGTCACAGAGTGAAACTGAGACGCACACCCTTATGGCAAACACCATTATCAGAACCTGCAGAGAACTGTAACAAATGCTCTCATCAGCATCTTTTGATGCCATTTGGGTACAGCTCAATGATTTTGCATTTACAGAAGTATTTAGTACACTTGCAGACCTAGTAAGCAGCATAATAAACACAATGAAGCCCTTTCTATTCTTCAGCACCAAAGTATTTTACTTACAACAAAATAAAAAGAAGCCCAGATCTTTACAGCACACTGCTTCTAAAGCAGCAGCAAACCAAAATCTTTTAAGCCCATTAACTTCAAAAAGGCAAAGCTTTTGGGGGTTGAATAATCAGCTCCTAGGCATCTTCCCTGGGTCTCATTTCACTGAGATTAGGAGTGACAAAAAGAGTTTGTTCCTAACAGCTAGTGAGATGGCTGGGCACCACGGTGGGTACAGCCACATGGCAGGAGAGATGCAGTAATTCACAAGTAAGCAGACAACAACAGCGAACACAGATGGAATGGGAATCAACTTCTTCATCTTTAACTGAACTGGTGAACTCCAGGCCAGTGTTTAAGGAGATGTATATAGGTCACGTCAGATTTGTGTAGGACTCTGTTCTGAGTGATAAACTCAAATGCTTATTTAGAATTTCAACAAAAAAAACAAAAATCACCTTCGAGGCTGAGTGAAGAGGAGGCAGAAATGTGAGTAACTCAAGTTCACAAAGCAACCAGAAAGCACTGAAGTAGCAGAAACATTTAAGAGCTGCTCATTTGAGCTTTAACATGATATCTCCTTACTTCATAGATAAGCAGAGGAATATTTGCAATAGCAACTGCTTCCTTTGCCACCATCCCTCTTGAACATTCACAGCCTGGAATATTTTCATGGGATTACATTGTAAAATAGCAATTCAAACTTACTTTCTAAGCTACACGTATAGCAGGACCACATCCATGGACCCCATCAGGATTCAAAGCCTTAAGCTTGGAACTCCCTTACCCAAATTTAACCTTACAAAAGTTTGTATTAGAGAAGAGAGCCAGAGAGAAGGGGACAGATGGAGGGAAATTACTTCTAGAGAAGATGTTTCCTGTCTCCTTTCCAGAGAGGTACATGACAAAGGCAGCCAGCAGTTGTAGAGCAAATAGCCACAGCTCCAGCCCAAGAATCCTCCACTGCCAACTCCTCCCTGAACTCTACAGAGGGGGCAGGAAGGAGCTGCTGCCACTCAGCTGCTGCCTCCCATGGTCATGTCATCTCTTCAGCAACCTGCTTCAGGCTTGCACTGAAAGCCTTCCTGAGAAACAGACTTCTTGCTTTAAAAGCTTCAGGAAATTGAGACATAATATTACACTGCAGACCACAGGCAACTCCTGCTGAATGCAGATAGCTGTACTATCTTGCATGGCTGCAGCATAGTGGGAATGCTTGTTTACACTGTACCTGGTAAGCATACAACTCATTTCATCCATTGAGATGCTCTCTGATGTGAATTTAAGAAAAACAGGCCCAGTATTTTTCACTGTAAACAGTGCAATATTTGTGCCTATTCTTTCTGTAAATCTGTTGGCTTTGTCCTTAGAGCATCTTTTGAAATAACTTGCAGTTAACACCTTGTTGTTCTTTTGTTTGTCAAACCATGTACTACTATTAGCATTTCAGAAAGAAAAGAAATGAACAGCGTGGACTGTCAAATCCTCAGCTGTGTTATTGGGGAAAATATACATACAAAGTGATGTAACTGAATCCCATTAAGAGCAAAGTTCTAAGAACCCAGCACAGAAGTTGCTGTAATATTTGAGGGGAGAGAGGGTGTTTTGAGGTAGCACATGTGCTGCCTGGAGCTGAGCTGTCATAGCAACAACCTCATTAAATCATCCCTTTTGGGAGTGCTAACCTGTATCCCAACTGTTGGAAAGATGTCATTTATAATGGGACTTAATTCAGTTAAGAGTCAAAGTACAGTAGACTTACAGAAAAGTGAAATTGCTAATTTAAAATATTCACAGAGGAGCATGAATACAATATTAAATGGATGCAAAAAAAAAAAAAAAAAGCAGCAAAAAAACACCTTGGCTTTTGCCCTCATCATCCTCCATTCCCCAAAACCACCACCAGTATCTCAGCCTCTCAGGCATACAGTTTGCATGTTCTCTGTGCCACCTTTATCTCTGACAGGGGCTCAGAAGACACCTATTTCTTCTATTATTGCCCTTACATGCCAAGCATGACCAACACAGTTGCTCATCCATTCTTACACCAAGCTCTGCTCTACCATCTACCAAACCCACAGCCAGAGGCTGTAGATGCTCTCCTCCCTATTTTTTCCATTCTTAAGGCTCTTGCTTTCAAGAAAACAACAAAAAAGGGGGTATTCCCAAAAAGGTGGGTATCCAAATGACTATCTTCATTAGGCAGAGATAGGCACCAACTTCCAGAGCTGCTTCAATACCACACTTGTCACTTCCATAATGGAGTGGCAATAGAGCAACAGAAATATATTAATGTGTATTTGGATTTCATTTTTAAAGATGTATGATTTAATAACTTTAATTGACAGCAATAACGCCTCTGTACAACGCATTTTGGAAGCGCCTTTCAGCTTTTAAAGCAGTGGAGATAATTGTAAATGAAAAATGAAAGAAAACTGCACTGCTCAGAAAATGAGTCATTAACCTTTCAACTCGAGAGCTACCGCTGGAATCTGGACCAGCAGGACTGCAGGAACAGCAAGAGCAGTTATGGAGGCAATTCAGTACTTTAAACTGATTTTTTTTCATTTAGAATCATAGAATCTGATAGTCTTAAACTCTTCCCATAGTGGTCTTAAACTCTTCCAGACTTGGCCTCCGTCTCACCAAAACATGATCATTTGGCCGGTCACTAACACAGAATTGCTAAGTCTTTAAGAAGAGCTAGGCTGTATATATCTACAAATGTGTCCTCAGCATTTTCAGGTAAAAAAAATAAAAGCATAAGCAACCCATTGAGCACCAGTGCTTCCAGCTAAGCAACAAATCCAGAATCTCCTTTACCCTAACAGCTCCTGTAGAAACTGAGATATTCCATTTATCCTTATGACAAAAAAAAATGTTAATTCTTTTCTAACAAATTATTTTCATTAAACATGCAATTACTGCATTCTGTTTTGAAACAACTATGTATATACATTTGTTTGCAGTGCAAGGTATGATTTCATTTGGTATGTGTGGAGCTGTGCAAGGCTTTCTATATTTTAATGTATTTATTCTCTGGCTGTTAGCAGAGCTGTCCAAGAGCAAACTTCAAGCCAGTTGCAACATACTGATTTTTCAATAAAAAAAGGGAGAAATATTGGCCAGGCAATTAATTAAATGGCACCAGAACATTTTATTTCCTCCTTTCACAAACTTCAGTTGGTATTCCAGTCCTGCATTGGGTATACAACAACACCAAATATAATAAATCTTCATTTATTGTCAGTAGATTTTTAATCTAAACAGTGTGATGAAGATATTTTAGCAGAACACAATAAGGGTGAGTGATCAAGCCTTTCCTCTTCATAGAATCACCAAGGTTGTAAAAGACCTAAGAGATCATCCAGTCCAACCATTCACCTATTACCAATAGCTCCCACTAAACCATGTCCCTCAACACAACATCCAGTCCTTCCTTTTGTTTCTCTGTACAGGGTAGGGTCCAACTGCAAGCATTTAGAGAAAGAAACCCCTCAGTTTTTTTCCTTTTCAGCAATATTTCATCCTTTTCCGGGGTACAAATTCTCCTTTCCAAATCTCTGCTACTGTGTGAGCTCAAGCATTAGCTTCACTCAAGGGGTGCAACTTCAACTCCGAGGGCTATACTGCCATAGCCAAGATCTGCTCAAGTCTTTCCTTGTTATTTTGTTTAAACAAAGCATGGTGAGCTGCTACCTTCAGCACAGAAGGCATTCTGGTTCTTGGGTTATCTGACAAACAAAGGGTCGCTAAGGGGGGGAAAAAAAAAAAAAAAAAAGGTAAGGAAAGGAAAGGTTCTTCTCCTATTCTAACCTTTATTCTGGCACCACTGCCCTGAAAAATAGAATTATCCCCCATTGATGAGTTACATATATAAGCAGCCCTTCCACAGCCATCTCACTCCACATCTGCCATCAGCACGCAGCTGATGTTACTGCAAAACCTTACCCCAGCCACTTCTGGGCAAAAGCCTGCAAAGATAAGGAAAAAGGTGCAACTCTATCAGTTATACAAGCCCCAGCAGAAAGCACGCTGCATTTAAGTGATGTTCCTTCCCAAGTATGGGGATGCATATTATTACTTGCTAATGAAATTCATATGCATACCTCCTACTTATTGCTTTTGAAGGATATCCTTCTGGATGTCTGGTGGCTCAGCAGACTGACATCTCTGAAGATATTAGTTTTCTTGTTATCACTGCAACCAACATTCGTGCCATCATGAGGATTAAGAGGAATATTAATTAGCAATGAGTTTTTGAACTATAGCATTGGGCAATTTCAACCAAGAGCTGGAAAATTTCCTGACAGTTTCCTAGAGTATCTTTTTATTCTGTTTTAAACTCTATCAGGTATTCCACTAACAAATGTATATTGTTTACCCATGCACTCAACTCACCCATTTTGAAATCTCAGATTTCACTGATAATTGTATTCTGCTGCTCTATTTAAAAGAAAACCTAAAGACTAAACTAAACTACAAAATACAGTTTTAGAAATGTGCTTATTTTATATAATTCTGGTTGCTTTAAAGGGCAACCACTTCCACAGCACAAAGTTCACGTAAATCTCCCTGCAAGTCCCAAATGCAAACACTATCTACAAAGTCCACAGTCTTTGTATTTCACAAAAGATTCGCAGAATACATTTAACATTAGAGGGAAAAAAGCTAGATTTCATTTTTCACTTCATCTTCTTGACAGAAAGGTGTCAATAGAAAGATGCCGACAAGAAAGCAAACTGAAGCCTGTGTAACTTTATTACTGAAGTATGGGCAGATTACTCTGTGTTATTAAAACATCACTGCAACACTGCTGACATTTGTGCCTACCAGTGGCAGCTATTTCTATTGAGATGAGCTGTTTTAAGCTTCAGTTATCAGTCACACACACAAGAAGTTATTCTTTAAGTCTACAATGAGACAGTTGAATGTTAAATACATCTATATGTACCTGAAATCCCAGAGGGCACTACCATTTATTTCTATTTTAAAAGAACTAGATACAGCTCACAGATGAGTTCTTCACTAATACATTAATTTACCAACAATAACTTCATTAAGGAATCCTGCAATATCATGAAGGATGATTGATTTCCCCCTGGCTTACACAAGACAATACTCACATATGCCAAACATTGCTGCTTATCTCCACTTACATAAACACAATTCTTTTGGTTCACAAGCACAGTGGAAACATGGTAAAAGCTGTGGAGGGTTTTTTCTTTTTCTGTTCTGGACACGGCCTTCTTGCTCTCTACCAAATAAAATAATCCAGTAATTTAACAAGTAGCCCTCCTAGCCTGTTTCCATTACCCACTTCTAGGCTGTTTGTTTCCCTCAGGCTGCAATTCCAAATGAAAGCAACATTCAGCAGGCACTTGTATCCACAAAAGCTGTTACTATCTAATAAGCTCTGCAGCACCTGGACTCCTGAAGTCATAAGAGGTTTTCCCAGGCATGAGGTTTTGGAAATTTGATAAGTGAGATATTCTACTCAAGGTGCCAGTGTGCAATCCAAGGTGAACAAGTGAAGTTAACTACTCCATTTGCTCACAGTATAAAATCCTGGCCACCGGATGCTTACCAGGTGTCACGTTAAACAGAGCCATTCAAAGATTTCCACTTAGATGCAGCAGCCTTTCTGTTAAGCTTATAATAGAATAGAAGAGTAGAATTAAATGCAAATTTAGAAGTACTTAGAATTAGTTTTCCCTCGTTTGCTTTATGCACGCATGATCAGCCAGTGGTTACCGCTTTGAGATAACCATGCTCAACATAATGGTGTTCTCCCCAAAACTAGCACAGCCCCAAGAGCTGGCCTCAAGAAACAGCTCTCCACAGTGCTACTTTGCCCCTGGGACCACCGAGGACATGCCATGCTATCTTTGACAAGAAACTGCCCACTGTGAGGCTCAACAGACCATTGATCTATTGCACTCTCGCATTTGTCATTAAAAGAAATAAAACATTGAGAGGCGTTCTATTAACTTTGCATACTTACATCATGCCTTTCACATCCATACAAGCTTTATAAAAAAGCCTTTCTAAAGCACTCAGCCCCAACTACCAACTTTCAAACGCGATACAGGACTCAAGTTGTGCTGTAGCTACTACTTCTTCAGCACTTATTTCATGTAAATGATTTTAGTTGTGCTCTTAACTCTCCACAGCCACACGTTAAGCACTCCTGCAGTCACCGGCCACCTCCTGAGCCCAGCCAATACCACAAGAGCAGCAGTCACCGCACGTTTAGCTGCATTACCTTGTCTTTGCAAGGCACATTTGTCACAGCGTGATACCATTGTGAAAAGACAGGCCACCAATTAATGCAAATCAGTGCAGTTTCATTGAAGAGCATTTAACGATTCTCACTGACAAAAATCATAGCATGGTTCAGAGTGTTTTACTCATTGCTGACTACTAATTGGTTAGTAGTTAGAATTCAGCTTTTTGCAGTAAAAGAAGATTTATCACTGAAACGTGGATTGTTCTTAATACAATTCATATAGCAAAAGTTGCACTGCATTAGAAATATAAGCAGTTTTATTTGCTTGAATGTGTTTTAAATACGGAGCCTCACAGTTTGTATCCAAGCAGGATTATAGAACTTCATTGTGTTGACAGCCATCTGCTTCCAACCCCCTTCTCATCGCCCAAAGATCAGTCAAACTTTGGTACGACAGACCAGATTTCTGCACAGAAGTAAAAGCTACTCATAGGACAAAGTAAGCAAGAAGGGCTGCAGATCTGAGCACACCTACCTAGAATGTTGGGGAAATGAAGTTACAGAAGCCTACATCTGATATTCTCCTGCCCTACTATGGTATATACACAGTTTGCAGGTCTCTGAAGATATCAAAGAGGCAGATTAGCTGACACCAACTCTCCAGCGGAGTATAATCTACAGAGTAAATGGGTAATATTGTGTACTGTCAGCTCCGTTTAAGTCACAGTCCCTTGAAACCCAGAAAAAGAAATGTAACGTTAACAAGCCAATAGAAGGACCTCACTGATAGCTCTGTATACACATGCTAATCCAGATACAAGCTCCAGTGTAAAGCACTGCAGTAACGGGACCACTGGGGTCACTGGTGCAAGACCTCGTTTGCTTGGCCCTCCAGCACTCTAGTTTGTCTGCACTTAGCAGTAGCATCTCTCCCTATCTAATGTTTCGTATATCCATCTATATGCATGCAAAATATCCTCAAAGAAGTGGCTCCTATCAGCTCTATATGGCTAATTGCTTCTACAAGCCAGGCAAGCCTCAGACTACACCTGCAAGGTACACACTTGTTCTGGTGTAGCCTTGCTTTGCTGCCCACAGAAGCATAATAACAGCAATCCAATGTGACCAGCTGCATGCACAGAATTGTGCCTTAGCTTTTTCCACACTTGCACAGTCTCAACGTGCTTCATCTTCATTGTACATGATTTAACAAGGTAGCCTAAAATATTCTCCTAAGAATACCATAACATGACATTACCAGAAAGAAAACATTTGTTGTTCACTGTTCTTTCCATAATCTAAATATAAGAACAAAGCACTTGGCTCAGTGGACCCAAGGAATTAATTCAGTTTTGCAAACTTCTTTTGCTTTCTTCCAGTCCTCAGCCTCCACTTGAAAAAAACAAATTTAGCCATCCCTCTAAGAAACCAATTTAATGCAATTACACAAAATAAATGATTTTACATTATTTCTAGTGAGGTGAGATTTCATTTCTTCCTGAACTGAATAGAGTAGCAGTTCACCAAGTATTAGAATAGGGAATCTCTTAGAACATCCCAACCTGGCAAAGACTCATAAGAATCACCAAGTCCAAATCCCAGCTCCACACAAGACCACCCAAACCCTATGGCTGAGAGCAGCATCCCAACATTTTCATATGCCAACTGATAACACTGCAAAGACCTTTTGAAATGCAGAGGTGCTGAGAAACCACATACAGTATGAACTTCAAGGAATCTTCTTAGTGAAACTGCAGTAGTTCCTAAATCATAACTGCTGGCTTTCCAGCTATGCTGATCATTTCATCACCTCTGCACATCGGCAGAAACTGGGAAGCTGGATGGTATATCAGCACCAAAGAACAGATTCTTCCATGATTTTTGGATCACTGTCAGTTTTGTTCACTAGAAGACTACCTTTGTAATTTCAGAATAGAGTACTACTCACTTCTGACCCAGGTGCCATCTCATTAGTTTTAGTATTCCTGCCCAGGCAGTAGGAAACAGGATGAACCTCAGTTTTAATGCCATGTTAAACATCCCTGTCACTGTACTTCATTACTCTAATTCAGCAGATTTTGTGTTCTAAGCTTCTTTTAATGAGTCTTAGGTACTTGAAATGAGTGAAAACTAGCAGTAACTAAACATCATGAATGATAAGTACGGTGCTTCATCTAGAAAATGAGCCAGTCTCATCTGCATCACACAGAACTAAGTTCAACTGTAACCTAATGGCTCCCAAGTAACAGACTATATATATATATATATATACAGACTATATATATGTACATATATATATGTATGCATGTGTATGTATATATATGTGTGTGTGTATATATATATATATACACACACATATATATACATATCTCAGTACACTGATCTGTCTGGAATTTTGTCTGTTTCTCTGACCTCAGGAGAAGGTGATCTCCCCAAAACAAGTCTTTTTTTTCCCCTTAAATGAGAAATTGTCAGCATAACATTTATTGAAAATGAATAATTGATGAAATAACTCTTTCTCTCAGGCTGTAAAAGTCGTCTAGAAAAGCAGTCATGATTTTATCCAAATATTTTAAAACTAGATTTAGGAAATATAAAGCAGGCTCAATAAAAGAAACCCAGGCAAAAGTGAATCTAACTTTAGAACACAAATACTGCAAGAAATAACTATTCTTTGCACAAAGTCTAATACAAAACAGAAAAAAGTAACTTGTCTTCCAATTAAAATTTTTTCAGTGCTATTCTAACTAAAATGACTCAAAGTTCCCTGCATTCTTAAATCCTGGCCCTGTTACCACTAAAGACAAAAAAAATCAGAATATGTTCATTTCAGCTGTTAACTCAGGTCTGCGGTCTATGTGATAGCACACTAAAACAAATCAAGTAAAGCCATTCTTTTCTGGAGAAGTTTCAGTGCTGAACAGCACGCTTTCCTTTCATAAGCACAATGTTACACAAATATCAATATACTTCAGGTAAATCCATGTGTTTGCACAAGCAAAAGAACAGCAGTGAACTTACCTTGCTCTTCCCTCTTTCATCTTCATAACATTTGCAAGCAGAAAGAGGCAGGTGTTTTGGAAATACCTATCAGCCACAAAATTACTGTGATTTTTACTCATGATCTCCTTGTATTAATAACTACTTTATATGCATTTTCATGTCTGCACATCACCACACCATCTCTCTAATCATGCATATGCTAGAAGGATATATCAGATATCACTCTTCAGGTACATCTTCCAGTGCCTGAGAAACTATTCTAAAAACCATGTTTAAGGAAGATGCTTGGCTGTGTGTTATGAAAGCAACAGGTGCAAACCCAAGTGCTCTCCACCCATATCAGCAGAATAAATGGCTGCCTAAACTATCTGACAATATCAAAACTGCATTTTAGAAACTGTTGACAACAATAATTTTTGCTAGTTTGCAGACAAGCAAATTGAAAACACAAAGCATTATATGAAAACTGACTGGGTACTTTTTGTTTTGCTGGAGTGTGTGCCCATGTGAGCAGAAGAATTCATCCTTGACAAAACAGCCCACAGGAGAAATACTGCATTTGCAAAGCATTGCATCAGCATTTGTCTTGCACATGGTCTATTCCCCCTCCAATATATCATCACACGACTATTTGAGAAAACAAAACTGCATGCTTTCACTCTCCAAAATTCCTTTGTTCATGCAAAGGAAAAGAAAATAGCAAAGCTCCTGAACTCCTGCTAAAAACTCCATGTTGGTGAAAACCTTGAGGAATTATACATGTTTTTCTTATTCTCAGAGTTCAAGATTTGTCTCTAAAGCATTTATCCAATCACACATGAAGCATCAGTCATTCAGTAGAGTCATGCACAGCACAGAATGCCCTCCTGACAATAAGGCAATAATTCTAAATGCATCAATCTGACAAAGAAAAAGGAAGTACATTACTTCTGAAGCAAAGCTATGTTTCAACAGCTTGACTCCTCTGGAATGCCATGGTATTCAGCAGAAAGCCAAGCATAAGATGTTTAGGAACATGAGATGAAACTGAGAGCGTATTTCAGAACACAACATGCCATATCTAGAACTCTCACTATAGTCATCTCTACTTTTCCAACTCAGAATTCAAATCTACTTCTAACTGAATAGAAATAAGTCTTAGTGTGTATCTCACTTCAAGACAGGTATTACGTAATCTTGTAGAAGCCCTACTACTTAGTAATACGCTATACACTGCAGTGTTTGGGTATTAGCACACAACCACAACTTATTACAAAATGGTGGAGAAAAATGTGGCTGTCAAAGGGACATACAGTCATCATGACATACAGTCAGATTCTATACTCACACTGAAAGGGTTTGTGAAAAATACATAGAGCCCCAGTCAAGTTCCATGTTAACATTATTGGGTTGGAACTTGATGATGCTTGAGGTCCCTTCCAATCCAAGCCATTCTATGATTATAAATGGGAAGCACTGACACACAGAATATCAAAATAAAACCAGATAACTAACAAAATAAAAAGATTCTGCCTTACTGCATTAGCAAATTCAATGCAGCTCAGGCATTTTTATCATTATGGTCACCAACCAACCAACCAGAGACAATACGACTATTCAGTAAATTGAACTTATTTGTAAGCAGTGATGAAAATAAGACCAAAAACAACTTGTGTAACTACAACACTAGTGGGTTGGTCAAAAGGCATGTAGCCACTGAGGAATTATATTTTTTTAAAAAATCCAATTAGGATTTAATTGCACTCACAAGTTTAAGACCTAGTGCTGCAATTCCTACACTTGGTCCAAGCTCAAACTAATCCCAGTAGTCACCATGACTTGCATAAAAATAATCAAGTTCTGATATTTTTATCCTCATCGTTTATGATTAAAAATGTTTTAAGGGCGATTAAATTGACTTAAAGTATTTTTTTTAATATTACATTTGAAGAATCATGACTGCTAAAGACAGACTAATACATTAAAACTATGAAGTGATATGATTCAATGTATGCTACAGTAATACAACCAGTGTTCTACCACTGAGCTTACCAGCATCTCTACAGATAGCCATTACTCTGAATTCTTAAACTGAATTTACCTACAACCTTTACAATCAATAAAGAGAACCTTATTTTATTCAACTCCAAATAGCAGATAAATGGACAGAGCAGAACTCTAAAGAAACAAGGACTTCTGAGCTGCTGTCTTATATCATCTTTAAGTAAGATGAGATCCATGTGAGTGTAAAGGTATGTATACGTATGCTCAAGTTTACAGATATCACTTCATTAAAAAAAAAAAAAAAAAGGTACTGTATGAAGAAGAGTTTTTCTGCAAGTCTTCAGAGATCAGCTACTTCAATCCACAGGAATACCCGCCAAAGCTCTATGATAATTTAGTAAAAACCTTGCTACAGGACAAGTTTACATACAGCCCTTCCATTGAAAACATCTTGTTCTGAACTGAGAAGCGTTACCCTTTTAAACTGTTAATGCACCTGGAACACTTTTCCTTTTATTAAACTAGAGCTCCAAAGTCATTGAGCTAAACTGAAAACAACCTGCAGAAGGGAATGTGTGCAGCACTTCAGACATAACCACATGGCTTGCTCGGAAGCATCAGGATTTTGTTCATACGATCACATACCCAGTCGAGGACAAACATACATCACCGATTGCCCAATAAAACTGAAATTGCACTTGTGGATATCTCTCACAATTTCTTTCTTTAATTACTTCTTATTGCACATCCTTCTAACTACTGTCCTAAATTCCTTGATATATTACCACCCTTCCCTGCAATTTTGCCTCTCCCATGACAGATAAATTCTTAATAGTAGAGCGTGCTTCCAGCAGAATTGTTCTTTAGAATAAATAAATAGGAATGTCACTGCGACCTTGGTAGTATTTCTTTTTCATGTACAATTCCAGTACTTATTGCCCATGTTCAAGGCACACAAGTGGCATTAAGAATGAGAACAAACACCTCTGTAGTACAGCACAGAAACGGGTCTTTTTAGGGAGTACTTCCCAACAGATTGCTAAGCCAGAGCTCAGGCTGGTGAAGTGCAGCAGCATTTGTTACACTTGGTTTCAAGCATTTTGCTACTAATAAGGAGATTGCTGCAAAACCACCCAGCAAATCCAGCTGCTTACTGTGACACCTTGATAGAGAAGGAAGGCCACCTGCAATCACCATCAGAAGACAGATTGATTTCACCTGCTTTCTTTCTGTTACCAGGTGAGTAATCCAAATTAACATCAGCTGAACCTTGAACCAGAGAATTGCATTTTTAAGTAATTCATCTCCAGCCTTTACTTAAATATGGTCAAAGGACACCATGAAAACAGTAAATTCTCTGTTAAGTGGAACAATGGTAGACATTTTGAAGACTTTATGAATCCAGAGAGAAGACACTTCCATGAAAATTTGTCTTCCCTTCTTTTAAAGCTTAAAATAACCCTGAAATATTAACTGAATATGTAATACACCATCACTCAGCAAGCACTGAGTTCCAGACAACATTTGCCTGCTCAGTAGAGGACTACTACATGACAGCCTTTGGGGACAAGCCCTACAGCACTCCCAACCCTATCTCTCACTATGTGGAGATAAGACTTGTGAAGATCCATTGAGGTTTCTCATATTCCTTCGTGAGGCCATTACAGCTTCTTTGCAAGGGAACTGCTCAGGAGGAGATTAACTGAAGCTCTTCATGACTGAGGTGGCATAACCCAGTTGTTATCCTCATCTTATCACCTTCCCTGCCGTATTCCCCTCTCCAAACGACTTTACTTCTATTTTCCTTCATCTCGTTTCCATCTTTTTCTCCATCTTATTTTTTCTTCTTTTTATACATACACTAATATAAAGCATTTGCATCCTGGATAAGGACAGAACTGACCCAAGGAAAGCCTCCCAGTCAAATGCAAACCTAGCGAAGAAGCTTAATTACTTCAAACTTCAGTGGGATTCTTTTTATTTCTTCCTCTTTTTTTCTCTTAATCCTAAAATCATCCACCAGTCTAGTAGGTGTTACTTCTCCCTACAACACTCACTAATATTTAGTATTACCATGGCTACCACAACAGTGCTATTAACACAAACCATGACATTTTCCCAATTCTCTATTACCTACCAATGGTGAACCACAGTGAGTTCCAAATTTCAGTGCTTTTCACATACATTAAACCTAGCATGCTTCAGTACCTCAGAATTTCCTCCTGTGAAGGAGGATCAGCTTGGTCTGGTCAATAATTTTAGCAGTATATCATGAACTTTATCTGATGTGCAAATGCAATTTGCTGTCTGGATGCCTCAACCTTTTTATGCTGAGACCATTTGACTTTTTTTTAACAAAATGCCTTTTAAGTCTCAATTTGTACTCCACTCGGTTTTGATAAGACATGACATTATGATATGATGAGTTAGTTGATTCTAAGTAAATTTGATTTATCCCACTTTTTGGGCTGGTATGCTTTACAAGGATGCTGTCTTTTAAGATAGGATTGATCTTAATGTAAGCTGACAGCACTTTTTTTTTTCCTCTTTGAAAAACACCAAGTCAGAGCAAGGTAATGAAAACAAGATATCAGGAAAATGAAGTAAAATTCACACAACAAATATTAACATTCACAAATATTTGCTTATCCCCATCAAAGGGGAATTATAAGTCAGTTTCCAGAACAATTCTGCAAGATGTTTGCAAGTTTGATGTTTATTCATGAGATCAGACACAGGCTACAGCTGCTGAAGCACAATCTGACCATTCCGTGACTATCACAGAAAGTTCTTGAAACGTTTTCCATCAAACAACACCGCCACAGCCACAAAACCTCCCAGACAGAACTAAGGCACAGGTATCTTTCATGAAGCTGCAAGGTTTTCTAAGAACCTCTCCCATCTGGCTGAGCACACTGCTCAGGTGCCATTACACCCTCTTTCCTTCTCACAGTTACGATGCAGCGTTATGAACACGTAAGTTTGGGATGCTGCAGCAATGCTTCCCTCTCCCATAGCTGGCTGTTTCTCATTTCTTGCTCCCCGAATCACCTGAGTTGCCTTGATAACCAGGTGGGAAAAGACCAGCAGGGCTCGGGAGTTGAACTGGAGCACGAATGCATACCCCAAATTGCAGAGCCCCACCGAGTTGCAAACAGTTCGTAAACACTTTGGTAGATGGTGTGGACGCGACGGAGAGGAGCTGGATGCCTGATAGTGAGAACTGAACGTTGTGCAGAGCTGGATGTCTGCTGAAACGAAGCTAAGTTCGACAGGCTGGGTACGACAGCATTCCTTGCAGCCACGTTCAGCTTGGAAGGGCTGCCAACATCCCCTCAGCCTGTCTTTTGATTAGCACCGTTTTGCACGGAGGGAAGAAACCCGAGGCAGCTCGGCACACCTGAGACAAGAGGGGAACCGCTACTTCGAGACACGTTCCATTCCACGCCAACCTCTCCTGGGAAAACGAGTGCTCCGAGACCGCTACAAAGCGCTACCCCCGGCGGAGGCTTTGATCGGAGACTCGTTAAGGAGAGGAAGAGTTGCAACTTCTGGCGCTGCTCGCGGCCCCAGCGCTCCCTCCCGCAGCGCTGCCCGCAGCCCGAACGCTCGGATGAGATGCGGGCAGCAAACGGGGCAGCGTTACCGGAGGGAACTTCGGCTGCGCTTCGGGACCGGCGCATCCGCATTAAGGCTTCGACCCCGAGGGAGCACAGCTCTCCCCTTCCTGAGTCTCGCTGACACTCCACAGCGAAACTCCCCCAAGTTCCCCCGCAGCCGCTCAGCTCTAACGTCTCCAAACTTCCCGTGCACGAGGACGATTACCAACACGAGAGCAAAGTTGAACGCGCTCCGCACACCCTTACCTCCTCGGGCTCCCGCTGCCAGCACCTCCACGACGGGCTGTAATCCCCAGAGCGCTGCCAGGAGAACCAGGAGGAGCGCGGACATCGCTGCGGAGCTCTACCCGTTCTCGGAGCTGCGGGAACGGAGCGGCAGCGCCGCCGTGCCGGGAGACTCTGCGGGAAACGACGCCGACTCCGGCACTTTTCAACGCGGACCTCACCGGGGCTCGGCTCACGCAGCGAGCGGGCAACACGGGGCGCAGCCGGTCGGCACAGCCGCGCTCCGCCTCCCTCCCTCGGACCGCCTCGCGCCCCGCCCCGCGCCCGCGGAGCGCCCGGCGTGGAAGCAGGAGGGGAGGTGGCTGCGAGCCGCTGTCTGCTTCGGTTCTGGAGGGTTTGGAAAGCTTTTATTTTATTATTATTTGCAGACGAGCTTCGTCAGAGGTGACTCGGCAAAAGGGATGATAGACAAATAATGTGTTCTCCCTGCCTTCGCAAGCTGCAGAGATGAAAGAAAGTAGCATGAGGAAGATACTTGGTGCGTGCACGAGCTACAGTTGCCACCCAAAGTATCTTCAGCAAATGTCACCTCAGTTATTGGCGGTCCTTGAAGTGGGCGCTGAATCCTGGAGTCCATTGGATTGCAGAATATCCTGAGTTAAATTGGGCCCGTAGGACTCATCAAATCCAACCCCTGTTCCCACAGCACCACCTAAACCCTGAAATGGGTGAAAGCATTCCTGAGCTCCAGCAGCTCGGTGCCGTGCACACTGTGCTGGGCAGCAGTCCCATGCCCACCGCCCTCTGGTGCAGACCCTTTCCCTCACCCCCAGCTGCCCCTCCCCTGGCAGCTCTATTCCGTTCCCTCGGGTTCTACTGCCGTCACAGAGCGCTGCCCCACCGCTCTCTGTGATGAGCTGCAGCCGCCATGAGGCCTCCCCTCTGCCCCCCTGCGAGGAACTGCAGCCGCCATGGGGCTGCATGAGGCTCCCCACAGCTCCTCTGCTCTGGACCCAACAAACCATGTTGAGTCGACTAGCTCTGGTATCCAACCTAACCCTCCCCTGGTCTCACAATTCACATTTGTTCCCCAATCGGTACAGCAGAATCATAACTTCTGCTTTGCATAAGTGTATTACCTTGAAAGTGTCATGCAACACAACCGTGCTTTGCTTATCTCAGTTCTGCAATATTTTATTTAATCCGATCCCTTTGCCAGATGAGAGGTGCTAAAGCTTTCACGTCACCCTCAGATATGAATTTCCTCCAAAGACAGCAAGGTGCTAAAATTGACTGCTGAGACCTTTACATTTCAAGAGTAAAGCCTCAGTCCTTTTAACTTCATGTTTATATTCCACAACATGGAACCTAATGCCTTTTATATGAAGTGACACGGACAAGAAACTCCAAGGGGCAGAAAGACCAAGTGATGGAGGAAGAAACAGCTCACAAACCAGGAGCAATGTGAAAAATGTGATTATTTCTACTGAAATGGAGGAAGGGCCCATTGATACAGCTGCCCAATAAGGTAGGAATCACAGATACTCCAAATAATTTACAGCTGAGGGGAAAAATCCACTTGGATCAAATTCTACGTTTATCTACTGTCTACAGAGCCTGTATAATTCCCTTGCAGTCAATTAGTATACATATACGACCATAACTGAGCACAGTTCTAGATCTCAGTGTTGCCTTTTCTAATACAGTAACAACCAGACCTGAATTAAAGAAAAGGAAAATCTGCCATTGTCTGTGGTCTTGGGAATTGGTGGCTTTTCAGTATGACAGAGAATGGTCTCTAACAACATTCCTCAGTGCACCCAGACTTATTAAAATATTTAAATAACATTTGTAATAAAAGTCAGTGGTTTCCTTGTTTACAGGAAATAAAGTGTCATATGCAGTCAGGATTATGATTAAAAAGTGCAATTACCTGTAAGTAAGCATTTGTCAAATTGAGGCCTAAAAATGTGGTGTGCTTTAAGCCAGCACTGAAGCAATAATTATCCCGGTAGCCTGCTTTTAAAATGCAGGTTGTTGAACAAATAGATGTTGACCTTTGATAAATCATTCCCCGTTTCATTTCCATTGAACGTCACTGGCTATGAAGTCACATTGGTGTGATTGAGTTGGATGACTTGAGCAGTGCAGTGCAAATATATGGGAGCAGAGGATGTCCCATGTCTTCTTTTCAGCTCAAATAAAGCAACATAAAGCTCCTTCGTATAAAAGCTGTCATGCATAGGTTCTATGAGGAAGCCTAAAATTGTTTAATGAAGTGACCAGAGGAATAATCCAGCCCTGTATCTAGATGCATGTATGATGTGAATTCTTTAAATGACAACTTGGTCTATAGTGTGTTTTGCCTGTACCTCAGAACTGAGGAAAAGAAGGCAAAAAAAAGAGGTTGGAGCTGGATGCAGTTGCAGCATTTCCAGTTGAAAAAGAATTGAATGTCTTTTCCTCACTACAACCCTAAAAATGTAATTATATAGGAAACCAGACTGAACTGCTGCTGAAGAGAAAATCCGAACTTAAAAGTGCTGTTAGAGATCTGTTTGCTCCTATGCTGCTTTCTAACTCCTTCCTCCTAATCAGAGAAATTAACACTGACAGGTTAAATAAATGAATTCATCAAGCTATAGAATATTATGAAATCTCTTATTGAGATAAATTAAACAAAGTAGAACCAATCGTTCGTACTCGCTGGCATAACACAACATGGGAATATTAATTATCAGCCAAAGGTAATTCTGACATTAGGCGCCACAAAGCTACCTCGATTGCCTCACTGCAAATTGCCTTATGGCTTTACTGATTTATTCCCCATCACCAGGTGGGGAGGTGGTGTCTGTCACCCAGCAGTCCCTGCAGTGCCAATGTCACTGCGATGCTCAGCCCTTTGCAGAGGTTGCTAGGGGACGGTGCTGGCAGCCAGGCTGGAGGCACTCGGGTGTCCTGCCCTGGCCCACCAGCCTGAGAAAAGTTGCCAGGCAGCAGCTGACCCAGGGGCAGAAAGAAGGAAGAAAAACCTGAGACTAAAAAAAAACCAAGCCTATCCTGTCCAAACTCACAGCTTTGCGTTACAAGCTGTCCCTAGCAGAGAAAACATCCCTGAAGGAATTTTTCATTACTGTAGTGCAACAGTGGTTTCATTGCTTAAGACTTTCTGAATGTGCATCTTCAGCTGCTGCTGGAAAAGTTCTTCATGTTTGAGCTGCTGTATATTTGCACACGGAGTGCCATGGATGGAAATCACTGCCTGGCGCTCAAGAGGTTTTGGCATGGCTTTAATGCATAAATTGAGAGGTATTAAGGAAAATACATGAAAATGGATCAGTGTGGAGCCCTGCCACAGAAATGGAACAAAAAAAAAAAAAAAAAAAAAAAAAAAGGAACAAGAAAAAACCAAACTTCTAAATACAAAATCATCATACCAATCTACGTATTCCCAATCTATGTATTCCCAATCTCCACCTCATAAAGATGTTCAGTTGTACAGCCCTGCTTGTAAATACCCACTGAGACCACAAAACATTTCAGAAGAGATGCAGTGAGCTGATGCATGATGGCTAAAGACAAGGCAACAAAACCCCTGATCATGGTTCACAGCACATGGAGGTCTGCTTGGGACAAGGGACATTTCACAATTAACCAGGTGAGCTTCAGCAAAGACATAAATGAGACAAAGGGAAATGGTTGACATGACAAGAGGAAATGGTTTCAAATTAAAAGAGAAGATTTAGATTGGATATAAGGAAAAGTTTTTTTACAATAAGGGTAAAGAGGCGTTGGAACAGGTTGCCCAGAGAGGTGATGGATGTCCCTTTCCTGGAGGCACTCAAGGTCAGACTGGATGGGGCTCTGAGCACCTGATGGAGCTGTGGGTGTCCCTTTTCATCTTTGGGGAGCTGGACCAGATGACTTTGAAAGACCCTTTCTGATTCAAATGATTCTATGATTCCGTGATTCTACAACCTTAATGCTGATTGCAAGGTTTGTTTTTCTTATAAAAAATAGGCTCGTAAAAGGTATCAGAACAGAAAAGAGCTCATCACCTTTTGAAGTCTGTTTAAAGGACAATTTTGCAAAAAAGGAGAATCTCTTTCAGAAGAGAGCTGTGCTTCCATATCATTTTATTACTCAATAAATTAAGTTGCTCATGTAAAAATGGGGCCAAATTTCTTACCTGGCACCCTGCTGCACTCAGAGGTGCATTGAGAATATTTCCAATAAATAGAGCAGAAACTTCTTGCCCCCGATTTTCATAGCTTATGCTGGGCAAAGATATTAACAGTAGGAAAAAAAAAACTAACAAAAATATGCAGTGAAATGTGTTTCAAAGTGGCCTGGTCAGACTTGTGCCAACACTGCATGGCATATTAACTAATACAAGCTATATTTCTCTAGTTTATTCCCAAAGAGTTAAGAGTGCTATAATAACATTACCATCAATGATAAAATGTGAGTTTCCAAGGCATTGTACACTTTGACTTCTCACAAATGCCCAACGAGCACATGCTTAAAATGTAAATATTCTACATCATTAGTACTGAAGATCCAGTTATTGAAACGACTGAGGTGTGAACACCAAAGTACCTCTATGGTACTACCGTATAGTGGTAGAGGTAACCACTCTTTCCAGCAGTAACTTTGGATTAATTTAATAGCATGTAACATTCATGCAGGATGTATTCAGAAATAGATAGGAAAATTGCCTAAGGAGACAACTCATCTCTTCTTTTTCATTATGTCTCAATGCAACTAATGTGTGAAATTTTCAATTTCATCATGTAAGCATTGGGAAGTAAAGTACACAGGTTTATTTGTCTCTTTTATTTCCTAAACACAGCGTCAGGAGTAAACTAGTGAAATCTTTCACAGTGATAGAGAATGATTAAATAATAATAATACATAATGCATAATGTAATTCAACAGAAGTCATTATCCATTTCCACAGTCTCTATTAGGTTTCCGTATTTTACCGATCTCCAGGAGTATCTACTTACTATTTGTTAAAAGTGCAGAAACTGGAAGTAATACTTTAGAAACAACTCTTTTCTTAAGACTCACCTACTGAAATCAGAGATAAACCATGCTCCTTAATAAGTATTGAAAGTGGGTCCTGGTATGACATATATCAACACACAGTTGGGCAAAGTGCCATGATGGAAAAGACGACACAGTATATACTGACAGATTTGGGAAGCTCATGGCTATCTAACTTGTCCTGGAAATACATAAATCACTTCTCCTTGTGGCCAAAAAAAATCAATTAAAATACTATTTTTTTAAATCAAAATGGGAAGTTGTATCTCTGCTTGGAGCAAAGCACAGCTATCACTTCATATGTCAGATTCTTCTTAATTTTTCAATATTTTACATAGTTTTATTTCCCATGTACTTCTATGAGATTAAATTATAGGTGATTTTCCCAGGGGAAATGCCCTTTTGCATCTCAAACATACTTGCACAATTCTCAATTTATCAGTGTTATAAACTGATGGTAGAATTCCCCCATCTTGGTCAATATTGGACATATGCACAGATGAAAAGGCTGTTTAAATACTTCCTTTCTTTCATGCATAACATTTTCCTCTCCAGAGAAGCTACATTTGCCAGTTGCACAGAGGTTAGCCCTACGGCTGCTCGTACATCATGTTGGCCTCTGCAGCCCGATTGCATTGCATCAGCATCACTGCTGCCTGGACAAGCATGGGAGTTTGTGTGCATAAAAGTTTACTACTCAAACTTCCCTCAGGAGTTCCTTTAGGAGAAAGCAGCCGTATTGGCCAATGTGAGAAAGTTATCCTGCTGACAGCTATCGTATTCACTCTCCCTGTATTTTCCTCTAAAATGCTTTGGATTGAAAACTTATGGATTACAAGAGCCCACCCTCACGTTATTGGGTGATGGCAGCCAGGTGCCACAGTGCATTCTTCATTCTGCTTTTGGGCTAAATCTTATTAATCACAAAAGAGATTAAACAAAGGAACATCTGGTACAAGGATTTTGCCTTCAGATAAAGGTTTTATGGTAAAAGTCCAAAAGCAAACAACCATGACTGCAGCAGCAAGCAGCATTTCCTTCACTGTGATAGATACGTAAATAGAATCACAAGTGTTTTGAATAAGTAATTATTTCCCTCCAGAAAAGAGCGAACAGAATGCGTTACTCTCATTAATGTTTAAACAATCCCAGGAACTCGGTGAGTAAATAATAATTGTACCTGCTATCGAAACCCGATGTACACAGCTCCTTGTTTAGAACGTAAAAAATGCATATGCATTTGGCATAGTCAGGCTCCGGATGTCACTTCAACGCACCTTTTAATATCATTGAGTTTTTCGTCGGGGAATAGGACAATAAGCTGCGACAAAATTTGTTTCCGTTCATTTTGCTCACTTTTGTTTTCTTTGCAATAGGTAATGTGAAAATGTGCCCCAGGGTCCGCCCCATCCCAGCGAAGCACGGTGTGAGCAATTCGGGACGAGGAGGATCTGTCTGCAGTACGTGAGTGCCCCCCATAGGCTATTCCTCAAATCATGGTTTAAGCGTAAAGCCGAAAATCCTTCGGGGGAAAGGAGCCTGAAAACTTAAAAACAAACAGCACTCCCAATAGACGTAGAGCTCACAGAGAATAGTAACGGCGATCGACGTCGTGCTCACCGGTCTTTAGGTTGCAGTGGTTTATTTTATGAGAGCTGTGTATATGGGGAAGTCCAGGAGATGCGAGTGCTCGATGCAAATGATTTTAAATAGGCAATTTAAACTGATAAATTGCCCGGGTTACATGTATTTTTTAAAAGAAGAATATTATTTTTCCAACTGAATTAACAGAAATAGAAACTATAGCTGGAGATTGTAACTTGCAGTGACTTTGTTCTCAAATGATAGACTTGACGTCAACGCTTATACACTATTAGAAAAGATAAAAGCAGTCAGTTGGGGTGCATAGTTAAAGAACAGGAATGCAAAGTTATGCAAACTCTGTCTTTTTATCATTGGCAGGACACTAAAACAGAATGTCCCTCTGCCTTCTCTCTATTGTTGCAGTAAACACTGCACTTCACTGCTAATGAAAGTTCATGTATATAACCTTTGAGGTGTCAAATACCCACTGAGCTGATGGAATTAAGGTTACTCTTCACGCACACACCCTCATACATTGGAAAACATGCACTGCTTCTTAAAGGAAGGATGAAAAAAAGGGTATTTTTTTGGACGCCAGACTTTTCTGAATCCATGTTGTGCTGCAAATGCTGTGGGATGGGACGTCCTGCAGTATAATACATATAAATGTGCTTATGGATCATATGTCTGCATAAGTGTGTTTATGGAGCATGAGGAAAGAAGTTGGATGAGTGGCAAAAGGGGTAATGAAAAGTGCTGGGAGAAAAATAATCTGTGATGTAAAAAAAGTTCAAGAGGTGTAGTTACATTACAGCATGCTTCACAACAGAACAGAAAGCCTCTGAGGGGTTAACTCCCCCAGGCTTCTACTGCTAATGTTGTTAGAGAACCACAGCATTTACTCTTTAGTGTCAGTTGATGGAATAACAATGAAAATCAAAGATTGCTACATGGAGCAAAGGGAGAACTAGAAATGAGAAAACACAGTGAGTGATGTTGAATGAAACAGTAAGATACTGAAAATTCAAATTCACCCTATAAGCAAAGATCACATTTGTCTTTATATATCCCCTTATTCCTTATAGCAGAGCAGATAGAACTGCTGTCTGTGTGAACACACAGATGGGAACAGTGTGACTCTGTGCATTACATTCAGTCCATTTTCAGAATGAGGCACTAGAATAGGTTGCCCGGAGAGGTGGTGGACATCCCATCCCTGGAGACATTCAAGGTAAGGCTGAACTGGATTCTGAGCACCTGTTGGAGCTGTAGGTATCCGTGTAAATTACAGCGGAGATGGACCAGATGACCTTTAAGGATCCCTTCCAACTCAAATGATTCTAAACTGCAGAATGACTCTTTCCGTAAAATGGTTTTGACTCCCTGGTTTGAAGTTCAACTCATTTCTGTTCTTAACCAGAGATGAGGACACATGCAGTGGTAGTGGAGAAAAAGGAGAAAGCTTCAGAGATGAAAGTCCTTCGTGATAAACTGATGCCTTGCTGGAGTGATACTGGTTCATTCAGGTCCTCACTTCATTAAACTGAGAAGTTCTCTATGACTCTACATGTCTAGCTCGAGAGAAAGCAGCAGTAGGCTGTGCTCTCAGACAGAAGTAGACACCAAGTATTAGACAATGTCTGACATCAAGTGTGTGTGAGAAGTAGCTTCAAGGGCTTTGAAATTTTTGTTCAACGCTGGAACAGTATCAAAGGATGGCAGAGGTGTGTACCTGTGGCTGTGAGGGTTCTGGCATGAGGTGCTAAGATTGCACTTATAGGTCTTCTCCTGAGGTTCTGAATATGGCCCTGTTGATCTCCAGTCTTTTTTCCCCAGTAACAACATGACAACTCCTCTCTCCAAGTGCAGGAATAATGGGGCTCAGTTGCTCTTCTTACCCAGGGAGGTTATAGAGTTACAGACTCTGGATTTTTCTAAGAAATGTGGATACATGGCGCAGAAGGATATGGCTTAGTGGACATGGTGAGAATGGGCTGATAGCTGGACTTGGTGATCTTAGTGGTGTTTTCCAATCTTATTTATTCTATGATTCTCCATTCAGAAAGCTTTCAATGATTCCTGTCAGAGAAGTCTTAAAAGACTTAAAATTGCAGCAGGATGAGAGAAAGCATATTCATAGTGGATAAACATTTAGCAGATAAGAAACAAAGGATTGCTGGAAATGATGATTTTCTCAGTAAAGAACCTGAAAGTCATGACTGGAGTCCCAGAAGAGTCTGAATATTGCTGCAATATCCTGTACAAGTCAGGAAGACAACACATTGCAGTTTACACTTTGTCTGTCAGAATACCTGCAGAAGCTTTGTATGCAGCAGTAAGCCTCTGTCCTTCCTCTGAATAAGAATACAAGAGTCTAAAGAAGAGTGAGTAAATTGTACAGGAAGAAAGAAAATGTAGAAATGGTAACTCAAGGAAAGAACAGAAAAGAGAAACTTGCTAGCAGCTGGAGGAAGTGAGAATTCGGAGTGCTGGTGAAATCTTACTTCAGTTTATGTTCCATTCAAAAACAGGGAGGGAAAGGCAGGAATCACTTATCTGACAGAAATGGGAGGTAAATAACAAGTGACCCACAGGGAAATTATTGAATGGAGCTGTCCTGCAGCTTTCAAAACAAAGACTCATTTACTAGTTGATCAGTGGGGCCTTTTCTTTCTAGCAACATGCATCCCCGGGCTGGCACTTGGCCAGTACTTTAAGATGATGAAAATAAAATTACAATAACAGATTCCCCCCATCAGCTTGTACTGCTCATTATTTCTTAGGGGTACGTGTGCCTGCAAAAAGAAGTAACAGACGCCAGCGATTTATTTATGTCTTCTCTCTAAGTAAACAAAAGTATCTCTGAAAAGCCATAAACCAAGAAGGAGGCAAAACCACTTAGCTAACACACATATTAAATGCACTTTGATGGAAAGGTTTTCTCTCTGAAAAATCTACAAGGCTAACACTACGGCAGGACAAACAAAAGGATTATTTGAAATGGAGGCAAGAGGATCATGTAGTAACCTATGGCAATCCATCTGGGGAAGATTTCAAGAATATCCAGCATTTCCTTTAATATAGTCTGTCCCAAAGGCAAAACTATTTGCTTTTCACAAGCATTTTTATGAGCTACATCTTAAAAGTAATCACTGGCAGAGATAATTTATTATTAGCCAGAGAGGATATTGAAAGGCAGGGGAGCCATTAATCATCTATGCAGATATGGGTGAGATCCTGGCCCTATGGAAGTCAATAGCAAAATTCCCATTGACATCTGTGAAGCTGGGCTATTACTCTCTGTGCTTGTGGTTTAAGTGTTCCCTCTAACTCCCAGGTCAAGTCTCTTGTTTGCATAATACTGCTGATTTACAAAGAGCAGCTCTCACTTTTGCGTAGGAAATATCTTCACATGGCTGAAATGAAGGATTTCTGCAAGTGTTTCACTGCTCCTAGCCTTAAGAACTGGAATTGTTTCTGTATTACAAGGTCCAGGTATGTTGTGAAAGTTCACATAGAGATATGGTTGCTCTTTGTAATGAATTGTAAAGATGCTGCAATTCAGATCCAGCTGGTGAGACACTGCACACTGTCTTCCCGGCAAACCTATCTGTTTTAACTCTGATTTCCCCAGAAGTCAGCAATAGATCTGTCAGCTATTACAAACCAGCAGTGAGTCCCATTAACAATTTCAGAAATACCCATCCTCAAAACACTAACATACAGTCACACGTGCCCTTCAAAACTGTCCGTCCTTTTCACATGAAGTGGGTACATGAGCCCCGAGAGTTAATTCTGCAGCAAAAAGCAGGAAGCCAGAAAAGAATATAGAGTTTTAAGGAAGCTTTTCCCTTTTCTGTTGTAGACAACATGTTTCAGAGCAGATCACTCAGTGACATTATGCCACTTTGATGTCATGATCAACACACTCTCACTTTTGCTCGGTATTTGGTTTCTTTGTGAAGTGTGTTGCTGGTGCTTCATACAGCTCCATCTCCTCTGCAGCCATAAGGGATGAGATCAAATTACTTCTACCTGCTTGTAGACAAAGTGCTCCAGAGACATCATTTTTAGTCTCAGCCCAGGGGAACAGAAGTGATTAAACAATTGCTGCTTAAAAATAGCATTGCACATCAGCACCGGTCCATGGCGAAGTCAGTTGCAAACTATCAGCAGCAAAGATGTTTGTTTTTACCCTCTTCTGGGCTGCCATGGCAGCAAAATATTCCCTTCCTCTGAATTGATTTGTTCTGAAAGCCCAGGTATATTTGTTTTCCCGAGCAAATCCGTATGATTAATAATAGTAGGTGAGAGTTATTTTGTGTGCTTTCTTTTAATGAATAAAAGCCAGAGCATAGAGAGGTTTGTGTTCAAACAAGGCTTGAGCAAAATTATTTGAGGGATTTTGGCTTTTCATGCGTCTTTTGTTTGGTGTTCAGGATTCAGACCCATCAGACCATGTTCCAAATCCTCATGGGGGAATAGAGGATTCTGACCCTTGTGATGGATTAAATTGTTCCATCAAGGATATTGGGAACGGTAACTTTTTGCTCAGAAGCACAGGGCTGATACGAGGAATGATACCCATATATATAAAATTGTTTTCATGTATATTCAAAACAAGCTGAAAAGGCTGATCTCTCTTAATTAAATCATGAATAAAGATGAGATTTCTTTCCTTCAAAGCACAGCCTGCTGCCTAAGCTCTGACTGTGCATCCTGGGCAGTTTGATCCTCCAGGTTCAGCTTGCTGAACCCTGTTGTCAGCAGCCTGAAGGATACGCTCCAAGTGCAAGATCTGGTCTGGTGCATAGAGAACAAGATCTATTTAACAAAACCCTGGCAGCCTAGGGCCTTCTATTCGCATTCAAGAGACACACTGGACTCCTTCCCGGGGCTGCGGCATGTCAGCCCTGGCATTCAGCACTAAGAGCCTGCTTCCTGGGTCCTCATTAGTGCATCGAGAAGGAGCATCTGCTCCTCTCCAAGGAAATGGATAGCACAAGGTCAGACCCTCAGAGAGGCAGCCCCACTGCATTTTCCCATGGAGCATCCGTGGAGCTGGGATAGCCAGTGTGGCCCAGCACCAAAACCCACAAGGAGCACTCCCAGACTTTGGTGATTTTTGGCTCACGCTGTTCTTCTTACCTTAGGTCCCACGTATGAGCTGTGTTCTGTCTGTCGCCTGTAACACTGTGTCTGGCCACACATCCATCCCAAGTTTTGGAGGGGAGATGCTCCTGATTAGGGAGCATATGTTGTGCAGTACAGAAGGCAGACAGCTCAAACAGAGGTGGGGTAGAAGGTAGGGAAGAAGTGGGGTGATGATCCAGGAAATATGATCTGTTCTCTTCCTGCAGAGAAGCATCAGATGCAAGATGCAGCTTAATTATTGATATTAGAGGCAGAAGTAAACTGCCTTCCTAATTTTACAGAGCGCTGATGGAAAGCATGCAATCTACTGAGGCTGAGCAAAGATGGAGCTGGGACATCAGCATTGGGATAATGGAAGGGGATGGGGTGATGCATATGGAACATCCAGTGGATGTAATGTCATCAAACATTACCTTGTGTTGCCCAATTTGTTTACAAGTTCCTCCAAGAGAGGCATAAATAGCATGAGAAGTAGGTGTCTCTGGATAAACTGTGGCTCTACAAAGTGCCTGCAGACAATAAGGGAAGGGCAACAACAATGGGATAGTACATTTCTGTCTTTTGCGTGTAGCGCACAACAGACTTTTTCGTATTACCAAATATCAATACCCCATAAGGGCACCAAATGGGCAATATTCATGCTGATTTCCAATTGTCTCAGAAGACAGAGTTTATCCTGCTGGCTGGTAGCGAGAGGGTTTGCGAGCTTGCCAGAAGCTATAAATGCTGGCACCTGAGCAAGAGCACCAGGACAGATTGAAGAAGAAGATACGATGACAACCTGAAGAAAAGGACTGAATAAGGAACATACATCTCTGTTTGAAGTGGGAGTGTGCACGGTGCATGAGGAATAGGCACAGTTCTGAATTCAGGCTGCTAAATATGTGCTCTGCTGCTTGCTATGCCAATTTCAGGTGTCTTAAAAAATGCCATGGCCTGGCTAAGTGTATGTGTGTGATGTATGAATATACATCCATATAAGTACAATGTATGGTAGAAGTGAAGGCAAGGAGCAAGGCATTAGCTAAACGTGGGATTACATGAAGCTGAAATAGTGAACATCAGGAAACCAAGGTCATATTTTATGCATGTATTCTTCAAATTCAGACTAGATTTACTGACTTAATTTAGAGTTACTTTCTGTCCTTTACTGTTCTTGAGTTAGAAGTCTTGCAAACTAACAGGTTATGTAATGGTTTTATTTTCACGTGAACAGAATCACTTTACGTTGAATTCCCCATTCCATCTCACTCTCAGAACAATATACACACCATTGTGATATTTTCCACATTAAGTTGCATTTGTTAGGCCAATCCAGGACATTCACTGTTGGCAGCATAGAACACAAATGTCAAGTAAGCTTTCAAAGTAATCAACCATTTATCATTTATTTATGCCTCCTTTTTATATCTATCTTAACGTTTAGACATCAAGTTAAAAAAAAAAAATCTTTGACTTTACTATTGCATTTTACTCTGCTTAATTATATAGTCTGGATCTGTTTAGTTTGATATACAAAACTCTTGTGATGGCGAGTATCTCAGCTAACGGTTTAGCTTCTATTACGTCTCTGTCCCATATTTCACTGAAGGGAGTGGAAAAAGTCAATTTGTGTAATACAGTGCTTTTTACATTTTGGAATTCATAACCCTCATAGGACAATAACATAAATGATGCATCATCACGTTATGCATCATCTGCTGCTCATACCTGACACTGAATGAAAAGCAGCTTTCCTGCATAATGCCTTCACACAGCCAGGCTGGAGGGCTCTATGCCCCAGGCAAATCTCCATTTTTACCAGTCACCCATAAACAGCTGCTGTATGTTTTACAAGAACTGATCTCAAGACCTTAGAGTTCACCCTTTCCCTGCCATCCACATTACTCCTTCTTTCCAGCTGCATGGCTATTGCTGCTGAATGTTATCTGAACACTGGAAAATATCGGTTTTGAGCTCTTCCTCTCTTAATTCTTCTCGACCTTTCCTACCTACCCCAGTTTCTGTTCCTTCCCTGCAGGACTAGCAGAGGCTATCAGCTTTCCTGTTACCAGAAAAGAAGGATGTGAAGGTTTGCCACCCACCCAACATTATCAGGCAAACAAAGATGCTCCTTGTCAGCAGTTCTTTGTCAGGAACAATCAACGTTCAGCATTTGTCTGAGACTCTGTCTACCCAACAGAATAGTTGTAAAACCAGTAAGAGTGATTTGCTCTATGGGTTGGCAAGTGCTGACAACAGAGGAACTGAATGAAATTCAGAAATTTTGAAGCTAGAACATGTCTAGAGAGAAAAGAAAATCTTGGTGCTCTTACAGGTTAAACGAAAAAAGAAAAACATAAGATCCTGGAGGACAATACTTAAAATAAATACCTAGGAATACTGGGTATTAGAGAGTTATTTGGTGATGGGGAAGAAAACTTATTAGATATGAGTTCCAGTAATAGCTTTCTATGGCAACCACAGAAATATGAGGTCTGGACAAAAGGAAAAAAGAGAGACTTCTTTTGACTCTATGGATGAAGCCAACAATTTTTACTTGAATAAGGCTGGAGAAATTTATCAAAAGCCTTTATTCATAATATGCTCAGCAAGGGGATATGAAAATATCTTCCAACGTAATAAGCAGGTGTCTTATTCTGCCCAGTATTCGCTCGTCTCCCACCTAATGATGGTGAAGAAAAAAATCATTTAATTATTAGTTTTGCTTCTCAACTGAATAAAAATAGGCTTACTGAGAGGGATTTGCATGTTGGGCCCTGTTAGGATGTCAGAACACACCTTTACAATAGCATACAGACGGCATTAGATGAGAAGATTAAAATGTGCACAATTTTCGAGATAGAATTAGACTATTCTGATTTTTAATTACAAAAATATAGGCATACTTAGTAAAATCATGGTGTTGTTTTTTTTCTGTAGCAAATGAAACAATTAAGTATGCAAAGAGAATGGATCCAGAAGAGAAAAAAATATCTCACATCTCACCCAAATTAGGCAAGAAGAGCGTTGGTGTTGTAAAGCACACAAGATGCTAAAAGAATAGCTCTGTTTTGAAAGGAATTTTATATTCAAGGATATATTTTGTTTATCTTTTGTACTTCTTACAGACAGCGCTTACCTAGTTTGGGTCTAATGATTCCTAGTTTGCTTGGAATAAACATCAGATAATTTTCTGCCTTTTGTGTTTAAACTTTCGGAGGAATTGATTCTAGGTGTGAATAGGAAAGCAAGGAAATCCTGAGACCAAAGCTCAGTGTGCAGCTTTGCACTGATTGCTTATAGTTCAGATGTGCAAACTTTAAATCTTTGCCTAGAGACAAACAGTTTTTCTGCCACCTCATTCCATCCGGTCTGATTTCTCCTTGTCTAAGTTCTTGTACTCTATGCTATGGTTAGCATCTTCACCAGGTGGTCTTGAGATACCACTAATAACAGACAGGCATACTGACAGTAATAATGAACAGCAATGTACAGGAGAGAACAAGGTGTTTTCCTTTTCTCCTTACGTTTGAATCTGTGTTGTAGCCAGAAGCACCAAAGGCTTCAGTTTCCCCGTGCAAATGTACCTGTCTCGGTTGAAAGGTAACACTATCAAAGATTTATATATTGCAATTATAAAGTATTATTTTAGATGTTTCTCCAGCATTACAACATTTCTGCCAAAATCTAAAGTTTCATGAAAAAGCACTCAAAAGATAAACCTTGAAATGAAGTTTTAATAGCGTCCTCAGCTTGGCAGCAGCTCAGCAGTACGCTCCACTCCTATACCCGGAAAAGCAATAATGTATGTGCAAGCCTATGGGTTGGGGAAGACAGGCAGGAAGCAGCTACACAAAAATACTCATTTCTATATTCTGCCCATCATGAATGCATCAAGAACATCCCATTCAGTCTCTGTAGTCTAAGCTTTGATCCGCACTCTAGTATAATGGTGTATATCTATATATGTCAAAAACATTTTGGTATATTTTTTTGGGCATGACTAGCTAAAAATTGCTGGATCTGGATTACTTGTATTGGTCAAGGGAAGCTTTGTGAGCTTGTGTGTTTGCAAAAGTGGTTTAGTTTGAAGTTAAACTACTGCCTCTGCATGGGAGTTGGGGCCAGTTTACAGCAACTGAGAAATACCAGGTAAAGAGCAGTTACTGCAGTCACATCTCTCTCCTCCCGTAAATGCCTCAATCTCTATATGCAAGCATACACACATATACATAGATATAAACAAAGAAAAAAAAATGTAATGTTTATTCAAATCACAATTCCTCATGTCTTTGTGGTGTTTACTTTGTGCTGCAGAATATATTTTGGCAGCAATTATTCAATTTGTGCAGAAATAATAGACGTACCACGCTCTAGCCAAGTATTCATGAAGAAAACAAGTCTTCCAGACATCTCAAAATGCTGTCTTTGTTTTATATGTTTCCCTTATTGTGGTGTTCTCCTTCATCTCTGCTATGCTCTGTTAACCAGAGTTATTTTCATATAAGTCTGATAAATATTTATACTACAGGCAGTAGGAAGTATAGGAACAAGGTATGGAATCAGAGTTTCTTTATACCAGCAGAGAGCCCTGAAAGTTAAACTTAGAAAATCATGTTCCTCCCCACTCCTAATCCTCTGGCAAGTACAAGCAGTGATTGGATTCAACAGGGGACCTGGAGGGCACAGGGGAAGGAGAGTTCACAGCTCCTTAGGGCAGCTCTAGAAACCACTATCTTGGACTAATGCTCTTACACTGTAGATGAGTCAGTAGTACCTCATCATTCAGCACTCAAGAGCACTTGCAGATCATATGTGTTTGCATGTAAAACCAGTTTCTCAGAATTTCATTCTGCTCCTACATAACGACTTCTCTGCCCACTGTTGTATAAAATTAACTTCAAGGTGAGAGCTTAAACTGTGTGCATCAGCTCAAAAAGAACATTCCCCATCCCCCTCCCAACCCCCCCCCCCAAAGTCATCAGCAAGAAAATATTGTAAGAGACTATGCTGCAGAAAAATAGTGGCTGCTGCTCTTTCCATCCCATCTCTGATGTAATTTTGTCTTGGTTCATGTAGCTCAAATTTGTTTAAAGGAACATAAGGAAATACGATTGTATTAGAGATACGTGGTCATGATTCAAGTTACGCCTTTGTCATTGCTCTGTGAGAGAACCAGAAAGTGTTAACAAATTATTACCTCATTAGCATGGATTCAATTTTATTGATATATTTCCAATTAATGCAAGGTCTTTCTTCTACAGACCTTTTAGATGACATCCATTAACAGTAACAACAAATTCTTGCAAGTCTGAATTTCAAGACTATCCACAAACAATGGGATTCTGTTGGTAGAATAATGTTAAATTTTAAAGGAGAAAAAGGAACCCATGAGCACTCATTTATTTTTAGTGCTTTTCTGGAGAGTATGAGGATCTGCAAATGGAGAAAGTAGGCTTGGTAATGGTGATTTTGAAAAGCTGCAACAGTAGATTTATAGAATTATAGAAGTCTGTACTGAGCAATGACAAATATAGCTCTCTACATAAAACGTTAGTTTGTCTTGTCAGTCTGTTGATGCCTGTATACTACTGCATTTGGCACGAAGGGAAAATGTGGGTGTCTTGCTGGGATAATAGTACAAGTGAATATTCTAGCAATTTTAGAATGATCATTTTTCTTCCTTTTCACTTTAAAGTTCGTATGTTTCTTTGAATTTCTTCAAAGCTGACTGTTAGGACAGTAAGGTTTTTAATTTACTATCATTTCCATCCTTTCCTTACTCCCTCTCTTGCTTTTTGTGTCCATTATCCAGAGATTTCAAGATATTTTCTTTTACCACTCCCTTCTGTCTGTAGATTTTAGAAGAAACTCTTCTTACTATTCAGGTTAGTACCTTTCATAACAGAAGTAAGCATTTGGTTTTGTATCAAGTTTATTTCAAATAAACACCAGTGGCTTTTCATAAAACTCAAGATTTTCAATGGAATATTGGGATGTTTTACATGCATTTTCTTTGAAAGCTTTAACAGCATTAAGAAAAACCCTAGACTGAGAACCATCCTGTGCACACACATATTGCTTCTTTAGTTTTGGTTTTAAAAGTCTTTCTATTTTTACCCAAAATCTTAATTCAGAATTTGGCAGCTGTTATAAAATAAGTCATTTGAGCATTTTTCTTTTCCCTTCATTTTGTATGAAATGGAGAACTGTGGGTTTAGACCATTAAGTGATGATATCTGCTACATGAAAACTACAAATATTCAGAAGTTTCCAAAACAAACAACTCCAAACCTAAAAATTAGCTTAAAAACTCAGAAATCAGCCTGAGGGAAGCTCAAGGAAATGAATAAAAATATCCAGAAGGAATTAGAATCAACACTGGAGAGACAGTAATTGGGTTGACTTTAGGCTAACTAATTCACACTGAAAGTATCTCTTATGATTTTTTTTTTTTCCACTGTACTGTCAGACTTGCCTTCAAACAATCTCATTCTTGGCACTCCTGGAGGGTTTCCACTTACACTGAATATTTTCTACTTTGCTTTTTCTCCTTGCCATAAAGCACATATATATATACAAATATGTATGTGTATACATATATATTGAATATATTATCTCTAGATTTATACGGAAAAGATCTTTTAAATCACACATACTGGAAGCAAACTGTTGCAAACCAGGACAGCAGTGACTGCCTGAGGTTGGCAAGCTGCAGTTCTGTGCTCATAAGTGATGTTTCCTTGTCCAGTTGTGTGGCATGGGAGCTTGGGAGCTAAAATCTCCCCTACCAATACAGTGCTAATGCCTCATTCTGCCTCATTAAAAAATAATTTAATATCTTGGTTTTTTAACAGGAAAAATGCACACTGGAGCAGTGTGGCTAAATTAGGAACATTAAGCCCAAGGTAACACAAAAATAAATCATTTTTCTTTTTCTTCTTCTTCTTCTTCTTTATTTTATTTATTTATTTTTTTAATCTACAGTGGAGTAACTGAAAATAAGCATTTTTTACTTGAACTCAGAAATTCTTCCTAACTGAATTGTTCAAGGAGATCCCATATTTTTACCCAGTACCATGCAGAGAAAGCTTTCTTTCCCTTTGAACAAAATAAGACTTTTCCTCGCTGTATTAAATACTAGATATCCATACGGTCAGCACAAATTACCAGGATGATTCTGCCAAAGAGAAATGTGTTTGCAGTCAGCAGTCTCTTCTCCTCAGATGTTAGTGTTCATATCAAGAAAGTAAACAAAATTATAAATTAGGCTGCGTGCAAAAATAGCAGCAAAATACCTCTACTATGGTAGTTACGCACAAGCTCACTTTCCTGGGAAAATTACTGGGCTCTTTGTGTAGTTTTAGCATGGCTAGAAGACCTGATGCTAAATATATTTAGATGATAGCTTCTGGATCCTCTCACAATGTTAACAGACAAAGCTTGTTGACAGGTTTAAATCGAAAACAAATTTTGATCAGGTTGATCAAACTAATGTGAGAAATTAGAGGCAGAAAAAGGATTTGTTCCCCAATATCTGTAGCGTGTTGCTGTTCCAGAAAGCTGTGAGGAGGGGTCACACTGTAGGACATCTGGAAACCTGGAGAAAAGAAAGAGGCAACACTGACAAAAAATGAGCCGAGATTTTTCCTTTACAATGAAAGATGTTTGTTCTCCAGACAGGCTCATGAAGCTACAACTTACAGTTTGCATACTTCGGTTTCCTAACTAAGATATGTTCAATACAAGCCTTCATCTGAACTTCCATCTATTCAAACTACTACATACTACATTTCTTTCTGTGAAGCAATGTTGTACCTATGCAGAACAATACACTTTGGCCTCTAGATTGCTTCAGAATGATTATGAGCCAGTATTTCTACCCCTAAGGTCTACGGGAGTCATGATGTCTATCAGCACAGTTGATGCTATGATTGCAAAAGAACAAAAAGAACCAGAAAACACAGCTTAAAAGCAGTACAATTACCAGTAAAAGTAAACATATCCATTTTAATCCATTTTCTCATATTTTTTAGATGTATAGTAGGATGTATAATACGATATCCAGTAATTATGGAAGAATGAAAGGTAAAAAAAAAAAAAAAAGTGGTGTTACGTCACCTGTAATTATATCTTCAATTTTGGTTGAAACATAGAATGTGTAACACAAACACAGGGTTATACTGAGCAAAAAGACAAACTATAAAAGAAGAGAAAACTCCAGATAAATTTGTTGGTGTATTTGGATGGATAGGAAATAATAAGATGTCCTCTCTTTGACCAAAGTGATAAAAGGAAGCGTAAATAAAATCGTATGTGCTGTATATTAGTTATCAGGAGGTAAACTCTGAGGTTGTGTAAACTTTCCTAACGTAAATAGGATAAAACAGTCAATAAAACTGAAAGCTTTCACCTTTCAAACACATAAGAAAACATAAAATTGTACTTCTTCATTCCTACCCTCCTCCCACATTATTAATCTCTGGAACTCAATGTTAGTCATTAAAAATAAGGCTTTGTATAGATAACAAGAGCATCCCCAGTCAGACGTGTCATGGTGACTTTAAAGAAGCTCACATCTCATTAAATTAGTCCATCACATATTAGAGCTAGGAAAAAAAAAAAACACCTCTGTGCAGCATCATTGTTCCCTCTGAGGAGCCCTTGCATCTTTCTGGCAAGTGTTAGAAAGAAAATTTCTCCTTTTCCTCATGTTGTAAGGTCCACAGTGAGATAAAAGCATATCTTGACTAAAAAACATCTTCACAAAAATGGATCTGATTTTTTTTCTCCATCCAGAATATTTAGCAACATTGGACAGGATACCTGCAATCTTATGAATATGAATAATTTCCTATTTCTTGGAATTAAGATAATAGGTTCCAAAAGCTATTCTAGTTTTAAGTACTCAAAAAAAAATTCAAATGGTTACATAAAAGATATAGTAGGAATTTTATTTTGTATTTTCTTACAGATTGTTAGTTCTAACCTGCCTTACCGTAATGTTCTTTATGTTCTTTTTCTTTTTTTTTCTGCTGATGTCAGGGAAAATATTCTTCATTTAAACCAGCTTTTCTCACGAACAACAGCATTTACATTTAAAATAGTTTATTTAAGGGAAAAGAAAAGAAAAAAAAAAGGAAAGCAAAACAAAACAAACAAGGGGGAAAAAAAAGTCTTATTTTATGTAGAAATATCCACATGCTCCCAAGGGAAAAACAATACAAAACAAGAGAAACAATACTCCAAACTTTGTTTCAAGGACAGTGTAAAGATATAGTCGGAAGAAAAGTTTTATTTCACCTGAGATTTTGAAGTGGTACAGAAACAACAGAGCAAGAAAATGCAGAAAAGTAGTTCCACGTGACTGAAGATTGGAGAAAAGGTATTAGAGAGAATATAGAGAGGAAATCAGACCAAACGAGATGTCAGAGAAGGATGGAGAATATTCAACCTCCTACATCTGCCAATAAAAGTCCCTATGTCCTCCACTGCTTTGTAACATAGTATGCATACAACAGAACCAAGCTTATCTTTAGCTCCTATAGGAGCTAAATAGGAGCTAATAGGAAGGGGATTACTTTGGACCCTTCCTCCCTGTTTTATTTTCTCCATCTCTGCCTCTTTCTAGAGAAAGCTTACCATTGCAGATGGAAGAAACCCATTAATAAATATGAGATGCAATTTTTATTTCAGTTTGTTTTTGGCACCACACTGATTCAGTCTCCCTGGCTCTCACACAAGATGGGCCATTCACCACTCTCCATAGAACATTATGATAAATACACAGAAATGATCTCATACTGACCTATCCCCTGCTGAAATAATTCTCCACCTATCTGTTGGCTTTCCTATGAAAGACAGTGCCTGCTGTAGCCAGGGCTTTGGGCAACAAGTATCCTACAAGTGATTCTAAAAGGCAGGGCAGAGAGGATGAAGGGAGCTCATGTTGTAGTTACACAGTGCTAGGTATTGAATCATTTAAATACTTCTCACTTTTCATGAGATACAGTTACCATGGTTTGATACAAAATGATACATCCATAGATGTACACCAGGTCACAGCAACCAAAGAAATGCCACATCAGTACTTTCCAACATCTGAATGAAGAATAATTTGCTAATGCAGTGTAACGAGATGGTAGGTCAACAGTGCAATCTGAGAAGCTTGGTTTCATGATGATACCCATATTTCACTGTCTGGTGAAGGCAGGATCTTACTGTCCCCATCCTCCCACACTTGCAGCCTTCTGCTCCATGCCCAAAGCAGGAAATGCAGAAATACATCAGTCTGCTGAAGGGAGTGTCGAGAGACTGGGGAACATTCCTCTTGGCTGGGGAGGGCTGCACACAATTTATTTTCATTCACGGTCATTTCCTTTCATGCTAGTAGATAAGTAATCTTCCTCTTCTCAACTACATCCTTAATTATAGTAGACAGAAGATTATTTACCACTTTATAATTTCCTTTGGATCCATCAATTTGTTCAACATACAGCTAAACATGGCATTACTTTCTTTTGACAGTATTATAGTGGAAGGGTTTTGGTAACACACAATTCAACATGTCAGTGTAATAACATTCAAAAAATAGTGTCTGCATAGCCTGGTTTTAAAGGGTTAAGGAGATACAGAGATAATAAGCCTTAAATTAGCTCAATCCAGCCCATAGGACCATCAGAAGAGTATTAATAAGAATAATTGATACAATAACCTTGGAAAGCACTTTTGAAATTGAAGTATATTAAGTCTATTAGCATATAACAGAACGATATAATAGGTCAAGTCATTAATTGGAATATTGTCATAGATTGAAGCAAGACCTGATTAAAAATAAAGAAAAGATTATTCCATTATTTTTCCTTTTACAATTATTTCAGTAGACAAATATCTGTTATAAAATGTGCCTCAAAATATTTGAAGATGGATTTTATATTCCATTCATAGTAAACACATCCAGAACCAATAAGCGAGTTACTCTCACATCTATCTAAGCTTTTATCAATAGCCTTGATAGTAAAACAAACAAACAATAAACAAATGTTGTTTGCTTTCTTTCCTTTTTTTTTCCTCCCACTTTTAAAAGAAATGCTTTTCATGTGATTCCTGAAAGCAGGGCTTTTAGACCTTCAAAAATGAGAGCTCCCATCACTGCACATTAAGCACCAAGGACGGATGCAGTGAGCAAGGCAGTGCATCAATGTAAGGACAACTGTAAGGGTTGGGCAGGGGCAAGGGGGACGTTGGCGATGGAGGCAGGGAGCAGAATGGTGGCTGCTCTGTTCTGCTCATGCTGTACACTCTGCCAGTAGCAGTTCCCTTTCAAACCTGCTCGTCAGGTTGCAATTTATATACTATGCCTGCTTTCAAACTGCTTCTGAATACGTCAAAAAACTCAGAAAAGCCCCCAAACATACCAATAAATTCTCCCTCAGATGATATCCTTTAAAAACACCAAAAGTAATCTGCTGCCATTTGCACAACCTCGGAGCCTGTTCTCCGAGCAGAGCTGCTTTCCAGGTGTTCAATTCTTCCCTTGGGTAAACCAGCACAGGTTTTGAGGATGCCAACATGCTGCTATGCAAGGCACATCCGTAGGCTTCTCCTCTGTCAGCAGAGACTTTCTCTCACTACTTAAGGTTTTCTATTCTTTGCAACACTAAAAAAAATAAAAGGAAAAGAAAAAAAAAAATGCTTTCACAATTGTATTTTTTTTTTTTTTTTTTTTTTTTAAACCCACTAATAAGCACCTATTTTTATACATGAGTTTAACTCTTGTAAGAGGCAGGAGTTCAGGTTATAGATTAGTTACTGGGGCAGAGAAATTAATGAAATTTCATCTTCTTAATCTAATAATAACAGGAATATGACCGAAGGCGATGTAGAATGGAAAAAGAAAACAGCATGCCTTTACAGTAACGGTTATGTTATATACTTTTATATTGGTTTGAAACTCACTGTTTGTTTAGGTCTTCACACATTCAGTTTGCTGCCTGCTGTTACCCCAGGGTCTGGCATATAAAAAGCCTTTCCAAGGAACATCCCTGCTTTTCACAAACACCGTCTCTGACTTTCTGAAAACTCCCAGACTTGTTCCTGTGCCATCTTACCCTCAGGTTGCTTTTTCAAGCCCTTCTTTGTATCCATCATGACTAGCAGCAGAGCATTTCAAAACCAGAACCAAAGACTCCAGAAAATGATTTCGCAGCAAAGGACAGTTCTCTGTGCAGATTCTAGTTCAGGCTTGGGCAGGCATTGCCTTATTTCATGTGATATTTTCCTTTGAAGCATGTTGAAAGAGATTCCAGGTGACTTCCACAGACTGTGCTCACACCCTTTATTACATATTTGCAGACTGTATGAGCAGCAAGCTTCTACTCATACCAGCCCTAGATTGCCTGATTATATGCAATATTCGATAGTTATTGACTCACTACTTAAGTTTATTCTAAGCCTAAACTTAGTTCATCCAACATCTTAACTGAAATGTTAAAAAAAATAAACAACTGGAAATCTATTTGAAGTAGCAGCTGCTATTAAAACTTTGAGAATAATTTTCAGACAGGGTTCTAAGAAAAAATACCCTGGTGTTATATCTGACTTCTGATTTTCCTTTCTTTTTCAAAACACAGCTTACTTTTCAAACGTCTTCCTTTGATAAGCCTCAGAGCAGTAACCTTAGCAGCAGTTCTGGATCAACATCTCTGTCAGTGATTTTTTCTTAAATGAAGCAAATAAATTAAAGATCAAAATGAGTATTGAAATGATACAGCACATTTCTTCACGTGAGGGAGCGACCTCATTTGCCACTGCTTTATAGCAGTGATGTGCTAGCAATGCTAATTAAGTGCTGTCAGTTCATGTGCCTTCTCAGTTAAATACTGTTGACTTCAAGAAGTGACATGTCTCAAATTGTGCAGTACTGTATAAAACACACACAAAAACTGTGTGATAGAGGGCTCACCTGCTCCACACAGCACTAAACTAGGAGTGGGGGTCTGGGACCAGGGCTCTCAGATGAGTGATACTACTCAAGCTATGTCCAGGACTGGGCTTCTGTATGCAGAAGCATAAAGTTCAAGATTCCAACTCATGAAAAGAAAGCTCATATCCATCATGTTTGGCCTTTGATTGTCCAGGCTAAATAGTAGGGAGTTGTAAAGTATGCAGAAGTTAGTTTCCCATGTTTATTTGTTTTGTTTTTCTTTGTTTTTCCTTTCCAACATATGGACTGATAGCAGCAGAGTGGGAGGCAGACAGTGGGGTGGGCTTCACTATGAGCTAAGAGGTGCAGGCACTCAGCTGCACATGAAGATGCCTGTCTTTGCTCCTCTTACTACCAGTGAGCTCTAAATTAAACTGGGTACACCTTTTACGCTGAAATTCTAACTTTGATTCTCTATGTAAACACCCATTTAATATTTATACATCCTTCCTACCTTTGTAAAGTAAGATAATATTCCCTTGCTTCATATGCTAAATGAACTTTAATATATTAAGGATAGTAAGACACTAGTTGCTATAGTAATAGACTATTTAAATAACTAAGAAAAGATCAAAATGAAAAATAGAGAAGCACTGCAAGAAATGCTGTTTATTTGAAGGCTACTTGTTTTGTATGAAGCATCTTTGAGATGGTGAGTGAAATCCCCAAGGACAGGGGCTTGATGGTAACAAGTGGTGAGCACCTCAATGTACTGACCAAGGTTCAAGGCTTGTTTTGGGAAAGGCCAGAGGTCATGTCCAGTGTTTGTGGAGCAGCCAACTGATTTGAGCATTTGTATAGATGGAGAAGCCTGGAGTGCAGCTCCTTTCTTGTTCGGAAGCAATTAAAATCTTTGCTGCTAGATTAAACAGTCTTTGGCTGGTCTTGAATTCTGTAGCTCGCAGTAGTGCTTAGGAGCTATACTGTGATTGGAAATGTGGGCTTTCTTTCCCTGGCAGAAACTGAAATTAGATATACGTTCTCCATTTCTTGGGCAAAAGCTGTAAGAAATAGCTAGCATATATAACACATATGCACTACTACCAATCGTGCTCTCGAGGGCCAAGTTTTAAAAATAAAGTGACTTCATCTGTATTCTTCACATGTTTGTTGGCTGTGATCTGTGAGCAGATATTAGATCAAATTCCTCAGAAATTTTAGGGAAAATACAACTGAATTCTGAGTGCCAATCAGCCTCACAGGTGGAGGAGGCACCATCCTGCTGAAAGAGGAGCAAAGAGGCTAAACCCTGCATGCAGCCCTGCACCTAGTTTGCAGTAAGTCTTTCAAGCAAAACCTTTGCCTTGCATGCTCCAGTTTCACCAAAGTCACACTTTAGGCACCTGAAACATTTTTAGATCTTGTCCATAATCACACTGAATAATTTCCTCAGCTGGGCCATAGAAAAAGAAGAAAACTGAAACACTACTTCTTGCTGTAAAGATATTTAGTTGCAAAGACAGGTATGATTACTTTCATTCTATTTCTCATCATGATACAGAAAAAGTGAATATAACAAAGAAAACGATGTTTTTGTATGACGATTTGAGAAGCTGTATATTTTCTAATTTTAAAATTAGCTTTTTAAAAATCAGATGCTCCACCCTTCCTAACATTCCATTTGAATTAAAATAAGTGGCTAGAAATGGAGAAAATAGATACATTCTTGACAAATATCATATTAGTATACGTCCCCACTGAGGTATATAGACTCATCCTTTTTTCCTGTTTCAAAGAAGAAACACTATGATAAAGACTTTCTGAGCAATTTGCCACCATTCCTACCTAGGAAAAGGATTGAGTCACTATTTAGAATAAAGTAGTTAGTCAGCCTTCAAGTTGTTAGTCAGCCTTCTTTCTTTACCATTATCTTGTTCAAAACCTATTATTTATCTGTAAAATGTAGACTCAAGAAAGAGAAGCACAGCACAGGAATAAACAGTGCGCTTGTGGCAGGAGCCCCAGACTGAAGTTCCTGAACCAGACAGGGAAAGAGCTGATCTTGGCTTGAGCATGTCTTGGGTGAAGGCCTCCAACACTGAGACTTTGCAATTTCATTTTATGGCAAAAACTTCTGAAACCTCTTGCTTATAGCTCACTAAACAGGATTTATTTTTTTCTTTTTTTTTTTGTGCTGAAAATGCTTTATGGGATGAGGAAATTACTTCCTGTCTTGGGCTGATTTTCAAATAGGACTCAAAGTGCCATTATTGAACAGTTTTCAGGTTGTCTTGGTTGATAACAGCATTAACTCTATCATGATGAAGCTTTTATGCCTGTTGAAAAATAATTTTCTTTTCTGCAATAATTACCTGAATAAACTGAGGGGAATTTCAGCCCTTGTGTGCTCTCATATTGAACTCACAATGAATAAATAGTAGCACTATTTATTTACTGTTATTATTATCATTATCATTATTTTCTGTAGAATTCTGCAGGTATTAATTAGTTAGGAGAGAATATTAACACTTTATTCACATTTTCAATTATTTTCTCATTCTACTCCTCATTGTCATCTCCTTTTAGTGCTTTATATACTATTAATTTAATGTCCATTCAGGTCAAGCGTTTTTTCCTGTTTTGTAGAAAAATGGTTGAAAAGTTGCAGGGTAAAATTAAATTATTTGACCGAGACCATAGAAAGGCACTTTCAAAGCTGAAATCATAAGGCAGTAGACCTCACTGAAATCACCTCCACAGAGGTTTAAGCTAAAGTGTTATTCTTGTCATCATAGAAAAAGCTAAAACTATGTACAAAGTCAACCCCAGTCACTCAGCTAATAAGTGTAATCTGTTAAACTGCTCTAACTCAGACATTTTGGATTACGTGCACAGCAGTAGTGGCTCTAATGCTTTTTAGCTGGTGGGGTTCTCAACAAAAAATTGCTGTGGACATGTGCATGTGTGAGTGTGTGTGCTTGTGTGCAGCAGAGTTTGGAGAGAGGAGTACTTAGATATAAGTTGTAAAACAAAAGAAGTGGCCATTTCTTTGTGTATGTCCTTGAGTCTTTTTCCTCTGCAGCACCTTCTGTGGCTTAAGCTAGAGTTGCCCCATGTTCTATTCTCAGCAAGGTTGGGACTGTCTAGGAAATCCCTCTTTGGAGCTGGTGCCCAATGTGTGAGGGTACTAAGAGCCACCAGGGCACTCAAGGAACTACCTTCCAAACAGAAAAATAAATAATGAATAGGAGAATCCAAGGGCAGGGATGCACAGTTAATTTCTGCAACATCACAGATATTGTTGTGACATGGAGGGAAGGTAAGAGCTCAAGCTGGTGCATAAAACTTGCTCATCTAAGCCATGCTCTCACAAGGACCTTTGAGCTATTTTATTTTTTAACTGAGTTGCGGAATTCAGGAAGAGATGGAGAACTGCTTGCACCTGCCTCAGTTTTTTTAGAGGTGAGATGACTCAGAGCTGAAGTACTCAGAAAATCAAGGTATATAACATCATATTTTCTGAGATTTCAGAAACTTCTGAGAGCTAATGATTGGCACAATTGGTAACTTTGCACTATAGCAATTATTTTACACAAAACAAAGATAGGAAGGCTTCTTTAAATTGAAGTTCTCATTGATCCATATGCAAAGGGCAAGAAATTGTAACTATTAATTCCTAAGCTCAGGGGACAAGTGTATGAATGGGAGTTTGTCTGGCTACACTCCGACCTCACCCCCTCACCAAGATCTTTGGGACTTGATGACAAAGAGTTATTTTTACCATACATAAACACTGAGAATGAATAGAATTTCTTATTATTTCTGTTAACACAGTTCTGCTTTTTTAAGTTATTGAAGAAGATAAGGAAGGTATACATCTACAATCATCCGTCATGTCTCCTGTTTGTAAGGAGAGAAAGATAAGTGGAAATGATAACACGGAAGAGACCAATCTGTGTACTTTTATGACCAAAATGCAATCTTCTTCCTTCTAGAAGATTTTATATCAGTTTTATGCCAGATTTAAATATCTGTGTAGAATCCTAAGTTTAATATCGGTAATGTATTTTATAAGTTCTTCTGATTTAATTTCCTGGCACTCTCTCTTAGTTATACAGTGCAGGCTTTCTTATGTAACAGGCTCTAGATGATTGATAAAAATAATATTATAATGAAATGTGAATTAACACTAATTCAATTTGGTGGGCTATGGAGATTGCAATTGTCAATATATGGATTTTCTTGCTCCAAAGGAATACACAATCAATAGCACTAAAATTAAGATTGATCAAATGATCAATCATCTCTTATTCACGTATGCACCTACTTTCACAATTCATAAATTTCTCACAGATTCATAGATTTTAAGGATAAAAGTAATCATAATAACAGTGTCACTGTATGTTATTGTGGCTGCGGTTAGAATCAGTAGTGATTTAGCTCAGACCTCATCATGGTTCCCACTGGGCACCTGAGGTCTCCTGAAGAAAGGCAGGAGTGCATGGATAGGAATGAAGGAGAAGTAAAACACTGGATTATGCAAACCAGCATGATCGTGGAGCACCAAACACTCATCCAATTGCTTTGGCCACCTGCCACAGCAGCTGTGTCATTGCAATCTTTTTGCAGATCTATAAAATCTGACTTCCTACATATTGAAAATAGAGATTAAATAAACATGGAAGACCAAGAACAGGCAATAGCATGAACCTTTTTCTCTTCCCTTCTCTTCCATCTTCTTCTCTTCCTTCCCCATCCCTTCTGCTCCCTTCCTTCTCCATCTCTTCTCTCCCATTCCTTCCCCAACCCTTCTCCTCCATTCCTTCCCCACCCTTTCCCTCCCATGCCTTCCCCATCTTTTCTCTTCTTTCCTCTTCCATTCCCTTCCCTTCCCATTTCTTTGATGTAAATAGTTAAAATTTCTGTAGTGCACCAGAAATAGTAGCAAAGCAGATTCCAGGGAATACAAAACAAAAATGTGCAACAACACTATTTGGTCCCTGTTTCTGGAAATTTCTGTTAAGATTTTAGTGTCACTGTTGCTGGAAAATAAATAAAATGCACAGCTCAGAGAGCATGCAAAAGGAAAACTTCTGAAAAAAACCAAAGAGATCAGGTCTAACAAACTAGTTGTCACAATGCACTATATAGTAAATTCAAACTTAAAAATGTTTCAAAGTCTTTTAGAGAAAGTATTTATCTATGAAAGAAAATGAAAACATAGCAAAATCCATCAGTATTAATTGCAAGAGTTGATTATGAATAAAAGACTGTGTATGCTGTTCATATCATCTTCAATTAAGGTGTTTCAAAATTTGTTTCTAAGATGGCGGAATGTTGTATTTCAGATTGAGGATTCTTTTCAGGGACCTCTGAGACAGGGTTGAAACAATTCCTCTAAAAAAAAAAACCTGTCTGTTCCTCCAGTAATTGTTTAAGAACAGCATAGAAGAAACAAAAATGTTACAGCTTAATGTTTTGGCAACAAGTTGCAAGGCATGTTATGAACAAGGGACTTGAAATGTTTCCATTAAGCCTTTGCCTCCAGCATCTCCTGGGGTGGGGAAGGAAGAGAAAGAAGAGAAAATAAGAGAAAATTCCACTTGTTTGGGTTTTTTTGGTTTTTTGGTGGGTTTTTTTTTGTTTTTTTGTTTTTTGTTTTTCCTCCAGTGGAATCCAGATGGTATTTAAAGTACAATCCAGCTGGAAAGATACTACAGAAAAGGATAAACTTTTCAACCTCATTTGTCAACCTCATTGTAGGCACATCGTTTACATGAGCATTCTTCCTCCCTAGATAACTTTGGTAATCACTTGGAAGTCATTAAAAATGTAAGCAAAGTCCAAATTGATAGAATGATGACATTAAATGCATCTATGAAATGATTAATTGGAACCAATCAATACAACACATCACAATCAGCTCTTGAGGATCAGCAGTTTAGTGCTGTCAACAGTGGTGCTGGTCTCATACAGGGCTCTCCAGAGGGTCATCCCTTTTGCCTTGCCCTTTTTGACCAGCAGGAGTTGGGAAATGGCTGCTGAGGAGGATGACCAAAGAACTGAACTGTTTGCCCTACCCTATGTGGCTCATTGCTTAGCCGTGATCTGTGGGTGTTCCAGTATCTGTCCTGGAAGTGGGTGCATTTAACAGCGCAGAGTAGCACTGGACAGGTAGTCTATGGAAGCGGTATTCTCCAGATAGTTCTGTTTCTTCCTTTTTTCCAGTGGGTGGTATCAGACAGCTCCTCTCTGCAGAAGGTCAGACTGGCTTCTGAAAACAAAGTGGTTTTGCTGCTGTCTTACTAGCATAGGGTTGTAAAAAAAGGAAGAGCATGGAGTTTACATCCACTTTTCATCTTTAAATATTCACTTTTTCATGCCTCTTCTCATCCAAAACATTTTCCATTTGTTGGATGATTTCCCAAAGTCATCATAACAGAAGAAAGACTTTAAATTAGGATATTTTTTTTTCTTTCTCTTTTTCTTTCTTCCTTTCTTTCTTTCTTTCTTCCTTTCTTTCTTTCTTTCTTTCTTTCTTTCTTTCTTTCTTTCTTTCTTTCTTTCTTTCTTTCTTTCTTTCTTTCTTTCTTTCTTTCTTTCTTTCTTTCTTTTTTTTTTTTTTTTTTTCCAGATCAATACAGGGTTGTCATTTAGTATATAAAGGAAAAAAAGTGCAACTGTGAGACAATTGTGAGGGAAATGGGCAGGCAGTTAATAGTTGTGGGGATAGGTAACAGGATGAGAAGTGTTTCACGTCATAACTGATGTCCTCATCCTTCCAGTTACAATGAACTCTATTTTAAAATGCAAGAAATCTGCCAAAGTCATAGCTAAGACAAAATCTGTAGGTAATTTCAACTTATAACAGTAAAGGCAAAACTCCATTCTCTCAAGCAGCTGTTGATCCCCAAAATGAGTATCCATGTTCAACCCTATACAGGTACAATTCTCTCAAGACCTTCTTTAAATCTGGTCACTACCGCTATTGATGGAAAGCCATTATCACTCCACTCCAGTGGATCTGACATGCTCTCCACAGATGCTCACAGTCTGTGCTATAGGAGAGAAATATTTACACCACATAATCATCAGTGGCCAGCCTTGCAGAAAGGGAAAGGGCAAGAATTTCATAGCTTAAATTACTTTCTCCCTCTTAGAGATGGACCTCATCAAATCAATGTTGTGAGACGTAAAAAAAATTGAGGTGGTCTTTTATTGCTACTGAACAATTCGTTGCTGTCCTTTGTGGTGAAATTGCAGTGCCATCTCCAGAGGCCTCAAGCAAGCCAGCATTCCTCCTAGCACTGAATCTCAGTTGTTAGACTTGTTTTCTTTTTTTGTTTGGTTTGGTTTGGTTTGGTTTGGTTTGGTTTGGTTTTCTTTAAGGAAGTTGATGGTAGTGAATAGATAAAGAACTGAACACAATAATTTGGCCAGTAAAAAAAAAAAAAAAAAAGCAACAACAGACATTAAAACTGAACCGTACACTTTTGTTTCACACAGAGGTGGAGAGGATTAAATACATGATGGCTCAGGCAAAAGCAATGAGGCAGCAAAGAAACCCCTGATGAGATTTGGTGGGTCTAAATCATGCACGGCCACAGAACTTTTAAGAGGATAATCACAATTCAAAAGATTTTCAGCTTCCTAAGTAACTAAACATGTTTCCTAGAAAAAAAAATCCTTCTGAAGTATTGACTTCTTTTAAAGAAACAAAAATATTTGGCAGGCTGGGGGATGAGAAGGGGAAAGCATAGAAAACCTGACCCAGATCCATCATAATCCTGAATGTACCAGAATAATAATGTCATTAAAAGCATAACTGACATTGTTTCTTTATAGATTTTCATGTCCACTAGACTTTGCCCAGGCAGATAAATCATAAAATCATTTGCAGTGTACAGTAATATTCTATTAGGAAATAAATAATGCATTATTGTCCCTGAAACATCTATAGAAGCTGCTATACATCACAAATTAGTCGTCAGTCAAACATACCTTACTCCTCCACCTCATTCTCAAAACCTTCCTCTCTGTCTGGCATGCTATGGCACACTGGGGAAAAATATAGCAAGTGTTTTAGCTGTGAATCTACTTCTTAAAATCAGTGGTTTACTAAATAAATTCAGGAAATCGCATGGAAGTCCAAGATTTAGAAACACTTAAAAATACTTAATTTTTATTTTCTGCTATGTTATTAGATAAACTTATGGCACAGCTCCACAACTTTCAGAAAGAGGAGATATCCTGTTTATTAATCAAGGTCTACCTAAATCCAGATATTGACTGCTGATTTGCCATGCTCCTCTAGGAGATTTCTAAAGATTGAAAATGGGAGAAGGGACTATAAAACTTGTAATCATTTAGGACTGGACATATTCTTGATTAATGAGAAGACAAGAAGATGACTTCTAAGCATAAGAAAAAGCTCGATATTTCCCTCCTCTCCATCCCAAAAGGAATGGAAAATTATGTACATGACAATACTCAGCTCTAACAAATTTTGCAGACACATAATAAATGTGCGGTTGAAATGCACTTCTGGAGATCCCAGGTGTATCCACCTGTAAAACTAGTCATCTGCACAGAACGAACAGAAAGGTGGTTTTCCTGCATAGTTTTGAAATATCTTCTGTCACTTCATCTTGGTTTTCTCTGTGTAACTTCTACAAATGATACTTAAAACTCATTATGCATTTTCTTACACTTATATTTAGATTGAGTACAATTTCAGACATACTATATATAGCAATTGAATTAATTCTGCTAATAGTTCTGGTGTAAGAAGCAAAAATTAATTTGAGGAATGTACAACTAATTTTTTTGTTGTTGCTTTTGTTCTTTCTGGCTTTTAGTTTTGTATTATTACACATACAGAATTAATGAAACAATGCTTTTCTACAGTTCTTTTTCCAAATCCATCTGTTAAAAAGAAACGGTGAACCATATTTTGCAGAAATGAACTCAATCCTACGTACAGCTGGGTTTGCTGGTTTTCCTCTTTCACCTAAATAAAATTTGTAAGGTTTTCTTCCTTTTATTTTTTTTTCTTACTATTCTTGTACTGTGTTCTACTCTGGAGAGTATTATAGTTTATCTTGCTTATCAAAAGCTCACTGACATTTATTGAGCTGGAAATGTTGTTTGCTATTCGCTGTCAGTCAAAATCTTGACTCCTATTTCCAGCTATCCATTCTGCTTTATGGTTCTGATTGGTACTGGGAAAAAAAAAAAGAAAAAAAAAATCATTACCAGATGAAACTTAGCACAAAATTAACTAGTGGATATGGTGTTACATTGCAGATAGCACGTGTAGCACTTAGAGTTAGAATTTGGAAGTCACTAGATTTAATAGCAAAAAGAAATTAAGCTGCATTACTAGAATACAGGGGTATTTTCAATTAAGGAAACTTAATGAAAACTTAATTCTGGGAGAAAGTCAAAAGGAGAATCGGTAAAAATAATTGGCCAGATCCACCTTTTGTTGATTTCTATGGGCTCCACAGAGAATCCCTTTGATTCAATCTGGACAGCATTAAGCTTTCTGTTTGTTATAATTCCAGATATGAGTATAATAGAACAGATAAAGAATCACATAGCAGATGTATAAAGAGAAAAGAGTGACAAGACTGGGGAAGAGACAGCCTTGATCTCTGAATGAAATGGATGTAATGGCTGGCCAATATCATTTATATCCCAGAGAACTAGTATTGTATATAATATGAATATTTACATCTTGGGCACTTTGCTTAGTTTCTCTGAGATTATGGATTTGACTATATGAACACTGTAATGCAATGGAAAGTGTAATGATGACATGCTTTGCTGTCATCATCAGGCTGCAGCAAGTGAAGATTTGCTCAGACACAATCAACTGTGGCACAGAAACAAGGGAAAGAAGCTGCTTACCTTCAGAAGGCCACACATATGCAGGGATCTCCAGAAATATACTTTTGTATCCACTGTTATCCCTTAAATGAGGTCTGGAAAGTGGTAGATCCTAGCTCCTGCCTCTCAAATCACTCAGGTGCAATGCAGATATTTACCAAGAATGATCTTGCTAGTGAGTTTCCCTTTCAATAGTGCCACACTCATTTAGAGTAATAGTACTATCTAATTCCACTTTAACATCACTTTTAGTTTAGATAAAACTTCTCAGCATTTTTAGATTGGAAACTGAGTCACTGAAGAACATAGTAGAGAGCAGGTAAATCAGTTAAGTTCTATCATGCCCAAGGTATGTACATAAAAAGCAATTAATACTCATTATAGTATATGACAGATATGCAACCTGGTAGATTCAAATCCTCCAATCATTGTCAAGTCTCTTGAGCGGGAATTTCACTCCAACATCCAATGAATAAATAGGTTTAGCCCTGACTTCTTGGCTTTACAGCATGAAGGGGAGAAGTAAAGTTCAGGAGCATATCATTCTTAAAAGCCAACAAAATGGGATAAAGCAAGACATATTTCTCTCTTCTGTAAACACTAATCAAGAAAAAGGCAATACTTTTTGAGATAAAGGCATATATTCAGCTGGAGATGGTCAATCCATTCTATCATTCTTTGAATTGAAAAACAGTCAGTCTGTGAAGGGCTCCTTAGCTGTGAAAGACTGGGACCTTACACATTTTTTTTTCCAAATCAGATAGCTTTGTTTATGCCATTCTATTTCATTACTACTGGGGTGACTTTGAGGGTCACTCTGAGAACAAAGCTAGCAATTATATTAAATAGGAGGAAAAATAAAATAAAAATAAAAACAAACTGACTGTTCTGTTTACTTGAATTCTGCCATTCCAAAACTGTCCTTGAAGTATAGTACAACTTACAAAGGCAAACAGTGGAGCTAGTTTATATAAATCAAAGCGGTGTCATATGATCCCTAAGCCCCGATGTGTTTATATAAAGTTAGAAGCAAACTCTATTTTAAGCACCAAAGAACTATGTGCCATCTTTTCTTTTTGTTTTGTCATTCACCAGAGGCATGAATCTAAATAAAAGGTATATTGTTATCAATAAGGGCATTCTCCATATGGAGATGCACAGCCCAGGCTGAGCTCTAATAAATGACCTGCTCATAAGTCATATGCAAGCGGAAAGCCTGAGTCATTCAGGTGTCACACCTGACTCTTACACTGAGTGATACTTCCAGTGGAGAGGCAAACAACTCGTGTGTACAGTCTTGAAAAATACAAATCCTAAGAACTCTGTAATGGCAGCAACAGGGTATGCTTGCTACCCTGTTGTCAAAAGGAAAAGATGTTGGACCACTGCTTGCTTTACTCCTGCTTTATATGTAAAAGAACTAATATATTAATCATAAACGAGGAAGTATTTTATCCAGAGAAAAGGAGAGTTATTTTGAAAGGATAAAGAAACATCTGTTCTGAGTTAAATATTTCTTCCAAAATTTGAGGGATATCAGTTTAATATAAAAACATTAATAATAACAAAAGTAAGAAGAAAACAGAAGTATTTTTATGGCCAGCTCCATTTTTCTCTCATTCTCACATGCACTTTCAGTCACTGTTTCCCCTTCTAAATCAATTTCATTATTACACATAAAAGTATTATTATTAAGGTTTCCATTAAAAATATATGAATGGCATTAAGAAGCATAGGCAAATATTACTTGTGTATCCAGTTATGCCCTTAGATATGGACTGAAAAGAAAATCATTGTCCTTATCTGTCAAGGTTCATCAAATAAAACATCTAGTCTCCTCGCAGTAGACGTATGACCACTATATTTTAATTTTTTCAGAGAAACAAACATTCTGAGCACAACAGCTGTTACCTGATTGACACTGGTTTCATTATCTATTAAACTGTGTGACCTTGTCTATAAAAACTTGTTATCTGAACTGCACAAAAATCCCCTTCCCTTGGGCAGCATTTGAGGGTTGTAACTTGTACATTCCTGCCTTTCCTACTTCAGCATCTCTCCAAAAAGTCCACTGAGATGACACTCCCTTGTGCACTGAGTGCATTGGTTGAAATTCACATTTGTTTCAGAAATAGAATTAAAACACATGCACATACACACATATTCAATATATACATATATATGTATATATTTCCTTCAGGTTGCATCAGACTCTTTCTTAGCTTTAGTATGAATAGTCTCTGCTGGTAACCTTTCAGTTACAAAGAATTCAGCACTCAGACCTATCAATCTTTTAGCACAGAGCTGCCAAATCTCGTAACACAGGAGTATTTTGTTTGAAGGGCAAACCAAATTGACTCGTGTTTCCAATAACTATAATGTCCAGCTTCTTATCAGTATTAATAAGAAAATGCAAATTGCATTCCTGTCAAAGAACTGCAAAAAAAAGTTGAAATGAGAAGTACAAGCAGTAAATTGCTTGCAATAAACCATTAGGTTCAGACTCTTATTTTCAGCTGTGCAGTGGTTTACTCGAGGTGAGCAAAGAGAGCAATCAATGTAAAAAAGGACAAAAGTCTTCCTTGTTTGACTTTTAAATATGAGCAGGCAGAAGAATATAATGGATAATTGTACCAGAAACAATAGAACATGTCAGTATGTAGATCATAAGCAATTTAAGCATTAATCTGTTTATTGAGATTTTTATTTAAAATATATGCTGGACTATTATTAAATATGTAAGCATTTTAAAATCTGAATTACCCATGGAAAATTATCAGCATTTATTGAATCAGTTTTCTGTCTGCTTTGTAAAAACATCTTTCCCTCTATTACTTTTTGGAAACCAAATTAAAGCTAAGCCTTTCAAAAGCTATTAAGTGTGAAAATTTGTAGCTTGCAAAATATTGCCACTCTGATTAAATTACACCATACTGATTCTTATTTTATTGCTCAGTGTTATTCTGAAAGTGATTGGTGTGCTCGTTTTTTACTTGGTCCACTTGAATATCTGTTAGACTAAAATTCAGCCTTTCATGTGTTTGAAGTAACAAGAAAAAGCAGTGCATTGATATTATGTATAAAGGTCAAACGGAGTCCAAGTTATACTCCTTTAACTCTCAGCTGAGAATTTGTTCTATCAAATAGTGCTATTTTGCTCTTTGTATCTATTGTAGTTTCAGTGGAAATAAGGAGAAGGCATTACTTATGGAGCGACCTACATGATGTTCAGTCTAGTAGTTGTTCATGTTTTCTTCAAGATAACCTGCAATTTCAGTCTCTTAAGCTGGTATATCCTGGCCTGAGAATCAATGAAACATTGCCGAGAGATCATTTTGATATCAACATGGCTTCCCTTGAAAGAAATAAAGAAATAAACCTATCCAAGTAATCTCTGCTAGACTGTACTTCTTTTTACCTGTAAAGGATAATATCTGGATATATTACATGTCTATAAACATGAACATCACAAGAATGTTCTTATTTGAATGTGAGAATCTAATGAGATTTCTGATATATTTGATAAATTTTATATATAATATATATATAATATGACAATACCAGCACTCCGAGACATGCTGCTATGCTTTGCCATGAGCAGAAGAATAGGGGAAAGGAGGAGTTTTTGGCCAGACCACACTCGCTTTCGCATGTGTTGGTCTTCATAGAGGAGCCATTTTATTTTACTAAAAATCTCTGGCCATTCTTGAAATCTCTTCCATTCTGCTCTTTCTTTTTCCTCTCCAATCAGGATCTTTGCATACTGTAGATCTGCACAGTGTCAGAACGCTCCATGACTTTGCTGCTTCGCATTCTGTTCCTTCCATAACACTTCTTGGCATTTTGTTTGCTTTTCTGACTTTGAGTACTGACTTTCCATAACACTTCTGCAGCTATAATTTCTTTAGCTCTTTATTGCTCCGTTACTCAGAACTGTGAAATCCTTTCAGCACTCCTCGCAGAAAGCATTTCTATTGCTCAGCTTTGCCTGACCGTTCTTTCACATTTAAATTGACAGAACTCATACTCTTTCCTATTTCCTTTATTTGGATTCAACTTTATTTTTCTTAAAAGATGTTTTATTCTTTCTAATCATCTCCTATATACTATTCTTTATGTCACACAACTATTTATTTATTTGTCTTTCTAAAGTTATTTTTTCTGAGTATTTGCCTCAGGTGGAAAAAAAGTGCTTGGATTTGTTTGTTTGTTTGTTTTCTTGGTATTTTTCTTGCTAAAAAAAAAAAAAAAAAAAAAAAAACAAGCAAAAAAAAACCTCTCCGATCCTAATGTAAATGTTTAACCTCTTTGACTTCTTGTTTGCATACTGTTGAGAATGTCTACTTAACTTTCTACAGCTACATATATTAATTCAAAAAAATATTAATATATTGCATCATATATTAATTCAAAAAAATTACTATATATACTTTAGGATCATTTAATCATTTAATGATGCTTTTAGTATACCAGTACAGCTTTGATTTCCATGACTACTTGCTGTTTTCTAGGACAAAATCAGGAGTTATTTCTTCCTGACTAGCAAAGATCTAAAAATGTTGTTTAATATCTGCAAATTCAATCTGACCCTACCTCCTAAAATGAGATAAATCTATCTCTGAACTCTCCCACTCTGCTATTACCACTGCCTTTCTGATCTGCTCCAGGCTGTCAATCTGGAGGCAGAGCTGCTCTGAAAGCTGGAGTGGGATGAAGGAGATATAGTATTTTTCCACATTTTCCCAATGAAATCCTGTGGATTGGTCTCAACTGTGCCACTGTAATCTCCGTGCCTCACCACACCTCCACAGAAAATACTTTGCATGACTTCCTCCAAGGTTTTTTTTCTTGGCACTTTACCTATTTAGTGCCTTTTTTTCTCTCTCTTAAATGCTAAGGATCATAGAATCACCAGTGCTGGAAAAGATCTCCAAGATGATCCAGTTCAACAATCTGCCTCCTATCAATATTTCCCCACTAAACCATGTCCTTTAGTACAACAACTAAACATTTCTTAAACACCTCCAGGGACAATGACTCAATAAAGGACAGTGACTCAATCGCCTCTCTTGGCAGCCTGTTCCAGTACCTGATCACTCTCTTGGAGAAGAAATTTTTCCTAATATCCAACCTGAGATGGAGAGCTCTTCCTTCCATCTGAAACACCTGACATATGTTTGAACATATCAGGCCAAAATGGCACTCAGAAAATTAATCCAAATGGATATTTGGGAAAAGTCTCTGAAATGTCACAGGTAATTGCAAAATTGAATAGTTGAACTTGAATTAGTTAATTTATCATTTACTTGATTTTTATTCCTTAAAAATACTAGAATATAGTTGAATTCTTGAAGTTTAGGAAGCTGGTGAGTTTATATTTGATGATGATGATTTTGTGTCTTTTTCAAAATAGCCTAATGTTTAACAAATTGATTTGAAGAGTACTGGATAGTTATAAATAGATTAGCCAGAACAGCTTTTAAACTCCATGTGTCCTGAGCCATAAAGCTGATTTTAATGAAGAAGATGGAGTGTTTTGATATATATAGTCATGTTTTCTCATCTCTTCTATAATCATGACTTTAAAATGCTCAGAGATTTTGCTTCTCTGTAATAAATAAGCCCAAGAAAATATCAATAGAGTTATTCAAATCCTCTATATTTCCATGGTGAATGACAAAATTAACAGCAACACCTCACAAGATGAGGTTAATCACTGCTCATTTTTTTGCTATTCTCCATGATGACTATACTCTCAGTATAAAAGTAGACGAAATATATGATTTTGCAGATCCACTAATGAAGTATTACAGCAAGATTTTTGTAATTCTTGCTGCTGACTACTCTCTACAAAAGAGCCAGCTACTTCATCCATCAAACACCAGAAACCATAGCTACAGCTGAGATCTGCGCCCACTGAAATTATTTGGAAGGCTAATTCTTGAAATCCAGATATCATGATGTGTTAAGAATGATTCACGAAGGGAAATAATTATCAATTCTGTCTGAAAATTTATTTCCTTGGTGGTCTGAAGTCAGTGTTTGAGAACTATGTGGATTCTGGTGGAGTCTTGTATATGGGAACTTGTCAATATACTGAGTGCTTTGAATGTTTAAATGTAGCTACACATCTGGGATGAAAATGGAATTTATCTTACTCTTTAGAGGTGCAATTCACTCTGTTAAGGCCCACACAAAACATCTGCATTAATTTGCATCACTTATAATGGCAATTAATAAGCCTCATGCTTCTCCCAACATTGCAACAAAAGTTCTTCTCAGCAAACCAAAAGGAATCTATCACTCTCTGAATGATCAAATACACAAAAAAATCCATACCTCGCTATGATAAACTCTGTCCACAATACATGAAAGAGCTCAGTCCACCAGGGCTATTTGTTGTGCTTGCTCACACATTGCAAAGTCTATTCCACTGCAGCTCTGAGAGGAGGTTAAATTTTAATTTCAGAGTTGATGTCCGGTCCCCTAGTTCTTGTTTTATATTAATCACAGATTATACTGCTGAAAATATTTTCTGCATCCCATTAATTCCTCTGAGGGGATCTCGTGCTATACACTACAGTCACTGCTTCTTTACTCAGAAAGAAATGGTAAAAGCTAATACTTAAACTAATGCACAACCTACTGCCTCGTGAAACTTTCTATTAGAATGTATTTTCATGGGTCACATAAATTTAGGGCACACCAATGAGTCAGGTCAGGTGAGCTTACTGCTCCCATGTCAATCTATATCCAAATGGCAGAGGGATTCTTTTCACATCTGTCAGAAAATAGAGCAGATGGATTACAGCTGAGCATTGCTGCGGCCATTGGAGATCTTTGTAAGAGACCCAACATGTTACAAGGAAAGAGTGCTGACACTAAGTAAACCCAAATAATTCCCATATTTCTCTATGTAGCTCTCATTGTGCTTATGTGCTACACAGTTCAAGAATCTGCAGCAATATGTCATGACTCTGCTGTCATGGCATACTGTGACCAAGAGGAGGTGACAGATGACCTGGAGGCTTTGGTAGGCACTCCCCACAAGCACTTATTTCCATATTTGTTACATGGTTCAGAAGAGAGAAGGTGCTGTCACCAGAATGGAGCTTCTTTACAAAAATCAGATGAAATTAGGCTCCTTGATACTGCTGAAATTTTTATGCAGTTGTCTTCCAGTGAATGTCTCTGATGTCCTCAAATATTAATGCTTGTAATGAAATGCTCAGATTAGCAATTGCATAAATCCATTCCTCAGGTGGAAGTTTCAGCCTGCAGGATAGTAGCCGATAAAAAAGATTGTTCAGGCCACAGTTACCTTTACTTAAGCTGATGCTATGTGCTATCATCCAATTTAGAAGTCAACACAGTATGCAAAATATGCTTCTCTAGGGGGCAAAAGCTGACTCATATTATTGTCAGCATACTGGCATGGTGGGTGTGAAATGAGGCACTGCAGGATGGGAGAACGAGGGCAGATTGCAATTGGTAGGATAAAAAGAGTTTTGTGAAACCTTTTAATACATTTTAACTAAGAAATTTGGGGCTGTATCTTGTTCTCAATTTTGTGCTGACCTTTATAGGATTTTAAAAGAGAGTGGAATTTCCCTGTTCTTAATTTATGCCACTTACCAAAGATCCCTGGAGTCAAATCTATGCTAATTTACACAATGTGCAAATCCTCTAAAGTCAACGGGTTGCAATGTAAATCAGAGCATAAATCAGATTAGAATTTGGCCCCTGAAGAAGATTCAGTAAAAAAAAACCTTGCACTGAATGATTCAGCAGAAGTGGCTAAACTATTGATTTTTATTTAAATGAATCACATTTGGATCGGGCCTCAAAAATATTATTAAAAATTGAAACAGAATGATCTTTATTCTAGAAGAAGAAAGCATTTAGTACATCTATTCACCTGAGACATGAAGGGAAAACCTGTACTGATAGCAAAACCCAATTCCTGAACAGTATCAGAAAATTAAGATCTTCCATAAATGATGGAATCAGAATTTGGTGGAAAATATTTAGATAACTTGGAAATATTTAAGCAAAGGAGAGATAAACAACAATTTTATATCCTTAAGAATAATCAGTACTGGGATCTCCATGATTTACTACAGTATTTATTCCAACCCCCCAGATATCTTCACACATTCATAATATATCATTTTGGATCAAATTCATGGCTGGTTTTCACCAGTGCAGTCACATTAATTTCATAACTTTGAATTTAGTTCCTTTCTGCGTATCTGGAGGTCATTCATCAATTTTTTTTCTAGAAAGTGGCTTGCTCTTTTTTCAACAAATAACTGAATCAGCCTCTGATATTTTCAGCCAGAACAAATTCTACTTGGTGGCTTTCATTTGTGTACGTATATTCTTCTAAATATAGGAAATATTCTACCAGATGAAAAACAGGGTGCACATGAAGTTCTATGACAAACTATAAACAAATTGGTTTTGTTTGGAGTCCTTTTCAATGTGATATTACATCAATAAATGGAGAAGTATCAAATGCAGAAACATTCATCAGATTTTGATAGGATCTTCTGGAGTCACAGAGAACAGACGACATAAGATAGATATAATTACACACTGTAGTATAGTATCATATGCTTCATAATTCATAACATTTATTCTCAAAAAATGTCTCAATAGTGCCCTATTAGTGGAAGACCATTATCCTTTGACAGTGGCCTATTTTTCTATTCCACTGACATTAACTTTTAATGATCTTTCTTTCCTCTTTATTTATTTTTTTATTTTTTAAACAATAATAAATTAGAGCTAATGGGGATTATGGAAATCTCTCTGACTGACACTTTGTGACTGTTACCTTAAATGCTTAAGGCTACAAAAAGAAATGTAGTGTATATGAGCTCAAAGAAGCTATTTACTACTTTAACATTTTACAAGTCATACATTAACATTCAGAAAGTCATAAAAAATTTACATCTTTAAGTGAGTTGTACTTAATAGGTTAGTGATATGCATTTCATTCAGGACACTGGGAACAGAACATAGAAAAGGAAGGTTTTTTGCATTGTCTGCAAATAGTTTATACTAGTGGTGGAACAAATTGCTATATGTGAATATCTGCCCTACATCTGTCCAGTAGTTTACTGCAGTTCTTTTTGTCTGTTTTCTATAAACAGTGAAAAGATCTGCTATTGAACACAAACTTTACCTCAGAGTCACTGCACCCAACAACTGGTGAGTGCTACAAATGAGTTACATCCGCTGTTAACAGAGATGGTGCCACTAGGTGGTACCCAAGAATATAAAGCACAAACCCTCACTTCTGTAAGATCTGGAGTTCTCGTTTTCCAAAGGAAAAGGCTTCCTTTGTGGTTCTGAAAAGTATGGTGATAAGCCTCATCACCCTCTAAGTGGACCCTAGAGGCAGAGAGACAGTAAGGTCAAATCCTTTCTGGGTTCTCCCAGTTCCTGTGTACCAGCAATGAGACCTGGAGTGGCCTTCCTTTCAGGCATGGATGTTTAAAACGTTGTAAAGAGGCATTCAAGATATGAATTCTCCATCCTAAAATGAAATGTGAATGAATGAATCCTCACAAATTCTGAATTTCCTTTAATTGTACTCCTAGAAGGAAAAACTTGTAAAGGGAAAAGGAAGAAAAAAAGAAAAAAAAAGAAAGGAAGAAGGAAAGAAAAGCAAAAAAAGGAAAAAAGAAAGAAAAGAATAAAGGGAAAAAGGAAGGAAAAAAATAAAAAGAGGGGAGGAAGGGGAAGTAGAATTTCCAATAGATTATTCCTTTTAGATCATTTACTCCCTTGTACACATGATTACATAAACTAATTTGGACGCACAGCTATTTTTTATTTGCATATCTTTGCAAGAGAAAGCTGAAAAATGAGTATGATGACAGGATGCTTAGACAGTAAAATACCATAACAATAACTGTTTCAATCGAACAATAACATTTCAATCAAAAAAAGCCACATAAAATGTTGCAAGATGTTTGAAAATAAGAGATTACCAACGTGGCTCATAGTTTCCTATTTTTTTCCTTCTTTTATGATACAGTTGGGTATTACTTATCTCTTAAACAAAACACATTTTAAGCTCATGGAAAACATCATACATTACTGCAGACTGAATTGGGCTCCGAAGGATAATTCAGCTTTTCCTCTGGGATCTCTCCTACTCCCCAGAGCTCTGGCACATTGCTGAGCTGCACAGGGATGGGGATAAGAACATTGCTGTGAAAACAGGGATATGTGCTCCATTCCTGCTGCTGCCTCAGGAGGCACACAGAAAAAAGACCTCCCCAGATGAATTATCAATATCTTTCTTATGCAGACTTTAGGATAAGCTTTGTTGTTTGCCTGGTAGCATTAATTTTATCAATTAATCTTAACAATGAAAGTGTCAATTAGACCATCCCATATCTTCTCCAAAACAAAACACTTCTTGGAAGGCACTTCGATAATACATATAACTTGTTTGTCATGAGAGTTGTTCTCCGTTGTCTATCCCATATTTGGAAAGAAAGAGGAAAAAGATACAAGTAAAAAATATGACAGTGTCTATGGTATCTGTTACACAAACAGAAAAAGCTAGGAGTATTTTTTAGGTCTTGAATATGAAAGATGCTGTTAGGCCTCTTCAACTTTGTCACAAGTTCTGGGTTCCTCATAGCTCCTTTCCAACCCTCCCTGCATGCCAGGCAGAAAGTATGGCCTTTTGCAAGATACACCTTCTGATAGAGCACTATTAGTGTTATTTTGATGCTCAGAAAAATTAAAATAAATATTATTCTAAAATGCTTTAATTTATTTTTTCTTTCCTTTACCAGTGTGAGATCAAGTACACATTCAGATACACAGAAACGTTCAGATCTTATACTAAGGGGCTTGGGTTAGTGGGGAAATATTGGTGGTAAGTGAATGGTTGAACTGGATGATCCTGGAGGTCTTTTCTTGATGATTCCATGATCCTATGATATTTCTTACAGATTAGAACACTTTTCATTCATCTGATCATTTTGAAGACTTTATGAGGCACATACAAACCCAGGAAAAATGATGAAACATGCTATTACAAATTGTGCTGGCAGTAGCACAGTACCATCCACTGCTTTTTAGGTTTGCTTTTTCACCAGGGTGCCGTTCTCTCTGCCTCCTGAGCGGACAGCACAGTACAGACCCATTGCTCTTTCATCCTGCATGGGAAATTCAGCACATGTAGCTCCCTAATTGAAAGACTGTGGGGATTTGCAGCAGCCAGCAGAAGGAGGAGAAGTAGCTCAGTTAATGCTCCAGCTGATTTCAAAGCACAGTAGGTTAAGCTTGTGCCTACAGGTAACAAAAAAGTTTGAAGACAGGTCAGTCGAAGTTTAGGTAATCGAAAGATGTAACTGGAATTTTACTGTAGAAGCTCCTGTCATGGAGACCTTAGACACCTTTCATCAGTTCCCACTTGCACATCACCCCTTTGAATTAAATGCTTTGGCACATTTACTCTATTCTCTATACTCTATTCTCACCTCAAGAAGAAAAACAAAAGGAAAGAAAATCTGAAATGCTCATGTTGTCATTCATGATTTTGTTGACTTTTCATTATGCTTGTATTAAGGTGAATGTAATTTGAAATCTCAGAATAGCTCCTCTGGCACTGGTTACTATCAATACTTCTCAAGTCTTTGTGAGAAATAATAGGAGAGAAGAGGGCGTGGGGATATTATTTCTTGCTTATTTTTGGATGTCCTGATCATACAGTGTGGAAGGTTTTACCTGGTGGGAGTTTTTCAGGAAGATCAAGGCAAGAGGAGATGTAACCATACTGCACATCTATCTTGATTTAATGACTGAAGTTATAGGGAGGGGAAAGAGCTAAAATTATTTCAATAAATTGCACACGTAACATCCATTCAAGCACATCAACATTAGCAATCAATTAACTCAATGCATAGATTTGAATAGCTCTAAGTTATGGTGTAAGCCACAGCATTTAAGTAAATATCCAGAGCTGGTTCAGTTTGTTTTGCCACAAAAAAAAACAACAACCCTAACACTATAAAGCTGCAACAGGAAATCTTGTTCACGTTACCTCAATCTGTTTTAAGGTACAGCAACAAAAAGTTTACTTTGAGAAAAACTTACAATAGCAACAACAGCACAATTCTTCACAAAGCTCTCACATCCATATAGAATACGATCCTGAATGTTACAGTTCCTCAAAGACTTTTCTCAATTATTTCCTCTTTCATCTGTTATGTCTGTCACTTCTGCATGCTGTGTTTAGAGACTTCTGTAGACTTTTCCTGTTTCATTTTTTCTCTTGCTCTAAAACTATAACACATTTAAGTTATATAACTCCATAAGTTCTCCAGCCCCATAAATTTTCCTTATTCCCAATGAATCCCCTATAGACACATACAAAAAAAAATGGCATTAAACATATTTTATTTCTCATTGTCTTTCTGCATCTCCCAAGTATAAGTGCTCTGGAGCCCCACGTATATCTGTCAGACTGCCAACGATTATCAGGATCAGAACAGTGAAGGAAGAAATTGTGATTTTTTTGAACCTGTTCTCTTAGCTTCATTGTCCGTAGTACATATTTCCCCAGAATCTTCCTTTGAAGCACTATGTCAGATGCTGACTTCATTGTGCATATGAGGCACACTGAAATGACTGTTACTAACCAAGGCTTACAGTAAAGAATCTGGGATCAAAGTATTGAATTTATTTAATTGCTAATTGACCAAAATATGCTTTCCACAGAGAAGATGAGACTACAGAAAGAACAACAAAAAAAACAAAAAACCAACAAAAAAACTGCTCATCCCACTTCAAACTAAGTTTCCTTGAACATATGAAAATAGTATTGTCTTTAACAATAGTTTTTTATACCTCTTTCCACAGCCTTTCCTTCTCTTACTTCACAGTATGTATCCCTTCCCCCCTATCTCACCTGCCCTTCATTCCTCTCATTTCTTCTTTCACTCTCTCCCACAGCACCTGTCATTCATCAGGAGAATTAAATCTTGGTAAGTGCAGGAAATACGGGGTAGTTGATCAAGGGCAAGGTGCAAGCTGTAGACATGGTGGTATAGTATGCAGAGCTGATGTTAACCCTTTGCCTCTCACAGCTGTTTTTAATTGCCAGTAGTAAAAAGCTGCAGTCTTTTCCTACAGTTTTCTTTGCACTTGAAATGGCAGAGGAACATCATCTTAACATACAATCTCATAGGAAGAAGAAAACAAAACTATTTAAAGGCTGAATCCCACTCAGGGACATCACTGCATGTCATTGCAGGATCTGGCTCGAGTTAAGAAGCCAGTGAAATGGATGATACTCAAAATACTGTCAGAAGAGATATTTTCCTTCTAATTCCTTTCAAGTATCCAACCCTAGGACTCACTTCAACAACAGAAGGTAAAAGATTTTTAAACAGGCGTGCAATTTAAAAATTGACAGTGTCCCTTTAACAGCTCCAACAGTTGTAGTGCTGTCTGTAGGTGGGAGGCGCTGATGCTAAACAGTTAAACCTGTTTCAGCTGAAAACTTGTGATTTCCAATATAAGATCTTTTCTGTAGAAGAAAGAAACAGTAAACAGGAACAAAGAACAAAAGGGTGTGTCAAGTTTAGTTTAATCAGGCTTAGAGCAATTCATTCATGTGCTTGACTTTTTATCTCTTAAATGTGAATGATTAAGTATCAAATGCTTGTCTCTATCAAAGTGAAATGTTGCTGTTGAGTTCTGTCTTTCATGGAGGAAAGAGTTTGGGAGGTATCTAGTGAAAATGAAATATATAGGAAGCTTTATTATGTTGTGAATCAGTGTGGGAACTCCGGGCATCCATTGCTGGGTACTGGGGTCATTCTGCACTTGCCCAGTATATCTACACATACAATGTAGCATCACTATGATCTCTTTCTAGACTTGCAAAAACTGGTAGACCTACAAGTGTAGATGTATTCTCATTAAGTAGCATAAGCAACGATAATGTTGCATCATTCCCAAACTCCCAATGAAGGAATGTTTTGCTCTGTCCAACACTGAAGAATGTGCATCTAAGGGAAACATTTTAGGTTCACTGTATTTTATCAACAGTTGCAGAACTGAGCTGCTACTTTCTTACATCTTTGCAATTGAAACCTACACTTTTGTACTACTGAAACATAATTTTGTTTGGGTCTTCTAGTCTGGTTCACAGGAATGCAGGAAGTGAGCTTGAGTGCAATAATGGTAGAACTGAGAATGAGAATTAGCTTCGTTGTCTCACAGAATAAGTGTGTGTGTGTGTCCATCCCCAAAAAGGAGCTCCTATTATTACTCATCCTTGGTATGCACACAGAGAATTGTCTCTGGCCATGGGGGTAGCCAAGAGAATAAATAGCCACTGAGAACAGTCACGCTCTCAAAATTAAAGAACACGTCCTCAGAAAGGGACTTGGAAGGACACCAACACAATGGAACTTCTCCTCGTGGGCCGCTGGGCTGTGGGAGGATTGGTTTCCTGTGTATAGACTTCTTTGCAGTGCTGTGGTAGGGATTATCTCTTACGAATCATCAAGACCCTTAAAAATAACCATGAATAATACATTTAAAAGATTGATTATATTACTTTACATCCAACTTTTTAATCTGCTTCACCTCTGTGGGAGTACTGTATCTAGAGCTCTTACTCACATCCATGCTATTTTTGGTATACCTGTAGTATCACAGTTACTGCATAATTGAATATCTTCAGACTAGACCACATATTAGAATATATATTAGAAACAGTTTACATTTGAGTTAAATGTAATCATGATTTCTGTTTCAATCAAGAGTATTTGTTGTATAGACATGTGCTGTGGCTTGTTAATGTCTATAAGTAGTATGTTGGTGATCTATGGAAACACCTAGTTAATAGCATGAAGGAAACTGATGTTGTAAATTGCAGTATTGTGGGTTTCACCACTAAACCATGTTCCTGAACCACACTGAAGCCTTACCCTGACAAAAGTCATTGCTACATTTTAAACAAATCAGATATGCAGAAGCATGAATTAATTGGCAGCTGTGCAAAAGTTAAACATCTTATTGGTGACATTTTAAATGAAATCTTTGATTGTATCCCTCTGCTACATCAAGTATGGGTGAGAAGTGATATGAGATTTCCACTCCAAGAAGGGGAGTGCTGCTGTTGATTTAGATCTGTAATTATCAGGACAATGTGATACCGATCTCTGGGTTTATGTCTCATTGTGGAGATATGAGATGTCATCCCCCCTCAAGCAATGAAAAGCTTGCAGTCCCCATCCCGAAGGCTGCTTTGGAGGGACAGGACCTGAGTTGTACAGTTTCCATGGAAATACTCCACTCAAGCCAGGATAAATCTGCACAGAGAAGCTTGGCAGGATCAGACTCAAAGTTTTCAAAAAGAATTCCATGACAGTTAATAAAAAAACTCTGTTATAAGTCACAGAACATTAAAAAAAAAAAAAGTGACAGGAAGAGAAAACAACTCATAAGACGCCTATTATCCAAAGATATTTCCAATTACAAATTGCAGCACAGCTTGAGCACCTGGGCTATTCATGTACACTATCCCAAAAGCTGATTACAACTTCATGTTATGAGTGATACAATGACTAATACTCTATCAGTACCACCATCTCCCACTCCATTCTTTCAGTATCATGTAAGTGGAAAGTGTTTAATTAGAAAGCTTTCAGTATTCATTTTCTAGCTTAATAGGCTTTTCTGGTTGATAAGAACCTTATTATAGGTTGGGAATGGAAATGTAGCCAACTCCAAAATATCTTTTTCCCCTTTCTTGTCATTTAAGAAAAACAAGCAAATGTATTTCCCATTCAGTGAAATGGTGTTTTTAGATTGCATGCATTTTAATAGAGCTATGTCAGTTCAATTAATGTAAGGCCAAGAAATCTTAAATTATATTCTAATTTTTGGTGTGCAGTATGGTATATAAAACAGGGTAATTCCAGGCTACATATGTGGTTTTGCTGGGGGCTTCTGGTAAGTGGATAAATGTGTGAGCCAACTCACCTATATGAAAGAGTACCTTCTTTTGTACAGTTTTAGTATTTTATCCAAGTGAAGCTCTTGCCTTAGTATTCAATATGTAGACTCATTTATGCCTGTTTCAATTAAGTCATTGATTCTCAGTTTGATACCATTTAAATAAGGTAAAGATGATACAGCACATTATAGAAGGTTTTTATGTCAGAATTTCTCTTTGCTTGTTAGTTTGATGGGAGAGGGGGAAGCAATTATCCCACATAGATACTGAAGCATCTTGTGCTAAGACAACACAAGACTTTCTTTTTTGGGGGGGAGCGGGAAGGGGATGAGGGTGGAAATCTGCCATATCATAGATCATAATCATAGAATCATAGAATAATTAGGACTGGGAAAGACCTCTAAGATCCCCAAGCTCAACTCCATCGTGGCCATCTAGTGGATACAATCCCACCGTTGATACCTAAGAGTGTATGTTAAGTCTCCAAACATGAGAACAGATTTGAATTTCACCTCTCCTTTATTGAAGGATAACTATTATCACATTGTGAACAGAAATTATAAGAGAAGAAGATAAAATGTAAAAGCCTTACATTTTCTCAAAGCAACATAGGGTCTCAAAATCGTCAGGAACAGATGGGTACAGGCACACCTTCGTGACTCTTACAGTCAGTTGAAAGCAGCGAAGCCAGATAGCAAGTGAGGCAGATTGCTTCCTGACACAAGAAATGGGAAAGAAATGCCTTTTTATGCATGAGGTATCTTTTTAGTTAATGGATGAGATGTAGCACAGATTGTTTCATTGGTCTTAACTGCATCATTTCAAACTTTGTGTTTTTCTCCGCTGTTGTGAGTTCTGACATTTTCTAATCATTAACACTGTGCCTTTGCAAATCCTCATTTTGAGCAGCTAGTAACTAAACCAAAGAATTCATCCCATTGTCTGCTGCATCCCAGCAGCAAACACATGGCAGCCAGCACAGCAGCTGTGTACCTCAGGTCCCTGATCTACCAAAACCTGGTGTGTGGACCCACATGTGGATAGCTCTCCCACATTTTTCTGCTATGAAGAAGCAGAAAAAAATCATAAGCATTCATTTTATTTGATGTTTCCAGGGGAATTTTGTGCAACAAATGGAGTACTTTGGTTATGGTTAAAATGGAATATGGTTAAAATGGCAGAATAACAAACTTTTAGAACCTACTTTATGTTGCTACAGGGGATATTCAGCCATAGCTCTGCTAGTTAAAAAATTCCTTGCAAAATCCTATAGCATTCTTGCCAGGAAAGAAAGCAGGTTTTTGTGTGTAGTTTAATTCATAGGAATTCTTTTCTTACATGAAATGAAAGACACTAACAGTAAAGTGCTCAGCATGGAATCTACAGTTGTAAAAATGAAACATGAAGGAATTTTTTTAGGTATTGTTGGTTGTTGTTGTTTTTTTCCTCTGAAAATACTTTAAAGTTCTGTTTCCATTATTGTTTTAAAGAAGGTTCAAAGACAAATATTAATCAGCACTATTAATGTTGCTATTACCTAACATGAGAAAAATGGAATTCTGAATATTTAGAGATACACTTGATTTTTATTGCCAGTATAAACTGACTGCAGTTCAAAATCCTAAAGCCTTTATTAATGAGCTGATTCATATTTCTGTAGAGTATGTTACATTCAAAAAGAAACAAAATTAACTTTGTTTTAAGGTGTTTTGTTTCTGGGTTGCGTGCTGTTGAAACTGAGGTGCTACACATATCCAAGGGCTCAGGTCATCTCATAATGCTGATACTTTGGCAGCAAAGTTAATGATCAGTGTGAGCAGGACAAGGTTTCTTAATTTGGTAAAGATCTAAGATATGATACTCTTATTCTTATGAGACTGAATGCTTTGTGTCTCCTTAAGACACTGCTCAGTAAATGAAGAGATTTTGTCTTGCAAATGCTGTTACTGACTTTTGCCTATTTGTTGTAAATCTTGTCTCAATTGATATTCCTCTTTAATGTCTTATGGTAAATGATGGATTTTGAGTTTTTAAAAAAGAAAGAAAGTAAGAAAGGAAATGGAATAAAATCCTAATTGTAATTTTTGGTGGAGAAAAGCTGGAGAGAGATATGTCTGAGATCCTAAAGGTTTAACTTAGCAAGTCAATTATTTGAGATCCCATTTTTTAAAGTCACTGTTTTCAGGCTAATCTAATGACTGGGGCTGGCTTACCATTTTAACAGCTGCATCTTTCTTGACATGCATGGAATTATTCATAAGACTGACGTCAGACTATGTCAAGGTAAGTAACATTGGTAAGATTAGTCCATTATGAGCCAATCGTATGCCTACTGGAAACACAATTTTGCAGTTAATGAAATAGGTAGACAGATAGGCCTTTTGATTTCATTCAGAAATATTGTGGTTTATATTTATAATTTGGTTTGTGCATATTTTGTTTTGTGTAAATCAGATCATTTTGTAGAGTCTATTTTTGTGTCTGCAAAATATGCCTTTATAAATGAAACATAATATGTTGTTTGGAACACATAATGGTAGTTTATATATTGTTCTATGAGTTTTAGATTTATGCAAGTCACATCAATTTTTCTCATGAATTCTTTTGAATATATTTAACGTTTATTTTGTATAGGAATCCTGATTTTTTTCCAAATGCTTCTATTTTTTTTTTTCTAGTTTTCATTTGTGTTGCTCTCCTCTTTTTTCTGCTCTTTGACTCACTCTGAAGGCAAACAGCCCTGGCACACAGCACTGGAAGGTTACAGATGAACAGTAAGAGATATATATAAGACATAGGTAGCATTAGAATAGAGAACAAAGAGTGATGCATTATTATTGTCTGCATGACCTCCCTTTGAAGCAGCACAGAGCACCAACTTTGATATAATTATTCCTGAATGTGCCAAAGCAGTACTTTCTGAAATAGCCATGGTGTCAGACATGATGAATGACCAGTTCTGAAACATCAGTCCCAGTGGTAATTCCAGTAACGGTACAACAGCTGAAACCCAAGTTGTCTGCAAGCCTGGCTAGGGTGATGGTGGGGCTGGAAGGATGGCTGCCATCCCCTCAGCTGGTTCTCATGCAGGGCACCCAGCTTCCTTGGCTCCCTTCCTGATGAAGGCCAGGTCCCACCATCTCCAGCTTTAAGAGAGTACATAGAGATGCTCTGACATCTTCTGGCAGGTGATCCTTGTACTTGTCAGGCTCATCAGCTGGCAAGATAAGTCATTGATAAGGGAAAACAAAACAAAACAAAACAATTTTTCTTTCAGTCTAAACACAAAATAGGAACACTCATTAACACAATGACAAAAATTCAGTTTATGTTTGTTAACAACTTTTCTGTTGTTTTAAAAAGATGTGTAGATGAGTATGAGAGTTTTTAAATATAGGTCATTTATATGAGTAAGCCTATATAAAAGTTCTAAATTCTGTGTGTCTGAAGGCAGTGTTCCATAACTTATCTGAACTATAGAGAGGCACTTTCCTTATTCAGTCACAGTTTCCCCCTCTGCCACTCAACACCTACTCCAGCAGACTCCCACTATCAGACTTGCTACATCCCAGGAAATCACCTCAGAGTTATGGTGAGGATTCCTGACAGAGCAAATTAGTGCAGTGAAGCACTTTGCCACATGATATGCATCTTCCTGCAGTGACTGTGCTGCTGCTCATCAAAGACAAATCCCACAGGGTTTAAAAGATAAGGAAATCATCTTCCATTGACAACTCCCCTTCATCATTTACCTTATGATTATATATGCAATGTTCAGAACCTATTCTTTCTAAACTAGTTCAAGCTCCTGTTTATTGATTTCCATCCCAACAAATCCCCATTTCCCTTTTATTTCACCTAAAAAGTTTTTGTTCTGTCCATAAAATGCATGCAATCCGTGGGACGTAGGGTGTGTAGCAGGTTTTTCTTTTAGATGAATTTCTCAGTATTGTCCTGATATTTACTTCGAAAATCTTTTGTTTCTAGTAAAAATCAATCTCAGACATAAAAAATAATGATATGTTATATGTAATAAAATATAAATGATTTATTTAATGCAGACATCTTTTTTTTTTACTTCTTTTTCTTTTCAGTAATTAACACTCTTTCAAACCTCTAATTAAAAAGGCAAGGCACTAGCAATGATGAGCAACTATTATAGTAGAGGCTTTGGGGTTCAAATGCTGAGAGTCTTCTTGTCTTAATGAGAACTTATTCCTTTCCTTTTGCTTACATGTCCTTTTTGTAAACCTTTGTCTGAAAAATAGTTGTTCCTTCTGCCACTCTCCTCTCACTCTAAGCCAATTCTTAGACACCATTTGTAAACTTTTGGACCCTTATTCAGAAATTTTATTCAAGGAATCCTTTCAAGGATAACTTTTTTTCCATAGCCAGAGGTAAATATCAATTTGAGTGATGCCAGTCAGATACAAGTTTAATATAATATTTCAATCTTAAACCATCACTGTTTCAAAGAACAGTGTAATTTATTAGAGTAACAAACCAGGTTATAATGGACTCAAATCAATATAATACAATTCAACTACATAAAATATGCAGAGCACCGTGGCATTTTGGCTCTTCTAACTACTTTATTCTCGTGCTTATATGCAGTGCTGTCTCAAGGCATGGGCCCATGGGGACTGTTCTTGTTCTCTAATTTGATAGGAATCCTGTAAGCAAAGGATAGTACCTAATGTACATGCATCAATGCCCAAGTCCCATCTTGGAGAACTCTTGAAAAAGATGTGAGGTCTGTAGGAGAACTTAAGATGCTTGAGAGAGTCATGTTTGTTTGTATAACAGGAGATATTGCTACATTGTTATTTAGATTACAAGTGCTTTGGAAAAATTATATTAAAAAAACTCTTTGCAAATGGTACAGAACTAATTTTAAATGCTTAAAAATAAGGTTAATTATGAAAAATAATTCATAATATTTCCTACTTCAAAATACTACTTAAAGTGAATGGTTAATGTACTATAGAAAATACAGAATGCACACTTACCTGATTACAAAAGGCATTTGAAGCATCTAATGCTTTTAGCCTTTGGTCTGGAAAGGTGCATAATACCCACAATTTCTGATCATATACCAGCCTTGAGGATCAGTCCTTTAATGAAATTTTCCTCATTTTTTTTCTTTCATTCTCTTCCAATTATAAGATGACTTTCATTATGCATATTAGCCTTGCAGCCTGGTAACCAGGTTGTGGACTTTCTGAATATTAACATCTATCTTATCTATCTATATATCTTAACTCTATCAATTTAGCTTTATACTCATGATATGCTAAAGCCAAAGGCGCAGCATTCTGTTATCCTACTTCCAACACGTAACAACTGTAGCTTTTGAAAATTCTTTTTAGTTTCTAAGTATCCCGAGGCTCCCAAGAAAATAAACACTTGGAGCTGTTGGAATAGGTCCAGTGGAGGACTATAAAGATGCAGGAAGGTCTGGAGGCCCTCTCCTATGAAGACAGGCTAAGGGTGTTCAGCTTGGTTAAGAGAAGGCTCTGGGTAGATTTCACTGTGGCCTTACAGTGCTTGAAGGGGAGCTTATAAACAGGAGTGACCAACTTCTTACATGGTCGGATAATGACAGGATAAGGGGGAACAGTTTAAACTGAAACAGAAGATTTAAGTTTGATGTTAGGAGGAAAATCTACTAAGAGGGTTTGCAGGCCCTGGCACAGCTGCCCTAAGCAGTGTGGGTACCCCATCCCTGGAGGTGCTCAAGGCCATGGATGGGCTTTGGGCATCCTGATCTGGTGGATGGTGTCCCTCCCATGGAAAGGAGTTGGAACTGGATGATTTCTAAGGTCCCTACCAACCTAAGCCATTCTGTAATTCTTTGATTCTATGATTCCATAGTAAGAGATCTTTACACCAACTTAATTATGCAACAGATATTTGTATTCTGTGGTAACAACTTCACAAATATATTACTTTCTATTTTATTCCAAAGCATTTCTGGACATTTTACTATGATAAGCTATAGAAAAAAAAAAAAGAAAAGAAAAGAAAAAAAAGTGCCTGATGCTTGTCTGGTATAATCAAGATTGGTATATGAACTGTTCATAATGACTCCTAGAAGAGATTCAGAGGTCAGAAGGCTGTAATACGTTTAATGACATCCATACAATGGAAGAATTGTTGCTATTGAAAATGAAGGACCAGAAAGCACACATTGTCCGAATAACATTTGCAGACTTGAAATGAAAGAGCTGCTTCTTAAGATGAGTGTCTCAATCTAAACATCATACTTTCATGAGTTTCTAAAGAAAAAAACAAACATCTCTTGACCCAAGCTTTATCTTTGGCTTCTGTGTAGCCTAGCTCATAGGTGTGACAGAGCTGAATCAGCAGATCTGTACAGACAGTCACAAATATAATTTTCCAAGTGGTGTTTTCCTAATGCTGCAATGGAGCTTGAGCTTCAACTGGGGCACCAAAAATTGCATTGTATTATAGGATTAAAATATATATATATTTATTATACTCTTTTTCTTTGCAACTGTTAAGAATGTACACAACTTTTTATGTGTTCTTAATTTGTCTGTAATAGTTTTCTTTTTTGCTTTATTTAAAATAGAAATTTATTATTTCATATTTTTCACTCATTTGAGATAGTATGCATGATCTGGATTTAGTTCAGATATATGAGATAAGTCAGACACAGTTAAAGAAAACCAAAAGAAATATCCTACTGACAAAATATCTTTAAAATCAAATTAGAAATTATAAAATCATGTACCAAAATGAATGCCTTTGAAAATGGCTGCACTGCATAAAGCCCAGTGCCACACTGTCTGGGCCAGAGGGACTTAGGTGCAGGAATTTCTTGCAGTATGGTTGGGGTATGGCTCCTTTGGACTTTCTTTGCAATGGGGTTGACATGAATTGACAGAGACCAAGGTGGCAGCTGACCTATGGCCTCTGATGTCAATCAACTTTATTTTTCCAGTGCCAAACTAGTTTTCAAACCGAGACAGAGAAAGGTGTTTTCGTCCCCTCCTGCTCTCTAAATGGTTTTGTAACTGCAAATTGCTACTGCTGAGCTGAGAGCTGCTGTGGTGCTGGTATGTAATTTGTTTATTTGTTGGATTTCTTGTCACGTGTGTATGCAAAGCCTTTTTAACTACAGGCTCACATATTTGTTTACTTCCAGTGATTGCCTAAGTGAGATCTCTCTTTATTCCGAGACCTTTGTCTAGTGTGTCTTTGTCTTGCATGGGGATAGATAAGCCCTCACTGATACCCTTGTGTTGGTTTACTGAATCATGGCATTTGTGCTTTGCTCTAACAGTATAAGACAAATTTCAGTCTCCTGAGTTATTTTTCAGTCATCACGATCTCTGATTATTTTTTTTTTGTATACATACCATTATTTTTTTCAGCTTTTTGGGGGGAGGGGAAAGAGAAAGAGAAGGAATTGGGAAGTTTTCAAGTAGTTTGAAAGACTTTCCAAGAGTCCCTCCACACAGGAGTCTTGTTTTTGTTACAGAAAAGATAAGAATGCCTCATTTTTTATTTCCTTGTATTTTTAATGGTTTTTAGCTGTTTAGTATTATGTTATTTTAGATATTCTTGGTGCCTGTGTGCTACCAAGAATCTTTGCATTTTGCTAGCACTTTTCTGCCTTGATCCATACTATGGATCTGGCACTCTTAGGGCTGGGAAAATCCCAAATGCTGATCTGTTCATTGTTTGTGATTCTGGAATTACTTTATTGCAAATTGTGTCTTGTATTCTAAGTATATATATATGCACATACATATAAATATAATTTACTTCAATATCTCAGCAACTATAATTGCACTTTGCTCATTCTAGAATGTTAACGTACATAAGCTAATGTGAAAATAAATGTTTTTGCTGGCTTTGATCTGATTGTCAAAATTCTCTTGAAGTAGCAGAGGGAGAGTAGCATAATGATTTGAAAAGAGTTCCCTTTTTCTTTCTTTTTTTGCCTATATCAAAACGGTTTGCTGAAATATGGGATCAGCTGGACTCCAGCCAAAAGCACTTTGTGGCCATATATTTCTAATGGTTTTGTTATGAAGAATAGCATTTAGTTAATGGACCCATACAACTGCTAGAAGCATACTGATACACATTCATAGCACGAGCCATATATACAAGGGGATAAAACCACAAAAAATCTTGCAGAAGTTAGTTGTGTTCAGGCATTTTCTTGCCATTTTCCTGTTTATTATATTTGCTGTTTTGTGATGACTTCAGTAACATTCAGTATTTTCTGAGATCTTTTCTGGCCACTCTTTTGGTACAAGACATGTTTCTTATAGGTCTGTCATCCAATTCAAGCTTTCCTTAAAATACATTAAACCTTTCCACTGAATTCGCTCCTGCCAAGGATGCTTCTGTGAAGCACATTTTTCACACTTTTTCCACTATGACTCTTTTCAAAGATTGGGTCATTTGTGTCAACTTGTAAACAGTCTTTTGGCTTGTGATTCTTTTCTGTTGCTAATATAGATTAAAGTGATTTTTGTAGTACAGTACTCTAATGTTGAAAGATAATTAGAATGTCCCAGTTTCAGGAGCATAGAAATTATTATGTTAAGCCAAAGCCACGCTCAAAGCAACATTTTGACAATAACCTACACCAGATGCTTAAGAGAAAGGTGCAAAAAACCTATGCAGCACAACAATGGCTAAATGGGAAGCTTCTTGTTATATCCATTGGCTAGGCAATTGAATGCCCTCAAGTACAATACACAAAATTCTTATTTGATCAGCACTTGTTCTTGTACATTAGGAAAAAAAAGGAGAAAAAAAAAATGATATGGATCTCTGTCTTGTCTGTATATCGCAGAATTACAGAATCACCAATGTTAGAAAAGACCTCCAAGATATTCTACCTTTTCCTGCACAGCTCTTGATGCTTACAACATTTTTAAAAACAACTCTGAAATACTGAGTAGTTGCAAATCTCTTTTGATCATTGAAGAGATTCTTCCTTCTTTGTTATTGGGAGCTGCTACCTACTTTTGGCTTGTGCAGAGGCAATACGGAGCATTCTGCGAAGGTGAATTTGAGAAGATATCCTACAGTATAGGCTTTGGATCAATAGAAATGAAGTTCTAATGCTGCTGTCTCAAATCCTAATGCTAGTCACGAGTCTGTTTTGCAAAATCATCTTGTTAATTTATGCTAAAGTGCTGTTCATCCTAATTAATACATAAGAAATACCATACAACCCATTGCACATGACAATAAAAAAATGCTACATGAAAGATCTAATTGAAAATCTCACTGCTTTGTCTACATTTTTCACACATGCATTCTATCTGGGTGAATAACTAAAGCCACAATAGCCTGATCCAGATTATTCCAATACTGTGTTGATTGCTGCTTTCTTTTTTTTCCTGTTCAAGTGCATGTATCATTTTCCTGATAGACTGCTTTCAGTTCTTTCTAGATTTTTATGAGTGGTACTTGAAGACAAAGACACAAAGGAAATGTCTGGAAGCTACTTCAGCAAGTTGGTTTCTGCGCTTATGACTAAACTATTATACAAAGTGTTAGATATACCGACTGATACTTATGTTGAGTATATACTCTCCAGAAAGTAATATAAAAGGTAAAAAAAAAAAAAAGAAAAAACTAATTAAAAAAAAAAAAAAGTCATGATTTACAAAAACAACATAAAAAATTAAAAAATTATAAAAAATTACAGAGGTAGTAAGTACAATGTAGGAAAAAAATCTTCTAGATCATTGTAGACAGTATTTGTAATTACTTATTCTCAAATCATTTAATTCCAGCTGTACTGGGGAAAAAGAAACAGTAAAATCCCAGGAACAATGTGAAGAATTATTGCCAAATTGTAGTAGTGAGGAGTAAAATTATTCAGAGACAAGTGAGAATCACAGAATCACAGAATTATCAAGGTTGGAAAAGACCTAGATGATCATCTAGTCCAACCGTTACCAATACTTCTCAGCTAAATCATATTCATCAACACAACATCCAAATGTTTCTTGAACACTCCCAGGGTCGGTGACTCCACCACCTCCCTGGGCAGTGCATTCCAATGCCTGACTACCCTTTCCGAGAAGTAAAACTTCCTAATGTTCAGCCTGAATCTCCCCTGGCGCAGCTTAAAACCATTCCCTCTAGTTCTATCATCGATTACATGAGAGAAGAGGCCAACCCCCAGCTCACTACAACCTCCCTTCAGGAGGAGAAAATCTGCTGTGTGATGTGAATGTGCTACATTCAGCCATGTAGCAATAGAACAATGTAAGGTGTGGGTTTTATTCATAACATCACATTTACCAAAGTAAATGAACTCTTGTTGATCCCACTGAAAGTAAGCACTCATTACAGGAGAGCAAGACTTAGAAATGGTGAACTTCCCTCCCTAGCTTCCTCTCAGGTGTAACTTGGAACACAGCTGCAATGTCTAGTAGCTTCTAGTAAAACACAGGAAAACTGAAGTTGCAAACATGCAAGAAAAGTTAAAAACATGCTGAAGTTATCACAAAAAGATAGTTTTGTGGACAGGCTGGTTTTGTATTCACCTACTATCACTGAACAAAGATAAAAAACAGAAATTATTGTTCACTCTTGGCAGACAGTCTGTCCGACCTATGTAGAAGAAATATATTTGCTCTTCATGACTTCTGACATATTGATCTTCTGGAGCTATGGAGCCACTTGACAGCATCTTTCAAGATGGGTGTCTTTGGGATCCAGGAGCTCTTGCAGTAGCTAGGCTCTTGGAGTACTTCTAGTTCTGACTTCTGTTAGTGTCTGTCTGACTCTGAGTAGAACAGAATATAATATGGGAATAAAATAACAAATTCCTTTGATCCTAAGTTGGACTTCTGCTGAGGTCTTAAAGGTTGTGGTGGTAGTTCAGAAAATACAGGGAAAAAAAAAAAAAAAGCATAAAAGGAGTTCAGCTCCTTCCTAATCTCCAGACAGTTTTTTGTACAAACATACTTACATGTACATAATGCTTCAATATAAAAAGTTTAGAGAAACAGAAATCAATTTGCAAGAGTGAAGAAAATCATAATTTTAGGTACAAGTGTGCCTTGTCATCTGGGAAGTCAAAAGCTTTACGGAATATATCTTTTCATTCTGTTATTCAGCTTCTGTCACAACTGACATTTGTGTGAAATAAAGAAAGCAAACATTTGAAAGAAATCTGTGGCAGCCAATAAGGAGACTTAGCAAGAGCATAGGTTAGCAAGAAAAAACATTCAGATGAAACCAGAAAGGCAGTGTGTTTTATCTGCAGTTTATAACTTCTCCATTAATAAGTATCAGAATAATAATAAATAAAAAAACAAACAAACAAACAAAAACCCAACAGTTTAGTTTTAGAAACATGCAGTCCTTTCAGGTTATTATTCAGTGCATAGTATGTGAAAGTGAATCTTCAGGGGGAATTACAGCATAATGTTTCAATTTGGTTTTTCAGTGCCATTCATATGGAGATATTATTGTCTCTAGAACTCTATGAATCTGTATAAACTCATCTGAAATGTGACATCTTCTTGTTCCTGTTGAGACTACACAGGTATGATAAAAAATGTGAATAAAGGTGGAAAATCTCTTTCTTCCTCTATGGCTTCTGCAAGAAACAAACAAACAAACACAAAACCCTATAAATAGCAATAAAATCCTTCAGCAGTGGTATGAATGTGGGTTTACTGCAAGACTTTTCTTGAAAAGTCGATTGTGGGCTTGAAAAGATAGCTGAATGATTTCCATATATAAGGGGTTGTGGCTATATCACTTCCAAGAAACTTCTAATTCATAATCTTTTCTTTTTGATTCTATTTCTTTTTCCAGAACTTTAAGAAATTAGTAGTTGAATTTTGTAATTGTTAAGTCCCCTGATTAATTAGGCATGCAATAGAAAGGAGTACAACACAAAAGTAAATGTGTGGGATGCTGATGAGATCATAGTTCTACCACAGTTATTTTATTTAGTTCTCAGTGAATCTGAAGTTTGTGGAGCTGTAAAATTCTTTTGTTTTTCATTAGGTCAAGAAAAGAAATTGCTGGGATTCATACAGAAGAAACTGTATAGCTCAAGTCTATTACTGAAACTTTATTCCTCTGCTATATAGTAGTTTCAAGGAACTTTTAGTCATTGTTTTGAGGACCATGGTTTAGTGATAACTATTGATGATAGGTGGACAGCTGGTCTGGATGACCTTGTAGGTCTTTTTGAACCTTGGTGATTCTATAGTTCCATGATTCTATGATTTAGGAAACATAAGCTGGCATTTAAGTGGGGTGACCTCGCGGGCTTTTTAGGCTCCACTTACAGAGAAAAAAGTAGATCATGATCATGGGACATCAGAGTGACTTTTTCTCCAGCTGCTGAGCTTTCTCCAAATGGGAAAGAAACAAAATGATGCAGAAGTCTTGGTTGCGCATTCCAGTTTCTGCTGTAAAATAAATACTGGTGGCCCAGGATAACTGAGGGAGTCCATTGCTCCATAAAAGCCAGAAAAACCCTGAAAGAAAGGAAACATCCTTGGCACATTTCATTGGTAGCGTAAAGTTTTGCTCTGTCATTTACTTTTGTGGTACCTAATATGAACTTATAAGTAATCTCAACAAAATCAATAGACTAATTGCAATGAAAAGTGCTACCCAATGGGAATAATGATTGGCAGAATTTTGCCCTTAGAATTCAATTAAAGTTATTTACCAGATTGCTGTTTTCAGCATCTTTCTTATGAAGCAATTTCAGGAAACAATTGCAATTACATATCTGTCAAAAAGTGTGATTTTCAGAACAGTAAATAACAACAGTTCAAGTACACTCCTTTACACACCTGTAGGAATTAATTCAGCAGTATAAATTGGGAAGGATGGGATCCAACAAACTGCCCATGCCACGCCAAGGAGCAATGTGCAATGCTCACCTACATGCCCCTTAATATCCAGCAACGTTCTGATAATTTATGACCCACCCGATAAAAGCTGCTTTACTTGTCTCAGCTGAATAATATCTACCTTTGCACCAAAAGCCTTTCCTAGCTAATTAAACTTGTTTCTTCAGTAGAATTTCCTGGCCATTTTTTGTCACATCCATTCAATACAACATACAAGTGGAAAACTCATTTAAATAACTCATGATTTTGGAATCTAAATGAAATTATTTAAAATGAATATGTGTTTAAAGAAGTGATTAAATACTGGAATTGTTCAATGAAAATTCCATATACCAAATGGTGAGATATAATAGCTATCTGATCTGTTAAAAGGAAAAACCTTTTAAACTAATCGATCTTCCACACAACAATTTATGTCAGTGCCTTTTAAGATGATCCCTTCTTAAATGGGTAGCTGACAAAGAAATATATCTGATACAACTGCTAACAGAGTAGATTTGCAGTGTGCTAAGGCAATACATTTAAGAGGTCTTTTATGTATTTTGAGAAGAGGTTAAAAATCCTGGCAGCTCTTAAAAAGCAGATTCTTAAGTGGTGTACTTTTTGTGCCATGAAATTATGACTGAATTGCATAATACCATTATAGCAAAATATATATATATATATATATACTTTTCTTCCTTTTCTTCTCAATACTTTAGTTTCAAATGAACTTAGTAAATATGTTTGGCTTTGTATTTCCTCTGAATAAAAAACAAAAAATTAAGCACATTTTCAAAAGGGACAGACTGTCTACAGCAGTTTTACAAAGTCTGGAAGCATTTCCTCATGCCCACTCACACATCCGGCCCATCGTGGTCATGTCCAAATTATCTAGTCTCTGGCTGGCCTCCAGGACAGACTGATGAAGATTTTGTTTGCATGATTTTCTTTGGCATTCTATCATCTGTCCATGTAAAAAAAAAAATTATTGAAAGATATTGGAACTTACCGTTTTTTTGTTCTTTAGGTAAAAAAGAAGTGGTATCCTCATCATTTCATCAAGAGCATTTTAATCAATAACATTCTGCAAAGTTTGTCTCTTAAAAGTATTAGACTGATGCATCCAGTGTCTCTGTAATGTCTCTCATGTGCTAGCTATCATGAAGAACACTCTAAGATGGGAAAATGGCTACAATTTTTCATCATAATGTTTGCAGACAGTGATTGGTAAAAGGCGGGGAGTCTCGTATCACTTGTTCCTGCGTATTCTGGTACATATGCTGCAGCATGTGTAGCATTGAAGCAGGAAATGTCTGTCCTGAAGAAAAAGGAGAAAAAAAAAAGCATTGTCAGAATTTACTTCACTGTCTGCCTCCGGAAATAAGCATTAAAGCATGACCCCTTGTTGGGGGCAGGCTGCAAAATGCTGGGCTCACAGAGGCAGGCGTATTTACCTAGAGGAAAATCCTAGTGAGGATCTATACTTTTCTGCTGTAAAAAATGAGCCGAGGCATGCCTATAACTCAAAGTATATCTCTGTACTTAATGAGAAACCACATGCTGCTCACCAGTATGTCTCCATCCAAGTTTGTGCGCATCATCTTTCTAAAATCAAAGAACAGTTGAGATTTAATGTTCACCGGTAAATTTCCATCCTACTCCCTGTAGGAGAATGCTTCTGATTCACAGACATCTTTATGTACCCATAACTCTTTATTTTTCATGTCACTATATTGCCTGTGAGGCCTCTTCATAGGGGTGGGCAGCCATCTAAATAAGGTGAGCATGCAAGACTAATAGATGATTTTCTAATCTCGGTGTAAGACAGGCAAGAATGTAGAAATAAATAAAAGTGAATGGGAGAATATGAGAAAGCAATGGGATAATATTGATTAACTTGGTATGTAGTACATCTTGGTGTACCCACAGACAATGAAAAACAAAGTCATTTCAAGAAAGGAGAGGTCTGAGGGACATTCTGGAGGAGTAGTAGTAATTTTTTCTTATGTTTATGGGGTTTTCCTGCAAAGAGGGAGTGAAAGTATGGGAGAAAGCATGAAAGTGCCAGCTTGAAAAATGAACATTTTAAAAATGGAGTCGAGCAGGATGATCTGGTTGGAGGTTGGGATACAGCATGACATTGGAGGAGGGAACAAAAAGTTTGTGTTTGATCCAGCAGAAAGAGCAGGAGGAGTGCTGTGAGCAAGACAGAGGATTAAGAACAAATTTCTGCTGAGAGATTGATAATGTAAAGAGAAAGGTATTGCAGAAATCAAAAATCCTGATGACAAGAGCCTGGGCTGGGTTCTATCTGCATTGATATTTGTGGTACTTTGGCACCATAGATATTCTGAGCACGAAAAACCTGCAAGATTTTACTTGAGAAGTGCTAGAAATTGACAAAATGGCAGCATGGTGGCATCATCTGCAGCATTCACAGTGAAGAAAGCTTTTATTCTGGTAAAGCATATGTCCAGGTTGGCTGAGGCCAGCAAGTATTATGCCTTAATAAAAAATAGTAAAGGGACATAATGTGTGGTTAATGAAGTTAATGCCAAATGAAGCTGTCAACTAGCAAAGTGAGAACATGTCTTTTTCTGACGTATACCCTAATGATCAGGTGTTGTGTTTGTCACTGAATGAGTGAGTTAGCAAATAACATAAAATTTAAAGGCCCAGTATTTGCTGCTTATCACCGAATTTATTGCAAGAATTCTGCTCATTTGACCCAATTGGGTCCCAGTGTCATGGGGACAGTACATAGCACCATTCCTATGTAAGTATTCAGAAGGTAAAGATGATTGTTGCTGTTTCTTATGTGGCTGTGACCCGTCCAAGTCTAGATGTGACCTTGACCCCATGTCATTGTTCATAGGCAGGGGAGCTTTTACACACTAGAAGTGCCTTGCTAATGTTACAAGGACTGAGGGGATGAAGGTCAAATTCATAGTTATCCCGTGCCATATTAAGCATACATGAAGCTCAGATAATCTGAAAGACAGAGATGCAAGAGCAAACAGAATGCTCTGCAGAAAGAAATTAATAGAATGATATGAAGATGGCTTCTATGGTCACTGTATATGTTGCCAATGTGATAGAGAAAAACATTATAGATATTGAGGTACAAGATAGACTTGTTCTAGTGAAAAGTTAATGTTATTCTTCAAAGTGAAAGTCATCTCTGATAAAATTTCTCACTTAAGCAGTCCATTTTATAAGAGCAATGAAGCTGGTGAAGGGAGTGTCATGTGGGCACTGCATTAAGGGACATGGTTGAGTGAAGGGACTCAGTAGGGCAGGTTGATGGTTGTGCCTGGGGACCTTGAAGGTCTTTTCCAATAATCTAGGTGATTCTATGATTCTGTGATTCTGTGGTGTCACCTTAGGTAAAAGAACATCTTCCCTGGTCACACAACATGCCATTGTTGAAACACATCTTTTGCAGCCATCTTTGGAAGCTCAAATGCAAAAATATGGTTAGAAATCAGGGAAAGAGGATTCTTTGTCTTAATATTTGTTGCGCAGAACCTTGTTTGTGCCAAACTGGCAAGTTTGCATGGATGCATGTAGATGTGTGAATGTTCTAACATGGGCAGTCATTGGGACCTGATGTGCAAGAGGGCAGTGTACATGCCTACCCCCATCATCTTATGCTGTGGACTGCACCTCAGAGCAGGTTTGGTGGTGAGCTCACAGGCTCTGTCTCTTCACAGCAGCCAGACTCAAAAGCCCACACATGAATATTTAAACAAAAGGCATTAACAAACCTGCCTGGAAACGTAACAAGAATGTCTTCTGGTAGAAAATATACTACCAAAATGACAGATAGCCACATTTTTCACCTCTTCAATTCTCCGTGCTCTTGATGTTAATTTGTGAATTATGATTTCTAATGAAAATAGTACTTTATGCGGTAAGGATGTTATTATATTTTCTTAATCTCTTTTATAGAAGACCTTTCGTTGCTCAGGCTGTTCTTATTTAAAAGCTAAGGCTTTTTTTTTTTTTTGTATTTCTGTGCCTGTCGCCAGCTTGCTGACAAAAGTAAAGGCTATGAATTTGCTAGACCCTTCTTTATAATATATTCTATTTATCATCATTTCTTTTTCATTATGGTGGTGTTATTTTCGCTGCTGTACTGAAGGTGCTGTCAAAATTTTCATTATAAATATTGTTTCTGAGGGGTTTGTAAGTCTAAGGGCTCTGTATTAAAATTCTCTCGGCTGAAATCTGGCATGCAAGCCTCAGTGAGGAAATGTTTTCTTTACATGCAGTTTAAATTGCCTTAGTCATCTTTTTTAAAGAAATTTGCATGTAAGTATCAGAAGCCACACATATAGAACAGTCTCATGTATTTGAATAACAAGAAAATATACATTTATTTATACAAAATGTTTCTGCATTTCAGTAGATATCAGTCTACTACCACTAAAAAATAAAGTAGAAAAATCCGTGATGAAAAACACTCACTCTATAAATATACATTGGCAATTTTATGACTTCTAGGTCGCTACTGTAGATTTATAAGGTAATGAGTAAAGATGCTGTGTTCAGTGTTTGACAGAGATGGGATGCAAAAAGGTAGAAGTTAGTAATGGAGAAATAGATATATCATCGTACCAGCACAGGACAGGCATTTGTTTTTGAAGGGTTTCTGTTGACATAAGCAAGAGCAATCTTTTACTGACCTCTTATTTCATGAGACATTCAAGATGCCCAGTCAGAGTTTCTCTACATTTTAATTTATAGAGCCTAATTTGTTCTGTCGTTTTTCTACTCTGTCTGACTATTTAGGGATGATACACCTGTCTGAAGCTTATTCCTGTTATAATACCTTGTTACAGTCACGTTCCACTCAAGATGCTTACTGCTTTTCCTCCCTTACATTTCAATCTGTTTACAATGCCAGAGCAACAACAACAACAACAATATTCTAATAGAAAATGATGGAGGTGATATTTTTAATTAAAAAAGGTGCAAAATATGAAAAGAAAAGAAGTGTAGGATGTGCATCAGGCAGTACTCAGAGTAGCTGTGCAACACAGATGTTTCTCCTGCCTTGATTTATGGCACAATGCCATTTTTGAACAATAATTAGGGCACAGTAAGATGACTGAACAGAAATGAATTTTTCCACAGTCTGTTTTAAATTCCCCTGTCCCCCACCGAGCCCCACATAAAGCTCTCAGGGCACCTGTCTGCATTAAGAGCTACAGACCACCGATGATCCATCCAGAGCAGCACTGTGTTATCGCCTTCTGAGAAAAGACAATAGGAAAAGGTTCTAAACATACACTTACAATCTTTATCTCAAAGCAAAAAGGTAGTTGAAATTCAGTGGAATAATGGCTTACTTAGTCTGCTGCTGTCCCTTGGTGCCAGTCACTGCCATGTGCGTGTGGCACAGAGTAGGTTGCTCATTTGAGCGACGCGCGCTCTGGGTTTCTTCTGATGTGAGCTCTGCCAAAGCTGTGTTCCCCATTGTCTGTTAGAGATGTCCAGAAATCTTCATAGACTTATTTCTAAAGGTTTGACAGTGTGGAGTATTTTTAGTGTGTTTTTCTTTTTTTTTTTTTCTGCTTTTTTTTTCTTTCTTTCTTATTTTTTTTTTCTTTCCCCTATTTTAATAACAATTACAACTCCATAACTCTGGAGACTAAGAAGTTTCCGTGGCTTGAAGTATATGCAATATCTTAGCTGGTTAGTGTCAGTATATATATATCTGTATGTGTGTGTGCCTAATTTTAAAAGAAAAAAAGAAGTCTTACTATAAGAAAATAACCCTTGTGATTTATGTAAGACATGTTATGTTTGTTGACAGAGGTAGATGGGAATATGACAATATGTAGCAGGGTTGAGACTACACATCTCTCTGTGGTTCATCCCCCTTGAATTCCTCTAGCCTCCAGTAAAGCACAGTAGCTAGAAGGGTAGAGCTTTAGCAATTCACAAGAGTATTTAGATGAGTCCATTTTTTTCACTTTCTTTTCCTAGAGGAATGTGAAAAGCTCAGATAAATACTGTGGGACCATCTCTAGGAATGAGATTCTGCTATGTGTCAACCTAAATCTGTTTTGTTAACTTCACTCTTGCAACAGTTAAAAATCTTCAAATTTTGAATTCTACTTATTTATGAACATATTACTCCTTTTATTTTATTCCTGTGCCAATGCTGTTAAAGAAGTTAAAGATCACTGCTTCCCCCCCAGATTTGAGCCCCATATTGTACTCAGAAAGGAAATCATGTCTCCTCTAAGTCTTTCAACAATGGTAAACTATCCTATGTGGTTAGAAGTGGGCACACTATGAACATAAGTACAATGAACCCACCCCTTTTTTCCAAGTATTAACTCTTAAGCTATTAGTTGTCTTTCAGTCACTTGTCACTCAAGAAGCAATCACAGGAGCGATGAAAATCACACTGATTTCTCTCATTGTTCACCTTATTTTGCCCATCCCTCTGGTACCCAGGGATAAACAGCAACTCCTGAAACACCTAAGAAGAACTACAATGCACAGGAAACAAAATGACCAAGTGTACATTCAGCTACATCTGTGTCAACCTTGGTGATGCCATGGAATTTGGCAAAAAATATTTCCATGTTTCCTGCTACCAGTTATAGTAGAATAGCACCCAAACTTTTTTGTTACACACTTTTTTTGTTTTTTTGTTTCTTGTAGGAGGTCAAGACCTCCATCTGAATGTTTCTTTGAGAAAATATCAGTGTTGGCCAGTAGTGGAAAGGTGCATTGGAGAGACAGGGAACATTGTATCTTGCTTGTTTAGCCTACTACAGGGCTCACATCAATAACTCTGCATCCTTGTCCAGATTGCTGTTTCCTCCTTATGACACTTTGTGGAGGTTGCATTACTCATTCTCACAAAGACACAGGTGCAGTGGGTTCAGTGCCAGTGAGTTCAATGCCGTGCAATAAAATCAAGGCAAGGCAACCGATCAATTTTGGATGAAACCCCTCCAAGAAAAATAAAATCCAGAATTAATTTACTCAGTTGTCATTGCTATCAATTATATATGTAGAATGTTTAATTTTAATTGCTGCTGTGAATATACCAGGCTTCTTTTTCTTCTCAGAGCTTTATATATGTATAAAAGTAGAAAAGAAGTGCAAAACTGAATTCTTGATCTGAGTAGTGATATTGTGTATCTTTTCTGGACCAGAAATAAAGTATTCAGAAGTTAGAAATTCAAAATCCAAAAGAAACATTTCTCATGCTCCATTGCTTGGCTGTTAGAGTGATGCTCTCATAGTACAACTTTGGTTTCAATAGAACAAAGCAAGCCTGGATTTAGAGATTGAGTTCAAATCCAGTCCTTTGGCTTTAGACCATCTCTTAAAAGTAAAAATGAAGAGACTCCAAAATATACAACCTCTGTTTCTGCCATGTGAATTAAAGCAGGACAAAATCCTTTCCTAATGACCCTGACCCAGGCTGAGTGCATGCCTGCTAAAACACTGCTTTCCCATTTAGGGAAATTTATGACAGTGTAAGTACTGAACAGTTGGTAACAGCACTTGCACTCAGGGATTGCCTAATGAGTCTGTAATCATTTTTATTTCTTTTTCTTTCACTATTTTGATGCCTGTGGGGCTGGTATGTTGTTTGTGGGGAGGAAAAGTCTTGTAGCAAAGGGGCATCTGCTGTGCAGGGGCTCTGGCTGGTACCCTGTGGGAAGGGAAAGCAGTACAGCAGGACATGTTCTCCTGCTGCTACCGCTCTCATGGTTCATGCTCAGACGGCATGTCATGAAGTTAGTTCTAATTTTCCATTTTGAAAAGTGCCCTAAGTTCAGTGACAAATATATCCAGTTTTAAGTGCACATAAATATACAATTGGGCAGAAGAAAAGAATATTTAAAGTGGGATGTTCAGAGACGGTGTGGGTGTCACTTGTTCTTTGAGACTCCTGACTCACCTGAACTGCTGCAAATATATTCCAAACACTTGGAAAACAGCATAAACTTGTTGAAAGAACATTTTGTAGAAAGGTGACCTGAAAAGTAAACTATTGCCACAGGCAAATGCATGATATCAGGTGCTCCTCAGAGACAGGGGGCTGATTCTTCTCTAGCTTTGGCTGGTTTTACACCAAAACATCTCTGCATATCCTACCATGGTTTTGATCTAGAATGGAGAAGTGCAGCAGAGCCAGTATCCCTCAATAAGACGGTTGTAAATCAGCTCCTCTGATTGACAAACAGTAGAGAATTTGACATTAGAATTTTGTTATGAAAGCATTCTTTTTTGTTGTTTTTCTTTTTGTTTTTGTTGAGGAGATGAAAGCAGTAAGAGATGAAGGTTTTGTTCTTTTAAAAAACGAATCTAAACTAAATTAAATTTGATGTCTTTGAAACTCTTCTCCATTAGGTATATTCTGGCCATGTGCACTTCCATGACACTATAATAGCACTCATCAACATGCCTGGATATAATTTTTACATTACAAAGTACAACACAAATATGACTGCTTTTTATGAAATTTGTGCAAGACAAGCTCCTTAGAAAAACCAATGCAAACTTGTTAAAATATTCCATGGCTGCCAAAATTGATTACTTCCCCCTCCTGACAAAAAATTTCCTGTCAAAGAAATTTCACCCAGCTGCCAACAGATGTCCAATTTCATGCAGAAAAGGAAGAACCTGGGAAAAAAATAATAATAAAAATGCATATCCAAATTCACATCAGCTTGAATCTTATAGGAAGAAGGAAGAAATGTTTCAAATCATATTCATAGTTGCATGAAGACTGACAGTGCTATGAATGTAACATCACAGACAGCACAGGCCGAGTTTGCGTCCCAACTCCAGGGGTGCAGGTTGCACCTCTTCCATACTGGTCACCCACAGGTATTATCTAGCAATATCTACTCCCTGTCCATTATTTTTTGGCCATGTAGTCAGGGAGGTTGACCATATCCTGAAGTGCATCAAGCACAGCATTACCAGCAAGTAAAGTGAAGAGTTCATCCCACTCTACAGTGCACTGGTGCGATATTACCTCAAGGACTGGGTGCAGTCTGGGTGCCACAGTAGAAAAGGACATAAAACTATTGGAGAGTCCTCAAAGGATGGGAAAGGGTCTGGTTGGGAATACATAAGAGCAGTGTCTCATGTCCTTTGGTTTGTTTGATCCTGAGCTGAGGGGTGGCCTCATGGAGGCACATGGCTGCAAAAAGCGAGCAGAGTGGCAGCGCTGAGCTCTGCTCTCTGGTGACATATGGTGGTTTAGAGCATATCATCAAAAGCCTCTTAAGTGATCATGCAGCACACGCTGCATTTCACTGATGCCTGTATCAGAGTAAAACTCAAGCTCTAGAGGGCTAATGGCTAGAAATTTGAAGGATATGCCATGAGCTTTAGATCACAGTTTTAAAGAACACCTCTGAGATCTTGCTGAGATTGAACTCCTTGTGCCAGAGAAGGAGGGTGAGAGAAGGTGACTCAGAGTGTGCCAAACCTTTAAGTGGGACGTACATAACGCCTGTGAAGAAGCTGCTACTATCCCCATATTTACAGATGAGGAATTAATTTAGGTACGACATTTTTTCATTTACTCAACGTGTCAATTTCATGTACAAAAGCAGAGTGAGCTGCTGTGACTTCTCTGCTAGAAAGCAACACAGAGACTAATGTCTGAGATAATATCCCACAGGAAGAACTCTGCCTTGGACATTTCTGCACATTAGAGGTGACTTCCTCAACAGCAGCAATATATCCCTGGAGCCCCAAAAGTGAAGGTGGGGAAGGCAGTCAGCATATTAGTAATTTACGGCTTCTTCTGCAATATCCTGCCCGAGACCAGACTGTGACCTCTCAGGTCTGTCTTCTGGGGGCATTTGTCATATGGGGTTGAAGGATTTTGATACACCCATAAAAGAAAAATCATAGAGAGACAGAGAGCTTATGAGAATAGTAATCCAGAAGGCGTACTGTGTTGATGGAAGTTGAAAATGAGATTAATCTAATTTATTACTACTACTACTGCTACAAAAGTAGTGCTTAGAATAATTATTAACAGTGATCTACGCTGAAAATTAGTTACAAGGTCTTGAGACCACCACATGTAATACACTTTTGACAGGCATTACCATCACAGTGTCCTAACCCCTTGCAGAGCTAGAAAAGAATTAAATATTAGAAGTATGAACTAAAATAATAAGATGTGAATTCGGTAATAAATATTCCACCCAGGCTTACAGAGTGGTCCATCCCTCACTCCATGGGACAAAGTCTCTCCCATCATGGCAGCCACGAAGGCTTACGTTAGCTTACTGGTTATCTGGTGGTTCTCTAACAAAAAGAAATATCACATGCTTTTCTACTCCTGCCTTATCAGACAGACTCCATTTGACATATTTTCTCATTCTTTCACTTTTAATCAAAAACACTTCCAGCTACTGCCAAGCTTAGTAAGTCTTTGTCCACACTTCTTACTGGCTTTGCTATATAAGACCAACCTAGATAATGCTGCTGTTATTTTCCCTCTTTACCAATGACTAGTGGAAAGATGCCGTGATTCTCAGTTCTGATTTGTGGCTTTGTTGTTTTTGAAATTTACAACTATTATCTGTGCCAACTATCTGTCGTTTTAAAGCCTTGACAACAAGATGGACACAATTACCACTTTTGTGCCCTCACAGCAAGCGGAGCAAAATATTTCATGATAGCCACAGAGCTATCATATGATCAATCGCACTGTGTCCTTTTCCTTGAAGTCTAATTGCATCCTACCAGCAGGGTCCTCCCTCCTCATTGATTACCTCCGCCCTTTTATTTCTCACTGATTTATTTCTCCCATTCTCGGCTGTAATTAACGGGGATTTCTGTTATTTTTTTCCCAGACATTCAGAAGCTCCTCAACATGCAATGAGACAACCACGATGCATCCACTGTCATACAGAGAGATAATGGCCCCAGTGGTATAACTTCCAGCCGCTGCTTGCAGCTGAACTTCTTTAGCCTTTCTATTAACCTTCTGTGTATGTGTGTGCTGTGTATATGCATTTTTAAAGCACTTCTGGAGAAAGCTTTTTTTTTTCCTTTTTAAACAAACAACAGGTCAATGAAATTATCTTGCACTCTGCAGCTGTGATCTTATCTCTCACAGAATGGGAATAATTTCTCTCCCATGATGGGCTCTTTTTCTTCAGTTTGTTGAAAAAAATTATACTAACAGCGTTGCCCTTTTTCTTCTGCTTTGGCTTTTGGCAGTGGAACAGTGGAAACTGATGCACTCTATCTCTAGATGCAGTAGCAGGTGCAAGAGCTCATTTCAGTGTATGAGGGCTGCTCTGAAAGTAATATGTTTTATTATATTATGTTGGCACACATAAACATACAGAAAAGAAAATATTTTCAATTTTTCCTAATAAACATTACTGAAGAAATAGCATGGAAAAGAAATCTAATTCAGGAATTATAACTGAAAAGAGTTTTGATTGTACTCAGCTAATTCTAGAAGCAAGGATGCATGTTTGACATTGAATCTTTCTGAGTCTTACTGACTTTGAGACAATAGTTCTTATCATATTTGTGTAAGAGTCTTGAAAATCCAAGGCTGGATATGTGCTCTTCAGGGCTGGATGAGTTATGTTATTCATATACCTTGACAACAGTGAAGAAAAGTTAAAATGTTCCTTTAGAAGAAAACACCCTTTTGTGGGAGGAGGTTAAGATGTTCTGTGTCACAAGCAGCCACAAGAAGTAGACAGAGGCTCCTGAGTGCAGAGAAGTTGGTTGTGATTAATTTCTAGGTACAACCTGGTTCTTTGCTGTTTTGCAAGGACTTTCTTTAAATTCAGGAATACTACATCAGAGCTTGATTAAATTCACAGCTGTACAGGTAGCAAACATAAGAACTTGTTACATCCTACTGAAGACCTGCTTGAAGTTACGAGAATAGAAATAAATTGCCTTATGTCTGGTAAAAGCATTGCATAGCTTGATTGTCAGCTTCCAAGATCCTCATCTTCTTTGCTTCAGTGTTTATAACATCTCCTAACTTAAATATAACTCGTTGCCAGTTATACTTGGTTATTAAGCTTTCTTTCTCATACTCACTTTCTCTGCTTACCCAAAAGCCATAAACAACCAGTGCAGCAGTCTAGTACAAAGCAGAAGCGCTTTGGAAAACATCTTGCCATTGTGAACAGAATTTCAAGGCAGTTTTAGAAAGTACATCCTAATTTGTTACAAAAACATTATCACTGCTGGCATGTATACAAATATTTGGACAATATCTGGTTATGCTTCTTTCTGACTAGATTGGTACTGAAATACTCTATCTGTAATAGCAGCCTTATCTGTTTGAAACTGCCAAGCCTTTGAGAGAAAAGCCAAGCAGGTTACATAAGAAGGCTGAGAGAACAGCAGAATTCATCTTAAAAAGAGACCACAATGACTAAAAAAGGAACAGGAGGGGCAATTTCGCAGACTCAGATGGACGTGATTAATTGTGGAAAAGAGTTCATGGAGTTTGCGTTATGTATAGGATGTGCAGCCAGACAGCTGTTTCAGACTGCATTTGTTTCCATATTGCAACTCAACCACATCATGCAGATGATGGAGCAACACCTTCAGTACTCTATCATTCAGTCACTAACTTTGCAAGCCTTTCCCGGGTTAATTAATCACACCAAAGGCAAATTGTTTGGGCTGTTTCTACACAAAAAATGTCTTGAAATACCTTTCAACAGTTCAGTTCATCCCCAGTTCGTGGTTTCACCCATAATTTATATGCACTATAATTTATATATGTATATTTTTGTTCTTGTGCAAAAGTTGTCCTGAGAAAACAGCTCCTGCAAGCAGTCATCACCACATTAATTTATCTTTTAACAAGATCAAAGCTAAACATATTTTCAAAGGCATTCTTTCTATTGAAGTCTATTAAAATAGGATAAATAAATAAATAAATAAAGCATTCCTGGAATCATGTCACCAATTCAGAATGCCTTCTGTAGCTGGTGTTGGTGTGTGGCACCATCTGCCTGCTTTTTTTGTTCTCTGGGCAATGCTTTCTCCCATGGTCTTTCAGGAACATAAGATACAGTACAGTTAATTGTAAAGCAAAGAAAAATGCTTTCAAGTTTTGTCATGAGGCCACTTGGTATGTATTCAGACCTCCTGAAACAAGCCCCAGGTGATGCATGTGTCCATTCTGAAAGGAAAGAGCCTGTTTCACCCTGTACAAATACCCAGGAAGAAACAGAAGAGGGAAGAGAAGCAAACATGAAGCAGAATCTTCCAGAGTGGCAGTCAGAAGGAAGTCTGAGAAGCACAAATGCTCGCGCTGATTCAAGATAAAAGTCTAAGGTTGATGAAGACCTTGCCAATATGGATATGCCCTTTCAATTTAGGCTGTTCAAGTAGGTACAGCCATTTCTTGTTGACAAACTTTTCTCCTGTTTTGCAAGACGATAATGTGTACACTAACCAACAGTTTGGCAGCTTATAGGTGCAAGGTTCTTAATACTGCTGTGCACTGCACTGCCAATCTCTTTATGATCTGGCACAAGAGGCCTGCAATGTCCATGACAATAGTCCAGCATCTAGGAGCACTAAATTAACAGTGCAATATCAGCATTCAGAAGTGATAGACTTTAATTAAAGGTCTGGTAGTGATATTGAGTTGGTGACTGGCCACAGCCTTCTCTGTGATTTGGCCAGGATTGTAGAATGTCCATAAAAATAATTGAGTGGTTTGCTGCTGCACCCTTCCCCTGCCCTGATCTGTAGTTGCAATTGGCACAATGGCACACAGCCACCCTCCACTGTCAGCCATTGTGAGTCACAAATCACTATCCAAATCCTCTTTTTAGGATAGGTAGATGCTGTAAACCACACATTCCTGTTGTTAGGTGCAGCCTGTGCAAAGTGTTTGGCAGGGGATGTTGGTGATGTGAAATTATCCATCAATAAACACAGCAATACAGTGACACTGCTGCCTAAAGATGTTGTCATTACAAAATAAAAGTGGAGATAATATATAACCTGGCACTATCAGACTGTGAAAAAATAAAACTAAAAAAACAAAACAAAAAAAAACCCCAATTAACAGGCAGTCAGCTTATGGCTTCACAGAAGTTCCCACAGTGTTACACAACTGATTTCCTTTCAATCCTCTGTTTTTTATCAGTAACTTCCCCTGCTCAAGGAATATGAGGCAAAGAAATGCACCATTTTTACAGTTTTGCCTCCTTATACCTCCGTGTATGACAGGAAATGGATTCTAAGAAGCTGCCAAGAAGACTGTATAAGTGACATTCAGAAGTACTTGTGTAAAATTCTGATTATGCTTTACATCTAGTGAAAAGACGCGAAGGCTTCCCTGATATCTGAACAATCCATCAGCTTTCACTCTGCATAATTACTCCTTGTAAAAGTGGTGCTCTGGGAGGAGCACTGGGAAATGCCCTTAAATTCTTGTGACCTCCAATGGGTGGAAGTCTTACTATCAGTGCTAATATTGTCAAGAAACTCTGGCTACAATGAAAAAACACCTAAAAGCAAGAGCGTTTTTTCTAGATTTCAGGTATTCAAATTCAGCTGCAGAATAGAAAGTTGTTTTTTGTTTCTTTGTTCAGTTCTTTAATATGTTACTAACAGTCTTTGGTGTTTTCAGACCAGTGTGGCCTTCACTTTATGTTACAAAACCCCTGATTTTGAATCAATGTGACCTCTTCAGTGCATCATTCCACTGAGGAGCTCATCCCACATTGCAGCTGTTCCTTCCCCGTCCTCTCATTGTGGAGCATCTGCTAGGATGGAAGAATCCCTGCTGTCATAACTTTGAAGCCTACTTACCCTACTTGTAATAAATTTAGAGAGTAATAATAAAAGAATACTAACAAGTTAATCCTACACCTCTACTTACTTAAATATGTAACCATACTAACATCCTTAAAGCCTTAGTACAGTGCTTATTTAATCTTAATGTAGGATCAACCTACATGTGGACGTGGAAATTACTGCTTATGACTCAGTATGTTCCAGGTTCTGATACTCCTCAGAACGTTCCCTGAACACAGTCAGTTTGTTCGCCCTATTGGTAACATAACCTTGAACTTCAGTTTGAAATTTATCCTGAAGTTAAGTGCATTGCATGAAAAAGAACATATTCTATAATCAAAAAGTCTTCTCTCAGTTTAGCATTTCCATCTTGTTTATTGCTATCCCGTTGTTCTGATCCTTCATGTGTTGCTACTAAGAAGTCAAAAAGAAATGAGATACTTTCCCCTCAAAAAAGGAGCTTTTTCCTTCCCGATATGCCTCAGATACATCAGAGGGACTTCGAGCTTTGGATGTAGCATCCATTCATATTTTTTTTATTCTTCTTGCCTTTTCTTTGGGGAGATAGCTATTTGCAAATACCTTACCTAGACTAAATACAGTGTACAGAATAGGAAAGAGATCCATGTGATTTAAACCAAGTGTAATGTTTTTGATGATTTTAAATCTGCACAGTTACAGAAACTGTTGCTATGTTACATGAAGACATTTCGTGGCAGCAGAAATTATTGAAGAGTTTGAAGAGCTGTGCCAGATGAAACACAGTGTGATGCAATTCTTTTTTTTTTTTTTTTTGTGCAAAATAAGAAAAGGTTACTAGAGAAGTTTCCTTCAGAAGCAGAGAAAAAATCCCTTGTCTGGAGCATACCTAAGAAATGCAAGTGCCAACATATTCTTGGAGGGTTGCTTTTCAGTTGTTTGATTTGCAATGTTTTTAAAAATTGAAATACTCTCTATTTTAATGCTTTCATCAGTCACGATAAACCCATTTCCTTTGTGCTTAAGATTCCTATAAAGCTCGCAGAATGATGCTACTTATGGAGATTTTCAGCCTCTCATTGCATGTGTTTTGCACGTCATAGTCTAAAAGGTAGGATCCTGCTTTGTTTCTCAAGTCGACATCTCAGGAAGCAGACAATACTATTAAATTCCTGCTATTCTGTACTGCAGAATATAAAACTTTAAGACTTGAGAGGTAAATTTCCATAACAGAAACAGCTATACCAGCTCAAAACACAAACAAAGTTAGCAGTGACATTGCATTCCTTCAGCGTCTGCTGATGGAGCTGAGCTTGTCAAGTCCATTTGTACGTGGTGCTATCTTTAAGGTGAACAGAGGAACAAACAATTTCTCCTTCTCAGTCACAGAGACTGAATGGGAAGTTTTTGTACTGTAAGGTCTCTCAGAAATGACAGCAATAGCTGAATGTGCTTTTTAAATTTGACATTTTGGTTTTTAATCTAAAAAACCTCTTCTATTCAGCAGTATTGAGCTTTTTGTCCATGTAGCCACGTAATAAGAACAACAATGCAGGGAGTGATTTCCCTGTAGATTTTTTAAGAGTGGGCTCCAATGAAACTGTAAAAAATCCATTGTGTAATAAATAGCTTTCAGGCTTTCAACAAAGCTGAATTTTTACTTAGTAAGAGATTATTTATAAAATAATTTTAGAAATGATTGGAATTAAGCTGTTATGTGTAAGCTATGCTAAGAAAGGAGTCAATGATCTGCAAACACTCTAGAAATCTATATGAAAACCATAAAAATCACAGATCCTTCTCCATTCTCTTTAGTGTCATCAAATGCTTCTCACATGGCATCACAATCACTGCCATGGGCTCTGTTCCCTATTGTGAGCAGTTGCCTTGAGCTTCCTGCCCTCTTCTTTCTCAATCAGCATTGCTCACTCTTCCCCACATTATCGTTCATACCAAAGAACAATTGGCAAAACAAAGGAGTCTAAATAAGGGCTGAGGTGGTGACTAGCAGAAAAAAACACTCAGCATTTAAAGACTGTGCATGGCATGACTTAATTTAAAGCTGTTTGGCAGTATTAGTAATTTGGATGTAAGCCAGGCACCACAATCTCCAGGCACAAAACACGCTGAGCATCTCCCTGCTCGACACTGAGATGACTGCAGGGAAATATAACAGGGGGTTAAAATGCTTAACATAAGGAAACTCCACTTCTACCAAACTCCCGGGAGATGTGTGAAACCATCTTAAAGTGCATTTCAATTTCCATATGAATTTCAGCTGGTATGTGGAAGAGATGAAATTTGAACAATGCAGATTGTCAATTAATCAGGACAAATCTACATAAAATGTTCTAATTTCCAGAAGATATCCATAAATTATACATCTTGGTTTAGAAAGAAAATGTGAGTGTTCCAGCAGCCCTGAAAGGCTGTGAGCCTCATAGGTTCATAGAATCTGTAAAGTTGGAGCACTAAGTACCCCAAGCCCAACCCCAGACCACTCCCAGCATACCCACTGCCCACGTCCCTCAGTGCTGCATCTTCATGGTTCTTGAACCCCTCCAGTGACAGAGACTCCACCACCACCTTGGGCAGTCTGTGCCAATGCGCTATTTCAGAGGAAAAAAACCAACCTAATACCCGACCTGAACTTCCTCTGGTGCAATGTAGGGCCATCACTAGCATTAGTTACCTGGGAGAAGAGGCCAGCCCTCACCTCACTACAATCTCCATTCAGGCAGCTGTAGAGAATGACAAGATCTTCACTGGGCCTCCTCTGGACTAAAGCCCCTTTACTTTACATCAGTAAGTTCTGGAGCTCACCAAATCAGAGGATTCATCCTTGGCTTCTTGGGCTTAGGAGAATGGTGGGTACCCAGAAGTTCAAGGCAATCTTCATCTCAGACCTGAATCATTTGTTATCATCAACAGCAGATCTTTGCAATTAAGGGGATTATGATTATTATTAACTACAACCTACAAAATTAAACATTTTCTTCTGTTAGTGATAATAAGTTTTTCCCTCACATAAAGCCAGTAGCTCCATTGAAGCAGGCTGATAATGGAGATATGGTGAGAGGAAGGGCTCTGTCTATCCGTGAAAATTCTTATATAACCAAACATTTGGTGGGGGAAAAAAATATATATATATGAAAAGGAAGAAAAAACTCACAAACCTTGAGGACCAACAATTTTGTTTTTGGTATCGCTCAGATTTACAGCGCTTCTTTGGAGTTTTGTTTGTTGTGCTGTATTTCTTAATGATCGACTTGCTGCAGTAAATAATTCAGGAAATCATCCTGTACTCTATTGTTCTTCAGGCATATGGATTTCTTTTCCTCTTCAAAGTTCAACTTTCTACTGTATGTTGAAAATTTCAAAGCTCTCTGAGGAACAGAATACAGGTTTTGTAATTATAACAATTTCTAGCCCAGCACCTGTACATCTGCTGTACCCCTTGGGGAATGGAGCAAAACAAAATGTATCAATTCTCTCCGGATAAAATGTGACAGGATTTCCATTTGCTATTTCTCCAGACCACCTAGGTTTATTAGTTTCAGAACATTATGGATAGTTATTAAGCAGCAGTGGATTGTTGTGGAAACACAGACAGGATGCTCAGCAGAGACATTCTGATCAAACCTGACTACACAAGCCTGACTCCTTTTTCAGCAACACAACTGTATTCTCATGCACCCAGGCAGAAAGATGTGAAGTATTAGTCATTTCTAGAAAGATAACTTGAGGTTTTCAACAACAACAACAAAAAAAACCCCACTATTAACTGCTTTTAGTCACATAGAAACATCTTCCGAAAGAAACCTTTTAAAGGTGTTCTAGTCTGATAAGTGTAACAAATACTGCAAATTTCCACTTCTCTTTTACAGAAATAAAACTTACCCTGTGTGTGCACATACATATAGGCAATATAAGCCATTATACGCAACTGAACTCATCAAATTGAGTTTGATGGTTTTTTATAATATCATTCTGTATTGCTGTGCTGCATACACATTATTTCATGTAGAAGGAAACACAGAAATAGTACACTGAGCTACCAGGTAAATATTATGCTATAAAATTAAAATATGCTTTTTCTGGGTGACAGCTCTGGACTGCGACTTATTGAAAGCGTGATACAATGAAAATGATCTGCTTGATTTTGTGTTACTCCTAATAACTACAAAAGTAAAAGAGGACACCTAAGAGGGCGTGAGGTTTGCAGGGAAAGCCCAGCCCCAGTAAAGCTAATGGCAAAAAGCCCATTTCACCTTTGTGTTTTCTCAAATCACTGGTGAAGTTCAGTTACTTTTCTGCCCATTCTCATCCAAATTACATGGCTACTGTTTTTAATTATAGGCACACACTTGACTTTGTCTCCTGTGTTGCTGCTACATTTAGGTTAGATATTAGGAGGAAGTTCTTCACTCAGAGGGAGGTGACACACTGGAACTTGTTGCCCAAGGAGGCTGTGGATGCCCCATCCCTGGAGGCATTCAAGGCCAGGCTGGATGTGGCTCTGGGCAGCCTGGTCTGATGGTTGGCAACCCTGTACATAGCAGGGGGTTGAAACTGGATGAGCATTGCAGTCCTTTTCAACCCAGGCCATTGTGTGATTCTATCATGATTTTTTCTCCACTCAGGCTTTGAAAGCAGGAGAGGAACTGGTGGTTTTTAGTATATTTTATCACTGCAGAGAGCAAGTGACTAGAGTTGGTGAAGTATCTCCACATCCACACTGGCAAATTAAGCTCCTGTGCAATCCACCACAAGAATGACAAGGGATTGTGCATGATTTACAATAAAAATAAACTCTCTGCGATTTATGAAAGCTGATGAAATGTGCATAGAGTTTGGAGACACAGTTAAGACAGAAATTCAAATCTAAGTGTGGGGAGGAATATATGCAAATCATTATTAAGTATATTTCAGTCAGACACTCAATGTTGCAGTTGTTTCTTATAGTGAAGATGATTACACAGTGCTTAATTGATACAAAATGTGAGTGCAGACAGTAGTCAAAAGGAAAAGTTGCAGTGTAGATCTATAATTGTTACTGAGAGACCTTCTAATACTTTTCCCAGTATCATCAGAGTTTTGGCAGCTGCTGTACCTCTCCACAGCTACTTTGCTTATATTTGATGAAAGAGATGGCATTTTCCAGCTCTGAAATAGGCTCTGCCTCAAGCATCGCTTGCAGGCACAGGAGGGCAAAAGGACTAAGAGCATCTACTCGTATACCCAGCCCTGTCCTTGCTCTTTTCAGCATTGCTTCCCTCTTGCTACTCCTTGGTACTGCCTTCAGACAGTCTATGTTCTTTAATCATCACAGCTTTCTTGAAAACCCAAGAATTGGCCTCAGCAACGTGGGCAATGGATTAAATGAAGAGTCAGAAGGAAACAACGAGAACTAAAAGCTAAGAGAGGTAAAGGACAGCTTTCTAAAGCTCTCCTCAGCTACGGGTGATAACACTGTAAACAGCTGCTTCTAATTCAATCCAGGTTAGTTTAAATGACTTCTGGAGAGGAGTTAAAACTGCTTTGCTTAATCTTACTTTGAGTGGAGCTAATGAATGCTTTGCAGATAAAAGCACAAGGAGTGAGGAGTCCAACCCAACTCTTGGCAGCTCCCAGACCTGTCCCTCTGAACAAGGGCATAGACAGCAGCAGGGTCATCCACCTATTGCTAATCCAGTCCAATACCTTCATTTTCATTCAAGCCATGGCTTGGAATTTGCTTGCCTTCTCGCTCATTGCAAAGCCCTGGGATCTTGATTGTCCTCTCTGCATGCATGCTGTTTGTCCCCATGATATCAGCTGGAGCTGATGCTATTTCTTGAAGTTTGTGGGTGTGCATGCAGTGTACTGATCAGGACTTACTAACATTTGGTAGTTGTACTTGTAAGGATATGCCTTGGCTAATTTTGCCATGTGAATGTAACCCCTTTGGTTACTTTAATGGCTCCCTACAGTGACCAAAGATCATAGGCACTGAGCTCCTGTATATAACTCATGAACTCCTCTTTGAAGCTCTGTGGAATCTGACAAGCAATGTCTCTAAAAGTGAAGCAATGGTGCTCTCAAGTGAGCAGTAGAACACTGCAGATAGGGTTGGTACAAAATGTAGTACTCAGACAGTGCTGTAGAGACTGGTTGGTATAGGTATGCATTTAAAATTTGTAACTATACAATTTACTATTTTAAATATTTTCACCATTTTCAGAGGCTTTTATTTTATTTTTCATTTGGAAGTATCATAAAATACTGGATTTGCACATCAAAAAACAAATATTCATTTCTTCACATAAATAATGAACCCATATACCTGGTTTGTCAAGGTGGTTTTGGCAATATGGAAAGTTTATGCAAATAAATACTCAACTCTCTCCACAAAGGATTCATTTCTGTGCTGACCTTTTGGCTTGTTCTCCACTTCTCTGCAAAGCCTTCTGTCTGGGATACCCAAGCTGAGTGCACACCCATTGCCTCCCATGTTCCCTCCTTGAGTGAGCTAATGTGTTCTCTCCAAAAGAAAACCTGGGCACAGTTGATAGAGTGGTTTGCTCCAGGGTAACTTCAGATCAGACAGCATATGCACAAGCACTGTGAAGTCTGGCAACCTTTCTCCCAGTACAGCCATCCAAAAGCACCCTACATGCCTTCAGCTCTCAAATGCCCCACATACCAAACCTACTCTCACTGTACACAACAGCTTAACTGGGTTGGCGTACAGCCCTTGTGCTGAAAAAGTATTTGCACAAAAGAGGTAAACCAAATAGGGTAAAACTGCAGCCAGAAAAAAACCATATGTAACTCATGGGAATGCAAAATTGAATTCTCTACAGTCTGAATCTTGTCAGTCTGTGCCAGGGAGTGAGAATGTAGTTACCCACCTCTGCTGGCTTGACATCATGGTCTTTGACTTGGTCTTCAGAGACATATAGGTTGGAAAAGGTTCATCACTGAGGAGGGTGTTAGGCACTGGAACAGCCTCCCCAGGGAAGTGGTCATGGCATCGAGTTTGATGGAGTACAAGGAATATCTGAACACCCTCTAACATGTGATCTGATTTTTGGTTGTGCTATATGGAGCCAGCAGTTGGACACGATGATCCTTAAAGGTCCCTTCCAGCTTGGGACACTCTGTGGTTCCATGTACTTTCCCTTTTCTCCACTGATGGGACCTTCAAGAGCCACTTTGGATCATGCAATATAGGCAGCAATTGCTGATCAGCACCAGTAGGGACTTAAGGAGAACTTGACTTTTAGGAAGTTTGCTACAGTCAGTTGGTTTGCAGCCTGGAATAAGAAAGAATTATCATGCTTCCTCCATCCAAAGTTTTGTAAAGCAATTCTTTACTCTTCTGTAACTCATAGGACATTGCACTTGGGCAATTGCTTTCTAATCTATGCTTTTCAAATCATTCATCTTGACATTTGGAATAAAAACGCAGGATGGCGTAAACAGACCTTTTAGCTAAAAGGGATGTCTAAAGGGGATGGATTGTATCAAAAATGGATCTTGCAGTGATCCTCTTTTATCTTTTCTCTTTCCCTGCCTTATAGCCCTTTATCTCTTCTTCACTTGGAGCACAGGACTTCTTAGTTTCTACTATCTAAATTACAGGTCTTTCAGCAGTTTGTTAAATGTAAGAAAACATGGATCTTTTGTATGGTTCAGTAGAGCTCTCTTTTTTTCTTAGTTACTAAATCAGAACTCACAATACAATGTTGTTTAGGGTTTTCTCATACTGTATCATGATGTCTAAAGGCATAGCAACCACAGCACCAAAACAAGAATGAAAAGCCTGACCTCAGAAAACCAATTGGTAGAGGAGGGGGGATGTTTGCGAATTCACAGAACACCTGAATGCAAACTTGAACACAAGCAGACTAGATGTTAACCTTTTCACTCACTCTGAAAAACTTGTCATAGATATGTAGTCCTTGACAATAAATTGAAAGTCACAACTTCAGCGAGATGCATCAGATCATGAATATGGTTAATTGCATTGACAAGTTAGTGATGGAAACTTGTATTCTTTTCAAATGAAGTGAAAGGCTTTTGACACATTTTTTTTCCATGTTCTACTAATTGAAAACACTACAGGAATGGAATACTTTCTACAAATAAAAGGGAAAAATAACATTATCATCTGTTTCAAGACCTCAGCCTGAAAATTCTGCTTACAAGGAGGGGTTGGTTAGAGATGGATGTTTAACTCAAGGTCAGAGGGAACCACCAGCAGTAGAATTTAATGGAGGACATCAAGGGCTGGTAAGAGCATTTTGGGCAGAGATGATCTACACATTAAATGTTTACATATTTTTAAATGTTTTCCTATTATTTTTTGTTCCATTCCCTGTATTGACAGTAAACACAAAATAAACAGAGGTAACAGAGAAAAACAGTCTTGAAATCTTCACAAAAACCTGGATTGTATTGGCATCAAGCGAATGACAATTGCTCTCCATTTCTACAGAGGATGATGGGACTTCATCTGCTGTTCAGAAGTTCTCAGTTTTAAACTAATTTTCTCAGTCTGAATGCACATGATGTTCTAAAGCACATCTTAGACAGACCAGCTTAGTGGTTGAGCATGTACACTAATGTTCAGTCAGTGCCAGTGCTCCATTTTTTATTAACGATTTTCCCTTTATATTTTTGAAATTGTACCTTTTGAAAGAATAGAGACATCTAATTTTCCAGCTAGCAAAAAAATGAAAAGGACTACACGGATAGTGTTTTTTAACTGATAGAGAAAAGACAAAGCAGAGTATTATGTTGATTCCTCTACTATTTCTTTAGGTTTAGTGGCTAGAAAAAAAGTCCACAGCCAGGAAAGAACAGAGCAAAACCTGTGTTTAAACTGTAACTCCACCAGAAAATTTCCTCGAATTTAATAATCATATTTAATTTTAATTTGATTGCAGTAAGGTGGTTACAAGTAAATTTACTTGTGCAGATAGAGCCAAACTCATGTTGATAGAACTGAAAGTAAAACTCAAGTTTTATGCCAGGATAAATAATAGTAAAATTATCTTGCCATTTTGATAAAGCTGTACTGAAAAGTATTCTACAGTTTAGAAGATAATTTCAGGCTTCTTGAGTGTAGTTGGTCAAAAGGTACATCTGATGCTAGCAAACAGCATTTAACATTATTCTTACAAATCAGATTGTGAAATGAATTCTTAATGAATAAAGCTCATCATTTACAATTTCTTTTCAAAGGTCGGTAGAATATATTAATTGACTTTTTGTTCTTTTTTTCAACAGGTGTCAAGCAATAGAATTAGTTAAGCAATTATTCGGGTCCCATTAGTATTTATATATATATATTAAGCTATTGAATCTGACCTTTGATTGCCTGAAAACTTGGGTTGAGGCCAAGGTTATATGGAAATAGCGAGGTGCTTTTGAACACCAGCTTTAATACTTCTGTGCATGTTTAGACTCTTGAACTGATCACCAGGCACTTTTGTACAGTTTAGCCTGCTTTTTTTTCCTCATTTATCAATTTATTCATCTCCCTCACACTGACGGTCCAAACAGTGTTACAAACTCATTAAATCATATGAGAGTTAAAAACAATCAAACATTTCTTGAGATCACACTCAAAATATGTTGTACTTTCTATCTTCTTCTCTACTGCTCTTTGGATGTTTGCTGAACTGTGCAAATGTTTCTTCTCGAGTAATGAATACTTATTTTTCATTGACTATTCAGAGCAAACACTCCAACGTGCCTGTTATTTTTTTCTTCTCCCTGTTCTGAAGAAGTTTTCCTTGCAAAACCAGGCTGTATTGCTTGAAATCCTTCAATCTGGACACAAAAATTCCCACACCTATGACTCTCTTGATTTCCCTTCTGATTTTCAGGGGCACACACTTCTCCCCTTTGTAATAGATACTACTAAGATTTTTATTCCTCTTCTCTAGTTTCTGTCTCTATGAACCAGAACATTACAGCCTGTACCAGGGCTTAACTCTTCTCATCTGTAAAGGACCGGCCAATTCTCATTCACTTTGAGTGAGAGATGTGTTCACATTGATTTTAAAATTGCCTTCAAATTAAAAGGCACCACTACTGTGGCAGATATATATATATATAAAGTAGGAAAAAAAACCTGTTCGTTTTTTTTTCAGCTTTCTGATAACAAATCTCATGACTGGAAAGAGTAGGGGAGAACTGATTCACAATTTTCTAATGCTTAAGAGTGCTACTAGTGAAGATTTTGATTGTCCAGAGACCTCTAAACCTTCCAATAATGAGAATGTCTAAGACTATTGCTGTTGGGAGCAAAAGTTGTCCAAGCACTTCTCCCTTGGTGGCAGCAACACTTTCTTGATCAACAGGAAAACGTTCTCTTGTTTCCAAATCACTTTTACTGTGACTTTCTACTGAAAAACGTGAGACCACCAAAGAATCTGTCCCATGCCAGTCAAGACTCTGAGAGTATTCATTGGAAAATAAGGAGGTGCTCCTTTATTTGTTGCTGGCTAATGTACTGTATGAGGAATCAACACAGCTATGAGATTCATGTCCCCTATTACTATTATTAGTGCTGTCATTATTATTATTATTATTATTATTATTATTATTATTATTATTATTATTATTATTATTATTATTAAATTTTGAGATCGTTCCAACTGGTAGAGACTAAGAGTTCTAATTTGGACAGCAAAGCTGATAACTTAATATCTCATGCTACCAGGATAAGTCACTGCACTGTTAATTATAGGATTAAAAATTAGACATTATCATGCAGGAAGGTAGTGCTCTCTCTTTTACTCATTCTCTATTTTATTTTATTTTTTTCCAAGGAAACTAATTAGATTTAGTGCTAACTGCTCTAACTGCTTTGTCTGTGGACAAATAGTCATCTGTGGAGTTCCAACTGATTATCTATCCATGAACTTAAAATATTGCTTTAAAAGGCCAAATACTTGGTAGTTTCCTTAACTACTCGTTCAAATGGGATTTATGTTCACAAGAGGGATAACAGTTCTAAAGAAAACAGAGATGTATACTTATTATAATTAGATGGCATTGTTAAAAGCTTATTATTTTTAAGGATGACTTTTCAATGACAGGTTGAATAAAAGTATCTTGCAGTTGGAAAAAAAAATAAGGTACAAATGCAGAGCAACAGCAAATCACAGACATATGGATCTTGGATGAGTTTTGTTTGTGTCTGAAAAATCATGAGAGATATAAAAAATTATTTTGACATATGGAGGAAGCAGATTAATTAATTTGAAAACAACCTTTGTACAAGAACAGTTTCAGCTAAAGTAATTAAATTTAAGTGTTGTATAGTTGTCAAGGTTTGTGTAAGGAGAGGGACTCTCTGCACTGATATCAGGTTCTGAGAGAGTCCTGTAATCTAATAAGGTAGGAAACACTGATGTGCAAGACTCAACAGCCCTCTTTACCTTTACAATTATTCCACATAACCAAGAACAAACTCATCATTCTGCCTGCAGTGCACACACTGGTTATTATTTACCTTTTCCCATTTTTGCATTGGTGTAAGCTCACTCTGGGGAAACTCATTAGCTTATCATCACAATCATCTTCCCTCTTCATCTCTTTCAGCACTTAAGATAGCACATTCCATTGCTGATAGTCTAACATGTTCTTTCTGTCCTATCTGCTGCCGCTTCTGTCCCAGCTCAGGATGTACCTGCCCAGCAAACTCCTCCACCAGCCACCTTGTTTGACACTGACAATATTATAATCACCTCTCTGAAGATCCTCCAGTTTCATTACTTAATCATGGGACTGTAAATAATCGCTGAATAAAAAGCTATTATTTTGTGTTGACCATTATTTATTTTGAGGAAAATGCCCTCAAGCCATCTAGAGTGGAGATAGTCCAATAAAATATTAAGAGCAATTTTGTCAGTGTAAACTCTGAAATATTGAGAGTGTTATGTTATTTTTTTTTCTCTTTTACCTTTGTGAATTTCAGATGCCAAGTACCCTTTGCCTCAAGCAAAGGAAGGTTATTTCCAAAGCAGAATCGTAGCCTGGACATGGCTCTCACCATAGTAATAGCACTCTAACTTCATCTCAATCCTCTTCAGACAAGTGAAATTTAGATTTTGCCCCAGGTTTTCAGGGGAAATCCAATTGCCCCATTATGCAAATATTTATAGTTCCTCCTTGAGCACATAAAGGAAGGAATTTTGAGTTACATTAAACAGCAGCATAATTCAGTCTGCCTATAGGGGAAGGCAAAACAAGAACAATTTGTATTGCATACATCGCCCAGCAAAAACAATGTTCCAGATAGAAGCCTTACAAACCTCCTGAGTTTTGTGCTGAGCATGTGTTTGGAACTTCTTGAAACTAGCAAACCCATCCCAAATGAAAACAAAAAAAAATCCCCCCAAAGCCTGGATCTGAATGCATTAAAGTGCATCTCTGAATTCCCTGCCAAAGTCACTTCAGTCATCAAAGTAGCACACAAATGATATGCATGCATTCTTACAAGAAATTGCCTTTTTCTTTCAGACATTTCTGAAGAAAAAAGTGAAGTTTAATTATGAAGAGATAACCAGAGGTGTTACCCTTGGAATTTAATTATTATTTGATTAAATTTCAAAAAACACGACTAAGCTATGACAGGGGCAGAAAGTATAGTAAAATGGTAATTATGGAATAGGAGATATGAATTAAGATAAATTAGGAAACATTTTTTAAGTGCATGCCTGTGGGAAGGAGAATAAAATAAGTGAACGTTCTATCATTCTTATAAAATATTAACATTTTGAGTGAGAAGACAGATTAATTGATGCCATCTGCTGAATGGATATGGAAACCACACCACTGTTTTTCTAATGAAATGCCTTTTCTTGGGGGAAAAGTGGGGTGTTGCAGCTATAAAGAGGGCTTGATTGTAAGCGTTACACTCATCAGGTGGGTATCCCACTAGCAATGGGAAGGAAAATTATGATGGGCTTTTTTCTGTCAGAGCTCTGCTTCCCTGAGGATGGCAGCTTCTTCTGGCTACAGCTCTGCATTTTGGAACACCCAAATCTTGAGGATAAAATGCAAACAAACATGGGAGGATATACCAGTAATGAACCGGTTATTAAAGATGGAGTCTGAGCTTTCTGCTGCAGAACTGGGAAGGTTTATAAATCAATGGGGGTTCTACGATTTATTCTCCAAGCCCCGCAGTTGCAGTTAGTGCTGGCATATTTTGAGCAGCTGGAATTTTAGTCTGCTGGTTTTTCCCGATGACAACCAAATTAAATATGCTTTTAAGAGTTCATATTAATGATGGATAGTCTAACATACTTCTTCATTTTGTCAAGCTGTTTTTCGATGTAGGGAACTGCCTCTTCACTACACAGATAGCAAAACAGCTGAGAACTGGAAATAGAGGAGCTGAGATTTCAGCTTTTTGATATATCTGCCCTAGGAGGCAGCTCTGCTGAGGACCAGGGGATTGCCATCCTGAGCATCCCCTCCCTGCTCTTCGGCTCTGGGCATCCCAGACCAGCCCATCCCACTCTCCTGCTCACAAACACTGGCTCCTCAGAAACCACAACAGCTCAGTGTTTAGCTTTCAAGGCTTGATGCAAAGGTAATGACCCAGGAATGTATGCTGAGAGCTCAATCTTGCAAATCTTTCCATAAGCAGTAAGTTATACACGTAGAATACTTGCCCTCAGGCTGGGATTAATTTCATTTGAAATCCCACTTTCCTAGACATAATTTACAGAAAAACTAATACGGTTTCTGAGGTTTTTTTGTTGTTGTTGTTTGGCTTTTTGTTTTGTTTTGTTTTATTACTTTTTTAGATTTCCCTTCCTAAAAAGCTGCAGCGCCTCAACTATCTTTATTTCCCTGTTGTTCATCACTTCACCTCCTTTTCCACTTTGAAATCTGTACTGCAGAGTTACATCAATTTTACTTTTAGATCACGAAGACTCATCTAAGGAGAGCATCTAATCCTGAAGTAAATTAATAAATCTGTTGAAACAACATTTTGATTAAAACTGGAGTGAGGACAAATACCTTGTTGGTGTATTGAGATTCCTTTGCACTGTCCTTTAATTAAGGATTTAATAGCTTCCAGTAATCCAAGTCTTTTCCCTGGGTTGACTAGTTGTCTTTGCATCCATAGGGAAATACTGACTTTTCTTGCCATCACATCCAGTAAGAGGCTTCCAGGAGTATAAATCTGCCACCCGGACTCCATCTTTATTTTTCCAGAAGGATGCACCAATGTTGTGGACATTTGCCGTGATTATAATTCAAGTCACAGATGAGTCCTACTGATGCTTGGTGTTTCAGTGGAAACACACTGCTTTTCTGCTAATGACACTTTCTTTAGTAGGCACTATGCCTAATTTTCAAAGGAATAATAGGCTGAGAAGTAGAAGGAAATGATGAAAACGGTGCATTTAATCCATTGCGGTCTCACTTCAGTTTCACGTATAGAAAATGTAACATCTAATATCATATTTTCTAATTTTATCAAGGAGGAGCTCACATACAACTGTCTTTACACATCGGTTCTATAACATCAGGAATTAATTGCAAATGTAGCTGTTCTGCTTGCAGAAACATCCAGAAATGAGTCTTGCCTTGCTTTTCTCACTCTTCACCTGTGAGTCTCCACTAAGGCTACAGGATTTATCTTAAAAATCTCTAGAACGAAATGTAACATCCTTTAAAACATATTTTAAAGAAGTAATTTTAATTGCAAATCCAGGTGCTAGAATTGTAAGAAATTGTTTGTTGTTCTTGTGCTTAGGGAAGCTTTTCTAACCCAGTGCTTTATCTGAGGAATATCTGAGTGCAGAAGTGACTGTCTAGCAAAGACCTACATGAACATTCATAAATGGGAAAGTAGGACTCCTAATACTTGACACCACACAACAATACAAAGATGTTTCTCCTATAGCAAAGTACTTGTGGTCTCTCTTCATCTGTTGCTAGGAGACCCGTTTAAGAATTAATCAGGGAGACATCACAAATGCTGCTAAATCATGCACCACACTACAGATTGAGCTGCTCCAAAGAGATGAGAAAACTTGCTTTTTCTGTTAACCCGGCACAGACTGCTATGCAGCACAATTTCCTTCAGTAAGTACACTGCTGTACAAGTGCAAAATATTTACACTGTGTCTCAGGCAAAGTTGACAGTTATGTCTAGCCAAGAACTTCTTGTACAACAAGGACAAACATGGGCATATTAGAAACTAAAGATGGAAGGATGTGCTCAGCCAGCCCTGGAGCATGCTGAAAGCTTGAAGTTGTACTAAGGATTGCACTTCCTTCAAAAAGACTTGGAAACTACGACTGAGGATTGGAGGGCCCTGTCCAGTCTGCCCTGAGACCCTGGTGTAGGGATGGAGAGATGCTGAATGTGACAAAGCCAAAGGCTGAGTAGTGACAAGGGGTGATGCTGTCAACTGGGGAAAACATTGCTCACCCTGGGAATTTACCTTCATTGGCACAGATCTGATTATTCCAGTATAATCATGCTTCTAATAGTATCACGTTTCCTGGCTGCAGAGGGAAATAAGCCCTACCTCGATCAGGTACTTTCAAATCAGTCTGACATGTTCCTGTACAGGAATTGTGTGGAAAAATCATACCAGTTAAAACACACATGCATTTCAACCAAATGCTATAAGCAGAGCCAAATCCCTATTCAGAACAGATGAGAGATTGAGGCTGGCATGAAAAAGAGGGAAAAGCTGGCTCTTTGTGCACAAACTGAGACCCTGGGGCTCAGAAAACGATGCTAGGGAGTGAAGCCTGAGAAGTGCTGGAGTTGGAGGGTCAGATTCCTCATTCTGTGCTTCACAGCATATGTTTCCGAATTGCTCAGCCTCAAACTGTAGAAATTAGATCTAAGACTCCTGCCATCAAAAGCCGAAGTCTTCCCCAAAAGTAGCTTTTCTTGTATGGGTATAACTGAGGAATGGGTCCATCATGGTTTTGGACTTAGAAATGGGTTTGTGTTCTTATCCAAGAGATTTACATTTCTGCCTTAGGTTCCAGTTTCAGGATATACTTAGCTGAGATTTTATTTTATTCAGAGGCTGTGACTATGGAGGGATCTGAAATGCATCAGAATATCTTTCTGATAATGAAAATGAGGCCTGGAAGAAAAACCTGTGCAGGGATTCTGCAGAAAGAAGAGGAGGCTATTTAGGTTTTAAATCTTCATGTTGGGTTCTGGGCCATTTCCTATGGTGGGTGCAAAATAACCAGCATTTGTAGAAACTGAGATGGCCAGGTTGCCTTTGGACAGACGTCTCCCCTGTGAACCCACTGCAGTAGCTGGTAGCATGGCAGGGGGTCTGCTTGCTGATATTCATAAAGCTGTTTTGTTGTGGTAGTTAAGGGTGCCATTAAATACAAAGGGGAAGAATTAATCTTAGTGAAGGAGCAAAAAAAAAAACAACAACCAACCAATTGGTGTGGAAAGTGAATTATTACTTGCATTGCTCAATACGTGGCCTCTCCTCGTCAGGCTGCTGGTGTGTTGGCAGAATGAATAAGCAGAGGCTGCTGCTGCAGCTCGTGCTCTCAATCCGAGGAAGAAATTGTTTTCTTTCTGGGTCTTGCAGCCTGTTCTCTGAAGTCACTAAGTACATTTTGAACTGAACTGGAAGAAAAGCTGTTCCAAGCCCGTTCTCCCCCGAGCCCCAGTTGCAGCACACCTTATGCTAGTGGGTACGGTCTGTCAGGTCGTTCTGTCGGGGGTGTTTTGGCAACTGTGAGTTTGATTTTCACAGCATATATTCTGGCTCTGTGGTACTGTGGGGAAGGGAAATGGAGTACCCTTTTCCCTCTGTGTGCTGCAGAAAGCCTGTTCCCATGGGTAGCACAGCAATCCGGTGCCAAGGTCTTGCTCACAAGAACTGTGCACCTCAGACTTTGATCCCAACTTCATGGCACCCCAAGCCACACCTTGAGGATCTCCTCTTCTTCTCATGTATGTCACCAGCTGCCACCCTGCAGATAACACTGGGATTGGATCAGGTGTCTGTGCTTCAGCATTTCAGTGTTGCACTCCTGGCTTTACAAGCATCTTTTTCAACATATCCTTTTAGGTAAACATACTGAGCTGTAGTGACAGCAGCTCAGCCTTGCAGCTAATAATATAGAAGCTTAGAAAGATTGGGGGAAGAAAAAAAAAAGAAAAGAAATAAACTAAAAATATCCCAATAAAATATCTGCAGTTACACTGAGAGAATAGAAATATATAAGGAATGTAAATTCCTGCACAGCAGGAGAGGAACTCTCTGGCTGTTGGGGGTCGGGGTGAGCAGTTGTTATAGACACATCCAAGACCTATTTGGGCAGTACCAGACATCAGTATTGGACACTACTGATAGATGAATCTTATGCTTGATTAATCTGACCTGGCAAGGTAAATCCTATATTCCAAATACTCCTAATTCCAAAAAGCTTTTGATGTAAAAACCTTCCAGAACTAAAAATAAATCCCCCAGCCTCTGATATCAAAGCTGTTCATTTCCATCTGTTGAACATTAAATTGTTTTTGAATTCTTTTCCTGGTAAAACTGGTAAAATAAGCTCTGGCCGTAGGAAGCCAAGGAAATCCCCCCTCCTCCATTAGCATACCAAACCTCCCCATTCATCAGCATCTCAGCCCTTCCAGCCCACACTCCATTACCTGCAGTGGGTTTTGCTGCCTGTCTTTGAGGATTAGCTGCTAGATTTTGGTTGAATCTCCTGATTTACTTTTTTTTCTCTCTATTGCACTGATCCAGACAAACAGATGCCTTGAACACCTTGGAATGTGCCCATTCTCACTCCCAGTCCTTCTTCTTTCCAAACAGTAATTGTTTCAGCATCCAAAGAGATAAAAAGGCATTAAAGGTAATGACCCTTGTTCTGATTTCACATAAGGCTGGGCCTTATCCAACAAAATCCTAATCCCTATTTTACAGATGATTATGTACCAAAAGTGACAAATGTGCTGTGGCAACAATATATTAGCCAGAGAATACTAAAAGACTACTGTATCTGGGAGTAACCAGATGTGTTCTGAATGTGACGTTACCACAAACCCACATATCTTTGTAGAAGCCTTTCACTGTATCCTCCAACCCCACAAAAAACTTTTTTTTTTTAATACTGGATAATAATTTTGTATAAATTTTAAGTGAAATTTGAAGGCAATCTTGTATGCATTCAGCACTACTGCATTTCTACAGTTAAGTTTTATAACAGCACATTAGCCTTGAATATCTATTAAAAATGATTTGTAATGTTAGATGAGAGATGGCTACAAAGATAGCGTTACGCTGCTTTAAAACTATTGATTAGATCAGTAAGAAGACATTAAAAGTAAGCATGAATAGCAAGCATATTAAATGATATTGCCACATCTCTGTCGGCACCAGCTTGTGAAGTAATTTTAAGCAATGTAAAATGCATTAATACAATACTTATTTAAAAGAAGAGAACACAGCACACACTATAAATTCAGGAAGAAAAAAAAAAAAAGGAAAAAAAAAAAAGCTGATCAAAATTAACAGGTTTTAGAGGTCAGAAACCAAAGGATTTGAAATGTGAAAGCAGAGCAAAATAACGAGAATGATTTTAGATATTTAATTATTTCATCTTTTAAAGTTTTTTAACAAAGCAGAGTTCAACCTGAGGAATTATTATTGTTCCAGAAAAGTAATTGACAAGTACAACTTCAGCGTATTTAAAACAGTTTGAAACCAATTAGCTTCTCACCTAGACTTGAAGGAAGGCCAGTGCCTTTTCTGTAGTGTAATGTAATCAACATCACATTGAAGTACAACAGGAACTATATTAATACAACTTGGGTTATTTTTTTCAAGTTCAGAAACAAAATTAATTGTACGGCTGTGAAGAGAAAGTCACCATTCACTTGGTTCGATACAGGAAAAATTCTTTGTACAACAATGCAAATTCCATTCAACACAAATCAACTTTTAATAGGTTTCGTTTGAGATTATTGAATAACGCACTGATGTGGGAATGGAGTGGCAAATATATAAAAAAACACCAACCCTCATGGTTGGATTAAATCATTAAAAATTAGTGAGATTTCATATGCACTTTTATATTTGGACATGTGAGTGTTTGGCTCTGGGAAATGTTGTGCACTCAAACTCTCTGGTTGAGCATACAGTGATTTAATCTCCTTGACAGATGTGTGCTTATGTATTTATGCATTTTTCTTCATCTTTTTCAAAACCATACCAGTTATCATACTTGATTTTTAGCCTTTTGATCGCTCCTCCAAGAGTTGCTACCTATTGGGTGAATATTGCTCCAGTGCAGTTCTATTTTGACATAGAATACAATAATATTCACAATTTAGGAGAAAGTTGAGATCAAGGCATGACATACCATGGGCTACCTGAGAACACTTCTCAGTCATCATCTCACGGGGTTTCTACTATCAGGCCACAGCCACTGTGGCCACATTATGTGAATCACTGAGCTGATCTGAACCTGCTCATCTAATTCAAATGGGTTCAGAAATTCAGGTTAACTTTGTGTGAGGAGATGCCACACTCATTATCATCATCCTTGTTGGATCCTGAGACATCCAGTATTTATCTTGCTTTATTGTCATAACACTGACACAAAATCTAAGGCATGTACTCTAGCTCCTCTAAGAAAACTAGAGACACTGGATGAAATGCGGTGTGCAGATCTGGTATTATTGGTGATGGTCTATGCCTGGTAGGATCTGCAGTCCTTCCTCACATGAAAGATGCAGTTTGAACTTGCTACCCGACTGCAGATCCTCGAGACTATCAGAGATTACAAGATTCTCCTAGATAAAATTCTTTTCTGAAACATTTGCAAGTCTTTTCCTTTCAGTGTGAACTTAGCTACTTAGAAATGTGTTTTCACTCCAACTCAGACTACCTTCCCATTCACAATGACATATGTCTTGTCACTACTGATGGCAAGATGAGACTGGAAGGGAACACCAGGCCTCCTCTTCTACAAGCATTTTGTGTCTTCCATGCACTGACAAAAAAGATGTCTTAAATAAAGTTGCACTTGTGAAAAATAAACTCATTTTGCCAAGTAATTCAATTGAAAAGCAATCCTTTGCACAGTGCTCATATTCCAGCTCCCAGCGTGCTTATGAGGAACATTATTTTTTGCCCCAGAACTGGTGGGGATGTGGTAGATTTGGGACAGCTGGTGCAGCCAGGTAGCCTCTGTCCTTGACACAACAGCTTTACTCAGTGTTACCCCAGATTTTGTGACAACAGGAACAAGAATTAGGGATTCTCCTACTGAGTTTTGGTGCATCACCCCTGTTGATACTGGGGCCTTGTATCCCCGCAGGCATTTGGGGATGGCAAGGAAAAGTAGAGACAGTCCTGGTCTGAAAACAAGTCAGAAGAAAACGAACTGAAGGATGACTGCAATGCTTTATAGCAGTTGCGATACCCCCAAGGGCTGCAAAGAGCAATTCCTGTGTGCCCACTGCACCAGAGCACTGCCAGCACAGGGCTGGCACAACCTCTGCACTGGTGGAAATAAGGCTCAGAAAGATTCAACCAACACAAAGAAGTTGATGAGGATAGTCCCTTCTGTCCCTAAGGAAAGAGCTGCCTCTGCTACAGACCATATTTAATTTAAATGTTGTTAGCAGTGTGCATATTACATATGTATAGTATATCTTAGCTTGGTTCTATGAATAAATATGAAGACATAAGCAAGGTCATTTATGCAAAGTCAACGGCAATATTACTGCTGGAACTGAAAGACACATGCAAAAACTGAAAGACACATGCAAAACTGAAAATAAAATGTTAAGTGTACTGACTACAGGATGTGGTTAATAAAGAAATAAAACATTTTTCTTTTCCAGTATCATCACTGATACTTTAGCTTCTGTTAGGATTGTCACTGATAACTTTAGCTTCTGTTAAGATAAACATGTCCTCCCTTGAATAATATTTTTACTTCCTGAAAACAATTTTTTATCCAGAAATATTATACACTACCAAATTCAGGCTGCCCTGACTTGGATGCATTATCTACAGAGTTACAGGAAGTATGGATATCCGACATGTCATTAAACAAAAAGATGAACCTTCCTACAAAAGAATGAAGATGTGCTGGTTGGTTGGATTTTGTTGTGTTTTTTTTTTTTTAATAAATGTGATATTGGAATGATAAAAATAGAAAAACAAAGACCAACCAGAATGAGACATGGAGTTTCCTGCTATGACTTATGTGCCAGTTTGACAATTAATTGATTCAGACTGATTGGTGACTTGGCAGGTATCATCAACACAGTTTCCTGCAATCTGCCAGTCCAACCATCCAAAGGATGTTACTGGATTCTGCCCCACTCTGTTCCCTCTCCCATCTGCTGTGTTATGCAAGATGAGATATAGCAGTCCTAGAGAATTTATGTAGTATTATAGAGAAAAGAAAAAGCATCTTCCACCTCACACTTGATATTGTGGGATCACAAAACCCAAAGATATGATACATAAAGATATGATAAGGGAAATTCTTATCCTCTTGGAAGCATAAGGAGTTTCCATTATATAGAAATTGGATTGAAACAGATGTACATTTTCAATACAATAGTTAGATAATAATACAGTCATCAGTTTTATCAAATTTTCTACAGATTCATTGCAGCTTCTCTTAGCACCATCTGAGCTGGCACAGCACAGGCTCTGCAAGTGGCAACTGCTCTGCACGTGGCTCATTCATTCACTTGTGGGAGATAAGAATGTGTGGGGTATGCACAGGACATACATCCACTGGCAGAGCAGTTCAGCAATTGCACTTTGTGAATGTAAAGTACTGAACAAAACAGCAGAATCAAGGTGCAGTAGGCCATGAGCAATCCTGCTGAGTGCCTGTGGATGTCTGGATGCCCAAGTAATACCTCAGCAGTGTCCCAACATGCAGGTTCATATGTGTTTGCTCATCCCATAAAGAAGTCACATGGCCTCTCCTGGATGGCCTCCTCTAAGGCAGTAATGATATGTTTGTGCACCGATGTTTCATTTCACACTGAGGGCTATAGTGGAGAAGGTTGCGTTTTTTAGGTGTTTTCAGGAAAGGGGTGATACAGGTTAATTGTTCTTCAAGGATCAGAAAAACCATGTGCAGCAGAAACATGGAAAGGCTGTAGGAGCCAGCACCATGCTAGTTCATAATGCCTGCAGCATCACATGCTGTGATGGCACGGAGGCAGGCAGGACACTCCAGAATTGACCTTAAGATATGAGGTGTGGGCATATTTGATATTGCAATTTATCCTACTGAATGATATATAGCACTTGGGGGAGCTATTAAAGCAGCAGATGTAGCTTAGCTAGTAAGGCTTTCCATCCTCTTTTATAGATGAATAATGTTCAAACATTTATAATATTTACGTTGGAAGATTTCCTAAGACTGTTGAAAAGAGACCATGATGATCAATTACAGAGGGATATTCCTGTTGTATAGAAAATGGAGCCAAAGTAGAAGGAAAGCAAACTGTTTGCTGATTTTGCTTAAACTTTTTTTCAGCATAATACAATGGCCAATTTAGGGCAAGCTGCTAATTTTTCTTAATTTTCAATAGACCACCCCCTCCCCCCATTCAGATGGTCCCCATGTCTGTGTAATGAGGAGCTGCAAGAAGCTAAGAGGAGTACAAAACAGGTTCATAAGAAGATTAGAAAGTTTGTTTATGACGCAAGAGTAGCTGTGCTCTAAGAAAAGTTATTTAATTGTTTCAGCCATAAATGTAGAGGACTCATTTGTCTGTATGTTGGGAGTCTAATTACATGCAAGAATAAGCTTTAAGGTTCCATCTAATTGAAAGCTGTCTAAGTATTTCTTTCCTAGCCTGTCCATGAAGCCATCTGGTGACCCTACACAACATTTTTTTTCAGGAAAATATTTTCTTTGCCAGTCAAAGCTAATGCAAGAGATAAATGTGATTTAAGCAAGATTTTGTTTGTTTGTGCTTAGTATCCTTGTGGTGTTCATTCATAGTTGGAGTGAGATGAAATTACCAGTTTGTTTCATTGAGGAAGACTTTTTTCACGTTGATCAAAACCCATCATCCTTCTTCTCAAGCAGCTGAAAATCCACCAAGGGAACAGATATTCATGCCAGAAACTAAATCAAGCAGCACACTGCATAAAAAAACCTTACATGCCAGTTCCAAACAGCAGAGAGAATTGTTCCTGATGGAATATTTCACCCTACCAAAGACAGGTGCACATTTTTCCTTGCCTAACGAGATCAGAGGTTGATTCAACAGGAGGAATGGAAAATACGACTACATTTATATGTATATTTTTTACTTTTTTGCAGATTTAGGAGAAAATTTTTAAAATGTTATTTCCTATTTAGGTTTTAATACTAAGATCTTCACATATTTGAAAGAGTGCCTTTGCCTTCTGCAGCTAGAAGATCTGTTAGAAGTGCAACACAGAACAGAGATACATTTTTGGTTGGAAGAGCTATGTCACTGATAATAGAAATTACCTCAAGAATAGTTAGTCTCACAAGCTTGTGCTACCATCTGAAATTTGCAATGAAATACTCTGATTTTTTTCTCTATCTAAGGAAACCGAATAATAATTATAAAACCTTGCCAACATATCCAATATTAATATTAATAATAATAATAATAATAATAATAATAATAATAATAATAAATAGTTTTCCAAAGATATTTTTATCTCTAGCCTGTCACTCAATAGGAATCATATCAAATTGTTATCAATACATGAAATTGAACCTTACTAAAAACTTTGAAGGACAGCCAAAAACAGACTTCCAGATAAATATCCCCTTTTCTGATCAATTTTCAAAGCTTCACAACTGAGTTCTGGTTCTGAAACTCTTCACTTTCTAAAAAGACAACTAGCAGCTTGTATTTAAATAAGACATCTTAAAGTAAAAAGGGAGAAAAAAAGAAAGAAAAGAAGGCCGCACTTATCTCCAAATCAATGTATCTCTCTCCCTTTTTCCCCTGTAGATTCAAATGGAATATAAAAGTTTGCCTTTGCTAAGGAATGTATTTGCCGTATCAGGAAACTGTCCATAGCCACGCTCATGACCCTAGGTGAGCCATATGTCACATCCCCATGAGCTGTCACCCTGCTGAGCACCCAATGTCTTTGGGTCACATCATGGGAGTAGATGACCAGGTATGATCCCTTAGACGTAGCAGACACCCTAGACCACCAAGCTTATGTCTCAGACAGTATAACCTTGGGGAACTGCTTCATGTCCACCACCCTCTGGTTCAGAACTTTTCCCTAACCTCCATCTGACCCTCCCCTTAGGGTTTCATCTGTGTACTTGGAGCCTTGGTGCTTCTGCACCAAAGCTGAACCTTCCTCAGAGTTGAACTTTGTAAACTTCCAAGATATACCTTTGGGAATACACCACAGACTGTAGAGCCTGGAGGGAACAGGAGTGCCTTTTTCCAACCTGATTCAGACTGACATTTAATCTCCAGAGAAGATTGATGTTCCAGTACAGTTATATGTTTAGCATTTCCTAATATCTAGCTCTTAACAATGGCCCACACAGTGTGAAACTTTTGTAGTTCTTTCTTTGGGGATTTTGATATCTAAACTCATAGCTTCAGTCCTGGTTTGTGGTCCAACCTATATTCTCAGGCTAAATGCTTTTGACTTAGGTCTTACGGTATCCAACTTTGATCTGATTGCCTGTTTAGAAGCAGATGCTCGTCTGCCCTGATAAGAAATCAGATCTCAAACTGAACAAATGTTTTTGCAGAAAGGCTCTACTACTGCTTGGCCCAGACCAATTTTATTGACAGATTGATTATTCTTCCTGCTCCAATTTTGTATATATTCAGAAGAGCAGTTTTCTGAATGTTTCTGGGTGAATTCAGTGATCCAATTCAGCTAATTTCTACTGACACTGCTTATGTTTTTAAACACCTCTAGGTAAAAAGCTGTTTGGATTTCAGCCCATCGTGTTTCCCGTGAACATGCTATTCCCACTTTGCACTACTGGGAGGCTGGATCTGAAATCTGCCTAAACAAAAGTCAACTCCTTCCTCACAATCTCCAGAGAAATAGTTAAAAAATGTTGTTTGGTCTTATACATTTACATTATTTTCTGTCTCAGATGATAAGATATCATTGAGTACTGAATGCTTAATTACTTAAAGATCACTTCATTTTTGGAGGCTTAAAAAGTGATTTACAGCTTCCAATTACTGAGTGGGAAATACATCAAGCAATCAAAGCTGAGCTGTTAATAAAGTATCTGAATGCAATAGTTTTGCAGAAACTGCTGCAACTGACTCAGTAAGACATTTGCCCCAGTTTACCATGCGATAACATGCAACATTTAGAGCTTCTTCCCTCTTATAGACCAGGACTGCATGAAGGACTTCCATCTCAGCTACGTTATAAATTCCCCTGTGCCCATCATGCACACACATCGCCAGCAATGATCCATAGAAGATGGATTTTCTCACAAAACATGGCTACAGTCTCTGTTTTCTTGTAGAGCAGGCGGTTGTCTACCCTTCTTCACTCATTGCTTATCAAGGAGAGCACTTGCCTGAGGCTAGAGCAATATGATGAGTTCCCAGCTTTGGCTGGGAAGAACTGAACTTTTTGTGCAGTGCATACCAGACACCAACATACAGCCTACATGGGGTGAAGGCACTTGTCACCTCTCTTTCTCAGGGTGCTTCTCCTCACATAAAATACTTCAGTATATATCAAGAGTATACACTTCAGATATATATACTTCAGTATATATCAAGCTTCATGTAGACTTGAGATTTGGATATTAAGCAGCAATGAACCTTAGAGTGTAGCCCTTGCTTCAAAGACCAGTAAATTATGCAGTGGAGTTTCATATAGCCTGCATAATCATTCCCTGAAGCAGAGATTCATGCTTTGGACTAAACTGGGACATGAAGCTATAGCAGCCAAGTGGAGGCAAGGCTGAATACTGCCATGCTGGTGATTAAATTGATTGAATGGTACCAGGACTGGGATTTGCCATTCGCGTGCTGCAGCCATGACTGTCTCTCAGATATGTGTCATTCTAGACTCATTCTGTGGTTTTAACAAAAATAATAACGTGAGCTTTTGCTGCATTCCCTGAGGTATCCAGCTGAGGTATCTGCAGAAGGGTGTGTGACATTAATGATGCCAAACAGAGGCTCTCGCCGAGCACAGCTCTGAGCGGCTGCTCTTGGAGTGTGCTGCTTTTCCCTCTTGGCAGCTTTACTCTAAGCATATCAATTTTAGCCTGCACTCTTGTGCTGGCTGTTTTCGACCCTAACAAAACACAGCTTTAGAGAGCAGTAGACTGAAAGATATTACAGCACCAATTAGATGCCTGCGAGTGCATTTCCACAAGGCAGTGAGCTGACATAAGAGGTTATTGCTGCTGGAAAGGGGAAACCTCACTCTCCTCATCCCTGCTCCTTGTTACATGTTTGAATCCTGTGCTTTGCAGCAGCCTTGCCACCCAGTTACATAGCCTGATGGAAAATGCATCCAGCAAAGGCTGTGACCTTCAGGCTAGGTGACACAGGTGATGGCTCACAGACAAGCCCAGCCTGTGCAGAGCTGGCAGCAGATATGGGGCACTGCAGGGGCAGGGCAGGACAAAGGAGACAATCCCTCTCCCATCTTAGCAGCAAAGCATAGGAGCATGTTAGAATGTGTGCAGTCACAGCCTTTGGCTTATTTTAAAGAGTTACACAGGATTTCATAATCAGTAACTCAAAGCTCACACTGAGCTAAGGTACTGATTAGCAGTACCGAGATCCCTGTGCCAGACAGCCAGTGATGCACATGTAGATATGCAAAGAATACAACAGAAAACAAAAGCAAATGATAAAGCAAATCAGGAGTTAAACAAGAACAAAACAACAACAAGAAAACCAGCAATGGCAGCTAAGTGTGATAGAGATCTTACTGGGTTTTACTGGGCTGCTGAGGGCTGGGGAGGGCTTGACTCCAGTTTGGCTAAAATAGCCTTCCTTGTCCTCATGGAAGCCATACTTGCGAAGTTATGGTAATGTGAATAGGTTTTAGTTAATCAACCTCCTGTTTTTCTGTCAAACATTAGTCAGCCTCATTGTTTCTTCTCCTGAAGTTGTATGGTTTACCTTATATTGTGATTTTATACCCGTAAAATCCGACGTATGCAAACTACATGCAGTTTCTGCAGGAAAAGCAACACTACTCTGCCAACTTGAGTGATTATCACCAAATTGGAAGACCTATTCTTGACAGTCTTTATTTAAGAATGATCTTTTTCTATAAAAATCTCTCAAGGCAAGCCATTAGTTCTATTTTAGCTCATTTCCTCTTCAACAGTTAACATCCAAATGTATGATTGCTCTCATATCAATTTATGATTATTAACATTTTCTAAAGTTCATTATAGTGAATGGGAGGATGGACATGAGCTGGATCGAGCTTTACAATGAAACAGTCATGGCTTTGCAAAATAGTCCAAGGAGCAGAACTCTCTTTTTGTGATTAAGTGTCCTATAAACTTCTACATATAACTCAGAGATTGCTGGCTTGCTAGCAACTTTACAGTTTAGCACAGGCAAAAAGGTAAAGTCAGATGAATTACAGCTGCTTTCTCCTTGCATTATGTTAAACTATACTTTTTATGTTTAAAATTATCATTGTGAAATTCTTATCGCCTCTTAAGTTGAGCTCTGCTCTATGTGTTCCATCTGTATCAGTGGAGGACCAAAATAGGACATGCAGACTTCTGTAATTATGGCCAAAAAAGATGAATTTCCTACACACACAGTAATATAATATGATTCAGGTAGCATTACACTTACCATCAGAATTTTATTCTCAAAGAGCATCTGAGGATTTATGCCAGAAATTCCTTCTTAGAAACTCTTCTTTCTCACTATTTTTATACTCTCTTTTCCGGGAGTACTTCTGAAAGGCAGATTAAACTGTTTGGAACTCAACCCTTTTGTTACTGCTTCGATCCTCAATGCACCAACACAATGTCAGCACAGAAGTGTAGTGTTTTATTTACTGATTGCATGAATGTTATGAAAGCTTTAGTCTGTACTGACAGCTATCAACAGTAGAGATAACAAAGCTTTACTTGTGAAACCTTGTTAATGTAAAGCTTATCTGAGTGAGTGTATCAGCAGAGTTACAGAGATACCACTGACTTCTCACCATCCAGCTATAATCACTGAACTAGATAACACATCATATTGTAAATAATATTAAAAAGACTCTTAGTGAACATGTAGAAATCCAAATTCCTAGCTCACCTATGGAACATTTTAAATAGCTCATTTGGAGTTTGATCGTATGCCACATAATTCAGTGGAATTTTTTCTTGTTCATTTAGGTAGGATCAAAATCAAAGACTTAACATCCCACTGTGCCACTTTGGGAGAAATCTCACCTTATTATAAGAGAGTCCTGTAATTTGGTTTCCAGCTGTAGAAGATTGCTTCTTTCCTTTCCCTTTGTATGTGTCTTATGACAGAAATAAAACACTACACAATCACAGTGCAAAACAGAAGCCCCAAGGGCATCTTACAGACACTAGTGCCTCCTTAGGAAATCTTTAAAGTCTCCAAAGCCACTGTGATTGCATTGTACTACCTACTAAAGAACACTTTCCCACAACGGGTAAATAATACGATATTTTGAAGTATATTGAAAACGTTCGCAGAAGGTCGGCTGCATGCACTCACTCAGAGTAAGTCTTGTTACACTGCAATTGAGATATAGTGGAAATATTACATCTTTAATAGCCAATGCTTCATGGAGGGATGACAAGTGTATGTGATGTCCCAGTGCCTGGCTCAAAGAACATGTTTCTGCCTTTTGCTTCCTTTGTTTACTTGTAATCTTTGGCCAAAAAAAAAGAAAGAAAAAAGAGAAACAAACCACCCAGGACTCAAATTCTACTGCAAATATTCAGAGTTTTAGAAAATAATTTAAAAAAAAATAAGAAAAGAAAAGCAGACTGAAATAGCAGAAGTCTTATCCTTCCCACCTTGGGTTGGTAATGGGCTGAATAGACATGAGGCGCTGCCACTGTCCAAGCTAGGAGCTGGCAAAACTGGCAAGGGAGCAAGAGCTCTGTACAGACAGGTAAATCATGCATAAAACAGACACCTGCAGGAACAGATTGGAAAATCCTATGGATATCACAGAGCTTGCACAGAGCCACTGTGTCCTGACAATGGTCCCTCCCTCCTCTTAGCACTGACGCCAGGGCTGGCACTGCTGCCACCCATTTTGCCTCCCCTCATCCCACCACACAGGTCAAGAAAAAGCACAGACTCAATGTTGTTTAGACAAACTTGTCAGCTTCTGTTGCTCAGTTTTCCCCAGACCCTTCTTGTTATCTGACCCTTCTGTTATCTTCTGCAATGGATGACAGAATATGCTGTGTAGTAATTTCATTTTTCTATTTATCAATGAAGATTCCCCACACAAAATACACTTTCAGAACATTCAAGCCTTTAAAAATCAAATGTTTGTTGAAAATCATTTTAACAAGCAGTGTACATAAAGCATATGCATTTGACAGGAAAAATAATCTCCTCTTCCCAATCAGAGACAATCTGCATATCTTATGTTACATGACATCTCAGTAAAATGCATTCTGTTCTTTTACCACTTTCACTCCAGCAAGATGGGAGACATGTATAGCATATGATATTAGCAATTCAAGACAGGGCCATACTGAGGTATACACATATGCCGAAATTTGTGATATAAATAAAGCGAAAGGCTTGGGACTCTGAAGGAAAAATATAAGGGAAAGTACAAAATGTAGAAGTGAGAGAAATGATGCAAGAGATTTATTTGACATTCAGATAGTTCTGAGGATAATCTTCATCTTGTGGGATGAAAATGCAGAGCCAGGGGGGTTCAAGAAGCTTCTACTAAGGACACAATTCAAGTTCAGCCTGTGAACTTTGTACAGGTTTTATTGGAAGCAGTAAAATATACTACTGGAGAGCCATGGATACTGTGTCCCTGGATATCACCTATAATAACCTAGGAATTTTACTAAACAAGTGAAAATAAAAAAGAGGATTAACTGGTCAGTCAGTGGCCTAGAAATACATTCTTCAGAGGAAATAAGTTATATCAATATTTAGGTTCAGCCTCTCCAGTATTCACACTCTTCTAAGCCACATAAACTTAGTGTTTTTGCTCTTGCATCAGCTTTTTGCCAGACTTCACCTATGCAGTTTTGTTCTGCAGACTGGCACCCCAGAATGGACCTGACCTGTTTGGAGTTGGCCAGTGGGGTACCCAGTACCTCTATAGAGGTGGGAGCTCTGCCACTGCAGGCAGTAGTTAGAAGTGGGGACTTCTTGTGGCCACCAGCTGCACAGTGCTCCTGGAGGCAGTAACTAGCTCCATCTTTCCAACTTGTATCCGGGGTGCAAGCAAGAAGCAGCCTAACATATATTTTTTGTAGCACAAAATGTATGTTATATGTCTAGAGGGTAGGGCAGATGGGGCTCTTTTTCAGCACAGGTGTGAGGAATTACATGTGTAATTGCCAGGAAGAGAATTCTGGAGTGAGAGGAGTGTGGGGAAGGAGTGTTGGCAGGGAAGCAGGTATGTGTGTATGGCTGGGGAGGAGTTGATGGGTGGATTTTTTTGAGGAAGTTGTGCAAGTCTTGTTAATGGCAATGCAACTTTTCTATACATACATTTGTTTATTTACTTATTGTCCTTGCTGTAAGTCTAGGACCACTTCCAAATTATGGCTAAGTAAGACTTTATGGTCAAGGTTATGTTCACCTTTTCCTGTACCTGGCTCTTGGGAGTGTGACTGGGTCTCAGCAGGCTGTTGCACAATGGCACCCCTTCACACAGAGCCTTGGTTATTTGGCTCTGCTATGCCTTTGTCCTCTTCTTTTTGCCAGCGGTGCTTTTAAGAAAGATACACTTATGAAGAAACTGCATCCACTAAGTATTAAATAGTTTTTAAATCAAGAACTCCCAAGGATAAAAATTTTCCAGAGGAGAGTCTTTCACTTGCCAAGTGATAATGAATTCATCCAAGCAAACCTCTGCAGATACTGCTGTTCTGGTGCTCTGTGTTACTTCCTACTGATCCTGATGTTACCTTCAGAGTCTTTTTTCTTTTTCTTTTTTTTTTTTTTCTTTCTTTCTTTTTCTTTTCTAAAAGATAAATATAAGTGTAGCATGAATGAGTTGTTCCACTAAGAATTTCTTAGTTAATATGTATGTCTTACAGCAAGTTCCCCCAAAAGACGTGCTTATATTAACATTAGCAGAGGGCTTGGACTTCACTCGCAGAGATAAAGTTGATGATCCCTGCCTCCTCTCTGGAGATAGGTGTACTTACTTAATGTGCTTTTCTGATCCCCTTTTGATCCATCTAGTTACAGGTCCCACTCTTGGGAAGACCTGCTGTATGTCACAGCGTTTGGCACAGAATCTCTTCCAAGTTCTCTGCCTGGTTCTTGCAAGCTGTGACGCTCCACCTGGGGCTGGAGGTGAAGAAGAAACAAGAAAAACTTTACCCTGTGACCTCGTCTCATGGAGATTCTTTAGACTTTCTCTGGCTGCAATAGCAGATTTTAGTAGCTTGTAACTGCGAGCCTGCCATGAATATATTATTTCTGTTTGCATTGTTTTCTTTTTAAATGCAATTAGAGCCGTTCTTTGAGAATGAGAACAAATTTTCAGAGCTCCTGGAATCTTCATCAAATAAAGCCATGAGGTATTAGATCCTTTGTGAGGTTCTGGTCCCTTCATGTAGACAGCTGGCTCAGACAAAGGAGTCTGAATAACATTGAAAATATGAAACAGCACAAGCACAGCTACTGAAAGTGTTATTTTCCAAGGGCATACTCAGAAATCCCATTTCTTATTTTTCAGGAACTTGTACTTTTGTCCGGTCTTTACTGGTAGAACCAGTGACCTATTGATTGTTACTGATTTATTTATTTATTAAAAAGTAAAGATGTTTGTTGTGAAGTTTAGAAATAGCAGTAAGAATGGTATTATGAGATTTGTTTGTTCTGGGGGGAGGACTTATCCCATTTTAGTATGTGGCACGAGGAAGAGGAGCCCACATTCTAGATGAACAAGGGGAAACAGCCTACTTCAAATCCAACAGGTTTCTGGGACACAGCCAGAACAATAAGTCTTCTCCCTTTGCCCAGTGTACTCATAATTCTCTTGTCACTTGTCAGATGAGTAAAAACTGAAAAGCCTTTTTTCTTTTTTTTCTTTTTTTCTAATAACAAAAGCCTTAAATAAGACAGAGGTGAAATAATCTAATTTAAGAGTAGAGAGAACCTCCTTCATGTGATTCTGTCTCCATTATCACGAGTCAATGTCAGCTATTGACACCTGGTCAAATTGCAACCTTGACACCTGTTTAGTTATGACATGGTGTTTATGAACTCTTCCCTCAAGTATTTGTGATTTAGCTCCATGAAAATCTCCCTCTGTAAATACACAGGCTATAAACTGCATAGGTGGGAAAACAGACTGGGTAGACCCAAGGAAGAGTATGTGGCACCTTTCCTAACTCAAGGAGAAGCTTCTCCAGCCTTGGTTAAGAGTCAGGTCATATGTCTTTTTGTAGCACCATTGCAATAGCTGCTTGTGGCTAGAAGTCAGTTGATTAATTTTAACCCCTTTGACTCTTCAGTGTCTTTCTGGATATACAGCACCCTGGGGAGGGCTGGAAACAACCACTGAAATTGTAGCTTTTCCTTCTTTTTTTTCAGCCCAAATGTCCCATCTGGTAACTTCTTGTGTTTTCAGCTGTGTATTGATAATTTTCCTCTCTCATGCTCCCTTTCATTTTGTTGGTGTGCTTGAAGAAGAGCTGCTTTTATTTCTCTTCTTCCTGCGTTGCATTCCTTATATCTAAGATTCTGGTTCTTTCACCCCCACATCTGTTACATTTCTGAGGTCATAGTGTAGCATGACAGTGCATTACTACTTTTTATTATATATATTGGAGGCACTGTTGGCGCAGTGTAGTGTTATAGAGATGCCCAACAGCAACTTGATATTAAAGCAAAGTACTTTTCCCCTGTGTGAACACCTTCTGTGTGAAAAGTAATCAACTGTAGGCTTAAACAGAGCATTAAAAGTCTCTTCCCTTGGCTGTGGTGAGCCCAGTGTTTATTGAGGTTTTTTTTCTTTACCTTTAACCCATGTATCAGAAGACTGTACAGGCTCTTTTTAAGATAAGGTTTATGATTATTTAAAAGTTCTCTGCTGTTTTTAACAAAGATTTCTTCCAAGAGTACAAAACAAGAGGTGGTGTTTTAATGAGTGAGTTTCATGCCAACTGACTGTTGATTTAAGGGAAACTTTGCAGACTGCCTTATGAATTATTCATAATTATTCAGTTCTGGTTTCAAAATATGATTACATACAATTCGTGGTTTCAAGAGGTGATTCCTTGTCTTGGTTTTCAGATGGCTGATAACAAGAAAGACTGCTGAAGTATTCATGTGCGCTTGGCTAAATGATTGTACTTGTTCTTACCAGGATGGAGAGTTTTGGGGATTTGGATTGAGCTCAGGCTGGTGCATCCACTGAAACCATGGAAGATGGCTAGTGTGACATTATTGTGTTGCATTGCAGACCAGCAAAAAGAAAAACACCCAAAACATCTTGTGACGTGCTTGGTATGTCTCAAATACAAGCAGTATAAGACCATTCTCACTACTTCAAATGGATGACTGAGGATTTGTTGGAGAATGGAGTTCTGTGCCATAGGAATGGACTTCCTCTCTCTAATTCCTTCCTTAGTCAAAAACCTTGCTATTTTCCTGCCAGAAACTTTTGACTACAAACTTAATTTTGTTAAACTTGTTTAATTGTCAGCTTGCTTGTTTACAAACTTGGGATGGTATACATGGAAATCTAGAAGGCATAACAGTAAAAGGATGCCAGAGAGAAGCTTATTCCTTCTTGTCTATTAAATACTTTGATACTTTTGGATGAGAATTCTAAAAGTGCCAGTCGGCCAGAGCTGGAACTCAGAACTGACCCAAGATCGCTTTTCTCTGTACTTCTCTTCATCTTTTGTACTTTCCATTTTCTCTTTTCTTTCTTTTTTTTTCTGTCATAAAGTAATTGCAAGGCTCATTTTCATTTCATATCAAGCCACACAGTTTAGACATAGAGCTTAACACAGATTTAATTGTTAGAGAGGCAATACTTCTGGGATAGCTGTAACACAGAGATTCTCATTAAAACTGATGATTGTTGTGGATGCATAAGTATTGTTCTTACCTTAATTTGATCAAGGACATTGGTGAATCTGGTCACCCCTTTCCTCCCTTTGCAGGCAAGATGTGAAGTTATTTTGTTGTGGTCACCAGGATGTCATTAGAATGTCCAGAAGTTACCTCTCAGTGGCAAGCCATGGCTGTGCAGTACAATTGACATTATCCCAGTGCTTTAGTGGAATAAGTTACTACACTTGTGAAAGAACAAAAACTGTAGTAAAGGAAAAGCGAAGCCATAGCATATACTGTACTGGGAGAAGCACTGGTAACAGCCCAAAGGAGAGGCACCTGATTAAATACATGAGAGTTTAAATGTTTAAATCCTTGCAGGAGTGAGTGAAAGCCCTGCAGACAGTGGCCTGTAACTAGAGCACGGGATAACATCATCATTTTAGCCTCTGGCACATGCCACATACAATTAGTAGAACATAACACCCTTAAAGACCAGCCTCTACATTTGAGAGATAATAAAAGTTTATGGGATTTTTGGCAAATAGACTGCACTAGTCAGTTCCAGATCTCTAAGGGAAAACAGTGTGTGGTTGTACAAGCCGAGACAGTATCAGGGCTAATGCAGGCTAAAAGTGGTCTTACAGGTCTCAAAGGATAATACCACTGGGATTTAAAATTGCAGTTTGCTATTTGCCCAGATTCATTCAATCAAGTAAAGGAAACTACTTTACTGCTGGAGTGGTCCAGGGATGGGCAGGGAGTACAGGAAGCCAGTGGATTCTTCATATCTCATGTAACCCCCAGGCTAATGGAACTACTGATTGTACTAATGGCCTTTTGAAACAGGCACTGAGAAGGTCTTCCTGGGAAGAAAGTAAAGATACTATTAACTGGTTCCACTTTCCAAGAAACCAGTCTTAGGGGAAAGACCACTGAATCAATGCCCAGTGGATAGTCCCAACATTTTAACCATCTATGCAGATCCAACTGTGACAGAATTGTTCCATCTGTTTTATGACACGCTAAATATATTTTTATAGACATGTTTGCTGTTGTGTATTTTCCACCAAAGACATTATGAAATTGGTAGTTGTTCCGCATTTTTGTGAACCTACCAAATACTGCCATTATAATCAGCTTGTATGTAACTTCTGTCATCATAGAGAAAGTTCTAAACAAACACAGAGCAAAACCCCCTCCACCATCCAGCTGCGGTTCCAAAATGTTTCTCAGCTGCTGTTATGAAGAGTTTTAAAGAGGGATAATGAAGTACCTTTACAGGTATTTCTAAAGTGCTCTTCCCAAGATAGCATGAAGGTACTTGTTTAAAATAGCTGGGTGATGGGAGCTAATGTGAAGTGGATGGGAAGAGACTGAGCTGCTGTTATACCAGAATGGATATTACAATAGATGTTCTAGCTGAATGCAACTTAGTTTGATGATTTTGTAGAAGGTAGTGAGTAAGGGAGTGCATAGAGAAGAGCAGTGTAGTCAGCATAGTGGATCAGTAAAATGCTCTTTACTTCAGTGTTCTGTGTTTATATCACTAGAGCAGGATTGCTTTTGTCAGAGCAGTAGGAAAACAGCTCTACAGAGATAGCCCAAAAACTGGGAGCCAGGCCAATATGTAAGGGAAAGAGGGAAAGTTGCATCCTGAAAATATCTTCCAGATTAGTTCTGCATAACTTAAAGCAAAACTGATGTAAATAACCTTATCTTCTGAAACATCTTTTGAGAATTAGTCTGGAAAGAAGTAGTCCTTCTGAATTGTGGAGTAGGTTCTTTTCCACTGCGTAAGTCATCTGTAATGCCATTGCTCAGCAATTCTTATTTCTACCAAGCATCTCTGCTACTTGCAGTTGGCAGTAAAATAATTGGTTTTGCTTCATCAATCACACCTTTACTTTTTAAGTGTTTTTAACTAGCTTTCTGATACTGTTAGAGGGGGGAAAAACCTGTAATCAGCAAAGTAAATCGAATAAAAAGTGATGCTTTGCCACTTAACATTTTTATTGAGGAAACAATGCTGTGAGGTTAACTGTTTTTCTTTTCATAAATATTATAGGAAGGAATTCAGGTTTTCAGTGACTACTGCCTGCCTTAGAATCATAGAATGGCTTGGATTTGAAGGGACCTTATAGACAGTCCTGTTCCTACCCCCTGCTGTGGGCAGCATTGACAACCACTAAGTGCAGCACCAGATCAGGCTGCTCAGGATTCAATCCAACCTAGCCCTGAATGCTTCCAGGGGTGTTTATAATAACAGCAGCCTTCTTTGCCATATAGATATATGTGTAATGAAGAAGTTTTGCTGCTTATGTACATGAAATGTATTATATGTTTTATGTGCAACCCAAGAGCATTCCTCTTCACATAATGCAGCACAGACCACCCAAAAGGTTGGACAATTATGCACTTGCTGAAGTGAAATGCTTACAAAACAAGAGAAATCCAACGTTAAATGGATCCTGGACTCTTCCTGCTTTACAGCAAGCTTAAGAAAATATAAATTTTAAACTAGCCCAACTAGAGTGTTCAAAAGTACTCTCATATACAATCATTGTTGTCTATCTATAACCCCTCACTGACATTTCAGCTGCAAACCTTTTTCAAAGTGGTAAGGAACTGATTAATGGTGCAGGTTTATAGAGACAAACTCAAGTCAATTAAGCCCCAGGAGGGTCCATCAATTAGTGTCAGTCAGGAAACCCTTTTTCCACTTAAATTAACGTGATGAAAGGTAGTACTCTCTCAAGGTTCAAGAAACTTCTGCCATGCAAAAAATATATATATATCCTTTTCTATAAAAATCTTATATCCACTGAAATGCCCATTCTTCCAAAACAAGCGTGAATAATTTTGTCATTTTACCAGCTTACTAATTTGTGTCTCATTCCTGCTGGCTGATATAATGATAAATATAGGCTTTTGGACTGGGAGATACACAGAGAAGAAATTGCTCTATTCTGGTGCAGTAAGTCCAGTTAAGTGTTTTGAAGGTAAGTTTTGAACCACTGGATGTATTATGAAAGCCATCAAACTGATTCTCTCTTGCAAAGGGATTTGTTTTAAATCTGATGATTGCTAAACAGGGGGATTGATTTGTCACCTTCTCATGCAGCAATCAGATGAAACCTTGCAAACGATGTAGGAAATCAGTCTCATAGCAAGGAGGTGAGAAGTGCCTAGCAATAACCTTTCAAAGATTTGGAAAGGAGGATTCTATCTTTTAAAGTTAATTTTTATTTTATTCTCACTGCTCGCTTTTGGAAAACAGTCTGGATAAGAAAGGTGGTATTTTGATTTGAAAAACCATTGCCACAAAGAGGGTGTGTGGAGGGCATTTATTAGCTTTGCCTTCTCCTGTGAGTCTCCTCCCATAGGCACAGGAGGTTCCTTAGTTTCTCTACACAAATATTGCTGATCATTGCCCACTAGCCAGTAGTCCAAGGGTGCCTGGCCTATCAGTGGGACCTGAGTATACAAAAACTTTGCTTTTCTTAGAGATGCTTTTTTTGTTACAATGCTAGCCTCGAAGACACAAATCACTGTATGCTGATTACTAAGGCTATGAGTGTACCCTTTCCTTAGGTCAGATATTGTGTTTTCCATTTCTTGGGGGAAACTTCATTTTTGGAGTATGTATCATTTTATTGAACCATTTTGCACTGAAAGTATTTCTTATGTATATTGCATTTCATGCTGCAGCCTGTGGGTAAGGTGCATATTAGTAAGCATATTGCTATTGATTTTACACTGTCTTCCTTTCCACGTGCATATGAAGATGAAATTTGTTTCCAGTCTGTCCCTTTCAGTGATCAGTTTGACTTCTGTGGTTTGTGAAAACTGATTGTGCTTTTGATGCATGGGGGGAAAAATGATATTTATTATGGGATCATTCATGATTTGGGTGAGCTGCAGAATCTGAGAAACTGTTAGGGGCTGGTGATTCCTTACAAAAGGAAATAGCTAGGTTTTGGGCATATGAGTAAGTCACAAGTAAGGAAATGGTGGCACAGAACAGAGTTGACGTGTGGTGGGTCCTGAGGATGGATTGGGTGATGCCTAACACCCAAGACCAGCCCAAAAGCCACACAAGCTCATGTAATTTACACCAAATCCATTGAGCTGATGTTTGTCACCTCAGGTCCTTAGAGCCTGCAGTCATGTAAACATGGTCCTCATGCAATGTTTCTGACAATGTTAACACATGTAGTGTTTTCTGCACAGCTGTTCCACTATGAAAGTTAAGTATTACTCAGCTATCATCAAAACATTTTTTTTTAATTAGCTGCTTCTTCATCACTGTATTTAATTACAAACACTTTGCCACAGGGAGTGTTTATATCTCGTAACCTCTGAATGAGAGAATAGACAAGCTCTAACTTAGCAATCTAGACATGTGTAAAATGGCACAAAGGGCTAAAAGTTCTTTCACATTGAGATCTGTATTAATTTTATACATTACAAAGTGAGACCTGAAGAAATGCTGCTGAAGAGCTTCTGATGTGAAATGTCAAAGCTCCACATGTGACTAAAGTGCTGCATATATTTGTCTAGAAAGGCTAGACAAGAAGTCATATTAATAGGAAATCATATTAATAGGAGGCTACTATTACCTAGTACTAGTCACTTATTGATTTATTGCCAGGTAAAAATTCTATCTTAAAAAAAAAAAAAAAAAAATTCCATCTAAGATATACAGGAGAGAATCTGTTGTCTTTTAGAGAATGTGAATTAGTCCTCTTACTCCAGTGTGACCTGGAGATCTGCAAGTAAGAAATGTGTCCAAATGCATGGCTGTGTGTGCACTGATTCAAGTGTATAACTATGTTTACCCATATCTGAAGCAGAATGTGAAAGTGACTTCTTACCTCATCTCCTTCTTGATTATTTTTCTGCAAGGTTTCCTAATGCTTAAGAATAATATTAGCCATAATTTCTATCTATTTTTACCAACATATTTTCTGTTCAGAGGTAGGAGGTATCTGTGCTTTAAAACAACAACAACAACAAAAAAAAACCCACACAGAATATTTCTTGTTTTGGAACTTCCATTTCATACAGTGGAGATTTTGGAAACCTATGGCCTATCTGAGAGGGCTTCTGGGCATAGCACTGATTTTGCAGGAGTCTGAAATACAAAGAGTCCAGTGGACTTTTCCTTTTGCTCGTGACTTAAGATCTGTGCTGGTTTATTGGTGTAATTACTCACAATTTAGAGAGCACAGGTGGAAAAAAGTGAGTGTGGAAAGTGTTAATTTCAAGATGTGCTTCCCAAAGCCAGCAACTGGGGAGTCCTGTGAGTCTTGCATTGAGGTGGCAGAAAAGGAAGGGAAAGCACTGCCGTGCAAGTCATTTCTCATCCCCAGAAGGCATTTTCACCTTCACTGACAGCTGTTATTAGACACAATGTCTCTGAAGCTGCAGAAACAAGCAATCCTCTCGGCAGCCCTATTTGTCTGCGGAAGGTGTGTGGTCTCTGCTGTTCTCAAGCCCTAAGCACCAGGTTGGGAAGATGTGTTGTGGTGAATGTGTTTTCCTCGCTCCCTTAGGCTCTGTTTTAGGGTATTCACAGTACAGAGTGTAGCTCCGCTCCCAGGCTCTCTTGTTAAGGAGAAACACTTTGAAAATCTACATATAAGCAAGAAAGGAATTCAAGTAATTTGGAAACAAAGATGTTTTAGCAGCATTCATTAAGTGCCTTGGCTTTGCTTGGCCACATATTCCTCTAAATAAAGCAGTTTGCTCCTCTCCCACCTAAGCTTAACCATGAGCATGATTTCAAACACTTGTCAACCCATTAGCTAAGATCATTCCCCTTGATTCATTTGAGATATATTTCAGTGCTGCCGGTCCTCAATCTGATATTGACACTTTGAGAGTAGCTTGTTCAGATAGGAAGTGTCCTAAGATGGGGCTATTTAACCTGTTGCCATCACAGAGTATGAGACCTTTCCAAACTGAATGGGAGCTCAGTTTGCCACCCTGGGAGGATGCTGATGTTCATTCCTCAACGATTTTGCACAAATGAATGACAACCATCCATTTCATTATTTTCCAGCAGGGGCCAGTAGGAGCATCCTTCCCTTGGCACTTTCTTCTCTGTCTTTCTTATCGAAGAGTTATGGAGGTTGTTTTTTATTTAGCTGCTGTTGGGTTGCAAAAGTTTTCCTTTGAATCCCCTAGTGAAAAGCATTTGCCTTTTCTGTAAGTGACTTTCAGAAGTTACCAGCAGTTACAGGTGTTTCACTGGCTTCCTCTGAGATAATGACTTTAATGACAAAAGTTAAACATCTATAATATGCCAAACCACCATCAGAAGTAATTACATTTTGGATGGTATTGTTGGTATCTGCTACCTGTAGTGAATGAAACATATTAAAGTTAGAAAATTGTCTTACTATGATGTTCACCTTCTCCTCTCTCTATTTCTCACCTTGGATGGCAGCTGTTCGCATTTCATCAGTGGAAGTCTCCAGATGAGGCAAGTGCTAAGAAGTGAGCTTTTTATGCTCAGCTGGTAAGTGGAATGGGTTTTGCATTGTATACAAAGTGAAGTTGTCTTGTGTGCCTCAAGTTACGAGGGAAATTGTATTTGGTGTCATGTTCCAATGAGCTAATGGCTGTTCTGAGGGGATTCTGACAAGACGCAACAGCTTTTTTAGTCAAGGAAACCACATGAGATGTAACAAGAAGGTGTGTGAGTCTTCCTATAGTGGTGAGGTTATCTTGGAGCAGAAATGGGGCCCACCATCTGAATGCAAACATGTAGGTCTGGGCTTTGGCCGTGAATGCTGCTGGGGAATAGGTTTCACTTTTTAAATTTTTTTTTTTTTTTCATTATATCAAATATAGAAAAAATAGATGACATAGCAACAGTAGCATGGAAGTTCTGATTGAAACTTTTAATAGCGTAGACTTGGCGGTCTGTATATTGGATGTAGTCGCTCCATGATTCCATGGAACAAATACTAACAAAGTAGGAAAGTTGTATTTTAAGAAAGCTTTTTCCAAATTTCCCTTTTTTGTTTGTAAATGATTCATAATGAAACAAGAATGGCAACCCTTAAAGCCAGCCTTTGCTACAGTATTTCACTGACACTGAGTTTATTTGTTAAAATATTTCAAATATTCTAGGTTTTAATGACTATTTTTCACTGCTTAAAGAGTCGTTTATTATCTGTACTACTTCAGTTTTGCACCAAAACTTTCCATGTAATAAATTTCTCATTACAGATCAAACTTTTAGGCCACTTCCATGGCCCAGCTGTTTAAAACAAAACTCATCCTTAAATCATCTGAACTAATCAAAAAGTTGAGCTCCTGCATTGTGCAAGCTCTGGCTTTAAGACTGCAGCATGTCTTGTTCTACTCTCACATTATGTACGCTTCTCTGATTCAACAACCAAAGTGGTGTGGCAAATAAAATCTGCTTTAGCCTGCCATAGCTTGTTTCAGAACTGCAGTTTGATCCAGGAAATTCTTTGTTTCTTTTTGCAAAAATAGCGAATGATCCTCTGAGGCTCCAGTGCTCTTCACCTTTTCCTACTGTCCTCTAAAAAAAGGCAGTTGTTGCAGCACGGTGAGCCAACAGCTATAACATGAGACATCTGTGCCTTGGTGTGGAGCTGTGTGCATGCATGGATTTACCTGCTCCAAAGAGCCAGAGGTCAGGAACTCATCCTGAGGGAGCTGGGCATTGGTGAAAGGCAAGTGCATTGGGAAAACAAAGGAGAATGTATTAAAAACAGGGTTTATAAGCACACAGGCTGTTTCACTTGTTCCTTCATCTCCTGCTTTCCTGTGTGCTGTTTGTTTTACCTTGTGGTGTTGATGCTGTGCAGAATTCTGATGAGGGAGCCTGAAACCACTGTCATGGCTTTTTTCCAGCATGTGGAAGAGAACATCTGTCAGTATTCAACTTGCAGTGCCTAGTTACCTGTGGTAACACTTCTTCCTTTAGCAGCTGAGCGTGGTGGGCTAATTTAGGATGAAATCCAGGACTATCACAAACCAGCACTGCAGTTCTGGCATTCATCAGTGTTATGAGCATGGTACGCTTACAGCCTAGCAGGGGTAACAGAATTTCAGACAGGTCAGCAATAGGATTACTTGGGGTGTGTTTGTAGCAAGGTGGGCTAGTGGCAGTGCCTTCTGAGTTCGTGTGCAGGAGGATGTGATGAAATGTATGGTGAGTCACTTGCAGTGAGTGCAATACATCTGTAGTGTAGATCTGTAACAAGTCCTGTACTTCTGGGGCTTTTTGAGTTTGCTAAGATGTACAGATTCTTTTTAAAGCAGGAAGGTAGTAGGTTGGATGCTCCTCAGCAGCACTGAGCACAGAGTAGGTTTGTATATGGCGGAAAGCAAGTGATAGATGTCTAGGCAGGTGGTAACCAAAAATCTCAGATAAACCTAAAGAGTCCTTGTCTTTCAAAAGGGCAGAAACATTTATCACTCCTCCTGGTAGCTGTATAGGACAGGACTTCTCTGGGGTCATCTGACACAAATCTTTCTGGTTGCTGTGTGAGCACGTTCACCACCTGCAGTGTTTTAATAGATTATCTTCTGTCTGTAAGTGAAGATGCTTTCTGCCATGGGTTTACTTCGGGTTATCTGTAAATGTCTGAAGTGTTGACATTAACAGAAGGTTTCCTGTGTGTGTGAGAAGCTTCTTACAGGTTAGTCCAGATTAGCAGGGGAAGGAAAAATGTACAATGGGAGGCTTCACTGGCAGGGAGGTTTAGTACCAGGATGTCTCCAGTATTTTGGAAACATGCACTTAGGCACATACAGCTGTTCCTGAGACAAATCAATATGACAGTACTCCAGTCAGAAATTTTCCTCAGGTGAAGAAATAAGGAACTGTGGTAACAGCCTGAACAAGTCGGTCAGTGGGTAACACAGGTGGGAAAACTATGGTTTCTTGAGAGCTACTCTAGAAAATTGTTTTTCCTTAAAGAGGACAAATTACACTTAATTCTGAAACTGCTTCTATCTATGCTGTGTTCAGTCTATGCAAAGACACTGTGCAGGAAGACATAGTAGCAAGGATAATTCCATAATCTTCTTAAAAGCAAGTGAAGAACTGGTTCTGATAAGTGCATTTCTCCCACTTTTGTGAAATCCACTGTGATGGTATGCAGCTTCTGTATAAAGCAACTTCAATGTGTTTCTTCCTCTTTCTTTCCTGTAAAGGACAAATTGTCATTCCTATCGAGCGTTCACGCTTGAGCTACAGAAGGTATTTGACACTGCTGGACTTTAAAGCTCTTTTTTGAGGAGTATCACAACCCGGCCTTGAGAGATCTGCAGTTCTGGAGGTGAGAAAGGCAGCCACATAGAATGCTTTTAAGAATGGCTTTGAGGATATGAAAAGCTAATAACAAGCACATCCACCTCCCTGGCAGGTGGATGTGGGGGAAGAGTAGCTGTCAGCAGACTTCTCTTTTTCCTGTTTCCCAAAGTATGTTTCATTATGACTATTGTTTATCAAGAAAGCACTTTAAAAATGACAAAGTAACCTGGAAACCTGCTGAACTTTTCTGGTCCTTGAATAAATGTTTGACTTTTCAACAGAAGGGTATTTGAATGCCGTAGACAGATCTTCATCCAAGCAAATGCATGTAGATGGAGGAAGGAATGGGCTGATTTGTAAATAGATTTTAAATATCATTGACACTTATCTCTTGCCATAGAGTGTATCTGCATAATGTTAGCAGAAGAGGTGAGTAACACTGTACCGTGCTCGCTGCTGAGTGAGAGATGCATCTGCTTCTCTATCAGAAGTGCAGATTTTCAAGGTTTTCTTCTCAGTGTCAGACCTCTGCACCTCTTCTTGGTTGTAATTCAAGGCTATACTCATGAGGGAAGTGTATTCATCTTTCTTAATGGGCTTGCATAGATCCGTAAGTCTTAGTGGGAGTTAGAAGTGGTCTTTGAAGGAAAAATATCCCTTTAATGTTATATTGTAGCTTCAAGCCTCAGTGCACAGCAGGACCTGTGCATGTATGTGTATAAGGCGCCTGAGGGGCATGGCTTTGAAACACTTTATTACTTGGACAAAAAAAAGAATCATGACCTGTCTCACTGCTTTGTATTAGAGTAGTAATATTTGTGAAGAAGAAATGGAAAGCACTGCTCACGTTTTACTTCAGAAGCTTGGTCTCATTAAAATTGAAAGATGCTGCAATGACCAATCACTGCTTCATGGAATAACACTGGTAAGAAATACGAGAAAGTGGCTGATGAGATTCAAGAGAACTCATCTTGATCATGTTTAACATCTCAGCCCAAACTTCTGATAAGATTAAAAATAAAAGCCAAAACAATAGCCTTCATCTTATTCATCCTTCTTAGTTTCAGAGGAAACTTTCTGTAGATGGTATGTAACACTGATCGATTCAAACTTAATTGGTACTTAATATTCCTTACTGCGAATGCTTTGAGACCATAGTGTTTTTGTTGTTTCTATACAGCTTGTTTTCTGTTCTGTGAGTGTTTTTGTTGTTTCTATACAGCTTGTTTTCTGTTCTGTGTTGGTTGTTTTTTTTTTGGGGGGGGGGGTTGTTGTTGTTGGGTTTTTTTTAGTTGCTTTGTTACTGGTTGATCTCCTGTTACTCATGATGTTTTTCAAACTTCAGATTCTTAAGAGGTACTTGGATTTCATGAGGTAGTGAGTAAGGATGAAGTGAAGGAGAGTTAACAAAGAAAGGGCTGCATATTTTCTGCTTTACGTGGTGATGAATGAAGTATGCTCTGAGCACCAGGAGCAATATTGCCTTAGATCAGCACAACACCCAGATTACACTATGCTTTTCAGCTGGGTGAACTTGCCCTCATGGTGGTTTGATTGTCAGAAGAAGGTATTCCACTATAGACTGCGATCTGCTTCATGTTTCAGTTATGGTGGGGACTGTGTTATCCTATTAAATACTTTGTGTTCGAGAAGTCTGAAGCACTGTTTGGCTCATTCTGCTGTAGAAAGGCTGTATCTTTATTATGATTATTACATTTTCATCCTGCATGAGGTATAAGCAGTACCACTACTGCTCAGGTTGGAAGTGAATTGGAGTTGATGATAAATGCAGCGTTCCCAGCAATTTGTAGCTAGCTTTGTCCCTGCTGGTCCAATGAAGGAAACTATGCAGTTGCTCAGGCACAGTGACTGTAACTAATGAGGTAGCCAAAGCCCCTTATCTCAGCTGATAAATCCTCATCTCCTTATATCTGTCTTCAGTGTTGGCACTTCAGTGCTTGGCTCTGCTGCTAGGTTTCTTTCAGAAGCAGGAGGTAACAACATCAGACTTGCTGAGCACAGTAACTACATGCAGCATTTAAAGCAAAACATCCTTCACAGAAACATCTCCAACTTAAAACAACTGTTCCCAGTCCTCTAACAAAATGCAACTCCATTGTTGGCTTACTACTGTGGAACTGCTGAGATGACTGTATTTGTGAAAATGTGCATCTCTTGCTCAAAGCATTTCATATCTTAGTCCTATGAAGTACTATTCTACTACCCCAGATAAAAATACAAAACAGCACAAAGTCTAGAAAAGACCTGTTGTGGGAAGCCTCCAGAAACATCTTCTCATTTTACCAACTCAAAGTTAATAGCTTGAAGTGTTATTTTAAAACCAGAGGTTTATATACTTCTTAATTTCATTCAAGCTGTATTTAAGTTTGCTTATGAATCTTAAGAGAATTTATTTGTTAAGGTATATCTGACTTCTTGCCTTACTGAAGCATGTCTGCAACTTTGCACATCTCTTTCAGTGTCAGATGTACCTGCTTGTGTTGACTGACCTAATTTGTTTTCAAGAGATCCATGCAGTCTATCTTCACAACTATTTATATATATATATACACACACATATGTTTTGTCATTTTTATATACTGTTCTAATGCACATCCAGCTGTAGAAATCTGACCTTTAAATATTTGGATTCTTCCCACCTTCTTTTCTATGAGTTGGCGCTGTTGCCCTTGCCAGGTCCCCTAGGATTTCTCTGTCCTCATAGTTCTCAAAGATAATTACTAATGGTTCTTAGATGGCTTAAGTTAATTCCTTGAGTACTTGAAAATGTCCCTAAAATTTGACTGCATTCAGCTTGAATATTCTTCATCCTGTCCTTTTTGTATTCCTGCCCTACACTTTTATCTAGATAAAATTAATTGTTTAAGTATCTTACTGTAATTAACCTTCTTACTGAAAACTGGATTTGGAAAGTCTTTGGGTGCTTGAGCTTTTCTGTAATTCTGTTATTTGTTGGACTAAAACAAGTAAACTTGATGGTTCTTTATCTTCTGTTATGGATAATGCATTTATAGTCTTTCTTATTTACATTAATAGCTAGTTATAACTTGCTTTGTGTTATTGCCTTTTCAGTTCAATTCCTACATACTTCTGCTATTCTTTTACACTTGCTCTTAATTAAATTTCCACTTTCAGAGTAATTCGCTTTAAAAACAGTTTTCTTTTGATTATCTGGATTGTTAGAGCTACTCAGTCTCTTTAATTCTGTTTGATCTGCATCAGGATTATTTGATATTGTGTTCTTAATTGTCTGTATTTTATCTATCAGTTCTCCTGTGCTTTTCTTTAAAGTATATTTTATAATCCCTGGGGACTGTCTTGATCATTCCATCAGAAGTGCTGACATTCTCATTTTTTAATGTATGCTTTCCACATGTTTCCTTTAGAATTATGAATACAATTGTTTTGTGAATGTTTGCATCTTCACATTTTTCTTATTTATAAGGCGTGCCAATTGTAGGTGTGAAGAAATAAATAATGGTGTCACTTAAGACTGCTTTGACAGACAAATCCATCTGAAGTCTGGGCACACCTATTTATTGGCTGGAAAGAAGAAGTTGAACCATTTGTGTATGAAAAAACTATTCACACAAGTTCCTAACATGAATGAGCTCATACAAAGTATGTAAAACTGTTCCACAGCTTCAAGTGTGACAACTTGTTCAGTGCAGCGCTACATAGTGTAATTGCTCTCTAAATGGAGTAGATGTTTTGTCTTTGTTTTACTTTTTATCGGATGCTCAATATAGTTATTTATTTATTACTATGCATTATGTGTTGGTTACATGCAAGTGCTGCTCAGTTATGACTCCTCTTTGCTGTGGCTGTTCTTCTCTCCTTCCTTCCATACTACTCTCCCCACCTTGGAAGCCTCAGACAGGCCAGAGCTATTTCAGTAACTGCAGCTATGCCACTGAATTGTAACTTTCATTTTATGTTGGGAAACTAATCTGAGAGATGCCTAATGATCCCAGGAGAAGGATCTCCCAGCACAGCATAATCTAATGGATATTTAGAGTGGCAATCTAGCTTGGACAACAAATGAAGCAGTGCTAGAAATCCATGGTTGTAACGGCAGCTCAAATTTAAAACATTTCTGCTCCTTGTATGTGCATTTCACACAGCTATCAGTATCAGCTTATTCTGTAAGCTTAGCTGGCTCTTCTCTTCCTCCTCAAAATCCCTCCCAGAAGCTCCTTGCTGCAGCCCTGTTTGCCAATTAGCCTCTGCTTCTGTTATGTGAAGCTATGGCTTAGGAAAAAGCAGTCCTTTTTTGTTCCATCTGTGGAACAAACTGTCTTGTGCTTCTGTTGCTCCCAAGGGAGGGTCTTTGGACCCCAGAACCATTTGGCTTCCTTCCACCCGTGACTGGACCATGGGCATAGGCCAAACCTGCCACACCATTCAGTTCTCTGTTAACCTACAAAAACAGGGCATCTGCATTCCTGCTGACACCTGATTGAGGATGTCTGGCAGCATCTTACGCTTCAAAAGCGTAAGACAGACTCATTACTTTCTCTCCTTCCAGAAGAATAAAGTCAGCCAAACATCTTGTCTTTCACACTGTGCTGTGCAAGATGTTGGAAGCTCCTTTGAGCCATCATCTCCCAGGCTGCATGGCTGCTCTGTTTCTTCTTGGGTGCAACTGCAGACCCTGAGGTGGGGACTGAGTCATTCCTTTCATTTGGTTGTACTGGGCTAATTACCCTCTTTGGAGTCTCATGGGAGAATTGTCAAAAATGAAAGCAGCTTTCTCGTGTTTTTATTTTTCTCCCTAGGAAAGCTCTTACCCATCTCAAACCAGGTCATTTTCACATCCATAGCCTGACAGACAGTCCAAGTAGCACATGGTGAACTTTATTATCAGCATACATGATAAATCACAGTGCAAGAGTTAGGTTTGGTTTTGCAGTTGGAATGCTATCTCTCCATAGCTTTATGGTCTGGAAATTAGGGAAGAATTAATTCAGATGGATGGAGAAGGGAAATCACTTGTAAATTGCAAATGATAATGTTTCAGTCTACAGATTTGGCACAGTAATGGGAAAAAGCAGTTTATTCATGTGAAAAGAAAGCATGTTCCCAAGGTATATTACACCACAGGTCTAGTCATATACTCTTTCATGTTATATGATACATTCATTTCTATTCTTTTCAAACCATCCCTCCATTGTCCATTAGACCAGCTTACCAACTGGTTGCTGATAGGTTAAATTTCTAGTTGTAATCTCTTGATGTTAAAACACTTTTTTTCTTGAACTTGCATGGCATGGAGCCATGTCTTTCATTATGCTACTATTAGTAGGCAAAGAACTGTAATTTGCATATTGGAAAATGAAGTGGGGAGATGTTTAATGTTCACCGTTAGTTTTTAATTAAGAAATGAATACAATGAGCCAAGAAGACTTTTAATTCTGTGTCTGTACTAAATACCGATACCGATAATTCTTTATATTTCTTTTTTGTTAAAACTGTGAGCTATGTCTCTTTCTCACTGCTGTCAAACAGGCAGTCCTGGATACACTAATGCACCTGAATGACTTTACTTAGGTGAGTGCTTTATATTGATTGGGATTGGCACTGGGTTAATTTGGAGGCTCTGGAGCACTCAGTTGGGACTTCTTAGGAACAGGAAAAATATATTGCATTTAGTTTGTTCTTTTGGCAAATTGGTGGAGGGGGGCAACATTTTGTGCCACCTTTCTGAAAATATATGCAATTCGTTTTTTCCAAAGCATAGCCAGTTCTGACATGCAATACAACACACTTCAATATTCTCTCTGATTTATTTTCTTGGGAGGAGTAGATATCTTATATTGAAACTTGTAGTCTTTACATAACAGTAAGCACATAGAAGGAGAAACTTATCAAATAGTACTGAGATTTGCTTGGAGGCCTCTTTGGCCAAGCTGAGCTGAATCAAACTAAATCTATTCATCCTTCTTCCAATTTTCAGTTATTTCTTTGTAATAGAAATCAAATTGCATGTAGTCACCATAGTTGAGAGAAATGATAGCTTCTCAATAGCACCGTTCCTCATTTTCAAACAACTGGAACTATGTAATGTAGGTTTTGGGGTAGGAATACACAAGAGAACTATCTACTTGTGCAGCAGATGAGTTTCCTAAGGAGATTTTCTAATATAGGTGGTAATTGTCATTATAGGTGACAGTGTAGTGACAAATAGAACCACTTAAACCTGGAAGTTGGTATTTTTAGCACGTTCAAATTATTCAGATCTAGTTACTTCTAACTTTAACCTGCTGCCATGGCAATAGAACTATAATATTAATAGACTCAAGCGTGTGGCTGACTAATCTGCTAAACCTACCTACAGGGTGTACAGGTTTGTGCTCAGCCACTTCCCTCCGTGCAGCAAGAACCAGGATGGAAACATCCAGGCCAGTTCAACCAACCACAGCATTGCTTCAGCATAAGTGTGCATTTCTAATAAATGGATAAAACAAATTTAGACTACTATAGATGGCCTGACTTCACTGTGTATTAAAGAAATAAATTCTCTACTTTCCCACAACGTAAGTAAAGCGGTAATTGAAGCTCTTCATCTAAATAGGAAACTTTAAACATTCAGGATTCTAATGTATGATGAAACATAAGAGCTGGAGCTCTGTATTCTGAGTGTCTTGGGCTGTGGCATCTAGGCCAGAAGCAAAATTTGCCTTTTTCCCTACTGAGTTACTCCTTGCAGTACAGCAGTACTTCAGCATAAGGACTAAAATCAGGTCTATTAGTAGAGGATATGATAGAAAATCAGACCTTCTCCTGATAAAGTATAGTTTCAATAGGCTTTATCACTTCAAATGTAGTATTCTTGATTAATATAATCAAATACTCTTTTTGTGATTAGATGCTGCAGGAAATCCATCTTAGACTTTGAGAGGCTCACTCAGTGTCGTGTTTTCAATTGAACAATGAGATGTTTATTAAGGGGAAACTTCTTGGGTAATCTCTGTGTTTCAGGATCACCTGAAACCATAGTTCTTTATACCTGGATACACAATTCTTCATACCTCATCCAGCAAGTTACAGAAATAGTTGCAATGGTTCTTGACTTTAATCAGCTTGGGGAGGAACAAGGAACACTCTTCCAGTTTCCCTTCAAGCACCTTCAAGTTGTTGTGTACCTTTTTAAACAACTACTGAGACTACTACCTGTGTGGAAGAAATTAATCCCATCCTTGACCTTGATTAGTTTTGGAGCAGAGATTTGGAACTATGAGATGCAGCGCTAGCTCTTCGTCTCCAATTTACTTCTACAGGCTTCTGAAATAATTATTGCAAGCACATTTATGTGTAACTTATCTTTCCATTAAATAAGTGTCTGTCCTCTTGGCTATTTCTATTTGCATTACAGTATCTGTAAGAATAATTTTTGGTATAGCCCCAATTACTGTTAATGAAGCAAATAGCTGTCTTCACCAGAAGCTTAGCATGTGCTGACGAAAGTCCAAATCAAGATTCCTAGCAATAAAAACCTGAGAAAACAGCCAAACCTAGCAATATCTTTCAATTACAAAAAATCCCTAATTTTATTTAAAAATAATTTCCCCAAACTAAACCATAGGTCAATTGGAGTCGAGAGATTAATAAGAAATCCACAGAAGATTTGACCCTGAAAATTCAGGTCATTAGTTGGAAATTATTTATGCTATACACTATTTTAACCTTTCTTCTCTTCTGTCAAAAATAGCCCTTCTGAAGGAGTGATTGTGGTATTAGGAAAAAATATAAAAATCTCCCAACGAGTTATCTAGTCTTATAAAAGCTTCTTATTCACAATACTTAATAAAAGCATTTGTCAAGTGAGTGGAACTGAAATCTTCCTTCCAAAATATGTGAATAATAATTAATGAGAGCAGAACAAAAGTGTTAGTTTAAAAGGCTTTTGGAACCTTTCCAGTAGCAATCAATATTTATATACTCCTTCCAAAGCTAAGGCACTAAGCAATCACATTACTTAAGACTGTCCAGGATAGGTAAAATAAGGACAACATGAATCCAGATGGATGAAATCTTTTAGGGCTGGTTTCCACCCTACCTCACTGCCTTCTTCCCAGAGAGCTCTCCTGTCAGCTGTGGTCTTGAAATCAGACTAATGGGACTGTAGTCCTGTTTGCTTTAATTGGACTTTCATACCAGTGTGGATAAAAGTTTATGAATTGAGGCATTAGCCGGTATTTGTGGCTTCCCTGTGAACTGATTTCTTGCAGACCACAGTCAGATCTTGTTGTGCTGGGAAATGTCAAGATAGCTCTTAAATTAAGACATTTCTCTTTCCTTGTTTGTTCCAGTGTCTAGCTGCATGATTTTCTGACAACTTCCACCTCTTAACTACATATTCATACTTTAAAATAGTGAGCTCTACGTCTCAGGTAAGAATCTGAAGTCAGGAATAAGCATATTGCCCTCTGCCCAGCTGAGAGATGAGGTGAGCTTGGCAATCATAAGCCCCAGGTAAAGCAACCCGAGGGCATTAAGGAATGCAAACACAGCTTCTGCCACTTCATGTTAAGGAGCTCTTTAAGTACACGATAGAAACAGAAGACAATTGTGATGCTGAGTCACACCCATAAATGGCAGGTGTGAGTGAATGTTTTTCTCCTCGTCCACCTTCTTGGACAGCATTTTTAGCTGCTGGAGGGGGGCTGTGCCTTGTGTCTCAAGACTTCTAGGGAGCTGCTCAATAAATCTCTGTTTATTTTCCACCTGCCTCTAAGCTTTGTGTAACAGACTTACCGGTAATGTTAATGATAACCACAATGAAGTTTTTGTACATACTGAGCAACACATGCGTGAACATCTGTGGGTTCCACAACAGTGCAGAACACCACAAATCCCAAACTCTGAAGGTTACATAGGAAAGTAAGGGAACATGGCCTGTGCCTGGGCTCTGGCATGTGAGTTGAGAATTCTGAAATTTCTTAAAAATAATTTCAAGGATTCTTTAAGTTTCTTTATGGTACAGTATCAACACTTTTTTATGCCAGTGACAGTGGTAGCCTTCAATTAAAAACTACTTAACCTTGGACTGTCCAAAGAAATTAGCTGTGCTTTATTTTTTTCCTGCCAGATGTGAACCCACTGGCTTGTGTTCTCGGTGACCATTTGCTCTGCCTTGTCTAAAAGTCCACAGAACCAATAAAGAGATGACCTTTAATTTTTCCTTCTCCAGTCTTGTTTCTGTAGGATTTTTTCCTTCAACCTTCATCTTACGGCACTGGTGCTGAATGTAGATGAGTCAGTGCTTCATTCCTCTCTGGATGATTTTTCTCAGATAATTAACTGAAGTCCCAAATGTGCATTCTCGACTTTTGTGGATGTTTTTTGTTGTAGATTTGTCTGCAGTTCTGTTGCTGAGTAAAAAGAAACTCTCAGAAGCTGCATTAGATTCTGAATCTGTATCTTAGTTTCTTAGACTAGAAAAAGCTATTCCTAAAGAATGTAGATTCATATCATTCAAGCGTCTGAGGCTTGATGCAGTACAAGTGTTTATTATTATTATTGGTGCTAGTAACAACTACAGGAGCACTAACAAACTGTGTAGGGACATTTGGCTCCCTATACAAAACATAGGATAAGAAAAAAAATGCTAATTAATGCCTATGAAGTATTTACTTATGATTGTATCTGTCTCCAAAGACCGCAGTTTCATTTTGCTCTGCAGAGCTGGCTCTGACTATGAGAAAGAAGGGAAAATGTGCTCTTTATGGCTAAAAGTGCTTTTCTAAAGTGGATATTTAGTGGTGCTCTTGACAGGAACTTATTCATCCAGAGAAAGTCAATAGGACAACCGCAACAGATCCAGCAGGATCCGTATTCTCAATACTAATGGCAATGAGGTTTAGTTTGGAAAACCAAAAGCCCAGAGAGTCTGTATAACATTAGAGGTTTCTCGCTCTTTAGTTCTGTATTTTGCGTGTTTTCTTCTGCATTCCACTATATGAAGATGAATGTAAGTAAAAGTATGGGGGGAAAAGAGTAATAAGTGCAGAAGTTGCTGACTTGTGTTAGTTACGATTACTGAAGAGCACAATGGATGGTTGAAGGGGCTCTTTCATTAGGGAGTTCTCTATATTGAGTGTATTTCCATTTCCTTTAACATATGAAATAGAAGTTGAGATTTTTAATCAAACAATGTCTTACCAACAGTTACCTCAGAAAAGATGATTTTTTTGTCGAATTTTTACTTCACTTTCCTTTCTTCTTTACCTAATGGCTCGGTTTACATTTTTTCCCTTCCACGTCTTGATGTATAGGAGGGATGCTGAAAAGCTGAATTCCCCACTCTTTGTTTTTCCCATGTGCTTGCAGTGTTGGAGCTGCGCTCTTCATGCACTGCTCACAGCTTCAAGAACATGGCCCCAAAACATGAGCTGCTCTCATGGTCTGCTGGTTGGCTGCAACATTTAAACATTAGGAGAGTGGAAGGAAGTAAAAGGGTCAAAAATCAATTCTGCAGTCAAATGGCTCAGGGGACTTCATTTCTCAGAAAGTGGTAAACAAGTCTTCCTGCAGTGGGGCTAGTGGAGAGTCCTGGAGCTTTATTGCTTAGAATAATTAAAGAAAAAAATACATCGACCACCTGCATATCCATCCCACCTCTGCTCTGTTTGGTATATTAATTCCTACAGTTTCTGTAAGAGGACCCTAGAGCTGAGTTTTTGTCCGTTTTCACAGTGTGGTAGAGTTACTCCTTGCAGCCCATTGGGATCTGCTTGACCCTTGCTGCACAGGGACTAATTAAATGTAACAAGCTGGTGCAAGGACACCCAGACCTTAAATACCACAAATTCTATTTGCAGTGTCTCCCCATGTGTTTGAAGTGAAGCTGCAGACCAAGAGGGAGTTAAACACTCATAAGCTGATGCCAGAGCTGAGGAAAAGTGGGAAGAGGGAATAGAAAATAAGAGGGAAACGGAGGGAAGGAGGCAGTTGAGCCGAGAGTACTGATAACGGGGAAGTGGTTTCCGTAGCAACAACAGCACTTTGGATGGTTTCAGACAAGAGTACAACTGGGTACAAAGTATCTGATTAAAATTTATTGCAGGGGATAGAAGCAGCGTGAGCCACAGCTGATCGTACCTGTGTGCAGGAGAGCAGGCGCTGGAGGTGCAGGGTGATTATTATAGTGTCTGGGCCATCCTCTGTGCCAGCAGAAAAGAAAAGATTTGGGAAGTGGCATATGGGGGAAGATGGCATGACCAAATTCTGAAGGCACAAAAAGCAGAAGGAAATGTGTGTCCTGGTCCACAGCTTAAGGAAAACATAGAAGAGCCTCACATGGAAAATCTTGAGGTTTTTTGAAGAATGTCCTACTACAGAGGTCTTGCAAAAATTGTTTAGCTAAGAGGAACTTAGTTGTTTCCTTCTGAGATGTAACAATTGTTACTAGCTGGCTTCCCATACTTCTGATGTCCTAGCTACATACTCCCAAGCCAGATGTAATCACTTCTCTTTCCAGTTACATTATGTCCAGTGGCAAAAGAGCCACTATTAATATTTAGACCTTTGCTTTCTCCCTAGGGTTGCTGCTTGAAAATGTACCCTGTGGATGTTGTCTTTTTATAAGACTATTAATTTAAAGTCTCAGCTAGTTTATTCTTAGTATTTATGTATTTTATATTTGGAAACTTCAATTTTAGAGTGGGAGTAAGATGCTCTAAATGTGAATGCTTTAAACAGCATTTAGATGCCTAAGAGTCCATTTTATGTATTGAAAGTAAATGTCAGTTTCGCAGTTCAGTACTTTGCTCTGTTCTTAAGTTTCCTTATCTGTTATATATCTGTGGTACACATCTGTCCCACGGGGATGTCGCAAGATTAGTTGTATAAGGATTTATTTATATAAGAAATATAAAATAGTTTGAGTTGCTCGTATAGCTGTGTATGTATGAAATGCTGTGACAAGGAGAACTTCAGAACTATGGATTTTTATCTAAAGTTTTGAGACTTCAGTGCTGGACTTGAAATCTTATGACAATACCCTTTCATGCAGTGTTTCCCATCAGATTCACCTTTTGTGAGTGTTCTGTAGTGAATAGAAAATATCTGCAGTGAAATGTAACTCAAACATTTCTTAGTTTATTTTTTGTTTTTAGATCTCTTGGATGTTGCAGCTCAGAGCCAATATGATGTGTAGACAGAGAGCTCAGTTGACCTATGGAACATAGAATATAAAGATTTTCTGAGCACTCAAATTCTCTGGGAACAGTAGTATCATAGTAAAACTCATTTGGTCATTTTAAGCAACTAAGATTTAATATGAAATAAAGGGGATTTTGTGATAGAGTCAGTGCTGTAGTGTAAAAATGCCCCAGTGTGTCGTAAGTGCTCAAAAATTTTAACCAAGTTTACTGCAACTTCCTAAATTCAGATGGTAATCATAACCTAAAAGAGTTCCAAATAACTGGCATGTCAGCAGCAGGCTGTTTGGACTGTATTTATCACTGTCTTGGTGATGATAATATCAAGATAACAAATAACTAAAAATATTTCCTGTTTCTTATGTTCCTCTCAGCAATTAGAGGATAAAATCAATGCTAACACCATAAATTTCCATACCATAACATCCATCTGATATTCTTTAATTGGCTTTGATATGTTCCTTTTATACTAACTGGACTGGCCAATTTTAACTGCTTTTAGATTTTCTGTTCCTAACTTTGAATGAGATTTTGTTTTTCCATGAATGCTGTGTGGTACCTTTCTGCTTCTTACCAACCTATGCTGTGTTTGAATGTTGACACTGGGCTGTCCTCTGTGAGAATAGGATTAGGAGACATGGCAACAGAGCAGAGAAGACAATAGGAGAAGCTTCTGTCAGAGGGTGAATGTGTACAAGCCACTGCAAATGCTGATGTTGGTTTGAGTGTCACAGCACAGTGCCAATGTGAGGTGCTTCTTCCCAAATTGCTGCTCAGAAGTTGTGACCCAGCTCTCCTCTGTACCCTCCAGTTATAATTCCTCGCCTTCTCTGAGCCACCACTGAACTCCAAATGAAGACGAGATGACTTTCATAAAGCTTTTAGTGTGACTGCTCATTGTGTTGGCGTACTGTGTATGATAGATTGATACAGCAGGATTAAGAAATAATTTATTATTATCTTCATCAATTTAAAGTCTCCATTTGATTTAATGAATTGAGAGTTTATCGGAAAAGCTTTTATCCATGGTCATTTACTTGAGTTCCCTTGGCCTGCCTTCTGGAGGAGATGCACTCTGGTAACTGGTTTGAGATGAGGAAAAGTGATATAGGTCAATTCTTGTTTGCATTTCTAACTAGGGAAAGTATCAGGCAGAGTTGTTGTCTGACGTATCTACTATTTACCTAGCATTGATCATCTTATTTTTTTATTCTTTAAAAGTATTATGCCTTACTACTCAACAGAATATATTGGGAAGTCATCTGAGAGAAGGAGGTAAAAGATTTATATGCAGTCCCTGTTTTTACCACTGACTTTCTGAGTTGTCTTCTAAATAACCATGAGCAAGTGATATATGTTTTCCACTATACAAACAGAAAAATACAAGAGCGTTTTCAAATAGTTTTCTTTTTGAGGCTAACAGGTGGACATGGTACAGGAAACACATTTTGAAAGATCATTTCTCAACATGTTTCATAGGCAATTTTAAATAATGAAATCTAGTGCCTCTAGAATGTAAAATAAATCTTTTAATTTCAGTGTTGGTTGTTTCTTATGAAATGGCATAAGATATCAGATTAAATTAATATAAAAATACTGAATTATTGTTGCATTCTTAACTATTTCATTTTGGATATAGATGTCAGGATATTGGGTGAAAGACTATGGATGTTTAAAACACACCTAAGGCATTCCAATAGATTTTTCTTAAATTTGATTCTTGGATGAGATCTGTTATACATAGCTGAAATGTAATCATTAATTCCACAAGTTCCATGCTTTAAAAACTCTTGCGTCACACTGTTCTAGCCAACAATTAGAAATGTGTTTTTCCTTTTCAAATGATTTTACTTTATTACTGGATTAAGTCATTTGGGCTAACAGCTCTCCTTTCCAGTGATGGACTGTGGCACTCCCTTTTCCTGCCTAGGTAGTCAAAGGGGAATAGATGAGGGAAATGTATTTTCCCTTCACCAAAGCTGGAACAAACTTACTCTTCCAGCTTGCACCACTTGTCTGTGTTGCATGTTTTATGCACTGATCTTTCTACCAGTAAGGAACAGCAGAAGCGTAGAATATATAGTGAAGATACAAATGGTACCTGAATGTGGATAAGGGGGAAGATTTAGTCTTCTCTATGGGACTCTTAGTGATGCCAGATTTAGCACTGATTTCAGCACAGGAAAAGTGCTCCCCTCCACTCATAGCAAAAAATAAAATTAATAATAATAATAATAATAAAATTGTATTTGTTATTTTTAATGTAAATTGTTTCATGTCATGGAAAGGCATTGTAAAAGCTACTGCATTCTGTTTGTGAGTGTGCAGTGAAGAGAAGCACTCCCTGGTTAAATGCACTGAGGTTATTTACATGAGAACATGGGAACTGCCCTATACAACCGCATGGCATTATAGAAGTGAACTAGAGGAAGAGTGGCTCAATGAAGACATGTTTTGGCAGCAAAAGAAAGGGATGATGATGGAAGGGAAGAGCTGTGTGGGAATGAGTCCTGCCAAAATAGCAGAAGACAAGGTTTTTCAGCAGAGCAGAAGAGAGTTCTTGTTAGCAGAGGATATGCAGAGCACCTGGCAGCAAAGATAGTAATTGGGGTTGGCAGCTGAAGGGAAGTGTCACTGAGCCAAAAATCAGAAGGTGAATAGGGAGCAGGAGGAGGCAGACAAGGCGAGAAGGTAGGCAGAGCTAAGGGGCATCCCGAGTGGTTCAACTCGTGTGCTGTCGATAAGACTGGGAGAGATTGGTTATGTCAAAGTTCCTATTTGAATCTGTTTGCTTTTGCTATTGCAGTGTAACACAATCTTCCTTCTCTGAGTAGTATTTTTGTGTGAATGTGTGCTTGTGTATTAGATATATGCATGTATGTTGCCTCCTGTCTAATTTCTGAAGGAAAGGAAAATATGTTCTTTATCTACAGGGGAGATTTATAGTACTTAACAATAACTTATAAAAACGAGTTTGAAATCGATGCATCTGCAGGCCTTCTGAATGAAATGAAGTCCTCCCTTTAGGCTCCTTAGTCCTGTGCTGTGCTGGGGAGTTACCATGAAGAGAGCAAATTCAACTTTCAGAGTGCCACTCACCACCTAAATATTGAGTGCTTTATTTATAATTTCAGCATTAATCCTTGTGTGAACGCTACACCAGGCAGCACAACAAAATCCTAAGGGAGAAGAATCAAAGAAATTTTTCATGGAACTATGAAGCATTTGATATGACAAATACTTCATAAAATTAGAAAAGCCTTATCTTTTAAAAGATGAATTACACTGACTTGTAACTGCCCTGCTGTGCTTTGGGTTCTGTCTGCTGATATCTAGCTTTTCAAGTGCATATATCATCGACCTCCTTATCAGTACTTTACAATCATTATTATTATTTTTTCTTTCCCTTTCTTGGTGATGTTAGGAAATTTGTGCTGATCACTCATCTTTGAATTTAGATTTGGAAGTATTCAGTGGTTAATTTGAAGTACACTTAAGGAAACATTTATGCTTAAATTGCTGTTCTGGGATTTCTGGAGAGAGAGAGGAAAACTTTATCTTATATGCTGTCTTTTCCTCTAAGGACACCAGGGAAAATGGATCTCTGGTACAAGCCACACACATGACAAGAAAAGATACTGTTTTTTCCTAGTAATTTATCACCTTCTGTATGATGGAAAACCTAGTTTTCCAACAGAAATATCAAGCAAAAAAAAAAAAAAGCCAGCCCACCCCACCTGAAGCCAACTCATATTCAATGCAGGCAAGAAACTCAGTAACCAGATGACAATATTATTTACAGCATTTCTTGTGGGCTTCAGTCTGCTCGTTACAAATTCTAATGGAGATGCTAAGGGATGACCCAGCTGTGTGATTATTATCTAGTGTGCAGCTAGATTTCTGGGAAAGATGTTCTTCCATGAAAAATCTGTTTAGACATTTCATAACACATCTCAGATGAACGCTATTTTCTAGCATGTTTTCAACCAAGCAAAATGTGATATGTCATCGTGGCTGTAACAGAGAACCATATTTCTTTAAACAGTTGTCATTTATTTTGTGATCACTGTATTGTATTATAAATCACCTCTGTTGGAAGGAAAAGAAGTCATCTCTGTAAGGCACAAAATCTTGTACCTAAAAAACACTGTGTTCTGGAAATAACAGGGACATAGTGGTTCTTCTGTGCCAGCTTCAGATGCTGGTAGCTCTATAGAGAAGTAATGCTACGGTCTTAGAAGATATCACTGAGTATTACAGATGACTTTTCATATCAAAACCAGCATGCTGAAATATCAGTAAAACCCTTCAGTATCAATGCATATTATTGACAGCACTGGTTATCTAATGCTCCATCTATAAACAGCTCTATTTTGTATAAAATGGCTGCAGAAGTTTAATAGGCAACAGAAAAAATGCTACAAAATGCCATAATCTTAGGCATAAGAGATCTGCTAATTAGAATTGTCAGAGATTGATTGCTGTCTCATAAAGTGTACAAGATATTGCTGCATCCAAGCTATTGTGTTATCTTAAGGGTACAAGGAACTGCAGCGCTCAGCTCAGAGCTGTCAGCAGGATTTCACAGACTGGAAGTCTGTTCTATCACCGCAGTCTGTTCACCAGCCCTTCTGAGAACACCTAGGGCGTTGTGAGCTGTGCAGGCTGCTGCTAGAAAGCAATACTGTGCTCAGGAGAAGAGATTGTATCAGTCCTCTTTTAGTTGTTAGAAAAATAAATTGTTGTATCACGTTCTCTCTCTTATGTTCTTGTTTTGTGTGTAAATGCACAGGAGGAAGACCTAAACTGAATTCTTCCCTCCCTGTGTGGTCAGCTCTTCTCAGGAGGTTCTATATTGCTCTCTTTTAGAGGTGTTTTGTCTCTGGAGGTGTTTTGTGTGAACGCTGTGAGGGAATTGTACTTTCTGCAGCTGCATAACAAGAGGTGAATGCTGTTTTGTTTGTAGAGTATTGTGGGTTCCTGAAGGTTAAAAGGAATTTGAAATGAAGTATAGATGTTAAAAGTATTGATAAAGATCTATAGGCAATGGGGATGTAGAGAAAAATGGGTGACTGCTATTCTGAAAATGAACTGAATACTAATGATGTTATAGATCTACAGGGGCCTATACTTACAATGTTTTCTTTTTTGAGCTTTCGGTCTGATCTGATTCTCTCTAAATCGTGTCCCCTAGGTAAGAAAGACTGTCCCTTGCCACCTGCAGATATCCCAAGGAGGTTGATTACAGTTTCTTAAGAGAGATTCAGGATTTGCTAAAAAAAAAACATGTCCAAAATATTTGTACTTTCCCTGGTGACATTCTGCTGTCAATCAATACTCTTGTAGAGTGTCTAGGGGTGGAGAAATTTTAGGGGAAAAAAGAAATCATCTCCCATTTCGTTTCTCTCTCTCTCTCTCTCCAAGCCTGATATGGTAAGCTACCAGCAACTCTGCCAGAGGGAACAGCAGAGATCGATGTAGTCAATGGTAGTTTGTGTTTTGGTGAGAACTGAACCAATACAATAACTGTGCCTTCAGGGAGCCGCAGGGTACTTGAGACAAGTCAGAGTCAGCCTACTGTCTATAAAATATAATAGCAGAGCACTGGGTGTAAGGGGGTTATCCTAGGATACCTGTGTTGTGGAACTATCCAGATGGGGAGAGGCACTGAGGGATCTCTGGCTGAACCTTCCGCCCTTGCAGGGCCCACTCTGGGATCTAACAGAGGAAGGGTGACACCTCTGGGCAAAATGTTCCCCTGTTTGACTGCCATGATGAAGGAAAGGATTTTCTCCTGTTTACCACTCATTCTTGCTTTTGGAAAGCTAGCTTGATAAAGGAAAAGTTGATGGTGATAGGAGAACAAGTCATTCATGACTGAACCTTAGGATACTGAGATGAAGAAATCTTGTCCGCATCACAGATTTGTTTGGTTGTTGTGACTAGCCATGAGAAACAATACCTTGCACTTCAGGCTTGCATGCAATGTTTGTGAATCAATTCTCAGACTGTGAGTGTTACAAAGGTTAATTTAATACAGAATTAATGAAGAGACTATAACTCATCCTCCCTAGTGTTAATCATTCAAAATATCTTCACTTGCTAACTGACTACTGTCAATTATCATCTTGAGGAGATGCTGAATAGGTAATTTCTTGTATACAGATTCTTGTCAGTATTTTATAAAACACTCAGCATCTCATTCAGAAAGCTTGAATTTGGAAAGCACAAAAAGCCCTGTTAGAACAGATGGTTTCTGTGATTGATGCCCTAATGCACAGTTTCAACTATGTCTAGTCACTTTAACAGGAAAGTGTTTTAAGGATTCACCAGTTGGCTTGTCAGATTAACATCAGGCACTAGTTTGGGTGTAAAATCATAAGCATAAATTATTTGGTGACCTGACGGTAGATGAAGTATTAGCTAAAAGGAAACTTTTGACTTGGGGAAAAAAATAATAATAAATAAAGGCTTTTTCTGTGCTTTGTTAGCACCATCAATCACAGAATGGTTTAGGATGGAACAGAGCTTTGCAGGTCATCTAGCCCAACCCGGCTGCTCAGGCAAGACCACCTAGAGCAGATTTCCTAGCAGAGAGGGTGGCCACCATCAAGTAGAGAGGCTAACTAGTCAGAACTGACCTCTTTTCCGTGAGCTGTGTTTCATTCTGTGCTGCACGGAGCTGCCTGCTGCCCTACCACAAAATAATGGAAGGGCTAAGAGAAGATATTTGGAAGTCCTTGATGGTCTGCTTGCTCCCTGACCCAACTGCTGCTGAGATTTTTACTCCAGATCATATTTAATGTAGATTCATAAACCCAGGTTTAACAGGACTTCAATAAATGGGGGAATAATTCTTAACATCATGCATAAGTGGTTCGTTAAGTGTAACAAACATGAGAACATTCATGCTGTCTCCATCACTTATTTTTTTGTGGGAAATTTGACTTCCATATAATCTGCACTTGGCTTTGATGCCAGAAGTTTCTGCTGCACAGCATAGAGCATGTAAGAAATCGTGCCTGTTAGGAGATCTGACTTTCCAATTGCCACTTAATTTTGCTGAGAATATTTTAATGCCAATAAAACATACCTGATAGGAAAACTTCCTTACAGGATAGTAGAAATCAGAGGAGAAATTAAAGAAGATGGGATACCTGCAAAACAAGGAAAGAGAAAGGATAAAGTGACAGAGAAACAGTAAATAGTAAAGAAGAGAAATGAGCCAGAGAACTAGAAAGATTGTTTCAAATGGTTGAAGAGAGGCACGAGAAGGAAGTGGGAAGTTCAGAACAAACCAGGTACAGAATGTGGGGGTGAGCACCGAAACTCCTGCCATAGGATGCTGGGGTAATTTGTGATGCACTGCTTTTTTCACAGTCAATAGTACTTCCATATGGCATGGGGGGGTAGAAAAGACACAGTCAAGCGATTGTATGTTCAGTTGGAAGCAAGGCGCTTGTATTGAAGTAAAATCTCCCAGGGGTGGCTAGATTTTTGGAAAGCAAGCTTTGTGGGTGTGGGGCTGCTGCTGGTGGGATGGGGCAAGAGCAGGCTTTTGCTTTTGCTTGCTCTTGGGGTCAGGGCATGGAAGCTGCAGCTCTAGCCCTGTAGTGCTACTCCTATGTGAGGAAAAAGAAATCATACTGATGGAAAACCATAATCAATGCCAGCCAATTAAGTTTATAGAATCTAACAATGAGGGTGCAAGCAGAGGCAGATTTCAAAAGGGTTAATACCTATCTTCCTTTGCTCTTCAGCACGGCAAGTTCCCTGGCTTTCAACTGCTTCTATTCCTTCCAACAAGGTGGCTTCCACTTGCTGCTGCCTTTATGACATTGCTGAAACCCATCACTCTCCTTAAGTACACTTTTGTCCTTATGGCTCCCTAGGCAGTTATTATCTCTCATCACTCAGTATTTAGGCTTACACTGTGCTCAAGTATAGTTCTTGCTAATCTCCTTCACTCTGAGGAATTCCTAATATATATCTGGAGCATATGTAAGATTTTCTCTTTAAAGATGGATATGAGGTACATCTCTGTGAATTACACACGTTATTCAGGAGTGTTTTGGGCTGCACATTTGAGCAGTGTGAAACAGTCATTTTGAAATAAGATTGTGTCAGGACTGTGCTCTTGGCTTGTGTAAGACTGTGCCTGTGAACGTCAGTACCGGTCCTGTCCTGCTGTTAATGCTGTGTCCTCAGCAGAATGAGCAGGATACAAGGTCCTACATCATTCCTGTTACGGATCTGGGGTGGCTGGTAAATCACAAAGGCATGAAATGGTACAGGATCCTGCTGCATCAGAGCAAACAAGACCCCATCTTTGACTTTCGGAGTCATCATTTTGTTTCTCCTCTATTACTAAACCAGTTTCCCTTCTGTACCATTCATTAAGCACAACTCCAAGCCACTGATTTCTTTTAAAATTTATTTGTTTTCTTTCCTTTGTAAGATTTCACAGGTGTTCTATGTATTGCCTTGAAAATGACTGATGAACTTTGATTTAACCTGATTAATTTTTTTTCTTTGGTGAACTATAGAAAATTAGCATATACTTCATATTAAATTTTCTAAAGTACTGCTCTGGTATACAAATGCTTTGCAAAATGTTGTCTCTGCTTAAGGTGAGAATAATTATTTGAGTTTCACATCTGTGCAAGAAGTGCACTGCTTCAAATGCAGTGAAATATATTCTAAAGTTCCATATCTAACATGCAGTCAAAGTGGGGAGATTATATGTACCTGTGAAACAGAAATAATTTTCCTTGCTTCACAAAGATAATTATATATAATTTAACACGTATAGAATATAATTACATACTGTATGTTTAGTTTGAAATCTGAAGCGATAAAACCCCACACAGTTTTTCAGGGAATTATTTGTGTAAGTCTGTAGTCATTCGTGACCACTGCATCGGAACAGCGTTGCATCTCTGACAGCAGTTTGTCATCTGTTGCACAAGGGAATTAGGTCAGTTTTATTGAAAGTATAGAGGGTTGTTTACCTCAGATAAAATTACAGGGCAATAAATATGAGTAATATCAAAGCTTAACTACCCAAACCATTGTCAATTACCCATTTCTAGATGAATTTTAAAAGTAAAGCAAAAAAGGAAAAAAGAAGACAAAGATTTTTACTGCATGGCATTGCTTATAAGGCACTTCAAGATAGAGAATAGTATAAGAGTGCCTCCAAGTGGCACCTGTCTAAATTCCACTTAAGAAGGAAAATAAAAATAATAAGAAGTTGAAACAGTCCGCGTGAGGAATTAGTTTGCAAAAACAAGATAAAAACATGCAATTTATTTACACCTTTTTCATTCCTTATATCTTTACAGACATCTGTGTATACTAGTTAGTGGGACCTTCTATGTATTACTAAGAAAACAAAAAAGAGTATTTAATCTAAATCAGTATTCTCAGGGAGCTGTGTTTCTTTCCTACATTTGTGATGGTGGCTCTCATATTAATTTTAAAGGTTAAATTAATCTTCATCATGGCAAGCTATGGCAAAAGCATTTCCTGTGAGTTCTCTGTTTGCCTTTTCCTTTTCTTTTTTGGAGCTTTAGTGTTACAGGGTCCCATTCTCCCAGCTGGCATCTGAGCAAGGGCAAAGTGCTCGCTTCTGATCCGCATCGTGCGTTGCTTCACGGCTCTGTGCCGCATGTTCAGGTTGAGCTGCTGTCATTGATGTCCATGCAAGGAGTAAGGGTAGACTACGCAACAGGGAGACTCTTTGCCCTATAACTGAAGGTAAATGAACTGGAACGACTAACTGAAAGAGAAGATCTATGAATTCAGTAAGCTGTGATGTGGTAGTACTGAAAAGAGTGGAAGAGTCTGTAGGCTCGCTAACACAGGACAGTGAAATTTGTAGGCACTGCCGTGCACTAGAAAACCATGAGAAAAGAGAGAAATGAGTCGTCCTGTGCTCTCTGAGGTCTATCCAAAGCCCAGACCAAAGAGGTATTTTAATATCAAAATCCCCCTGGTTCTAAAGCTCATTGGAACTAGTAGAAAATCTCTTCAAAACATACTGAGGGAAGTACTTTTCTTCCACTGGTAGTGAACCTGTGGAACTGATTGTCTCAGGAGGCTGTGGAGATAACCCCAGCACGCTCATAAGGGAACTAGACAAACCTGTGGTTAACGAATACATAGAAATATGTTGGAGGAAGGAACCAAGCAGAGAGATTTCCACTTGGATTTCCCTAATCCAATAAATATGAATGTTGGAGAAGACAGTGGATCAGGACAAGTAATGTCTCTCCCAGACAGAGTAGATGGACCCAGGAGGGGATTTTATTTGGTCTTAATAAAGGATTATAACCCATACATTCAAGATAATCGATTAAGTACAACTTTAATTTTTTTGTCTGTATTAGAAAATCTGTAACTGTAGCCTTGAAATTTAATCACCAAATGTGAAAATTACTCATAGGAAGATAACTTTACATGGTATTTAAGAATGTCACAATTATAAATAGGAAAAAATCCACAAATTCCACGATCTTCTTGCGGCTTCTTTATGTATGTGTCTGAAGTTATTGTACCTTTTTAGAGAAGGAAATAACTTGATATCCAGGAGAAAATCATTGTCAAGGAAACCTATTAATTTAAACATTCTTCCATGATTGACAGGTTACAACACCCACAGCTAATATGTAGTTACTTAACGGCAGACTTCAGAGTTTACAGATAGATTAAAAGAAATCAGGAAACTAGTTCTTACTTTATGGTGAAATAGCATAATATGCATTGAGCTTTTTTTTTTCTTCTTCTTCTTTTTAAAGCAGTCTGCTTGTTAAGGGAGAAAAACAGCTCATGTGCATCATAAGAAAAAGTTGAATTTGTATTGGATTGTTTTTATGTAGAGAACCGTATAGACAGCATTTAATGACACTTATTTTTCAAACTGTTCTGCACATTAAAGACTGGGGTCTTAAGTTTAGGTGGAAGATTAATAGCATCAGCAATATAAAATGGGAACGCTCAAATGAAAATATCTGATGTTTGGAACCTGCATTGCGATTTACCTTTTCTCTAAGTGAATGATTGCTCTTTTTGCAGAATACTTCCTTGTTTATCTGAAGACTGATATTTTATAGGTTTTTAAAGGGTAAATCATTTTTGGCACACTGCAAGTTTTATGTGTGAAGTACCTTTGTTTCTTTTCAATAGTGATGTACAGTTTAGTAATCCTTGTAATGTCTTTGTCTGGGAAAGAACTTTGTCAGAGATCAGTCTGCAGGAAACAGATTTAAGAGAGCAGCTAAAATAGTGAGGAAATTTGGGGAACTGTGTCTGAGCAACTTAACTGAAAAAATGGTAAATGAGGAAAAAATACAGGATTTTCTCAGATTATAATATGAAGTTTATGTGTTGCCTGATACTCCATGCTTTGATCTGTAGGAACTCTGAGTTGAAGATGAGTAGGCAGAACTGAACTGGCAGAAGATGGAGGCTTCTAGGGATCATATTTATTGTTTAGCACTGGCATGGAGAGTATTGTACAGAAATATCAGTGTCCTTCTATTTTAGCTTGTGATTCTCAGTTCTTTTAAGCATTTCTCAATAGTCATTTCCATTAACTACTGGGTCTTCAGATTTCACTTTTCTGTCTATTTTCCTCTTTCTTCAAATGGGAGGTCTTATAAATCTCTAGAATTACTAGTGACTACCTGTCAACAATAAAAAGTAATTATGCCATATTTTTTATATGCAATGTATTTTTCAGGAAGATGTCAGTAGATACAAGGTGCACAGAGACTGCTTTCTTTATGAGGAATAGCTCAGGTTAAGGAAAAAAAAAAATAATCTAAACAACCTTTATAAAACTCATTCATGGAAAGTATAGCTACACATTAGCAGAGAGTCCATAGAAAAGAAATGATGTACAAGCAAACACGGAGAAGTAGAGCTGAAACAGCTGCTCTCAGGTATCATGCAGTAGATGTTTTGCAAAAGCAGTACCATTTCTCTTCCTTTGCTAGCTGTAAAATCATTTTTGACATTTTCCCTCTTCCACTCACGTCCCCTTCAAGAAGTGCCTTCTGGTTTTCATCCTACTCTCACTACCCAGAGAATAGCCTGGAGCCAGAGAGGTGATATAGCTGGTGGCTGTGGACTTGATGATGGTTCAACATTTCAGTAAAAACCTCTAAGTACAATGAATCAGGAGAGGTTTGGGCTGGATTCAGCACAGTTGATTTAAGATGATATCATTTATGTCCTTGTCAGCTCTTGTCTCAGTATGTCCTGGAGGACGACAAGAGTCTTCTGCTGACATGTCTCTTCTGAGTGTTGTCTGAATTATGGCAGAAGGAGAAATAATCTGTTACACAGTGGTTAGAAAGCTGAGAGAAGCAGGATGCTGAGTTCAAGCATCTGTTTGAAGCAATCAGATGTTTACCACCTACCAGCTGCTGTAGGAGAGGGAAACTCCTACTGCTTTGCTGCCCACCAAAGTTGGACCAGTGAAACACCAAAGCCTCCTTATTCTGCCTTCTGCCAGCGTTCCGTACTACATTAATTTGATCCTCATTTTTGTTCTTTTTAATCATCTCACAATGAAGTAAAATTGAAGAGATTTTGTGATGGCTACACTCCATCTCCAGACGCTAAGAAGATTACTCCTCTGGCTTTTAAATCTCTTTATTTCAAAAGCTTTTCTGTTAACTACCTATATCTCGATAATCTTATCAAAAGGCAATTGTTCTGGAATGCCTTAGAAGGCATTAATTTAGAATTAGGTAACTATAGAGAACATTTCAAACTCACAAGTATATAATGAGTTTAATTATTTTATTTTTTAATAAAAGAAATTAATCTTTGTTCGTGGTTTTGTGAAAGGACTACATGCATCTCATCTGCTGCATTACAAATTATCAAATACCATTCCCAGCATGATTCAGCATCAGTCAGGAGTGTCATCTTTGAGTCAGGCTCAGGCATGCATTACTACAATAGAGGAGATGGACCCATGCACTAATTATGAAGTATGATTTAAGAGCATAATAACTTCACAGAGCTCTGCAGTTTGAACAACATTTTATTCCATGGATAAGTAGAAATGTAGAGATATAGCTAAAAGTATCTTTACAAAGAAACAGGGGTCTCTCATTTTCAATTTCTAAGAAACTAGATTAACAGCCAGGAGAAAGGCTAACCTTAAAGCGTAGTAAAGAGCAACAAGAGATTACCAGTCCTTCTGATTGGTTTGGTTTTCTGTTCTCTCAGATGAAGGGAAAATCCCCATGCCCTTCCCTACAGAAATCAGTTCAGCAGCGCAGCTCTGCCTCTATCTGTATTATTCCCTCTTCCAGAAAGGTGAGTGAGAGATTTCTCTCTAATAGCATCTTCTGTGTCACTCACGTTTTAATTTTCTTGTTTATTCAAATCTTCTGCATGCTCTGTTCAGTGGTTAGCAACTTGAAGGGTGCTCAAGACTATGATGATTTAACTATTTTTGCTTTCAGTAGCCTCATGAGGATGAAGTAAGGGAATAGTTCCCCTGCACTGGGAGAAAGGAGGCCCTGGCAAAGTCAGCTCTGCGTAGGAAGTTTTAGAGACAGCACTGGGAGCCAGACTCATTAGTCAACTCTGTTTTTGGAGGAATTGCTGTAATTTTAAGCATCTCACTGAACAGTCTTTCCACTTCTTGTCTTACGTGTCTGGGTTTGTAGAAGACAAAAGATTGAGAATGCACCTACCCAAAGAGAAGAAGCATATCAGTTCAGTTAGATATCTGTCCCATATATCCCATACTTCCCCATATTGTTTCAGGTTTTCCTTTGAGGTTGCAGCCATCTGCTCATACAGATAAACAGATAGGACTGTTTATGTGCACTTGTGTTTGTGTATATATCTGACATAGACACCTTTTTTTAAGTGACATCCCCAAAAACACAGCAGGAGAGGCTTCAGTTGCTGAGATGATTCTCACCCACAGGTGTGGAGGAAGAACTGGTCCTAGTCTGTTGCTATAGCAATTTTCAAAGGTGTGAATGTGGCTTAATAGTGTCATCCTGGAGCACTATAAATCTAAAATAATGCCTGCCAAACCATTACATTCCGAAAATTCCATACTAAGGGAGTTAATAAAATTGATATGTGTGTAAATGGCATTTATAAGTTGCACATTACCAATAGTGTGCTCAGTCCCACTCCAATAAAAATCAGTTGCAAAGCTTTCATTGACTTCATGGCATTCAAGGTGAGGCCCAGCATCTAGCTGTGATTAAGTATGCAGTCTTGACAATTCGATGAAGAAAAGATAAAAAGCAATGATCCTATAGAGAACAAAGCTTCTCGTCTATTTATCAACAAACACATTCAAAATCTTCTATCGTTAAATTATACATCAATAATGTTATAAAATGGAGTGGGGGAAAAAAGCAAGTGTCAAACTGAAATCTTTGATGTGAGAAGTTGCGCACGATGAAAAGCAAAGCCCAGTTTAGCTGTCTAATAAAATCTGCTAGTTGTAGAAAATATATGTACCTCTTCTGTATGATATGACTTTCTAATTATTCTGAAATCATTTGTTGTGATAATTAACAATGGTTAAATAATGAACATTGCAACATTTTGACGTATTCACCTACAACCCATCAGCAGCACTTATGTATTAGTATTATGAGATCAAGGGATCAGGAAGGTTTTGAAAACAAGTTCATTTCTTGTCAGCTATATGGCACATGCAAGTTACTTTTGTTATTTAAAAGTCAATGATGTTTTGGGCTATTGTTTTTGAAGAGGAATGTTATGACCATGATGCTACTATGTCTCTGGGGTCTGCTTCTATTTTTTCAGTAATAGATGTTTCCAGAGAGTCTAACCAATCAGAAAGTTAGGGAATAACTTTTAAAAAGATATATCTTGTGTCATCTCACTTATTTCATTCATCTTATGCCATTCTGATCCTGTGGACTTTAGTTTTTTGAGCAGAATATGTTTTTGTCACGATATGTTCTAGTAGATGTTGAATGCTGCTCCTAGTTAAACTTTATTTCAGTTTGCTGAGATAATGACTTTCTCTGTATGAGGCAGAATTTCTGAAGTTAATTATGTGAAGTGGAGATGTTTCCATGCTAGATTCTTCTTACGGAGGTTACTGGTACTCACTGGTCTGTTTTCGTGTAGTTCTGGCCAGGTATACCCGGGCATGCTAATTCACTCGAGGTAGGTGGAAGTTTGGAATATTGAAATCAGTGACTAACTCCTTGGTTATAACTTCATGGACAGAAGAAGTTATTGTTGTTCTTTCAAGATGTGTCAGTCTGTATAAGTTTCTACGCAATAAGTGTTGGTATGTTACCAGCCAAACTTTGCAGATCAATGGCTGGTTGTTTTAATAATCTACACAAGCAGAATTTTATTGCTTTTTGTAAAACAGACTCACACACATTACAACTTATATATTAAACTATCAGGAACCTACCAGATCTATTGGGTATCAAGGTCACTGTTTGTTATCAAAGATGATAAATTATAAGACTGAATTATTCTGAATAGGTACTTTGTAACGTTACGAACCTGATCCTGTCCTTGTTATTTTTCAGTGTTTGCTTTCTATAGGGTAGAAACTGAGAGCATGATTCTTCCTGGAGGCCACTGGTCCTTCAGCTATTCCTGGGGCTCCAGCCCCACCAGTGCAATGGTGTCTGCAACAGAGACCGTGACTTTCTCTCAGAAATCCTTGAGAGATTTTGCCTCAGTTTCAGCAGTAGTTGTCTGCCAGGTTGTATGATTTATTTTATGATGCAAAGTTCATTTTTCTTTCTCATCCTTTCTTCTCCGCTAAGCATGAACCTCAGCCTCTCTTTGTTTCCCATGAAAGGTTTGGAGATGGTTTCCAGCAATTATTCTGAAACAAAGCAGACCAGCATAGCAAAGTTAAAGCAATAAAAATAGCAGTACAGACAGGAAGAAATATTGCATGATGGATTCTGATCTCCTCTTCTTCAGCATTAATCACAGTATTGATTTTAACAGGAACGGCTTCTCAGCATACTGACCATAGCTGGTTTCTGTTCCTTATATTTTACTGCATCTGATTAGTATCTGTCCTTCTGTGCCCAGAGCAGAACCGTCCTCTGGAGACAGTCCTTTCACAAATATTTTTTTTTCTCTGTAAAACAATTACTCTAAAAGATAAGATGACTCAGCTGGAGTTATTAGGACTTGTGTTCTGTTTGGATTATTGGATTATTAGGGGGGAAAAAAAAGACCAAACTGATTTTGTGTAGAGGCCTGTTACACTGCATGCCCCAAAACTGCAGATTATTTCCGTTCAAGCCATTTTAAACAAAAAGCTGCAGTAAAATGGCAGGTTATGGTTTGTGTCCTCCAGAACAGTGAGAAAGCTGCTTAAGAAACATCAGATTCCCAATTATAACTAACTTCAGTTTAGTTTCAGAGCAGTATGACTGTTTAATAACTTTATACTTGGTATATTTTTCAATAATAAGATATTTTAACTATTAAGATGTGTAATCACATTTCTACATCCCTGCTATTTCTCCATTCCCTGCATCTTCCTGCTTTGTGACAATACAGTTATTCACTGAACCAGTTCAGCAAACCTTTTGGGGATGGGTGGATGCCAGCGTCTGGGGATGCAGGACAAATTCAACTACAGCATGGACTTTATGCTTATCTGTGGTGTTCCAGCTATGAGATGTTTCTGTGAAATCGTGACTCTGAAGTACATCAGAGTAAGTTTGTATAAGAAGGTTTTTAAATCTAAAAAAAGAACCAAAAGAAGACTGCTGAGTGCATGCAGAGACTTTGCGTCAGTGCAAATTGGCAGGGCAAGTGCTGCCAGCCTACAGCTATCAGCGCACTTCTGTCATCGTTATCTCTCCTTTAATATTTGCATCTTCTTGTTTAGCACTAAAGATGACTGAAAGTGAAATTTTAGTACATAACGTGAGAGGAACTTTCACATTTCTTTACTATAAGAATGATGGCAATACAATGTATATTCTTGTTATTAAGGTTGCCCATCTTTGTTATTTCTTCTACCACCTAATCACCGTTTTAAATATTCCAGCAAATGTATCTTGGCTTCCCTAGACTGGTACTTTAACCTCTGAAAAACTATTTTTCTTGAACTAATGTGCAATTTTTATTCAATCAAGGGTGTCTGGGCTTGACTTTGTAACCTCTTGAATGCAATAAAATCAGTAGAGTAATGCTTAATGACACACAAGGCTGAAAATATATTTTAAGACTTTCAGGGCTGTTACTCTCTCAATACCAAATTTATCAGACAATTAAAAAAAATATTAAATATTCACTCTCTGTTCAACTTAACAGAGATGTTGGGTCTATTTAACGGAATTTATTAAGCTCATAGGTCAAAATTAATTTGTTAAAACTATTTAATGCAAGAGATACTGCCCTATATCACATCTATCTAGTTCTGGCTTCCAAAGAAGCTCCACACCAGATTTTTAATTCAATGCTCACCAGTTTTCAGAACATTGTTTCAATCCATTTCACAGAGTAAATTTGACTGTGGTAAAATCAAATAACAAAGACAAATTAGTTGCATCTTCTGTTAATCATTGATTATAAATTAGACATGCTGGCTCAAGTGAAATGTCTCAGAGGATGTGAATATTAGAGTTAATTGTTTAATTTAGAAAAGAGGTAGAAACTTTGTTTCCACTTGTGCTGGTTGCAATCCTTTGAGATTAACGTATTTGGATTCTCTCTTTACTTGGTGAGTGGCAGTCTTTCAAATACCAAGTCTTTTAGATGGATCACTGTTTAGAGAGCAAACGATACCTGGACAGCAAAAATATTTGTTTCATTGCAGTGTTGACTCTCATCTGTTGATCACCATGATCACACTCCTTATACAGAAAGATCAAACAGTTAACAAAATTTGTAAAGCTATTTAGCAGGACCTGATGCAAATAATTCAATACAAGCTTAAGTCCAATCAAGTCAAATATATTAAAATTAAGCTTTAGTTTAAGAAGTTTTCTAGGAAAGCAGTATAATTAACAAATAGTTGGTTAACAAAAAAATACTTAAGCTTTATTGCCATTTTAAAACATTCAAATCATTTATTCCAGCCATCTGCGGACAGGAAAATTACCCTTTAATTTTGTGTCAGCCTAGCACAGTGGAAATTAAGTTCTTGGCTTATGTTCCTGGGTGCTGCTCAGTAACAATCGGATAATTTAACCCATCCCTGATATGGCACTTTATCCTGTAGTTTCTTCTTTGAAGAATTAGTCAGACCTGCTCCAAACTGCTCATTATGAATGGAAGGCAATAGGTTTCCTAGAAACGCTACTTGATAGCATTCTGGACATCCTAAATATTCTAATGATGGGAGCGATAGTCAACTGTGGAAAATGGTTGCAAAGAGGCTTTGACACAAAGATATGTGATGATGTGCAAAGAGATATTGTTGTTGACTGAAGTTCAGTCTGGGAAAGGAGAGCATCAAAATGAAGATTATCACCGATTCAGTGTTGAAGTGTTGGAACAATTCTTTCCTTCATCATTTCATATGAGAAAATTCTCTGGGGGATTTTATCAAGAACAATTAGTGAAAAAAAAAATAAAAAAGAAAATTACTTACTGAGATTTTCTCCTTGTTAAATAGCAAAGTTTCCACCATCCCCCTGCTATTTATGGCACCATTTATCTGAGTTTACATTGTAGGTTGGCTTCTGAGTACACTGGCCTGTCAAGAGGCATCATTTCTAAATTTTGACAAGTTGCATCTCTATAAATGCCATTTGCTCTTTAAACAGATGTATAATTAGGGCAAGGAAAGTTTGGAGCATCATTTATTTCTAACGTATAGTTTATATGCTATCCGCTAAACCCAGGGAGGGGCTTACTACTGTCTGTTGGACTTAGTCCATAATGTATAGACGGGGACTGAAGCTCGATGGAAAATATTGTTTGATCAGTTCTGTGGGTCTCCTCCAGGCAGAGGGAAAGGTGGCCTTAGTGCAGGAGAAATGCGACTGGGAGCAGGGACTGGGCTGCTCCAGGAGCCAGGAGCTGTAGGTGGCAGCGAGGCCAGCTGCAATCAATACTTGCTATAAAAAATGCTGATATTGAGATTTCTATGCAAAAGGCAGTTAAGTGCATTATTTAAATGCTTTCATGCTTTCAGTAGATGCTTAAACTTAAAGTACATATTAAACTTTATGCCTAGATGCTTTCCTGAGCTGGTGCCTAAACCTGAGGGGAAAAAAAATTAAACCGTGCTTCTAATGGAAGAAAATACTGTCTTAATGAAATCAATACAAGCATTTATCTTGCCATTTCAAATTAGTATAATGATCAGAACGAACAAGCAAGTCTAGAAACTGTAACCTACCAGTGCAATGATGAATTGGACATGTTTCAGAATATCTGGTCAGCCTTCCTAGTGATTTATGAATGTCAGGAGCTTAATAACAGGGGAAAAAATGGGTTGAGTCTTTCTATTTTTGCTGTTCGTTATTGCTATGCTTTCTGTTTTATAATAAATAATTACATTAGTATTATATAACTCTGGATGAAATACAGAGATAAATCTATGTTTACGTAATTTACCTCAATTTCTGGCTATTTTCCATGTAAGTTACTTCACTTCCAGATTTCCTACTTGATATATCATAGAATCACAAAATGGCTTAGGTTGGAAGAAACCTCAAAGATCATCCAGCCCCAGCCCCCTGCTATGGACTGGTTGTCCTCCCACCAGCTCACGCTGCCCAGGGCCCATCCAACCTGGCATAGAGCACCTTCAGGGATGGGGCACATATAGCTCTGGGCAGCAGTACCAGGGCCTTTCCACACTCTCAGTGAAGACTTTATGTGTTACATCCATCCTAAATCTCCTCTTCTTATGGCTGTGTGAATCTGTATCTGTAAAATATGTGTTAATAATAAAATTTTATTTAGTTTCCCCAAAACACCTGAGACTCCCCAGGTTGAACGAATAGTATATGCCTTAAGTTGTGTTTTAAATTTTTATATATTTATTTTTCAAAGGATTTTTTTTTTCTTGCATGCATGCATCCTGAAATATATATTTCATTTTGGTACTTTAAACACCTCTAACAAAAAATAGAAATATAAACAATATCAAAATAAAGAATAAGGAAGAAATGTCACCACATTTAGCTGCATTGCCTCCAGTATTTCTGCTACTATCCCCGAAGAAGGCATTTGTTAAACTTGATTTTTTTTCCAGGTTATGCGAACAATACAATATTCTGTGAATATCCTCATTTCCAAACACTGTTCAGGGTTTACTTGAAGATCACAAAGGTTTGATGCTGGTACTTCTTCACATACATCTTTACTCTTTACTTCTGGAAGAATTCTTCAGTGGCAGTTATGTAGTACATCCTAATTTTTTTAATATATATAAATATAAATATGATGCAACATGTAAATCATATTCAAATTACCATAGAAGGCAAACTACTAGATATTAACAGTAAAACTGGAATATCTTCTGTAAACACTGAAAAGGTGGGAAGTTTTATCTTTTGTTTGCTTGTTTGTTTGTTTTACTTTAGCATTAGAAAAGGGTTTGTTGACTTCAATTTCACATAATGTGAAGCTGTACTACCTAATAGTTGTCTGTGTAGATTGGAAAGCATCAGTAGAATAATGCTGACCATCAAAATGAGAAACTGTATAATTATAGCTGTAAGACATTTTAACCTTTCGTTGTTGTCAAATCAGCCTCAAAATGGGAGTTAAACCAGGTGGCAATATATTTCCTTCCCTCATTTTTAGATTTTGCATGCAGTTTATATTCTCTTTTAAGTATTCTTAGTAGCTGAATACACTCTGCCACACTGGTGCTTATTATGAAGTGAAATGACTTCTATGGTGTCCCAAAGATTGGCTGTGTAAAATCATGCCACCCCCAAAAGGTCTTCATGGATGGTATGATTCTCATTTTTCTGCACAAAGTTTAATCTGATCTCCTCCTTTGGTAAATTAGACAGTAAAGCCTTCAGGAAATCAAACTGAATAATCAAACATTTAATAAAAAATGCATCATGGTACGTCAGACTATGTTATCAGCTTGGAAAGAAAGCAGCGTGAAATGCTCAGACAATAATGATTTTCATGAATATAAACATCAGTGACGGCTTCAACCTTATTGTACTTCTGAAATGTTTAAACCCCTTTGCTAGATTAAGTTTTCTTCAAATCTTTCTAAAAAAAAATCAAGTTGATAAATGATTATGAATGAACTGATTATGAATATGAAGTGAAATTAGGTCATGTCAAAGCTATCTGTAGCATGCACATTTGTAAATATTTAGCATAGTCCCATCATTGTCACTGATAGGTCCAAATAAGCAAGGCAATTCTAAATCTTCCTGCCCCGTTTGCAGTCCTTCATTTTAAATAAGATAAAGAGTGTCATAATCTTGCAGAAGGCTTTTTAGCTCACTTTTGGATAGAGAAATCTTATTTCTTTCAGAAATGAAGAAGAGGAGAAAGTATTTACTTTTGGATAATAGTTTATATTTAAAGCAAACGGTGTTTTGACAATGAAAAAAAATGGAACTGAATGATAATGATACAATAGCACTTTCCTATAATTGGATAGAAAGTTCATATATGTGAGTCATGCATTGTTATATATATTTAATGTTTTCCATCTTCATTAAGATTTTGATTTCTGTTCCTGTTATTTTGGAGTACAAAAGAATTGCAACCTTTTTGAGAAGAAGAACCCATGATGATACTTTGGGAGACAGTGGGAAATTGCTGTAGAATTGGCCAGTTTGATATCCTGTACAAGACATTTGCATTCAGCCCAACCCTTGCGGACCATGGCATTTGCTGAGCTGTGGAAAAAAGGAAAGAACAATTAGCATCACATTTTAATTTGCCTTTTCCTTTTTGATGTATAACAATAATTGTTAGCCTTAAAAAAATGAGAAGGCTTATGTATGATTCAGATCATTTTCCCCTTTAATATAAGATTTACTTTCCCCTTGTTTGCTGAAGACAAATTCCCAAAGGTCTCTCTAGAAGCTTCTTCCTATTGAAGATCTAATATTACAGTGAATATACACATTTGTAATGCTCAGTCTTGTATTAACTTTAATGCAGTACTTTTTTCCTTTATCTTTTTCTTTTTTTAAACAGTACATGACTTGTTTTATGTGATAATATATTAATTTAATACTGTGCTCTTCAAATTTTATTTTACTGCTTTTTTTCTTTAAAGAACAATTGTCACTCTGCAGTGACTTGCAGAAAGTGCGGCACCTGATTTACCAAATACACTTAAGATGCCCAAATATCAGTTGCTATCAAATGACTGGTGGTAAATGTTCCTCTAAAAATGCTTATTTTACAAGGGAAGAGTACAGTACAGGTGTAAATGTTGTGCTGCAATGCATTGTTTGTTGTACCTAACAGTGCCTTCAGACATCTGTGAAGCAACCCATTACAGCAATAACACCAATGACGATCTCAAGCAAACGGGTACACGATAAAAGTACTAATAAAATTCTCCTATATTCATTAATGTACCTTGTAATAGACCAGTTAGAAGACAATTTGTTCTTTCTTTCATGCAAATAGTTCTATTAATGGAGCAGAGAATAATGAAAATGTAAAAGGTACACTAAAACACTCTGATGAATATATGGGCTGAAGCTGGTGTTTCCAGGGCTGAAATATTGAAAGGAAATAGAACATTAATGTTCTCAATATTACCATTGCGATGAATCAGTTCGGCACTTGGTCTGGACCATTTCAGAGATTCAGAAAAAAAAGAATAATCTCTTTCCAATTAATGCTACTTTTACCATGGAAAGTGTGACACAGAACGACAAACACTGTTCCACTGATAGCTACGCAAATGATTTGAGAACTAATAAAGAACCAAAGTGTAGTGCAAATGAATCTGAGCTCATTTCAGTGACGTAAGTTTGTACCAATTTGAAAGAGGAGGAGGTTTTATGACATCTTTTGTTGCTGACTGAGGATATGTTCACCACATATTTCAGATTTTCTGGGAATTTAGTTCAGATATTTTAGCTCTGCAAAGCTTGGAGCCTGAGTAGGCTACATAGGAAAGACAGGCATCTGCATATTGGCATTTAAAATACCTCTATGAGATATCTGAAGTTAAACCATATGAAGAAGAGACTGCGGTTACAGGTTTCAGAGGTGTTAAAGTTGACAGGAAATATTCCAGCCTCTAACCCAGCATATCATTGAAGTTTTATCTCTGAATATAATTTTAAAGGATGCATTCTGACTCTTTCCATTGTGAATTTATTAGTTGTGCAAAGGAAGCCTATTGGACATGTTACTTCTATGTTTAATATAATTAACATATATACCCTGATCTGGAAATGGATTTGTATACATAATGTTAAGCTCATCAGATTTAGTAGAAACATTTAAATACTTAAAATTCAGCACTGGCTTTATTATCTAGCTAAATCAGGATTAAATAAACAAATCGAAGTCTAGGTTCTAAGTGACTGAAGGCAAGTTTTACTGAAAGCTATGCTATTGTCAATGTTCAAACTACCTGAAAGGTTATAAGAGTTTCACTAACTATGGAAATTAAAAATAACACTCTGTGGTGCTTCTACTTCTATTATTATTGTACACTGTGTAAGTAATCTATTCATTGGGATATGCTCTTATGGAAAGGGAGCTTGCACAACTAAAGATATCAAACTGTGATAGAATTATGCAATCTAATATCAAAAACAAGCATACAAAAATGTTGTGCAGAAAAGCAAACCATTTTGCTCTGGGGTTTCTTTCTGAAGGATAAGTAGGAAAACACTAGTGGTTCTTTAAAGGAGATGTATCTTCTTGCTTATTCTCCTAAGGGGCTTGATGCTGCATTGCATCTCAGAAATTACATTAGAAATTGACCACCCAGTGATTTCAAATCACTGGAGAAGGCATTTGTGTTTCTCCTTAATAAATAAATAAATACACATCCCTCCTGCAGCCCTATGGACTCTCTGGGAGTGTTTTCTTCTGTGAGTCCTTCAGGAACTCCCTCCTTTGAGTGCTGATCCTCCCTGCCATGCGCAAGTGGGAGCCTTGCATCCACATTTCCACTTTGAGAACATGTATAGAAGCTTTCTCCTGGGCCCTTATAGACAATTTACTAGGAAAAAGGAGGGGAAAAAAAAAAGGAAACAAGCATTTTGCTTATTTTTATTTTTATTTTTTTTTTAATAATTCATTAACCTAGAAAGAAAAGCCCTATGGAGATATTATCACTTTCTATTATAGCTGATGGTTCTTAGAGTGATTTCTGTAGACAGTTTCCTATTACAGTTTCATAGAGTCCTATTGATTTTGTTTCTCTTAAGGGCTTTCACACCAAAAGATTGTATGTAATAAAAGGACAATAAAAGAAATTGCTAAGAACTAAGGATTATTATTTTGTGTTTACTGTTGTTCCAACTATATGATAAAAAAGGGCTGAAGCAGTGTACTTATAACTACTGGGATCTGTAGGTAGTCCTGTGTAAATGCATGCTGACCTCCAACTGACTGAAATGGCAGAATCAATAATAAGAAATCCACCCACCATTTATTATACTGAAATTGTTATGCAGGGTATATATTAAGAGGGAACATTTCATCTACAGGGTTTACTGTATCATGTTACATATCTTTACTTTCTTGAAAGCACCTATCATATCAGTGTGGATATTATATTGCTCCAGCATAATAGCATTGCACTGGCAACCCAAATTCAGTAATTTTTTTCTTATATGCTATATTTATGACCAAAATAGCCACAATTTTCTTCACATGAAATATTAAGCGCAATCTAATCTTTCTCTTCTTGACAGGAGAATATCGTAATTCTATTCAGTCTTCAGCCATTCTTTAAGAAGACTAATGATGAAATTCTGTTTAAAAAAAAAAATAATAAAAAAAAAGATAAAAGAGCAATCAGTTCTTGTAAAAGCAAAACTGATCAATGATTTCCGATTCATGAAAGCAATTACACAATTGTAACAAATATTACAGCTGTTCCTTCAAGCTTTTGTAGTCACACGAGTAGTTGTTGCTCAAGTAACAGACATCGTTGAATTTAGATTAGCATCTCTCTTTGATATAATCGAGATAATTTTGTGTTTCTGTTACAGTAAAAGCTGGTTAGATAAAAACACCCTAAAAGTTCTTTGTTTTTCTATTGTATCAATGATTGATGGCATTAAGAAAACTTCATCTTCCCCAAAGTTATGCAAAGCTACAGATTTAAAAGCGGTACCACTCTCATCTGCAAGACTCAAGCTGACATCGGTGACACCAAGAAAAAAAAAAGTCCAATATAGGAATGTGGATTTAGAAAATTAGCGAATATCTACAATTTAAAGACTCGTACTCAAGAATGTTCTCCATGTATCCAGAGATTGGAATAATAACAAAATATCCAAATAACTCAAAATGTGTAGATATTTTTCAAAATATTTTTTCTATATAGCTGAAGTTTTGGAAATTATTCCTTTGCTTTTGAGAGGCGCATTAAATTTTGTTTCATTCATACAATATTTACAAAGCCAAGAAAAGGAATGCGCGATTCACATAAATAATACACTGAAATACTAACAAAAGTATAAAATATTCTTTTACTTAAAAGAAAGTTCTAAATTTACCTACAAAGTACAAAGTTTAAACCCCTGTGGTTATTAAAAGCATTATGATATACAGAGAAAATGCCTCTTTAAAATATGAAGTGCAGATCATTTGGTTTTAGACTTCAGTATCCAGGGAAAGAAAGAAAAAAGTAGAGTGGAGTAATAACAAAATGACCTCATTTGCTGAGATAGAAGTGCACTGTTTACTCTTTGATGTAACAAATCTCCTCCTTCCTTCAAATGAGAACACATTTTTATTTACATTTATGGAGACAGAATTATGGGGTGAGCATAAAATTCAGATATTATATAATGGACGAAAGTGACACTTTTATAAAAAGAGCTGCTGATCTTAAAAGTTTGATTTAGATGAGATGTTTTTCACAAAAAAAAAGTCTTATTGTCCTTGGATTATTAGTTTCTAAGGGCCTATTGTGGCCTGTAAGTAAGGCATAACTCAATTCAAGAATCAGAGGCACTGAGACAATAGTGCTATGGATTACACTTGCTTTCTTCCTCTTACTCTATTTTTTTTAATTGGGTAATTGAATCCAAGTTATAACCAAACTGGTATAAAAGGTCAGAGCATGAATTAGTCTCCTCTTGGGACACTTTACCATGTGTCCTTGCAGCTCTTAAGGACATTTCCACTACATTTAAAGAAATAGACTGCAAACCTGGGCATCGACCATTTATTTTTGGTTGAATCTGCCTCCTTGGTTTGTCCTCTAGAGCACAACGGGAAACACTGTCAGCCATTAGCCTACAAAGGAACTCTGATAAAGAATGTGTGCTGGATTTGTTTTTTTGTAAGAGGGCAGTGTGTAATGAATAAACTGTACAGAAAGGGAAGCCTTTAGAAATGAAGATTAACATATGGCCTAAGGTTAATGATATACTATTCGAAGTTTCTTTTCTTCCATGAAGGCATATCTTGGCTTATATGCACTTTGGTTATTGAAATTATAATAGAAGAAAACATTTTGGAAGAGGAATTATTGCCAATATTTAAATACAGGGAGAATGTGAAGTATAACATGCAGTTTAAAGCTCATTAAAGTTATCTTCCTAGTTATTTCTTTAACAAAAGGATTTGGACTGGATTAATTATATCATGACCAAATTCAGAGGAGCTGATGCAATGTTTTTCTGGTATTGTGCTTTATAGTTATGCTGCAGCTCTTGGCATCTGCTGCTCTGTATTCATCCTCTCTTCAAGCTTTTACTTTGAATCTTTGCCTTTGTGTTTGTGTCTAAAAATGACTGTGAAGCCAGAACTACTACTCTAGTTTATAGGAGAGAGTTCTGAGAAAAGCAACACATTCTTATTTATTATTGTATTTATTATTCATGACAAGAGTGCTTCTTCATATAGAAGGACCCACATGATCCAGCAAAAATATCCCTGCATTATGAGGCACAAAGTTAATGGATACCAAACTCCAGCTGTTTGAGTGCTGATGAACTAACTTCATGCATTCCAGGTGGTCTACCAGAGGCAGAGAAAACTTTGGGAGCCCCAGCTCATAAAAAGACTCTTCTACAGACAGAGGACTGGGAGTAGACAAGCTCTGAGAATTACTTGGGTCACTTTATGACCAAATCAGTGAAGAACACAAGTTGTGTGTCGTTCTCTTGTTAAGAACATGGATGATTACAAGGTAACTTATATGTGGTAAGAAGATCGGTGTAAAACGTGAGTTCAGTTATTATTCAGCACATTGACCAAGCAGTACAAAAGAAAAAAATAAATAAATAATTGCTAAGCAAATTGTATTGAACATCTGTCTCAAAAATGTTTAAATCAATACTAAAAGCAAACTTTATTTGACTTGCAGCCACAGTCTAATTCTATTCCCAAATTTTCCATGGGGTAAGTAATTACAATTAACCGGTGATTAATGCTTTACCTAATAAGAATTTTGTTGAGGAACTGAATATGCAATACTTCCCCAAAATCATGGGGAAAAGGAAGTTAAAGGAGCTTATCACAGACATAGCTATAGACAGGTACAGAGCAGAAAATACATTATTATTTGATCACTTCTGAGATATTTCTTACATTTGATTTATGGTTTTAGGGTGTACATTTTCCTGTTAATGCTTTTTTAAAGGCTCTTGCTCAAAGACAAAATTATTTTCTTCTTTTTTTGGAAGTAAAATCAAAGGTAATTCTATCTCAAACTGATAGCAGAAGTTTTCTTCATTCCTCTATTAACTTAAGCCTTCTAATTTGATTACACACCTGTATTTCCCTTTATACAATTCTCAGCACCCTTAGAACACAACTATTTCTCTTAAAATAAAGACAGGAATCTCTCATTTGTTTTGATAAAAACAAAATATAGAAATATAGAATAAAATATATAAAATATAGAATTCTTTACAACCTAGTCATCCAGTTTGTAAAGATAGAGTAGAAAGTAATTCTAGATAAAACAGAGATATATGAATGCATTTGACTATGAAAAAAACATTGGGCTTTAACTCCTTTTTATTTGCAGTTTCATCAGAATGAAGTAATTCTTATAAAATGTATTAAATTTCACGTGTCGATATTTTTTCAACCCTACTGCTTTCCTTTGCTGTATATCCAGATAAATAAAGCTGTCTTTGATGTTAAATAAATACTCAATCTTGTAGCTTATCCAATCTGCCAATTACCTTTGATTCCTGTGGTACCTGCCAAAAAACTTTCATTTATCCAAGAATGATACACATAGGAATCAAACTTGTCATAATGAGTACTCAGCATCTCGGCCATTATTAAATAAAAATCAGTGGATTAACCATGTATCCATTATCTCTATTTCTGGCTTCATATTTTAACATCTAATTATTTGAGGAATTAAGGAAATGGCAAAGGTGAATTTCCAGAAGGTGAATGAGGGACTTACACTATCTGGAACCTGCAGAGTTTTATATCTGCACCCATACACTGTTGGGGTATGAATAACTCCAAGATATATTACAGCTACATTGCCATGTTGGAGGGCTCTGGTTTCCCTGGTCAGGCCTGGATTCATGGGGGAATGGAGAGCTTTGCTTCACACGCAAAGACTTGGGAAGTAGGAATACAAAGTATTTGTATGGGAAATTGGTAATCGCAGCCTGAACCTCTGATTAATCAGCTGACGCAAGTGTCAGGTCAGCTGTGGGAGCACAGGTGAGAGTAATTTAGCTGTGCTCCTGGAAGGGGTGGAACTTGACTCCATCTCCTCTAGACCTCATTTAAGGGCTGACCACCACTAAGGCAGCATCTCTTTGAGTTTGCTCTTTGGTGGAGATTGCTTCAATGTTTTCCAGCAGACTGAAGGCTTCTATACAGGTGAGTTTTTCCTGTAGATAACCTTTTGGATATTTATTATCATCTCTCTTTTACCATTATTGTCACTGTACGGTACTGGAGGTGAGATACCTGACACTGCTGACTGAACTTGCAATAAGTCCTTCAAAAATGTCCGAAAGAGCATCAAGATCTTAACAGGACTATGTCCAGACCTTCATCTTCTGTGGTCCTCAAAGTTACGTGGTTTTTTGTTATTTGAGCTTGCCAGGCACATATAAGTGTGCTAAAAGAAAAAATACATGGATTAATCCCTGTGACCCTTGTAAAGCAGAAGGTTAGTCAAAATTAGGCCTCATATATACATGATATATATTTATAGAGAGAGATACAATATCTACAAAGGAAATAACAATTTCACAAACTAGGGATTTCACTTTCAAAATATTGAACCTGCTTGATTTTGTTTGTTTGTTTTGAATTTAACTGATTTGTTTGGTTTTATTATTATTTTGGAGCCTGCCTCTACTTCAGAAATAGCTTTTTCTATTTTAAATTCAATGGTTGCTTAATACTGATAATTTTTTTTTCTTTATTTTTTTTCCTTTTTTTTTGAATTCTGGGCATACTTTGAAAGTTTAATCAGCATTCTAACAAGTTTCCAGTTTGCTGATTCTTCTGTTGCAGAATAACTTGCACTGGAGAACTTAAAAGGCATCTCTAATTTCTGTCACTGTCAAAGGCTGGATGGGTCCAACATTTCACTTTGAAATTATGTTCTTCTTATGAACTGCTTATTAGGCAATTATGTGTGCTGTTTAAGTTAGAACTCGCTAGAAACTGAAATAAAATTATTTTTAAAAGACTCAGTGGTGGTTCTTGTTGAAAGGCGGTTATGGCTGTGCGGCTGTCAGATAGAGTTTGGAATAATGAGACACACAGGTAATCAGCACAAACTGGCAGGAACGTTTTTCCAGTGATTTCATTCCAAGGGGAACCCGATTATAAAAATATTGTGCTTATTACTTTTGAATGAGCATTTTAAGTATGTCTGGCTAAAAAGGGTTGCGTGTGGCATTACTATTTCAGGCATCTATAAACTGTAAAATCCTCATAACTAGAGAGGGGAAAATTGCTGTATCGAGGATTATCCTTTTAGAAAGTCAGTCAAATGTTTTCGCTACCTACAACTTAAATGTTTTGCTCCCAACTTCTGAAAAACATTCTAGGTGTGACTGGCTCCAGTGCTGGTGAAATACACAGGGAATAAAGAGCAGGTTGTGATTCCCATCCTGTCTGTACAGGCTGGTGATTTTTGTCTTGGTCAGTTCTTTGGTTATCAGTTCTCATTTATAACACTCCTTTCATCCAAATGGACCTCAAACCCACTCTTAGCTCAGATCTCTTAATTCAGCATCTATTGCCTAGAGCATTGCACCAGGCTGCCCTGGTTCATGGGTGCTGTTATTCAGATGTGATTCAAGTCATGTTGCTGCAGGAGTGAAGAGCTGTTACTCTTTTGATACTAAATGCTTTTCACTGCTATTTTTGTGTTTGCAAAAATGAAGGAAAAGCTTAAATATACATATATACAGATAACTAAAAGCCAATGATTAAGATAACATTAATTAAAATTAAAAGATAACAACCGCATAAGGTCCAGTTTAGTCTCTCTGTCATCCATTTTGCATTACTGAAGCCTGATGAAGTTTTTCCAGGTAGCCACCAGATATACCTTTATTGCCACAGGAGATACTGCTTATAGGCAAATACAGATCACACTGATAAAAGTAGGAATAAAATCTGAACGTTCTCTTTTGATGTTGAAAAGAAATAAAAGCACAATGGGTGGCATCACAGAACTCCCACTGATTCTCTTGAAGGGGCAAAGAATTCAGTAACTTTGGATCCACACAGCTAAGCTACAAAGTAATATTCTTTCTTGAATCTCTGGATGTAACTTAACAATTCTTTTAAAATGGAATTTGCAATTATAAACCAAAAGAGCTCACAGAGTTTAAAAAATAAAAAAAGCTATTTAGTATTAGCTACCTGGAATTATGCCATGACAAGCCATAATGTAAGCCAAAATGGAGGAGCATTTATTTGGTGGTCATCTCTTATATTTTTCCCTATTAGTTTAAGCTGAATAAACTCAACAAACCAGCACTAGTAACAAGCCAACAGTGCTCGTTGCTTGGAGCATCATATAGTTAACTGGTTTTAAAATGACTTTCAGTAGGTAGATCTGCTGCTATTCTACATTTTATCTTAATAACGTAGTACAGCCCTTTGTAAGCCTCAGCTGCTCTTAATACAAAAATGTGTTTTAAAATGCTGGACCTGACCATGTAATGTTGACATGAGCCAGAGTGTTTAAACTAAAAGGGGGGAGATTTTGATTAGAAATTAGGAGGAATTTTTTCCCTCAGGAAATTTTCCCTCTGCCCAGACTATGTGCATGCCCCATTCCTGAAGATGCTGAAGGCCACGGATGGGTTCTGGGTAGCCTAAGCTGGTGGGTGGCAACCAGCCCACAGAAGGGGCTGGAAATGGATGGTCCTCAAGGAACCTTCCAACCCAAATCATTCTGTGATTCTATGCAGAAAGGTAGGAAGATACAGCTGATGTCCCTTCTACTGGTTATAAGAGGACGATTGGACTGGATGATCTCGTAGGTCATTTCTAACCTTCGTGATTCTATGATTTACCCAGAGGCAATTTACCCAATGGGCCCTATGTAAAAACCCATGCACCAGCTGCATGTGTTGTCCTCTGCTTGTCCAAATGAGCAAAACTGAAACAAAAACTTACAAGAAGAACATAGATGTGTATTTAAAGGATATAGCCAGAAGAAAACACCTTGCAGTAGCCAGGTGCAGGAAGGACAATGTGAAAATGACAAACAAAAAATAAAAAGTAATGAGAAAAAAACAAAAACACCAAAAAATGTAAAATGGTAAGTGAATTCCTGCCCTGAAAGAACTGGATTAGCTTAAGATGAGTGCTGTGTTCTTGGGCAAGATCACACATCGAGGCATGAGGAGAACTGCTGACATCTAGTGTTTTTCTTTAAACAATTCCTCTGCTGATATGTTCTCAAAGAGCAGAATGGTCTGGATGTAGTGGCAGCCCCTGGGCTTGAAGCACACACAGAGATCCATGGCATGTATTTTGTAAAGGAGTTGCAGAGGGAACAGGCTTCAAGTTCCTCCTCTTTTGCCTGTTTTGTATTAATTATACTTTTAAATGCCTATCCTTTTGCAGAGGTAAAGGGGACTGCAGAGGGAGCTGCTTTTGAACATTTACTTTCTCCTTCCCTAATATTCTTATCTTCTTGAACCAAGAAACAGCTTTTAAAATCAAGATCATCAATCAATGCAAGCAAAAGACACCAGGAAACTGTTGCCTGTCTGCCTCGCTTCCCTGAAACCAACAACCACATTTGACTCTATTTGCTTTACATGCATAACAAGAAAAAGCTGGAAAAGAGAGCTTTCACTGATATCGCAGATGCAATAAGAGCACATAAATATTGAATGTCCTCACTGTGATTGTCAGTGTGCTGCCTTTTAACCAAACATAATTCTTCTATAATAGTTTCATTGGAGAATATGTTTTGCTTCCCCACGCAAGTTCATTCTCTTTGCTCTGTCTATTTACTGTTTGAGCATGCTGTCTGGTTATGTTAGGACTGTCATTCTTATGCTGTCATTATTATGTGAATTGTTTTGTGAGCTCTGTTGCTGTTAGACTCATTATTTTCAGCCTGCTAAATGTCCTGACCTAGATTTGATTGCCTACCAGGTGACTCATTATTTAAATTAACTCGTAGATCTACATCAGGCACTACAATCTAATTCCTTGAATTAGATTGCCTGCTGATTCTTCCTCTCCAAACGACTGATAGTTTGAATGACTGTCATTTGTGGAGGAAAAAAAACCCTTTATATATGAACCAGTATTTAGATATTAATTTTCTTCTGTAACTTCAGTCTGGAATTTGTTTTTCTAAGCCTGAAATACATGTAGGGATGTGAACTATAGAAAATACTGAAATCCCTCAGAAGAAAGCCACGAGAATTTAATGTTTTGCTTCCAATAACCTTTACTTAAATCTCCTAGAATGATAATGTTTGGCTTGCATTGAGGCTGTCTTTACCTATATTGCAGATGCTTTGACAGAACAGCTGCAGGGAAAGCTGTGTGCTAAATGCAGGAGGAGATCGTACCTTCCCTGAGCATCTCATGCAATCTAAAGGTTACAATGAGAATGTCTTTTTGCAGTGATGGATGGCTGCCCGCATGGGCTGCATCGTTATTTGGTGTGGGACAACTAGGGCTGATACTGCTCATCAGTGAGGACAACTGGTTCATGATCTGTCTCTCAAAGATAAGACATGAAAAAGACACAGACCTCAGGAATGACTCCCAGTCTGTTCTCTTAACCACAGGATCATTCTGATGAGGATATCAGCTTTCCTGCACGTTTTGGTCTAGAGGAGGCACTTTGCATAAAGTTTCATAAATAGTTCATTTCTTTGTAATCATTACCCTCTATAAAATGATTTTTAAATGCATCATTCTTGTGCCACTCTAATTAATATTGTTTCCAGCTGATGAGTAGTTTTGACTCAGCAAGGTCAGCTGTTGAACTGACACAGTCACACTCAGCTCTAAGCCTGTTAGTGCTTCATCAGGCTGAAGTTTCTCCCTTGGGTGTCCTGCTTTTACAGCAGTAAGGAAAGCCTCCTTGTCTGTCTGCTAATGTTTGCTCTGCCTCTTCTGAGTGGTTGCAAGGCACAGGGGGAAAAAAGGTAATAGCACTTGAGGTTTTGAAGCTGAATTCATCCCTTCAGCACAGCAAGGGAAGGGAAAGCCTTGGGTGATGCAGGCTGGTGCTTCCTGCTGCATAAGCAGAGGGACTCACTGCTGGGCAACCTCAGCTCAGTGAGCATGCAATCACAGGCCTAATTGTAATCAAATGAGTAATCCAGGACCAATCCATAAAACACATCGGTGTATAATTAACATTAAGCTAGTTCCTGCTCCTATTGCACTTAATAGAAGATAAGCACATCTTAATGGTAAGCATATAGTTGGTTGAATCAGACCTTTCTGATCTCCAGATACTTTAGAGAAGAAAACTTTGTAATCTGTCAGAGTATGAAGGATTCTTTTCTTGAGTGTGATCTCTAGAACATACCAGAACCTGAAGTAGATGAAGAAATTATGAGAAATACATGTGTATATGAAAAAAAGAAAAGCAAAGCGTATTTCATCTAAATTAAATCCCCTGAGGAGTACAAGCCAGTGCATAAAGCACTCTGCATTAATTTCTGTTGCACAGGAAGGATGAGGAAGCATAGGATATTGCTTCTGCTTGTTAAGACCAGAACATTTATTGTATTTGTATAGCTCTGTGGGAAAGGAGCAGCTTGTAGCACTGAAGACACAAAGCTCTTGATGGCCAGAGGTTGATCCAGAGAAGAAAATGGCAGCCATACCTACAGGAGCTTGCACAACTGCCTCATCGACTCCAGCTTCTGAAGAGCAGTCCACAGAGCCTTTTGTACTGCAGCATTTCCATTGCTAGCTTCCAAAATTACCTTTTATTGATAAAATACAAGGGTATTAAAAATTACAGGGGGAAGAAATAGGGAAAACAGTTGGAGAAGAATGGGAACTCGCTATGAGCATTGTTGGGAATACAGAAATACACGCTAGCTGCTGATGGCAGCGGCACATAAACTATCAAACTGTTCTGCACAGCTAGGGTAAAGTCTGCAGAATTAAACATTAATGCTAAGCTGCTTAAGATGAACACTGTGACTCCAGACTGTGTACATTAGAAAGGTTGACAGAAGGCTAATTTCTAAAGGGGGAAATGTTTTAAAAATTAAGCACAGCCATCAATAAATCAGCCGAGCTTAAAATAAAAATAGAGGTTTGGATTTATACTGACATTTGAATATAATATAACTATAAGAATAAAGGTTTTACAGAACTATGTTCTATAGTAGTCAACTCTTTCTAACACTTAATGTCTTTATGTTGGATATTGTGCTTAAGGAATTGTAACCAATGGTGTAGTTTGTGGATTTGTATCAAACTTTGCATGGTACAAATGCTACAATAATAATTTCTCTTACTGCAGATCTTAGTACAGATCTTCAGAGCGCTTTGCCAGTATTATTTAATGGCGTGCACAATAGCCCTTTGAGGTAAGCGTTGTGGAGATGGAAAAGCTGAAACGTGTCAAGATATTTCTTAAAGCTATTTGGTGAACAAGCAGAAGGGTAAGAATTAGAATTTAAGAGGACTTATCTCCCCAAAATGACTAAGGATTGCTTCTCTATGAAGGTTTCCAAATGTGATTAAACTATTTGCTTTCATTCAAAATGCAAAAATAACACGCGGGCTCCAGCCCACTCCAATGCCTTTGGCCTAAACTACCTCTTTGTTGCTGCTGAGGGCTAGATCCTCCAAGAGCTTTTGTAATCTGCCCCTTTAGCAAAGTGCTTACAGAAATAAGACTGCACACATGCAGAGTTTAAGCACCTGCATTAACGCCTCTGTGGATTAAAGCCATGTGGTTCAGCACCTTAACAGGCTGAGCTTTAAATTTACATTTTAATGTCATACACTGCTTAAGAGAATTAATTTTTAATAGGCAACGTATTGTTTCTGATGAGCTTAGTCCAGCAAAAACCTGAAAATCTCTCTGCTCATGGGCTCATCCAGCAGCACCAAGTCTGCTCCGTTAGCCTGTGTTTAGGTGATGTTTGGGTGTGTGTTCCACCATCCCCGGTCTAAACAAGCACAAAGACTCCAGTGGACAGTGGGAGCTGCCTGCAAGGTAGCTTGCTCTGTTCCTTTCAGTTGCAGTAAGCACATGTTATTTTTGATGTTTTGGTTGAACTGTGTTTCAGTCATAAACTGCTGCATTTCATTATGATTTTTGGCACTCTTCTTCTCTCTGGAGGTGAAATGGTGAAGAAGTGTGTCTTTCCATCTGACTTGCAACCTAAGGAACTGGCTCTCTTATTTCCTCGCTTGGTAAGATTTTTTTCAGAGCATGTAGTTTACGTTTGGGAAGATTTTACTTAAAAGTTGTGATATTATCTGGCTCCCAATGCAAGATATCCCAAATGTAACACACCAGGCATCTGGGCTGATGGTAGCTGCCTTTGGCTCTCTTTGGAGGTAAAACTAAGACAATATGGAGTCATTCTGCTTTTCAATTAGGAATGAATAACACAACTCAACAGTGGACTTGGAAGGAGATTTCATTCACTGGCTTATCTAGAGGATGAGTGGTTGTGCCAGAATTTGCAAGATTCTTGTTTAATATTCAGCAGCCTTAGCACTCAGTAAACTGTGGTCTAATTTATGGTTATTATTATGGCTGCTTTTGTGAACAGATTCTGAGCTAAATGGGCTCCTTGAGTGCTTGTGTGGTATTTACAACGATCCTTACAGTAATCACTAATATTTGATATTGAGAAACAATGATGTTTCTCTTTTGAGCAGCATTTCATGCTTTTAAATGGAGCTGTGTTTCCACGTTAAATTGAAAGTGTTTGCTTTTGACTGATGAAGAGCTTTTTCTTTTTTTCCCCCTGTTTTGTGGCAGAATCTTTTAGCGTGAAATAAGAAAGTGAGGAAAAATGCAATAGTTCAAGAGAAACAAAACAAGAATACTCAGTTGGAGACTCCCAGAGAGAATTACAGCTGCATTTGAAATAGATTATGGTATTATTTTGTTGGTTTTGCTGTTTTCTATTTCAGGATTGCACTAAAATTTCTTTATACAGCATAATCTGGTTCTTTTCTTGTTTGTTCTGTGAGTCTGATGGGGTCCATTTTATCCTGACTTTTACAGTCCGGAGGACAGCAATTAGCAGGGATATTTGGAGGTGGAAACTGTTCTCTTGGGATCATCACCTGGCATGTATGACCTACCCATATGGTTGTGTGTCCAGATGATCACTGTGCTGGTCTCCGACACTGACAGGATTTCAGGAAATTGGCTACCCAACAGAAAGAGCACTTTTGTATCTCTTCCAGTGTGGGAATGTAAGAAGGCAAAGTGACCAGCATCACTTACAGCAAGATTCCCATCTTTCTGCACATCACGCACATTTATAGTAAGTTCTGGAAGTTCAAGTGCTCATGGAGCTGAGGCTCCACAAGTGACTCTCTGGGATGTCCCCAAATGCAGGTCCCAGTTATGTTAACGTTGAGTCACACAGCAATTAGTGGATAAAAATCTCAGGTTTCCATATCCCAGATGAGCAAAATGGCAGGACGAAGTTGATACTCAACATTTTTTAACCCTGGCCTAGATTCCATGAAGGGAAACTGTCTTGCAGTGAATAAAAGGGTGTCCCACCATAGTTTAAAGATAAGGAAAGCTGTATCTTTGTGTATGATGGAGTACAGCTTGGAAGTAGCCTTTTGTTGGCTCTGTAGTACTAAAGCAATTTGTGCCCAATGAAAATAGGTGATATCTTCAGGGACCATCCTCTGAAAGCAGCACAGTGAGCTACATCCCATATCAGATCTAAAATTTCCACTGACCTGACAGTCCTGAGGTTTATGCTACAACAACGTAATTTCGATAGAATAAAACCTGAGGGTTGGCCCTTGTATTCTTTAAATTCCCTAAAACAGTCACAGCCCTAAAGAAGCAGAAGCAGTTTTCCAACGTAAGCAGAACACATAAGAATTTAGGAAGGGAGCAGGTAGGAATATTTCAAAGACTATTCAATGTTTTCTTACGTATTTCTTCTGGGTCTAAATCTTTCTGTTAGATCTGTACTTGGTAATGTAATTAGCCAAAATCTGCAGCAATAGCCATTTAAGCTACCTTCTTTCAGGGATGATTGAATATCTCTCAGCCTCTTCAATCCATTTTTACAAATGTGCAAAAAAATGGGATTACTGGGAGGCTTTGTATGAGTTTCTTTAGCTGTAATTCTCGAGGAGTTCTTAGAGCTGCTCCTCTAAGAGCTTGTCTCCAGAGGTTGATGACTCTCAAATCTATCCTACAAATTTAAATGCCTCATCCTTAAATATCCAGGGTCGAGGGGTAGAAATGCCACTTACCCTTTCCATCCCTTTTTTGCTCTCAGAGAAGGATGATAAAGCTACCAGGAGAGACAGATGAAGATGAGTGGAAGGGTTAGGAAGGAGGAGAAAGGCATTTTTCCTCACTCAGCCCAGCGTGTGCTCTAACAGGTATTTACAGTCTCTGGCTCTTGGTGCTTGTACTCAACTGTGTCAATCTGCTTCTATCCACAGGCTGACTGTAGCTAGGAGCAAGATAATTTATCTTTCTTGCTCTTACCCTTGTCTGTGTCCCCGCACATTAAGGATGTTTCTTAGGCAGCACAAATATGTGTGAAATCTCTTGATTGCCTTTGCCCGGTGTGAAAAGGCATTGTGTGCTCTGTCCTTGACCAGCTATTGTTACGCTTTATAGCCGGCTGATGAATTCTCAGTGCACAAGCACAAATTCTGATGGGTTGAATGAAAATATTTATATATGTATGCTCTGTACAGGAAGGGCACAGCTCTTGGTGACATTGCTGCCAGAGAACTGCATGGCACTCTGCATTGGATTTTCATATTCATGGGCTACCTTCTTAGCCAGCATATAACTAGAATGCTTATAAACTGCATTGTTTCTGTATGCTGACGTATTAATGCATTTGGGTGGGGAAGGTGCTGTGTGTTGCTGCTCTTCATAAAGGTCACTGCTCCCTACAGAATAGGCAGCATTGTTGGTGCTTCTACACTTGCACTGGACATTTCCAACTGTCCAAACATAACGATTGGCGGAAAATTCCTCTTTGTCAGCTGCAATCAATCAGTGAATTTAAATTGTGAGCATTTTTCCTCAACAGCTAAAGACTTCTTAGGAAAAGATAAATACTAAGCTGAAGTTAGGGAGAGATATAAATTACCTTCAAGTGGTTTTGTTCCTCACTGTCTGTTTAATGGAATCTTCCATAAATATTTATTGAGCTAAAAAGAGTTTGTACCATTGTTACTCAAAGAGCAAAATCATGCAGCTTACAAATTTAATAGTCAGCATCTCTCCAGAAACTTGGTCTCGTTTTTGTGTGGTCCCATGTGGACTTGTATGAGATGATCTATATGAATCCCTTCCAACTTGGGATAGGATCTGAATCTATGGTGCATCTTAATTGTTGAGTCACAGCCTGAAACGCTGATTGAGCACCTGTGGAAAGGACTCGGTCAGCCCTGGGAGCACAGCTGAAGGCAATTCCTGTCTGTGACCAGAAGGGCTGCAGCCTGGCTGCGCCTCTCTTAGACCTCATTTAAGGGCTGACTGCCACTGGGGAAGGATCTCTGCTTGGAGATCCTAGATCTTCAGAGATGGGTGAGTGCTTTTGCTGGTGTTTTTTATTTATTTATTTCCATACCTTTCCATTGCGCTAGTCCCTTTGTCATTACTCCTCTTGTATCATTATTCCACGGCACTGATATTTCTGATTGTTACGTATGGTAAAATGTAATACCTTCAATATCAGAGAACAACATCAGTAAAAGAATGATACGTAGAGATTTTGGAGGAATAATCTGTAAACAAAAGTATGACCATGTTTATATCCCACCTTTGAGACACTAGTAAATTACATTTAAGTGTTTAGTTGTAAAGTTATTGGGATAGTTGTACAAACAAGCCCAGTTCTAGACTCCCTTCTTTTTCTTTGAATGCAAAGCAAGGGGAATTGGTGAGAATGTCAGGTTTCTGATTCTTCTAAAATACATCCTGATTACCATTTTCTATCAGTGCGTTATGTTTTTTTTTTCTGGTTGGTTGATTTGGTTGCTTGTTTGGTTTTTGTTTGTTTCTTTGTCTGAATTTTGGTTGGTTAGTTTTAGCTCTGCAAAGCAGTTATTTAAAGCAAAATGGCTGAAGCACAACCGAAGATCAGAGGTAGCTCTTTGCTATTTCAATGTATCGAAGTACTCAATGGTTTAGCTACACCGATGTCAATAAAGCAGTCTCATTTCGTGTTGGAAATATTCACCTTATGCATGCCCACCAGAGAGAATATTCTCCTATAAACCAATGAAGAGCTGCTAACAGCTCTGTGTTGATTGTGTTGCATCACTCTACAGGTTTGTTACAGCTTGATTGATAATTACTGTCTTGAGATGCCATTGAGACTTTATCTGGGTTTTGTTTACATGTAGTGAGGGGAACTCAAGGCAGTAGAACTCAGCCTATAACACTGATGGGGTTTGAATATCAGTGGAAGGAAATATTTACTTCTGTCTGCCAGTGTGTGCCTGAGGTCTGTGTTCCAAAAACCACTTGGGTCAGGTTTAGAATAACTCTTTCTGTGTGAATTTCTTCATTTCCCTATGGGAGAGTGTTAAGCTGTCTAAAATTCTTGACATGCTTTATTTATTGGTCTAGAGGATGTCAAAATTCTTGAACAATTGATTACGCTATAATGCAGGAACAGATTGCTTTCTCCTCACATGGGTGTGAAGTAACCCAACTGAACTTGGATTTGAACCCAGTCTCTTTAAAGGCTTGTGTTTTATCTATTTTATATCTTTATATTTTATCTATTTTATATATTATCTACTTTATCTATTGTCATTCAAAACCAAGTGTTGACTTAAGATGTACGTGCATCTCCTATTGAATTCAGTGGTTCTTCTTAACCACAAGGATTCAATTATCTGCTGCTGCTAATTGCCCATCCCATCCATTCTGTAAACCCTATTGCTTTCTCTGAGTGTTCTCTTAGCTCATCATAGTATTGTAGTATTGGCCAGGCTTATCTAAGAGAGATCTACTGAGTGTGCCGTCAGGATACCACTTACCTGTGTATCTCTATTTGATGTTCTTCATTTTTTATGTTCTATCATTTTCCTCCTCTAACCTGTCTACAGAAAATTTAAGTCTTTCACACGTTCTCCTTGACAGCCCAGCTGCCTTGTGTCCCAATGTCTCCAATTGGATGCAACATGTTTTAGGATGGACAGAAAGCTGAAGAGAACAGCTTATTCACCCTTGTGGAAGAGCTGTGCTTGTGTGAAATCCTGGCAGCTGTGGCCTGATCATGGTCATGTGGGCTCACATCTTGATCCAGAGTGTGGCCAATCATCTGAAATGCGGAAAGGTGGTATTTTCCTTTCCGTCTGGTTATGTGTTTCCTGTACTTGCTCATTACTTCACAGGACAGTGAATTTTTGTTTCTGAACCATGCTATGCAAGGTGTTTTTGTCTGCCTTCCTGGCAGATGTCGTGTGTTGCTCCTTTTTGGCACATAACGTTGACAGTAGTCTCAGTGCTACTTAGTATTACTTATTTATCAGTTCAGTGACTCCACTATGCTAAGGCAAATAAAAGTTACTATCTTCTGCCACAGAGGATAACATCGTATTTGAATGCCTGTATTTACTGATTGACCCTGATTAACATAAATTTCTTAGATTTCATCAGACTATCATTCTGTTCATTAAAATTACATGGTAGTAACCAAGAATTCCACCTGGTGCTTCAAATCAGTGTCCATCCATGCAGAGGGCAGATAGATGTTTTCAAGGTGTGCTTGTTTTCTGTTCATGCCTCAGGTCGTGGTTCTGTACAACCACTTGAGTTCCTTCTGAGCACAGATGAAGGCTGCTATTTCAGTTGATTATATCAGTTCAAGCAAAGAAAGTAGTATATTCTTCATTCCATCTCAGTGTTATGCTCAGGCACGCTCTGTATGTAATGAGCAATGTTAATTAAATCAAATTTTGACCTCCACAACATTTTCCTACCCAGATTAACTAGGGATGAGAATTTCTCCCTCTTTGGCACTCCTGGCACCATCCCAACATATTATGCTTACGCAGATAGAAAATTTCTTTATCGCACTGCAGCACTTCCCACACAGGAATAAGCTCTTCCAAAACACGTCTGTGGCAGCCCCTGTTTGTTTGCACTATATTTGTGGCTGTTTTGCTTTCCTTGCTGAAGGCGTGACTCAGCCAAGCAAGCTGCTGGAGAGAGGGGAGCCTTGTGTCTGCTGGGATGGAGAGGCACTGGGGTTCAGCACAGCAGTAGGCCCTCTGGGAAGAGAAAAGCATTGAGGTTAAGGATTGGGCCTAAGAAAATGCATGCTAAGGATGAACCCTTAGTTTAGGCCTCTATAGAAATAGCGTTTTCACACTCCCTATTCCCTCTCCAAACTGCAATAATATAGGAATTAAGTCTCCTTTGTTATTCTAACATGAGGCTATTTTTCATGTGAATTATTGCATCCCTGCAGCCCACCAAAGTCCCTGTGCTAATTTGATTTAACCACTCTATTCTAGGCACATACCTCACAGTTTAATCTTTCCTTATTTCTATAATCTGTTTTGTTTTACTTTTGCATGTTTTTGAAATATATACAGAAGGCTAAGCATAAGCTGAGGGTGAATAGACAGCCATAGGTCGGCATGCACTGGTTTGTCAGGTATTTTTTTCAAGCTGCCAAATAATGAGGAAGATGCAGTGGTTGGAACTTGAATGCAGCAGTCATGCTAGTATGATGGTGCTGTTCAGACTCAAACAAGTGGATAAATTTCCCTCTACTGTTCTAGGGGATGCTCAATTTTAGAAACCATTGGAGCAGGTGGAACAGCAATGGGTGAAATCAAATGTTATTTGTATTCTTGACATCACTAATTTGAAGTAACTTACTGGGTGAGGCGAAATGGCTGAGCTCACAGGCATTGACTGGTAAGAAAGAATGATGACTCAAACTGCTCACTGGTGCTTAAAATTAGGTCTGAGAAGGTCTGATTTCTTAAAGACCTTTGCTGAGCTCATCTGCGTATCACAGCAGCAAAACACTAATCTAAGTCTTCACCTCAGGATAAAGCAGTGAGTTGCTCTTGTCATTTGAATAGGGGTTTTCAACAGTGTTAGGAAAAAAGCCTTTGTAATACAGTGTGGACTATTTGCCTTCTAAAAGTACTTGAGTAAATTATGAGCAGTTGCTTGGGCATTTTATCATCTTAGGAAAGAAATGTCTTGTGGTATGCAGGAGCTTGGAAGAAGGAAGTTGGTCCCATGTCTGCAAGGGAAAAAGACAAACGCACATTGTATTTAAACAAATTGGAAAAGGAGGAGATCTGATGATGATCTTCTATCACTGGAAATGACTGTTCACTTAGGCTTTGTATTTTAAAGCTGATGAATCATAGATTTCATGGTTGCATGAAATTTTTCTTTGAATGCCATACTTTTAATTCTTGTGTTGAATTAGCTCCTGCTAATTACTGCATGAGAAGAAACAGCTTGTTGGAGAAGTATCCAGTTCAGTGGATTCTAATGCGTTTGCTCATCTCTTCTTATAGAAGTGGAGCTTAACTGGAGCTAAGATCACTTTTCATGTGCGCCAGTGAAGCTCAACATGAATTGCTGAAATCATGGCTAAATAAACCCATAATCTGAGGACCTGATCCTTCACTTGTGGAAAAATATTGGTGATGTCAACCACACGATTACTGCATCCAGAGCCACTGCAGAGTTCTTCATCTTTGCCCTGACACCACGCTGTATAAAATGAGGAAACTGTCTTTAGTAAACTGGATGCAAACTGCATTTTGCCTAAGAATGTGTCTGTACTTGTTTGTTCAAAATCTTGCTGAAGAAGGTATGGTAACTGTGATTAAACAGAGCAACCTTTAAAGACTTTCAAGTGACTAACCCCATGCTTTCCACCGTGATCTTTTAAAAAGGTTTGTTAAATAGGGCGTTGAGCTTGCAAAACCTTGTTTGTTCTGACATTTCTAAGTAAGTCAGATTGAGTTTCAGTCTACAGGACTTACCTATTTGCATTTCAAAGACCCTGAGAGTAAGCTGTAGAGCCAACATTTGCTGGGTCTCTGATTTATTAAATAAAAAGCAACAAAACCCCCCAAAACTTTGGCAATTGTTAGCTGAACTGCTGACTCATCAGCGTTGTCAGACCTTTGAAACCTGCCTTGATCTCCAATTAAGGATTTCTAAAATGAAGCACGGTGCAAAACTGAGAAGAGCAAGGAGAATTCGGCTGACAGGAGATTAGCAAAGGGACAGAGTTGTATCTAAAGGGAACATTATCCGCGATGCATCCCTAAAGTGCCTTACTGCAGATCAGAGAGCTGCAGGAGTGTACCTGCTTGTTGCAAGGTTTATAATACAATGCTGAGGATTTATAAATAACTACTTAAGTCTAGCATATCTTTCATTAGCTGACTAGATATGTTTTTGGTCTCAAGTGAAGGCAACACATTGCTAATACCCTGCTAACCCATATCCTGCCTTGCAGCTGATGATAAACTGCCAACGCTCAATGAAGGGCTACACACAACAGTTAAACCGATGTTCCAGTAACAACAAAGGAAAATTAGGGCAAAAGACTAGAAAAATCGCTATTTTTTTTCTTTTATCTTTTGCAAAGAAATATAACTTATCACTGAGCAGTTCCCTTGAGATCTCCATCTGAATGTTGAGGTGAAATATGATGTTGCCTTTATCCATCATCAGTACTAACCATTAATAATGGGAAAAGTAGACACAAGCCTTATTTGAAATAATGTGATTGATAACTCTAACCATATTCTGAACTTGAATTTTCCAGTTTAAAAGTCTACCTCCTTGATCTTGGCGTAGTGTTGAAGAGCATTCAGCAGATTGTTCAGGGTAATGGTTCCTATGGACCAATGGGGTGTTGTATTAGGTAAACCCTTAATCTTGGTGCCATTAGATAAGCGGTTTGGTTGTGGAACCAAAGCCTAAGGAATGTAATTACACAGATAGTCTTGTACACTTATTTGTACTGGAAAACAGTTAAAATATTTTAAAATTCCGATGAGATGTGAAGATGAACTCAGCACATTTTGGGGTGTTATATATTTTTTTTCCTCCTTTGATTAGTATGTAACATCTGCGGATAAGTATGCAGCCTCAGCAGACTGCAGTATGTTGATAGGGAATGGACTGAGCTATTCCAGATGAAGAGACAGGCTCAAACCTGCTGGGCCTCTTGTAGCCTAAGGAAGGAATGAAAGTGAAACCAACATATTTTTAAGTAGTTTAAAACCACCTTAAAGAGATAGCTAATACGGTAAGCTACACTTGCACTCTTCTGGCTGGACATGGCAAAAAGCAAAAGAAATCAGCGATCAAGTACAAGATATCTCTCTTTGAAAACTAACCTAAAGATGTGCTTCATGAAACCTTCATTATTCAAGTGTAAGGATACGGAGATGTATAAATCTATTCCCTATGATTCTGCACATCAGAAGTCAATTTACAGTTTGTTGTTATGGAATAGTTTCAAGCCCTATGCCTGAGAAAGAGAAAACTGAGTAGCAATCAAACATTGATGCCTTTGATAGTTGTTCTGATGCTTTTCAAGTTTATTTCCAATTCCACTAATGTCTTCTAACGTCAGAATATGTTTGATTTCACAAGGCAACTTCTATCTGGTCATTTAATTTTCAGAATATCTCAGGAAGCCTTTTTTCAAGTACGAATGTATTATTAATGCTATAGGAAAAATAACATAATTATTATATTGACATATGAAAGATGAGCATTATGAGTAAAGTATTCATGAATGTACTTAACAGTCTTGCTGCTCCAGCTTTTGGGCTTGGTTGTTCTCATAGTGGGATTAAGAGATATACATTGAAATAAAGAGCAGGAATATCTGATGAATATTAACAAAACACAGACAACTCCAAGCAGAAGGAACTTGGCCTGCTTTTACTGTGTCAGAGTCCTAAAAAGCCAGGCTCACTGCTTCTGCCACACAAAGTGTCAAGGTTTATGCAGTATAAATTACTGCTGAAGTCATAGCCAGACTGCATAAAACACAATAACAAATGAAACAGTAAAAGAGCTCATGCAGTGATATGTGCAAGATGACTGGAATGCTTAATTTACGTGTCTCAGTTGCTAATTATATTAAGCATTTTCATATAGCTTTGTTTGTTCCCCTCCCCCAAAAATAATAGCAAATACTGCTTTATCAATAAGGTTAGGTTATATGCCAGAAGCTTTCAGCATGGCCAACCTTATCTTTACTCATCCATTTATCTTACATACCTATTTTTGCACAAATAAGTTTGGCTTTTATTTCTTAATGTATTTCTTTGTGATCTGTAAGTATAAGTCTTCTGCATGGGCTGTCTTCTCTCTTCTATGTGTTGTGTTACATGTTCAGCACAAAATTGTTTCTACATATATGGCAGTTCTCTGAGAGAAAATAGGTCCATAGTAATGGCCTGAAGGACCATTTTATGGAATTACCTAAAAAATACCCTAATGTCACTTGCAATTTGGCTTTGATCTTTTGAGAGATGAAGAGTGAAGTCTTGAACTTCAGGACTTCAAGATTTGAGCCGTTCTCCATATCCCCACTAAAAAACAATGTGTACTAAGATGTAATAACAAACCCACAGACTGGTTCTCATGCATGGGTACATATTTGGGGAAGGGGTAGAAAGCTGAATGTAAAGAGTTCATCACTTGGGGCGTAGGACTGAGAAGTGGGAGACTCAATTCAGCTCAGCAACCTGTTCAGCTCTGTCTTGAGCACTTTGTGCTTGACATCTTCTTTGTGTTTGCAGCAACTCCCTCTAGTTTTGGTTAATGCACAGTGATCAGAGAGGGCATTCCTATCATGAGCCTGGTTGTTTGTAACCATGGGAAAGCAGCCATCGTGCTTAAGCAGAGAGGAAGGTGAAGTTGCAGTTGCACTTTAAATTCAAAACAGCTCTTGTTCTGTGCTGACCTCCCTATGCAGACAAGCCCTTTGTGAGATCTTCTGCAGTTCTGATGATAATGGCGGCTTTATTTTCTTATATTGGGCCTTGGGGCGCAAGAAGTATTGTAAATCCTCCTGCACTTGTGCATGTTATTTCTCTTTATTCCTATCCTAATTCACATTTCCTATCCCCTAGACCAAAATACTGATGTAAATAAGCTTTTTATTTTCATTTTTCAAAGTTATAGCTCTGCACAGCAGGACACAAGAAAATCCATGATTTCTCTTTTTCTTTTCCTTAAGCAAAGCGTGGTGGGTATTTTTTGTTTTGTTTCTCAAGATTGGGGTGGGGGAGGTGTTATATATGGAAGGTCAAACACTCCCTCTCACATTTAATTCATTTAATAGCAGAATGATCTTTCCGGCCATCTGCTTATTGTTGAATTAATTGTCAATTAATTGTCTCTTAATTGAAGCATTTGTTTTCAATTTTCAAAGATTAGCAGGGTATTAAATGAGAGAGGTCAATACAATTTGGGAGAACGTTTTAAATTTTGCTTATAGAAGCTGGGAATTGTAGCTTTCATTAAACATCACTCCAGTATAATTTGTGTCATTAAAAATGGCAATTTTAGCCAATTACTGCAGCTGTTTTGAGTTTACTTGTTTGAATGATTCCTGATACCAGGATTCAAAGAGATCTGAAACCTCTCTATTGCTTTCTGCTGCTATAGCTAGCTTAAAAATAAAAGAAATAATTAATCATACAAAGAAATGTATTAAAATTATCACTTTTTACTGGAAAATGTAACTCTTTAACAAGCAAAACAAACATATATTCATAAAGGCAGATGCTAGACACTACGTAAGTTGCTTTTAGACCAAGGCAGGCTTACACAGGGAAGGGGCTGATGGAGGTGGAAGCATGAGCTTGGTTCTACATGAGGTAGGATGAAAGGATCCCAAGTGTTTACAGGTGAGAATTCAGCATAGGGAGAACATTAATGGAGCTATGGAAGGTGCAATTGCACTGATTATAATTACACTTATATAAACACATTATAAATACACTTACATATGTAGGGACTGAGCTCTTATACCCTCAAGAGTTGTGTGAGCTGCTCTGAATCTCAGTCTAGCACCAGTCGTTGACATTCCCATCAGCTCTTCAGTTGTGGAGCCCTGGGAGCTGGGCCTAGATGATGAAAATTGGCCAGGAGCTCCCTGATAAGTCCATGGCTGCCCAGCCCTACAGGTATCTAATTAGCATTTTGCTTCTGTTTTACACCCCTTTAAGTAATTTAGATGTTTAGATCGAATAAGACCTTGATCCTTTGATGTATCTGCTTTATTAAAAGGAAACTTAAGTTTTGGAAGAGACATTTCTGAATTAAAAAAAAAAACAAAAAAAACCACTATTTTTTAATTTCCCAATGAGCTCCATAGTAGAAAGAGCTACCTGAGTTTAATCCAATTTATAGCCTTCTTAATCAGTGATTCAGCAGATTCCAGGGAAAAGTATTTAACATTTAGGGTTTGTTATTGCATGTCTTTTTGAACTGAATAATTTTATTGAAGATAGAGCCGGTAAAGACAATCCTGTTTTCTCTATCTTGATGTTCTTTCATTTAAGAAATCACTGTTCTCTCTTCAGATGTCAGGATACAGACCAGAAGGGATCTGATTTTCCCAGTATCAATTCCTAGACATCAGCAATTGTGTACATAAACTGATATAAGCATTCATTTGACCACATTACATCTACTATCTAATCACAGAGAAAAGTCTTCCAAAGACCAAGCTAACAGAGTTTAGATCAGAAATATCAGTGCCTGAGTAGATAATACCAATTGCTTGAAGAATACATTATGCTCTGACTTATTTGATAGAGAAGAAATTAAATTTGATCTTGATGTTTGCATGCACTTTGTCTTTATGAGGATGAATGTATATTCATCCATCACTGTATGAGGAAACTCTATAAACTCTACCCCTACCCAGCCCAGACAGACTTATTTATCTCCTCTCAGACATATGAACTCGTGTATTCAGAGTAGCCACAAGGTAAATCAGGTCATAATAGATTGCTTGTGATTATCATATTTTGCAAACAGACAAATAAGACATCAAGAAATAGCATGATGTCCTGTAGTTTTTCTCCTGTCCGTCTGAGGCACAGTCTGAAATGAGAGGCTGGAAAAATGTGGTGGAAACTAATGTCAGGTTTTTGACTTGGGGGCTTTGGAATTTTAGCTTAATCCCTGGAGAAGTGAATCCAGAAGCATGGTAAGATGGGGGAATACATTATTTCTCTGTATAGCTCTGCAGTTTGTGAGTAAATTGCCTCAATTGTGTGTGATAAGTGTAGAAAAGAGGATGATAAGGCTGCCAGTGAATATCAGGGTCTGAATAAGATTTCTTCTACTTACAGCAATTAGCATACTGTATATATTCAGAGGAGAACAAAATGATAATGTGTGTTATAAAAGCCCCAATCCCAGGCATGTGGAATAAACCAGGAGCAAGGATAAATCCACTCTTTACTTTCATTTAGTTTTAAACCATGGAATCCAACAAATCTTTCCTGACTAAGCCCATACTTAGCAGCTGGGAACCTGTTTTCACTGGGTCGTGCCTGCTGGCTTCACATGATTTATTTTTGATTTACATTAAGTGTGAGTGGAAAATGTGGCCTGATTGCTTTTACTCAACAGTCATAAAGATGGCTTAGAGCACAGCGAAGATCATTTGGAGGTTGTACAGTAAGGTCTTTCCAAACAAAGTCATTGTTTTGTTAATGGTATCGACACAAAATTAGTCAGAACAAAGCTCCAAAATAGAGCATATATTTATTTTTACATTGCTGAGGTCTCCACCAGATTTTGTGTTGAAAGATCTTGCAGAGAAAGATTTAAACTTGGGAGAGAGTAGACTCTAAATCTGAAAATTAAGGATTATGTATAGAAGAAAGGCATATATTTTCCATTCTGTTGAACATTCATGAGAAGTCTGTCCCTCCAGTGATATCTATTTATTTTTTTAATATTAAACATTAGGTTGTATGCACTGAAGTTCCGGATAGGGATTCTGTTGCTGAAACTGGGGAGAAGAATTCTCTTATAACCTAAGCATTGTATATTTGCATCTGTATATTTCCTTCTATAGACTGGAATGACATTTAACAATGGCATCCAAGGTAATGTTTGGGTACACTGAAAATCAGAGTAAATTTAATCTTCAACCACAAAACCTGACATTTTCCCTGAAACATTGTGTTCACTGTCAAGATTGAGGCTTCATGCATTTCATTGACTAATCATGGAAATCAGCAGGCTTGCTATGCAAATACTGAAGAGCTAGTCTGCGCCTCATGTATCAGAACCCAACTAGTTGTTTCTGTGAAGTCAATGAACACAGTCAGCTCTTTGTGCTTCTCCTTTTTTATTTTTTATTAATAAAGTCCTCATAAAATCATTGCAACTGTTAATTTTATTTATTTTTTCCTTTGTTGTCAATCCTTTGAATTGGAAAATGTTAATCCGGATACAGTGCATCATACAGTGCCTTTATTTTAGATGTTAGAATCTTGTTGTATTTCTTTGTAAATTGAACACAATGGTTCGTGACTTCCACCCTGGATGACATTAAATGGGTGTTTTGTTCCTACTGTGAGAGAAACTCTTGCAGATGAGAAAAATGTGGGATGTGTCACTGCAGTGTAAAAAAATTGTCTGACTTGTGTTACAAATGACTTTATCTGCTTCAAAGCCATTGAAGAGAAAAACTGCCTTAAATGATTGTGGATTAATGTTCTGCCATATAAAATAAGAAGAGTGTCAGCTACAGACCACTGAATGTAAGAGGTGACGTGCTCTGTAGACATCTGTCAGTAATATTGGAGGAAAATGCTGTGTTGTCAGAGAGGACCTCAATTTGAGTGACATAATACTATTGGCCTTATGCTGCCAATTCAAGAATGTCCTTGGAATTTATAAATACTATCAGCGGCAAATTCCCATTATTATCTGTTACACATGGAGGTCTTCTATAAGAATTTTCACCCTGAAAGCGATATAGATACTCATCGTAGAAGTAAAAAGTTGTGCTTGAGTTGCTGAAACTAACCAAAATTTGATAGCCTTAGGTATTTGCTGAAAGTTTCATACCCTTATTTATGTTAATGTTCTTAAAAGTATAGGCTCAGTGCATCATGTCACAGGCATCTTACATGAAGTGAAATCAATTATGAGCTTGGTCAAAGCAGGACAAAGAAAAATTAACCAAGTGGAAAACTGAAGTGGAATTAATAGATATACACACAGTAATTAGCACTTGCTTGTCCATGCAGCTTTATTTCTATTCTTTTCCAACCCTGGTGATTCTATGATTCTATGAAAAGACCTCCAGTATCATCCAGTCCAACTGCCCACCTACCACCAGTATCTCCCCACTAAACCATGTCTCTTAATACAGCATTTGCTTGCCTTCTGTTCAGCCTTGGGAGGAAGGAAGCTTGCTTTGGGCAGCAGTGATGGCTCAACTCTAGGAAAGAAGTTACAATGCTTTGTCAGGAATTTTTACCACAGGATACCACAGGGCATATATGAGGGTGTAGTTTCAAGTCAGGTTGTTTGCCCCAGGATTGTGGTTGCTGCCCTTCTTCCAACCTTGCACTAACACAAGCTGAGTCCCCCATTCTTCCCGCTTGGTTGTTTTGTAATTCCTCACATGGATAGTCTTGGAAACAGATGAGTGGTAATGCTGGTTTATGAAAGAAAGGAGAAGCATATAAGATGTCAGCATACAGCACTTTCTATTATTGTGACAGTGATGGAGCAGTGCTGCTGTCAGGAGTTGAATCTAAGCATGTGTCACGCAGACCAGGAAAGTTAGTGCTGGGTCTGGGTTGGACTTTGATGTCAATGCACTCATTTCACCATAAAAGATGAGAGTAAAAGACTGAATTTACAAAATAACAGAGCTTGTTGTTGGGAGAACTGGCAGTCTCCAGACTGGTGGTACTGTTCAGCAGGAATCTTGTTAACAACAGCTAGAGCCAAATAAGAGCAAATCTGAGAAACGGTCTCCTTCTTTAGCTGCTGTGATTGATCTTCAGCATTGCCAGAGGAAGCTCCTTGAGTTCCTCCCATCGGAAGTAAAGACCACACTTCTGTCACACCATCACACCCGCGCTTCAGCATTTACTTTGCTTTTTAAGTCCAGAGAAAGAGAGGGCAACAGGAAAGAGGAGGTGTGAGACAGATTCTTAGTTGAATCCTTTTCATCTCTACTAAGAGAAAGGCAAAGCAGTTTGTCGGAAGGATTCAAAGGCACTGAGAGCTGTGTGGCTATCAAATGTGTTCAACAGATGCTTTGAAACTCTGTGAAAAGTTTCCAGTAACCTGTCTGGCAGGTTCACCACCACAGTGGTTATGGGGCAGAGGTGGGAGGAGAGGGGCATGAAAGCCATTGTGTGGACATTCGCCCTTCCTTTTCCAATTGTCTATGGCTGCATCATAATATATGTATCTCTTTGGGTATGAATTGCGACACATTAAGGGAGTGATCCAGCAGCATCTTCTGAGTATTACTTTGCTGACGGCGTTCTGACATTTAGAGGAAAAGCAAGTTTTTTAGGCTCGGGAGAATCCAATTAACAAACACAAATTCTTTTAAAGTCAAAATCTAGTTCTGTGGGATGATCAGAATACGCCTGCATGAAGATACAAGATGTAAAATGTACATGTATGCTTCAAAACCTTGAGGCAAAATATACACCATGTCAGCAAAAGGGGATTGTTTGAATAAAGGATAGTGATGATTTACAGCCTTGGAGCTTTATTTAATAATTATTTAAGAATGACGCTCAGAGTGCTTGAATACATTTAGGGCCTATTGGAATATTTTTTGTTGTGTAAATAAGGAAGTCTTTTTTTTTTTTCCTGAGGTGGCCTGGTAGCTGTTATCAGTGGTTCCTTCGCATGATGCCAAGCCAGTAAGCTTTCTTTTGCCAGTCAGTTGGAGGGCAGGAAAAGGTGGCAAGTGACCATATCCAACAAGCTGTGTCATCCTCTGCCCAGCTCTCTGGCACTTTTGAGCCCTTTCTGCCTGTTTTGAGCGATTAAATGCAGATTTTTCAGCACCAGTCCACATGCACTTATTTCACAGGCAGATAGCAATGCAAAAGACAGAAAACAATGAGTGAAACAGCAGTGGGCTTACAGGCCTAAATAGCATTAAATATTTTGGATATCAAAACTTTGCCGCCTGCCAGTTTGGCAGGCGAGACTTCTCAGTGTGGCTTGGGTGAAAATCACCCATGGGCCTGTTAATTTAGACAGCTTAGGGGATGGTTCAGAGAGAATGTGAGCAACATGAATCCCAGCAGGGAGCTGCCACCGTGGGTTTGTGGACTGTGTTTTTGGATCTTTTCCTTCTGCCCACAGCTGGTGATATTTCTTGGAGGCTGGACTCACCCCGAGCTTTGCTTCTCCTTTTTCTCTTTTAATGTCAAGAAGGATATCCTAAGCCTCCTTATTGGGGGCCATTTACAATAAAATAGCTTCTATGCATTTCTCTGAGGCCTCCATGTCCTTCTCTGATGCTGTGCTCTGGGAGCTTCACCTCTCAAAGCCTTTGGTAGCTTTGTTTTGTGTCTCTGTGCACCAAGTATCACACAGGTGAACCACGGTTATCAGTGGTGAATGTGTTGATGTAGCAGGACTGATGTGTCCCTAGAATTTTATAGAAAAATGCATTAAAAATAGAATAGTGGCCACACATGAGGCAGAAATAGAAGTGGTAGAAGTGATTGGTGTCATCATTTCATAGGGAAAGGATGTGCTTACTGTGGTCTTCTATTTCACTATCGTTTGCGAGACTCATTTTTGGAAACTCATCTTTTTATTTGTCTCAAAGAGCACATCAGCTGGTAGCAAACGCACTGATACATTTTGTAAATCATTTACAATTCTTATTTTTCCCTGCCTTACTTTCTATCCCTACACACTACAATTTTGTTGATGTTTTTAGGGTCGGGGAAAGCATAACAGCATTTCTGTGGGTTCTAAAACTTCAGCACAGGTAGGGGTTATGTTATAAAGCAATACGTGACATAAGCAGCCCATACACGCTCAGTGAAACTCCCAGAGAGCGCTATATGTCACTTTTCTCCTACCTATTTTGATTTCTCCCATTGTGCACCAGTAATGTCAGAGTAGTCTGTGCAGCCACCAGTTCATACCTTTGCTATCAAGGTTTTCATGTTATAAAGGCACTTCAGTAGAATATGTTACTTCTGAGAAAAATTAAATAGTTCTGATGCGCCTCTAAGAAATCTCAGCGTGTATCCAAGTTAGGTTCATTTCATATATCTCTTCCATAGCAAAGCAAACATGTGAGTAAGTCGTGTTGCAGATATATTGCCATTATTCCTGCAGGGTTGGGGATTATAATCTTTTATAGTAAATTTAAAAAAAATGAACTGCACCGATAAATTTCATGTTTTACAATGAACACACTCAACATGTTAATCTTTTATATGGTCATTGTCCAGAAGAATTATACGTGGTGGATAGTTAAGACATCCCTGTAAGGCACCATGGCAATATGCCTTCTATTTTAAATTAGGGTGGCCGAGCAGTTTTATTCTTTAAGGCTTCTGTAAAAGCTTATCTAAATGAAAGATATTAAAAGGTGAAGTTACATACAAGAGCGTTTCATTAAAGTCTTCCTGGAAGGTGATTCTGTTTTTTAACTCTTGGTGTATCTTTAAGGGTATAGAATAAAGTTAAGGAATTTGTACTGGCCGAGAAAGCCTTGCACATTTTTCGCTTAATTGAAGGTAATTGGCCTGGCTATAGAAGCATAGACCTTGCCATTCCAAGATCATGACATATAAAGGTTAAGTATCACTTCCAGTAAAACCTTCTCGGGAGTTTAAAAGTTGCAATACAAAGTTTGGTAAGACATCTAATTTTCTTGCTGACTGTGATTTTGCTATTTTTAATTTAGGGTTATTCTGGCATATGATTTTATTTATAACAAGTGTAACCTGATCAAAAATGATTATTAAAGCATCTAGTGTTACTTTAATAATAGCCTAGAATTTTTTGATGTTTTCTTTTTCTTCTCTAAAGGGCTGCTAACTTGTTAAAACTTATCTCAGTGTAGCATAATTGTGGTGAAATTGAAGAGGAGAAAAAAGATACACTTCTATGACAACAAAACAACAAAAAGGATGGGGGGAAATTTAAGATTTCCATCTGTAAATAGGACAAATCTGTTTCTTGGACAAAACCAATTGTGAAATAGCCATTCATCAATATCAATATACTGAAAAGTTCATAGATATTTTACATTGCTACCCCAGAACTATCTACCATAATTTGGTGGCGGTACTTGTGTAACACAATTTATTTTGTGTTTGCCATAATAAACTGAGTTAGTGACTGACTTAATTCTCAGCTAAGGCTCATTTGAGCTTGGATCCTGAAGGAAAACTTTACTCAAAAATTAAGATTGCATCTTCCAGTCATAAGCTTGAGGATGCAGTGGATTTTCAAGTGCTGTGTGTGCCAGACATAAGTGTTATATATTAACTTATATGGCATTTCTATTAGAAAACAAGGCTTCTAGGTATTTATGACTAAGCTGTAAGACTTGTTTTGAGTGAAATACAAAGTCTTTCATCTTATCTAACAAGTTTGCCTCTCCCATTTTCAGATAGAACCAATTTGTTATATTGTATGATGTTTATGCTGCAGTTAATAGTTACAAACATAACATGAAAGATTGCATATATCCTAATTGTGCTGCCCATAAGTCCCTGTAACTAATATGCTACCACAGTTGCAGATGGATCGGGCTGCAATTTTGCAGCTAGTAAGAACAGGTCTAAGTCTAAGATATATTCTATTAGGTATATTCTACTAGAATATATAGAATATATCTTCCCTTCATCCCCAGTTCTGTCTGTGTCTAACCTCTACCCTTCTCCCACATTAAAAAAAAAAGAGAAAGAAAAAGGGGAAAAAAAATCACCCAAGTGAATATCAGTGCTGGCACAGGGGATGGTCTGGGTGCATGCAGCCAAGATAAGAGAGGATCTTAAACCAGTTATAAAAGTGCGTGTTTGATTTAATTTATCTTTAATAAGAAAGCAAGAAATTTCATATCATGGGAAATGGGGAAGAATTTGTGTTATTTTCCCATTGGCATATACTGTTCATCTTCAGTCTTCACCATGTTATGAGCTGCCACAGGTCATTTATGGCCACATGAATAATTAGAAAATGTTCTTATGCAGGTGGATGTGTTCTCTGCTAATCACATTTGTCCTTCTAAAGACAGAGGAAAAAGTGTGTGTAATTTTTCACAACGTGTTGTTAATTAATCTAACGTCTGAACATCCCTTCTTACTGAGGCTTGGTGTTAAAGCACCGATTTGGAAATAAAACCCTTAGTTTTATGAACACACACGGCTGTTCTCATCATGATCATTCTCCTTAATTATCAATCTCTCCTTAATTAGCACGACCATTTTTATTCAAGTCTAATACATAGATCCCACGTCCAATTACCTTGTGCACGGAACCACTGCAGGTTTCTGATGGAGGGCCCTCTAGAGGTTGATGTGTGCACAAGAAGCACACATAGAAGCATAGAGTGGCCTGCTTTGAAAAGGACCACAGTGCTCATCCAGTTCCAACCCCCTGCTGTGTGCAGGGTCACCAACCAGCAGCCCAGGCTGCCCAGAGCTACATCCAGCCTGGCCTTGAATGCCTCCAGGGATGGGGCATCCACAGTCTCCTTAGGCAACCTGTTCCAGTGCATCACCACCCTCTGCGTGAAAATCTTCCTCCTAACATCCAACCTAAACCTCCCCTAACTCAGGAAAGTATTGGGACCCTTTTCTATCAGACTCTGAACCTCCATAATGAAAAGATGGTCCCAACTGCAAAAGGCTTATCTCTAATTTAACTGATTGAGTTCACGGCCTCATTTTTTTCCCCTTGCTTTATAGGAGAAGGAAGGTAAAGAGCTATCAGGCATGTAAAGCACGTGGAAATGTACATGGGGATGAGCCCGTAGATTAAAAGTTGTTGGGAACTTTTCTTCTCCAAAGTCAAGTGGGACTTGCTTTCTGTCAGAAAAGTGCTGCCACTGTCAGGTAACATCATTTTTATGGGCTCTGTCATTCAGTTCTCAAATTCTCTGCCTGGCACAAATTTATTCAGCTTATGGTGGTAGAAAGCACATTACGCTTTTGCTTCATTAAAATAAGATTAGGAAACCATATTTCTGAGATTAAAAACAAGACAGGAGAAGGAGTTTCTATAGTTCCCCTTCTGTGTGTGTGCGTACGGAACCCTCCAAGCCCAGTTCATCTCCCCTTGTGCAAAAAAGCATTTAACTGCATGCAGAGCTGTGCCTTTGTCTTAAACTTGAGTAGAAGCATGGCAACTAAGACAATAATTCTGTTTGACAGTGTTTATTCTCTGGATTCCCTTTTAAAGACAAGGTCAATCCCAGGTAATCTTGCACTTTAGATGTGTAGGGTGAGAAGCCACAAACACCTGAGCCAGCAGGAGACACAATTTGGCCTCAGAAGCCCAAACGTCTGCAGATTCCTATCTCTGCTCTGTGTCAGACATGCTTTTGGCATCATCAAGTTTGATAAACCAGGATTAACAAAGAGGCAAAAAGCTCCCTTGGAGGCCTTATGGTGGCCTACAGCACCTCATAAGGAGCAGATGGGCAGTGCTGAGCTCTGCTTTCTGGCGACAGCAATAGGGAACAGCATAGAGCTGTGTGAGGGAGGGTTGGGAAGGGGTTAGGGTTCTGCATCAGAGAGAGATGGGCATGGAACAGCTGCCCAGGGCAGTAAGCACTGCCCCAAGCTGCTACTGCTCAGGGAGCATTTGGACGGTGCTCTCAGTACCATGATCTGATTTTTAGGTGGGTGCTCTGTAGGGTTAGGGATTGGAATCAATGATCTTTATTGGGTCCCTTCCATCTTGGGTTATTCGATGGCTCTACAACTGAAGTGACTGAATGGGCTTGGAGCTACCACTGATACGCAGCAGCACAGACACGGCGCTGCCATTTATACTTGAATTGTTTCTTAGAGTAATTTTGTTTGACACATCACATTCCTACAAATGATTTTGCTTTCTGCAGGCCCCTCACTGCCCCCCCTGCATTTCTATACAGACGTAATGAATTTAGAATGAATTAAAATGAGCTAGAAGAAACAATATATATATATATATATATTTGTATTTCTTAAGAAGGAACAGGTTTATTTAAAAAAAATAAACTTCTGCATTTAATTTTTTTTTTTTGTGAAACATTTAAAAAACCCATTTTATCCTTTCGTATCATAAAACTCATTTCCTTCCTTTAATGACTCCTCACAAAAGTCTTCAACACTATAAACTCTAGTTTTATCACAGTAGATTTATGTAAAATATTACTAGTATTTTCTTCAAATCGATAAGCAGTTTTCATGCCAATAGATGGTAGAATTGGTGTATTATTTTTTTGTGTGTGTGTGTAATTTAAAAGTAAATCATACTTTCTTAAAACCTGAGACCAATCATTTTTCCACACAGATAAAATAGCAGAAATCTTGCGAGTGAATCTCCCAGTTCCTGCTCATCCTCTGGCTGAAGTCAATGGGCAGCTCTGCGAGGTGGCTCTTCTGCCACAGATGATAAGCCTGTATCAGGGAACTGAGTGATACCCACTGCCAAACCCTCTTTCAGATTTCAGAGGAGACCACCATGTAATTCAGCTCAATGTCTGTTTGTTTTCATCTGTAAGCACTGAGCCTATACAATATTCTTGAGATCTCCCTGTTATTTGCCACTAGAAAACACCTAGGATGGTGTGTGCCTTTGATTTGTCTCATTGCTTGTGGCTCCTTTCACTGAGCTATGACCCATGAAGCATCCTGGGATTTTGCTTTTCTAGTTTACAAACATATGAATTTATTACTTGAAAATAAATGAACTTGCTTGTTTAACTGCTTTCAAATATGTGGACATCTTACTACGATTAACTTGCTCTTTGCTGGTCCGCTTATTTATGTATGCTTTAGCATCACGTTGTTAAACTGCACCTTCAGGAAATGGAGATACATAACACAGTAGCTGCCTCCCTAGGTGGTGTAGTGGTTGATTTAGGCTACAATGCCACTGAGAACCGAAGTCTGAACGACCCTACTTTGGACCAGCTATTTATTCTTACTATTTTCCCCACATGAGTTCTAGCACCTTTGCAGATATACGGTGGAAAATTAATTCGCCTATTCAGTATATATGGCTTCAGCTCATGATTTGGTTATAGAAGTGCTAGTGTCAGCAAAAAAATAGTAGGGAACATTAATGCACACTTTATATAGTGATCAGATCTGTCAGCAGCGGCCAAGCCTTGCACCAACTTAAAATGAGTGGGGAACAGCAACCTTTTAGCTCCTTTCTTCAATCTGAGAGATGTATCTTACCTATAAAGAAGTATGGAATGGCAAATGAAGTGCAGGGCACCATGGTGTGTGTGACTTGTACTGCGAGGAGTCATAAATAATTAACAAACGGAGCAGAGTTTGGCATGGTTGGTTGACTGACACTGACCTTGAGCATCCAGATATCTGCTCTCACCAAGGCAATTAGTGACTGATTCAAAGGGCAGATGAGGCAGCCAGGAATCGATAAGGTGTGAGATATTCCATGGACACTGTCCTCCTTCCTCAGACCTGGTTGTGACTTTAAATGTTCATGTATGTTTGCATGACATTGCCCTAGACACGTCTTCTGATTATGATCTCTGGTAATGTCTGTTTAATTATTATGTCAGATACTGCTGTTAGTTGAATCTTTCAGTATATGTAAACAGCAACTCATATTGCTATAGATTCACACCAGTATAAACTCAAACATTAAAGAGTACTGTGTGAAAATAACTTTTCCCCCAGGATATAAGAAAAACATAGACCAAGCTTTTTACTAGAACTGACTTTAATTGCAGCAAACAGCGCACTGCACAAATAGCCATCCATCATCATACCTCACATTTGGCAGAATGTCAGAATTTAAAACATAAAATAAACATGACACGATTAAATAAAAGGATGAAAGTACACATGGCATCCTTCTCGTATCATAATTTGGTGCAGAAAGGGTAAAATTCTTTGCTTTGTGCTGCTAACATGGCTAATAGAGTTTTGGGACTCTAAACTCTGGTCTCTATGAAGACAAGTTCTAGACCACCCAAGAGTATCCCCACAGGTTTTTCTGTATTTGTGACATTTTACCTTCTATTATCAGTGAGGATCACCCTGACATCCCCTATAGAAAATATAGAAAAGCCATTTCCAAATGGCCACCTCCCTTTCTGTGCCTGTTCCTGATGCCTCCTCCTGGTTCTGGGTATTTTCTCGGATGCTACAGGTTTGATCTAAAGCTTGCATTATATCCTACCATTCTACCACAAATCATAACAATGTGTAAGATATTCACACATTTTCCCTTCTTGCCACTGATACTAAAACACCTTTTTTTTTCAGTGCAGCCACACACCCAAATAGTTAATAAATCCTCACCAGTCTTGATATAATAAAGCCCAGCAGCTGCAGCACCTTCAGTGTCATTTTCTGAGTTCTGTTACTTTGGCTGTGCTACATGTTCTTTAAGATATTTTGTATTTTATCTTTAAAACCATATTCAGATGAAGTGATCCAGAAGTGAGCAATCTGCCAAAAGCTTCTTTCCTTCTTTCCTTCTTTCCTTCTTTCCTTCTTCCTTCCTTCCTTCCTTCCTTCCTTCCTTCCTTCCTTCCTTCCTTCCTTCCTTCCTTCCTTCCTTCCTTCCTTCCTTCCTTCCTTCCTTCCTTCCTTCCTTCCTTCCTTCCTTCCTTCCTTCCTTCCTTCCTTCCTTCCTTCCTTCCTTCCTTCCTTCCTTCCTTCCTTCCTTCCTTCCTTCCTTTCTTTTTCTTTCTTTCTTCCTCCCTTCCTCCCTTCCCTCCTTCCTTCCTTCCTTCCTTCCTTCCTTCCTTCCTTCCTTCCTTCCTTCCTTCCTTCCTTCCTTCCTTCCTTCCTTCCTTCCTTCCTTCCTTCCTTCCTTCCTTCCTTCCTTCCTTCCTTCCTTCCTTCCTTCCTTCCTTCCTTCCTTCCTTCCTTCCTTCCTTCCTTCCTTCCTTCCTTCCTTTCCTTCCTTTCCTTCCTTTCCTTCCTTTCCTTCCTTTCCTTCCTTCCTTTCCTTCCTTTCCTTCCTTTCCTTCCTTTCCTTCCTTCCTTCCTTCCTTCCTTTCCTTCCTTCCTTTCCTTCCTTCCTTTCCTTCCTTCCTTCCTTTCCTTCCTTTCCTTCCTTTCCTTCCTTTCCTTCCTTTCCTTCCTTTCCTTCCTTTCTTTCCTTTCTCTCTTTCTTTCCTTCCTTTCCTTTCTTCTCTTTCTCTCTTTCTCTCTTTCTCTCTCTCTTTCTTTCTTTCTTTCTTTCTTGCACAAAAGAATATACAAAGCACCTTGGCAAACAATTAAACATTCTAATTTGAGGTAATCTTTGATTAATGAAGAAGTTGCTTTCAAATGCTCATTCTCTAGCTCTAATAATTGATCTCTAATTGTCCCCTCTAAAGGTTATATATCGCCTTTCCTCATGACTGTGTCCTACTAATGCCTTACAACTCAGATCCAGCTATTAGCCACGTTCATTAATTCCTCTTGGAAATGTTGTGAACTTTCCAAATTGAAATAGTGCTTTATAAAACCAAGTTTAGTTTTGTACAAGTTGTGGGTCTCCTGAGAAAGGAACACTGAGAGCTGTCACAACCGTGGTGCATCATTTATTCAATTCTAAATTATTTTAGAATGATATAAAAACTATTGGAGGATGTTGGACAGAGGAAGTGTAGGAGGATAACTTAATTAAAAATAATAGCACAGGTGCTTTTTGTTCTCTTCCTGTAAGTAAACAAGTGATAGATGTGGAAGGAATATGTTACGTCTAAGTGGTAAAGGCATTTATGCAGAAATTGGAAAACTAAAGGATTTAGGATCTGGTGAAATAGCTGTGATAACAGAAAAAAACCTGTGTTGTTTCACGCAGATTTTACTTGGATTTTTAGGAAGCAGGGAGAGCTGAGCACATTCACTTAATTGTTTTACTAATTGAGAGATGAGGCTTCTTCTAAGAATAAGTTGTTACCTCATTTCTGGAACAAGCTGTTTTTTAAACTCCTTCTACTTCAGCAAGAAAAAAAACCTTTTTAACCTGTTTTTGACAGGTTGCATGTTATAGAGCTTAAGAAAATGGGCTAAACTTCCACTTTTTTTTTCTTCTAGATATTAAGTTACGTACCCAAATATCGGTGTGTGCCTGATGTCTGACCACATCATTACAGTGGTAGGCTTGCAATTACCCTGCCTGTTTTCTTCTTAGCTTGATATGAAAAAATGGGTAAGGTACTTGCATAAGCACAGATTTTTACAAATATATCTAATTAATACAATTTGAAAATGCTTTTACTTCCTTTGCTCCTGAATTTTGCAGCCCAATTTCATTAAAGCAAAATACTTTATTCATGTGCTGCTTTCCCCAATTTTGGTTTAATTGTTTCCAGTCTGTACAGCCCGGCTGTCTGGAGATGTTTATTACCGAGTAAATGTATTCTGGAAGGAGAAAGTCTGGCTAAATTGCTGGAAAGAAAAATTCTACAATCTGACCTTATCAAGACACGATCCAGAAGGTTCTTATTTTTCAATTTGACTGGGGACTGTTAGCAAGGAAAAAAACAATCCAAAGAAGTTAACTAAAGTCTATTACAACAGTCCTCAGAGGTGGGGAAGGAAAAAAAAGCCACCCACAACACAACGCTGTCAAGTTTATAATCCATTCTGCAGAACTGCAGAAAAAAGAAGTGTTACACATCCTGTAATGATCCAAAGTTATTTTCTTCTGGCTTTGGAAAGGATAAATTCTATGCCACACAAATGCACTTGGTATTTAGGGAACCTTTTAATATACTTAAAGCATATGATAACACGGAATGAGAGCGAGACATCAAAGTATTCAATAATCTATTTTGAGTGATCTTTAGCAATTCTCCTGAGCATTTATGACTTGCTAGAGGGAAATGCACTTTTCAAAGATCATGAGCGGTCCCTGTGGAGACCTGTAACCTTCCTCAGAGCAATTCACCACAGACTGATAGGTCTGATCACTGCACAGGGGAGGCAGCCGGCTTAAAATGCTCTGGATATGCCCTGAGAATACTAATATAAGCCCTGCGACTGCTGAGTCATTGCCTGCACCCCAAGGTTCAAGCAAGGGGTGAGCTGGGGATTATAAATATCGGTAGGAAGTCAGCTATTGGCACAGCTTCATCCAGACCTTGGCCAGTTTGTGGTCTGATTTGCTATGTAAGCATTTTATTAGGGAATCAAAGGAGGATTAAATCTGCAGCAGTCAGAGAGGGCTGAGAGGCTCAATAGTGGGGACAGGGATGGAATGAGGGAGTGTGCGGATGCAGAAAGTTCATTTTTCATTGTATGATTATGATTCTATAAGCATGTACCTTTGCTCTTCTAGCCTGAGTTTGGTTCTTACCTGTGATACCCATCACACCTGCTGGGCTTACTAATATGTTGCAGAATGAGATTCTCACTGAAGAATATGCAGGCATGCATCCCCTTCCTAAGCCACTACCTGCTGTTGTGGCATCCCTACATGTCACTCCCCACCTTGCTGCCTGCTACTACTTTTTACGTACTACTGCTTTCCCTGCTGCTCTGAGGCCATTCTGAAAAGCAGCCCATCGATGCAATCAGGCACAGCCAGCTTTGCAGCTCCAGCTTTGCACTCCAACTTTGCAGCAGTTGGAGTGCTCAGGTCTGCTGGGTGCTTCTGGTTCATCAGCACCATGTGGCACTCCATGTGTTTTTTTGCACATTTCAGCTTGTCATTTTCTGACCTGTCTTCTTTTCCCCTCCCCAAATCTTACTCCAGATGGTAACTGCTGCAAGAGCTTGAAAATAAAATCGAAAGTGTGAAGTACATTCGCTTTTATGGAGCTGCAAACAGGGGGCAGAGGAGGAGGGAACTGCAGCAGTTTCGTTTGTCTAGCTCAGTTAAATTAATGGCCCTAACGATTAGTCAACCTGTAGTGGTACAAAGAGCATCATAAAGACATGGTACACAAACATTAAAAAAAAACAACACAAAAGCTCTGCTATTATGGAATGCCTCTCATTCAAGTCTTGCTGTTGCTATCCCGTTGTATCTGGCCTGAAGTCGAACTCTGGTTTCCTTCTTCTCAGAAGCTCTTTGACCACAGGCAGGAAATGTGCTGTGAGTAGATGAAGAAGTTGGCAGTTGTCCTGTTGTGTCCAGACACACAGCTGCTCATTTGGTGTGTGGGGAGCTGCAGATCTACTTGTGCCTGGAGGCTCTGTCTGATACAGACACCTCTACCTGCCTTGAAAGGACCCTGGAGAAAGGGTGGCTGTAAATCCCCATCCCCAAAGCACTGACTTTTACTTTTAATGGCATTATGTGATACATACCAAGCAGTTGCCATAAAATAATGGGTGCCAGGTGCCCTGTTTTCCTTTCAGTCTCTCAAATGCCCATTTTTGCCATAGTAATGCCCCTTAGGAAGGACCAATTGCAGCCCCTTCCAACCCCTGCCTTTGGTAAAAATGACTTTGACAATCCATGCTGCCCAAAGCAAACATTAACAACAAATATTTGACCGGGGGAGGAGGGAGAAGGAGGGAGATAGGAGAAATAGCGAGCTGATCTCTTGCAAAACTTCATTAAGATAGACAGTGATAAACACTTGCTTATAGCAAGAGGGTTTTTAAACATCTGTGTATGTGCATTCTGCCTGGAAATGTGACGAAGGCATCAGCAGTACAGAAGCCTTTTATTAGCAGCAGCTGACTTGGGGAGATCTGTGGAAGATTCATCTGTTCACAGTGTATTTTCTTGCTGTTGCAGCTACCATGGAATTATCTAAGCCAGGGGGAGTTACTGTTTTTGGTTTTCTCTGTGTGGAAGTCACTTGACCCCAATTTCCTTATTGTCCTCCTCTAACTATTACCATTATTAGTGTAGTGGTGGTATATTGTTCTCTCAATGTTATTGCAGAAAAGTAAACAATTTCTTATTTATATTCATTTCTTTTTCCACCGAGGCTCCACTTTAAAAATAGACCTCAAAGGATAAATTCCTAGAAATAATGAAGAGTCAGAAAGAAATGGTAATGATAATTGATATTCAGTGTGAAGGAAAACAATATTGGGAGCAAGTAAGAAAAAGAATCTGTTTGTGTTTTTGGAGATGTGCCTGATATTCCAATTGAAAAGGGAAAACGTGAAATGACAATTTCAGAAGCTCACTTAAAATCCCAAAATGCAGCTAATAATGAAGAATTTCACTCTTAACTCTTCTGTGAGAATATGTAAAAATTCACATATTTAGGATCAATCATCTGTAAGGCAAAACAACATGGACAGATAGTGCTTATTCTGTTCTCACACCACTAAAGCAGGCCAAGCACATGTGCTCACTTAAAGAAACGAAACCCAGCTGTCCTAATCAAGCAGGGTATGAATGTGACCTCAGCTGCAGCAGGAGCTTTTTGGGCAGAGCAGGTGTGTAGATGGAGGGATAGCAAAAGGGATAAGGGAGCTGGCACATCAGGCTGGGCAGATATCAGACCAAAGGTGTGTATATTTATTAATCTTTGTTGTTTATGTAGTTATTGTTATTAGGTCTATGGTGAACTTCATAAAGGTAAGGTGGGCAGATGGCATGCTTTAGAAAAAAGCTGCGCGACTTGTCATTAGTTTTACTCAGTAGCTGTGTGCTGAGCAATGCAACGTGGGCTGCTGTCCTTGCTTTACTGTTCCTTTTTTGACAAGAAATTGAGGTGTGTTTCTGCTCAGGGGTATTCCAGGTTGTCTTGTTCTGGTCAAGACAAACCCTTTTATCTTAAACTAGAAAAGGATTCCCTTTATCTTCTTAATAGTAAGAGTGCTGTGGGCTTGCTGACCTGATGGGCCAGGTGTCCTAATAGGCCATCCATCATGAGATGAGTGAGCTTCAGGACACCTTCACTTATTTGCTGCTACATACCTTAAGAATAAAGCATAACTTTTCTCAGGGTAGCAAATGAATTTTATGTGAATGTTTATGTGGAAAAAGTTAAATAGTTTCTTCAGGAACAGGGCTCCCATTATAAAACTTGAATGTATTCCAGTGATGCTACGGATGAATAACAGGTGGATGCAGCGAAAGATTAGCATGAAAGATGAGATGAAGCAGTATCAGCACGCATGGGCATGCTGATGGACTCATCTGGCATTGTGCATCTTAGTATGGCTGAGTACCTCAGAATGAGACTCCTTGTTGATCCCCTAGTAGCTCCTTTAGAAGACTGGTGTTGAGGCTGTCCCCCTCTTGTCATGGCATTTCTTCTTTCTCTCTTACCACACTGAAATTCTATCTTGTGCAGCCTTGCTCTGCAGATAAGACCGTTCTCCTCTTCTGCTTAAGCTCAGCCGTTAGAGAATTGACGCTCTGTAACAGTGAGATAGATCTGCACGCTGTTCTTTCTACAGTTCACAGTGGCTTCATCTCTTGTCCTCTTTCCTCAAAGGAAATGCAGTAAGAAACCTTGCAGTTTGTTGTTCTTGTCTCTTTATTTCCAAGGACATGCTGAAAAGTCGCACTGTATTTTAGGTTGTTGTGATCTAAATGGCCAACCAAACAAGACATAAATACTATGCTGGACTGTATGATGTATACTTTATTACTTCAACAGCTGGAATGTCCCTGTATCCTGCTTTTCATTTTAGCCCAAATTCCTGGTGGTAAAGATTGTCTTGAGCAACAGTCCAAGGGTCTTGATAAAGCATAAAGCAAGACAAGTAGTGGCAAGTCATTTGACAGTATGAAGCAAGTACAAGAACTGATGGTTTGAAGTTAGCTTTATTTTTGGCCTATACTGAGTGCCTCCATTTTTTTTTTTCCTTATATGAGATGATCAGGTGTTTCAGTGTCATATACAGTGATGTTTATTGAAAATGGAAGTGCAGATAATAAACCAGCATTAGCACAGGCTTATGTGTATGCAAGTCCATACTGGAGTTGTGGACTAAGTGTAAATTTGAGATCCAACTTTGACTCCTTTATCTCTCCTTAATGTTGATTTTATTTATTTACTAACTTTTTGGTGCTGAATGAGGTAGAAATAATAATTCCTGGCTGCTTTGAGTTGACTTATGCTCTAACTACATGTAGGAATGGATGTAGCTCTAGTGTAAGCAGTGGGGACTGAGCTGAAATAGGAATACATAGGTGATATACACTTTGAGGTGATCTTTGCAGGAGAGCAAAGAGGGGTACAAACTCTATTTGTCTCTAATTTCACTTCTGACTCTTCTGTTTTCCCACACTGCCAAATCCACGCTCCATGTAAATTCCCATTGCTCACCCTGCCATGTTCTTGTACACTTTACTGACTCCTGGCTGTTACGTATCGATTTGCTCCTTCCCTAAAGTGAAACAGCTTAGTTTAAAACCACTTTTGTTATGGTTGTTTGTGGCCCCGTTCTTGCACCTCTGTTGGAGAAAGACCTCAATCAGAGATTTTAATATTGCAGCTGTGATAAAGAGCAATATATATATTATATATGCACATAATCACACAAGCTCTTGCTTTCGGTTTACGGTGGGGGTGGGGTGGGGATGCTCAGCCTCTACTCAGGTCAGAGTCTGACTGAGCCAGGCATGTGACTGCTGCTCTTTCCCAACATAACTCATTGCATTTGCACTTGCACAAGGGTTTCCTCATCCTCTCCCAGGAACAGCTGCCAATCTCAGGGTAACCTCACTTTTCTGTGGAGGGGGGAAATATGAGCTTTACGTGTGAAATTGTAGCACAGTCACTTCTCAATGTTGAGGTCGATGTGTGCTTAAACTGCTCTGAGCAACTGAGTTTATCCTAATTCCTCTGTCACATTCCCTTGCTGCAGCTGTGACTCTGTTCTGTAACTTCTCTAATTACACGTTGTGTTTGCTGCTGTCTGTTGCTGGGTGTGCTGTGAGCATTTAGGTTTCTTTTTTTCCCCCCTCTGCATTCCTGTAATGTAAACAGATTCATTGAAGTGTATTTAACCTGAAATAATCTAGAACGCGTTGCTTTGGGCTGTGTATTTTAGGAGCTGCCTTCTGCAGTTCTGTATTCACTTTCTTTGTGCAAAGATGGGAGGGAGGATCGTCTCTTTTAGGCTGCACATAGCTGTAGGTTTTCTTTTGCTTCAAACAGCTGCAATCCACGATGCCATTGGTGCTCAGACTGGGCGTGTTTTGACAGCACGGAGCTGCTTTGCTAACTTGCACTTAACGTCGGTGCACGATCCCAATACTCAGAGTTCACCTGTAGGGTCACCTGAAAAACTCAAAGGTCTGTGGGCTGAGCCACGTTTAGCAACATGTTGGGCAGCCATTGGAGGGCGGAAAGTGCAGGACCTGCTATTCCCCACCCCACCCCCCCTTCCCGATAAGCTGTCCCCCGGGGCTATTGACACAGCTATTAAATAAGGATTCGTTGTCTGCTCATGTCAGCACTGTCTTGGGTAGAAAGACTGTGAGTAAAATCTTGGAATGCTTGAAGAGAATGTTTAAAGGGGCTGAGGGACTGTACAGCTCTTTTATTGAGAGCATCAAAATACAAACATAGGCAGAGCAGAACTATAAAAATACTGTAAGTGCATCTAAAAGTAGGAGGGATTGTTCTTATAATTAAGCCTAAAGGACCTTTGTGTGAGAGTTTGATAGGATAGCTTGTTAATATTCATGCTTGTTTCTGTCTAGTCAGTAAGCTCTGCGTAAAGGACTAAAGAGAAATAATCACGTCTGTGTCCTTTGCCTGACTTCCTCATCTGTTGCCTTTTATGGTCTTTCCACTGTTTTCTATGGGTTAAAAATTGCAGATGAAATGAGTTGGTGCTTGTGCTGATCAAATATGTAGCGACTTTACTTAGTTTGGGTTTCAAGTGCTCTTTTTGAAAGCTAAACGCTGCCAGCACTCACTGGTCAGTTCTATGCAATGAGTCCCTGCATGTGCCACAAGGGTGGGAGTAGTAAGGGCTGAAGTAGAGACTTCCTTGAGGGAGGAGGGGGGAGCAACTAGTGAACAGCAAGATTTCGAGTAGATATGGGGAACAGAAAGAAAAGCTGCAGAAGAATTAAATCCTATGGTAGGGGAAGTAGTGAAGATGTCAAAAGAGCAGAGTAAAAACTAATAATAATAATAAAAAGCTGACTTTATGTTCTCTTGAATGTCCAGCTGAAGAACAAAAGTGCTTTCTTATTCTGGTCTCAGAGTTCGATTCTGGGATTTCATTCCTCAGTAGGATTCTGATTGATTGATTGTTCTTTTAGTAGCTCTATCTTATTTCGTAATGTTTGTATTAAATCAGGTACCTCAGAGCGCTTAATCATTTTTAGCTTCTAGATCTTTGCATTGGAGGTTTATATTTGCTGCCAAGATTTAATATAAGAATTAGAATAAACAAAACTTGTTGATCAGATGCAGCAAACTATAGCAATGACAGGGAATCAGAGGCCTAATCAGGAATTTGTCTATTAGAGACACCTACTGACTTCACTGGGTTTTGGGTCAAGCCTCAATTGGATACAAAACCCATTTAGGCTTTCCACACAGGTCATGAGATGACCTGGGTTATGATAGCTATTAATCTACTGTAATAACTCTGTGTCCTTACAATGAAATGGGGAAGAGGGACAGATGGAAGGATGCTGTCATGTCTTTGTGTTGGGAAAACAAAGAATCTGCAGCCTAGATGAGAGGAATCTGGTATGTAAAAAGCCATACTATCCTTCAAACACCCTTATCCATCTGTTGGTCATAAATTGCAATGGAATTAGCTGACATTGCCTGCGTGAGCTAACTAATGGAAGTTGGAAAAGAATGCAATTATATCTTGCTTCCGTGTGTACTGGACATTCTTTCCTAATAATTGCAGGTTAAGACATCCTTGATAGCATTGCAAATAGAAGAAATAAGTCTTTGGAACTAGTTTTACTTTCCAAGTGCTGCCTCCTGTACTGCTTGAAAATAGTGCTGGTTAAGCCCATGCCTTCTTAAATTAGTAAGGGGGAGAAGTGGAAAAGCTTTCACTTCAGTGGAGGTCTTTACACAATAACAAGGTGCTGGTACAGGTGGTGGCTGTACTATGTCTGTGATCCTAGCTTGCTTTTTTAGATATTTTGCATTTATTGGAGGAAATAAAGATCTCAGAACAATATTCAAGAGGGTCCAGAGTACTACTCAGACCTATACAAGGCTGCAGATGCTACCAGTACCACAGTAGAGGAACTGGGATCCAGGATCTGCTGCACAGCTGTGGAGGAGCTGGGAAGTGGTTCCTACTGTGTCTTCAGGAGGTGATGAGTTGGTGTGTACTGTTTTCATCCATGTCACCTGCTCCTTTAGTATTGGACCCAGCAACTCATCACACTGTAGCTGTTCGCCTCCTAGAAGCCATAGAAAACACTGACAAAAAGGATGCTCGAATACCTTTCTATCACTTTTCCAATTTTCCTCTCCTTTTTAATAGCTGAGAAGTCATTAGGATGACTGGGTAAGGATGATAAATTTGCTGATGATGAGGAAGTGTGAACAACCCGTGTTCAACAATTGGTTATCTCCAAAGGCTCCTTAAGATGAATATTATCAGTTAAATGAAAGCTTTTTTTTTTCCCCACTCTGTGTTGCTGTGATGGAGGGAAAAAGAAGATACTGTGTAGTTTATCAAGTCTAGAGAGGAATATTCTGATCGTAGATCAAATGATTAAACCAGATAACTGGCATCATGCTGGCCATTTACCTAGAGTATAAAGAGGTTTGAATTAATTGGCATTAATGGAGTTGTTATATTTAGGGGGGTTATATTGAAATACCCACAGTTGTCCTTACTGTATGTGGTGATGAAGCTCTTCTGGGTGATACTCAGGCAGTGGCATTAAAACTTAATTTAAAGAAAAGAGCAGCAACAAAAACCCACTAATATACATTCTTGTGCTTATTGCTTGACTTGGGCTTTGTCCCTTTCTTGGTACAAAGGAGGTAAGACCATAGGATGCCTGATGTAACTAGACATGAATATTTTAAGGTCTTGGTTTTGAAAGCATCTTATGTCTTTTATCTGTACACTTCCTGCTCTACCCCTGTATTATTAGCACAACAGGCCCTTCCTATTTGGCAAGGAAGAAAAGCTGAGAGAGTCTAAGCATTGCAGCCTGGAAACAACTTTGAGTGTAGCTATGCACCTGCTATCTTTAGGAGCACAGACTGTAATAACAACAATGTTGCTTCTGGTTTCCAGATCCAGAGACGATGGATGAAGCTTCAGTGTTTGTAACTGCTGTTGGTCTGGTGGGAGAACTGGGAGGCTGCTGATATAGCTTAAAAGGGGAACAGCAGTGTATCTATGGAGCTGAGGGGGAAAAGCTTTAAAAACAGAAATACACTGCTATGTATTTACTTGAATTGATCAATTTTGCCATTATTCGTTCACATTTCGCTACTTAAAAGCTTTAAATCAAGAAAATGTGGGGCCTTGAATGCTGCAGCTTTGGTGGCTGCTTATCAACCACTTGTGAATATACATTCTGCAGAAGTTAAACTGTGGCACTTCTCCTTCGAAGGTGAAATTGAATGACCTGAAAATGGATCCATCTTCTACTGCGCTACCAGCAACCATTATAGAGCAAGCTGCCTCGCGGCTGGGATGCAGCCCAGCAGACAAGAAACTCGCTTTTCACTTAGATGAAGAAGACAAGTTAAAGCATCTTCGTGAATGTTTCCATATCCCAAAAGTCAAGGATCTGCCTCCAAGTGAGAATTATAATTACAGTGGAAGAGCGGGGGGAGGGTGGGTGATTCTTATCTTTTGCATATGTTTATCACAAATCACTGGAAATCATTGTCACTTATGAGATAATTGAGCAATTGCTGTTATATCTGAGCACAGTATGTCCCTGGTGTTGCTAAATCAATCCATCAACTTATTCGAGCACCGAAAGCTTTATGCTCTCATTCCCTTCCTGAATAAAATGTGAGGATACAGTGCTTGCATGATGCTTATGCTGTCAGTCAGCTGCTTTGAACAATATAGTGACTGATTGAAAATTATAGGCAGAAGCCTTTCTAGCTAATGGTTTGAAACGGCAATGTCGCTTACAACTTCGTAGTTCAGCACAGTTACTTCCTCACTTTGATACAGCTTGGTGTTATCTGTCTAGTTACAATTATTTTAGTTAATGAAAGGGACATTATGTATATTATATTCACATTTCTTCCTTATTGCTAGTAGTGATGATTTTTTTTTTTTCCTGAGGTTGGATGAAGACTGTGCCTTAAAGCAAATAATTGTTCTCAGCAAATAATTCATAACGAAGCCTTTATTTGAGGATTGCTTTCCTCATGAATTGCCTAGAAACAGATAACTGCATGTTCCAGTGTAGCCATGCAAAAGAGTCTCTGCCTTTTTCAGTCTTGCTCCTGATGATTGTTCTGAGGAGACTGGATGTGGGTGCAGAGGGAATTCTGGTCAGGTTGTTAAGAGATGACCTGTTGTGCAAGCAACCAGTCAGGAGGGAGGTTTTGGCTTCTTATCAGTGCTCCTGACAGAAAGTATAAAGCATTTCCACATTTGGATACTCTGGTGCTGTGCTTGGCACTGCTGCCAGTGGGTTTTGTAGCTGCTGCTGCTGTTGTCTCTGGCCTCAGATGAGCAGGGAAACCTGGTGTGAGCATCTACCTTCAAAGGCCATGTGCTCTTGGGCTCTGCTCTGCTTCGCAAGTCCCATTTGAGTTTATTTTCACCTCACGTGTCAAATGCATGGGAAACAAAACTTGCAGTCTTTTCAACTGATATTACCGTGGATGGCATAGATGGTTATGACTATGCATGGTCATTTTTTCCCCAACATTTATTAAGCTTTTATTAAAAATTAAAGAAAAAACATACCGGTTTCTTGCATAATATTTTTGTTAATTTTAACAGTGTGTTTTTGTGAAGTTAAGCAGCCTATTGATAGTATCAGCTGAGCAGCATAGAGAACCCATCATTTTTGTGTTCCCAAATTGCAGGTTCCCCTCTTGCTTTTCCCCTGCCTCTGTTAGAAGCTGCTTCCCTGCTGAAGCACAGTAGGGGTGTGAGGGGAAAAAATATATATATTTACACTGCAGCATAGAGATCTCTTGTGACATTTATCTTGGCACAGGAGCGGATTCTAGATAGCGTGCTTAAGATAAATGTCATTATAGAGATTAGCCATCAAATACTTTTTTTATATATTTACATGAAGTGCAACAATGAGGTTTTAAAATGAAGCAGATGAGAGCATCCATAAGAGACGACTGTAAGATTACATATGTGAAAATGTTTAGGAAGTCAGTATATAGCTTAATTTTGTTTTCAGCTTACAAACTGTCTCAGCTGTCTATAATGTTTATTTGTTATATCGATCAGGTAGAAACAACTAGCGGTCTAACTCCCTGGCAAATCTGAGGTTTTATGGGCAAGCCTGAGGGACAAGGCACAGGTGAGCAAATAAGAAGAGATGATAGGAGAAGATTTAGGGAAACATTCACATATCATTTCCCTCTGAGATGACAGCGTAGTCTCTAATGCTTTTTCTTGCATGTGGAGAGAGGTAGGAATTGACTGGATTGCATTCAGGTACCAAATTGTCAGTCTGATTAAGGCTGTTGTGTGCGTTTTGTCATCTCATAAAGGAACTAAACATCATTTGCTTTTCTTGAGAATAAGAAGTTGTCCTGGAATGAAAGTGTTAAGCTGTATTTCCCTGAAGAGATGGTTAAAGGTAGTGTTAGTCTTATGAATGCGGCTCTTCGTTTGGAGAGCTTGTTGAGGATGTGTGTGTGGGGAAATAGGAAGAGATGGAAGAAGTGATTTTCATCCTTCAACAAGGGGTGGGATTCAAGTAATTTGTAAGCAGATTTAATCCATCCTTTCTGGCTCATGAAGACATTATTTTGGTCTGTTTGGGTTGAATATTTCTGAAAACATACTTGCTTTTGAAGTTTGAAAGGTATAGAAATAAATCTATTGCAGAAAAATGATGTAGGTCACTGGCCAATCCACATGAATTTATTTAGATATAAGAATCATTGATAGTGTATCTAATTTAGGTATCTTTAGGTAAATGATCGTGTACCTTGTGCTGTTTGAAGGACACATTTATGTAATTATCTATTTTTTAACCAGTCTTTATCTCATCAATAGATCTTGCTTCTTACTTGAATATCTCATAGACCTATTTATGTCAACCACAGCTCCGCCAGAAGTAAAATGGGCTGGCACTGTGAGAAATAAGGGTAATTTGTTGAAAGATAACTTGCCTTAGACTTGATTGTAAATGAGATCACAATGATGAAGCAAACAAAACCCTAGAGTAGTTCGAGAAGCAGCGGTGGTCCAAAATGAGTATTTTAACGATGCCAGGGAGGAGGAAATAAACAGCCTTTTGTGAAAAGGAAGAGTATAGCCTCATATAAAGGCCATAGCATGCCAGAAAATAGATATCAAAAGTGACAGCTGTAAAAGCAGAAAAATACATTCTGTCAAAGAAGTAAAGAAAAAACGGCAGCTTCTTTCCAGCGGCAACCCAAGAGGTGTTTTGTCTAAAGAGAACGGTGGTGCAAGAAATGCTGCCTTGTTTATAATTCCTTACCTGTTTTAATGCCTGATTGAAATATAAAGAGTAGCAGTGAGATTTAGAGCTTGAATTCTTGAGCAAAGACCCTTCTTGCTGTTCCCAATGAGACCATATTGTTGTGTTGCTTGATAGGAAGAGAACTGTTAATAGAACCAATTTAGGGCCATGGATGATATTTATACCTCTCTGCTTTCATTCCTATTAAAATATGGATGGAAAACAGACATAGTATCTGTAAAACAGATTAGGCTGAAATTGCTCTCTGACTTATGCTTTTTAAAAGCTTCTAAAGCTTTAAGGAATAAATCACCTAAGTTGCCTATACTTCTGAAATATGTGTTTCTGGTGAAGTTCAATGAAGTTGGTAATTGTTAGTGTGAAAGGTAGTAAGAGACCTCTTCCCAGACATCTAATCTATTTTTCTGCAGCTCTAAAATAATATTTTCAGACTGAAGCACAGACTTATTTAGCTCTAGCATGCATCTCCCTCATTTACTAAAAATACAGGTAATGTTAACTTAGGGTTTTCTAAGTACCTGTATAGGTGCATGCAGATTACTTACAAGAAGATCATCTGTCCCTCCAAGGGTGTCTAATGTGAGAAATAATAGAAAAAGACAATGTTTGGATTGATAGATGATGACATGGGGTAATTAGATTGTTCAGAACATCACTGGGAGCTATTATTTATAAATTTCCAGGCCTTGCTTTTCTCCTAATCATTGAAAGAATTTGTCAACATACATTTCCTCCTCCTCACCAGAGGATGACATGAAGTGCAGCCCACAATATATGCTGACAAGACGAGAACTTTTGTGACTGCCTTATAATATTCTATAAAATGAATACATTTTCCTAAATAGCAATTTAATCATGCAGAGAGATCTTAATGAAAGACACAAATTTATCTAGTTTTAACTTCTAATAAGTGTACAATTGAAGTAGTTTCACAGCTCAGAATAGTGGTATGTTGATGATGGAAGAAGTGGATGGTCTGGTCAGGAAAATGCTCCATTTGCACTCACTGTTGATTATGAACCTGATGAAATCAGTGCTGGTGGCCTCTTTCCATGCAGCTGACCTGACCCTGGTGAACGGAGAGGAGAGCTGCATATACTTTGTTGGCAATTCTCTGGGACTTCAGCCAAAGAAAGTTAAAACTTACCTGGATGAAGAACTGGACAAGTGGGCTCGAACGTGAGTAGATCATGTGAAACACCAACCTATGCTTCAGATGAGCACTCTGCTTTATTTTGGGATTTGTCTTAGAAATGCTTGGGTAGAAGAATAGTGTGCTAAACCCTCCCCAGCACAGGAGTAAAACGTATTCAGCATTTTCCCCAGAGCTGTTTAAATCTCCTTTAAAGGTGTGAGTGGTGAAAGAGGCAAAGAGAAACTTTCAGCTGTGATAACCTGTGCTGTCTGTGATGGCTCTGCTTTGACCCATCCGAAGGGCTGCGCAGTTTAACCATCATCATCCAATTGCTGCATGAGTTCATACATAAGGTGCACAAACTCACTTGGTTAGTGCTGTTTGCTGGTGAGTATGATTCAGTTTCAGGACTTGTGATATTTCTAATTTATATTTTAACTGCTTGAAGTGGCACAGAGCACAAGTGGTGTTACTGGGGAGGACATCAGCTCTTCTTGACCCAACTTTATGCTGCAGGTGGAAGCTGCATGATGTAAATGTGAACAAGTTTGTAGCTGCTGTTTGCCTTGTTAATAGATGGATGCTGTGAACTAATAAAAATAGTTTGCTGTTTCTTATTTACAACTTCTTTTCTGAGAAGTGAGAAGAAGGTTGAGAATGAATGGGAATGGGGTTGAACTTTGGGAAGCCCTCTTTCCTGCTGGTTATTCATTGAGCGCAGCACTGCAGTTTCTGCAGTCATTTGAAGAAATTGCAACCTTGTCCATTGCTGTCTGATTATCGTACTTTATCAGAGAAACACCTGAGTTCTTTCAACAACTAAAAAGCAGATAGTGCTCTTATCTGTTAGTGATGCACTAGGAGTGCAAATGTATTTCAGCTCCCTCAGTGCACCTTTTTATTGGTTCACTTCCATCCCTATGGTTGTCTTTGCTACAGTGAAGCATATATATTTTTCTTCCCCCTCAACGATTATAAAACTTTGGAAGAAAAGTGTAGGCAGCATGTAGGCAGAAGATCAAAAGCCCCTTCAGTAGCTGTATCCAAGGGGGAAATATGGCTGGATGTGATTTCTAGCCACCAGAAGAGAGGCAGCAAACCTAAAACGGCTCTTTGGATCTGAGTTGTATTTTTGGCAAACAGATAACCCAGAATGCATCAAAGATTTAAGTGAAATAAATTTACCAAAGAGAAAGAAGGAAAAAAAAGATTCCAAAATAGTGCTGGCTGCAGATGTACTTAAGGCAACTGAGACAGTCAAGGTGAGGTCAAGCAAAATTTGAACTGAGCAATTTGTGCAAAGAAAATGATGGTGACAGGGAGGGAGGATCAAGTGATGGGGTTGTGAAGGGATAGGGAGCTCGAACGCAGGTAGTGCTTCTGTTCTCATCAGCAAGATCAGCTTAGCAAAATCCATTGTAAGGCAGCAGCTGAAGCTTGCTCAGTGGCTTCTGAGTTGGCAGTGTGGAATTCAGTGACGGTGGCTTGGGTAAAAATAAGGATCAAGACTCTAAATAGTGGCACATGAATTAGAAACATCCTTCAAATCAGTAGTAATTCAGGTTCTGTCTCTGTTAGAAAATGTGATAAACCAAGTCGGTTGCTGTGTCATGGGACTCATCTCAGATGGCTGCTGCACTGTCTATTTAAAATGTTTTCACTGTTTCTAGCTGGTGGCAAGAGTGAATGGGATAATTACCTTGGAGCTGCCACTTGGGATGGGAGGCATTGATTCTGGGTGCTGATGGCCGTAACTCATTAGCACAAGGCCTGTAGAGGAAAAGGCTTTCACGTTTTCTTCTTTCTCATGTTCCCTCTCACACTGGCGCTGTTTCCCCCACACACAGTTCAAATGGAGGATTACTGCTTTCTTTGCTGGCTTTTCCGACTCCAGCGTAAATTCTGATTTAGGATTTTCTTCTTTCCATGTTTCTCCTTCCTTGTTTTTGTATTACTATATAGAGACTGCAGATTCAGGCCACTGATGTTCTTAGTGTAGATTAAAATACGAGCATTTGAGACTTGATCTTTGATGTTGTTGTTTTTTTGTTATGATTGCTGCTGAATCTGAGGTTTCTTCAGTAGAGACAAAGAGATAAAGGTTGTGTCCTTCATGATTAGCCTGGAGTCACCAAGAGTCTACTTGTCCACTGTTTGAAATCTAAAAGACCAAGGTTCCAGTGACTTGCCTGGCTCGTTGAAGGCCAGAAGATGCTTTACAATGTCTTTTTTTTTCCCTCTTCATCTGCCAAAGTTGTTTATGCAATTAGTGCATTTTATAGAATAATTGCATGCAAACATGCACAAATGGAAAAGAAAAAACCCATTGCCCTCTGCAGTAACTCATTGAAGTGGAGTAGTTAAATCAGGATGGAGTCTGCTGTAGGTCAGTTGTGCTTTGTGAGGAGCTGGTAAGGGAGGGGAGAGCCTCCAATATGGAAGTTAGAGCTTGTTTAGTTGGGCAAAATAAAGACTGAAAGGGAAAAGGATTGCTGGATGTGTCATGATATAAGCATTAGGGGGGAAGGAACAGCGTGTGAAATAACATACTGGTATGGTAAATATAAACTGAGAATTAATATACCCAGGGTAGAAACTAATTAACTGTATACACTTTGAAGCATTTAAGCAATCTGTTAACAACCTTCTGGTATGAGTACAATAGAAAAAATATCTGAATCTGATGAGGGCTTTATGAGATGGCACCTGAAGTAGCAAAAGGCCGTTTTTAGTGCATGAAAAGGTGTCTTTGGTGCTGCTGAACTCACCGTGCAAGACATAGCAGCCCTGTAAACAGGAGGGTGGCTTGGACAAAGCCACTTCTCCGCCATTCTGTAAGAGTCATCTCTGCGTTATATGCTTCAGCACACTGTATGTTAGGACTGTAAATGTCTCCTTTAATGCTGTGGTTTTTCTGGTTTTGGAGTGCTTTGGTTTGGTTTCTTTTTTCAGTTTTATCTTCAGTCAACTGCTCCATACAGTTCTTTTTCCTTGGATATGTCCTTTCCTTTGACCATTTCTTTGCTTAAAGCCAACATGAAAGTTAAGAGTCTGCATTGGCTCCTTAAGCAGCTTGCAGCCTTTTTGGCAAAGTTGCAAGAAGGAAATTTCCATTTGAACAAGATTTGGATGAGTGCAGAAGATTCCTGAAGCTGGCAGTCAATGTAAATCCCCATTGTTACCTCCTTTGGAACCTTGGGATCATATCAGAAAGAGTGTTTTTAGTTTCCCAAGTGACTTATAAATCTGCCAGGCCTCAGCAAATAAAATGTGGCATTGAGATTTCTTCCCAAATTGCAAAGAAAATGGCAACTGACTAAAAATTAATTTGCAGAACGAGTAGTTCTCTCAGTAGTTTAAGAAATGGATCTATTTGTAGGACGCATTATGATTTGATGGGATGTGTTTTGTATCCATTAATTTAGGTGCTTGGATTTAAATCTCTCTTGCTATCCAGAGTGCAGTGGAAGCAAAATAAGTTAGGTTACCTGTGTCTGAAGGGAACACCAGAAGCGCTGTAGTTGTCCTTAAAGATTATTACCCCCAGTGCCTACCAGAGCTCAGAGAGGGGTGGCGTAATATACAGAGAGATAAATTCTCTGAGGCAGAGCATAGAATTTTACAACCTAAGTGGAATAGGATGTATTGTGCCATCAGCAAAGGGTATGGTGTTTCATGTGATTAAAATAATAATAAAATAAAAAAAAAAAGCCAAAGAATATGCCTTTAACTACCATTTTAGCTGCAATAATTTTTGTCTCTTGGCATTTATATCGGCCATCAAGAGGAAGGCAAGCTGTAAGATGTGCTATAATATGAATAATAATTAATGCTGGTTCTTCCCTCTTTCACTGTACTCAATTTTTTTGTGTTTTCTTTTTGAAATAAAATAATCTCATGGCTGAAATCTATTATCTGTCTTCATGAAAACTTGGAAATTTATTCTGAGGTTTTTTTGTTAGTCTTGTATGTTGGTAGGGAGAGCTTTCATCAGTAAATTCCCATTAGAAGGACACTAATGGCTATAAAATCAGAGAAAGCTAATGAGAGAGAATCCCATCGGTAGTTAGAGTTTCTTTTTCCTATCTTATTATGTTCAGTATCCTCTTTCAGAAATACAGATCCCTTCAGGCTGGGAGCCACTGAAAATCTATTTCTCATTTTTTTTTCTTTTAAACAATCTGTATTATGCCAAACTTTCTTGATTACTGTGTTACACTTAAGGATAAGAAGGGAAATTGGTTATAAATGTCTTGCTGCTTGTGAAACTCATACCACTGTCTTTAGGGAAAGCAGCTGCATTACATCCTGATTGGAGAAGCTAGGAACAGCATTTCTCTGCTTACCCAGCTACTGCCCTTATTCTTCATCTATGAAATGTTCTTGTAAATGAGCGCTATTTCACACTGCCCGCTTCCTCATCTCAAGATCTCATCAGAGAGTAATTCCAAAACTGAGAAAAGCAGTCAGCTGGTGAACTGTGACCTTATCCAAATGAAGGAGTGAGGTCCTCCTCTTAATCTCGATGGAGTTAGACTTGTTGAATGTAGGGAGACTGCATTTTCTCTGTAAGAGATGTTCAATATTGCCTGTGTCCTTCTTCAGCTACAGATTTAAGCAGTAACTAGTCAAAAAACAAATGGTATTTCACAAAAAAAAGGCAAGAAATGTTGATAACAAATGGCATGCTTTGTGGCAGCTTGTATTTTCTTTGCTTAGGGCTGTGGTTCTTTTGGATATACTCCTATGAGGTGTGAGTTAGAGACAAGTTAATCAGAAAATCTGACTGTAAAAACATCCAGGTTGTGTGGGAGGTGGAGCAAAATTTTTCCTGAGGCAGGAAAGATGGAGGTGGGTGGGTGAAAACAATCCTCTAAATAGGGCGAAGCAAGGGGGTCTGGCTGGTAATCTCTCATGCACGCTCCTTTGTCACATCTTAATCTGCCAGAAGTCTTTTGATTTTAAGTGAATATTGTAGGCTTGTTCCTCTTTAAAAGGTTTATTACGTGCTGCTATTCCTTTTTCTCATCACAACTTCTCAGGCTTATTTTTCCATCTCTGTCTCCTACTGTCTCGGTCCCTTTTTGAAGCTGCTTTATACTCGGTTCCCATGCAGCCTGGCATTTCTGACTCCACAGGTACCCTGTGGTGCTCTGCAAATGTGAAAATCATCCAGTGTGAGACGGAATGAGATGGAAGCCCAGAGCAACGTTCCCCCAGATTAGCACCATTATTGCTTTTCTCAATCTGCCTTCATTTGCATATAAATCTGAACACCGCCTCCTCTACGTTTAAGAAACTTCACAATTTTTTATCTTTATATGCATGATGATTTCCTTAAAAGTTTAATTCTGGCACATTTGAAGCTAAATAAATAAATAAAAAATTAAAGGCACTTAATCCAGCACTGAACAGATAAGTCTCTTTGGAGTAGCAATACATTCAGATCTATAGTGCTGGTGTTATCCACTGTAGGCAGGAACAGTTTGTGAAATAAAGTTTCAAAATGCCCGCTGTTAAAGCAAAAATGCACATCTGGAATAATCTGTCAGGGAGAAAAGAAGCAATTTACATGCAGCTGTTTGGGCAGCTTTATGCTGAAGGGTGAGTTCAGAGGGGAAATTTGTGTGACAGAAATTGGTTGATAAGAACAGTTGAACAGGCCTCCCATGGAGGTTCTGGAGTCAACATCCCTGTTGCTTTTCAAGAAAAGGGATGTATATGGCACTGGGGATGTGGTTAGTGGGAATGGTGATGGTGGGTTGATGGTTGGACTTAGATGATCCTAATTGCTCTAACCAGGTATCTGTCTTAGGATTGACTGAAAGGCAGCAGTGTGTTTTCATGTTTTCCTTGCAGAGGGGTTCATGGCCACTTCAACGGGCAGCGCCCATGGGCACTGGCGGACGAGTGTCTTGTGGACCTGATGGCTGAACTGGTGGGTAGGTATGAACTGCTGGGAAAACTTTCTCTAGTAACAGAAACAAATTTAAGATGGGAAGCCCTGAAGCTCTGTAACCAGAACTTAATTCCTTGTACTCTTTCATGTTGAAGTAGTTTTATCTGATTGCTTAGTACATGGAGTAACACTTTATTTTAAGGCTGTAAGTGATTTAAGAGATGAATGTAGGGAATAATATACGAGCATATGCATATCATGGAACTAATTGCAGCAAAGGTTTTCTAGGAGCCTCGTAAACCAATTGGTCTAACACGCAAAGTCCTTTTAAAGGGCACTTGGCATTACAGATTCTGTTCCTCACTCTTAGAAGTGAACCAGTGAACTTTCCCTTTGAAGAAATGATTTCTACCTAGACATTTTCTGCTTTTCCTCTTTTCCCCATCACTAAATCCATGCTCATATTTGAGAACTGCTTATGTCAATGAAGCAGGTAATTGGGGCAGGACCTGCTATTTGTAAGTTCCCATTACCCTACTGTACTCCTTCAGGAGTCCAAGTGCTGCAGGACATGGGCAGTAAATGCAGCTGGTTATTCTGGAGATTGGAAAAGTAACCCTGGAGACTTCTCCTGGTGAGTTTGCCAGCTGCAAAAGCAGTCATCTGAGTCTGAATGCAAATTTCCTTTATTGCGTCTTATTCTGGCCTGCGTGCTGTTGCTGAAATAACCTTTCACTGGGATTTTGTTAAGATTTGTTGCTATCAAAAGGGGGAGGAGAGATGTTACTGACATAGTCTGTCTCAGAACTGCTTTCTTCCCAATCCTTACAGCGGCTGTCAAGGTTAGGTTAGGAGATTCTATTGAGATTTGTCCAGTATTCCAATTTATTTGTTGAGCTTAATTGTCAATATTGATCACTGGAACCAAATTATCATGTGTTCATTTGTGCCTTCTGTAAGGATAAAATATTACCATTGTTGACTGTTCATATGGTAGGTATTGTCTAGACTTGGAGAAAAAATTACACGAGACAAGTGCTCAATGAGAAAGGTGTGTTTTTCTCCTTCAGGTGAAGCTAATGGATTCTGAACAGCAGGAAAGGGAGACATTAAAGAATGTTTAATGACAAGCATACTTATAAATTTATTTTATTCGTAAAGCAAGTAAAGAGAACACATGCCAACTTTGACTTCTCTATAGAGTTTCCAAATCAGTAGATTGTTGAAAACTATTATTGGAGAGGAACAAGTGCAGGAAAATATTTTTATCCTTGGCTTATCTGTGATGTAAGTGACAAGATAGTATAAATATTAGGGAGGCTATGCTGGGCATTAGTGTACTGTGTGGAGCAATCCCACTTGCAGAATGAAGTGAAAGCCAAAAATGTAGATCTACTCTTCTGTCTTCCTGTGTTTTGGAACTTGTTGCTGTAGTACTTAGTATTCCCAAGGGATTTCTTTAGTTTGACCAGTCTTTCCTGGCAAGTTGATGCTTTTGTTCTTTTGAGTTAGAACTGGGAAGCTGTGGGCAGTTGGAAGATTATGTCCAGTCACATAACTAGCTTGATGCATAAGAAAGGCTTTTCAGTTGTAAACCTTGAACTTCATTAACTGGAGGGCACTGCAAACACCTCATTACTCATCAGATCTGTAAATATCTGCCATGGATCTGTTTCCATAATAGGGTTCCTGATCACCTGGTGGGGTGCAGGTGTGGGCTGGGCACTGACCTCCTGCAGGTGCCAGCTCTGATTTGGCACAGTTTTAGTTTAATGTCACTGCAGTAAGCAAGGAGTCAGGTGGGGGTCTTCTCCCCTTTGCCATCTGTTCTGTTGAGTCTGCCAACTCAGTGCATTTTATTTGTTTAATTAAAAAAATATTTTGGGTGCAAGAATGGGGAAATGGGCCAAACTACTCTGAACTTATTACAACAGCTTGCTTCGTTTTAGAGCGCAATATAAATGTTTTAAAGCTTTCCATGGAAATGATGATGATTGAGGTCACCCTACTGTTGACCTATTTTAGTTTTAAAACACTTCAGTGGGAAGCCTTTCGTAGTCCTGTTGTTTTCCTCAGCAGTGCAGTCAAGGTTATCATTCTGGATTTTGTCCTCCAAAGGTTTCTCAGATGTGTATAATTAAGAAACGGAATATGTTTCAGGCTGAAATCTGATCTGCATGTTCACACATCAATAGTTATTTTTAATTTATATAATATCCTTATAGCATTTTTCAGAACCTATGGAAGCAGTCCTTTAAAGGTAAACAAATTAATCTTTTCCAAATAATAGATGCATTTAAAAAAATGGTGTTACACTGTCTGTATCAGTAAAAGGGTAGAGAATAAATGCAGGAAATGTGTTATGCTAAAATGTTATTTATTATGTAGTGTCTTCCAGCAAGATGCAGTAGATGAGTTGAGTGAATTCTGAATTTTTCTTTTTAGTGATTTTGATGCGAGAACGTAAACAGATTTTTATGCTGTTTTTATTCCATATTTAATATGTTATGGAAGGAGAGGAATTGTCAGTTCTCACTCTAAGTGGTAGTGAGTGAAAAATATTTATTCAGGAATGGGCTGAAGACTGTAAAATATCTCTGCCCATCTAATGGTTTATAGTGCTATAACATCTTGCTTATTAAATGCGGTCCCATTTTCTTGTTCAATGAAAGTTACAGTAGTAAATATGTTGTGTAATGCAGAGTCAAGGTCAGCGGAGGCCAGAGCCTTTTTTTCCACCCTCACACCAAGCAGCGTAACGCAGTGCCGCTAATCTCAGCTGCACCTACCAGACTTTATTAAAACATTACAACCTTGGCAGGATCACCTTCCGATGGAACAAGATTAACTGTGTGGCTGCTGCTCCACGATGTGCTCAGGCAGGTCTCTGTTGAGGGAAGACTGAACACGGAGCAGATTTGTAGTGACTTTGAGTGATAAGGAGTATTTGAAATAAGCAAACCGCTTTTAAAATGGGAGCCTTTAGTCTTTGTTTTCAATCATTTCACGGAACGCTTTTTACTTATTCTGCTGTGGATCAATCTCCTGCTGCAGACGGAGAGGAGAAAGATGGCAGTGTCTGCCTAACACAATCATAATTGTCTCTGAAGTTGTCTTTTGCAAATGCTGCTTCCTTTTATTAAAGAGGAGATTTATCAAGCAGAACATACAGGTTTTAGCCTGTCTTGGAGATATGGTATAAAGTTAGGAAAGAAAGAAAGCAAACATAATTTTGTCTCCTGTGTGCCGGGTCTTTGAATATTGTAATAGGTTAATTGGATCATGGAAAGGTTGTTTTCTGAAAGCAGAGCAGGTTATAAGGGATAACAGTTTTCCAATGACACGGATGAGGTTTGTTTTGTGGGCATGAAATTCAATAATGGAAAGCTTTTAATAAATATATAATTTACGGAAGACCAAGACTTACATGACAAATGTAGTGTCATATTTAATTTGGAATGCTAGCACGCAGCTAAAAGTGATCTACAGATTAACCATTGGTTTGATATGGGCGCAGTGCAGCGAGCAAAGGGTTGCTTATGCAGAATTTGCTGTGAAAAACACAGATTTCTTAGAAAGAGCAGAGGTAGAAAGGAAAATACCATTTATTTATTTATTTTTCCCAGCCTCAAGAGTTCCATAGAAACATTAAGGCTGAAAATAACACCGTTTTGAGCTGCAATCACTGACTAGCTGTCTTTTGTATCTGCAATAGAATTGGGCACAAGGTGACCTCTTCCAGCAGCACCGAGCTTGTGGATGCAATGCTATCAGAGGAAAGAGAAATCAGAGGAGAGCAGTTTAAGTGAGGAAGAATCTTATGTTTTCTGCTCAAGAGATAGGTTCACTTGTATTTCTTCTCACAAACTACAAGTTCCTCGTGTTTGGAGGAGGGAAGTTAGGGCATCTTTTATCCCTCCTGGCTCATCCTCTGAACTGGCCCTTTGGGGTCACTGGCAACTATCAACAGGTCTTGCTGTTCAATAATTACAGATTTCAGCAACACAAAGAAGGCCATTGAATCCCTCAATCAAGGTGGTTTGTGGCTTTTCTGCGGTGGCTGAAGCTGAGACTTGCCTGGCAAAGATTTATGAATATACTCTTTTTATTCACAGATTTCCATGTTCTTTGACTATATTTCCTTTTATCGACCTCAGCCCAAGGCTATGTCTCTTTCCAAGGTTGGTGCAGTTGTAGCTCAGGAAACCATACTATTTGGGAGTGTCTCTCCTGTGTTGGTTAGGGACCTTGTGTACACACTAAGACCGGGACAGGAGAAACACAGGATTCACTTCTCCTTTTCTTGCAGCTCCCTTTCTTTTTCCCCAATAAGTTTTCCTTTCTTCTTTCTCCATCAGAGTGTTTGCTGGCCTCCCTGCCTGCTTGCATTTGCCTTCATCTCTCCCTGTCTTCAGCCTCTTTCCACCTTCAGCACACTCCATGGATGGGTGATAACTACAGCAACATGCACAAGCCCATCTTCCTTCCAGCTGAAGAGAACTCTCAAAGCACTGATTTGTCAAGGGTGAATTACTGCTTTTCAACAATAGACATCAGGCAAAACAGAAAGAAATAGGAATTGATTTCCTCCATATCTCAACACAGTGCTTTGCCTTAGAGTCCCTCATCCTGCCTGAAACCTTTCACCAGTGGTTGGTAAAGGTTTGAGAATTTCTTGCTTAATACTCTGTAATAACAATTAGTTGTTACTCCATTAGCTCTGTCTGTGATTAACTGGGGCCAAAAGGCATCTGTTACCCCCCTCCCTAGAGCTATGTAGCTATGGCTTCTTCCTGTTAAGTTGCCACATTAATAATGACCTGTTATATTCATTAGGCCATTTTGGCTTGTTTTTTTAATTAGAGATGAACAAAAATAAGTCTGAAATCTTGCTTTACATATAGGCTTATGACCTGATTTTTGTCTGAAGTATTAAAGGCAATAAATCTGCGAGTGGTTTGCCAGGAAATGGAAATACTTCATTGCTTTTTGTTTTTCTGTGGCTGACCTGGAAAAGAAATATTTTCCTGCTAGTGTGGTGTAGTGAGTCAGACAAGAAATCTTTTTCCTCCGCTGTGATGACACCTCAAACATTTGTTTACTTTCCTGTCTTTAGAGAAACGTTGACTGAAAACATTTTTCCTATTTTACTTTCTCAACACTTCACAAGGTTTCTCTGAAATAGTGAATAAAATCCCATGGAGTGTATATATATATGTTTTTATTTCAGGTGCCCAAAGACATGAGGTCGCCATAATGAATGGACTAACTGTGAACTTGCACCTTCTGATGGTATGTCTTCAGAATGTTTATCTGATGTGTTGACAGTTATTTTTTCCTTTATTTTTGGATGGCCTTGACAGGCATGTTTTTCTTTTATTCGCGTAAGTAAACTGTTTTGTAGGGATCCCACTAAGGCAACACTAGGCAAAAGCTTAACTTTCCCTTAAGCTCTTGAAATAGTATCTTGAGCAACTTTGCTTCTGTGTAAGACCTGGCTCTACTTGAACAGAAATGCTGGTCAGAAAGATGATTTCAAGGAACAGGTTGCCCAGGAAAGTGGTAGTGTCACCATCTCTGAAGGTACATAAGGGAAGGGTAGATGTAGTACTCCAAGGACATGAGCAGTATTGGTGGTAGATGGAGGTCCTTTCTAACTGTAATGATTCTGTTCAATGACTTTATAAAGTTTGAGCTTTTCTTGTGTGAGCTGTGTGTCAGTAATCAGAGAGGATATCAGAATATTAATTGACGGTAATTAAACATCCTAAATAGCTCTGGATTCTGTGTTACATTGCAGAGCAAAAGACAGACAAGACCAATGAGTAAATATGGAGCAGTAATGTCTATTAAATTTCAAATCATTATTTAAGTCCTGGATTTTATATAACTACAAATTGCAAAGCATCTGTTTGTTGGTTTTAAGGCACTGTGGCCTTGAACATGATTTCCTTTTAAGTAGCTCCCTCAACTGTCGTATCTATGGTTCTTCAGTGTTTCCAAAGTTTGGATCAATTGAATGATCACACGAGGTTTCATGTGGTTCGTGTGTAGAATAACTGTATTTGCATTTAGATCTTGTCTCAGCCCACACTGAGCCCTGTGGAACCACCTCTACTCTGTTGTCATGAACAAGAGGGCTCCTAAGTCTGTTCCTACTCCTCCTCTTGGTGATGATGAGTAGGAAAGGCCATTGATGTGCAGGTGCTGAGATGGGTGAGGGGTTTGCAGAAGGCTTGGTCCTTTCATCAGGCTTGTTTCAGAGGCAGTGCTTTGATAATTGTTTTAGAGCTGAGATAGGAATGCAGTTCTTTTGTGCTGTTTGCTATTTTTACTTGGGAGATGATGGGGCTGGGTGAAATCCAGGCTTCCTTGTCCACAGTCAGATCTTTGCTTCTGATTCTTGTAAAAGGAATTTTTCACTATTAGATCTCTTGTGACCTTCATTATGACTCTATGAAATACAGTATTATAATGCTTTCCTGCTATGATAAATGTTATATAGACAGAGAAACATTGGTGATTTCTGGGGGGGATTCTCTGTAGTCTGCATGAAAGTAAAGCAGTCTTTATTAAGTTACATGCTGGGAGGATGTCTGCTGAGGTACATTTCAACATATCTTCTTCTTTTTTTGTTCCTAACAGCTATCTTTCTTTAAGCCTACTCCAAGACGCTATAAAATTCTTCTAGAAGCCAAAGCCTTTCCCTCTGACCATGTAAGAAATTAATATTTTACCATATTTGTATTATTAATCATATTTTTCCAAAGAATATCAGGAGCCTGATTTGAATATTTATTAGCTCATCTTGTCCAAGTAACGTTACAATAAAAAAATCTGTCAGAAGCTTTTGAGCTAAGCATATTTTACAGATCATAGATTTATTCCTTTTGTTCGAATAAAAAATGTTACAAGAGGAAAAGATTGAATGGGCATATTGATTTATTAGTCTTTTTAAAGACATCGAGCAAACTACTGGCCTAAATCAACTCGAGTTGTAAATGTTTTATTAATTCTTGTTGCTGTTTTACTTTATGAAACCAAATCAATACAAATTCACAGCATTAACACTTATGTATCCCCAGACAGAGATGGAAATGTTTGTTCTTAGTACTTTGGATTACTAGTTCAAACATAATTTGTCTGCTATAAAATGAGACACAATTGTCCATGCGTCATAGCTTACAGAAAATTAATCTTTGCGTTTGTGCCCCACTGCTGCTTTATCACCAGCTCCGTAAACTCATGGAAATTGGTAACAAATTTGATTTCTAAGGTGTGATAGACACGACTCAAACTACTTCCAAGTTTATTTGTTTTGAAGATGGCAGCGCAAGCGTATAAACCTCAAATTGCCTTTATTCCAGACAAAGGCAATTTCATGCTAATCTTGCATTTCTTCCAGGTGCGCTTGTACACCGGGACTCCATCTTCTTAAATTTCAATGGTGCTTCAGTAATACTCAGTGCAACTCCTGTCACTTTGCTTCTTGTTGTGTAATTTTTAATCTATTTCACGGCATTACTTGATAACTTTTATGCCATCTCCAAAACCATTATTTATTGATTAAAAAGTCGGTGTGTAAGAATTTAGAGCTCTCATTTCCTCCTGCCTCTGCAGCATATGAGGGTAACATGGGCAAGAATTTGTGCCAGCCAGCTCTGTTTGCAGGGACAGCAATGCATATGTGACAACTTGGGAGTTAATGTGTGCCAAGCAGTGTGCCCAGGTTTAGCAGAATAAGCTATAGATTATGCTGCTCTGATTTCACTGTACCATTATCTGTGCGGGTTTGGTTTGCTGGTATGTGGCAAAGCACATCTTTTGCCTTGTTTCTGACCTCATTCTGCTCCATGAGCTCATCCTACAGAATTTAGGCTTTGTCTTCATCTTTGCTATCTGATGTGAATTAAATTCTGATCTATTCAAACCAAAGGAAATCTAGAACGTTTTCAGAGGCATTAGATTAGGCTTCAAGCATTAATTTTAGTGAAAGGCAAGCATCTGAATTGCTTTTCCGAATTTCTGCTGTGCTTGGCTTTTCTTCTTTTAGTTGCTTTATCATGTACTTAGGCTAATTTGCTCTACATGAAAATCTCTTGCAGTATGCTGTGGAGTCCCAGCTTCGATTTCATGGACTTGATGTGGAGAAAAGCATGCTCTTGATGCGGCCACGGGAGGTTGGTGTGATGCACGTCAGCTACCCTTGCTAATCCTAAGGCAGAAACATATGAGAGAAGGCATATGTTTGCAGATATTCTAGCAGCTGACTATAGAAGTTATAGTCCCATGTTCCCTATAGCTTACACTATTTGGACAAATTTTACACAACTTTAATGTACGTTTGGATAGAATTTCAGTTTTGTGATTGTAATCACTTTTACAATTGATTCAACTGGTGCATTTGCCTTATAAATGTGACCACTTCCCTCTTCCTCCCCCCAACCCCGTTTTTTCATATTTGCAAAAAGGTAACTGCAAAAATGGAACAGTTCATTGAGAAACCCTAATGTCCTCTCAGTGTCCTAAGGTAAAAGACTGCCTTAACACGAGCCACATTGTGCCTTTATCAGTGCAGGGTAAGGGAAAGGTCTGCTTTGAATAATATGCAGCACAGAGCAATTTGAAAGACTGCCTTGCTTCAGTGTTGCAGTATTAAGAACTCTGTCACCTAACTATAAACTGGTGGTGACCTTTTGCTTCTGAAATCTGAATCATCTTGTGAGTAAAGAGCCCGCTGCTGAATGCTGATAGATTTGCAAGAATGGTTGAGATAACAGCAGTTGGCAATGCTTGCAATTCAACAGTCTTGCCCCAGCTTTTTTTCAGTAACAAGTCTAATTTAATTCTAGCTTTTCACTGCCTAATTGATCCCTAGGTGCTGGTATGTTTTCCACAATCCCTTGCTAGGAAGACAGAAGGAGGACAGGGCAGTTACTTTCCTATAAAGAATCAAGAATGAGAGACTTTTTGTTCAAGTTCTTTTGCATGTAATGACCACCCCATGTTTGGGGATTGTTGTGCTTTGATGATGCGAGACTTATTGTGTTTGAAACAGAAATATAGCAAACTTATAATAGTTTCCTCTGGGATACGGAGTTTATCAGAGAAGTATAGGATGAAACTGTTAGACAACTTTTAAGCCTCGTGAATGTCACAAATTTCAGATGGTATATAAAATAATTATATATGCTGGCTTGTAAATTTAAGCTGTCTGAAATATTAGCGTAGGAAACATGCTAAAATATGAAATGAATAGGCATTTAAAAACTGGCACTTTCGAGATAAGTTTGCTAATTTTCTTATTTGAAGTAACTCATAGGCTATTTCGTGGCTCTACCTTTGTATATCATTGCTGTGCTAAGGATTTGCTTTTGATCTCCTTATGCAAGCAGCATGGCTCATGGTAAAATATAGATTATGAAATCAGAATTGACAGTTTCATTACTGCCAAAGTTGATGTAAAACGAGTGCTTTAACTTTGTTTTAGGGGGAGGAGACCTTGAGGATTGAAGATATTCTTGCTGTGATTGAGGAGGAAGGGGACTCTATTGCTGTCGTTCTGTTCAGTGGGGTGCAGTACTACACAGGCCAGCTATTTGACATCCCTAGAATAACAAAAGCTGGCCAGAAAAAGGTAGGATTCCTCCAAGCCCAACCTAAATGTGTGTATGTATATATATGTATATAGTGAAATGTTTTTGATTTCCTCTTGCTGTGCAATAAACTGGAGCATATGTGGAAATCTGTGGGACTCCTGATAAAAGGTAAAAGCATGCTGTGCACAGATCATTTGGAAACTGGGTGCTGTGGGAAGAAAGAGGGCTGAGGGAGCTGATTTTTATAGGTGGGTCTTAAATTATGTGGAGAGATTATGGAGATTGTGAATGACTTGACTTCTACCAGGCTTCCCCTTAAGGATAGAATTCCAATAGGTTCAATGGAGTGGAGGGGGAGGTGAGGTAATCATAGCTTCCATAGGGGGACTCTTTTAGTGGATGTACCTTTATCTCATTCAAGATTAAACCACTTATGGATGAATTTATTTAGTATCACTGGGTTTTTGCAAAGCAGCTAACTACTTATAACCATATATAGATGTTTTAATTCTGGAGGTGTTCCTGACTATATCAGGGTGTGTCTTCCATTGCTATAGGCTTTTCTTTGGAGGTCAAGGGTGTAAGCTGTGCTCTGGAAAATGATGGTAAAGAGCATAGTAGGTATGAAAGAAGCAGGTGCTTCAGGGGCTGGGAGTTATAGAAAGAAGGGGTTCTGGCTGAGCAGCACCTGATGACAAAATTGGTTCTGAACATAATATAAAACAAGACCGACTTCTGACACAGATGTAGAGAGCCAAGGAAGAAAGAGATGAAGGCAATCAGCTGCAGGGGCAAATAGGTCTGTGCATCAGCTCCAAGTAGCTCTATAAACAACACCTTTGTGGTGCCTTCCTCTTCCAGTGTTTTTCTAAAGGTAAGCAGTCAGAAGGCTGGGCTGTAACATCTGAAGGGCAGACAGGTGATTGATGGGGTGATGCTAGCCAGTGCACTGCTCACTCATGCTCTCTGTTGCAGCAGAAATCTTTGCTCAGCTGCCAGCACCCACATATGTACCACACCTCTGAATCCACTCTGTGAAGGGTCTGAAAGATCTGAGGTCTCTCTTCACTGTAAATATGAACAATCTGGGAAAAATCTCTTTACGTTCTCTCTTACAGATGCCCAGTGGACTATGGGGCATATATTTCAAGGAGCAGAAGCTCTGTGGCTTCGGTGAAAGTGATAAACTAACTCAGTGACACACTGAGGCGTGTTCCAGGGGAAAAACAGTCACTGATAGTTTGTTCATACAGAGCAAAAATGAGCTCGATGGTTATATTATTTGAGAGGATAACCAGGATGAGCTTAACATTTCCATAAGGCTGTGCAAGTATAAATTCAAGCAGGAGGAAAATGTGAGCTGCTGTGTCCCTATGAATACCTCTGAATGAATGTAGACATAAACTGTGCATGCAAGTAATAAACCTGTTCATGGATATTGTGTGTTGCACTGGGAAGTGAGTACATTCATGACCTGGAATGTCATCATCATGTTTAAAGAAAAGTAGTGCTTGAGTGCCTAGATAGGATTAAAAGCAAAGCATAAGGCAGCCCTTGTTGTTCTCCTACTGTCAGATAGATTCAGCTCCGCATCCTTATGGATTCTGCCTCTGGGCTAAGTGATGTTTATATGTTTATACAAAACTACTTTTTAACATACAGTTTCACCACACTTAAACAATCAGCATACTGCAAATATTTACTTGAACAGCTATTAAATCAGCAATTCATGGAGAGTTTGCTGTGTTAATAGTGGTAAGTGGTTTTCCTGTAAGTTGCTGCTGCTTGATCTTGGAGATTCTGGTTACTAAAAGCAAAATGCTGGGTCCTCGAATACAATTGGCTCCTCTCTTCAGTTCCAAGGTCAGAACTGATTTTAGGAACTGATGTTGGGCCACAGGAGAGCAAAGAACAACTGCTGACCCAGCCGTCAGGAGGAGGAAATATGATGAAAAGGAAACAACCTTCTCTGCTTAAGAAATTTGAGTTTAGATGATTAACCTGGATTGGATTTAATCCAGTGCTTCTGGTCCTTAATTTTGAAACAAGTTGAACTTGAAAATGCAGTGTCAACTAGAACAAATCTTGACTATATTGGGCAATAAGGCTACTGAGATTTCAAGCATCTAGGGCAGATTCCAGGTAGTTATGATAAGCAGCTATTTTTTTCTCCATAAAGGCTTTTCTATATGCTGTTTGAAGAAGTACTTTTATTGTTTTGGTTTTTTTTCCTCTTTTATGGATCAGTTAGGGAATGTTATAAGAACTTAAAACTTATGAGGCTTTTAGGACTTGAAGACCATTTCTTCTAGAGCTTCTGGACCTGATGAAACCAGCATTGGTTAGAATGACTGTTTCATACATGACATTAATATAAAACAGCTGAAGTCCTTTAAAATGTGCATTTAAAAGAAGGATGTGCCTAAGAAGTGAAGTTGAGAGCAAAAATACTGGATTCTCCTTACTGGTATTGAAGAGTAGTGAATGGTCCCATGTTCATGAGAGCAAGCAATGAATCTGGGGAGAGCTGACAACAAGAAATAGGGGGGAAGACAATATGAGATAGTGTTATTTGAGAAAAGGGGGAAGAATGGAGGAATAGCACTAGTCAACTGGTGTGGCTGAGGGGAAAAAAACGCCCTACAGATGGTCTTAATTATTGTAATAGACAATTGAAATAAAGTCCTGCAGTGCTTTACCCCATCAGGGCTTAGCTAGAGGTCTGAGCCACAAGCTCTGGAGGTCTGGAAAATGTCCTGGGATCTTTGAGGTCAATCATTTATGAATTAAGTTACCAATTTCCTTTTACATTTTTTAAGCCAATTTCCTAAGTTCTCTGCGTACGTTAAGATTCTTCCCAGAGTGAAAGCTCTGCACATAGACAGCTTCATTAAGTCATTAAATATTAAATGAACTAAATTAAGCTTGAAAAATTACCTCAGGCTATTTTTCCATCTTAGGTCCCTCAGATAAATCAAAATTACAGCGTATTGTGCGAGAGACCCATCAGCAGGCTGAAGGAGGATGTAACAGTTTTTCTTGTTCCACGTTTCTGTGCTTGCTGTAGAGGTTGCAGGAGATTTAGTTGTTTTATTCCTCTGCAAGCAAGGAAATGGCTGATTTCTAGGAGTCTGCCTTTCAAATATGATTTTCATTTTATAAGTTGCATTGTACTTTCCACTGTCTCTGTACAGTATGTAAAGTATTTTAATCTCTCCAGTCCCAGTAGGAGGAGATTTAAGATCCTTCATCTTCATTTCTTTTCCCGTCTCGCTCTAAATGTCCCAGCTTTGCTTGTGTGAGGCTGTCATTTCTCTCCGTCTCTCCAAATGTCATTGTCCATGCTGAGTTGTTACCTGCTGGTTATCAGCAGCTACCCAGACACGTTGCAGAAATGACTTTTAGATGTTAAAATAAAATGGAAGAGGCAGGGGAGTGCTTGAGTCCTCTACATTGCCCGTAACAGATGGGGAGCTCTGCATTCCCCACGCCTGGGGAAGTGACGTTCCCACGCAGTCCCTGCTCTGCGTGGTGTGTGCAGGGAGAGCTGCTTCAGTTTGTTTTACTTCTTCCATGAAATCTGTGTGGCAAAACATTTGCTGTTCATGCAGCTCGTGCCAGACGCCTTCCTAGGAAAGCCAAGAAGCAGCATCGTTTTTGGGGATGACAACTTGAGCAAAACATGAGTGATCCCAGGTTTTCCGAGGTGATGCAGGAAACCTGTCGACACAGAACCCAGGTTCTCAGGCTCATGAAGTTTAATGGTGCACTGTGGGATCCGCCAAGCCGTTCCAAAAGAGTGGGGGTTGGTTAAATTGCCTGAGAGATATGTCCCATGGGTGGCATGCTGGTGGATGTCTACTTGGAGAGCTTCAGGTGCATGGCATTGGTGCAAGCCAACACCTACCAGCCAGTGTCAGTGCTCAGAAACACTTGGGCACACTGAGGTGTAACTCTGGCTATGGGGTGTCAATGTAGTACCATGATTCCAAAGGCGTCCAACCTCCTGGTGTCACAGAATCATAGAACAGCTTGGATTAGAGTGGGACCTCAAAGCCCATCCAGTTCCTACCCCCTGTCATGTGTTGGTTTCCCCCAACCAGATCAGGCTGCCCATGATTACATCCAAACTGGCATTGGGTGCATCCAGGCATGGGGTATCCACAGCTTCTCTGGGTGACTCCCCATCTTCTCTTATTTTCACTCTACTTTCTTTATTATTCATCTTGTACTTCAGTTTATTGTAGAAATTATTGCTCATATGTAAGGAAGGAAGGAGCAGATGAATTAAAGACAGAATTTACCATAGAGTTGTATTTCTTATGGACTTTTTTCATGAGCAACAAGTTCTTTTGTATTAATTTTGTTAATGTGCTGCCACGCTTGTTCTCCAAGACTCCAAGCATATTGCAATATGCTTGTTTTTCACTGAAACCAATGAATTTGTTGTAGCAGTTTTAAAAGATTGGTGTAGTTCATTTGTGTGTAAATGTTTAAATCCAGACAGCGGATGTTTTGAAGCCAGGTTAATGTCTTAAGCTTTCTCATTCAGTAGCAGATTGGCTTTAGTGCCTTGTTTTCTGAACCAAACCCATTTTATCTCTCTGGATATGAGCACTCCCATCGGCTTCCATTGCACTTCAGTCTCTCTGCATAAACCTCTCAACTTATGTTGATTTCTCCTAACTTACTCCTGGGCATCTCTATGAAGGCGAGTTGCAGTATGAAGGTTGGAACATTTATTGCAACTCTGGTTGTGTTTAATAGCAGATGCTTGTATTATGCAAATACTATGATGGTGGGCTTTCTTCTTCCCATCATTTTGGGTTGGCTTTTCCAGCTGATAACTTCACTAATTCCTCCACTAGAATTCCTGTTTGGATCTTCTTAAAATGCTGCCTCATTCAAATTGTTATCTGTCTTCTACAGAGGATTAAATATACCAAAGTATTGTTTAAATAATTCAGTTCAGACTCCCTTCGTGCAAGAAACAGCAAGAGATTCTTTAAAAAAAAAGAAAAATCCTTTGTTTTATTATTGGATGCTGGTTTTTTTTCCTGAAGCCTGGGCTCTCACTCTTATGCCTACCGTGCTGTTTTCAAGCTGGCTGTTTGTGGTTTTTAAAGCAAAATGCAAAATAGCATTTTATTTGTAATCTAGGCACAAAAGGCACTTTTATTTCTCTGTGCTTAAATAAACAGCAAAGTTAAGATGACTTTCTTAGTTAAAAAAATGCTGCCATCCAGTGGCTGTTTTGTGAGTAAAACTGCTATTTGTTACCTATACATCTGTATTACCTTTTTTTTCCTCCTTCCTTGCGTAGTGCCCCACACAAGGTTTGGTAATTAAAGTACATCATTTTTAACAGAGAAATGACAATGTGTTTACAAATACAGAAATCCTTAAAAATCAATGTGTTGCATAGGATGCTGTCTCACTAATTTGGATCCCCAAAGAGCAACATCATGGTTTGAAAAGTGAGGGGACTTTAAGCATAAGAAAACAGTAAAATCTATCTGCTCACTATCTGCTCATCTCTGAATAACACTATTTTATGCTTTACTGCATGAGAAAAATAAATAGAATTCTAAACTATCTCCAAGTGTCCTTGAAGACAAGCCCATAAAACAATTCACAGTTTTGGTAGATACCTACAGCATGGATATCTTGTTTGTAGTAAAACTATATATAAACAGTGGAACTTGTTATCAAGCCTGCATAGGGAGCAATATGTACAACTCTAAAGATACTTTTTCAAAGCAATTTTAGGGTGTTGGTTATTGTGATAAACGATATATTAAATATCTTTCCTGCAGGGTTGCTTTGTTGGATTTGACCTGGCTCATGCTGTTGGAAACGTAGAGCTCAGTTTGCATGACTGGGGAGTGGATTTTGCCTGCTGGTGCACCTACAAGGTAAAAGAGATTCCTCGTTTGAGGCCCTCTGTAATCTCATTTACAGATGTGTGATGAGTATGAGATAGACCTGTGATGTTATTCACCAAAGCTTGGGCTGAATCAACAGATGAAGTTAAATGAATTATTTCTCTATACATTAAAATGTTGGTCGGCTTCAGCCTTTTGTCTGTTAGATTTCAGATCTCAGATGTAAGCCCAAGAATATTTTTAGAACTAATCTGAAAAAAATACATCTACTTCTACCTACGTTAGCACTTTGAGACAAGTGCTAAGATCTCCATTTTAAAAACCATGAGAAATATTGAAATTAGTCTGTTTTATAGAGCAGGGTGAGGTAAGAAAAGCTGTACATTACAGTTAACGAGCACAGAAGATGCTTACATGTTGATTTATTCTTTCTAGTATTTAAATTCTGGAGCAGGAGGCCTCGCTGGTGCCTACATTCACGAGAAGCATTCCCAGAGCATTCGACCAGCGTAAGTGTATTTCTGTACTTAAATAAAAGGAGCTGTGAAAGTATTCCTGGTCATAGACCTGTGATATGTTTGTATGGATGGATGCAGAAAAAAATTCTCTGCTTCAAAGACTTATTAGACTAATATTTGTTGCTGACTTATTGCCTTAATGAAGAGGGTAGTGCATGCTTAGATAATCCGGTTATCTGACTTTTTAGCTTAGAAGGGTTATTTTATGCTAATTTAGGTATATTTTGAAATTATTAGTGTATGAGCTCACATCTTCAATAATTTCTTTCTTGAAGAAGGCTCCTATTGGCTCTAAACTAAGTGTAATCATAAAAGAGAATGCTTATATTATAAGAAACCCAAATCATGCCTGTGAGACTGCTTAATGTAAAGAGAATGCTTAATATCTTCCTTTAAAAAATGGATTTTTTTAATCAAGTCTCTGATTGGTGAACAAAATCAAAGGCAATTTCAGCTCTGTGTCTAATAGCTCTTTAATACTGGCATGTTTTCATTAAAATTATATTCACTGGTAAAGCTGGGAAGCATTACATGGAGATCTGTGTTCTCAAAGAGTTCATAATCCAGGAAAAGCTGTGCTATCAGAATTGAAGTTAGCTGCATTTATAAAAAAGAAAACCTGTTATTTAAAACATTGTCCGCCCTTTATGTATATTAAGAACAGTAGGATTAATACTTTTAATGCATTGACAAATGTAAACGCATTCTGGCTTTAATGCTTGGAGAATTTGCTTTTATTTTAGCTTGAGGAAGGCAAACTAAATCAGGTTTCAGAGAAATAATATTATAATAAACAGCTTCGCTGTGCTATGTGTTGGTATCAGACTGTCTAGACTCCCAGGAGATAACAAAATAACGCTGGTAAGTTCTTTTCAGTCACCCATAACAGAAAACTCATTAGGATGACATATGACCTGCTGTGAGCTGATTTGATCTTCACGTGTGAATGCTGGCAAAACATTCCAGATATTGGGATAGTGCTGCTGGAAAGGTGTCTGTTACTCCACCATTAGTCAGCAGGTGCAGGCTTGGTCTCCTGGCCTCCAGCCTGGGCTGTGGGGTGCAGGGAGGATGCTGGGCAGCAGTGGAAAAAGTGGACCAGCTGGAATTCACAGAATAGCAATGGAAAGAATGAAAAAAGCCTCAAGAACTTTCAGTCTTTCATCCTCCTTGATGAAATGTTGGAACTGCAGGGAGAGCACTGGCTTGGTAGTATAGGGAAGGGCTTAAATTAGTTTTTCCTGAACCTGCTTCTTCATACATAATCATTAACTTGTGTATCAGATCTGAATGCTGAATGCCTCAAATACAAATGCTTGTATGAAGCAGTTTTTTCAACCTGGGACTCAATTAAGAATATTATTCCAGGCTTCCTGTATAGACCTTCTGCATTATTTAATCATAGTTATTTCATATTTCCTAAGATTTGATAATGACTCTCCAAACTGTTTGTAGCTAATACGCCCTGGTTGCGTTGTTTTTTTCCCCACCAACCAGCCTTTTCAGGTTTCCAAATAAGACAGTGAGACAAAGGAGAATTTGTCTTTGTCAAAGTATTCAATTTTATAGCTGATTTAAATGCAGAGCAATTTGCTGTATGTTGTACAATCAAATAGAGTGGAATTTAACTGCTCTGGAAGTTGCAGTTTTTATGTTGAATCTAAAAAAAGTCTTTGGCTGTCGTCTGAATCAAGGATGACACCCAGTGGCCAGACAGCTTCATTCAAAACAGAAGCACTAAACGGTTTCTTTACTTCCACCACATCCATACATAAGGGCTAATTAAGTTCCATTCCAGCTGATAGCCCTTAATCATTTAAACCACCTGAAATACGGATTTTTTTGGTTGTGATCAGTATTATCGATGTCACTTAACCCACTTCCATGGATTTGTTTCAATCTTTATATTTTCTGGAGGTTATTGACTAGGTTATTATTTATCTATTGGAATTATGTATTGTATTTTAATATTATATATATATATATACACACACATGTTCTGAGCATAATTCAGAGAGGCAAACCCAGAATATTTGCCAAGTGCCTTTTTCTGTTACTTTGAGGCAAAAAGGACTTAGGTACTTAGTGGGAATTAAACAACTTAATACAAATTTCTTTACATAGATATTCCTAAGCCCAGCTGCTGCCATTCATCAAAGGCACATAGAGGTGTTTTATTGTTGTTTTTTTATGGTTTCCTTTATTTCTCTGTGTGCTTTTTTTCCTCATGCTCATTCTTGCTAATATGAACAGTGGAAGCAAATGGGTTTTGGTGTTGCAGCCATGGCTGGTATATTCCAGATGTTGCTCCATCCAGAGTCTGCTCCTTGGACTAGAAAACAGTGAAAACTGCTGCATTTTGTACTCTTTCTTTATGCATATATGCATATGTAGTAAGATTAATTTGTATAGTAGCCTTCCCACAGAAGACAGGGCCACTGCAAACACTATCTTGCACTCGAGCTTAGCTAGGTATGGTCCTCTAACTCATAGCAAGGCCATGGGTTTAAAAGTTACATGTTGTAACCACCCTAATTAACATCTGTACCTGAATATTTTGGGTAGTCCTTCACTAGTCCACTATCTTTCTTTCCACAGTACTAAAATGTAATCAATCTGACATATATGGGCCCCGTATATCCCTATTCTCTCATGATCTCAGCTCCTTGAAGTCTATTTTATTACTTGAATGGCTCTTTTTTAGTACCTGTTCTATCTATATCACATATATCACAGAGCAATATACTCTTGGCTAATTGTGCTAGAGCCATTTCTGTGGCAGTAGACCTGGGCAGAGCTATGAAACACTGGTGATGCATTGACCACTGTCTGCATAATGATCTCACCCCACCAAATTTCCTTTTGAATTCTGTTGTGTTGCAAAGGGGAGATTTCCAAGGAACCGGCAGCACTAAGGTGACAGACTAATACTGAAAATGAGCTTGAGCTGCACTTTGAGCTTGGAGAAGCCTTTTTTTTTCCAGTCCTCAACTTCTTCATTTATGAAAAGTATAATGATAGTTTGCCATGCAGGTTAGCTGCGCTGGGGACATAGTGGGCATAGTCAGGATGGGTTGGTGGTTGGACTTGATGATCTTAGAGGTCTTTTCCAACCTTAATGATTCTTTACTGAGATGTAAAAGTTTGCAAGCTTGGATAGAATAGATGGCACAGCAGCAGTCAGGTATTCTTATCAGCTGTGGATGCATGGTGAGCTTAACCCTGCTGTCAGCTGGCATAAGGGATAGGGAGGGGACGAACTTGCGGAGTCTTGAGATAGGAGCAGAAAAAAGTCCTCACTGAATCCTTGTAAGAAAAAGTAAGGCACAATTTTGAAAGATGAAAGGGAAATAAATATATGTAAAGCAGTCAGGAGAATAATAGATAAGACTTGGCAGAGGATTAAATGAGAACTGTACACGGCCTAGTGTTTAAAGCAAAAGGATTTATCAAGACTTCAGCACAGACTAGCAGCAGGTAGAGGTTAAAAATAAAAAGTTGAAGTGATGTGAAGAAGTGTTGTGTGTGCAGGAAGGAGCTGACGTCCAAATCACGTTGGCTTTTGCTATAATGTTAAAAAAGAAAGCAAGAAGAAATAAAAGGAACCATTTCATAGTACCTTTGAGAAGGACAAGATAGCCTCAGATGAGTTCTTCGTACGTAGAGGTGAAAAATCAACTGTTTCTCTTAGATCTCTTTTCTTCTGGGCTTCATGAAAATTGAAGATACCAGAACACAAAAGGTTTCTCTCTGTCTCTTTATGTAGACCTGCATTTCCTTTTAGTAGGTGAACTGTTGCAGTGATATGGGATAAATGTAAGCTGTGTCAGTGCCTGATGTCTCCCCTTCCCTCCTCTCCCTGGCACCCACCTGCCAGATACTCTCTTCCCATTTGCTCTATTTTGAAAGTAGTTGTTCAGTTCCTTCTCAGGTTGGTAGATCTGGTTGTTTTCCTTTAGTTATCCTCTCGATTTCTGGAGAGATACCATATTATCCCTTTTATAACTGGAGCTGCTTAATCCCCAAATGAAGTAGCTGAAGCTTCTTTGACGTTGAGAACAATATAGCTTTGGAATGAGGTGATTATTGTCAGGAGTGAGGGAGAATAACAGAAATGTTGGGAAGGTTGCTTTGTAACTACAATGCCAGAAAAGTTGGTTAAAATGATTCTGTGAGCAGCGGGCTGATGTTCTGATTGTTGCCCTTGGAGTCTATCAGATCTGAATGTCTTGACACTGCTGAAAACTGGGTAGAGCACCTTGGTCTGGCCAGGTTGGTCTGAAGAAGCAATGTTGAGACTTCCAGGACTCTGCACTGAACACAGTGCAATGGGAAGTCAGGGGTCACAGATGATAGTGTGTGTGCTGCTGTGTGCAGAAGGGCCTGTCGTAGTCCCAGTGCATTCAAATTGTGGAGTGATGTATAGGCAGTGTCTTTTTGGAGCGCAACAAGTGTCCCCAGGGTGGGTGAAGTGCTCTGTATTGAGGTAGAAACAAACTGTTTCTTTGCCAAGGAGATGAGAGCAATTTAGATCCTTGAGCTAATTTAGAAACCAAAAGTTAATGCCTCCCTCGGGAAAAGACTGTTTAGGAATAAAGGCATCGGCTAATTAGGCTTAATTGCATTGTCTTGGGACAAGTGATTTATTAGGCCAGTCTAGACCCATGATGGGCCTGCAGGGGTGTGTTCTCGTATGCATCAGCTGAATGGCAAATATCCAGTAGTACTTTTTAACTTTGGAATAAGTCTTTGGGACAAAAAAGAGAGGTTAATGTGCATTCACATCACCTATTCCCACTTTCATCTTCTCAGCTCTGTACATCCTTTTATGTCACTGCCATGATTTTTAGCTTGTTCTTTGTCAGGCGTTTTCTATCTTCCTTCAAATCCTCCCCTGTAATTAAGCTTCATCTTCAAGCAGTCTTGCTTCTTTTCTCGTTTTAAATAATCCTCCCATTTTCTCCTCCCTGAAGGTGTTTGCTTATGTGTTGTCATACTGCCTTGTTTAGGTTTTAAGGTCTGCAAGAGGGGGCCTGTGAATCTTGTAAATTCAAGGGATTATGTACAAGTAAAGTTGCTGTATATCCAGTATGCATCCCCTATAGTGCAGCTGGAGTGTGTGTGAAAGTGATGCGCTGTTATCATTCCCTTTGTGTCCTCCCACGATACACAGATCTTTACTATAAGTTTTGAATTCTTAAGAATCAGAGCATGTGGAAAATCAGACGTGGTTCCATTTATATTTCTCGAGTACAGGGGTTTTAAAAAGCACGGTGCTGAACTGATATCTGCTTTTGACCGTAGGCATCAAAATGCTGAAATAAGCAGAGATAAACAGGCAAGCAAAAGCAGTTAGCCTCTCTGAGTCATGTATTCTTGCAAGCAGTATTTATAGCATTGGTGGTTTTGGTTGCAGACATCTACAGGTATCTTACAGGCAGATTTGGGGATTTTATGTGTATTTAAACTTAGGTTTGATGACTTGCTTTTTCATTTGTCTGAAACTCCAGCACTATGAAGAAATATCTTTTCAAGCATTCTTCTCATGGTTTTCTTTTTCCTGATATTGGTCAAATTCTTTTAGTTCTTTATGGTATTCATTTGCCAACACCAATGTACGTGATGGATCAGAGCCAATTCCAATTTACTTTCGGTCATTCTTTCTGGACCGTGCTGGCAGGACACAAACCACTTGTTTTGCTCTGCCACAGCCCCCTCCCACCTCTACCCTTGGAAGTGAGAGGGGAGGTGTCTATGCTTCTCACAGGGGCAATTTCCCATCTGAAGCCTGAAGCATTTCTCATCATTTGGTGTAAGACACAACTGCTTGAACACATGAAAGGAACCCAGCAGGCTTAGGCTGGTGGAAAGGTGAATGTAGCCTAAGGGCAACTCTTGCATCCCCATTAACTAGGCAAGGAAGAGATCCTGGGGCTCTTCTCGGAGTCTATGGCTGCTGTAATCTCTTTTTCCCACTTCAAAAGATAAGTGTTGTTAGCTGCTTGCTCTTTGTGCCTCCATTCTCCTCTTTGAGACAGGTAGTTCTAAATGTGCTTTTCTGCTGTGCCTTAGTTCTGCCACTAAGGAAAGGCAACAAGCTGGTTTCCTTCCTGCTGAATGAGCTTCCAGAGAGGCAGCACTCACATTGGTGTCATACAGCAAAATGGAAGAAAAGCCACCAGTCTGTGGATGCCCCATCCATCCCTGGAGCTGTTCAAGGCCAGGTTGGATGGGGCTCTGGGCAGCCTGGGCTGGTATTCAATGTGGAGGTTGGTGGTCCTGCATGTGGGGGAGGGAGGGAGTTGGAGCTTCATTATCCTTGAGGTCCCTTCCAACCCAAGTCATTCTATGATGATTTTATGAGCAGGCTCAGGATAGACTGTGACTCCATGCAAATACCTGTGCTCACTCTGGTGCCTGAAGAGAAGTGAGGTACTGGGAGGGACGTTGCACATTCCTCTCTTGTCCCCTTCTTTCTCCAAGTCGGAATCCAATCTGTGAGCTCCCTTAATTTCTTGTCTTAGACTTAGCTCAATAACATCAGTTTGAGTCTTTCAGTCCCATTTAGTGATGATAAATGTTTTGTAATACAACTATATGATTCGATTGCAACTATTCTGATGCTTAAAACTTTGAATTCAATTAGTTTTAATCTTTGACATACATTTAGAACAAAACCACTCATCTAATGTAGATTGCTTTTTGTTTCAGGCAAAGAGCAGAGGTGATAACTCTTGCATTTTAGCTAATAAGGATTCCAGTATGATAACGGCCTCGCATTAATATTGTGATTGCTGCATTCAAAAACAACAGGGACTGAAGGAAGCACATCTTCACAGATCTTTAAATTTTCATATAATAGTTCAGTCAGGTACATTTATTATTTAGAAATCTGTCTAGATATTATCCCCTCAAAGATTCATTTAAGGGATTGAGGAGACTGTATAGTAAATGCATCATAATAATGAAAATCATCCAAGTCTCCTTTAAGTCAGAACTAACAGAAGTATTTCTTGGAGGGAATGTTGCTTCTGCTTCTTGTTTAATTTAATCTATTTGAAACAGTCTAGAAAAATTTACTGAAATCTGAAAGAATGTAATATGCTTTTTCTACCACCACAATATAATTGGGAACTATTCAATACTTTATAAAAGTCACTGAGAATGTTATTAATATATCTATATGTGAGTTGGCTCCCTGCTTGATTTTTAATTTCGGGTGCTAAGGAGAATATTTGATTTTTACCCCCACTGAGTATGTTAGCAAACTGTTGGCTGTATTTCCCCTTTTCACAGATCTGATATTTCTCTAGTGCCAGTGATATATGAGCACTTTGTGCTAATAGTTATTCATAAGCTGATTTAAGTTTTTAATTCATTATCCTTAGAGGGGTTGGTTTTTGTTGGTTTTTTTTTGCAAGAACTTTGCCCAGCCCACAATTTTGTCTGCTGCTTCATCGTGCTTTCCATTCGCCTGATGGTAAATGAAGTTATCGTCCCTCATCACAAGGTTTGGTGCAGAATTGCTGGTCCTCCTGGCCCTGATTGCACTCGAGATGTGGCAGCCGTGCCTCTTCCTCTGCACTTTGTCTCTTGCTGCAGAAGTGTGCTCCATCTCCTTTCCCTTCTAACCTGGAGGGGTAATGCAGAGGGACATGTTGAAATTGGTGTGTTCCCACTTGTGTCGAGCCTAAAAGACTAACAAGGGAAAAAAATCGATGCAAGAGGAGCATGTGCAACCTCTGTCTTCAAATACCTACCGGCCGTAAATCACCTTGTGCTTGATTGACTGAACAGCCTTGGTTTTTCACCCAAGAGTCTCTCTAATTGTGGCAATAGCTGCATTGAATTCCCCACCCTTGAGAGCACAGGAGCTGAGAGCTGACTGGTTACTTTTGAAGGGAAAATAATGTCTGTTATTTCTGTTATGAAACTGGCTTTTCATTATGATGGTCTAAAAAATGTGATGCTAGGCAGAAAATGAATTATTCATTTTTTTTTAAACCAAGACAGTCCTCAAAGTTTTCTTTTTCCTGACACTAAAAACGCAGGCTGCTTAATAGAAATATCACACTATTAGCCCCTAATTGAATCATTTTTCTTTGGTCCTTCTCCAAAGTAAGGCCTCACTGATATTAAATATGAAAAGTTACTACTTCCACAGTAACAACTTTTCATAAGGTTTTGCTTGTTTTTCCACTAAGCTCTAAGAAACTGGTCTGTTAATAACAAATGGCATTGCTCACAAGTTGCATGTGCTTAATAATTAGGTAATAAATTGAAAAGCATCACAGTGTCTGGAAGTCTGAAAGTACACAAGTGTGAGGCTAATAACTGCCTGAGCTTCAAAAGCTTTATCAATTCTCTAGAAACAGATCCTGCTTAAAATAAAGTATAGCTACTGCATGGAAAAGAGCAATGGATATTGTTCTTTTGTGATAAGGATTGTTCATTTGGGGTAAGGGTGTCTAAATAGTTGTAAGGGGGGTTTGGAGAGGAGGGTTCCTTAATATAGCTTTGACAATCCTGACAAGGTTTACTGAAGGAGACAGTGAGAGTTAGGTTTCCAAATACTATCAGTGCCTAATGGGCTGGTTGCTAACTCCCCATGCAAATCCTCACAACAGTATGTTCCTTATAGAAAGCACTCCTTAACTGACAGCTTCACAGCATGTCAAGTATTTCACCTGTATGTGAGGCTTAAAATCCTTTTTATTTTGCATCTCCATGTGAAACTGGGTGTTAACTTCCCAATTATTCTTCAATTTGATTAAACAGACTCCTCAAGCCCACATAAAATGTAAGCAAGGGAGATCTGGGTTGAAGCAAGACCTTGCTTTGGTGTGCAGGAAGATTGGGACAGGCTTGGATAATGGGAGTTTGTTCAGCAAGCCTTAGTTTCAAGCATGAGTGTGGAATAATGTTGTCTTACTGTGTAAGTTTGTTTTGTTTCAGAACAGCTGTAAAATGTGCAGAAATAAGCAAAGGAAATACATATGCATATATACACACTGTTTGGTTTTGTTGTTGTTTGTTTTCTTGCCATAAAAGCCTGTTAAATGACTTGGATCAAGAAAATATTAAATTCTGAACTCAGCAGAAACCTGAGACTGGCAACAACTTTTAAGCCTGAGAGAGTAATTTGGGAAAAGGCCGAGAGGAGGAGAAAGAGTGGCATCAGCCACTGCCTACAGCTTCCCTCTTCCCATCTGTATTTAAAAAAAAATCAGTATAAAATACTCAAAGGAAATCTGTTTCTCCATCTTTACACGAACCTCATTACTAAGTATGTGAAACCATGTTAAAGAGTATATTCTCACCACTCACCAGAGAGTTAGGGCAGCACTGAGCAGTGTTTCTGGATCTGAAGGCTGGAGGCATAGAACGATGAAATTACTCATTTGTGATCAGGGAAGTCTGTGATAGTAAAGAAAATTGAAACTCCTCAAACTCAGTCAGTGAGCCAAAAATATGCTATGTAAAGTAATGAGTGTCTTTGCTACTTGCTTTCTTTAGGGGAGCTGATTCCCAACGCTATTTGTTCTAAATTTTGGCATTGAATCCAAACAAATGCAGTCGTGCATTGTGGGAAGTGAGCTTACTTTCAGACTGGTGTAATCTATGTTAATGTCATCCAGTTCCATGTGCTTCAACATCACCCCTGTGGTAGGTGGTCCCCTGGCAGCTGATGCAGTGTTGTACGCTGTTAGTGTGTGTTTTGGGAGGGTGGGAGCATACATTCTACCTTACTCCTTTTCTCACTTGCTCCGTTTTCTAATAGTGGTTGCATAGTAGTATGTGTTGTGGCTTTGCGAGGTGGTACAAGTTTGTTCATACAAACTCAAGTTCTGGGATTTACGTTAGTCTGAATGTTGTAGGAGATGCTCCTCCTCAGGACCCAACTCCTGGCTACTGCTTCTGTCCTTACTGTACTCTGTAGTGGATTATGCCTCACGATCTAGAACTAAACAGTCAAGCCAGAGATTTTTATGTAGTGAAATGGCACTTTAGGTCTGTTGGGATTTGGCTGTCACTTTTTTTCCATTTTATTTTTAAAGAAGGTTTTGAAACATGAGTGCAGGGTGGAGCTGGCTTTGGTAATGCGGCATCTTATGACCTTCCCCTACACAGCAGGAGATGCTGATCAAACATGGTCAAGTTGCTGTAACTGAGGCCACGTGCAATTTGTTCCCAGCTTCAGACCAGTCTTTTTCAGCCTGACTCCTGAGACTTTGTGAGTTATTTACTTAATGCATTTAGTGTTAATGGGAAAATATAGGAGATGCAGTGGACCTCTGTTCTTTGTGTATCACATTGTAGTGTGCTTCTATGGTCTTAAAACCATGAGCACATGGAGTGGATGTGGTGGGGATATTCTTCAGTCTGCCAGTGGTTCTGGGTGTGTGGGGCTGCAAGAAGGTGAGCTAGGTGGCTGTTGTTGGCCTTTTAACTCTCCTTTCTATTGGGAAGTTGTCTTTATGGGCATAGTATGTCTGCTTCCATTCTGTGTTCTTTGTGAACTTCTCTTAAAGATGAGAGCCGGAGAAGGCATCATAATGCTGATTTGCATTGATAGGTAGAACACTGGTACAAAAATCTGAATCCTTGCCAACACCCAGAAGATTTATAAAATAAAACAGGGAGTTAATGAAGAGCTTAGTAGCTACATCAGCTCCTTTGCATGCATACTCCATCCCAGAACTACACGTTTATGATTTAGCTTAATCCATAGCTCCATAAACAGAGCATGGTTTGCTGGTTTATGCTCCTAACATAAGACACTGTGGAAGCAATGCATGTAAAATTTCTAGATAGCATAATGACCTGATTATGGATGGAAGAAATCCGTGCCTGTTAAAGCCAGCAAATGTGTAGTAACACACTACTAGTTTCACACTGTGTTCCCATTGCAGCTCTTTAACATGCTTTCTCATGGATATAAAATGATTTCTCACACGGTGTAATGAAAAGATGCTTCCAGTGCATTGCCCTGGACTGCACAAGTCAAAATGCATTAATAGTATTTCCCTGTTTTCTGTATCACTACTCAAGAGTTTATTTTTCTTCTTGCTGAGAAAAGGAAATGAGAGCTGTGCTGCTTCAGGCTGTAAATTATAAATGGGTAGAATGATCACCTATAACTTCGACACAAAGGTCAAAGGAATTTTTTGTTTATTTTCTGTGTTTTTTAACTGGATAATCTTTGATGTCTATGCTACGCATGCATCCTGATCATTATATCCCATGCTTTTGCATCATTAATGTAGCTACAAACGAGGTGGCTCAAGTTATGAACAAGTAGTGCTTCAGTCTAATGCGTACAGATAGGAAGGAGGGAATTGAGCTAAACAAAAATGCTTATTGAGGAGATTGTTCCCTGGTGTAAATGCTCTTAAAGGCAGTAGAGTTAAATGAGAGGGTACAGTTCCTTTCTGGAGTCATTTCCAAACCCAGCAAGTTCATTGATTTGAAAAATAAGGGAACATTCTGGTGTAAAATGAATAATATGAAAGATCTTTCAGCAATATTCATGATATGCTGAATTCTTGCATAAAGTTGCACTAAGAGACTCTTTGCTTTAAATTGCATGTTGCTTGTTTAAAAATGACTTCTGTGCAGATTGGAAAATGGCAGAATTTACTGGGAACGTCCCTGTGCTTTTTGAAGCACAAAGATACGGGTTAAAACAGAGCAATGTTTGTTATTTTATATATTGTTTCATATGCTAGTGGATTTACATACAGGCACACAACCCACAGAAAACACACAGCTCTTCCTGCCCTAACTGATCTTCTTTTTGACATGACAGCAGTGGGTTTCATGTTTATTTTTATTGCTGGAGAAAGAGAAGATAGCTGCTGAAGTGCTCCAGAAGCACCTGGATACCTGGGATAGGTTCCTGGATGCCCAGATGGGTTTGAATTTCTCCAGAGAAGGAGATTCCGCAACCTATCTGGGCAGACTGTTCTGGTGCTTCATCACTCTGACAGTAACTAAGTTCTTCCTTGCGCTATTGTGGGACTTCCCATGTTCCAGTTTCTGCCTGTTACCCCTTGTCCCGTCTCTAGACAAAACGAGGAAGAGCCTGACCCCATGCTCTCGGCCACCATTTAGATCTTTATAAGCACTGATAAGAACCCCTCTTGGTTGTCTTCTCCAGGCTGTGCAGGTCTCTCAGACCTTTCTTCACTTATGTGATGCTCCAGGTTCCCATCATCTTTGAGGCCCTCTGCTGGACTTTCTCTAGAAGTTCCCTGACTATCTTGAGCTTCAGAACACAAAACTGAACACAGTTTTAACTCTAAAGTTCAGTTAAATCAAAGTCTGAGGCGTTTTTAGATACGAGAGCATCTTAGATGGGTTCAGGGGCCTTGTATGTTACATATTTTGTAAAGACCATGATTTGGAATTCAAAATCAGTTTAGATCTTGGTGTCTGTTTTTGTAATTAGAATAATCAAAATAGTGACTGCATTTCAAAACACTCATTTTACACGCAGAATAACGACTCTTTAACAAGAGATTTTACTGTAGCGTTTTAATGTGCTGTTTTACTGCCTATTATTTTTAGCGAGCATTTACAAAGCTTTATGTTTGGGGTTTAACAACCATCTCTATTTCCCATCATAACAGGTTGAAATTTTGCATAGCAGTGGCAACCCTCATTTCAATTTTTTTGTTTATTCCCCCCACAGGAAATTGTAAACAGCAAATTGCTGATTTACAAAGATTAGTTAGACTCCACGCTTTGAAGCATATCAGCTTGTATGTCAAATAATAGGACATCCGTATCGACTATTAGATCGATGATAGTGTAAGACTAGAGCTGTTTCAAAGTGCGTCTTCTGTAGTGACACCTTTAAAGATCTTGAACAGCCTATTATTATTATTATATTCTTTTTAAATAAAAATTGTCAATGTGATGGTAGAAAAGGGCAAGATAGCTAAAATTGTCTTCAAAAAATCATTCATTCTGTCATTTTAGAAAGGTTCTGAAATTTCAGTTTTTAAGATGTGAATGTGGTGCTGTATGATTTTAAGCCAGCTTCAGAGTTAGCGAGTTCTGAGCTGTCTAAATACAACTAGAGTGCTTTCCATTGAGTTTTATTGGAGCAGAAGTCTGGTTGATGTTTTTCTTTAACAGTAGGATGTGGTCCTCATGGAACGTTGTATTTTATTTTTCCTTGCTAGAGAGCAATAGTCCAAATGTATTTCACATTTTCTTCTGCTGTTTAAAACTTTAGGAATTCATGTAGTGTGTGTTATTGACATTACAAGAACGCTGTAGTAACATCCGGTATTCGGGGTCTACAGTGAAATGTCCTATAGATATACAGTGCATATTAAATAGTTGAAATATCTTTTACGATCCAAAGCATCACTAACTAAGGCACTTGGGCAGAAGAAGCAGTATATTTTATATTGGTTATATTCATTTTGGCAATATAGTATCTCATTTGAAATGAATGTATATTGCACTATTGATTTTCATGGGCCTTAGAATAGTAAAAACATCACACAACAATAAAAAAAAAAAATCCATGCTTTTTCTGTATACATCGTGTTTGGATGCAGCTCAGAGCCTTTCATAGAAGTAAACATAAAACCTCTGTTGTTACACAGAAATACGAAGTACTTTATTTTACGCTATGCGGTATTCAGATCACAAGTCTTTTACTCACATGCAGTCTTCATTCTGTAGAGCTCAACACTTCTTAGCTTACTGCAAAGAAGCATTCCTGCTTCAGAGGGAGATGGTCCATGCTCTTTTTCTTTGTTTGCTTCTGGAAAGGCTGACCTCCCATGTGGTTACTCTTATGGATTTTTTCTTTATTAGAACTTTTGAACAGGTTTTCTTTTCTTCCCAACCACCTGACACAGAAAAAAACGAGCAAAGCCAAAACCTTGGCGGAAATGATGCCTGTTTGTTTCTCTTTGGAGAGCTTAGGATGTTAGGAGGGATTTTCTAATACTGTCATTGCACTGATGCTTGGGAAATTTCAGTTACTATTGACATGATTCCTCACCAGTGTTTCCAGTCAAGAAGTACACATCCCAGGGGATGTGGGGCAGATAGTCCTTTGTTTTGCAGCGTTGATAATGTCTGCAGTATAGGTTGGAGTGCCCTGGACATCAGGTGGTTCAGTGCCTCCAAATGCTTCAGCAAGTTGTTTATAGCAATGTCCTTGAGTGTGTTTCTTAACAAATATAAGTTATCTGATATCAACTTAATTTAAAAGCTTGGCCAAGTTTTATTCAAGCTAATCACTTTTCATTTTATTTTCTCCCAGAGGTGATCTAAGTAACTGATTTTTGGATTAAATTGATTTGTTTTTCTTTTTAAAGCATCTTTTCTCAGTAACAAGAGTGGTTCAGTAGAAAAACTTACTACAGGACTCGTGGTTATCTCATAGTATGGAAAAGCCAATGCCAGCACAGTCTTTATAGCAAGACCCTGTTGGCTGTATGCTGCCCGTCACTGATTCCTTCAGTCAGATTTTATATCACCTTTTAGCTTCCAGTGTTCAATGAAGGGGGGTTAAGTCAAATGCTTTGGAACAAAATAGAGGAAATATTTCTGTTCTGTTTCTCATTTTGCACAATGAATTCCGATGAAATGGTTATTCTTAGAAATCAATAGTTAATTTGAACGATATGGCACATTTTATCGGTAGTTGTCAAAAGGAAACTTCTAAACAGTAAAATTAAGTATTTAGTGCTATCTATTTATAGAATTTATTGCTTTTTTATATCACTGTTAGAATTGCAATCCATTAGAAATGTATATATTTCTTAAGCCTGAAACGTGTATTAAAAGATATTATAGTAAGATTGCTATTCATCTGCTTTATAAAATTTTAGGTTAACTGGCTGGTGGGGTCATGAGTTCAAAACACGATTCCTCATGGAAAACAGTATGTATTTTTACATCTTCCATTTTACCTGATTTGATATATTTATCACAAACAACATAGTTTTTATATGAGGGTAGGAAGGATAGGCCTTTGTGTTTTCATACTTACGTTAAAGGTATTCAGCTATACTTATCCCAGATGAATAGTACTGTAAAGTCAATACAATAAATTGAATAAATTTGGATATGTGTGTCTGACTGTCCACTTCCAGACACTCTGCTGACAAGATACAGATGTAGATTATGGATGAAAGACTTGAATCACCTTAATGCATTAAACTTATAAGGTTCTGAGTGAGAATCTGTTACTATGGATAATATATTTAGGATTAATTCTGCTGGAATTAATGGGAAATCATAAAGCAGCCTGACATAAGTTTTGCAATTGCTTTAATTTTTCAACATATTTGAATCTTTTGCACTAATGACTGAGTGAATAGAAGACAGAACAAAACCTACTGTGAATTAAGCTCAATATTTATTGTCCTAGTGCACAATGAAATGATGAGGTTTTTTTTCCTGAATCTGACAGCTAGACTCTTTGGCTCCATTTAAAATCATGGTGGAGATACTATCCTGAGAGATCAGGCAGAGAAAGGAGCTATTTTGTTTTGCTAACATGTTTTGTCTTTAATATACTTTTAATTTTCAATGGCAGCCCCTATTGATGTGACTTTGGCTGGTGAACACCTCGCTAATAGCCTCAGTGTGGTCTTTCTTTTCTGACCAAACGTAAGAGTGGCACTATAGAAAGCCAGCAGGAGACACAAATTACCTTGAAAAACATGTTAGAAGAATTTTGCTTATCCATTTCCATGGACAGTTGAGAGGCAGAAGTTGGGCACTAATCATTATAAAATTAGCCAGTCTGCTGTGCATGAAGAGCATTTCTTCCTCAGCATCCTCTGGTGCTGAAGCATGAAGTATAAATGATGACACAGAACTTACAGAGAAGCTTATGGCTTTATTAAATGGATTTTGTGAAATTTCACAGCCTAAAGTCTATGCAACTTCTGTACGTGGCCTGAAGCTACACTTAGCTGCAACTGCAGTCTCCCACATGTCTTGTCAGTTTAATAAAGTTATGGGATGTGATTCCCTCACCGTGCACCACAGCTTTGCACGAGCGTGCCTCTGCTGACTTGGAATTTCTCTGGTTTACGCCAGTGATAAAAGAGATTCAAGTGTAAAGGTGGTTTTAACACACACCATTTAAACAAATTAATTGCATTTCTTAGGTCCCGTGCAGCTACTAATGAGGTCTTCTGCTGGATAAATTTGGGCTTCTCTCAAAGCAAAAAGTATTAGCTCTGAATACATTACTATTTCCTTTTAATATGTAATTCCTACAGGCCACAATAGTGAAATATGTAATTGCATGAGGAGGGACTACAAGATGAAGTCCCACTCCATTAAAAAGAAGAAATCAAGGACAGTAATATAAGTTATTTGTTTTTCAGAATTACAACTAAGTAAAGGAATTAATGGATTTCGGTTATCAAATCCTCCAATTTTACTGGTCTGTTCTCTCCAAGCTGGTTTAGAGGTAAGTGCTTTATTTTGGGACTGAATTTAAGAATTAAAATGTGGAATGAATGTCATGAATTTTATTGCTGTCTCCCTTTAAAGTGAAGAAATCCAGAAAAGCTGAAAAGCCAAGTAGGGAGAAAACAAATAACCAAAAATAATCCAACCCTGAGAAACCAATCCTTTACAAATCATATTGTTCCTTCACTATTCCCATAAACTTTGCTGTCAGATTTGTCAGTTCCATTTATGGAACTATTCACTGTTCACCACTGACATGTGAGACTAGGTATTTAAAGATGAAGAGGGTGGTTTTACACTGATTTCCCTATATTAATTTTTCTTTGTAATCTGCCTTTCAAGACATCCCTGGTTACCAAGGTTTTGCCACAAGCATCGTGACAGAGATTTATTTCTGCCAGCATTGCACTAACATCAGCCTAACTGCAAAGCTGATGCTGATACAACGAGCAGTGTTTGTATGTTGTACCTTCTTCTTCCTTATTGACTGAGAAAATGGTATTTTCAATAGAAAAAAAAATCAGAAAATTGCCAGTTGTGCTCTTTCCTGCTTATATGCAACGCTGAAGGACTGCAAAGGGCACAGCAACGCTTCTTGTTCTCCCCGACAATTTACTTTGTTAGTTCTTTAACATCCAGTATATTTTAAACTTTATGTGACCTTCGAGATAAACTGAAAGCTATTCTGCGATGACCCACATTGTCAGTGCTCCAGTTTGTGTGGGTTGATGTCATTTAGCCCACTGCAGAGAGCCTCAAACAATGAGGGCTGAACAGTTTCCATTGCCTCCCCTTTCAGTGCCTGTATTACCTTTTGGCACAGCCAGGATTTCCCAGTGCTAATTGCTCTAGTACAGTGGGAAACAAAATAGTTTTCATGTCTGGCAAGAGATGGCTAGTGAAACTGCATGCCACCTTCACTGGGACACATTAAGCAGAAGGCAGTGTTTCCAATGGAAACAATGAAAACTGCAAGTGTTAGCGCCTGTTATTCCTCAGTAATGCTTAAAGTGACTGTTATGGCAGTTGCTGATCCCTTTTATGGGCAAAAGGAGGGCACTCTGCAGCCCCATTTAAAAGATCTTTTTCTTTGAAGATTTCACCCAGGAGACCAGATATTCCTTGCACAAAGCCTGAGCAGACAGATCTCTCTTTGGGGTGTGTGTAAGGTAATATATATCAACGTGACTCCTTCAGTCTGGAGCAGTGATTTTCTGAGAGTGAAGATGGTGGATTTTTTTGTGCAGGACCTCACCTTGCCTCTGATTTTACAGCCGCAGCCCATGGAGACATGATTATCCAAGCACCTATATTGCATCTATGAGCCACAATATGGCCTAGATAGACTATTGTCTACTTTGATACCACTATTTTGCCACTTTCCCCCAGCAGCTACTTGTATGGGAAGAAGAAAATGGGAGATCTGTGCAAGGCAGGAACTGCGTTTTCTGTTGTTCCCAGTAGCTGAGTGTTCCCATGTGCACCAGCAGGAGAGGAGCAGGAGCTGCATGGCCTTCCAAACTGCTTTGCCACACTTTGTGCGCCTGTGTGTGACAAAGCAGGGCTGCCATTTTTAAGCATTACTTTTGTTTTATGCTGTTCTGATACAGATTTTTGCTTGTTGAAGCTCGCCAGTTCTTATGACTGTATTAGGGCACAGAGCTATTAAACCAGCCAAACAAATACTGTTCCTTTACGTAGGCTATCAGAGGCTGAACTTTGAAAGCCTTTCTATTCAGGGCATAATAAAGCAAATCTTGTATTTCTGAAAATAAGAGTTGGTAGATTAGAGGTAATGTTTGCCTTGGCCCTTAACTTTTGTTTCTTGAGGCATGATACCATTTTCTGTATGACTTTTCCATGTGCATCCTTTCTGCATATCTTCAGATTTACGAATGGATGCTTAGAAAACTGTTTTTGTGTCTGTATGTAAATTAATTTATGTAGATTAGTGTAGGGATCTTTAGTTACCTTAAAGTAGTCATGTTATGCTGTGTTTCCAAGAGCCTAATCTTATCATGTGTACCTATAATATCTACCTGATGTTAATGCTTTGGTCTAAAGGTAGTATGTGTGGTAACAACACCAGACTTCAGTCATCAAGTTAAAAGAAAAAAGTAATTATTATTAAACAAGTCATTTATAAGCTCAGAAAGTGCTTTAATCATCTCCACTTTTTCTGTTTTCTGTTGCAATGCATTACCTTCCTAACGATTTAAAATCATTCCAGGTTTTTGGTCAAACTACAATGAAAGCATTGAGAAGAAAATCTGTTCTGCTTACTGGTTATTTGGAATACCTGATAAAACATCACTACAGTGAGGATAAAGCAAATCCAGAGAAGCCCTTTGTAAAAATCATCACACCACCTCAGATTGAAGAGAGAGGATGCCAACTCACACTAACTTTTTCTCTTCCAATAAAGTCCGTGTTTGACGAACTGGAGAAGAGAGGAGTAGCTGTGAGTAAATCAACTTCTTGTTCATTACTTTTTGAGCGAATGCCCTATGAATATAATCATTTGGTTTTTTTATTCCTGAGTAGGCCAAAAAAGTCTTGGAATAATAAAAAGTGCTTATACAACTTCAATCTTTAGTTGTGCAAATGATCAAGCAAGCAGTGTTATTTTATAATTTGTTAGTCTGTAGGCTTTCCTTTCTCTGGTTAATTCTCACACTTCTCTGAGTGGCTTTACTGGTGCACAGTGGTGTAGGAGTTACAGACTTAAAGCTGGAGGTCCAAATAGGACTCTATTGACTAGTGATGCCATGTAACAGCACGGTTATCGGTGCTGCTCACAAAAAAGCAAAGCTAAATGTAAGGCTTCACATTTCATAACATAGGAGTATTGGGAGGTGAGGCTGATAACCTAATGCCTTATAAATGATATGAGTTTTGTTTCTGCTGGTGACTCATGATCCTAAAGGGCAGCTCTAAAGGCAAAATATGGTGCTGCCAGGGAATTCCAGGAACTGTAGCTTTTAAGAGGGCCTTATGTTGTTGGCTTGTCTTCGCAATGCAATTATAAGCTTCAAATGTAAGAGATTACTCTATTCAGCAAAACGTTCAAATTTACAGAGAGGGGAAGAAAATTACTGTATGCCCTGTGACATTAATTGTGTCTTTAGTTCAAGATGATCTATCTTACTGGGGGGATGTCTCTCTTTTGTGGTGACTTTTTAGTCTCTCGTGTGATTCCTCAACCATGGGTTACTGTAAGGTGCTAAGGTAGACCTAGGCATAAATTACAGGGCTGCATAGCCAATTAGAGCCCCTAATGGCACTGCTGTCCCAAGCCACGAATCCTTTGTTACTAGCCACATACTGTTCTTCTTGCTCCACTCCTCACAGTAATGCTTCTCCAATCAGTTTCTAGGATGTTTCTAAATTTGCACTTATGTCTGCACAGATTCCCTTCTTCCTTGGTGCAACCCTTAAAAATACAGTCTGATAAAATAAATACAAAGTGACCTGCATTTTACTAAGCGTTCCCTTCCTATTTTGCAGTGCGACATGCGAGAACCAAATGCTCTTCGTGTTGCCCCAGTTCCTCTCTACAATTCTTTCCAGGATGTGCACAGATTTATTGAAATCTTGGGATCTGCAATTACTTCTTCAAAACAAACAGCAAACAATACAGTGCGATCTGGTTCTTATTGATGGCTCTGCCATATCTTTTAATCTACTTCTGACTAAGATGCATTTATCCCGCTAAGCAATTCCTTGCTTTGAGTAAGCGAAGCTATTTCCCATGCAATTTACAAAAAAATGACTGTGCTTGAATAGTTATTTACAACAGACCTAATTTTATTAAAGCTCATATTTCCACTTTGCTTTGACTTTGACTTCATAAATTACTATGCTTTGTATATTTTAATGGGGCTTTTCATAAACACTTTATGTAGTTTTATTACATCAGCTTTGAGAAGCAGGGAAGCATCACTTCAGGAATACCCAAAAAAACACCTTTATTATAAAAATAATACATAATAAAAAGTGGAAAATAATAGACCAGTCACTAACAGTTAAAAGATACAGTCCAATTTATGTTTTTTAATTTATCAATCCTATTTAAAATGTGGTTTACAAGAAGAGTAAAGGTTAAACAATCAGTTGCTTAAAAATTGTTAGCTGCTATCTACTGACTTCTTCAAAAGACCCAAAATTTTGCTTAATTAATGATATAATTGAAGAATTAAATTGCATTGTGGATGCCTTCTTTTCTGTGATACAGTTGCCTAATACAACGCATCTTTATCTTTCTAGGTAGTCGTTTTGGAGTTGATAGGCTTGAGAAAGCTGAGTAGGATTTTACGTTCATGTAACCTACTGTGAAGGGCTGCAGGAGAACTTGCTGAGGTTTTAACAAGGGTTATTTTGGATTAGGATAAATGAAATCTGGATTGTTTCAGCGAAAGCAGCAATATGCCTTATTGTTTATTCACAGTGTGGCCCAAATATTTACCGAGATTTGCACTAGGCAGCTAAGAGCAGTGAAGAAAAACTTCTAATATTTCATGAATGCTTTACCCAGAGCTGTTTTGAGAAATAAATAACACCTTGGTCTGAATGGCAGCTGAGCTCTGAAGTCTGTAGATATTCTATATGCACCTTTTTCTTCAAGAATCCATTAATTTAGAAACCTTTTTCTCTGATGGTTATTGCTTGGAAACTCTTGGAGCATTACTGTTGGTAGTGCTACTTATTCCACTTTAAGAAAGGATTTGGGGGGAGAAGTGAGGACTACTCCAAACCACTTTGACTCAAGGGCATTTCTGCAGTTAGATCTTCTTGCAAAATTGAGCATCTCTCAGTGCATGCTGGGGCTTCTGAAAACAGGAAACCTTTATAGTGGATGCCTACACGCCTACACTGTAAAAGTATCTGTAAAAAGGTCACTTTTAAAAAAAATCTGCCTCAATAATACCTTTTTCATCATCTGTTATGTGAAAAGGAGAGCTGAAAGAAAGCAAATAAAGAATTTTCTGGTATTGTTAGCATCTGTGAGAAGTAAGAAGAGCTGCTTTTGAGTGAACGTTGTCATAAAGAGTATCACTTGGGCAGCTTTGGCTCACTCAAGAGGTTTTGATTGCATTGACGTCATCTCTTCTGAAGTCAGCCAAGGCTGTGTCATTGTATTGCAGACCAAGTATGTTTCAGTGCCTGGGGTTTTATTTTTATATGTACATCTGCAGCACAGCTACTTTCATCAGTCAATGAGACAACCTTAGAAAAGAACCATTTTCCATAAAGCTGATGAGGGAAAGCACTGAGGATAAAACAGTGATGGGCCGCAATAGGGAATGGTGGTTTATTTCACTGCCAGTAACTTCAAGGCATTTGTGCCCCTGGATTATTCTCACTGGAGTCTTCACTGTAAAGTTAAGTGAGCTTATTAGAAATGCACCGAGTCATACTATGCCATACCTTATTTTGACTTCAGCTGGACATAGGCTGTGAGGAAGAATAAGCACCTCCAAATAGCATCTAGGGATCAAATTAGTAGAAGCCTTATTGGAATTTACGGAGAGAAAAAATGGTGAGTTTTGGCCTTGTGGAGCAGTTTGGCATCTGCGTTAAATTCTGTGTCTGTGAAAGCCACTTCTCATATCAACAACAGTGGAAAATGAATCTTGTAAGGTAGGTGAAGTAGTTCCTGAATTGGTACAGTTCAGTTCTTGAGAAGTAATTGATTATTAATAAATGGCTATTAGAATTGCATTTTTGCCACGCTTCTGGGTAGAGCTACAGGTATCGACCTCATTTATGAGCACTTATGTTTTGTTCAAAGGATGACTTGCAGAAAGGCAACTTTTCTGAGTTACTTTCTCTTTTGTCTATGAATAGTGAAGATAAACATAAAGCCGTGAAGATAAGCATCAGATTCTTTGCTTTTATAGTCATCATCTATATGCCTTTAAAATTTGCACGAGGGGCCTGAAACAAAATCACAGTATGAACGTTGCATTTGCACATTCCTTCCTGAGTTCTTATAAAAGTTTACAAAATGAATAATACTGAAAGTTAACATTAGGTGTCAGTATTTTGCATGTTATTTAGTGAGAGAATATCAAGTGAAAGAGCTTCTGAACAACAACAACAACAAAAACAACCAAAAAGAAAGAAAGAAGGAATATTAGTCTGCTTTTTGAAATGCTTTAAGTTATCACAGTTAAAGTAATACTGGGAATAACTATGTGTGAAAGAATTAATTGTTTATGCCTCAAATGCTTCCTGGTAGTTACTCCTCAAATTTAAAATTCAGGATTAAGTACTGCTGTTTTCTAATTGTGGTAATATTCAGTTCTTGAGTTGTTTGAAGAAATCACATTGACATTTCTCAGATTAAACTACAACACATGAGTATATGTAGGGACAAAGAATTGATGCTCAGGCAGGAGGTATAAAAAGCCTATAAAATGAAGATAAATATGAATATGTAGAACTGTGGTTGTATGTGATCTTTCTCAATACTGTCTTAAGTCAGTAATAACTGCTGAAAAAACAGTAGGGAAAAATACTAAAGGGTCCATAGGTGCCCTCTTCTCCCCCCCCCCCCCTTCCCCCTTACTTTGCCAAAGTAAAACCAGGGAGAAGACAAGGTAGAAAAGGATGGTTTTGTTTCCCAAAAGAACAATGCACTCTGAGTGAAGAAAAAGATGTACTGTGCATTTTATCTACATCTGAGGCTTGTTGCATAATTGTGAATGAGAAAGATAAAGATGTAAAAATATTGGGAGTCCTTGTTCTGACCACTGCAAAGGCCACCTTGCTTTCACTTTATCAGCAGCATATTAAGCAAGAAGGTGGAGTAGATAATGAAGCACAGAAAAAGAAACCAAACCACTAAGTTGGCTTTGTAGTATGTTCTTTGGGGGTGGGTGGGGGGAGATAGTGAAACACAGTTATTAAGCTGTGTTACCATTGTGTTCCCAGTTGGTTTCTAAAGGAACAGGAAGCCCCAGTTGTGTGCATAAAAGAGTCCTCTTAAATGGCAAGGAAGGCTTTACAGAATGCACAAACACCAAAGCAGTGGCAGTAGTTTGATGAAGAGATGGCCAAGGTAGAGTCGCTATTTCATATATTCTCTTGTAAAGCCCAGTTTTATTTCCAGATCCAATCAACGTGTCTCAACCCAACTTATTTCAGACTGAGCTGACCTGCACAGAGCCCCTTAAGTCCTCAGTAGGTTCCCATCTGAACCTCTGGGTGTACCAACTGATGAAAATACATTTCTGAAAATCTAGTCAGTCTTTATGACCATCCGAGAGACAGTTTTGCATCATAAGCTTAAACTTTTGTCAATATTTGTGAAATATGTTTAGAAAGCTTATTCAGAAATGAGTAAGTTATAGATCAGCAATTTATACTTCTTTATATTCCAAGTTTTTATTACCTAAACTTACTCTGCTAAGCATCATTTTATGCTTCTAGTTAAATATAAGTGAGAATTGATTGGGGCATTTCTCAATGGAGTTCTATCTTTATTTCATCATAATTGCTTCATATTTGAATAATGACAGATGAACTACTTCATTCAATTGCCGTTCTAAGGCTTTGAAGTCACAATAGCAGCGAAGGATTTAAATTTAAAGCCATTATTATGGCAGAGAAGACATCAGGGGAGAAAAAAGAAAACTTATAGTGGTATAATTTTCTAGACAGAAAAATACTTCTACAGTTACACTACTTTTTTTCTTGTTATTTTTTTTCCCCTGGACACTTTGCTAACATAAAGAGGATCCACCTATCTACCCTGGAAGAAGACATGAGAAATGCTAAATGAGAGCTCACACTGTAAGTAAACTTCTGTAGTTGTTTTGCTTTGGAGCCTGATACAAAATCATATAGAATTCCAGACAGCTGCAATACTGTATTTCACCAAGAAAGAGTTCATTAGATCTTCTTTCTCTCTGACATTTACATCTAGTCCTGAGTACATGTTAATACTCTAAGGTATGAATTTCAAAGTTCCCTTTATCTCTGTGTACAGTTTTGAGCAATTAATCGAATGATTAAAAAAAACTTTATGAAATGAAATGCAGATTTTAAGTAAATGCTCAGAAAGTTGCTGTGTTATGAGTTGTGGGGCCTCTTTTCAACTGTAGAAGTTTTTTTCTTTTTATAAAGAAACAAACACAAAAATAAACCCCTTAGATTTTATTGAAAGATTTTAAAGAGATTGTCAAGTTGTTAAAACATGGCCAAGTTTTATATCCACGATAGTTCTTTCTCCTAGGAGATTCAATCAAAGTGGAAGAGGAACAGTTTGGGTGTGTTTTTTTTCCTCTCCACTTGTATTTAATACATTTAGAATAACTCCTACATGGGGCAAGGCTTATGCAGGGTTCTGAAATAATCATGGGGCCACCCAGCTCTGAAAACACTCCCTCTGAAATGAAGACAAGTGTCAGTCATCTGTATGAAAACTTTTCCAGTTCCTGCATGTAACAGGAGGGCATTCTGAATGAAAGAAAGCATCTGAGAAGCAGAGATATTACACGTGGAAAAGGATTGTGTCTTTTGGTATGTCACCCATCTGGAGGGGCATAGCATGTGTAGATAATTGTATAGGCTGTAGTCTGGCTCATGGGCTCCCCTACTGTAAAATAACTCAAGTTCCCAGACACTTTTCAGGTAGGACAAAGAAGCATTTTTAGTGTCTTAGTTGAAAGTTTAGGTAAGATGTTCAGATGCTCTGAATGATGAATAAGTAATGAGTGCAAGAGGTTTTGTAGCACTTGTTACAAAGGAAGAATAAACCAGGATTAAGAAGTCTTGGAGAGAATATTTTTCATAACACGCCTAATGTTCAGTGCTGTTTTACTCAGAAGAACTAGAAAGCTAAAGACGTTTGAAGCTTGAAATAAAGGTGAATTGGAATTATGGTGGTGTAAAAAAGTAAAGGGGTTACAGTCTGTGTTGGTTGGCCAGTTACTGGGAACTCCCATTTGCCTAAATTCAAAATGCTACTGAAGCCTGAAAAATGCTCCCTAGCCCTAAAAACCTCTTGTCTTCTGGACAATTATTGACATGGATAGTTGGCCATATTGAGTACCAGTGCTAGCATCAGTTTGTACCTCTGACTTGCAGGACCACAGATTAACTTATTGCCATACAAAGTGCATGACTCATTTGTCTTTTCAAGGTCTGTGATGGTGTAATGTATAAGTACCATTTTGGCAGTTCGGTCTTGTAGCACTTTTAGCATTTGGAAGCCAAAAGCTCCAGAAAATGCATTTACACTGCATTTCAAACTTGCATGTAACTAAATCTTGTCAGAGAAGGTCTTTACATAATGCATCAACATATGCTTGTTTTTCTTTTTTAGTGCCGTCTAGCCATATAATGGGTTGGAGTGGATTTCTAAGTTATTTCAAGTACTCATAGGCTATGCTGGCCTTTAAAATAGTGTCCAGATTCCTAAAGCACCTGGAAAAGAGAGAGAAAAGGACCGGCTTGGATTTCTGTATAACTTTCTTGACTAGTAGTTCTCTTCCTTTTTCTTCCCTTTTATTTCAGCAGTGAAAAGCTAGGTTTAAAGACTATATATATATATATATAAATATATATATATATATATATACACAAAGACCAACCTATGGACCAGGAATGTGCTCCAGGTAGTAACTCTGTGGTTCCCGTTTCCTGATTAATTTTACTTAGATTTAATGAGCTCTTAGATTTCTTTAAATGGATTTTTGCACATCTGAAGTATTTTCAGTCTTGCAGAGATCACACAGGAAGCTTGTGCTGCATAAGTTTCAGCAGTATGCAAAGCTGCCATCTTTTTATAGAATTTTGTCACTGCTGACATACTGTCAAATGGATGTGAAGGAAATCAGAGTATGCAACTTGACTTAAAATGTTAGGTGTGCAGTGAAAGACATTTTCATGACAAATGTCATGTCCTTAGCAATCTAGGTTTTTGATAAGGTAACTTAGCCAAGTTCTGCTGTGGTATTTCACACTTTTACTGATGGTCGCTTCACATCTATGTGATGAAGTTCTGTTGTCCACCCTGTCCATTTAATTAATTAATTAAATTAATTTACAAGTAGCATTTTTTGTTCTCTTTACCTCTCAATCCAATTATATCGGCAGTACGGATTTGTTTGCTTTCTTTTTCAAATGGAACAAGTAGCCCCAAAACTCTGCTTTAAAGTTTATGCTACAATAAAATAACAGAAGATGGCTTTTGCTGTGCTGCACAGAGACTCCAGCTCAGCTCTGTGCTATGGAGTCCCATGGACTTTTAGCAGCAGAAGGTATCTCCTCGTGGCCTGTTTCTACCAGGTTAAGTGATGCTTACTGGGTTTTGTGCAGCTTCTACCAAATTTTCTGAGACCCACAGTCTGCAATTCTGGCACAGTCTGCCTTTCACAGCACTTCCCTTGCAAGAGCAGCAAGGGAGCTCTGCAAAAGAAAAATTGAATGTGGGAGCAGATCAAATGTATCTGGAGCTGTATTTTCCCTCCTCAGATGGGAAGTGGGAGCAATGAGAAGAAGGAAGGGAGCAGCTGTAGGATCACAGCTGAGAACTGCTGCAGATCTGTATGCAGAAGGAGGGAGGGAGAGTGGGCAGGACTTCCATGTGCACAGCATGGTGATCGGATGCTATAGCAGGCAGTGGGCAGGAGGGGATATGGCTGTCTGAATAAGAAGCAGGCCTCTTGTTGTGACAAGTTGTGCTAGAGAGAAGTTATTTTATCACGTTTCCTTTTAATATTGCTTTTAAAGCCTTTCCTGTTCAGTAAACTGAGTTTGACAGAATGATCTGCAGGCTGATGGGTTTACGGAACTGCAGAATGGGTAATGGTAGGGCAAATGTGCAGCAATGTGTGCTCCCAAATCATTTAGAGGTCAAAATGTGTGTGTACTCTTACCTCCTGGTGAGCACGAGGTGCTTCCTCCACAGTAAGTCAACTTCTTGTCTGATGTGGAGTACGTGCGTGAACATGAATGTGTTGCAGGTCCTCAACGTGTTGTAAGGTCCTACCCAAGATATCCTTGTGATGGATTACTTACGTAGTGGCAGTCAGACTGAAACTGAAATTTCTGTTTCTTCAGCTCATAGAAAATGTGTTTCTTGGGCTACTCGTGGTGAGCTTCCTTGCATGTCAGAAATATTTTTCTAATACCTCAGTTTGTCTTGTGGTGCTAGCTCTTTTCCAGAGAGTTTGGGCTGTTCCAAATTACCATCACCACATCTCTGCTCCAGGTAAGCATGGAAAGTTTGGATGAATATCTGAATCTCTGCGAGGAGAAGTTCTGCATAATTGAGCTGGAAGTATTTCAAGCAGTCTTACATTGAGATTTCTGTCACTTCTGCTTGTATCTGTAAATACGGCAAGAATAACCTTTCCTGTAGTGTCTCAGTGCTTCAGATCTGGCAACATTAGAAGTAACAACACTTTTTCTGAACATTTAGGCTATAGGAACAGATTTCTTTCAAGCACTGGAGAAAATCTGTGACTCTTATGTGATCTTCCTAGAGAAAACATTGGATTTTTTTATTTTTTCTTTTTTTAAATTCAGAATTAGATGGCTTTAAACTAAAAAACTAAGTGACGCAAGAGGAGACATGGCCATATGCAGTCACTTGCTGCCTTGAAGAAGCTTGTGTTTTTGTTGTGTTCAGTGTTATTATAATGATATTTCGTAGCAGGCTTTTATTTGTTTATTGCAAGTAGGCCTCATAGTTAGTGGATCGTGGAGGACTGCAGGTGGATTTGTAGTCATATAATATGGATGTGAAGAATTGGTCCTAGTAGTCGGCAGTCTGTAGTACAGACTGTGAACCCCTGTGGGTCTGTGGCACATTGCAAGTGATAACTTGGATGTATGGTAATCCCTTATAAAGCGTATCTCCACACCTGGCTCCATATTGCAGTAAGTATTTTTTACTTTTCTCTTTGGGCATGTTTCATACAAATCTTGTATTGCCCTAAGCCTGAGATCTGAATCAGGCCTGTAAGACCTGCTTGGAGCTCTGCGTAATCATGCTTAAACTAGGTTGATGGTGATAACACAGTTTGTTCCTATTAGATACTAAGTTGGTATTTGAGATGTCAGTCACTAGAACTATGTAGTTATTAACTAAGTTTTATTTATTAGTAAGAGAGTAGGTAAGGTTGACCTGATCCTAACTTCCTAAGTTAGGAATTATTCCAGGCTGAATGACCTCTTTCTGCAATAGAAAATGGATTTTATCTTTCATTGATATTATTTTGGCAGGCTTTGGTGGATGCTCTTCATGTGCAGTGTTGCTCTTCAGCTGAAAGAATGCCATTAGTGACTGTAAACAGGTGCACTTTGATCTGAAGTGTTTTTATGTCGCACTGAACCCGTTTACATTCGTTGTGCTTCTGACTTTGATGGTGCTATGAAATGTTCTCAGGAACGAAGTTGGAGGAAATTAAAAGCTGATTTTGGTAAACAGCAGAAATGATATGCAAAGGTTTTAATTTATTAATGTTGAAAAGCAAATGCAACAAATTATATTAATCACAGATATATTTTTCCTTTCTTGGATACTGGCACTTATTACAAATGATTGGTTCAAGATGAATTGACATTGAAACATAGGAAAAATTCAAGTCAAAACGTAGAAATACTGCTGTCTATCTTCTTGTTTCTTGATGAATTGCCTTTGTGTTGCTTTCTGATTCATTACATTGTGTTGCTTCACAGAAAACCCACATACAAATATTACTGATACTGTACGAAAACTCAGGAAATAAAGTTATTGGGTAATAACAGTTACCCTGATCATTATATAGTCTCCGTTACTGGACATAGCAGTGTGCCAAAATGAATTAAAAACCTGATAACTGCAATATGAAACTTCCTCTAGCTCCATGAGCTGCTGCAGGAGAGGAATACTTGCTGGCTGTTACTGTGAGATAGAAGCCATAATCAAGCTACCAAAGACGTACAGATAGCAGTGAGATGAATCATTTACTTCTGTAATTTGTGCAGAAAGCTATAAGCTGGAAACATTAAGGATTTTTCTTTAGTTGAGAAGTTAACAATGTTAGTTTGCTTCCTTTATCATCTCAGAAACAGAGATTATAAAGGTAATGGAGACAGAAAATAAGTTCTCTCCATCAAAGGAATATTTGAAGTAATAGAGGTATTTTGACTGCTATCAAACAGGATTTTGTGAAAACGGTGCTTTTGAAAGCAATACTATGGAAAATGTTTCTAAAAATTGTTTTATCAAGACTTAGCAGTAAGTGAGGAAGCCAGAGATCTGTTCTCTGCAAGTCTTCAGTGTTTCAGCCTGAGCCTAATTCTCATAAATGGCATGGATTTACAGTGTGTGCAGATTTGCATGGGCTGTAACCTTTCCATTGCTCACCTCTGCAGTGCTTACTGCTTCCACACTGTGTGTGGAGAGGTGAAATCAGGGCTATAGTATATTATCCACTGACTTGCCAGATCAGTAAAATGTCTCTTGCCCATTTGGTGGCTACGTGACACCTTTAGTTGGTGTTTGAGCTCTGGCTCCATTTCAGCCCAATTCACCATGCAGGTGTTGTGTTATGTACTACCAGGCATCTCAAACAAGAGAACTGATTTCCCAGGAGAAACAACCCCAAGTGCTGACCCACTGAGACTGCTGATCTCATGGCCAGTACAGCCCCTTCCTTTGCTGAAAGGTTTGAACTCTCGAGGCAATCTCCAGAAGAGGTGCTTTATGTACGACTGGCTTGGTTTTGCTCTTCCAGATAGAAACGTGATTTGTCCCTTAGCCTGTGTGATTCTCCTTTCTACACAGGCTAGATCTCCTCCTTTTCCAGAAATTAAAGCTGTCCTTTCTCACTTTTCTCCTCCTGTATCATCCATTCAACCTCATGTTAGGGCCTTTTTTTGTACCTGTACTTCCTCCTGACTTTTTGCCTCCCTTATCTGCGCTGTTTGCCTCTGAAGATGTACTTCTAAGAGGGTTTTCAGTGTGCTCCCCTGTTCCTTTTCTCTGAGGTGAATCCCATAAAATCCTGCTGCCCCTTTGCTCTGGAAACCCATGTAAACAAAAGGAGGGGAAAAAAAAACACATCTGCCTTGGTTCAATGCCTGTATCCAACAAATCAACCGTAGGAGGTTTCAAAACTAAAATTTATATCCAGATGCTAACTGCTTGCCAAAAGGCAAATTAGCTAATTATACAATGAACGTGAAGTGCCTCATAAGCAGTTGCATAGAGGTTGGCAGCTCTGTCTTCCAAAGTAAGGGAAACAAATTCCCCTGCAAAACCAGCCTGAGCTTGGCCGCCATGCAAATAACTGTTTGGAAGCATCAGATCGTAAAAGCATCAGATAGGTTACTTCCTCTCCTTTCTGTTAATGTTTTATCTGTTTCCTGACTGTCTCCCTCTCTGCAATTTTCTGGAAATAATAATAATAATAAAAAAAAAAAGAGGACAGATTGTGATTACTACCAAATTCTTCCTGCAGGAGCATTTGCAGAGCTCATATTGAGGGTGCCATCTAGTGGCTCACAGAGATGTTAACACTGGGAAGCAAAGGGTTTCTACCTGGAAATCCCAAGGCAGCAGCTTTTGTACCTTGCCTTTCAGATTCTGCATAATCTCACTGTGCTCTACAGACAGACAAGTAAAATCTTAGAGAGGAAATGCTGAGAGTTTGGTGGGTGTTGTTTTTTGTTGTTGTTGTTTCTTGTAATTTCATTGTTTCACATTATAACAAAACGTGTATGAATTGGTTTCAGAAAAACATAAACTGGGGTTCAGTGAGATCAAAATCAAGAGGTCTTTGCAGACTTGGAGTTTACTGATGGTGCTTCTATTTAAGACCCAGGGCACAAGCTTCTCATAGTACTAATTTATTTACTTTTTAATGTTTTCATGTACTGAAAACATCAGGCAGAGAATACTTAATTACAATCCATAACGCTCCCAAGAAGGAGATATGTCAGAGTTTTACAGGTGGAGAATTTCAGAAGCAAATCTGAAGGATGTGTTTTAGCCAAGCATTGGAGCGGGGACACAGCCAGCTCTGCTCTAGTCTCTCAGGTCTGATCAGCTCTCCAGCCTGGAGCCTTCTGAAAATCTGTTGGGAATTGATTTTGCTTTGACACCAACATGAAATACAAAACGGTTTGACTCTCCAAGTTTCACATAAATAGGTTGTCCCAGTATCAGCACTGCAGCAGAAATAGGGCTGAATACAACCGAGTAGCAGGTAAAAGCTTTAGCAGTAATTTCTCTCTCCTTCCATGGTTTGACTTCTGTAGGGATTCTTGTATAAATAATTCAATGAAGGAAATAAAGAGCATGAGCTTTGCTGTTTGCCTGGAAGTTAGTATTTTTATTGTGGCGCTTAACATTAGGTAAGTGATGCCTAATATCAAAGCACTATCATCTCATGTCTCTATTCAAGAGTGCTGTGTTTCTTCATGCTTCCATATCTTTAGCTTGTATGAGTTCAAATAACTTTGGAAATATTCAAAAGGCATCTGGACATGGTTCTGGGCATTACGGTGATCCAGCTTGAACAGGAGGTTGGACCAGATATCTCTGTAAATCTCTCAGCCATTCTGTCATACTTTGACATCTCATTATTTTCTTCCACATCTGTGGCTGAAGGACATTTTCTGGAAGAAAATGATTTACTGTGGCCAGGAGAGGATAAAGGCATAAGATCTGTGTCCTCCTACCACCACAATGACTCGTAATCTTGTCCATACTATAGTAGGACATGCTGTGGCACTCCCCATGTTCACTAGTACCACATCACCTTATCTTCCTTTGCTTTAAAGCCTTCTTAGAAATAGACTTTTGTGAAATCAGCGAGTTTCATTTTCAGAGGTTGGGAAGACCTTGCTTCCCAACTGTTGCTCTCAAAGCATGAGAAGTAATATGCCCAGCCATCTCCTCACTTCAAAATGTTATAACTGAGAACAGAAAAATCTCATCCACACTGCTGTTAAAATTGAAATGTCTGGGTTTTAGTTTTGTTTTTTTTTTGACCTGGGTTTGAGTTTAGGATGCTAACAGTGATGGTTGTAATGTGATTCTTTAGTGTACTTGTAATGTGTATGTATCAAACTGTGGAGGTAAGATATGTTAATTGGCTTCAAAACGTGTCATTTTCCCTTGAAAGGTTTAAAATCTGTGGTGTGAGCAAGGCCAAAGACAAAGTGTAGTGGCTGCCAGCTGGACATGAGAGAGGCTTGCAGGGAGATTACACCATGCAGGAAAATGGCTTTTGAGATAAGGATAATCTTTGATTAATGTTTGGCTAAGAAAATTCCCCCAAATCCAGTGGGTGTTGCGAGGTTTGGAAAAGCCTGGCTTTTCAGGGTGCTCTGAGGAGGTGCATGTGAGGTTGATACATGAGTTCTCAGAATGCTTTGCCCACTTCAGCCCCTGCTGGTCATGGGCTCTGCTTCCTGCTCCTGCCAGCACCCACTGAGCGGCTGAGGGAGCTGAAAGGGGCTTATGGATTTTGTCAGATAACCTCATGGAAAATTTTGGGGTTAATTTCCCCGGGCCTTGTTGTTGTTATGGATATGAAAGTGGTGCTGCCATGCACTTAGTAAGCAATGCAATGGAAAACATAATAAATGCATTTGAAGTGCTCACATCCCATAGAAAAACAAAAAGGCCGGGAAGAACTAAAAGTTGTGTCTTGGAAGCAGGGCTGCATTGATAGAAAACATCAAAGAAGTCAGAAGCCTTTTCCTGAGCAAGCTGAATTCAAGTCACTCAGCTTCTCATTTGCCCTTAGAAATCTGCTGAGGACTGAAAACCAGAGCTCTTTGTCAACACAGATTGTGATCATCAGTATTTAAAAAGGGTGATATCAAAATACATGTAGTGAGTTATTCACCATTGAGCTTCTTCGCTTCCAAAGGCTCTGTTTTGTGACCAAAACGTTTTTAATCACCTTTTGAACCCTTATGCTACAAACATATAGAATGTATAATGTATGTACTTGCACATACATTCACAAATGGCCTTTAGGTGTATCTTTACACTTTACTCACAGTATGAGGAAAGTATTGTTTTGTTTCATCCTACTTCTTTCCCGTTTTCCACCATCAGCTTCATCACTGAGACCTTTCACTCACCTTCAGCTGCTGGATGTTCTGAAGCCTGAGAACAGCATTATGAAAACGAAGGCACTCCTTAAGATGTACCACTCAGCTGTCAGTTCTGGTCATCAGAAGTGGCTCAAATGTTAACTGGTTGCCTGCAAGTCAAGCCCCAGCTGCAGGATGAGTCGGTCCGGTACCAACTGCTGCAGAAATGCAATTCTTGTGCCAGCTTGTGTGCACATAAGCTTATGTGTGCCTTCGGGTATGTATTTATAGAAGAGAAATGTGAGTAGCTGCAGTGCCGGCTCTGATCCCTGGGAAGCGGGCGGCTGTGCTGGATGCTTTACATTCTGAAAGGAGCTCCCAGAGACGGAGGTGCTGAGCCCTGTAAGCCATTAACCGACTGATCTGAAACCCCGGGAGGGTGTCAGAATGTGCAACAGAGTAAACATTTCCCAATGTAATCATTAAGTTAAAAGCGGGATGATTGAAGAGTCCTAACTGCACCGTGTTGTAGAAAATAAAGAAGTGGCCGTGTCCTACCGAGTAAATGATCAGGGCTATAGCTGTGTCAGCTGCAGCAAAGCAAACCCCTACCAAACCAGGCAAAATGTTAAAGCACCGCATTGCTTTTCCTGGAGTAGTTTTCATCAAGAGTTAGGGTACCTTATGGTACATAAGGCTCTTGAAGCAGACATTGGACTTTGCAGAGCTGAGTTTGAATTGTGGGTTGCACATCAGTGATGGGTGACTGAAGGACACTACCTTGAATCCTGCTCTTCTTCAGCCACCTTGACACTACCACTACCTTCTTCAGCCATCAGATCAGCCCAAAAAGTCCAGGAAGGCAAACTCAGAACCAGGCTCCTCCTCTGTAACAAGAGGAGTTTGTGTGCCCCCAGTGCTGACCCAGCGGGATGGCAGGGTGCTGTGATGCTGCAGGGAGCCCTGCAGCAGTGGGTGAGGATGAGGTGGTGGGGGACCAGAGTGAGTGAGGCCCAAGTGGGCCATCAGAGGGGTCCCTGCAGCGGGAGGGCCCCAGGTGCCACACAGATGGCCCCTTGGAGAATGCTGATAAGCGTCTTTAGACTGAAATGTTTTGTGCTTTTAGAAATATTGGAGATACTGTGTCAAGTTTTTTTGACGTGTAGCACTTATATTTATCTGAATTCCTGAATCCTGTAAGTCGCTGTTCTATTTCACTTGCAAGCAACCTTGTAAGTGAGCCTTCAAACCTGGAAGCAGTTTCAATGGTAAACTGGCTGGGATTGTGCGTAACCCCCATGAATGCCCTCCACCCCCATCGACGAGCAGCTTGGCCTTTTTACATCTCGGGGCAGTGCTCACAGCCTGCCTGCATCCCCGTCTGTTGGTGGCAGAGACTGTCCCTGCCCACTGGGTGGCTGGGCCAGGCTCTGGCCCCACAGAGCTCATCGGGCCACATGAGTCCAAGAGCCTTTCTAACCACAGCCAGGAGCAGCGGCACTCAGAGCAGATGAGCTGTGTGTGCCATTTGCTCAGCTATCAGCACTGCACCAGGAGCAGTGTGTTCCCCTGAGGGCCAAGGGCACCCTGCAGGACAGTCCTTCCATTCACAGGGCAGGAGCCAGTGGGGCACGCTCTTATTTCCTGAACAGCATTGATGGAATTCCAGCTGTTTGAGACCCACCAGGCCAGCACAGCAGTGTCTGGAGTTTCAACTCCTCTCCTCTGGGTGAGCAGAACCTGCTGCCCGGCCAACCTGGGCATCTTATTGCTTTTCCTACTGTTAATCCTCCTAATAAATTTCTATTTAAATAAAACTTGGCCTTGAGGAACACACAGATGGTTGCATTCACAAGCAGAGGTTTGTGACTGAGATAGTTCTCAGTCGATTAATTCTTCATTTATTACACTTCATCTACTCTGTAACCAGCACTTTGTTTTGAAAAGGAAACAGTTCACACCCTCTTCCCACTGCAGAGGCTGGTAGGTGTTGTCAGGGGTTCCTGCAACCCACCCAGGTGGAACTCCCAGCCCTTCCTGCCTTCAATGCTGTGCTGCAGCCCCACCACCACTGCTTGGGGCTGGCAAATCTCCCGCAAAACTCGTGCCCTCCATGGTGACCCTTATACTTTTCCTACACCTCTCATCTCAGTTCTTTGTACCATTGTAGGCACCAGCCTGCTCTTGGCTGGGCCTTTGAAAGTACAAGATGCTCAGGAGAGCCTGTGCTGGAATGAATAGGGGGGACGGTGGGTAGACTTCATTATAGAGGTCTTCTCCAACCTGAATTCTCTCCTGCGAGGAGCCGAGCGCTGCATTTAACGCTGATGGACAGCACGGGTCCGTTCCCGCACAGATGTCGGCCAGGTCCTCCCTGTCGCCCTCCAGCCCCAACTCCTTGGGCACGAACCGGACAAACGCCATCATCGAAGTGGGTGTAAAACGCAGATGTGTCGGCTACAGCCTGCACCGGCAGTCAGCCTGCAGCAGGGGGGTGCTGCCGCCTCGGAGCAGCACCGGGCATTGCAATCCTGGGCTGGAGCGACCGCTCCTGACAGCAGAGCCAAGCCAGACGTTAGCTTGGTATTCTACCAGCAGCATCAATTAGAGAGCGCTGCTGAGGACACAGAGGCAGGGAGAAAAGGGACGCAGTTTCTCAGTGTTCGTGCTATGCCGGAGCGGACCGACCCGGCAGGAGCACACACGGCCGGGGGACTGCGAGACGGGACGGCAGCACCGCAGGACGAGGGCACGGCCCCTGCCGGTTACCTTTACGTCCTCAAACAGAGCCGGCAGGTCGTTCGTCTCCGTTCCCAGGTCCGAGTGATACAGGACGTTCTCATCCATCGCCTCCAGGAGCCCACCGCTGCGGGGAGGTGAAGGTGTGTGAGCAGAGCGGGGCAGGCAGCAGGAGGAAGGGCGGACCGGGGCGTCGCGTCGGCGGCAGGAAGTGACGCTCCGAGCCCGGCTCCCATTAGCCGTCACTACGGGCGGGTGCCGCCCTCCGCCCCGCCTCGCTCCGCCCTCCGCCGCCGGCCCATTGTCAGCTGCGCGCCGCCGCCGCGGGGCATGCGGGGGGGCTGCGCGCCGGGTCAGCGCCGTGCCCTCCGCGCGGCCCACGAGCCGCCGCCGCCCATGGCGAGTCCGCCGTAGTGCCCAACGCAGCCATGAGGAGGTGAGACGGGGAGCGGTGCGGGGCCTCCTCGGCCGCGGAGGGAGCGGCGGGGCCCGCGGCCTGCACGAGAGGGGCGGCGTGTAAGGCCGGGCCGGGGGCTGCGGGGCGCTGCCGGGCGGCTGCTGCGGCTCCGTGAGCGTGGCTCCGTGCCGCCGTGCTGCGCCCCGGGACGCTCCGCCGCGTCGGCCGCACACAAAGGCGGCTCCGGGCTCGGCCCGTTCGCCTTGTCGCCGGCTGCGGCTCCGAGGGCGGCCTTCCTTCCGTCTCCGGTGGTGGGTGAAGACGTGGCGAGCGGAGCCGTTTGCCGCAGTAGCCCGCTGTAAAATGGGGCCGAGACGCTTCGGTGGCCCGTTCGGCTGCTTTCTCCTTGCGGGGCTGGGGAAGCGGCCCCCGCTGGGAGCCGCGCACTGCGCTGTGCTGCTCGGCCGCTCCCCGGCGCTGTGCTGTGTGTGCTGTGCTGACAGCGCTCCGAACGTCTGAAATTCCCCTCTTTTCTGTAAGAGTCTCGACGTGCCGCCTTTCTAACTCAGCTCCAAAGAAACCGCAGCGATCCGCAGCACGGCAGGGCCTCCCACTTGTTCCCTCCGAGCTCTAATGATGCTTGACAAGTCCTGGGTTGCCTTGAGGCTGGAGTGGATGGGAGCTGAGGCCGAGGATGAGGATGAGGATGAGGATGAGGATGAGGATGAGGATGAGGATGAGGATGAGGATGAGGATGGCTCTCAGCCACCCGGCTCTTTTGGCCACGCTGATTTGTTGAAGGCATCCCTGGGTCGGTGGAGGGGTGCAGGAGGTGTCCCTGAGGACATCTCTTCTGCCATGCATCTCCAGGCCTGCTGTGTGCTGACTGCTGCTGCTCCATCTCAGGACAACTTCTGTGCCTGTTGCTCTGACTCAGATCAACCTCTGTCTCAGCTTTTACATCCCGAGCTGTAGCGAGGCCAACAGCGTGGAAGGCGAGGCTGATAGTTAAATGAAAGAGCCGGAGGGAGGAAAGCTGTCCCATAGATTTCTTGGTTTAGTTCTTACAGTGTGGTATTGAAGTTACGGCTGGGAAAGGGAAATCCTGCTGACCTTCTGGTGGTGGTGCTTTGGAAACCCAGTTTCTTGTGGTTTACTTTATACGTGTGTCGGGGGGCAGGAAGCATTTTGGTGTGCAGCTGGTGAGGCCATTACCTCCTGCTTGTATTCCATAGTGAGTGCTGGAGCTGTGTTGGTCAGCATGAAAAGCTTTGTGAGAGGAGCAGTGGTGCCCTGCAGAAGTTCAGCCTCACCCTCCTCAGACTAAACTCGCACAACAACTTTGGTCACGTTATCTTTTTGGAGCTGTTTAACATGCTTTGAGACACCGGAGTTCTCCTTATGCTGTAGTAGCTGGATATTTGATATTCCTGTGCTTGTTTACACTCTTCTATATTAATGTGCATTAAGTTGGCTGCATTTTTTGCTGCTGAGGCGATGCGTTAAAGCTGACCTCTACCACCAGTTATTAAGGTCCTTCAGCAGGAGAAGGAGAATGCATTGAGAAGCTGAGGTGAAAGGGGAGGGCTAAATATAACCATTTCCTGCAAAACTGTTTATTTTGAAGGGAGCTTGTTTTCCCAGCGTACAGAAAAGCTTCCTTTTGCTGCTTTGCTGTCTGTCATCTGGCTCCCTTGATAGGTTCCAGTGTACAGGAGAATACAGGGAAGCATTGCCAAGGCTGTGGGGAGGGGTATCTTCTATCTTTCTATCCATTCCCAGTCTCCTCTCCTTCAGTTTGAGACCAATTCCCCTTGTCCTGTCACAGCAGACCCTGCTGGAGTCTGTCCCCTTCCTTCTTACAGCCCCTTTAGATACTGAAGGGCTGCTCTCAGCTCATCTCAGAGCCTTCCATGCTGAACAGCCCCAGCTCTCAGCCTGTCCTCATAGGGATTTCTGTGGCCCAGCTCTGGACACACTCCAACAGGTCCGTGTCTCTCCTGTACTGATGACTCCACATCTGGATGTAGTGCTCCAGGTGAGGCCTCACAGTGCATAGCAGTCATGCAGGGTCCCCTCCCTGACCTGCTGGCCATGCTGCTTTTGACTTAGCCCAGGATCCAGTTGGCTTTCTGTGTCAGGAGGGCACAGTGCAGGCTCACATCCAGCTTCCCACCCACCAGTACCCAGTAACCCCAACCCTGCCCTAACCAGGTCCTTTTTGGCAGGGCTGAAACACATTACAGAGCTTATTTGGGAGGAATGCAGGTAAGTCTGCAAGAGGGATAAAATTGGTTCGATGCTCCCACTGCCCTGCTCTGGCCTTGCTTTGCTCTCCGAAGCCATTTACTTGGGAAGGGATGAGCAGTGGGCTCCTGATCAGTAGTGAAGAATCTCCTTTGGAGGTAGGAGGTGAACGCAGGCGGCAAAACAACACCAGCGTGCTGGTGGGTTTATTTTATTTGCCAGCTGGTACTCTGAAGCAATGCTTAAATATAATGAAGTCTGATGTTAAAATAGGATTTAGGAACGGCTGCCATAAATAGCCAGGCCCCCTTTTAACCCCTTCACTCCTGCCCAAGGGTTAGAAATAGTACTTGAATTTGTTCCCGTTCTTAGGTATTTGGGTTCTCAAATGAGGATCTCAGTATCTGCCCTTGTATCTTTTAGTCTCTTCTGTGTATAAACAGGTTAAAATCTCAGCCTGTGCAGCTATATTACAGCACCAGGAGATCACTCACACCACGTGTAGTAGATTTCAGAGTAGAAATTGCTGTCTTCATCCTTAACATGGGTGAGGATTCACAGGGCTCCAGTGGGCCGGGTGGTGGACTGGCCATCCCAGGGCTGTGCTTGGGGATGGCTGGTCAGACCTGAGAGGAACCAAGGGTGCTTTGAAGAAATTCTGCCTCTTTCTGGTCTGTTTTTGTGCAGTTTAGAACCCAGTTTTAGAGCAGTGCTTTCAGAAGCATGGAGCAATAGGTGTGTAGGAGCGTGGCAATACCCGAAGCTCCCTATGGGCCGTGCTGTGGGTGTGCTATGGCACCACTTCAGCTGGCAGCCGTCCCTTGCTGGAGGTCCGGCCCCTCACACACTGCACACAGCTGGGTGCCTGCAGCTGCCCCCCGTGTGGCTGTCAGTGGGCCTTGCTGCTCTGCAGGCCTGGCTGACAGCTCAGCAGTGGCTGTGGTTAGAAAGGCTGGGTTCATCGCCGCTGCTTTTCTGTTAATTCTGTGGGGCACTGACTTTTCTGGAAGGATCGTCAGGGCTGTGTTGGTAGTGCTGGCGGTGCAAAAGTGCTTCAGAAAGCCTGTGGTGTTCTTTATTAGCAGTTCAGGTGCTGACCGACCCTGTGATTCATCGGCTGGTGAATAGTCAACATCAGGTGCTGCATCACCATCTCAGCCGGTTATTACACGATCCCGCCTTCAAACAGGGCTCCTTTGATCTGTGCTTTCCTTTGGTGCCGGGCTCGTCCCAGCCGCAGGCACGGCTCTGGGCCCCGCAGGGAGAGCGGGCCGTGTTGGGGCAAAGAGCTGCCCGGTTCTGATGGGAACGTGTTCTTTATGCCTGCAAAGCAGCGTGCTGCACACGCTTCAGCACCTCTCCAGCCCCCACTAAAATCCCTCGTGGTACGAAGGCAGCGTAGCTCTCGAAGCAATTAGGGTAACTCGTTGGCGTGGGGCTGCTCAGCTTTGTTGTGTGAGGTTTTGTGAGCTGCTGCAGGTGCAATGAGGCTGAACTGCTGGGGAGAGAGGGTCTGAGCAGATCCTGCGGAGCTGTGTGATGGCTGTAAGGTGAGGCCATGGCTGCTCACCGTGTGGAAGCTGGGGAATGCCGCCTGTCATCAGCAGGGCTGAAAGGTACATCTGGCTTTGAGGGAGAGCGGATTTCTGTTTTAGGAAGGGTATTAGGTCTGTTCCTGGGTCTGCGGATGGGCCTTTGGGTGCAGAGCTCTGCATGCAGTGTCAGGCTGGAGAGTTTGCCTCTGCTGGAAGCGTGGGGCAGAGCAGGGATGCTGACCTTCCCACGCTGTGTCCTCGTTGCTTCTCCCTCAGTCTGTGCTCAGGGGCCCTTTTGCAACCAGCAGGTTGGTGTGGGTTGGAGGTACCTCTCGTTCTCTTTTCTCCCATTGAGCTGAATAGGTGGCTGAATGGTTACTGATACAAAGTGGTTTATGTGGATGAGCACATCTTCTTCTTCAGATGCTCCCAAGAGTGTGTGTGTTTCTGTTCAGCCATCTGTGGTGCTCCACGTGTGGACACACCTGGAGCTTGTTGCAAGTTATCTCCGATCTGTTTTAAAGGAAGGAAGACCTCTAGTTTGGTGACTGGACTCTTGTTTGCCTTGGCTGAGTGGGAGTGAGCTCTACCTTGAAACAAGATGGGCTGAGCAGAGGGGAGCGCAGGCTGTTGCTAATTGGCTTTTTGGCAGACATGGAGGTAATGCACAGCTCTGGGCTGTGCTCTCCATGCCTGGAACACTCCTTTCTGCTATGCTGAGCCATGGGACCACCTCAGTTGAGCAGAGGTGAGCAGGAGGAGCTCGTGCTGTCACACGGAGCGGCTGTGCTCAGCGGAGGTCAGACATTTCTTAGAACAAGAAGCTGCAGACCTTAACGTCTCTGCTAATGAGCTGCAGAACAGAGTCCAACAAACACCTCTTCTAATTGCAGGTCTGCTGCTTGTCTGGCATGTATCCTATAACTGCAGGAGTAGGTTGGCAGCCCTTCACCGGATCCCTTTGGCTGGGTGGATAGCTCGGAGGCTAGAAGTGGCTGCCTTTTGAAGTCCTGCAAGCTGCTGATGGCTGCTTTCATGACTGTGCCTCAGCAGGCCCCTGAGCCTGGGCTGCTAATGGCCCGGGGCTGCAGCCTGAGCCACACCATGGCTGCACAGGCCTTCAGCTGGGAGTGGGTGCCAAGGAAGCGAGTGGCTCTGCTCATCCCTCTCCACGTGCTGCTCTTTCTTCTATTCCAGCGCTTTCTGTGGCCATGTTATGAGCTGGGTAAGGGTGTTAATTTTGTTCAAGTTCAGCCTGGCTTTACTGGTCTTGTTCCAACAGGGATCGATTTGTGTCTCAGTTCTGCACTGCCCACGCTGGGGTTGGGTGGCTGCCTGCAGTGGCTGCGGGTTCGGGGTGGGAGCAGAGGGGAGGTCTGCATCTCCCTGGGAACAAACGTAGCGTTAAACAAGATGTGTGTTTGTATTAGTCAGGCTGTGCTATTTAGGGCTCTCCACTGCAATGGAGTTGTCTCTTGTGTTTGTGTGGGTGGACTGGAACAATTAAGTCGTTTCAAGGCTGAATCTTAAAAGAGAAAACGAAATGAAAAGATAGTGGTTTGGTTTAGGGGGAGGGTAAATTAATTGTAATGCGTTACACTAAAGAAAAGATAGTTGGTATCTTGCAGGTTGTTTATTACTGGCAAAAATCACGTTGAAACTCTTAGTGACTTCATTCAGCATTGCAGTGCTTTGTTGCTTACCTGAAAGGCCGCTCCTCGTGGTGCTGGGCTGCTGTGTGACACGGGGCTGTGCTGGGCTGAACAGTGATAGAACCTGTGTGTGTGTTGTGCTGGTGAAAGGCCAGTGTCAGGGTGCCCTGGCAGGGCTGTTGTCACCCTGTGTCTCCTGGGTAACTAGGCATAAATGTGCTGGAGGGCCCATCTCTGCTTGTCTCTGCACAAGGCCTGTTTACTCTGAAGACTTGCACAGGGCTTTCCTTTGATGTGAAGTTGTCTGTCCCTCTGCCAGCAGGGTGCCCTGTGTGCAGGTGAGCTAGCTGGGCACAGGGCTGAGAGCTTTGTGGCTGCCATGAAGGCTAAATCATGGCAGTGTTGACTGTCCTCCCATGCCCTTACATAACTGGAGCCCTTCTCTATCCAGGAAGAAACACACAAGTTGTGTCGAACAACCAGGATTAGAAGAAGCTCCTCTCAGGTTTGCTGAGGAACAGGCAGCGTCCTGGTGCTGGCCGGGCACCATGCCTCGCTCTGTTCTCTTGTCCCTCCCATGGGCTCATGCTGTCAAGACACCACTTAACATTTCTTCCACACCTCCTTGCCTCTGCTTTTGCTATCTCTTTTAACCTCAGATCAGTTGGCTGTCAATTAAACCTACACAGATGTGCCGGGAATGCCATGCAGACACATCTGCGTGTGTTTGTGTACCACATGTTTGCATCAGCCTCTGGTAGAGAGTAAGCTAAATGAATATCGTGTTCCAGCTCGCCCAAACAGGAGCCTGGTTTTCTGTCTTGGTGGGGACATTTTACACACGTCACACTCTCATCCTTTTCTCTAAAGCAAACCTGTGCATAACTGCTCTGCGAAAGCTGTTCTAAGGTCCAGAGCTGTTTATATCCTTCCCCCACTCGTGCTCCTTGCACCTGCAGTATTTTAAGGAATGAGTGTATCAATATGACCAAACTTAAATAGTGATATTTGAATCACGTGCACCATGAAAATGCCTTTACTCAAAATAAATGCAATATTTGTTATGGAATGAATAATCTCGGGAACCATCATGGACCATTTAAAGGCCAGCCAGGAGATCAGGCCCAGTCAGCATTGGTTTATGAACGGTAGATCCTGTGTGACAAACCTGATTTCATTCTATGACAAGGTGACCTGCTTGGTGGATGAGGGTAAGGCTGTCGATGTGGTCTACCTGGACTTCAGTAAGGCCTTTGACACTTTGTCCTGTAACATTCTCATGAAGATGCTGGCTGCCCATGATCTGGACCGGTGTACGGTCTGCTGGGTGAAGCACTGGCTGGATGGCTGGGCCCAAACAGTTGTGGTCAATGGGGTTGAATCCAGTTGGCTGCCGGTCACTAGTGGCATCCCCCAGGGCTCAGTTCAAACTGGTGTTTCAAACTGCAGGGTTGTTGTAGGTCTCCTTTCACAATGGGCCTGCTTGGAGTAAATCTGCCTTTATTCCTGGTCAGGTTGCGTTCCTGGAGTATGTCAGAATTGATGTGTGCTGTGCTGGTAGTGCTGCTGGTTGAGCTCCCAGTGCAGATGTTCTTTACTTTAAGAAAGAGCCTGCTGTGTAGACGGGAGTGCTGAAGGCCGTGAAATGTTACTTATCTAATTTTAGTTATGTACTGGAACTTGATGGCTCTTCAGAGACCTGGCTGAAGATATCGGCAGGTTCCTCTTCAAACAGTGGGAGAAGTAGGAGGTGGCATGTCTGTGGTCTTGGCTGTGATGGGAAAACCTGGAGAGAGGAGCAAGTGCGCTGCTTTGGGCCAGAGTGTGCCTTGAGGTAACTGGCAGCCAAAGCAATGAGCAAAGCCTGCCTTCCCTAGGGAGGGGAGGAGCTGAACTCGCTGCTTTTTGAGTGTGTTTGAGTTAGAACATTGGGGTTTTGTAGTTCAGGTGCTGGAATGGCTGCCCGGGGAGGTGGTGGAGTCGCCATCCCTGGCAGTGTTCAGGAGGCATCTGGATGAGGAGCTACGAGATCTGGTTTAATGGTTTGCTGTAGCTATGTTAATGGGAGGATGGTTGGACTAGATGATCTTGTAGGACCTTTCCAACCTTGTGTTTCTATGATTCAGGGTGTGTGTAAGGCACTTCTGTTCATGGTGCTGTGTAGTTGAGTCCCTTCCCTTACCAGTCTTTTACCAGACGAGCCAAAAGCTTTAATGCTCTCTATTTACCTATCAGAACTGCATGTATGTGATGTCTATCAAATGTATGAAGTGACAACTGGTTGTAGCTTGTAGTTTCTGCCCAGATCACTCTTAGGGTTACAATTAGTTATGCATCACCCCTTGTTCTTGCATTCCCTTTGATTGAAGTCTTGGTTGGGATAAGCAAAGATACACAATGTTAACTCCGGGGTCTGTCCCTCCCCATCACTGCATGCCAGCACAGTGTGCTCCCAGTAACGGTCAAAAGTTCTATTCTTCCCTTTCATCCCGTTGTTTGTTATTAACAAGGTTGCTTTTCTTCCTGGGAAATAAAGTTAGCATTTAATTGGTCCTAATGGTATCTTCATTTATGTCGGGCAATGATTAACCTTTGTTAGAGAACAAAATATAAGTGCAAAGCCAGACACAGAATCCATTCTTGAAGTTGTGACTCAGCTTGATGATTTTAAATACTTTGATCACTGTTCAGTCTGGAAGTGTTGAAATACTTACCAAGCCTCAAAGAGTGTAGTCCACCATGCAGATAGATAGAGACTGCTGTCCTGAAAGCTTCAGAAAACCAGGTAAAGTTCCAGATAGGGTATTTTGACCTTGAGTTTTGCTTAGCTTTGCTTTGGATCATTATGCTAATGCAGTGACTCAGGGCGGTTCATCTTGCTTTCTATAGCTACTTGTTTTATTCTGGTAGTAGCCCAAAGAAGCCTCCATTCTGTGCATCTTGCTTAGCGCAGAGCTCACCATCACGCACAGCACTGGCTGTAGTCAGAAGCACTGGGTGCTCTGCTTTACCCAGCATACAAACTGAGCAAGGAGCGCTGTGGAGTGCTTTGAAATAACCTCTTGCTGTCATATTGTGCAAGATTTAGGGTTGGAAGGAGGAGATGGGGGGTGAAGATGGAGTGCAGTCATAAAGCAGTGCGGAAGGACCGAAGGAGCCTTTCCTCATCTTCAGGGGGAGGCTCCTCTGATGGCAGCGTGGTATAACACCGCCCCTGAAGCGGTCTGGGAAGGATGGAAATGTTGAGTACCGGGCTGAAATCACCCTGGGCAGCACTGCCTTCCCAGGGCAGCCTGTGCAGACCGGCTGGATTTTCAGGTGGCCAGGGATGGTTTTCCCTGCGGAGCAGTACAGACCTGGAGAGATCCCCAGCTGCTGTGGATCGCCCCTCCCCGGCACTGCTGGTTTGGCAGCTCTGCCCCCAGCGTGCTCACCGCAAAACCACTTTGAAGCTCTTTGATTTCTTTGCTGCCCCACCTGTGGGAGCCGTGTGTGGCCGGCGGCTGCCGTGGGGCTGGCCTGGTGTGACCGGGCTGCTGGAGCCCCTGCCCACAACCTGCTGTGCTGCCTGTGGCCGAGCTGCCTGCTCCTGCGTGGGCCTGGTGCCTCTGCTCACTCAGAGCTACAGCAGCTGCTGCTGGACTTCAAAAGAAGCAAACGGTGCAGAAATGGGACGTGTAGTCACTGCTGGAAAGTAACGTGTAGTTTCAGGTTCCTCTAAGCAGCTTTGAGCAAGAAGTCATCCCTTAGAAAGGGTTGTTGTTTAAAGATCTGTTACTCAGTTTCATGTTTCTTGCAGCAGTGTTTTATAAACATCCAAACCAGTGTTAACTTGTGTCCAGCAAAGATCTTATTCACTAAACCCTGCTGCAGCATCGCTGACACTCTGTGTCACAGCCAAGGGCCCTTCTGTGCTCTTCAGTGGGTGATAACGAAGAAAGGAATGGGGTTGTTGATCCAGATACAGAAAGTGCTTTGAGGTGGTGCATTGCATTCAGTTTATTTCAAGAATAAACAAAGACGGGAGCCAACCGACTTCACGTTGGCCAGCCTCAGGTCCCTGTCTGTCACATGGTAAGGAGGATGGGGTTCAGGCACTATTCAGTGCCATGAATGCTTGGGCATCAATGCAAGTTCTGTCAGAACCTTTTGTAAGCGAGCTGCAAATGCCTGAAAGCTACCTGCTACGTGGTGTATGTGAGTTCATCTGGTGTGGAAGGTGGCTGAACGGTGGCCAAAAGGAGTGTCTGTGGGCTGGAAGGCAAATGGAAAGGGAAGGACCAGGGAGATTCCAGAGGATGGGGTGAAAATGATCCCTTTGAAAGGCTGCAAGTGTGTGAAAATGGTTGTGATGGCAGAGCGTGGAGGAAGAGGAGAAACTGGTGCTTTTCCTTAGTTAAATGATTTACCCCATGTAGTCTGTGTAGCCTGTGATGTTCAGTTCTAGTGTGCTGTTGTAAAGTAGATGTGAAGAGAGCACTGCTTGTTCTTTTAACTCAGGGAAATTCTAGGCAGAGAGAAGCTTTGGATTGTGTGAACAGCCCTTGGTGGAGATCAGAGCTAACCAACGGCTGGTCGGTGCTGTAGCTTCTGGCTGGGCTGAGTTCCAAGTTTGTGGAGCTGTGGTCTTGGTTGGTTTTGCTTTGGGTATCCATGAGAAATACTAATGGTATTTTTTGCACAGTGCTAGTGGGATGAGATTCCTTCCATCAGACGGCGGAGGAATGGGGCCACTTTGGTCATTCTCATGCACTGAAGGTGGTGTGGCAGCTCCCTGGGGCTGGGCAGGTACAGGAGGGCTCAGTGCCCGGCTGTGAGGTCAGGGCTGCCCGGGCCATTGGCTGCCCTACAGCCCCCACCCCATGGGCCGCTGCCTGCCCTTGGTGTGGTGCGGAGCTTGGCCCCTCAATGTGAGAGCCGGTTAGGGAATAACCAGCAGACGTGGCTTCTGTTAATTAACTACCAGGAGTTAAGTAAATGTTGGAGCAACTGGTCTGTGTGTGCTTGGCACGTCTGTGGGCAGGGAGGTTTGTGCTAGCTGGGACACGTCTTGCCCCTGTGCCTGTCTGCGGCGCAGCTCTCTGTTGCTCTGCTGGTTGTGGGGATGTGCTGGGCATGGCCTGAGCCCCGGCTGTGCCCCATACAGCTGGGCTGTGTATGAAGCACCATGAGCTTCCCATGAGCTATCGAGTAATGTGCTCTGGGGCCGTTCTGTTCATTTCCTTCTGTATGTCAGTGGTAGTCGCCTTATTTTGCTATAAGAACCGTGCCACGTTCGTACTGTGAACTTTCCTATCAGCTTTGCTCCTGTTATTTTTCTGATAATCCTTCCTAGGGTTATTTTGCAGTGGAAGGAGTTTTATGTTGTGTCTGAGTCTGTGTGAGGGACTTTTTTCCCAGCAGGGCTGTTCTGGAAGGGCTGTATGGGAAATGCGGGTAAACGCGGTCACACGCAGTGCTCAGGAAGCTCCGTGTTGCTTTCTCCAGCTTTTATCTGTCTCCCTCTTTGTGCAGCACACAGAAGTTCCAGATGTTGTTTTGGCTTGGAGATACGGAATGGGGAGAAATGAGCAATCTCAGCGTTCAGAGTCAGCCTGTCTGGTTCTGTATGGCAGGAAAGCAGGGAGATAAAACTCCATTTCTGGTGCATGTGCTGCCTGGGTAGCCAATAAAATAACACTGTCCTCGTTGGAAACGAGTCCCGTGTTGATGGGGTCGGTGCCAACCGCCTGAAGAGGCAGCTGTGGGGAGCGAGCAGTGTTTAGTGAGAGCAGGGTGAGACTGTGCTGCTCTATAGGTTGTGTGCTGTAGCTGGGGAGGGCACAAGCATCAGATGTCCTGAGTGTCTTCACCTCTCGCTCCTCCTCACGTGCTTATTTCTGCCATATTCAAGCAGTTTATTTTTGAAATTATTGCTGCTGTTCTGCTTATTTCTTTAAGAAGAAAAACGTCTGTTTTGTTTTTGTTTTTTTTTTTCCCCATTGCTGAGACTAGAAAATGGAAATTTCTGGTCAGCATTCTGCTTCCCCTGCTGCTTGTCCCTTCCACTTGGTGCAGATGTCCTTTGGTCTTTTGTTTTCACTTTGGTGAGCAGCTCCCCTATGTGTTCTGCTCACTTATGTGTAATGCTGCAATGCTCAGAGTACGTACGCTGACTCACAGGGCAGAGGAGCCAAGTTGGTGCTGCTCTCCCAGTGTCTGAAGTCATGTCTGTGTTTGCTTGGAACCAGGAAGGACTTGTCCACAGTTTGTGCACTTATTCAAACAAGGGCTTGGTGTTGCACTCTGGATGGGTGCAGAGGAAACTGGTGTGTGTCGGTGTAAGAGACAGTCGGAGTGTGTGCAATCATAGCTGGCTGGATGTGATGATTTAGCTTGTGTTGCTCTGGTTTTGCCTCAGAGGTGGGTGCCTGAGAGGTGCAGGAGCTGCAGAGAAGCAGCTGGGGCTGGGAAGCTCTGCTGTCTGCCTTTGTGTTGCTCGGCATTCCTTCACCCGCTGCCTGGAGGCACTGCTGGGGTGTCTTGGTCATGTGGTTTATGAATCAAGCCAAACTCAGATGTTTTCATGCCCAGTCTGGCCTATTTTCTGAGAATAGCTTTAGATGTCTCAGTCCATTTAATTGTGGTTTCCTTAGCGTCTAGTCCAGCTGAAGTTGAGATGGTTCCTGGCAAAACTGCATGCTTGCAGGCAGGCATGGCAGCTGCTGCTTCACCTCTGCAGCCGTGCTCCTGCAGACCTCAGTGCTCTCAGAACTAGGTCTGTGTTGGTGAGTGGGAAGTTCTGCAGCACAAAACTCATCCTGTTGGATGTCCAGGAGATAGGAGAAAAGCTGGTGGCTTCCTCTGGAGGTAGATCTGGCTTCACATTTCCACTGGGTGGCAATAAGAAGATGGCAAGCTTTTTGGACTGACTGTTGGATGCCTTCATAAACGTTACTGCACTGAGAGGCTACTGACAGTAAGCGGGCATTCAAATGTAATTCACTGTGTCTTTGGCAGTGCTCTTTTCCCCTTTGTCTTGGGGCAGCTGCCATTAAAGGACTTTTGGATGAAGTATGTTAATTCCTGTAACTTGTGCTCTCTCATCTGAAGGATTTATGCCGAATTCTTCCTGATGCTGGAAGAAAAATAAAGAACAAAAAACCCCAAAATCAACATGGTCCCTCTGCTTATGATCAAATGCTGTCTTTTCTTGTACTGGGCTCAGAATGGTCTCTTGGTCACGTCCTGTTAGAGGTGGGCCTCGACTCAGAGCAAATTTGGGTATCCTGTTTTCTCTCTTGGAAGTGGTTGGTGAAGGTTCTCTCTGACTTGTTGTATTCAGTCTGTTACATTAACATTTGTGTCTGGATCCTCTATGTTGAGATGCTGAGCCTTTGGAATTGCCACTGGATGTATGTCATAAGCTCACTTTAATCAAGAGAATACAGCTTAGTTGCTGTGTGATCACAGAGGATTTGCTTCTAGGCAGTCTTTCATTCAGAAATCCGAAGCCAGACTTGCCTGTAAAGAGATGTAGCTTGTGTTCTGCTTCATGTTAGCAGCTAAAAGTATGTGTGAGGCCAGTCATGGTAATTGAGCTGGTGGATAGTAATTCGATTGCTTTTGGCATCTCTGAGAGCAATTAAAACGAAAGGCTGAGTAAATGTGTGGAACAATTTTCTGAAGACATACGAGTACAGTCAGGTTTGGCAAGGCCATGTGGGAGGCATGAATTTGGAAGCTTACAGCTAGCGAAGGAAAAGGAAGACACAGCACAGAGCTCGGGATAGAAGAGTCTGAGTGGTATCTGGAATAAATCTGTCGGGAGAAGTGATAAGATGCCAAGTTATCAGGCTTAGGGTTGTTTGTGATGGAGCGCTGCCTGTTGTGTGTGTTTGTTCCTTGGGTCTGTGACTGGGTGTTTGGCTCTGAGATGCTCAGTGGTATCGGGCTGGAATTAAAAAGCACTTGCACCTTCTTAAGGTCCTTACATATGTGCATACAGCACTGGCTGGTGGTGAGACTGCTGTGTACGTCTGCGAGACTCGGGCTGCATTTGTCTTGCAGCAGGGCTTGCCAGAATAAGAAGCGATCTTGAAATGCTGCTCACGTTACATCATCAGACCCTAGCTACTGCACTAAACCAAACCAAAACACAGCGCCTGCCCGAGGCCAAGAGATGTGTGTTTAAAATGCAGGGAAAGGAGAAATAAAAAGGAGGGGGCAGGGATCCAACCAAACTACCATGGCATTGAGAGGAGCTGCAGGCAGTGGGGCTGTGGGCACTGCACGGCTGGCAGATGCAGGGCAGCAGTTGGAACACCAGGGCTCAGTCTGGCCTGGTGATGAAACACGCTTGGTGGGTAAAAAAGCAGAGCAGTGTGAGTGTTTTGCTGTGAATTCTGCCTGTTGTGCAGGCAGTGCATTACAACTTTACCAGAGTTGCTTCCCAAAGCTGATTGGGGTTGTTTTGTTTTCCAAAGAAGGATGCCATCAAAGAGGCCCAGCCCACAGGGGGCTTTGCTCCGCAGCCTCTGGAGGGGTGAAAGGAAAGCCAAAGTGAATTGTAGAATGGAGAGCTATGTTATAGACTGAAAACAACACAAAGAGCCCTAGAGTAAAGTTCTGCTGGGCGTATCTTTATGCTGCAGGTGGTTGGTTTTGCCAAAATGAGTGTGTTTCTCTTGTGGTGCTGGGGGTTGTGGCTGGGATCCCTCCATGCCCACTCCCCTGCAGGGATGGGGGTGTTGGTGCCTCTGTGGCTGCTGCCCACCAGGAGCTGGATGGATCAGTGCTTGATGGTGGGTCGGGAAGCACTGTGAGCCATGGAGGTGTGCTTTTCCTTGAGCTCTTTCATCATGTGTTGCACAGATGAAAGCTTAATGAAGTAAAGGAATGCCTGGTGGGTTGTGGGCCAAGTCTCAAAGGAGTCGACTTCGAGTGAGTTAGAGCTAGTAGGTGTTAGCGTGCACTTTTTCTAAAGGCATAGCAAGCTTTCACGTGCAACTTGTAATAGCCAGCTAGAAGCATTTGTGCTCGGTTCTTACACACAGCTTGTGGAGCAGCCTGGGTTTGTGATGGGTGGCAGAGCCATCTCCCTTATTGAGCTGTCCCTGCCTCGTCCTCTCCCTGCCCTCCTCTTTTCCAATGGGAATGAGAACTCCTGTGTTCCTGGCCCATGTCTTTGGCCTAGGTAAGGTATTTTTTCCTCTTGGATAAACATGTGGGTTCTTCTTCCAGAAGGTGTGGATATTTCTACTTTGCAATAATTTCTAATTGCAATTGTGTCAGCTGAGGACGGTGGGTGACAGCATAGATAACAAATGGATTCTTGTTGTGTGTGCCAAGCTGGAGGCTGAGCAGGCCTTTATTTCTGTATGTGACTCCATGCTCTGTTCCCTCACTCCTAAACAGGAAAGGAGTGAATACTGTATCCTGTTTGCTGCCCTGGGTGAGATGGAGTGTGTCACAAAGTGCCCAAGGCACAGGCCCTCGTGTTCAGAATGCCACCTAGTGGTTACTGCTACTGCGGTCGTCCTGGTGTTACCTGAGCCAGGTTTTGGTTCTTATATATGTGCATTAAGTGCTCTGCAGACAGGTCTGGCTGTTTGCAGCCATTCTCTGAGCTCCCCCCGCAGCAGGTACCTGGGCAGCATCAGCCTGCATAGCTCCAGCCCGGCTCTTGGAGGCTTCCAGGAAACAAAGGTTCACACAGGCCAAACTTGGTGTTTGGCTTATCTCTTGGAGAGGACAACATGCTTTCTGAAACACGAGGTCTCTTCATAGCCTGGGTTTTGCTGTTTGCTTTGCCAATAGCTGAGCGCTGGCTGTCCTGCAGCCTTTGGTGCGGGGCTGTGTGGGTGCTGGGCAGGGAGCGCTGGTGGGATGGTGGGCACAGTGCTCCTAGAAGCCCTGGTGGGTTGACAGGCATGTTGTTGGAGGAAGCCCCCCAGTGTAGTGGTAGGTGTGTTGCTGTCAGGAGCCTCAGTGCATTGGTAGGTGAAGTCATCAATGGGTGCGTTAGTGTGGCCAGCAGGTTGAGGGAGGTGATCCTCCCTAGTGTCTGAAGGGAGGTGGGAGGCAAATGGATGAGGCCAGGCTCTTCTTGGTGGTGCACAGCAATAGGACAAGGATGAATGGCCTAAAGCTTGTACATAGGAAGTTCTGTACAAACACGCAGACAACTTTTTTACAGTAAGGGGGGAGGAAGTGTGGGCACAGGTTGCCCAGAGAGGTTGTGAGGTCTCCTGTGCAGACATTCAGGACCCAGCTGGAACTGTGTGACCTGTGGTGGGGTACCTTATTTAGCAGGGAGCTTTCTCCCAGCCTACCCCTTAACCCATGAGTGCTTGTTGACTGTGCTGCATGCAGCTTTTCTCGTGTTTTGTGATTGTTGGAGGTGAGATAATACATGTGTTGTAAGGTCTTTTGGCAGTGGGAGGAGGAAGGCAGAGTGGGTGCAAGCAGTGAGAAGGTGGGTTGTAGCAAATTGAGCAGTGCTGGGCCCTGCTTGCTTCCTCCCTTCAAGAAGGAAGTCTCAGAACTGGAGCACACAGGGTCACAAATCCTTGACCATGTTAACCGGTCACAAAGCAATCCCTGACATCTTTCCAAAACTAATCCGTGTTGGGTAATAAATACAGAAATGGTTTGGCTTTAGTCTCCGAGCACAGAGGTAGCCTGCTAATGATGTGAAAAGGCAGCAACCGGAGATGCTTGATGAAAATTGAAAAACATTGGTAATGTCACTTTTCTGTCTGCTGCATTAGGATGCAGTGTGAGTAAGTGAATGTAAGCGCTGCTTGTCAGAGGCACAGCAGCAGCCCTGTGCCTGCTCACCAGAGCCATGTTGATCTGGAAGTGTTCCCCACTGCTGTGTTGGGTTTGGGATCAGGGCAGGTGGGTGGTTTGGAGCTGCAGACCCATGGGGCTGCTTGCTGCTATCTGCAGTTATCTGCAGTCCACGTTCCCAACTGAGAGGACCCCTGCTACAAAGAAGTTCCTTGTCAGTAGCCTGTAAAATAGCTCTTCAAAGCGACAAGAGAGCTTTTGTTTCCTTGTAAGGAGCAAGCATCCTGGAAAAGGTTTGCAGTATGTGAAAGAATTCTCTCCTTTATTTACTTCCTTAGAGGAGCCCGTGCCTTTGTTGGGAACACGGTCAGTTCTTGTGCAGGATGTGGGTCAAGCAGCACAGAGCTGGATGGCTCTGCCTTACACACAGTGCTTTCCCTGCTGTCCTGTGCCAGTTGCTGCTGGTTAAAGAAAGTTATTCAGCAGTTTCAGGCTGAGATCTCTCTTTGCTGAGTCCAAACAACACAGTTCTACACAACTTCCTATTAAGTCCATGGCAGCTTAAGTCTTTAAAACCTGGTTGGTAAAGCAAGTCTTTGATGTTACAGGCCTGCTTGGTGCTGAAAGGGTGCGTGCTGTCCTCTTGGCACACTTCATATCATGCTATAGTTGCACATTATGCTTCTGTGGCTCTTTACAGAAAAGTGTAAATCTCACGAAGAAACCGTGGTAAAATAGAAGCTCTGTAGATGTGGGAAATGAGAGCAAACTTGGTCATCCTGCACAGAGTTTCTGGAGTTGATGGGAGATGTGGAGAAGTGCTGTTTTGGGATGGTTACCCCCAAGGGCAGTGCAGCTGTGCCCAGTTCTCATATCTGTCTTTTCCTGCAGGCCAACAGCGACAGATGGAGCCATGGCTCTCCCTGTGCTGCTGCTGCTGCTGGCCCTGCCCTCCCGCAGCGTGCAAGGTGAGTGCCGTGCTGGTGATCGCGGGGTGAGCTCTTCTCAGCTCCACCTGGATTTGCTTTAGAGCCTGTTTATGTACAAAATCTATAGTGTATGTGGGTGGTGTAGGGCTCAGCGGGGCCTGGGGAGCGAAGTGGGAATTTCACTGCTAATTTGAATAGCAAACTACTTCATCTTCTCCGTGGCTGCTCCAGTCAGGTCTTTGGAAGTGCTGAGTGACTCATTGTGTGCACACAAGGGTTTCAGATGTGCAGTGCATGTAAGGTTTGCTTCAGCAAAACGGGAGAAGGGTGGTGGTTCACCTGAGGGTTTCTGGATGTTGTGTGATGGCTGCTTCCAAACTGCCTGCTGTCAGCACTCACTTTCTGCCAATGTCTTCCTCAGCGGTGACTGCATTTCAGGTGCTGTGTGTCTGCTGTGGCACGTTGGTGCTCTTTGCCTCATCAGGTCTTTCTGAAATCCCCTGCATTTGTTTTCAAATAGTAAAAGACAAAGCACAACAATTGGATCCTTGGAAGAGACTGAGGAGTGGGGAAATACGTGTGTGAAGGTTTAGTGTGATTTGATTTGTATTTATTTTTTTCTTTTGTAAGTGGAGATTATGGCACGATTTGAGAAGGGAGCAACTGTTTGCTTTATTCCTTTCCTTTTTCTCTCCCAAACTTCCTATGGTGCATTTTCCTTTTTCTGTGCACTTAATGCTGCCTCTCTCTGGGGCCTTCTGAGGGCTGGATGCTGACCCTCTGCTGCCCAGCCCCTGTCTGCCTCCAGAGCTGCTTAGCACTTGTCATTTAAAAAGAAAAGCAATATTGCTGTTATTAAATATTGTAACCGTTGTGCTTGAAGTCCCTGTCACCGTGAGAGATTTCAGCAGCCCTGGGCTGGCTCCGTGTTGGATTTGTAACCTCTTATGCACATTCACCAGTTGCCCCACTGGGTCTGGGTTGTCCTTAGAGAGGAAACTGAGACTTATTGTGCTGCATGTTTTGACTTTTTGTAAGTCCATAGTGTAGTTTATCATTTGCTGACCATACGACATAGAGGTTCTTTGCCAAAGGAGTGGCTTTCTGCTCTCTGGCTGCCGCAGGCTGCCCTAGGAAGGGTCCCTGGTTTGAGAGGTGGAGGTAAGGTGGGGATGGAACAGGCTGTGAGCCACAGGGACTGTCTGTGCACTGAGCAGGGTGTGGGCTGCAGGGAAGCTGGCTGATTTCAGGCAGTACAAAAGTGTCAAACTATACTTGTGTATTTGTTCACTGTGGGAGGAGGGCAGAAAAAAAACCAAGAGGAAAATAAACAGTTCTGTTCCCCATGGGCAGTCTCCAGTGATAGGCTCTGAGAGGTTGAACACGTGGTGGCACACTGCTGTGTTACAGACACGTGTGTTTATGGCTGGAGCTGAAAAAGAATGCGAGCAGGTCTGCTGTGTGAGTGTGTGCAGGTGCAGCCTCATCCCTGTTCAGTTACCCTGAGCAGAGCAATGCAGTTTGGTTTAACAAATCTGCTTTAAAGTTATAGTTGGTCTCTCACTGCTTACTGCCCTTGTGCAGACAACCCTTCCATGCAGTAGCACTGCGATGGTGCCTGTGGGGCCGATGTAAAGCTGAGTCCTGGGAATGTGAGTGCTTGGAGTAGGCAGATAAGACTGGTATTTCTTCAGTGGTGCAGGCTGGTATCTCTGCATTACTGGATCAGATAAATGGGTATTGTTAGCTCCTACTTGGTAGTTCCTCCGTGATAGCTGCAAGCAACATTCCTTTCCTTAAATGAAAGATTTTTATTGTCTTATTCTATGTAGACAACTAAATCTTGCTGTGAAAGTAGTTATAGAGTATGGTGTGGCTTTTTGTTTCCTCACCTCTCTGTTTTTTGCAGATGAGGAGCTGAAGCTAAATGAATGTGTGTGTGAAGGCATGTCATGTGGGAATGGAGACCGCTGCCAGGGCCAGCAGTGCTTTGCCTCCCTGAGCATTAACGATGGTGCTAAGGTTTACCAGAAAGGCTGCTTCCAAGTCTATGAACAAGGGAAAATGACGTGCAAAACTCCGCCATCTCCTGACCAAGCTGTGGAGTGCTGCCAAGGATACCTGTGCAACATGAATATCACTGCGAAGTTGCCCTCTTCTAAAGGTGAGTGGTTAATTTATAAACAAGGCATTCTGAGCAGTTGAATCACGGCAGCATGCTTTGCAGGTGTGCAAAGGTGCTACATGTTGCTGCAGCCTTGACTGTGTAAAGGCATCTCCCAATCTGAGTAGCCACCGAGCAAAGTGTGTCAGCCCTGCTGGAAGGGTTTTCTCTGAGTGTTCTCACGTTTTATTTTGTTCTTTCTCTCCTATTCAAGGGCAAACCCTGCAAGGCGAAGCTGCGGGTTACAGCATGGAAACACTAATCATCGTTATCCTGGCTCCTGTGGTAGTGCTGGTAGTTTTCTCTGTGGTAGCTGTGCTCGTCATCCGGAGGATACAGAAGAACCACATGGAGAGACTCAATTCTAGAGATGCAGAATATGGCACAATTGAGGGACTCATTGCTTCAAATGTTGGAGACAGTACATTGGCAGTAAGTGACCTTTGTGAATGGTGGAAATGTGTGACCACCTTTGAGAGGGGAAAAAAAAAACCACACACAAAAAAGCCACTTTTGCAAGTGTAGTTTCCTTGGAGAGTTGCTGTGAGCTGTAGCCAAACGTTTTCTGGTTCAACAAACAACATCTAAAGCCTCTGAGAAGCTTACGTTCAGCTAAACAATATTTGTAAAGTTTTTGGGTAGCCTAAAGTGATACAGAAGGTGAAAAATGTTTTGTGATTTGGATGTTTCAATGACAAACTGAAAGACTGAAAAGGATGTGATGATGGAGAAAGAAGAAAATACAGGTGTTCTTAAAACTTCAGGTCTGAGTCCCATGAACTTAGTAGCTGGGCTCTTGGAGGAGGAGGAGATGAGCGAATTTCTTTGGCCAGGAGAGTAGCAGCAGTTCTCCTTTTCTTTGGATATCATGTTCAAAATTCAATCTTTAAAATGTTGCAGGTCACTCAGTCTATGGAAAATAATGTAGGAAAGCGTCTCCTTTTACCAGTTTTGAAGGGTTTTACCTTGGTCTTATTTTAAATAATAATAATAATAATTGAAAATGTTTCCAGCAACGTTCCCATTGAAACTTGAGCTTTTGTGGCTTCAGGAATACATTGAGTGTTACTGAAACTGGTGCCTTCCTCCTGAGCTTGGAGTGTTGGGTGGTTGGTGTGACTGTGGGAATGGGCACTCTGTAAACTGCAGCAGCTTTGTGTCACTGCCTGCTGTTCTGCTTCAGCTCAGCCATATATAAATTGCATTTAATGTCTTTGGCTCTCCTAGGCTTGATTCTTGGTCTTAAAACAGGTAGTTTGATGTGCTCCCCACAAACTAGGCAGGTATGCAGCTTGATTGTCTGTAAGCACCGACTTCCAGCTCTTATCAGTGCAAGACCATTTCCATTCCAGTTGCTGACCCTTTGTTCTTTATTATTACATGATCCAAGGAAACAACCTGAGATAAATAAATAAAAAAATTTCTTTTGAAAGAAATTGGCAAAGTTGCTGGCTGGGAAGTTTTGGTCTGCTGTCGTTTTGCTCACAGCTGTGTAGCTCTTGTAGGGTGTGAGCAGAGTGTCTGTGCTCTGCCTCCTGGTGCTGGTGGTGTGAACAAAGAATAAAGGTATTTTTTCCCTATCTGTATGTGTTCACCTACACAGTCAGTCTTTCATGTTATGGATTTTTCATGTCAATTGTGAGATCTAAATCTCCAGTTCTGTTACAACTGAGTTTGTTTGTATTTCAGATTAATCTCCGTAGTGCAGTAAATACAGCCCTAAGCTGAGCTTCCTAATGGAGAATAAAGGACGCCTGGCCTCCTCGATCTTGTTTTTACAGTCACTGATGTAGATAGGATAATGAGCTCTGTATCTATCAAAAAAGCAAAACAAGACTCCTGTCACTATTACACAGTGTTTTTTTGAGCACTCATTAAAAAATTGTGAGGAGAAATGAGCTTTCATTGGATCTAGGTGAAGCCCAGCAGTGCAGCTTGCTGAAAATACCTTGTGGTTGTTGGGTGTATGCTTTTTTTTATCCTCTTTTCCTTTCTTAAGAGAAAAAAGCCCAGCAATACGGAGCACCTGGGTGCTAATACTTAGAACTATTATCGGAGTCCTTGCTATAAAAGTAGCTGTGTAGTAGCATTTTTGCAGGCTAATAGGATTTTAACATTCAACTAGGATTCTCCTAATGTTTCTTTTCAGCATAAAGCAGAGCACAGCCCTTCCTGAGCCGTGCCTGGAAACCATTGCTCATAACCCCCCTCTGTTATTTGTGCTCTGCTGACAGCATCTCCCTGGTGCTCCCGTTGACTGCTTCAGCCACGTGCCTGGCTGGGCACCAGCACATGTCTGCTGGCACACAGTAGAAGCTATTGGAAAAACAAGTTGTTGGATGTTTCTGTTCCGAACTCCGTCTGTGGCTGGGTTTTAAAGTACAGAAGTTGTCAGCTGCTCTTTCTAATGCATGTTTATTCATAGGGATGCATAATGCAGACTTAGAGGATACGAGATCCTCCAGGTCAGTAGATCTGGGAGACTAGCTGAGCTCTAGCTGGTGAAAGCACGCTTGCATGGGTGTGCCCATGTTTTAGTTCCTCTCTTCTCTGCAATGCCTGGTATGGCCTTTGCAATAGTAAAACCTTGTGCGGGATGTTCTTAGCCCTCTATGGAGTGGTGGCTGCAGTGTATCTTGGTCCTGTGTGGCCAAACATCTTATACTACTAATAAGCTTTAATCCTATGAGGAGATGCACCTTTGTGTATTTAAGTGGAAAACGATGCAGTTTATGTAGTAAAATTCTGCTCTTGCTTTTGAACAGGATTTATTGGACCATTCCTGCACATCTGGAAGTGGTTCTGGACTTCCATTCTTGGTGCAAAGAACAGTGGCTCGCCAGATCACGCTTGTGGAGTGTGTAGGTCAGTAGAGATCTTGTTTGCCTTGTGCCGGGTCTGGGTAACAAACAGGCAGAAAGCTCTGTCTGGCATCCTAATCACCTTTTTCCTCAATTATGCTTATGTTATATGAAACTTTTCATGTTTTAGCTTACAGAATGCGTTTCTGCTTTGAAAGAGGGGTCATCCTTTCAGATCTATGCGTAAGACAGCAAATATCATCTGCGTTTTATCAGGAAAAATTTGACCTTTTTTTGGGAAGGTAATGCTAGAGAGTACAATTGAGGAGCATTTGAATGGGCACATTGTAAGCTAGATGGACTGGATGTTAAGCAAGCACCATTTGGAGTTTGAAACTGTTTAACACATTTATAAAACAGCAAATGGTATTCAGTTAGAAAGCTTTAGAATTGGAAAAGGATTGTTTGGACTCCAGGATCTGGAGTTGAAGCAGCAAGCGAAGTAGCTGAAGTAGCACTTATAAATATGTGAGAAATTCTTTTTAGTAATTATTTTTTTAAAACTAAGTATAAGTAATTAGTAATAATTCTTTCCTAAAGCTCCTTTTGATCTTTTTTTTGTAGAACTTTAAGTGTGATATTAAGGATCTTTTACATTTTTCTTGAGCCTGGGCTGACATTTTGCCAGTGTCTCTTTGGTCTATAGTGTGCCTTGGGTAGGCATGTATTTACACTGACATTAAGTCTTAGCCTACATGTTGAGCAGTTCCTCTTCATCAGAAACTATAGGATGTTACCTGCACAGTGTTTCTAAGAGGTGTTCAGTCTGGTATAGAGGTGTGTATGTGTCTTGTTGGACTGATGCCTGCTCCTGAGGTAACACGGGCTGGTGCTATTTCCAGAGCCTGTGTGTGTGTTAGCCTACATGGCAGAGCCAGATGGAAACACTTAGCAGAAATTCTCTTCTGGTGACAGCATTGAGCTGTAACTGTTGGGTGTCTGTCTGCAGCTGATCTGTATGTGTCCCTTTGGAACACTGAATGGCACAGCCATGAAGGGCAGAATGTGGGTATTTAGTATTTACAGTTGTCAGATCCAGCAGAGTGCATTGTGTGAACGCTGAGGATGCAGTATTCCAGCTGTGGTGGTGGTGATGATCAGAAACTTACCCGTTGTGCCTTCTCCAGGATGTTGCTTTGCTTTTGAGTGTTTAATAATTCAATATTGCTTTCTACTTCTTGGGTAGAAAGCCTGGGATGCAGGCAGCGTGTCTTGATCCCCACCTGATGTTTTGTTGATGGTTATTGGCGTTGTTTGTTTTTTATGGACATCAGTTTACACATGGCAATCCTTACTGCTTTTGCAAGGGAAACATAAAGGCTTCCTCTAGCGCTTGTGCCCTTTCTGTCCTCCTAACCTCAGAATTCATGGGTTTTATTTGTTTGCTTTCTAGACAAAACAGAAAGGGAATTACTGCAAGGAACACGTTGTGGGAAATTTTAGAGGCAAATATATCAGACTGTAGACAAAATACAATTTTTGCTGTGTCCTGTAGGTTAGTTCAGCTGTGGTACAGATAACACCCACAGTATTTGACATGTGTGCATATGTACCTCTATTTATGCATATTGGCAACAGTCTCATGCTGTTGTTAGGAACTTGGTTTTAATGGCATATGTGTCTTTACGTGTCATCCTGTTAATATTACATATGGCGAAGGGTAGTGGTGAGCACTAATTCTTTAGTGCCCGTATTTGGGAGGGGTGGATGTTGTCTGCTTGGCTGCTTCTGTCCTTAATCCTGTGAGGACTGTTAGTTCACAGCTCTGTGTGTTTCCTCCCTGACCAGGAAAGGGCCGTTATGGAGAAGTCTGGAGGGGTCAGTGGCAAGGAGAAAACGTTGCTGTGAAGATCTTCTCTTCTAGGGATGAAAAATCCTGGTTCAGGGAAACTGAATTGTATAACACTGTATTGCTGCGGCATGAAAATATTTTAGGTAAGTAGAAGAATTGCATTCATATAGTTAACGTGAGGGTTAACCAAAGTTAAGTTAACCAAACAGCTGACTTATATGACAGTTGTGCACTACTTTACGTCTCGAAGTCCTCAAGAATTAACTCCTGTGTTTTATTCAGTGGTTGAAGGGAAATTTTAAGTGGAGAGACTTGCAGGAAGGTGCTGAAATCTGAGTCCCATAAATGGAGGAAGCGTCCCAGCAGCTGCATTTTCCTGCAGAAATACTCCGGCACAAAAGGGTCAACTGCATTAATTGATTGTTGGCACTATAGCGTGTAGAGAGGGAAGGAGGTGCCACAGGCCTTCCTGCTGAGCATTCAGCCTTGCAACAATTCTTGCAGGGTGGTGAAATGGTGAGGAAGAGTGTTGTGCAATGTGTAGGTGAAGAGGTTCTGGTGTATCTGGTTTTGTTACAACTTGAGTTTACCTGAGAGGACTGAGAGAAGAACAAGTGAGGAGGAGTTTCTTTTCCCTTGCTCCTGAATGAATGGATTCAAAGCTCAGTTTATTTGCTGTTAGATTTAGTTGTTCTGCTCAGAGCTTGAGTCAAACTGGTGAATCTTTTCTGGTGTTCAACCTTTGTTATGGTTGCCCTTTATCTCATTTTCCTGTAAATATTGAAGCATGATGATTTCTGCATCCTTTGAGTGTGTGTGTTAGGTCCGAGAGCTTAGGTAAAAAAGGCTTTTGTGATCAGCTGTGGCTGAAGTCCTAGATGCTGTTTTTATTCTTGCGCATGGACTCGAGTTAGAGTTCAGAATGTATTAACTCTCTATTTCATTGTTGTAATACTTGCAGTCTGTTTTCAGTGCAGTATCATGGAGGTCAAGTTTTAGTTCAGCTGAGTTGAACTAAATGCACGAGAAGCCTGGTTGTGTTGATTCTTTTCTTAGGGCAGTCACTTAGTCACTCAGTTTTTCTCTTTTTTTCCTGTCTTTCCTAGGTTTTATTGCATCTGATATGACTTCCAGAAACTCTAGCACCCAGCTGTGGTTAATTACTCACTACCACGAGATGGGGTCTTTGTATGACTATCTGCAGCTCACCACCCTGGACACTGTCAGCTGCCTGCGAATAGTACTGTCCATAGCCAGCGGCCTTGCACATTTGCACATAGAGATATTTGGAACGCAGGGGAAGCCTGCCATTTCTCATCGGGACTTGAAGAGCAAAAATATCCTCGTTAAGAAAAATGGACAGTGCTGCATAGCAGACTTAGGTGAGTTCATTTCAGTGCTAATGTGCTCTGTGTTCCTGCAGCAGACAAATGTATTGGATAACTCCTACCTTAAGTAGCCTTAATGTAATTCTCACACCGAGTTTCCCTGGTGTTGCCCTGTAGGCTTGGCAGCCGCTAGGTGGCACTTCCAACTCAGAGATGCTGCTGTGCTGTTGCACAGCTGACAAGGCCCAGTGCAGAGTTCAGAAACAGATGGAACATTTTGGACTTGTTCTTGTTTTTTTTTGCTGTTGGATGCCATTCACAGATTTACGCGGGCAGTGTTTGCTATGTTTCACATCATTTCTGAAGGAATAAGTGCCCACTGTTCCAAACCTGTACGTCTCCAAAACATCCATCTAGCTTGAGCTTTTTGCCCAGGTAACTCAATGAGTCCAGGACAGAGCTCTCCATGACAGCTGGCTTGGGGCTTCAGGCTGCTGTGATGGTTCACACCAGCAAGGCTGACTGAGAAGGGGTCAGCATGTGCTGGCACTGATTAACACTACACTAACCAAGTGAAATCCACTGGGTGATCTACCAGGTCCCCCCCAGCCCAAGCCATTCTGCAGTTTAAGCCTCAAAAATCAGGGGGACTTTCTGAGCAAGGTCACAAACATTTCCCAACTAATTTTTGCAGTGGTAAAATACCTATTTTTAAAATGTTTAAGAACTCAGGTGTGTATTTGTGGTGCATTTTTTGTTTCTTATGTGTAAGGAGGAGAGTTAGCAAGTATGTCCTGGCTGTGCAAAAGCTCTGATAAGGTCCAAGGACAGGTGTCACTCTTGATTTGGTCTGTCAGTGCAGTTAGGAAAGCTCTGCCCTGTAATTGATTTATTCTGCTCTTAAAGCAGTTCTCATACATGGCCGTAGATCACGTATGCAACTTTACTGAACAGCATTTAGCAACTTTATACAACAGTGCTGTAAAGCTTATACGAAAAGAAAGCCTAACTCAGCTCTCCTCTTACCCCATCACTGAACTCCACGCTGAACAGTGAACATCAGCTTGAGACAAGATCTAGTATTTATAAGGAAGGTACAAAGAGTACGGACAGAACACATCTACTCAATTTCTGCTCCTGAAAAATATCCCAGCATAGTAACATTGATTCTTTTGGCAACCTGAAAAGCAGTGTGTCCCATCGTTTTTTTCCCTAATGCTTTTTTTCTTTGTATAGACAGTTGGTATCTTACAGTAAGAGCTCCCTTGGTTTAAATGTGCATTGGGGTGTTCTGTGGTGAAAGGAACGTGCAGGGGTGCGATGTCTGCCTCCTGAGCCTTCTCATGCCACTGTGATGAGGACCTGATTACAACATGGCTGTCTCCTGACATTATTGCAACACGTCCTCAGTTTGTAGCATACTGGATGCTGACTTGCATCCCTCAGCCCTAAACTTTGACCCATCAATCTATTAAATCTGTTTTGTCCTATTTGGATGGAGCATTCTGCATTTTACCAGCGTCCTCCAGAGTCTTGACATGTTTAGAGTTTGCCAGGAAATTTGTTTTCTAACCTCTGTTTCCAGTGTGTGCGATCTGAAGAGAAAGATAAAAATAAAATAGGACAAAAATGCTTTTAATGTGGAGGATGGGCTCTTGAGCCCCTTCTCTGAGTGACAGTGGGGCAATCAGTGGGCAGCATCTTTCTGGAGGTGCCAGGAGCATTTTCTTAGCAACCTGAAGTCCCTTCAATTGCAGGAGAGGATTTTTCAGAGTTATTTTTTTTGTTGTTCCTGTGAATTATTCTTTTGGTAAGGGGAAAAAAAAAGTGGTAGATTGGCTAACGTGCTTTGGGCCTGAAGTAAGGGCTGCTTAAGTTCCATCTAAAACAGCCACGTTAAATGGAAATTGTAAGGATTTGTTGAGGAAAGCCAGGAGTCTGTGCCCTTTATATTGCTTAGTTATGTCATGCACCTGTTGCTGTTCAATTTGCAGTGCCGTCTGTTTACCATGGCAAAATGAGTACTTTGTGCATTTCCGAATTTACAGTAAATTAGTCCCTCACATAATGTTCTTTGCTTAAATGTTTAGTAATTAGTAGAAACCTGGTAGAGTGGTTTTGGCTGACTCACTTTGGATCACTCGAGGATGTTTATTTTTCAAGCTACTACAAATATGGTGGCTTTTATTTTCTAGCTTTATTTTTTAACTTGTGTGTGTGTGTGTCATGCAGTGTTTGTCTGCTCCTCTCCCCACAGCTCAGATGCATCCGCCTACCCAAAAGTTCTATAAATACATTTGAATGCTGGGTAAAATTGTTTTCTTCTAAGTAACAGCTGCCCAGCCTTGTGTGTATACGTGCCTAGAGCGCCGGTGACATCCAGTGGCTGCAAAACATTTAATTCCTATAATAACAGCATTTTAGAGCCGTGCAATAACGTGCTTGATAGTAATCCCTTAGGAGATATTGGTCTAAGTCTGTGGACGTGGGGGCTGTTTTTGAGAGCTGCTTTGCAGCTGACCCAGTTGGTCTTTGGACGGCTGGACACAGAGTTCCTTCTTTTTAATGAACTGTCTGCTGGGTGTCACTCCTGACGTGTAACTTTCAATGTCTGCTTCCAAAGGGGACTTAATGCTTCTTCTCTGTTGTTCAGGCCTTGCAGTCATGCACTCCCAAAGCACCAACCAGTTGGATGTGGGGAACAACCCCCGAGTGGGCACCAAACGCTACATGGCGCCGGAGGTGTTGGATGAAACCATCCAGGCAGACTGCTTTGACTCCTACAAGAGGGTTGATATCTGGGCCTTCGGGCTGGTCCTATGGGAGGTAGCTAGGCGCATGGTTAGCAATGGTAAGTGTTTGGGACCGTTATTGTTGCTTTTACAATGTATTAGGCAAATAATTGACTGTAGAGAATTTGCCACTGAAATGCACGGGGTGTACAGCAAAGTACAGATCTACAGTCTGCTTGTTCTTGGCACACTGCTGCCTTTGGAACTGCTGGTAAGCTGGGCACCAGAATATACTACTGATGTCAGCTCTGTTGACGTGGAAGGGGAAAAAGGGGTCCCTTCTAAATCCTATGTAGTGGTGAGAAATATTTTATCAAACAGTCAGCTAAACTGAAGTCTTAGGCTGTGAAATCTCTGACCTTTGTGCCCTTAAATCACAGAGAATGCTTTTAGGTGTCTGTTTCACATGACAAAACCTAAAGAGCAGAGGAGGAAAATGTAGGAAGAAGATTCTGTTGAACCACCCCCAGAGCAGGACTTGGTCAGAGTACAGTTCTGTTTAGTAGCACACAGCATTGCACTGTTTCATTGGCAAGATAGTCTGAGTGTAAGGACCCTGAAGCTGGGTATCTGCTGGTGTGATTCCTTGTCATTCAGAAGTTCTCTCTGGCTTTTGGATCTTATTTTGTTCCCAGAGGACTTTGCCAAGAGCCAAAGGAAAGAGTGAGTGCTTTTGTTGGAGAGAGTCAGGTATGAACGAGCAGTGGGTGGACAGAGGTGGGCTGTGATGGTGAAGATTCGTGGTAGCTCATCCAGAGTAACGAAGCTTGGCCCCACATGCCAGTAGAAGGCTGGGTATTTTCCTCATGGTGTTCTCCTGCATCATCTCCCCTCTGCCTGTCCTCTCTGGGATGCTGACAAGCTGCCTGAACGAAGCTGCCTTGCAGGTATCAAGACTCAGAGGAGGGCCCAGGCATGGGCTCATTTAAACATCCTTACAAGCCTAGATGCTACTCCTCCAGTTCTCAAGTGATCTAAAGTGGAATCTCCTCTGAGAGCATAAGATCAGGCTGCACAGGTCCTGTTCTTCTTTTTTTAATCAATAAATATATTCTAATGTATTTTGTGTGCATATGGTAGGTAATACATACAGTCCTATGTTGATACCTCTTAAAATGAAAGTTCTGTGTAATGGTACACATCTAAATATGCTCATGCTGAAATATCGTGTATTTAGACATGTAGCTGCAGTAACAGCAGTTCACAGGAGACCTACTAGAGCTAATGTTAAACTAATGGGTTTGATTGTGCTGGCAGCTTAACCAAGATAGCAGAAAGCTCAGCATGGACTGCAAACCTACCAAGAAGATAAGGAAGGGCTTTGGAAATTTACTTCAGGCTGAGGTTGGTGCTGCTATGGAAGCTCTTCTAACAGTAATGCGGGTGCCTCGTGGCATTAGTCATGCCAATGGAGCCTGAAGTTGAAGGCAACTGTGCTACTAACTTAGCTGTACTTATTTCCTGTTGATCTATATTTCAGGCTGTAGCTCAAAAGTGATTACATTTCCTTGCACTGGTTTGAGGTGAAGTAAACATTTTTTTTCAGAAATCCAAGCGTCTGACTATGTAGGACTCATCAGATAACCCTGTCTGATCTGTAATAAGACTTTGGTACTTGAAGTGAACATGCAGAGGTCAAGGCAGCAGGTTCATGTGAACCGGGTGATAAGGTGTTGGGTGGGCATGGGACAGGTGTACCTGGTCTATGAGGTAACAGGGCTTTGCTGTTTGTCCCATGAGGAAGGATGCTTGCTATCTGTCTCTTGGTGTGAACTTGAAGTCTGCTGCAGTGCATCAACCTGTCTTAGTATATCCAGTCCTGGAGATCCTGAGGTTGCTGTGATCTGACCCTTGAGTCAGGGTGACTTTTCTTCAGTGATCTACACCATGATACTTGGCACTTTTCTGCTGCGGCTTAGCAGCAGGAGGAAAACATGATGAAACCTCTCCGCAACCAAGAGTGCTTCTGTGCTGTCTCTGTGCTGCAGCAGGAGCCCCTCAGCAATTCTCAGTGCATGTAAATGTGATCTGAGCCCCCTCATTGGCGTTTCGCTCTGTGCCAATAGAGCAGTGCTTGCTCACTGCAGAGTGGTTACTCATGGCTGTAGAATGTACTTCCTCTGCAGTGCAGTCTGTTCCTTAGGTCTTAGCAGTCATTCCCAATAATGTGATCATCTTCGATGTTGATGTGAGACACCAAGTTTAGAAGGGCTGCTGCTCGATGGCATGTGGTCTGTGTTGTGTCTGCAGGGCTGTACCTGCAGCTTTGGGGTTTGTGGAGGTCCTGTATTGCTCCACGGTGCATTTCTACACACAAGATAAGCCTTCATGCAAGTAACAGAGGATAAAGTTGAAAAAAACTGCTGCTCTGTGAGAGTTCCATTGCATTTGGTTAGCAAAAATCAGCTCTTCCAGAGAGAGAAGCGTAGGGTGTTGTCAGTGACAGAAGTCATTAAGGCTGTCCAGAAAATGGAGAGCTGTAGGTTGTGCTTAGCAGGGCCTCTTGTAGTAAGAGGCTCATTTCCTTTCCTCTGGAAGTGAGAGAGGGAAATGTGCCACAGTTCAGGACAGCGATCTTGCTGGGAGGAGGCGTGTGGGTGAGAGGTGGCACTTGGTGGCTGTGCCAACCAGCTGCTGCAGCCAGCAGCTGCCCCAGGAGCATTAGGGGCTCCGCAGTTACTCTGTTGGAGTAAAGGCAAGACCACGTTGACTTTATGTTCTAATACTGTGCCGTACCTCAAATAGCCACCTGTATGTTGTTGGTTGGAATGCCTATGTGAGCATAGGAAACTGAAACAGAGCTGGACTTGCTCAGTGATAATCTGTTAATATTGTAATGGCACTGGCAGCACCTTCAGGACTGTACTGTGTAGCTCTGAGGGTTTGCCTGTGAATGGTGTCAAACCGCTGCTTCCATTTCAAGTGATACAGACCCAAAAGAGCTTATTTGTATTCTTAAATTCTCACAGACTTCATTTTGTGTTCTGAGAGGATGCAGAAGGAGGACATGACCAAAGTTCAGCCCTCTAGGTGATGTTCAGTATATGCAGTTAGTTAGAAGTTGCTTGGAAACAGAATGTTGCACACACAGCATGCATGGCTCGCTGTGAGCACACGTGGCAAACCTGTGGGCTGCTAGTGGCTGCGTTCTGGGACGTCCCTTGGACAGCCAGGTCTTTGAGCTGTTTCCCAGCTGAAGCCCAGTCCTCAGAGATGGAGATTTACAGACTTTTGCTGAGTGTCTGTGGGATTTTGATCTTAGTCTTCAACAGAACAAGAGAACTAAATCCCAACAAGCACTGTAACAAATGTTGGAGAACCGTTTTTTCTGCTCAAGTATAACTTGAAGTAAAAAGTATCCTGAATTTTGTGTGTATCTGATTATAGACCAGCTGCCAGGCTGCTAAAAAGCAGTTCTAGCTTTGTTCTGTCTGTGCTTCTGCTGTACACAGAGGACTTCATTTGCTCACTATTTCTCCAGACTAACTTGAAACACCAGTTTTTAAATTGGCTTCTGAAGAAAGCTGAGCTCCCTGGGTCATTGATGAGCTTAATCCACAACAGCGGCAGTGCTGCACGCATGCCAGAGTGAGGAGGCAAAAGGCTTTCAGCAGGCTGCTCTTATGTAACCTGGGGACAAGTGGAGAGAACACGCATTAACTTCTTGTTTACTCACTTTTCAAAGCAGAATCTTGGAAACTGCATTCAGATACCATAGCAAAGCCTATACCTGAAGATGTGCGGTGCCACTTACCCTAAGCATTTTACTGTGTTAGTAGCAGAAATGATTTTATGCGAAGCACCGGCGTGAGGGTCAGTAGATGCTGACATCCATATGGGACTCTTCCATGATGCGTGGAACAGCGCAAAGCGTGTCAACCCTATTGGAAACAACAGTGCAGATGATGAAATTCTGTGCTGTTCTACTAGATATCTCAGTTCTCTGGTAGCCTGTAAACCTCCATGCCTTATGAAAGATGACTTTCCAACAAGTAGATTTACCTCTTATTTTGGCTCAGGCATCTCCAAAATGGATATAGCTTTTAATTTTGCAGAATGGTAGGAGAAACATAAGTGCTATTCTGTTTTTCTAGTGACTGTTTAGCACGGCAGTGTGGAGTCTTACAGGTATTTTTGTGCTTCTCTGGTGGCTGGTTCACACATGCTGGCTTTGCAGAGGTGCTCTTTCACTGACAGCCATTTAATAATGCCTCTCTTGGTTGTATTTCACTAGGTATTGTAGAAGACTATAAACCACCGTTTTATGACCTGGTTCCCAATGATCCCAGTTTTGAAGACATGAGGAAAGTGGTCTGTGTAGATCAGCAAAGGCCAAACATTCCCAACAGGTGGTTCTCAGACCCTGTGAGTAGACATTCTGGTGTATGGTTTGTAAAAGCTGACCCCTCTCCTGACCTGAAGCCATGCGAACTGCTCCTATAACCATCTGAAGCTGAGATCATCTCAGTGCTACTTGCCAGCATAGGTTTCAGACCCATCTATGTGTGCACCTTGATGTTGTAGAAGAAAGAAAACTCGATGAGCAGACTGTTAAATCTGAGCTATTCTCACACTGGCCCTTCAGTAGTAAGAATTAATAATTGTTTTCACACTACTCTTCGTTATTACTCACTTTCCAAAGGAGGGTGTACATGGGGGAAATGAAGCCTGTTAGGCCTTTCTATGGCTCATAAGCACACAGATTTGGAGCAGCGCTCTGATTCCCCTGCCTCCATGATAAGGGACAGTTCTCTCTGAAAGGCGGCTGCTGCTTGAAGTTTTCCTTCACCACAGTCAGTCTGGAACCCTCAGACTACTGTTCTAAAGTTGTGATGGTTCGACACCGCAGTCAGCCCATTGTTGAGTCACTTATTCTCTTTAATTATCAAACTCTACTTTTCAGCACTCAAAAACTGGTCTATTTGAAATGCCTAATAGATGATGCGTAAGGTGGTAAAGCCATTCTGTGTTAGGGCCCAACAGCCCAACCTATCGCTGTTCTGGCTTGTGATTTGTGTACTTACATGTGTGTTTTGTTGTTATTCTTTTCCAGACGTTAACATCTCTTGCCAAGTTGATGAAAGAATGCTGGTATCAGAATCCATCAGCACGACTAACAGCCCTGCGAATCAAAAAGACTTTGACCAAAATCGATAATTCCTTAGATAAACTGAAAGCTGACTGTTGACCTTCTTCTTGTGGTGCTTTCCTGACAGGAAGGCACGTGTCTGGCTCAGAGGCAGCCCAGCCAGGCAGTTCGTGTAGTCGGTCCCCATGTGGCTTCTTACAGAGGCAGCAGCTCCTACCAAGCCATCCATCTGGGAGACACCGGAACCATATGGACTTTGCTCAGTGACTGCAGTGGGCATTTCACAAACGGTCAAGCTATAAAGACTCATGCTGGATGTACTGTTGCAAAGGTAGTGGCCTGAAGGAAGACAGAGAAATCCTAAGACAAGATCAGGGCATTAAATAATGGCTTTGAACAGCTTCCCCCCCCCCCCTCCCCATCCCCCCCTTTTTGGTTGTTTTATTTTTAAATTCTCCTAATCACTCCCAGGGTGAACACGCGGAAGTGGTAATTTTAATCAGCAATATTGCCTGTGCTTCTCTTCTTTATTGCACTAGGAATTCTTTGCATTCCTTACTTGCACTGTCACTGTTAATTTTAATGACATGACTTGCCAAAAATACGATTGGCTGCATATACTGCGTTGATCCATGCCTGAATAATAGGAAAAGAATTTGGACAAAAGGAAAGAAAACGTAACGGTCAGATTTTAGCTGCATTTTACGTGTACTGATGTTTACAATAATGCTGAACATTAGGAATTTCTCGTTTATACAAAACTTGCAAATTATTTATTACGGTGCACTTGCCAGTTTCTAAACTGCACAGCGAGTGCATAAAGGTAAAGCTTATTTTTATGTGGCCTCTTTCATGATTTTACACAAACGTTTTTTGTAACACGATATAACCTGAAGCATAAATTGTTTTCTGTATTCTCATATTACAACTCAATAGTCACATCTTAAGTGCTTCACATTTGTAGGTGTGTGGTCTGTAACATATTTTCAGTTCAAATATGGAACATATATATAGCCATTACTCACAGGACGGCGTGTCTACTATTGTACCGAGCTAGAGGAGGAGAGCAGTGGAGGAATTAACTAGAATTTTAGGTCATGAATGCTGTGGGGAGAATGCATTTTATTTCTTCTAAGCTATATAATATGCATTTAAACTCTGCCAGAAAAAATAACTATTTTGTTTTAATCTACTTTTTCTATTTAGTAGTTATTTGTATAAATTAAATAGAATGTTTTCAAGTCAAGCCAAAGCGTTTTAGTTCTCTTCCTGCCTCTCAGCCATGTGTGGGCACCGCAGGGCTGTGCTCATAGGTAGGTGTGGGGCTGGCAGTGCAGGGCTGAGCACTGAGCAGCTGAGGCTCCGCTCAGTGTCTGTTGGTGAACTCCCTCATTCGGGGGCTTGAGGTCCTGCAGGCAATCCCAGGAGCTGGAGACTTGTCCATTATGCTGTGACACCTTTGAATTCACCATTTGCAGAGGTTTCCTTCTTTGCTCTATACCCAGCTTATCCCACTTTCCTGTTTCACTGTGATTTCTCCTCCTCGCCCCATCTCCCTTGCTGTGTGTGGTGTGATGTGCCCTTGGATTCTGGTGCTGCTGTTTGGACTTGGCACTGCCCCACACCATGTGCTGTGCAGGGCTGGGGGCTGGCCTGGTGCAACAGCCTCTGCAGTGTGGGCTCTGTGTCCACCAGTCACTGTATCTGGTAATTATCCCTGGTGCGAATCTGAGCAGATCCAATGCTGCTGCTGCTGAAATGTAGGATCTGATTTTTCTTAATAGAAAGTCAAAGACTCTGCTGGCAGAACGAGCTCTGGTTTGCCTTGAGTTGGTCTGGGTGTTCGGTGTGTGCTGGGTGGGCTGTTAAACTACTGCAGCTGGGGAGGTGGGCTGTCCTGGAGGTGGTGGAGTCGCCATCCCCAGCAGTGTTCAAGAGGTGTCTGGATAGGGAGCTAGGAGATATGGGTTAGGGGTTTGCTGTAGGTATGGAAAAGGGAGGATGTTGGACTAGATGATCTTATAGGTCCTTTCCAACCTTGTGATTCTATGGTGAAATGTGAGCTGATCATTTTCATTGATGGACCTTCAAGCTTGCATCAGGAGAAGCTCTCTGCGTGGAGATGAATGGTTTGAAGAGCTGGGTTGGCCCTGCCACCAAGCTGGTCGGTGCTGTGCTTCTCTAACACCCAGCTGCTATGGAGGCAGGAGGTACAGCTGTGCTTCCAGATGTGTGGAAGTGGGAGTTTGGAGCAGGATCCGAGGCTGAAGATCTCAGTGCTGGGGGTGGGAACAGCTGCGGTCCCGTTGCTGGGGGTTGGAGCAGCTGGGAGGAGATGCTGGTGCTGTCAAGATGGGGAAGGGGGGGTGGGGGGCACATCTCGGACCCCCCAGTGCTGTTGTCTCAGGCGCACACAGTGTTTCTCCCGTGTGCTTATTAATCGATGTCCCCCTGTTCCTCCCGTAAAATCTAATCTTCTAAAGAGATTTGGAGCGCTGATATATCATCAGCGCCTTGTGGCATTTATTACTATGGAGATGGCCGAGGCCGTGCTGAGCCGTCCCGCAGCAGATGGGCGCTGCTCTGCAGCTCGGACGGGGCGGTCCCCGCTCCGCTCGTTGGACGCCGCTTTCCGTTGTGCTCTTCCTTTCTCTCCGCATCACCCAGCGCTCAGTTTGACGTCAGCCGGCCGGGCTGTTTGTTCGGGGGGATTTGGGTCAGTGCGATCATCTCATTTGTGTGCTAAAAGCGTCCGGCAGCGCAGCTCTCACCAGCTCCGCGCTGCGACCGCCCCTGGAACAGCCGGGAGCCGTCGGGGTGTTTGTTGCCGTGGTTCCCGGAGCGGTGCCGTTGCGTTGCCGTGTCGCTCCGTTCTGCACGTTCCTGGTTGCTCTGATGGAGCTGTGCGCTGCGCTTCGTGCCGCCCTCGAAGTTCAGTAGGTCTCGGTTTTGTCCTGATGAGGAACAAAACAAATTACAACACGGAATTCTTGTGTCCCCGCCAGCCCAGCAGCGCTTCCAGTTGGCAAATGCTTTGATGGTGTCACCCCTTTCCAAAGGCCCTTTACGTCCCTCGGATCCGCTGTTTCTGTCCCGTGAGCCATGCCGTGCAGACGTCCAGGCTGGGAGCACGTCTGCCTCACAGGGACCTCACAGTGGGATCTCATTCTTATCCCTTGTTTGCTCAGCTCCATTTCCCACTGGCATTTGGTGTGTCAGAGGTCTGATGAGGGCTGCGGACAGAGGGTGAGGGATCAGCGACTATGGGTGTCATATCATAGAGTGGTAGGATGGCTTGGGTGGGAGGGATCTCAGAACTCATAGAACCACGAGCAGTTTGGCCAGAAGGGACCTTGAGGATCATAGAACCATGGAATGGTTGAGTCGGATGGGGCCTTAATTTTTAAGGTCCCTTCTGTGATCTCGGGCACCTCCCGGCCCCTACTGCCTTAGTACAGCAGGAGCTGCCAAGTCCCCGTCCCCAGCCCCCAGCTGGCAGCAGGATGAGCACCCAGCATCTCCACCTTTGTGCTGAGGGAGCCCTGCTTTTAAATTACAGTGCTGCCATTTAAATTCAGGCCTCAGCATTTCCCACTTTTACTGCTTCTCAATCAGCTTGCCACACTTATGGCTTCAGAGTACAGCGACGCCGGTAATCTTCAGAACACAAGAAAAGGCCAATGTTCAGAGCAGGAGCTTTGTCACGAGGCCGTTTGCTGTCGCTCCAGCAGCAGGCTGCGTTTTGTAGTGTGGCAACTTCGGGTGCATCCTGAGCAGTGACTGGGTTAGTGGGAGCAAACAGGAATGGAGAGCTGAGAGGAGAGAGAGGCCGAGAAAACACCAGTGTGGGGTTGGCTGGTTCTTCATTCAGTGTCAGAGCAGCTCTGCAATGGCACAGCTTGTGATTTCGTATCAATAATCGTTACAACAATTTGGATGTATTTGTTTCCACGAGACCTTCCAAAGTGAGTTTCAGACCTGAGGGGTGATTTGAAACGCGTTATCCCAAATCACGCAGGCATCATAGACTAAAAACCAAACTAAAAAGCCAGAAATCCAAAGCCCAGCACAGAACCTCAGAACTGTCTGATTTGTCCCCAGAAATCTCTCTCATGTTTTTCGTTTCTGAGTGATTTCTCTCAGCGGTGCATTAAAAATGACTTACCCCATCCTGTGCGGGGTTCTGAGCCATTGATTTTGTAGATGTCGTGTTGAATAGAATACAATTCTGTGGCAGAATAGAAAACACAGTGTCAGTGGAATGGAACCATTTTCTGTAGCACAGCGTTGAGTGAAGGGCCGGGAGCATCTCCCCTGTGAAGAAAGGCTGAGTGAATTGAGCCTGTTTAGCCTTGAGGCTAAAGAAGACAACTGAGAAGGGGACCTGATCCAGGTTTGGGTTTTGTGCTGGTGATACCACGCTGTAGTTTTATGTTGTGTTTGAAGACATAAATGAAGATATAATAATAAGAGATACATGGAAAGCAATATTGAATTGGCAGCAGTAGAAATCCAAGTAACAGCTGGTGGGGAGCCAGGCTCCTGGGAGCAGCTTTATCCAACAGCAAATAGGGCACATGGAGCGTAGGACGCCTACAGCTGGCTTAGGGTCCAGCCTGTGCCCGCGACCCCCTTAGAATTTACTTGGTTACGTTGGCAAAGTGATTGACTTCTGACGATACCCTTCAGTACGAATGAGGCACAGCAGGGTAAAGAACATCCCGAGCAGTTGGTGGCATTTGGGACAGCTTGTGAGGCTGAAAGGAGAATTTTTCCGAGGCTTTCAGCGTGGATTAGATAACGGGATGATGGGGAAGCGGTGCCGGACCTCACAGGTGCCTTTTCCAACCTGAGCCGCGGAACGGTCTGACAGCGCCGAACGGGAACGTACCGAACCGCATCTCCGTGTACAGCCACGAACGAACCCACCGCGCAGCAGAGCAGCTCCGCTCACTGCCCTCCGTGGCTCGTTGCGGTGCGGGGCCGCCCCTCCCGGCGCTGCCCGCCCCCCGGCCCGGCCCGGTGTCCCGCCCCCCCGGCAGCACCTCCCGCGGGCGGGCTCGGCCCGGTGGCCCCGGGGAAGGTGGTGCCGGGCGGCCCCTCCCCGCAGCGCTATAGCACGGAGCGGCCGGCGGGACGCGAGGGCTGCGGGCTGCGGCCCCGACGTGGATGCGCGGCGATGCGGCGGGCGCCGAACTCAGCGCTGCGGGCGGCGCTGCCGCTGCTGGGCGCCGCCGTGTGGCTGTGCGCAGGTACGGGGCGATGGGGGGCGATGGGGGGCGGTGGGGTTTATCGGGGACGTTCGGTGCCCGCGACCCCCGGGCCGGCACTCGGTGAGTCGTGCCGCTGCCTGGTCGGGGTCAGCGTTGTTTCTCGGGAGGTTAAAGAGCTTAATACATTTAATTATGATCAACATGTATCCGCTAGAAATAGGTCAGGTGGGATTTACGGGGAATAACCGGTCCGGCGCTGCTTCCAGCCCACGCTTCCAGGCGCTGCTGTCCCTTACGTTCCCGATCGAGGGGATCTGATGGGCTGTACCTGCTGCATCTCTTCCCGTAGTGTGTTAGTGTTTGTTTGATGTTCCCCTGGGGCTCAGAGATTGTGGCGTGCTCCATCCCATCCCATCCCATCACCACCAACAGAGCAATGTGCCAGCTGCTCCCTTCACAGCACTACGGGGTGTTCACTCTATCTGTTCTTTCCTTTAAAAGCTAACCCTGGGTCTCAGCAGCTGACTTACAGGGCGACGTTTATCTTTAAGGCTCAGCAGCGCAGCGTGCAGAAGAGCAGATGTGAGTTACTCTGCTGGGCTCTCTGCACTTTGCTTTTCTCTCACTGTTTCCACCGTGGGAGTTTCTTGGTGCGATGCTCAGATTGCTGCCACAAAAGTGCTTACAGCCCCAGCTGATGGGAAGGACCAAAGCCTCTTGTATCCAAGAGCTTGTGTGATCCCTCCTGGGAGGGAGGAGTTGGCTCTATCGTTGGATTCAACCATCGTGCATGGCTTTGTTCTCTTGGGTTGCTATGGGTTTGTTCTCTGTTCTTCCCACCTTGTGCTGAGTGCCAGGCCCGGTGCTGTGAGCACTGGGTGGTCTGTGGGGAGCGGTCAGACGGGCGGCTGTGGGTGGGATGCAGTGGGACACAACGTGGGGCTGGTTCAGGGCCTCAGCAGTCACTGTGGATGGCTGCCCAGGGCTCAGTCTGAACTGGTGTGGATGGCTGACCCAGGTTAGGTATAGGTCAGTGTGGATGGCTGTCCCAGCCTCTGTCCGGACCCATTCTCTGCCTGAGGAGCACTCGGTACCACTGGGGGTTACAGGGCAGTGACGTGGAAGTGTGAGCAGGGGGCAGATAGCAGGGACGAGCTGCTTGGGTAATAACTCCATCCCAGGTCAGAAATGCAGCTTCCCCCCTCACAGCTCTCTGCTGTCAGGCTCTGCAGGGAGCAAAGTCCGAGCTGGAGGCTGAGGAGGCAGCACCTCTGTGCTGGATATGGCTCCTGAAGTGATCTTCTCCAGCACAGATGATCTTTGCACGTTCTGTTTTTCTTACACAGGTGGCATTTTACCTCTCTGTTGTTGGTTCATCTTCAGTTCAGCAGCGGCAAGAATAAGTAACATGCGTTGAATTGGATTGCAGGCATCTTGGGCAGGACGCAGAACTCCACACCCTCCATCAGCATGTGGGCACTGTGGAACGGGGCAAAACTGCAGGCAGTTCATTAACAGAGATACTTCAGGTTTCCAAGTGTCGATCTGAACTACTTTGCTCTTCTTGTTGTAGTAGTTTCAAAACATTCAAATCTCCATCTCCAAAGCCAGGTTTCCAAGGACAGCTGTTCTCCAGCAGCTCCTTCCTGCAGCAAAGCATCTTGTGCTTCTCCAGGGTGCAGTGGGGGGTGCATTTGTCTAATGACTTCTTTGAATGCACTGATGCTTCATAGGATGGGAAATGGAGGCCTTAAGTTGTCCCAGAGGTGGTTTATGGTGGGTATGAGGAATGATTCCTTCTCCAAAGAGCAGCCAGGCATTGCACAGCTGACCAGGGAGTGGGAGTCACCATCCCTGGGGATATCCCAGAGCCGTGGGGATGTGGCACTGAGGGATGTGGGCAGTGGGCATGGGGGGCGGGTGGGGTTGGATGGATTTCCAGCCTTTATAACTCTGTGATTCCATGATTCATCCCAAGGGGTGAAGGTAAGACCTACACCTAATGCTGCTGGGGAAAGGGACTGATCCCATTCATCTTAGTGTCAGCCACAATTTCTTTATAAGACTCCACAGAACTGCGCAGTTCTGAGCTGGTCTCACCCCCATTCCTGCTCTTTGCCCATTGCAATATGCCACCCGTGTCTGGCCTGGTGCTGGCAGTAGTTCCCTGCTCCTCTTAATGGGGACGGGGACATTGTGCAGGGATGGGGACATTGTGCAGCATGGCTGCCCCTAGGCCACCCCTGCCACGGCAGCAGCAGACACGGGGCCCACTGCCACATTTAGCTGCACGTGGCTGTAAGATGCTCTGCTCAGCTGCTCGTGGCCCTGCATGAGAGGGATGGGATGGCCGCATGTAAAGGTGAGAGAGCTCTGCCTCAAGGCAGCACATTTCTTTACACGTAATCCATGTCTGTGGTCAGATTTTGTTTTGAAGCACTCTGCTGCCTGGTAGGTGCAGTCAGGATCTGCTCACCGTTGTGGATAGTGCCAGATTACAACTTAATGGAGGATTACTGCCGTGCTAATCTGCATAGTGAGGAGTCTGCACTACATGCAGAGCTCACAGGAGGCAGCAAGTTCCCTCCTCCTGTAGCTTCAGCCCATACTTTGTGCCACACTGCCAATCAAACTATGCCACTAGCAAACTATGCTCTATTATTTCCATTTAACTTCCAAACCTGCACTGCATATCTCTACTTGCTTTAACTGTTTGCTCTGTCCTTAAGCTGGTGTCTGAACTCGTGTTCTTCCATCTGTTGCAATTCCTTTTGCAAGAACAGCTACGAGATCTGGTTTAGTGGTTTGCTGTAGCTACAGTAATGGGAGGATGGTTGGACTGGATGATCATGTACGACCTTTCCAACCTTGTGGTTCTATGATTCTATGAACAGAAGAAAAAACACCCTTAAGAATGCTGAAGCCCGGAACACCTATTCCACATGGTCTCTCTACCTAGGAGTTGCTTTCCTTGTGAGTTTGGCACTGTGAACCCACCCACTGCACTGTGGCCCCTCTGGATAAGAGGCTGTGCAACCCCAGGGCCCATCCCATCCCTGTGTGGGGACATGGGGCTGTGGGAAGGCTGCATGTGGGGCCAGAGGCTGTTGGATGCCTGGCATAGCTCCATGGGGCCGCAGGATTTCGCTTGTCCTCTTTCTCCTAATTTCTCAACAAGAGAATGCAATGTGTTAAGGGAAATGTTGCTATGCTTGAGTAAATAATGGAGTTGTTCTTGTTACTGCATTAAGATTGCCTTGTTTTGAAATCTGGGAATGCGTTTTCCGCCCGCCCCTTTGATCCTTTTCTTTTAAGCCCTTCTTGTCCATCAGCTGTCGTGGTCAGGGAACCATCCCCTCCTCTTCTGCACAGTGGGGCATTGGTGGCTGCAGGAGCACTGGGCAGCAGCTGAGGGGCTGCTCAGTGGAGAAACAGGACAGGGCCAGAACAGAGCTAGAGGGAGCTGGTGGAGGGGGTTTTATCTGGGGGCTGAATGCCTCCACTTTCAGAGGCCGCGGTGTCGTGTTGGGGCTGTACTGACACTTTGTGCCCATGAACTTCTTGTTCTGTGTGGTGTAATGGTGTCTTGCAGAAAGAGCTCTGCAGGGAAAAGCCCCGATTTCAGTGGTGGGCAGTGAGTTGGATGGGTTGGTTTCAAGCAAAACATTCAGAATGAATAGAAAAAATGGACCTGGGCTCTCCAATAGACAACTCTGAGCACAGCAGCAGGAAATAACGACCTTCACATGGCAGTGCTCCACTCTCCCTGCAGTGAGGCTGGCTGCTGGACATCATGTATGTGAGCTCCAGCCCCTGGCCATGAACAGGCTCCAGGTGGAAGGGTGAAGCCCTTCATTTGGGCAATAATTGATGGCCCCAGCTTGGTCAGAGCGGGCTCACAGGGCTCCGGGGCGCCTTTCTCTCCCTCTGCATTCATCTGAAGCCACCCACGGAGCGTCAGGATATAGATAAAGCAGTTATCTACTGTGAATGGCATTGGAAAGACCATTTCCTATTTTATTTTTAGCCCTGAGAAGGTGAGAGAAAGCAGCATAATGGCACGTCTGAATCACTGAAGACCCTGCAGCAGTCATTTGTTTTCATTTCCTCAAGTAATGCTTTTGTTTTGCAGCATCGGTGACGAAGTGTTTTCCCTCCTGAGGTCTCCTTTCCCTGGGTGTGCTGGGTCTCACCCCTGCCCACCCCAGGACCATGACAGTGTATCTCAGGGCAGTTCACTGGGTGGCTGTGCTTGCTCCCTGCACAGAGCTGCAGCCAGCCCTGCCTGCTTTCAGGCAGGTTAAACATGGACATACGGTGCCAAGGAAGTTTGTAGGGCCTGAGCTGAGGATAAACACCACAAGCTGTTCCTTGTAGCATGGGATGAAGATTCCTGTATAGACAACAAATGGTGTGGCAGTGACAGAAATTGGATTCGTGGTGATGTCTGTCAGGGCTTACTCTGCCTTGGCTGCCTTCCTCCTCAGATGTGGGTATGGGATGCACAAGGTTACACAGAGGGGTGTGCACTCTCTGCATCCATCTTCTGCTGGCTGGGTGTGATGGCACAGCCTGGTGGAGCTCCTGGCTTGGTCAGGTGGTGCCCCACAGGGAGGACCGCAGTGTATGTGGGGCTGTGCTGCCTTCCTGAGCATGGCTTAGAGATGGAACGGTGCTCTTGTGGCCCTGATGGCCATCCTAGATTTGACTTATTGTCAATTGACTTATTGACATAATGATCTGGCTTTTTAGATGTCATCTTTAAGTGAAATAAATAGTGCTCTGCAGCCTGCCCCAGTTCCCAAAGCAACAGGATGGATGCATGGATAATGCTTTTTTATCCTGTGCAGACCCAGGTTGCGTCACAGAGCAGAGTTCCATCTTGCAGGTACCCAGGGGGGGTGTGCAGAAGGCATCCCACGAGCCCACAGTGGGGCAGGGCAGGTGTGCAGGATGCTGCCGGAGCACTGCCCACCCCATCCTCACAGAACCGTGTGTTTCAGGGCTGCAGTGTGTGTGCCAGCTGTGCGAGCACACCAACTTCACCTGCCAGACAGAAGGAGCGTGCTGGGCCTCGGTCATGCTGACCAACGGCAAGGAGGAGGTGATCAAATCCTGTGTGTCCCTCCCGGAGCTCAACGCTCAGGTCTTCTGCCACAGCTCCAAGAACATCACCAAGACCGAGTGCTGCTACACCGACTTCTGCAATAACATCACCCTCCGCCTGCCCATAGGTACGTGCTGTGGCACTCGGGTGCCTGCGCTGGTGTGGGCTGAGGGGGCTGGCAGCAGAACTGAAGCTGGTGAGGGGGGGTTAGTCCTCGTGTGTCAGCAAGCAGGTAAGTTTGCCTGTAGCTTTTGGTTTGTGCAGTGCAGGGTATGGGGCAGCCCTACTCAGAACTCAGTCGGTGTCAGCCATCCCTGCCCAGCAGACAGGAGGCGAAATTCCTGCCTCCAGGGGATGGAGAAGCTGAGTTCAACACATGGTGCTGGAGCCTGCCTGATCACAGCTGAGAGATGGAGTTGGTTCGGTCCTTTACAAAATGCACGTTTGCACTGGTTTTAGATTTAATTACTGGTAAAATACTTCACTCTTCTTTGTGTCTAATCCAAGCTTTACAATAAGCCGTCAAATACTCAGATTTATCACATGACACCTTTTTGTGTACTTAGAGCAGCTAGAGATCTTACAGGTAAGAAAGATGAGGATTAATGCGTAATTTACAGTTACAATTTGCACTCAAGCTGCTGTCATTAGCAGTATTGTGAAAGCACTCCATTAATACTTAGCAGAATGAAATGCTCCCGTAACACTGTTTTATCCGTGAGCTATAGGCAGGTGGCCACAGGGAAAGGGTGGGAGGAGTGCTGTGAATCCCATCCTTGGGGATGAGCTGTGGCTGCTGCTCATGGCTAAGGGTTGTTCAGGTGCACATCTTCCAGCTGACAGCAGAAGGGATATGCCAGTGGTAGCCGAGCTCCTGAAATGCAGAAACGTAGAATCCTTGGAGTTGGAAGGGACCTCTAAGGGCCATTTAGTCCAACTCCCCTGTAGTGCACAGGGATATCACAGCTAAGTCAGGTTGCCCAGGGCCTGGACCAGCCTCGCCTTGAAAGTCTCCAGGGATGGGGCTCCACCCCATCACTAGGTAACCTCTTCCAGTGCCTCCCCACCCTCACTGTGAAAGACTTTTTCCTTATATCTAGCCTCAGCTTGGGGCCATTTCCCCTTGTTCTGTCACCGCAAACCTTGCTAAAGTGTCTGTTCCTTTTTTCCTGTCTCTCCCCTTTAGGTGCTGTCAGGCTGCTCTCAGGTCACCTTGCTGCCCTCTCTTCTCCATCTGCACAGCCCCAGCTCTCAGCCTGTCCTCATAGGAGAGGTGTTCCATTCTGTAGATAATGATATTCCATTATATTTACCTGTATGAAAGTGCCTCAAGACACCAAAACCTATCTGTGCATCCCATTCACCTGAGTGTCAGCATTCATGAGATTGGACACTGCTGTATGAGAGCTTTTACAAGGTTCACATTATGAAATGTGAACCTTGTAAAACTGGCATTAATTTTCTGTTATTGAGCAGGATGACAACACTTCACTTTGCTTTCCCAGCACTAATTTGGTCAAGAATAGAGTTAGGAGGAAGATTCTTCACTGCAGATGGCGAGTGAAGAGGTTTTCCAGTAACTTCCCGGAATGCAGTGATGGATAAGAGCAGGGAGGATGGAGAATGGAGCAAAAAGAGAAGAGGCTGGGAAATATTGTGGTGTATTTTCCTCCCTTCCATGTGGCCACTTTGGTTCCTCGGGGTGGATGAGTTTGGGATCCGGTGCTGGAGTGCAGCGCTGGCAGTGTGTGTTACTGCGGGTTGTGTTGTGTCGCAGCAGCTTCACCCAGTTGGCCGCTTTCTGCTTTGTTTTCTGATGAATGCATTTTGATGTGTGGCGGCCTGGCCATCAGGATGGGGTCAGGACTGGAAAAAGCAGGGCAAGGAGGAGCTGCTGTGCCCAGCTCCCACCCGCGCCCACTGCCTGAACTCATTTCCTCCTCACATCCACGCGGTTCTGTGCTGCGCCACCACCGCAGCCATTGGGATGATCTCCTTGGGATGGTCACCATGAGAACCCCCCACAGGCGGTGCTGCAGCCTTCATGGCGCACACCTCGCCTGTCCCACATTCGTGTCCTCTGCAGGGATTTGTAGGAGCACAGCCGTTGGAAGGGAAGGGGGGGAGGGAGGACGGGGGGCAGGGAAGCAGCAATTTAGATAATGCGCGTGTTTATCTCACAGCTGTAACCCTGATGGCTTTCCTTGACCCTCAGCACCTCCAGCAGCCCTTCCCCAGCTGCTTTCTGGATGTCCCAAAAGTCTGCAGTCATGGAATTCTGCATTAAATGCGATGTATTTCCTTACAGCATTGGGAAGAATTGGGGTTTATTTTTCTTTTCTTTTTTTCTTTATGTCTTTTTCCCATCTCTGAGCAATTTGGTAACTGAAATATGGCTAGTTTAGTGCTCGTAGAAGCCTTAAGGCGACATGTCAAAAGCCAGGCAGGCACTGTCTTTTCCATGGGAAGGAAGAGAACCATCCTTCTTTTTTCCTGCCTAAAAGCACTCCTGTTTACACCACTTGGAAGAGAGCTGCACCACATTGTGAAACTGCTGGAGATTGCCAGATGTTCTATTTTTGTTTCATACATGACAACACATCTGCAGGGCCTATTCTCAATCAGTAAGTCAACAATACATTAGAAACGAGCTTGCGACATGTTGTGATTAATGGTGTTGATTTTAGTGCTTTAGGTAGCCACGAGAGATTTTCTTATTGCCCAGAGAGTTGAGCGTTGCACAATTCTGTAAACATTTCCACACTTATTTGGTGATTTGGTCCTGAATTGCTGCTGTACGGCATGTGCTGTGTGTTTTGCACTGGCACTGTTTGTCCACCCCCGGGATGTGGTTTTGCTGGGACAGCCCCGGCTGTGAGCCTAGAAGTGGGGATGTGCCTGCAGGAGCTGCATGGTGGGGTTGTGACCCTGAGCTGTTCTGGACACCCCAGCACTCCAATCCCTCCCCTTCTGTGCTCAAGCCCCCTGACCTGCAGCAGCATCTCAGAGCAGACCTGTAAGTGCTCTCTGGATGGAGAGAGGCTCTTGGCGCTCTATAGCTGCTTCAGGGCTGACTCTGTGGGGTGTGAGGTGCACGGTTCCCCAGCCTTTGATAGCCTGTGGTCCGCTGTGGGGTACTTGTGCTTCAGTGTGTTTTGATTCTGAGTGGTTGGTTATTTATTTTTTATTTATTTAGATTACTCACAACTACTTGGGCCTTAGGAGTCTGTGTATGGGTGTGCAATCCCCTAGTGATGTGTTCCTGCAGCCTCTTGCTATGTGCTATCCCATATAATTTTAAAGCAGAAAGTGGTGTAGGACAGTCCCATTTCCTGACCCTTGTAAAACACAGCTTTGTGAGCCCAAGTTTTTAAAGTGTTCTGTCTTAAGAATCCTGTCATTGCCTCATTGGTTAGATCTATGCATGTCCCACACCCATTAGGCATTAGGGAGGCAGCTTCTCCAAGGCTTTGTGTTTGGCTGGGTTGGCACTGAGTAATCCATGCATAAACCCAAAGGAGCAGGCAGGGCCCTGTACACGTGGGCTGTGAGCCCGGCAGCGCCGCAGCATCGGGTCACAGCACAGCTCAGCCCTCAGCAGTCCCTCACTGACCGTCTGTTTCTCCCACCTCTTCCCTTGTCTCTCCCTAAAGCCTCCGAGTCCCCCAGTCGTGCTGCCGTGGGTCCCGTGGTGCTGGCAGTGGCGGTGGCCGTGCCCATCTGTGTCCTGTCCCTGGCGGCAGTGCTGGCTGCCTGTACCTGCCAGGGCCGGCGCTGTGCCCGCAGCAGGATGAAGCCGCCCAATGTGGAGGAGCCACTCTCTGAGTGCAACCTGGTCAGCTCGGGCAAGACACTCAAGGACCTCATTTATGACATGACGACGTCTGGCTCCGGCTCTGGTATGTGGGTGTCTGTGTGTGCTGCATCTCCAACCCATCAGCATCTGTCCTGCATCTGGGTGCTTCCAGCATCCTCCCCAAGGCACCAGGATACCATTACTGCATGCGCTTCTTTGGTGCAGAATCCCAAGCTTTGTAATGTTTTCCCCTTCTCATACCCTGCCTGCTCTGCTGTTATTGAGAATGTACTAAGTCGGCGAATCGCAAATCCCCAGGTTCCACTTCATCTCCTTGGTGGCACATCTGGTGTGTGTGGCCCAATCTGCTGTAACTAGGATCCTTGTTTAGCCGAAAAAAATGCACATATTGTGTTTAATCTTATTAATAGGTGAAAAATATGTAAAGGGTGCTGAGTCTAGTTGACTGTATTTTCCATGCCTGACTGAGGCATGGCCCAGTGGGAATCCAGGAGCACATGCAGAGCTCCATGTGCATGGAAATGACACAGAGGTCCGAGGAGTAACATCAGAGAACAAATGCAGGTTGGATGTTATTAATTCTGATGGTTTTTGCAATCCCAGCAGACAAGGGCAGAGCTGCTGCCATTGGGAGGGCAGAGAGCGGGTGTGCGTGCTCCAAGCGAGGAAAATGTTGGTATTTCATGGCCCCTGGGGATCTGGCCCATCTCTGAGAGGTGAATGTCACACAGAGCAGCCATGTGTCCCTGCTGTGTGCACCCTGTGCTGCCGGGCAGGGCGGTGTGGGCTGCACTGTGTGTGCCGTGGCCTCGGCCACCTGATGTCCAGCAGAGGACGATGTGCTCCACCTGGAAAGCAAAATACCAAACTTGATCTGGGGAAATGTTGCTCTCTGCCAACTCAGTGGAAGACCTCTGACTTCAGCCCTGGAAAGCTGCAGGTGAACTGCTTCACCGATGCTGTGCTTTCTTTCTGAACCAGGCTTACCTCTGCTCGTACAGAGAACCATCGCCAGGACCATCGTTCTGCAGGAGATCGTAGGGAAGGGCCGCTTCGGAGAAGTGTGGCGTGGGAAATGGTGTGGGGAGGACGTGGCTGTGAAGATCTTCTCCTCGAGAGACGAGCGGTCCTGGTTCCGGGAGGCAGAGATTTACCAGACGGTTATGCTGAGACATGAGAACATCCTGGGCTTTATTGCTGCTGATAACAAGGGTATGATGGCGTTTCCTCATTCCATTTCACAACTGAAGGCTGGCTGGGAAGCAGACCGACACCACACATCTGCCTGGGGTGGGCTCTGGGTCTGGGGGCGGTCTGTGTGCTGGGGTGGGTGCTGCCCAAAGGGCACGGAGGGCTCCTCTGTGTGCCTTCTCTTCAGCCACAGCCACATCTCCTCGCTTCCTTTTGACAGACAACGGGACCTGGACTCAGCTGTGGCTCGTCTCTGAGTACCACGAGCAGGGCTCCCTGTTTGACTACCTGAACAGGGGCACGGTGACGGCGGAGGGCATGGTGAGGCTGGCACTGTCCATTGCCAGTGGCTTGGCACACCTGCACATGGAGATTGTGGGCACACAGGGTGAGCGCTCCTCTTCTTCCTCCTGATCCTAAACCTGTGTTGAGGGACTGCAGTGCTGCTGGCAGAAATGCGTATTGCTTAGCTGGCAGCAGAGCATTCTGCATGCTCTTACAGTGCGAGAAACACTCTTAGCATAAGTGTACGTGATACAGTGCAAACAGAAGATAGGAAACAGTCATCCTGACTGAGTTTGCAATCCTCTCAGCTTTTGAAATGTAGATTTTCTGAGCTTCAGCACTGTTTTTTGGGGGACAGCCCGGACAGACCCTTCCTTGCCAGTCAGACACAAAGATCTGCTCTGTAATTGGACAAAGCTCTCCGCTGTTACGTGACGGCTCAGCAGTGTTGGTCAGACTCTCCCAGGCACTGCTGGCCTGCTCCAGCCATCATAAGTGGGCGTCTGCATGAGCAACTGTTGGATGGTGCACCGATGGGCAGTTCCCTAAGTGACTTTGGGGTGGGAATGTTGCAGTTCTGTTCCTGAAATACAAATATTTGAACAAAAATTGTCCTCAAGGTCTCATTGTTGTTGTTTTTAATTGGACAGCGTTAAGCAGGACTTTACTTAGAATGGAATCGACTGTCATGTCTTTTACAAGGAATGGCACCAAAGCTGATTGCAGTTGTTTTTGTTTTGCTTGCTCATTGTGATACAATTTGCTTTGTGGCCATCAGAACAGCCGGCGCTCTCCTTCCCATGAACAGGCAAACCGGCGATTGCTCACAGGGACCTGAAGTCCAAGAACATCCTGGTGAAGAGGAACGAGAGCTGTGCCATCGCAGACCTGGGGCTGGCAGTGAAGCACGACTCTGTGCTCAACACCATCGATATCCCCCAGAACCCGCGGGTGGGGACAAGGAGGTATGGGTGCCGCAGGATGGGGCAGGAGACAGACAGCCCAGGGCTGGGGGTGGGGGGCTGTGAGGGCACTTCCAAGCCAACCATTCTGCTGTGGTGTGATCCTGTGACCTGTGTCCCCTTTAAAGGTACATGGCTCCTGAGATACTGGATGACACGATGAACACCAGCATCTTTGAGTCTTTCAAACGTGCGGACATCTACTCTCTTGGTCTGGTGTACTGGGAGATAGCACGGAGGTGTTGTGCTGGAGGTGAGCTGTCTGCCCTTGGCGTTTTGCAGTCTGGACTGCTTTTATCCTGAATGAGCACAGAGCAATTAAAGGAGCTGTGTCCCTGGCCCTGCACTCTCAATTATCTTGGCAGGATGTGGAGGTGGAAATAAATCTGTTGCTGAGCATTTGTTCTCCGCTGGGAAATGAGGTGGCTACAAAAGTTGCTCAGTTCCTTGTTGCCCATGAGAACATCAGCCATGTTTTTATCCAGCTTGTGACGTGTCTGCTGCATCTCTCTAGGGATCACTGAGGAGTACCAGCTGCCTTACTATGACGTTGTGCCTTCTGATCCCTCGATAGAAGATATGAGAAGGGTGGTTTGTGAGCAGAAACTCCGACCAAATATTCCAAACCAGTGGCAAAGCTGTGAGGTAAGAGCAGTTCTTTGGGAAGCTTCTCTAGGTGCAGACAGAGTTGCTCAGTGAGGCAGAGGGTGGTCAGTTTGGGTCTTAGTGAATGGCATGGCTGTTATGCTGCTGTCTCAGAGAGCTGTATTTGATGCCCCAGAGTTCTGTGGCAGCTCAGTTCTCCCCTATTCCCATGGCACTTTACAGGCACTGCGGGTGATGGGACGGATCATGCGGGAGTGCTGGTATGCCAATGGGGCTGCACGGCTCACTGCTCTGCGCATCAAGAAGACCATTTCACAGCTCTGTGTGCAGGAAGACTCCAAAATCTAACGGCTCCAGGCAGGAGGAGGGCACTGCGTCCTGCTGTCCATCTGTTGATGTGTGATATTATTCTTCTTGTTGGTCTACCTCATCTGACACAGGCCGGTATTTAAGTGCCCGGAACAGAGCGCTGCCTTCTGGCTTCACAGCTGGCCACTGGAAGGGGCTCATTTGGACCCACAGCTCTTGCTCTGTACAGCAAGCTGCTGGTTGGGCTGCATGAGGAAGATGGGATGCTAGGCTGAAATGAGCTTTAAACACGTTGGTGTAAATGTACCTTTTCCTATTGTGCTTTCTACCCTTGTCAAGCCCAATGTACTGCAGATTGCTGGGACTGCTTAAAGCACGTCTGTAGGAGAAAGCACACACTTCATCCTCAAACCCAGCAAAAGACCAAATTTCATCAAGCTTTTGTTGCTTTGATGCAGGGATCTGGAAAGGGGCTGTCAGTAAAATGCATTTCTAAATGCTGTATTTGTCATTACCTAAGCAAATAAGGTGAAAAAGGTTTTAAACTGAGGCAGGGTAGTTTAGGTTGGATCTTAGGAGGAAGTTTTTCCCCCAGAGGGTGGTGATGCACTGTTCACAGGTTGCCCAAGGAGGCTGTGGATGCCCCATCCCTGCAGGCATTCAAGGCCAGGCTGGATGTGGCTCTGGGCAGCCTGGGCTGCTGGTTGGTGACCCTGCACACAGCAGGGGGTTGGAGCTGGGTGAGCACTGTGGGCCTTTGCAACCCAGGCCATTCTATGATTCTATGAAAATTCCACTGAGCATAAATATTGTGAACAAAAGCCTTTCTTGATTGTGGTTTTTTTTTTACCTTTTTTTAGTTGTCTCAGTTTCACACTCAGTATTACAGTTAGGAGTTGGAGCTATTTTGTTCTTTTCATCTGAGCTGAGTGTATTGACCAAGGGCCGATTGATTTTTTACTAGGAAACACAGTGCAGGCAATAATTTTCTGGTGAAAACACAGGGATGGAATGGGAGAAATTCTACTGAAGCTGAGAAAGTGTTTATTTTTAAGCAGCTTCTTAGAAGTCTCTAAGGCCTCTGTCCCACTCCATGGCCCGTGTGTTTGGGTACAGTGCTCTCATGCTTTTGATTGCCAGCATTACACCTTGTGCAACAATCTTGTTTCTGCAGGTGTTTCTAAATCCGGGAGGTCAGAGAAGCTAAACGCAGGGATGTCCCCATGTAGTGAAGGTCTGCAGAAATCTGGAGTAGCAGCACAGCTCTGTGGAAGTGAGATTTTGGCTAATTATGGTCCTTAAGCTCAGTATTTGTCATGAAACCTCATGAACAGGGGCTTCTGTGTGGAGGAATGGGCTGAACTTCTGATGGGCATGGTGATCAGTGTTATCAATATTGCGTGTTTCCTTCTGATGCACAAATGAGGATTTTATGGGCACCCATGGATGCTAATTGCCCCATAAATAGGATGTAGTGAAATGTTTCTCCTTGAAGAACTTCTATCTGCTTCTGCTTGTGTTGAGCAGCACAAACCTTTGCCTTGTTTCATGGTCTGTTTGCTGAATGGTGAGTGTACTTCTACCAGATTGCCAGTGGAATTTGCCTAGCTTGCTTTCTGAGATGTAATCAAAGTCATCAAAGAGATTTTACTCTCTGTACCATGTACTACTGTACCATGAGCCCACAACAAAACATATGTCACCCTTTCCCTCCACGTAAAGACTCTGTTTAAAAACAGAGGTTATACTCAGTTACTTCTTTGCTCCTTATGGAGCCCTGGGCTTCTTAAGAGAGAGCTCACTATCTCTGCTACTAATCTGCACTTAAAGCTCAGACTCTTCAGCTCCCGTAATGTTTCAGGCCTGTGGATGCTGGAGGCTGCTCATCGCCCAGCCCTCCCAGCCCATCTAACCCAATATTCTCACCTGGGGGAGTTACTGTATCTATTCTTCAGTTTCCTAGTAGTAAAAACCTACAATGTCACGTGCAGAACGTGAACCGAAAGGGAGAGTTAATTAACAAACATTTTCCCAGGCACCTCATTTATTTCATGTCTCCTTAAGTCTTCCCCATGAAGTACCCCACGAGAAACACAACCTGTTGTAATCTCTTTTGCACTTTGCTATTTTGCACTCCACTGGACTCATTCCCTCACATAACCCCATACCAAATCCCATGGCACACCGCTTATGTCTGTTGGGAAGTGGGGAGGCACTGCTCTGTGTGCTCAGAACCTTTTATGGGTGTATGGGAGGAAAGCAGGCAGAGGTACAGTGCATTTCTGCAGGACATAAGACATGTGCAATAAGTTGTAACCAAAGGCTCTGAATGTATTTTTGGCACAAATAGGCCGATGGTATTTTGAATGTAGCTACCACCTTTGTGTCTAAGTCTGCTGTGGGTTTTTCAGTCCCCAAAGAGAACTGCGTAGCGTTTTGCCATACTCAAAAAGCAGCTCGAGTTGTCTGTTTTATACAGAAGCATTCATGTTTTACCTGGAAGGACTGCAATCTTTTAGAATGTAGTGATGAAATTCAACCTGCACCTTGTGAGATTCCCAGTCCTGTGAATACTGCAGCAAGTTCTTCTTGAAACTGTTGCTAAAGCTGCTGCTGGATGTAAATAATTTGTTGAGATGCTGTATTTTGTATGCGTATTTTACAGGCCAATATCCTCAGAAAGGTGCGGAGATTTTAATAAATTGAGCACACACTGCTGTTGTGTTGCCATGAAGTGTAGAGCTCTGTTTGTTGTCTGTGCTGGGAGGGTAATGGGAAGGGCTGAGGTGCTCATAGGCAGCCATGGGGCTGTGCGCCCAAAGGATGGAAGGCTGAGGGGGGGTCTGAGCAGCGCTGACCCACACCTGAAGGGCAGGGGGATGGGGATGGGGATGGGGATGGGGATGGGGATGGGGATGGGGGTGGGGATGGGCTCTGTTCTGCAGTGCCCAGTGCCAGGACAAGGGGCACCAGGCACACACTGGAGTCCAGGAAGTTCCCTCTGACTGTGAGGGAGAACTCGTGTGCTGTGTGGGTGGTGGAGCCCTGGCACAGCTGCCCAGAGAGCCATAACCTGGGAATTTAAGTTGGGCTGTGCTCAATTTAAAGATATGCTGGTACAACGTCCACCACTACAAAGCCATATTGAGATGTTCACGACTGTTGCAGAATGCTGTGGGCTTCTCTTGTTCCCTTGCAGTCAGCACTGTGTTACTGGCAACTGCTTGTGAGTTCTGTCCTTCTTCAGGTGCTGCAGGGAGCTCAGGTAAGTGTGCTGCTGTGCTTTGGAAGCAGTCTGCCTCAGGGATGCTCTGGCTGCAGGCACAGTGCTGCCAGGAGGTGTCCTGTGCATGCTTTGAGGTTGGCAGCAGCTGCACGGGGCTCACCAGCACAGGCTGTTCTCAGTGGGAGAGCCCAACACCCGCTGGCACATCAGCAGGATGCTGGGAGCTTTACTGGAGGAGGAGGTGCTCAGGGATGCTCAGTGCTCTTTGGGTCCAGAGGAGCCCAGGCTGATGCTCCATGTGCTTGTGTCCAGGACAACCAACTGCACTGGAGTCACCGCTGCACACTGGTGTTGAGGTGCTGGCTCTGTGCTCCCCAGGATACGGGGCCATGTGCTGCTGAGAACAGATGCTTCTTGCCTTCCTTTTGTCTGGTAAGGATCTGGGAGGTAGGGGACCATGGTGGCACATGGCACAATCTGCTCCTGGGGGTATTCCCACCACTTCCTGAGTGTTCCAGAACTGAGTTAGTGCTGAGCCTGGGCACTGGGCCATGCTGGGATGCTCACTGCTGTTCAGCTCCCCTTGGAGATCTGCAGCTGGTGTTTCAGTCACAGTGATCTGAACGCAGAGCAGTGGTAAACCCAACATGTCTGTGACGCAGTGTGTGGTACACAAAGGCTTTGATTTGTAATGGAAATTATTGTGGCAGTTTGAAGATGTCAGCGGAGGCATGGAGGGCAGTGTGCACACCTGTGTTATTGTGTGCATGGAGCTTGCATGGAGAAGGAGCAGTGCATGCCATAATGCCTGCTGAGCTCCCGCAGGCATCGTCTGCAGTGCTGGACTCACAGCCATGGCATAGCACGGGTCTGCTTGCAACCAGCTGGGGGGCTGCTGGAAGCCAAATCCCTGTTTGGTTTTCCTGGGACAGAACAGGCTGCAGGAACTCAGGATGTATGTGAGCGTAGGAGAGACGTGTGGGCACTCCATAAAGAAATTAAAGGGGGGAAAAACAGAAAACACACCAAGAACCAAACGCCAAAGCACCTCCATCAGAAGGCTGCACTGTTATCCTCTCATTGTATCCCACTGCATCACTGTTGTTTGGAAGCAGTTGCACTGCAGCGCTGTGCCCTGCCTGCCTGGGGCTGGGGGCTGACCTTTCTGGGAGCCTGGAAACGGAGGATCACAGTTTATGGTTCTGTCACTTAATATTAAAGAATGCACTTCGATGCAACGATGTTGCTGGCATTAATACCGTTGTGACTGTAGGATCCGGCATCCCCTGGAAGCTGTGCTGGGAGTGCACGTAACACAAATTGAAGGATACTGTTTCTTTTGTTGTTTGCTTGTTTTTGGTTTCTTTTCCCTTGAAATAACTTTGTAAGGTTTTTCTTCACAAACAGCCTTCCAAAGCTTTGCAAGGGGTTTAAAGTGCACTTGTGATGGTTTCATCAACCCATGTTCCAGAGATGCTGAGACGTTCTGCCAACGCACAGTTCTCCTGCACCACGTAACCTTAGCAAAGAGCCCCTGGGGTTGTGGGTGCCCCTGCACCCACAAGGGAAGGGAAGGAAGGCTGCAGCTCGCAGAAAAGCCTGCTCAAGCTGCTAATTGCCGGCCGTGTCTGCTGCGGCTCCGGGTGCCAGCAGCAGTAGAGCAGCGCTCTCCTGAGGAGCACTACCTCGTTCCGCAGAGCTGCCAAATCTGCAGCAGCTCCCTTTGCTGCTCAGAAATCGGCTTCTAGTTTGACAGGAAGGAAGTCACAGCGGGGTAACCCGTGGGTGCGCTGGCTTCTCGGGCCCTCTCGTGGACGAACGGGCTGCTGCAGCTGCGGCTGCTCGGCGCTGATGGGCAGCATGGCAGGGATTCAAGGCCAGGCTGGATGTGGCTCTGGGCAGCCTGGGCTGCTGGTTGGTGACCCTGCACACAGCAGGGGGTTGGAGCTGGATGAGCACTGTGGGCCTTTGCAACCCATTCTGTGATTCTATGATATTAAACAGTGTACAGTGCAAAGCTGTTGTGGAATCCCTGCGTGCCCAGATGTTTATTGCAACAGTGGGATACAGTCAGATGGAGCAAATCATGCAGATACTTCATGTACTTCTGGACTGCTGAAGCTGCATTCGACTATCCATTGTAGAACACCTTTCTGATTTAATTGTTAAGTTAAATGAGAGCTGCTGGAAACTTGCTGGCTGTAGAGAGGCCTCCGAGAGCATCCCTTGTGCTCATCATCTCACACTTTGCAAGCGTTTGAAAACTTCATGTCAGATCTCGGCAGCTGAGGTGAGGAATGTGACACTTCAGGACAATGTCAACCCTCAGCATGGGGCTGTTGTTGGACGTATCTTGAAAATGAGCGCTGCTTTGTGAAGATCTTTATTATTGGTTAGGAAGTGGAGAGCTCAGCAGAGCAGGGCAGAGGCACTGGGGGTGATGCGCATTGGGGTTTGCAGGCCGTTGCTCTGAGTCATTGCATGGCTTGCCAGCTGCTTGTCAAGTGGAAAATCTGGTGGCACAAAGGACAAGTAGATCGCAAAACGGCTTTTGTGGCTTTTCTGTGTATGTGTGCAAGGGTGAAAATACAAAACCTTCTTCTAAAAATATCGAGAGGGACTCTTTGTTTGGGATTGTGCAGCTCTGGGTGGGGACGTGATGCTGCCTGTTGTGACCACAGTGGGCTGCCCTGTGTGCTTTGCCCTGGGCCACTGGGTGCCACGTTGGGCCTGGCCATGTTGTGATGGCCATGTGGGCATGTGTGCACATCCGTGTCCCCATGGTGAGGGCGATGGGGCCAGTGATGTAGTTCCCACAGAGCCCTGATCTGATGGGAGGTTTAATTTCTGGTTTTTTTTGTTTGGAGATGTGTCACTTGGTTTCAGAAACGTAAGAGAGGGTCGCCTGAGGAACTGAAATGCGCTTTGTTTGTTTTCAGAGCGACTTGACGTGGTGATGGTGGGTAGGAAAGGAGGAAGAGGCTTTGAGTCACTGCGTCCCTGCATTACTCAGCCTGCTCTGGGCACTCCTGTCATCTCTGCGGTACATCTCTGAAAGAAAGGAAGAGCTTTCCTCCCATCACACACTGCTTTCCTTCCCCTCTTTCCTTTTTTGTCATACCCATCAAACATAAAGAAGTTTCCACGTTTGAAATTAGATTTATTTTAAAGTACTAATGGTAACTCAGCTGTTGGCTGAAAAAGGAAATGACATTCCTCAGGATCTCCAGTGAGACACGGGCAGGCAACATCCTTCACACAGACATCCAGTGTCATGTTGGGGATAAGCCCCTGGGGCGTTACACATCATTCCTACCAAGGAACTAGAATTTATATTACTTCCTGAATGTTTTGAAGACTGCTGTAGCAACATAGCATTTTTTAACAGCTTGTAGTATCCTATTTGCTATCCTTCTTAATAGAATAGAATGGCTTGGGTTGGAAAGGACCACAAAGACCATTTGGTTCCAACACCCTCATCGTGGGCAGGCCTGCCAAGCAGTGGATCAGCCTGCCCAGAAACTCATCCAGCCTGGCTGAAACGTCCCAGTTTCAGTCCCACCTCTCTCAATCTTTCTTCACAGGAGAGGTGCTTCAGCCCTCTGAGCATCTTCGTGGCCCTCCTCTGGATATTGCTCCAGAAATTATTTGGAATTCGATTTGAAAAAAGAAGGTAAGGTGAGGCGTGACGACATTAAGAAATAAAAAGAGACCTTAACCAAAGGGTGAGTCCAGGGAGAGTGAAATGTTTGTGCAGGTGCTCCGTGGGCTGCCTGCCTGGCCATGAAGGAGGCCCCAGGGATGGGGCTGCCCGTGTCTGGTGCTGCATTGGGAGCAGCCAGTGGTGATCCCACCGGTGTGAGCAGGGGAGGAGTAAAGCCATGGCAGCTCCTCCCTGTGTGCTGACATGGCGAGGGGCTGCCAAACAAGGGGAGGAAAACTGGCGTACTCTAGCAGAGATGTGATTTAAATCAGCTGCTTTAGGGGGAAAAGCAAAACAAAAAACACTGCTGAAAATCCCTGTGCTAGGAGATGGATTTTGCTTATCTCTTAGTCTGGATGGCCCATCCCACCGCACTCCTGGTTTTACTTACTTATCCAGAGTTTCTGCTCAGACCCTGATGTGATCTACTGTGCTCTGCAATCCAAAAACGGCCTTGTTTCCAGAATAAGAGCAGGCACGGCTTTCTTTTTTACATTATATGGATTTAACAACTCACACTGCTTGTTTCACAGACCCTCTTGAAAACCTCCTTATTCTCAGTGTCTAAACACACTGAGACACAGCCGGACACCCGGACATGCTGCTCCTCCAGCCGTGTCCAGAAGCACAGCAGTCACACAGTGCAGGAGACGCTGTGCCAGCCTGCACTGCACCTCTGCAGGAGGGAGAAAGCAAAGCAGCACCAATTCCATCACAGTTGCAGGTCCTCCCAGGTGTGTTTTCAAAGCAAGGAGCCCTGTGTGACTTGATTTTAAAGTGATGGCACTGCACTGGGGGCTGTGGGGCAGAGGCAGTGCTGCCATGTGGGCACCTGTTGTGGCATCATCCAGAGGGCACACGGAGCAGGCATATCCCCATCACCCCAGCCCTCCTCTCCATGCTCAGCCCTGCAGGCTGGGACAGCACCTGATGTCCCTGTTCTGTACCACTGTGTGTGCATGCTGCCATTGCTCACAAACCTAATTAGCTGGGTGAGTCACTGCTCCGCTCCAATGCTCAGCTAATGGTATTGCAAAGCAAGGGCAGAGCGGTGGTTTCAGCTTCTGCTTTCAGGCCATGGCCTTTAGTTCTTGCTTCCCTCCCTGTGGCTGGAAAATCATGCGCTGAAGCCGTTGTCCAAAGAAAGCATTATTTTCCTGCCTTTGCCAAAAGGAAATCTGAGCAAAGCAAGGGAGGCCGAGCAAGTGAAAGAATGAACAAGCTGAGCTCGGGCGAGTGTCTAAAGCAAACAGTTCTTTAAGGACACGCTATTACAGCAAGTAGGATCCGTTCAGTAAGAATTGTTACTATGTGCAGGGACGGAAAAATTAAGCAGATTTCTGTAGCTGCCAAGCCTAGTTCTTAACTCCTGTATGAGCACAAACACACGGAGCAGCCCTGGTGAGCTGCAAGAAGAGATTTATGTAATGTGCACCTAAACCACAAGTCACATGGCCCGCTTTCCGTTTTCATACTTTCTGGTTGCTCAGAGAGGAGTGCACCCAAACTCCAGCTCCACGCCTTGCCATGCCGCGCTGAGTGCCCTGCCAGCAGGATGTCCCTGCGGCGGCTCGCCCAGCACAACCAGCGCTCCAGCAGTGGGGATCGGGGTGTGCAGATGGACAGCAGGCGGTTGCAGCAGCTGGTCAGCACGGTGGGGACGCTGCCGCGGAGCCGCAAGCAGGTAGGGGACCTCCAGCCTGCAGGGCACCACGGGCTGAGTGTCAGTTTGGGTCGCAACGGGCTCTTTCTTAGCTGTTGTGTGGGAGCACTGCCAAGGGGAGGTGCGGGAGGACACTGCCTGGCGTGCTGGGGGTCAGCAGAGCTCCTGCAGCTGGGATCCTGCCTGGCCTGAGCTTCTTCGTTCTGGGTGTGCTGTGAGGCACAGAGGACCATCCTGCTGCCTGGTGCTCCCTTAACCTTGGATGTGCTTTAGCACAGTGTCCTGGCTGGGCTTTGTCCTGCATCCTTGGCAGAAAGCACCTATCATGGGTTGTTTCTTTCCAAACGTTGGGGTATTTTACTGCAACTATCGTAGCTACTTTGGCTGTCCCTGTTGCTGTGCTTTTCATTGAATCAATCACAGAACCACAGCACAGTTGGATTGGAAGGAACCCCTCAGGCCCAGCCCTGATGTGGGCTGGCTGCCCCCCAGCTCAGGTTAACCAGGGCCCATCCATGGCCTGGGGCACCTCCAGGGATGGGGCACCGCAGCTCTGGGCAGCTGTGCTGGGGTCTCGCCGCACTCTGAATAAGGAATTTCCTCCTCACGTCCAACCTAAATCTCCTGTTCTAGTTCAGTAGCACTCCCCTTGTCCTGTCACTGTCTGCCCAGGTACAAAGCCAGTGTTCCTCCTGTTTATAAGCTCCCTTTTCATGCAGAACAGAAAATTTCTGTTGTTTGCAATGGGAGGCCAACGAAACTGTCTTTTGCTGCTGCTGTAAATTGCCAGCTGAGCAATTGTAGCTCGCCTGTTTGTCTTGTGTGAATAAGCCTAAATTGAAAGTGCTTGAAATGCATTATCGTCTTGAAGTGTTATCGGAAAACTGGCACATAATGTCTGTGCACTGAACGCTCTGCTTTATGCAGCAACAGCAGCACATTCCTCCCATACAGCCCTGCGGATGTAAAGGACAGCCAGAAGCAGACCAGCTCTGGGCAGGCTCTGCTGCATTGGTGCAGATACCACCAGCAGTGACAGAGCAGCACTTGGTGGTCCTGGTGCAGATGAATGAGCGATAAATAGCCGTGGTGTGTCTGTGTGTGTTAAGGAAGAACTCCAAATGTGTTACTACGTGGCACCCCTTACTCCTCCCTGCTTCTCTCTCCAATTAAACACAGGTTCATAAAATGGAAGTTGTGTTGGTGGTTGCACATTGTCATGGCTTTGCACTATTGAAGCCGGAGATGTTTGACTATGTTGACTATATAGTTTAGTAGCAATGTAATTCCTTATTTTTGGCTCATGTTTATACAAAGCATTGATGTTTAAGTGCTGATCCTGGCTTTTCTTGGGCCTCTGTAGGCACAAGCCTGCCTTGCATGAAGTGGGGATGCTGGGTGCTTGTTGCCATGGCCATGCACCAGCTTGGAAACGCTATTTAGCCACTACTAGTAGCTGCTGAGAGCTGCCTGCAGCTTTGTGGTGTGTGTATGTGTGTGTCTGCTCTTTGCCTTTTTTGGTACATGTTAAAGTTACAAATACCTACTGAATTTTTAGGGGAAAGGTGTGAAAGGAAGTTGAGGTCTCAGCATAACAGAATTGTGATTTGGGCACCTGATAGATGATAATTACAGTGTTACTGAAAATGTTGACTGGAAACCCCTGGCTCCAGTCTTGGAGCCTCCCTGCTTTACTGCTGGATGCTGAAGTGCAGCAGGAGGTCCTGCTTTGATGCCCTACAGAACACAGCATTCCTCTTTAGCAGCTGTGCCTTTTGTCCCTCCAGTTTCTGCCCCCTGAGAAGCTGCACCTCCAGCAGTTTTTGTACAGAATCCCCTAACTCCAGGAACTGTTCCTATCAGATTTTTGTCTGTGTTTTCATCACTAATTTTCCTCTTGCACTCACTGATGTGAGCACAGCAGCCCTTCAGATTCCCATGCAGCCCCTCCTGCTTTGAGCCCCTCCGGTGTGTGCTGCTGTGTTCCCCAGCCACGTCCTGCTGTGCTCACCTCCTCCTTGGGAGTGATGTCTGAGAGCTGGTTGGGAGAGGTCGCATTGTCACCCCTGCACAAACTGTTATCACGGGATATTGGCCGGCAGTGACTCAGCTCCCCATTCTTTGCTCGCTGCAGGAGGGCTGGGACAGCAGAAAGCTGGTGGGCAGCGATGCTTTCACATCAGGTTGGGACTGGAATTGCAGGGCTGTCCCCCACGGAGAAACATCCGTTGATGTCTTCTGGATGTAAGCAACCGGATCGATATTACCATGTGCTAAGAGCACTCATGGCTTTGTTTTGCTCTGTGATGTTCCTATCTTGGTAGTGCTGAATGTCGTGTTTAAAAGATTTGGAAAAATACCATTTCTGAGGGACTGATTTCCAGCCTAACAGCAACACAGTGGCATTCCTCCAGCAGCAGCTTCCTGTGGCCCACAGGGAGCCCCGAGGAGCTGTGACCCCACTGACACTTTTCCTCTCCCCTTTCTGCTTGCAGCTCGCTCTGACCAGATCCAGCTCCCTGGGGGACTGCTCCCAGCCACAGAGGTACGGCGATGCCCCACCAGCTGTGCTCACACAGCCCAGCCCCGGGTGGGATGGATCACTCAAGGGGGAAGTAGGGTAGAGGGGCTCAGGAATGGAATCATAGAAAGATAAGATATCCCAGTTGGAAGGGACCCACAAGGAGCAGCGAGCCCCACACAGCCCCATCTGAACCCAAAGTCTGAGGTTGGTGTCCCAGCTCTCCCTGAGCACGGCAGCTCAGGGCTGTGCCGTCTGCCCTGGGAGCTGTATTGCACCCACTGCCCTCTGTGGCACAGCCTTTCCCTGCTGTACAACCCCGGTAATTCTGAGCGTTTTTCTTGCAGACACTTCATTTCTATATTGAAAGAAGATAAGGAGACGTTTGGGTTTGAAATCCAGGTAAGACTTACGTGGCAAATTGATTCATTTAAAGCTATAATACTCACATCCTCCAAACTAGATTAATGCTGGATGGGGTAGAGAAAGAAACCTGTGAGTCCCTTGTTAAACAGGAGTGCTTAAGAAGCAGTACAGAAATGGGATGTGCTACTGAGGAGTTCTCACAGACACAAATGAGAGCCTGGTCCCACGGCAAGTTGGAGAGCTGACCATAGGAGACACCTCAGGTCCAAAGTGAGCAATGGGAACGCCTTCCTTCCTCCTCAGGCGATCGTGTTTTCAGAGATATTTTTATATAAAACAAGAGAGATCCAAACCCTCTTTTATTTCTAGAAAAGCTGCTGTATGAGATGGCACCGCTGTGCCCACGGCGCTGTGCAGAGGGACCTGCTGGCTTTGGTGAAAGGAGTGCTCTGGGGAAAGCCCAGCTTGTTCAGAGTTGATTCTGTGACTGATGGTTTTGTAAGTGTTCAGCTCAGGAACACTTTGAAAGCTTTCAGAAGGGAAGATAATTGAGTCAATTATCCGGCTTTTGTATAAACCGCTGGGCAGATTTTCATTATATGTGACATTCTGATTAGAATTAATTGCTCTTGGTGTATTTCTTCCTGAACGTACCTTCAGTGTGAGCATTTCACTAGAAAGTCCAGGCTGTGACATGACAGTATCTGTTTGGTACCAAGCATAAGCCACTATTTGGAAGTTGCAGTTTCATTCTTGCTATAATTTGAACACGGGCAAACCAGAATATGAGGATGTGAAATTCGAGGTCTGCCATCTGCAAGGAGTTCATCAGAGCTACAGTGATGGCTGAACACAGACTCTTGTGTGCTGCTTGTTCCAGTACTGGTACAAGCTGCTTGTACTAGTACTCCCCACTCATTAAATGGATTCTGGTGGTGAGATGGACATGGGGTGTCTCTGTCCATGCCCAGGTGTTTGCACATCAGCTGCTCCAAGTCATGTCTTTCCTGGCACTGTGGCCACCTAAAGTACGGTTATCCAGCCCAAAGTGACAGCCTGATTTTTTTCCATGGTCTATGAAGAGAAGAAGGCATGTGGTGGAAGAATCCCATCCTCCTGGTTAGAAATGGAGCTCTTAGGGCCACCAGTCACTTGCTGGGGACATCTGCCTCTTTGGGTGGCTCTGGCAGAGTTGCTGAGCTGGTGGACAGACGTCTCAGCTAGGAATGGTGAATCCCGCCGCTCAAGATGGTCCAAACAGAAAAACAGGCATATCCTACTGCCTTGAATATGCAGTGGTTTATCCTTCAGAACCCTCATCACAGAGTCACAGAATGGTTGGGTTGGAAGGGACCTCAAGGATCATGAAGCTCCACCCTCCTGCCACATGCAGAGCCACCAGCCTCCCCATTTAATACCAGCCCAGGTTGCCCAGGGCCCCATCCAGCCTGGCCTTGAACACCTCCAGGGATGGGGCATCACATCACGTGCTGTTCTTAGTTTAGCTGAAAGCTTTTCTGGTGGTTTTAAGACCGAAATCACCACGTTGGTGTGATTTGCCCTAATAAACTCTGAAGTCATGATAGAATTCATCTCTGTCAGTGTTGACTGAGGAATGTGGGAACCTATCACATATGTAAGGTAGGTTTGACAGTCGTGGGCTTTCAGGAACTTCAGCTTCAGTCTTAAATGTCTGCGTGGCAGAGGATGTGGCCGAATACTGATATTTGCATGCAACCCAAAATACATTTCCTGTCATTGCAAAATCTGCTCAGGTCGTATCTCTTAGTTTAGCACTTTTCTAAATGAATGTCTGAGTTGATAACAGGACGATGGATTTTACAGGCGTTGTAAAGATACAACCTGCTCAACACAGCCTTCTCCTTTTAAAAAAGCAGTGTGAAATCAGAATAGATCATATGACAGTATTGTAAATATTGCTTGTTGTCTTCAATGTCAGCAGCACTTCTTTTTCGCTATTTACAGACACTTAGATTTCCAAACCAAACCGATTACTCCCTGGAGGTATGCACTTGTGTCTGCAAAATCCAAGAGGAAAGTCCTGCCCATTTTTCTGGCCTTCAAATTGGTAATGACTTGTTTTCTTTCCTATCTGTGGGTTGCTTTTCTCCACATGAGTTTTGTTTTATAGAATGTGGAAGGGATGCGTATGCTGAAGATGCTCACTTTAGCCTCTGCTTATCCTTACAGGTGATATTCTTGCCAATGTCAACGGAGTGAACACTGATGGTTTTAGTCACAAGCAAATTGTAGACTTGATAAAGTCTTCAGGGAACTATTTAAGGTAGGCATCTGCCCTTCACAGTTGAGTCTGACACTGTCCTACTGGAAGCCATCAAATCTTGTGCTAAGCAGCAGTGCCACACTCACAGACACGCAGTGCTGTGATATGCATCTCTTGCCCATGCTCATCCCATAGCAAGTGCTGAATCCATCTGTTGAGGGGAAGTGGTGGCACATCTGGACCCCCAGTGTCCCATGTGCATCCCCTCCATGAGGACCACATAGCACCACGTGCTGCTGTGGGGCCACTACTCCCCGGTGCTGGCACCCAAAGCCCCCTCTTCTTTCCAGGCTGGAGACTGTCAACGGGGCCCTGTTCCTGAGGAAGATGGAGCTGGAGACCAAGCTGCATCTGCTGAAGGTAACACAGTGAACCACTGCGCTGCTGTCAAATGCAGAGTGCTGCTGTGGGTCAGCTGTTTGTGGGGGTGGCCATGAGGTGAGGTAGGGGCCGGGGGACCATGTGTCCCTGGTGCTGGTGCTGCCAGTCCCAGAGCCTCCCTGGGGGATGCTGCAGGGGCTGGGTGCCACTGCGGTGTGTGGGGATGATGTCAGCACCCCCTCACTGGGGGCACTGCAGCATCGCTCTGGCTGCAGCACCAGCCTGCACATGAGGTTGTCATGCCACAACCACAGGGCCCTGACTCCCCATCACATCTCTGGGAGCCACTCGTCTTCAGCTCTGGGACTGCAAAGGGTCTTTGTGAGCCCCTGGGCATTTTCTGATAGCATCCAAGGGCTCATCCTGTCAGGGGGTGCTGAGCTTCTCCAGATCTTAACCTGGCCTGATTTAGGGAAGAAAAAATGTTGGTCACATGACATAGGATTGTTTTTCATTAGATCAAATGATGAAAATTAGGCAAAAAAAAATCATTTTGATAATTTTGACCTCCTCTTAAGACAATTTTTGCCTTTTCTTAAACTTGGTCAGACTGAGAATTGATGAGTGCTGTAAGTAAACAGCGAGCTAAGCCAGCATTTGGAGGATGTCAAAGCATGACGTGTAGACACTTTGGAGTATTCCTTACCTGATGGAGAGCTTTTCCTTATAGCAGCACTGAGCCAAGGTGACCTGCAGGAATGGGGTACTTCAAACTGGATTCTGATCTGGCTGGAATAAACCTCATCATAAATGTTCAGGCTTGCCAGAGCTTTGCAGCAGGGATGGGATTTGCTGTCTGTGTGCATCTGGGGTCAACGCCTGTGTGAGCAGCACTGAGCGGCTGCCCCTCCTTGTATGGTGCAGAGAACTCAGGAAGACAGAAGCTGCTGTGAAACACCCAGCTTTCCTGTTCAGATAGCAGTGGTTTCCCAGAAGTGCCAGGCTTCAGCCAGGAGAGCTTTCACTCTTGTGTGAAGTTGGGTGTGGGCCTGGCCCTGAGTGTCGGCACTAATGTCTGGTGTGTGGCACAGGGCTGTGCCCCATGTCAGTGCCAGTGAGGTCTGATGGGATGGGAGAAACCACCCTGCCAAGTGGCTGTGCTTTTGGCTGGGGCCAAGGGATGGCAAAGAGCCCCAGGGCTGCTGCCCTGCTGGTGCTTTAGCCCAGAGCCGTGGTGTTTTGATTGGTGTTGCTGGAATGTGGAACAGAGAAAAATGTGCAAGGAACAGCAATATTGTCCACGCAAGCTTTGCCTGGGCAGTTTGCATGGATAGCTGTGTAACTTACCAGGCTGCCCAGCTGTGTGCTCGTGCAGGTTGCCAAGTAAGTCTGTGGTGCGGCTGACCCCGCAGGCACTCACTTGACTACTTCTGAACCAGTGCAGCAGTTATTTGTTAGATCAATGGCTGACCTGCAGCAGAGGAAATAACATAATGCTGCTCACTGGTAGGATGGGATGTCAGCACGTGCATGCTGCACAGTGAAAGGCCAGCTGAGTGTGGCTGCCTGCATTCCAGATTGCAGCCTTCTGCTTTAGCACATCTCACGCAGGCAGTGCCTCAGCCAGAACACTTTGCTCAGGGAAGTTGTGCAGCTTGCTGGGCCCCAGGAAAGCTGTGTTGTGCAAAACGAGGGCACACCGCATCCTGTAGGCAGAGAGTGCTCTCTGGGAACCTGCTTTATTTGAAGTGTTTTGTAACTTTGTGAAAGTGTGAATGACAGTCAGCTCTTTTAATCCTTCGCAGCAAACTCTGCAGCAGAAGTGGGTGGAGTTGCGCTCCCTGCACTTACGGGAACAGCGTTTGCTGCACGGTGAGTCTCTGTTTCTGGGTGGGAAACCGCAGCGCTGCTGAGACCTCGGGGGGAAGCTGGGGCTGAGCAGCACCAGGCGCTCCTCTAACCTGGCTTCCATCTGCTTCCTTCTTTTCTTCCCTCTTAGTGAGGTCATGGGCTGACTCCTGGGGAAGCTTTTTTATCATTGTCTGATGAACTTGGGTGCTAGGCTGATGCGTGAGTTCTAGGAGAGGAGTCCATGTGGGTTGGAAAGCTTCTTTTCAATTCTCTTTTTTTAAACTGGACTTAGAAACAAACAAAGTCCCCCTCTCAATATGGGTTGCCTCGAGAGAAAGGGCAGGAGAGTGGGCCAGGATGAAGGCCCAGCTGGTGGCCTTGGCTGAAAGGAGCTAGAGGAGCCAGGCTGACCTCCCTGCAGCAGATCTAGACAGCTCTGCAGAGTCATAGGCTGCGTCTGCTTGCAGGAGCTCACTGATGCCATTGAATAATGCTCCTTCTTGACCTCTGCTTCCAGGGGAGGTGAATGACAATGCTCTGCTGGGGCTGGAAGAAGCCAGCTTATTTGGGGACTGCATGCCAGGACCGCTGTCTCTAAGCAAGACCCGCTTCTCCAGCGAGAGCAGCTCCCGGAGCCGCCTGAGCTCCATGACCCTGGATAGTGAGGACAGCTTCTACCAGAGCGGTGCCTTCGACGACTCCGCGGCAGAGAGCCTGAGCCGCCAGTCCAGCATGGACGACGACTGCTTCCTGCCCAGGGATGGTGACGGCACGGCCGGGAGGTGCTCCCTGCGCAGACACCGCAGCATCAGCCTGGCCAGCAGCGGCTCCATGTCCCCACTGTGGGAGAGTGGCGGCAGCTCCAGCAGCTTCGGGACACTCCCGAGGAAGAGCAGGAGACCCAGCGTCCGAAAGCAGCTCCTGAAATTCATTCCAGGTCTTCACCGGGCGCTGGAGGAGGAGGAAAGCCGCGTGTGACACTGCAGCCCCCAGGAGCCTGCAGTTGTTCCTTACCCACACGGCCTTACAGCAGGACTGATGGTATTTAAAAGGCTCTGGTTTATTAATTATTTAAATTTTTGATTGGAGTGAATCGTGGACTTCTTCATTAACATAAAAAATGGCTAGCTCCGAGAGGTGAAGGACTTTGAAGACTCCCTCAGCATATGTAGTGTTAATGATGGGTTTTAATCGAGTGCAAATTTTCTAAGTATTTATTTTCTGTTACCAAAGCCAGTCGTCAGAGGTCTTCAATAAAGCAAGAGCTTCTACTCAGCTGGTGACCAGGTCCACTAGGAGTGGAGGTGTCATCACCATCACCCCTTGGGGTTGCTGTGGTCAGATTGGCTTAATGGAATTTCAGCAGGTTGGACTAAATGCTCATCAGCATGCCATGGTCTGACCACACCACTCAGACTCATTGAGCTCTTAACTCTCTTGGGCTCTGGGCAGAGCAGTTGCATTGCAGCAGATCCTGCTCCTCCTTTGGCACAAAAGGTGTTCAAAATGTGATGTGAGCTTTGCTCCTGGGGCTGCATCTTGTTGGGAATTAATGCAGGTTTATGGTCCCAAGCAGTGATTCCTGGTGTGGGAGGGCGATGTGCTGTGCTGGATTATGTGTGCCTGCTGGTAGTGTGGATGGGCCCAGTGTGCCCGTGCACCCAGCTGGCCTGAGAAAGGCCTTTAAAAGACTGTTACGGAGGTGATGCTGTTCTTGCAGTGGTGAGAGAGTGCTCGGGTTGCTACAGCACAGCGTGTGACCACAGCGCGGTGTTCTGGCCGCCACGAGCTGCACAACGCATCAAAAACAGGATGTGGGCGATCACAGCTCTGCAGCGGGCTGGGGGCCGCCGGGGGGGTGGGAGGAGCACGGGCAAAATGCAGAGCACTGCAAGCAGCAGCACACAGAGCTCGGGGCAGCCCGGGGAGAATCGTAGAAGCACAGACCATCTCGAGTTGGAAGGGACCCATAAGGAGTCAGTCCATCGAGTCCAACTCCTGGCCCCACACAGGACCACTGAAAACTGAAACCCTATGGCTGGGAGCTCCGGCAGTGCTGGGCTGTGCCCACTGTCCTCTGTGGGAGAACCATAGAACCACAGCCCGGTTGGCTTGGAAGGGACCCCAGAGCCCCCCAGCCCCTCCTCTGCTACAGGCTGGTTATTGCCCGTAGCTCAGAGCCCATGTGGGATGTCTGGCCTTGGGTGGGGTTTGTGCTTGGCTCTCCTGGGCTGTACTTTGTGTAGCTGAAGTGTTTTTTTCCCCCAGAGCCATGAGATGTGTTCTGGCTTCTGCAGGAATTATGATGGAAAACCACTCTGGCTTCAGGGCTGTGTTACCCTGCAATTGCTTTCCCCTTGCAGACTGGAGACCTGGTCCAGGAAGCCGTGGGCATACATGAGGTTTCTGCACTTCCCTGTCCCTGTTCTGCTTGGAGGTAGCTCTCATTTCAGTGGCTGATCTCTGCCCGTGTTTTAGGGCCAGCTGTGATGCTTCTGCCTTCTGTGTGTGCTTCTGCCCAGTTGAGTTCTGTTTTTGCCCAGTATTTCTGTTCTGTGCAGCTGCTTTAGAGGCTTCTGTGCAAAGCAGCTGGAGGCAGCCAGCTCTCATGGCACCGAGGGGCTTTATGGAGTGCAGTGAGTGCACCTGGCACATCTGCAGAGCTGGGAATTGCTTTCGGTCAGTAACATTCCATTCTGGCCATAATTCAGATGGGACAGTCCTGGAACTTTGTGCCTACTGCACAGCCCCTTTACATCCATGGTTGTGCAGCTCGGTGCCTTTCAGACCAGGCAGCATTCAGTTCCAGCAGCAGTCAAGGAGTTCCCAATGGCCTCGGCTCACTGCTCCTGGAACAAGGGCAGGAGCAGCACTGCCTTGCCCTGGCCCAATGCTGCAGCACTCACGCCAGCTGAGCTGTGATTGGAGTAGAAACAGGGTGGCAGGAGATGAGCTGTGGAGAGCACAAGGAGCCCTGGAATGGCTGCTCAGTATTGCTGAGATGGATTGGAGTTGCTGTGGCTCTAATGAGGGGCTCCTGTTGTTGCCTTCCTGCTGTCTGCGCTCACGGTGGTGCTACCTGCAAAATTTGATGGGAAGGACTTCTGGAATGGAAACTTCCTGCTTCAAAGGTCACTTGGAAAGGGGTTCAAAAGGGATTTATACAAATGATGCTATGACCACGAGGTGCTAACCCCACTCCCAGCGCAATTGGAAGCTGTTGAGTTTAAGATGCAAACTCACGGCTGAACTAAAACAGTCACAGGGCTTTGGCTCTGCTTTTAATCAAGGTCTGACCTCAACAAGAGGATTTCCAAATCCCGGAGACTAAAGATATCAGAAATGTTGCATTGTATGAATACAAAAAAGTTGTTCAGAGCAGGAGATTACGGCCTTATGTAAACCTGGCTCTGGTCGGCAGGGCAGGGTTCAGCTGTGGTCAGAAAAGGGCCAGCAAGCGCTGGCACAGCCCTCACACACTGCCTGCCTGGAAGGTCTGTCCGGCAGCTCCTATGGGTGCATTTATCTCATGCCTTCCCCTTTTTTATTCCTTCAGGGAGCGTTTCTGCAGCCCAAAGGTGCCTTTCCTTGGAGCTGCCGCTGAGCATCCCATGGGATGTGGCTGCTTTCACAGAATCACAGAATGACCCGGGTTGGAAGGGACCTCAAGGATCATGTAGTACCGACCCCCCTGCCTGGCAGGGCCACCAAACATACACCTTTACTAGATCAGGTTGCCCAGGAGACCCCATAGATCCCCATAGAGACCCCATAGATCAGGTTGCCCATGGCCCCGTCCAACCTGGTCTTGAACACCTCCAAGGACGGGGCATCCACAACCTCCCTGGGCAGCCTGTTCCAGGACCTAACCACTCTCCTAGTAAAGAACTTCCCCCTAACATCCAACCTTTCAGCGCCCTCCCATAGCGCTGATGGTACCAATGTGGCCCCGGTGCACCGGGGCCGCACGGGGCAGAGCTGGGGCCGCGCTAAGCCGGTTACGGGGCTGCGACGGGGCGGTCACCCTGTGCGGATTACGGGGGGAGAACAGTCGGTGCTCCCGCTGCAGTGGGAGGCACAAAGGACCATTGTGCGAGAAGACAAAATCTCTGTGTGTGACCGCGGCTGACACGTTAGAGCCCCGCTCTGCGCTCCAGCACAAAAGCCGCCTTGCTTCATATTGTTTGTTTATGTAAATAGAGGTGGGCATTTAACTGTGCGGCCGGGGCAGCCCTCGTGGTGGGCGAGGAGCTGATTGGGCCCCGAGGTGCCACGGCCAAACCCCCCGCCGCCCTCGCTGCCATCGCCGGGGCTGAGCAGGGCCGGCTGCCCGCACAGCATGAGCGAGAACGTGCCCCCGGTGCCCGGTGTGCCCGCGTGCAATGGGAGCCCGGCCCCCGAGGAGGGTCTGCCGCTGGCTGGCAGCATCACCGACGGCATCATCGGGGCCGCGGGGACGGTGCCCTGCATGGAGGCAGGTGCGCAGCCCGGCGCTCTGCTGGCCAAAGGAAATGCGGAGGAAAGCGAGAACTCGTTGGCAGAGGACATGGAACACGGGGACTGTGATGGAGGGGAGCAGTGCGGAGGTAATGTGCGGTGCAGCCTTTTTTTTGAGTATTTGGGCAGGAAAGTCTCTATTTTCTGTGCAGCCTTAGAGGAGCGGGATGTGTTATGTGCGCTGCTCAGAGCCCCTGAGCTGCAGCTCAGGGTAACAGTGACTCGGAGTAATTGAATGTTAGTGACTGATCTGAGCCGGCGGTTACAAAGCATGGATTGGAATGTACGCGACCAAAGAAAAGAGCAATTTCTGTGCTCCACTCTAAAATTCTGTTGCCAACCTACAATGATTAAAACCTAATTATTATCACTAACCGCTCCACGAGTCCAATTCTTGTCTTTTGTATTTCCCAAAGAAAAGCAAGAGGAGAACATTGCGGCACTGCAGCAGGGAGCAGCTGAGCCCCAGGATGTGACTGAGCCCCAGGACATGGGAGCCTGCAGGCAGGAGCTGGAGGAAGGTAATGCAGAGTGCTGTGTGCCGGAGCACAGTCCCGAGCATGGCAGCAAGTGGCCTCCCAGGCAATGCTACACAGAGTTTTATCACTTCCAAATTCAGCCAAAGCCTTGTGTTGCATTGCAGAGGAGGGAGATGAATTCCTGCTGGTAGCTGCATGTCCTCAGAACCCGGACTCTTTTCCTCCCTGATTTATGAGGGCTCCAGTGTAATGTCTCAATGCTGACCATTCGTGTGGGCACTCCTGAGCTCCTCATGGGGACAAGGGGTGGCTGGGATGAAGGCTGCTGGCTCTAGGAATGGCTGCTGCCATCCCACACTGTTGCCCCCACTCACATGCCTGGCAATCTGCCGTGAGCTGCTGGTTCCTATATGTCAGCTGCCACATCGATACTGAGCCCCTCGTCAGAGAGGAGCAGATGAGCAGCTCGGGGTGGTTGTCAAAGAGCTGAGCCATGTGAATGCAGATATAGGAGATGTATGGCCGTGCTTTATGAATAGAAACTGGTGTACCTTTCACTAAGAAAGTAAGAAATATATGAGCATTTGTCCTGAGCAAAATAATACTGAATGGCTTTGAGATGAATCAGGATGGAGGCTTTTCCCTCTCCACACCAGCATCCCCACTCCAGCTGTGCTGCTTTGCAAGTGCACAATAAAATCTATTAAATGATCCTGCACAGCCCCCTCACCTCTGCCACGAGCACTTTATCTCCAAATTGCAGGCAGCTTTTTAGTACCTGACCAATTTAGCCTAATTACTACTCAGAACCCTGCAGGCAGACACTGAATAGAGTGTTTGTTGTGGCACTGGAGCAGAGATGTGCCAAGCAGGACAATACCAAATACTTCCCAAGTGGGGACGTGTGTTTGCCCACGTCCTGAGTGGGCTGTGTGACCCTGGGCAGAGGTCTGTGCTCCACAAGCTGCAGCTCTGGCACTGTTGTGGGCTGGGCTGTGCCTGCAGTGCATGTGGGCACGATGGGTGCAGCCTGGGGGTATCACTCCTCACCCACCCGGGTGGGATGGGGCTCACAGTGCTGCTCTGTGCTGCAGGGCAGCGGGCGCCAGGCACAGCGAGCAGTCCTGGTGGGGAGGTAGTGGTGACCCCCACAAGCAACACTGAGCAGAGAGGGAATGACGCCGAGGAGGACGAAGAGGAAGAGGAGGAGGAGGAGGAGGACACCGAGGAGGACGAGGTGCAGGTGATAGAGGTGCCGAAGGGGAGCGGCGCAGTCCCCCAGCAGCAGCAGGCCAGCATGGAGCTTTCCCCCCCCAGCAGCCCCACCTGCAATGTGCCAGCAGAGAGGGCTGGGGAGCAGCCGGGGCTGGGGAAGAAGAACGACATCTCCAGGCACAGCTACTCCCGGTACAACACCATTTCCTACCGGAAGATCAGGAAAGGAAACACCAAACAAAGAATCGATGAATTCGAATCCATGATGCACTTATAAACCGAGGTGGGGAATCACTTAATGTGCCCGAGAGCTCGCGCTGGTTCTGGTTTTGTTTGTCTCCCAAGACGTGGCCTTCACACAGCATGGATCCACCCCTGCTTCCTTTTCGTATGTGATCCCCTAACTACCTTCCCCTTGACAGCAGGTGGGGCATCCACGGGACAGGGGGGAGCGATGGGTTTGCTGAAGGTGTGACATCAATCCGCTTCAAGTTCACCTGTTTGATTCCATTTTTCATACCCTGCTCACACAGCAGCATGCCCCGAGCTCACTGCGGTCCCAACTTGTGCTGCTGGGATGGTCGGGGTCACGCAGCCCAGCCCCATTGAGCACAGCCCAACCCAGCCCCGTGCAGCTCTAGGATCAGTGCGATGCAGCCTCCCTGCAGCACAGCCGTGCTCTCCATGTGCTGCCATTTTGCACTGTGGCTGCGTTTCATACGACTCAATTTTTAAACTCAGTTTAGATGCAGATTTTTAATTCTTTTTTTCTTGAGACAAAGCAGATGTCAGGATATTTTTTTGCCACCCGAACGCAGCCTTTTCCCTTTCTCCATTTTAAAGCTCTCTTGTATAAGCACAGCGCTGTGGATTCGGTCTCTTTCAAACTGTTTGATGGAAAGCTTTGTCTTGAGTTGGGATGGAGCTTTGCAGACATCATCCCAGAAAGGACTGGGGATGCTCTGGGCAAGGAGAGGAGCTCTGAGCAGGGCTGGGCTGTGGCTCCCACCCCAGCATTCCCCTTTGGCCATCACTGCTTTTGTAATGCTCAGTTTTACATTCTTTCCAGCAGCACTGAGTACTGCTTTGACTTTTTTTTTTTTTGTTCCACTGAAAGGCAATTATTTATTGGCAATGTCAAAATAATAAATGGCAATTCTGTGTTGTACAAACAAAACACAGTCCTCATTGTACCATTCAGAATTGTTTATTTGCCCTTTGGTTTGCAATACCCTCAGAGGTCGGTTGTATGCCCCATAGTGCCGGTCTGTTCCCCACTGCCTGGCTCTCCCCCGACCCCACTCAGTGCTTCCCGGCAGGCTGCTGGCACCTGCCTGCTCCCAATGCTCCATCCCAGGCACTGGAGGGGCTGTGCCATGGGCAGCCTTCCCCACACTGCAGGTCTCCTCCATTTATCACCTATCTGTGCTGTGTTGCAGTGCTCAGCTTGGTTTCTCAGGGCTGTGTGCAGGTGAGGTGCTCAGTGGGAAGGCCCTGCAGAGAATCAGGACAGGCTGATTGCTGGGCTGAGGGTAATGGGGTGAAGTTCAATGGGATCAGCTGCCGGGTGCTGTGCTTAGGCCACAACAACCCCATGCAGTGCTACAGATGCATGGAAGGCTGGAAAAGGATCTGGGGGTATTTGTGGGTGGCTGTTGACCATGAACCAGCAGTGTGCCCACGTAGCCAAGAAGGCCATCAGCATCCTGGCTGTGTTAGCAGCAGTGTGGCCAGCAGGAGCAGGTGCTGATTGTCCCTCTGTACTCAGCTCTGGTGAGGCTGCACCTCAGTGCTGTGTTCAGTTTTGGGCCCTTCTCTACCAGAAAGACCTCGAGGTCCTTAACTGTGCCCAGAGGAGGCAGCAGAGCTGTGCAGGATCTGAGTGCAGTCCTATGGAGGGCAGCTGAGGGAGCTGAGATTGTTTGGTGTGGAGGTTCAGCAGTGCCCTTATGGCTCTCTACAGCTCCTGAGAGGAGGTTGGAGTGAGGTGGAGGCTGGCCTCTGCTCCCAGGTAACAGCAAAAGGATGAGAGGCGATGGCCTCGCATTGTGGCAGGGGAGGGGCAGGTTGGGTGTTAGGAAACATTGGCAGAGCCACCATCCCTGGGGGTGCTCAAGGTCTGTGGGGATGTGGCACTGAGTGGTCAATGGGCACAGTGGGGGTGGGCTGAGGTTGGACTTGATAATCCTAGAGGTCTTTTTCAACCTTAAGAGTCACTATGATAATTTTATAACATTTGGGACAGAACAGTGGGAATGTGGGGGGGAGTGAAAGGGGGGGTAGCTCCAGGGGGTCAGGACTGGAGGCTCAGCCCCATTCTGGAAGTAATTGCTCTCTGTAGTCACTGCTGTGCTGGGTTAGGAGCTGTGTGGCTGTGCTGGGATCCATGCATCCCTGTGCATCACCAGCAGTCCCTGAGGGTGTGCTTGGGTCTGAGTCAGACACCAGCACTGCAGCGACCACTGACACAGGCACAGGGGGATGAAGGCACTGGGACAATGCTGGGGATGGGATGTGACCATGACATGGGAACGTGCCGTGACTGTTCAGTGACAAATGATTGAATGTCAGCAAACAGCATTTAATGAAATTCACGCTCCTGATACAACATGACTGCACAAACAACATCTGTGCCATTTTTCTGATAGCGACTGCAGGCGAGCAGCACGAAGGGGGGAGATAAAATCAGGAAGACATATGGAGCAGGAGCCAATTGTGGAAAGCTGTTAGGGCACTCAATGGTTTGGCAGACGCAGGCTGTCAAGTGCTGTCAGCACTGATCCTCAATGTGAAGGGTAACATTATGCCGTGCCTCTTGACCTCAGAGAGGAACGAGCTGCTCTGTACCAGCCTGGAAATGCTGGGCAACAATGTGCAGCCACACCAGTGCCCACAGCCACCCCACGGTGCCCTGCTGGCTGCACACAGAGCAGGGAGCCCAGAGGTCTTCCTGTCAGCATGTGCTGCTCCTGGGGACATTACAGAAGGTCAGTGTACAAAAGGACAGAAGACTTCAGAAAATATTTCCATTTAATAACGCATAAAACAATGTGGGTTTTTGCCTCATAGTTGAAGGAAAACCACATTTTCAGTGTCCTTACACAGGCTGTGCTGTGCTGGTTGCTCTGAGCTCTCTCTGTGCTGGTTCAATTCCTGCTTGAATGAGAACTCCTGTCTCTGTCCCTGCTGTTGGATGTCTTGTGGTGGCCCCGTGCTCCATCATGCCACATGGTAGCTGCCAAACCTCCACTGCTGGTAGCGGTTGGTGGTGGTACATGTGCCCACCCTCAAGGCCAGCAGCACCGGGTGCACGAGCAGGCAGGTGGGTGGATGCTGGTGCTGCACCATGAGGTGCTCAGCCTGTGGAGAGAGTGATCATTTGGGTTCACATCTGCACAACTTTCCTCACATAACCCCAGTGCCAGAGAGGCTCTGCCCCAGGGCTGCCCCTATTGGGGCATTCTGTGCCTGGCCTGCAGTGCTTGGCACACAGACAGTAACACTGAGGGGGAACAGTCCTCAAAGGACACACGGATTTCTGTCTGGGCAAAAATTGGACAGCACTGCACATGCCATGCCACCCCTCTCCCCATAATGCATGGAAGTATTACTGCTTTGGGCTGAAGAGAAGTGGGGTCTTTGCTATAGGTTGAGGTGTTAAGTCACAGCTACTGTTCTTCCTTCCTAAACTAGGAGTGTTGCCAAAGATGCCAGTTCCTCAGAGCAAAGCCCCACAGGGGGCTGGCACAGGCACTGCAGTGCAGGTCACAAAGTTAAGTACCAATTCTCTCCTACTCAAAACTCTTCTTAAAAACAAAACAAACAAACACACTGTGAACAGAACACCAGTGGATACCAATACCAGTATAAGTGCTACCCATCACCTGGTCTGCCACCAGGGCTCTTCTGGCTGTCACCACACTGCAGATGGCGCAGCCCTACCGTGGTGCTTCCCTCCTGCTCTGGACACATGGTGTGTGGCCAAGCAGCCAGGATTGGGAGCTGTGGGGAGGGCTGGGATGCTACTCACCAGCTCAGGGCGCGCTGCCATAGAGCTGTGCCTCCAGGCCAGGCTGCTCTCCCAGCCCCCACACGGCTGCAGTCCTGGTGCTCCTGCAGCACCCATGGGCACCACACACAGCTCTCCGTGCCGCAGCAGCCGCAGCCAGGTGTAGTTGAAGTGCTGTGCCTGTGGTAGGGATGGGTGATGGGGGACCTCTGCCAGGAGCCCGGGAGCTGCTCCCTCAGGGGCAGGGACACATGCCACAGATGGCACTGCGTGCTCCATGCAGCACCTTACCTTGTTGTTAACATCACATGCCTGCAGAGCCAGAGTGGTGTTCTGTGCAGTAACGCAGCGTGACGTGGCTACGTTCACAAGCTGGAAAACAGCACCGACATGCATGCTGAGACATCAAATGTCACAAAGAGCACAGGCAGTCCCCATGCCAGCACTGATTAACACTGCCCTCTTAATGGGGGGAAGCAGAGCCACCACATCATTCCTCCTTGGTGCGTGTCAGTGCACACGGCTCTGCTACACATTTCTCCTGCAGGAGAAACCCAAACCCAGCCCCTTCCGGAAGCACTCAAAGCAGGACAAGAGGAGCTCTTTGCAGTACACAGCACTGGGTCAGGTTGCTGAAAGCAGCTCCAGGTTCTGCCCACTGTCTGAGGCTCTGTGGCTGAGAGGACTGCACGCAGGGACGGCAGCAGCCATGGCTGCAGGCACTGTCACCAAATCCCAGTCCCTGCAGGGCCTTTAATTCCCTGCAAACATGGCTCCTTTCCTTCTCTCAGAACGGCTGAAGAATTCCCGAATTAATCCCAGGGAATAAGCAGGCTGTTCAGAGCACAGCTCCCAGCTAAACTTGGTTAGGGTTCAGCACAGCTGGAATTTGCAGAGCTAGCTGAAAAACAGATTTTCTGCCCTATTAAATTTTGAGAATGAAGATAAAAGAGCAATTCAGGTGGCCTGAATCAGGACAAAGCACGGCAGCACCATGGACACTTTCACAGGCACAGAACTGAGAAGCGGAGGTTGTGGTTCCACTGAAACAAAGGTCCCTGTGTATGGCCTCACTGCTCTGCACTGGATGTGATGTGGGGTTTTACTGCTCTGGATGAAGCAGAAAACCTAAAGAAGCAAATGCTTTCCAGAAATTCCATGTCTTCCATGTCCTCGAGGCTATTGCTGCTCAGCCCGGCTTGCTGTGGATCTCCTGGGCCTGTTCTCAGACACACAGGGTGTGAGCCCTCCGGGTTGCACTGCTGGCATCACTGCAACTCATCTTACAAAGCGGGCACTTCCCCGATGTGACTGCGATCAGAGACCGCAAGCAACTGAGCGCAATGTCTTGGCGGAACTCCTGAGCAGAGCGGCGATGTGCTGCACCCTGCTGGTGGGCATGGAACGGAATGGCACAGAACTGTACAGCCCTACGGTCAAACTGCCCCTCGGAACCGGTTACTTTTAGCCCTTCTCAAAAATTGACTGTTCTGTGAGGAGTTTATAGAAACTTCACAGACATACAGCAGAATCCTGACTGTTGCCATGGATTGAAGACCCACTACCTCATTCCAGGTGCACCAAGATGACTCCACGCCTTTAATCCAAGCCAGCGAGGCCAGGTTTAAAGGAGAGGAGCATCACTCGGTACCTACCAGCCCGCTGGCCTTCACCAGGGGAGCCGCCAAGTCTGGGTACACATTCTCCAGGTACCAGTGGAAGCTGTGGCACTGCAGCCTCTCCCGCAGTGCTTTCTGCTGGCTCAGGTCACCCAGCTCAGGGCGCCGCTGCAGCAGGTGGTACGCGTGGCCATAGAACAGCTCCTTGTAGTCGTCCAGCCAGACCTCAGCCACACGCGCCAGGTTCCTCTCCACCGTTCTCACCCGATCCTTTGGGAACGAGTAGGGGTTGTCGTTCCTGAAGATGTGCCCCACTCTGGAGCACGGGATGATTTCAATCTCTCCTCCGCACATCCAGACCTGAGGAGCAGAGGATGCCTGGGCAGGAACTCTGCGCTCTGGCTTTGTGCAAGGCAGAAGAGAAGCAGCAAGGGGCTGGGGGCTGTGCCTGCAGGATTGCCCAGAGCAGGCATGCAGAACAGGCTGCCAAAAGTGACCTACCTTGAATGAAAGCTCCATGTTTTCACCTCCCCAGACATCCAGACCTGAGTCATACGTTCCCAGCTCAAAGAAGTACTTCTTCTCAATGGAGAACAAGCCCCCCGCCATTACCGGGCACCTGCATCAGGCAGCAAGGTGCAGGTCAGTAGGTCAGAACACACCTGTCCCCTTCACCTTCACCAAGAGATCACCCACAAGCAGGGCTGTGAGGTGCCTGGGGATGGTGTGTGGGCTTGCACTTACAGCACAGACCCTGGGACCCAGCCTTTTGGTGCCGACTGATAAAGGTAACATTAAAAACACAATATTTGGTGGCTGGGGCTTTGCCACGGCCAGTGGGGTGATGCCCTGTGTCACACCACCAGCACAGAGTGAGCTGCTAACTGCAAACAGGCGGGCTCCCAAAGCTCTCAGATTTGCCTCTGTACCTTATTATATCAGTTTCCTTGAGTTTGTTTTTCTCAATGACTTCTTGTGGAATCTGCTTCCATCCAAAATTCATCGGCCAAGTAAAAATCCCACGCTGAAAGTTATCCACTGTCATGTAGCTGAACAGGGCAGAGATGGAGATGACGAATTCTGAGTCACATTCCTGATTGAAATGTCACCCTTAATGAACAAAGAAGAACGTCTGTACCTAATTAAAGCAGGATTCTAACAAATTTCATCAGGAATTCTCTTCATCTACAACAGCAGAACCATTCAGACTGGAGAAGACCTCTAAGATCCCAACACACCCCGCCAGGCCTACTGCCCACATCCCTCAGTGCCACATCTCCACAGCTCTGGGACACCCCCAGGGATGGTGAATCAGATTCTTGCTATTACATTCTGACACAGAGTGAGGGCTCTCCTAGTGCCATGGCAGGATGACCTAGGCCATGTTACCTCATGTCCTTGTCGCTGATCACCTCGATGACAGGACAGGCCACCCTGGCACGGTGCAGGCGGACACGCTCTAGCAGTGGCTCCAGCCAGCCCACATTGCACTCCACGTGTGAGTCCAGGAAGGTCAGCACGGTGCCTACGGGCAGGAGTTGTGGTACCATCAGGTGTGTGCCAGCAGCCCCTGGCAGTGCTGGGCCACGTAGGGAGCTCCAAATGCCCCGGCTCTGTCTCACCTCTGGCAACCTGTGCACCCGCCAGCCGGGCCCGAATGAGACCATGCCTTTCTCTGAGGTGCAGGACTTTCACCTTCGGGAACTGCGACATGTATGCATCCAGCTTCTCCTTGAGGTAGTCTGGGAGAGAAAAGCAGAGCGAGGCTGACAGACCCATCTTGCACCTATCTCCAGGTGTGAGAAGCGATGGGCAGAGAGCTCCTGGAAGTTCTCAAGGACACACAGGTGTCTGCAGGGCAGGGACACAAGCTGGCATAGCTCATCACCAGCTGGTTTGTGGAGTCACTGTGCATGCATGGTAATACATCAGGAGAAAAATGCGATTTCTTACTAGTATTCAAAGTGAAGAACAAAGAACAAATGGTGCTCTGGCCTTGAGCTGTCTCAGCTTAACTAAGGTAGAAGCAGCTTCACTCACCTTTAGTGCTGAAGTCGTCCACCAAGATGAGCTCCTGGAGCAGATGTGGGGGGGAGCGGCTGAGCACGCTGTGCACTGAGCGCAGCAGTGTGGACCACACCTCATCCACAAAGCACATGATGACGGTGGTGGTTGGCAGGTCGTCGTGAACCTGCTGCTCCAAGCACCTGCATGGAGGGCAGTGATGGGTTTGTCACTGCTGACCCACAGCCAAACGTAATTCACCACTTTCTGCGGCTCCCTTTCTTTGCTAACTACACAGAACATACATACATAAATGCATACATTTTATATACATGCATGCATATTAATTCTATATAACTAATGTTAAGCAAATTCTTTTGAAACTGCACCCCTACACAGGCCTCTAAAGAAAAGCAGCCTGCAGCCTTTACGTTCTGCTGATGTCCCTTTGAAATCAGGGAGGTGTATGCTCTGACTGCTGGGGTTGCTTTGGAGATTGCTCCCTCAGGTCTCCTGTCCTGTCCATAGCCTGGCACTGCCGCCCTGACCTGCACGGTGCTCAGACACACCATGCAGTGCCATACAGCATGCAGCCTTTGTTTCAGCCAGGAAATCTGGGTTCCTACCTAATCCTAGACAAACTGCCCCAGAGTGACTGTGGCAGTGATGTGGGAGGAACTGGGGCACGTGGGGACCCACCTCTATTTGGCCAAGGTGTTGTTAGCCAGATAGCCAGGCATTATCCCAGATACAAAACGGATGTGACTTCCTTCTCAGCAGAACTCCTGACTAACCAGAGGCGGGCAGTGCTCCTGCAAGTCTGTTCTGCATTGCAGCTCCCAGTGCTCAGCCCTCAGCTCCGGTTTTACTGCAGGCAGCTCTCGCTCTGCATACAGGTGGCTTCTGTATGTGACACCTCCTGCTCACTGGGAAGCTGCCATGGCTGCCTTCCTCCTCCCCTGCCCTGTTCCTCCCTGCCAGGACCTCCAATGGCTCACAGAACAACACAGGAATGCACATGCATTGACTGGGACAGGGCACAGCACAAACTCCACGTCAAAGCTCCTGTGACAGACAGGAGGATTTGTGCCCCACAGGTCTCCCACCTGCCCCCTGTGCCATTTGCAGAACCAACAGCACGTTTTGCAGGGGAAAGGGGATGAGGGGTCTACAGAACCACAGAACCATTAAGGCTGGAAAAGACCTCTAGAATCCCCACGCCCAACCCCACCCACCCCACCATGCCCACGTCCCTCAGTACCACACCCCCATGGCTCTAAAACAGCCCCAGGGACAGTGACCCCTCGCTCCCCCACTCCCTGAGCAGCCTGTGCCAGTGTCCGCCCACCCTCTGGAGAAGGAATTGCCCCTAATACACAACCTAAGACTCCATGGTGCAATGTGAGGCCAACACCTCTCACCCCATTGTATTTGCTTTTCAATCACCACTCTGCCAACAGTCCCAAGGTTTGCAGAGCTGACACCCTGTGCTGGGCAGCAGGATAATAATGGTTGGAAAAGGAGTGAACCTGGGATGTCCCCATTGTCACATTGGCCACAGCCACATCCTTGTGTCGGCAAACAGCAGGCAGCTTCGGCTGGATTGCCAGCTACTCTCCAGGTGGGTGCCAGCCCCTGATGTCATGGGCATGGAATGCTCCTGATACCCAGGCACACTGGCTGTGTGTGGAACCAAACACATGAGCACTGAATGGTGCCACACCTGATACGGTACACCTGATATACACCAAGCTACATGCCCTCACCTCTCTGGTCAGCAGGCACAGCCAGTTAAGCCACACTGGAAGTTCTCCCAGACTCACCGTTACCATCATCACTCACCCAGCAGCGTGGCAAAGCAGGGCTTACCCAGCAGGCCTGGTGTCTGCTATGGCTCGGTCCACAGGGATCAAATCACTGAGGAAGACGTTAAAGTTTCCTTCCTTCCATCGACTTTTGGCTTCTTCTTGTTTGTCATCAGGGACTGCCACTGGATGTCCAAACTGCCCAGGTGCCTGGGGGTCTCTGGGCACCAGTGTGACATCCATGGCCAGGACCCGGTGTGTGCCGATGGCTGCTGCCTCCTTCCCACCCAGCTCAGGGGCCATCCCTTGTCCTGCTGCTGCTGCCGTGGGGGTGCCACGGCCTGGGGCGTGCTGTGCTGCAGTCCTGATGGTGATGTGTGTGGCAGAGGTGCCATTGCTCCCTGGTACTCGGTGCAGTTCTTGGCTCCTGGTCAAGTTTCCCCCAGAGTTGAAGCCAGGGCTGGGGGCTGCAAAGTTAGTGAGGTTGACACCCTCTTTGCTAACAAGGACGAAGTGCTCAGGAGGAGACACTGTGTTCTCTCCCTCTCTGCTCTCCGCTACCCGGGCTGTCGGGGCGGCCCCCCCCAGGTGCGGACTGCCGCGGGCACCGCGTTCGGGTCCCTCCGTCCCGTTTCGCTTTGCAGGGGACGGGGCTTTGGGGGATAGAGCTCTGCCCCCCGCCGTTCCCGGCGGTGCCCCCGGCTCTCCGTCCCCGCGAACAGTCCGAGCCGCCGCCGCGTCCCCCTCCCGAGCCGGTGCCACGTCGTGCGGGACGGACACCCGCGCCACCGTCCCCCCCGGTCGCACTCCTCCGCTCGGGGCGGCCGATTCCGGGGGGCTCCGCTCCCCACCCGGACCCCGCTGCCCTGCTGACGCCGTCGGCGCTCTCTCCCCGTCCGCGCCCCCACGCGGCCCCGCGGCCGCCGCCAGCCCCGCCGCCGTAGCCCTCGGGGGAACGTGGTCCCGGCGGCTGCCGCCCTCCGGCTCCGGGGGGGCTCTCCATGGCCGGCCCCGCTCACGCCGCCCCCGTCCCACGGCTGCCCGCGCACCGACGTCGCCGAAGGAGAGCCGGAGCGCGGCCATGTCAAAGAGCAGCCAGATGACGGAGGCCACGAAGACGAACGCCAGCGCCCGGCCGCTGCCGCGGAACAGCTTCCGCAGCCCGTTCATCCTCCCAGCGAGCCCCCCGGGGCGGGTCCGGGCCGCCTTGCCTGGGGGTGGGCGGCGCGGTCCCCTTTCCCTGCCCGGCTCAGCGCAACGCGAGGGAAAACTCAGCCGCAGCCCCGGCCGCCCGCCGTTCCCTGCCTGCGTGGCAGTCCCCCCCCGCCGCCCGCCGGCCCTCGGGCCCGCAGCATCGCGCCCCGCTCGCCCGTCCGCTGTGCGCAACCCAAGAGGAAAGAGGGGAAGGGGGCGGCGGGACAAGGTTTCCTTCTCCCCACCCCACCCCACCCCGCCCAGCCTCGCACTGTAACCCAACACCCCTGCACAGGAGGAAACTATTGCCGCTCATTACACCGCCAGCTCTATGCCGGGCTCTTACCTTCCGCGCCGCCCCGGCTACTAACTGCGTTCGCAGAACTTTGTCGGGAGGTGTTGCTGCGCTTCGTACCGCCGCAACGCTCCCTCGCTGCCTTCGGAGCACCCTACAGCATTAAATCCTCGTTAGCTCCGCAGCCAGGAGCGAGTGTGTTCGGCGTTGCCCGCTGGCAGCGCACAGCACCGCTCGGGCTGCCGACGGCTCATTTACTCGACGGCACAGACGGGGAGCACGATGAACGCCGCACCGGGGCTGCGGGGCGGTGACGTGGCACGGCCCGGCGGGGCTCGGAGCGCTGCGCTCCGAGGGGGAAAAAGCTGGAGTCAGTAGTTTGCAGCTCTTGAAATCTGGCATCGGTGACCTTAAAGCCAAGGCGCAGCGTGGCGTGACAAAGTGACAGATTTTTCCAAGCCCGGGCTCCGACGCACCGCAGCGCCCGCATGAATATTGAAAGATCAAGAAGCAAATGGCAAAACGCTCCGTTCCTACTTAAGTAGCAGGTTCTGAGCCCAGCCCCTGCTCGTGCTGCGGGCTGTGGGTGCATCTTCCTGGCACAGGTGGCAGCTCTCTGGTTTACCAGGGCTGTGCAGCTCTTCTCCCCTGCCGTGTGAGCAGCTGTGCTCCGGGAGGATGTGTGTGTGCATGGTGTGCGCTGAGGGATCCTCAGGAAGAGGGGGGAGGGATAAGGTTGCAAAGGGATGGTTAAAAGGGAAAAGATGAAGGTTCGGAGTCAAGACTGAATGCAGAATAAATAATCCCTTCGGCGTAAAAGGGAAAGTTTGAGATAAACCACAGGCTGTGGTTTCCTTCTGCATGCTGGCACTGGTTCCTGGTTTTACTTCAGCTCCTCAGTGCAGACCCCTGGAGCCACCCCACAGGGAGGATCTGGACCTCTGAGCTGTGCTCTGCAGTGGGAAGGGGCAGCCCTGCTCTCGCCCTGCCCACAGCCCCACGCAGGGCAGGTCCCTGCACTCCAGTGGCTGATCTCCAGCCTGGGTCAGAGCAGGGCTGCTGGGTCACTCAGGCACGGCCACGTCTCGCTCCGTCCTCCTTGGCAAGTGTAAGCATTCCAGATCCCGGTGCAGACTCCTGGCACAAGGCAGCTGCTTTTGCAGGGAGAAATTCTCTAACTGAGGCTCCTCTGTCATTAAAGCAATCCAAAGCTCAGACTGAAAAGCACTGAAGCAAGATAACTTGTAGATGAAATCTCAGTCTTTTTCTTCTGGCACAGCAGTGCGCTGGAGGTGACCGAACATGATGATAACTCTGTATCATAGTTTCTTAGTGTATAAAAACAATTGTTCAGAGAGGAACTGGAGAGGAATGGTCCCATACTGAAGGCTGGCAGGCTTGAAAAATTGTCTTTCTTGTCTGGAGCAGAAAAGACCCAGCAAAGTCAAAGGCAGAACATTGGGCCATGGATGCCAAAATGGGGTACTTGGGATTGGTCAGACCACACAGAATGCACGGGGCCTTTCCTGGAAATGGCAGAGAACAGCTGGGTTGTTCAGGAAGCACTCAAGCTCTTCCTCTCACTGCCATGCAGGATCTGCCATATCTTCATTACTTAATGTCTTAATTACTTCTCTGCAGTTGAACACCAGAGTGTTTCCTTCATGGTCAGGTGGCACAGACATGGACACAGGTATTGCATTAAGAAAACCATGCTGGAAATCACATTTACAGAAGGCCTGCTCAGTGCACACAGGGACAGCAGAGGAGAGAAGTGTATGAGCAGGAATGCCAATGGGAGAAGGGAAGATTTCCCATGGAAGGATCCCACTCACAATGGCTGTGTGTGTTCTGCCACCACCTTTGCTGTACCTGTGGGTCACTTCCTCCCATGCCCAATCACCACAGCTCTTCCCATCCACGCTCCCAGTTATGAAACCATGATTTTGTTCCTGAGACATAACCGTGCCTACAAGTGATAATCAGCCACTACAATAACTTTATTTGTGAATGATTTGTTCATTGAGATTTTGAGTTCCATAAAGTATTAATTATGTTCAGTAAGAATGATATGACAAATCTCTCTATGTCTGTGTATGTTCTCTGAGGTCCTTCTGGGCTTTGAATCTGCTGGTTAACTTTAATGAAATCTGACAGAGCAATACACATCTCAAAGACCTCAGGTCCCAGAGCCGAGGAAGGGAAGCCCCAGCTCAGTGCCCCACTGAAGGGAAAGCTGGATGCTCTGCCATGGCAACAGGCAGCAGAGAACCCACACTGTGGTCAGAAAGGCCTGGATGGAGGCTGTACTCCAGCAGTCCTTGGCCTTGCTCAGTGGGTGTTATGCCCAGGGGACACAGAGACAGGGGAAGCACATCCTGTGCCAGGCTTGGCTTTGGGCTCCTTGGCTTTGGGCTCCTTCCCCAGCGGAGCAGGTTTGGCAGGGCAGGCAGTGACTCACGGGGTGGGGAATGGAGCTGGGCTCCTCCATTCCTGTTGTGCTCCTCTGCAAATAAATCTAATGCTGCTTGCCAGAGAGCTGTACCCCTGGGAGGAAGCACCTCTCTCCATCTGAGGTTAAGGATGAGCCCTGAGCTGCTTCTCAATAGGACTCACCACCTTGTGTGAATTAACTTCCCAAGTGCAGTACAGTATTGCCCCAATGAAGCAGGTATGCTCAGTGCCTGAACAGATGTGTACTACAACATGTTGGTAAATCACTGAGATCAGAGTCTCTGGTTATCAGGTGAGTTTCAGCTCTGTGCTGCTCTGTGCCGACAGGCAGTCCCTGGGTTCCACCCCCCTGCACCAAGTGCAGTCCTGTGCAGCACCTCCTTTCTCTTAACACAGAAAGTCAGGCAAAAAAGAATGAGGAAACGTTAAAGCTGGCATATGCTGGTAGCCTGTGTGGGATGCTGGGGGAGTTTCTGGCTTTCCTGAAATCTCAGCTCTCAGTAATTGCTCCTGCAGTCAGATGAGATGGAACGTTTTGCTTTGGAAGGAAAGTTTATGGTCTGGTTCTGCGGCGAAGCTGCCAAGCTCTCGATGTAGAAAACTGGCGAATATCAGGCAGTTCTGTGGTGTGGGCTGAAACATCTGAACATTAGGAGACTGAACTTTACATTGCTGTTTTTAAAGATCTTTTGGTGTGGGGCTGACCCTGCTGTTATGGGGCGGGATTTGGGGCACGTAGTGCTGGGGAAGCTCTGTTCTCAGGTGGCCATCTGCACGAGTCATGTTTGAGGGCAGCTTTCCCCCAAATGAAGCTGGTTATGTAAGGAAAGATTAGAAAAGCCATTTATTTTCCCTTCTTTTTTTTGTATAAATAGTGACCCAGATTTCCGCATACCCATAGATGGGAGCGCATGCGCCGGGATTGGGAATGGAAACAGCAGTGGGGCCCACAATTTGCATAGAGGTCATGTTTGGCTAATGTGTGTCTTGTAGGAGCAGACAGCATGTAAAAGAGGACGGTTACAACCTGACCCAGCGATGTTTTTAAATTTCAAATTATGCATAAAGTATGCATTCAATTAATTAGGGAATTCGTTAAGAAGAGACGAGCAAAGCAACTAGTTAGCAGCACGCACCGCTTAGTAATGCGAGCCACTTTCTATAATTGTTATATATCATTTGTCTCATAACATTATCCTTTGATAAATTATTGCAGCATAATATGATATATGTAGCTTATTAACAGTTTCATTAATTACTATTAGAGCAAAGACACTCTGAAATCTGGCGCACATCGGAACAAATGTTGAAGCAGATGGTTGAAATTAGTGGAAAGCGATTGGATGCTGAACCCTTTTACCTAATTACGTTATTACATCAAAATAGTTAAATTTGTCAAGTTGTCAGCAAAGTGCTGGGAATGGCCAGAGATTTTGTGTTGCATTTAGGCGACGACGGCCTCACATTGCACCAGGGGAGGCTCAGGTGGGATGTGAGGGACAATTCCTTCTCCAAAGAGCAGCCAGGCACTGCTCAGCTGTGCAGGGAGTGGGGGGACACCCACATACTCCTGTATGTGCTTGGCTCATAGGGTGGGGTGTGTGGAGCTTGTGCAAAATGATTATTTCATATTTGAGGTACTGGACTGCTCTCTGAAGTTATACATTCTTTCCTCTTCCTCCTGCCTGAAAGGCTACATAGTGTTTTACACATTGAAGCAGCTCATTTCCTGCTCTAATTTCTGTACATGACATTTTTAAGAGAAGAGAAGCACTTTCTTCAGCACACAGGTGTGTGTTTGCTGTGTGGCACAGACAGCTCTGTGTTGGTACCTGAAGTGAGCTGTGCATGCAGGGCTGCTTCCATCTGCTCATTGCAAGCCATCTCTCCTCTGGCACAAAGTGAATATTTGGAGTTCTGACATCACCAGAAGCAATTGTGGGAGATTCTCTTGAGATGTTTTTAGTGCTGATCTTGACATTGGCATAGGTTGAGGCCAGCAAAGGCCAGGGAGTCCCAAAGGGAGAGCTGGCCAACATGGGGTGGCACCAGCTATCCTGAGGATGAGTGAAGGTGTTTTGGTAGTTGATGGCCATGAAATAATGTGTTGTATGAAGATGGTCAGTGTGACCACCTGCAGGCAGCCAGCCACTATTGGGCTGAGTGGTTCACATGCACGGTGAGTAAGAAAGTGAAAGTTACCAGTAACCAATTGAAAGCCAGGGAAAGTGATCGGCAACATGCAGTGGACTCTTTAGACTTGCCAAACAAGATGAAATCCCTAAGCAATTTCAAAAGCCCAGAGGTTATCTGGAAATGTGTTCCTGAACTTGTTGCTGCTGTGCCCACAATAAAATCCCACCATGGCTGTACACTGAGGGGAACCAAAGCAAGGCCGTGCCAAGGGTACCTGATACAGTCACATAAGGCTGTTGGCCTGACAGATGCATGTGCTGCCATCACTGGGGAGAGCTGTCCGTGTGAGCCGGCACTGCCTGCTGTGTTACTGGGATGCCATCCTCGGAGAGCTGACAACAACCCGACCTGAAGGGCTTAGGCTGAAATTACGGCTCTCATGGGATGCCTTTGTCTCACTACCAGGCTGCGAAGTCTGACTTTGACTGGAGGAATCCGCTGCAATCCGCAGCCGCGCTCACTCGGAGCATCCCATGCCGAGGAGTCGCGCTTGCTTTTTGACCAGGAAAGTCGAATGTTTCAGAAAACAGTTGCAGGAAGGACGAATGTCCCCGTCAGACCGCATTGTGAGTGGCCTATTTCTCCTCCGGCCACAGGGTGGTGCTTTTGCCCTCTCTATAGCCCGTCGGAGCAGCAAAAATAGCTCGGAAACTGTTGACGAAAGTCTTTAATTTTAGAAGAATCACTGGGGATAGGAGCAGTTGTTCCTCGCCCCTTCCAGAAACTCTTCTCACCACCGAAGCAGAGCTGGGAGTGAACGCACACGTCCCCGGGCTGCTCTGTCCAAAGCTGTTACAGAGAGCAGAGGTTGCTTTTTCCTTCCCTTCCCTTCCCTTCCCTTCCCTTCCCTTCCCTTCCCTTCCCTTCCCTTCCCTTCCCTTCCCTTCCCTTCCCTTCCCTTCCCTTCCCTTCCCCTTCCCTTCCACCTCCCCTTTCTTTCTTGCCTCAAGATCAGCCATCTATAACGTTTTCTAAGAGTTGAGTGTAATTTCATTTGAGTTTCACAAGGCCTCCAGCTCAGTCCGAAGGCAGCTTGGTGGGCTCTCTGCTGAGTACCAGCTCTTGCTTTCAGCATTCAAATTGATCAGACCATTTCTGATGATCAGAGAGTTAAAACCAGGTGCCAGACTGCGTGTGGAGGCATAACACTGTATTTCAGTGCACAGAAATGTTAAAGCCTTGCAGTGACCCTCCACGTGTCAGCAGTTAATGCACCTCCTGCACTGAGTGCCCTGGCCCATTGAAAGTGAGCATCCCGAGGGCTGACACTGAGGCTTCTGCTGAGTACTTGCATTTCAGCTCTGTTTTTAAACTAACAGGAAAGGAAAGGCAGGCTAAGAACATATGGCTTCATGATATCTTCGGATATGGTCATTTGTTCTATTTTCCACCTGAATAAATTTAAAGGCACAGCTGAAATTAAAATGTCAAATCTCCATTTGAAATGTAATCTACTGTCATATGGATGCTATTGAATCTGTTAATAATTAGAACCCGGCACCTCAGTTTAAGTGCAGCCACTAATTCAAAGTCGTGGTATTTAACTTACTTCCCAGCAATACCGGAAACAAAGACACTGAATTGTTGACACGGGATCTTTTCTATGCATTTAGGCAGATTTGTTTACCTTTTCCTTAATTAAAGCAAATGAGATTTAGGCACCTAGCTGCCTCCCATGCCTTTGGGAATGTTCACCTTCAGAGTTATCTCCATTATAGAGGCTGCTGACGCTGTGCTGGATGCTGAACTAGAAAGGAGTGGAAGCACTTGGGAGCCTTTCCACTTGTTCCCCTCTCCCAGCTCCTGCACTCAGAAGGGGCTGCTCTGGGCTCAGCTCTTCTCCTGGCTCTGCCTCAGATCTTCCAGAAGAACCAGAGGAGCTTTTTGGGAAGCAGCCCCACCAGCGAGGAGCCCAGCAATGGGCAGCACAGATGAGACTGATTTGTGAGTGACTCCAACCACACAGGTGGGAGGCACACAGCAAAATGAACCCCAGGTTATTCTGCAAAAGCCCATCCAAATAATCAAGTGTGCAGTTTGCAGTAAATCCCAGACCTGCTCAGACTGATAATTATATGATCTCTGCTTTTTAAAGGAGCTGATGTGAGTTGGGTACTCCAAGTAAAGCCATAAGATGTATAATTCTTATCCCAGGGCTGCAGCTCGCTGTGGTGAGCTGAAGAAGTTGGGGCTCCTTGCAGGCATGGCTATGGGCAGGAGCTGCTGGGACCAGCATGAAGCATTGGATTTCTCACAGTGCATCAGAAGGACTGTGGGAGGGGAGAGTGGGAGTGTGTGCACTGAGTCACCGAACAGTTTCATGTGTTTGGGTATTTTTCTAATTATCCACGCTGGCAACTTCCAGGAATTCTCCCACCTTCTTAGGACTCGCAGTGCTGTCAGCAGCAGAGCAGTGCTGGCATCAATGGGAGGTGAGGGCTCTCAGCAGTGCACTGTTACAGCAAGGACGTGGCAGCCCACTCCTCACAGCCTTGTGGGCTTATGCAGCTATGCTGGCATGGCTGGGGAATCATCATAGAGTCATAGAATGGCCCACAGTGCTCATCCAGCTCCAACCCCCTGCTGTGCGCAGGGTCACCAACCAGCAGCCCAGGCTGCCCAGAGCCACATCCAGCCTGGCCTTGAATGCCTGCAGGGATGGGGCATCCACAGCCCCCTTGGGCAACCTGTGAACAGTGCGTCACCACCCTCTGGCTGAAAAGAGAAGGGTTACCCTCACTGCTCCATGACACTGCTTTCCCTGTAACTCACTATAAAAACCATGGAACTGTGGCACAAATGTCTAATTTACTGATCATGGGCATATTTTTATATAAAGGCTGCTGTATTTAATGGCAGTCTGCACTCACAGGTGGTCATATGCTGCAATCACATGTAGGACATGAAATGAAGACTCCGGTGTCCATGCAGTAGATGTGTGGATGATGGCACTGCTCTGTGCCTGGGAGAAAGCACTGCACATTTTTGTCATCCCAGCTACAGGTGGGAAATCCCTGTCGAGGTCCTCAGCTACGGTGTGATGGAGTTCACTAGGGGCTCTTTCAGCACAGCTGCATTTGAGGTGGCAGAAGCATTCAGAATCACAGAACCATTGAGGTTGGAAAAGCCCTTCATGACCCCCAAGCCCAACTCCACTCACCCCACTGTGTCCACGTCCCACAGTGCCACATTCCCATGGCTCTGGGGAACCCCAGGGACAGTGACCCTCCCCTCTTGGAGGGTGGGTGGTTTGACTTTGAAATCTTAGTTATCTTTTCCAATCTTAATAATTCCACTGTTCTATGAAATATCAGAGCTTTGCCTCTCCAAGAGGGATCACTAAGGCACATGTGATTCATTTCAGAAATGGGAACAAGGAAGGATTTGGATCCTAGCTGGGCCTGGGAGGCTGGGTAGAGGCTGGGCTGCTGGCACGGAGATAAGCACGGATGGTGGTGGCTGCAAACTCACCCTGAGTGGGTGTTTGGGAAGCCTGCAGCACAGCCTGGCTGGGGGAGCTGCACCAACATCTGAAACTGGAGGTGTTAAATCAGAATCATCATACAGTCTTTAAGGAAGTACATGGTTTGTGGATGGGCTTGGAGTGACCTGACCAAAACGTTTGGTGTTGTGCTGTGTTCATGGCCTGTTTCAGAGGTCTCACCTGGTCAGGCAGAGCAGAAGAGCTGGCTGTACCCCAGGTGAGCACAGCAGCTCCTGCTCTTTGCTCCTGCTTTCTCAGGCTGAGCTCCTTTTGAGACACACACACTTAAGTGTTGCTGTGACACATCCCAGCAGCCAGCAGGGGAGGACTCCAGGCCTGGAGCCCTGGCACAGTACTGGCCTTGGGTTCATCACACACGGTGAGAAGATGCACTGTTATAAGTCATCTGGAAATGTCATAAAAATAGCTTTTGCTTCTACATGAAGCAAACTGCAGGTACTAATTAGCTCAGGTGCTCTTTGCAGTGAAGCAATAGGAACACAACCTGCAACACAGCCCCATAGACATGGGCCATGTAGCCAAGAAGCCCAGTGCAGTCGGAGGGTCCTCAGGTGCAGTCAAATGCTGTTTGAGGTGCACATGCAGCTGAGCAGGTGCTCATTTTTATTTCTATTCCAAAGACATTAAATTAATTTTAGGAACGGCACTATAACTATTTTCCTGCCTCAAGGACCATTTGTTTTAAAATCATTAAAGATTTTTATATGACACCGCACTGACATTTGGTGTGAATAAATTAAGGGAATTGGTATCAAACCTCATCCCTTCTCCATAGAACCCCCCAGCATACACACGTGCAAACTTGGTGATTACAGGGTTGGCCTAATCCTCTTTGCTGGAAGCCAGTCCTGCAGCAGGCAGAAGTGTAAAGATAAGTTAGGCAGGATGAGAGGCGATGGCCTCACGTTGCACCAGGGGAGGGTCAGCCTGGGAATGAGGAACGATTCCTTCTCCAAAGAGCAGTCAGGCAGTGGCACAACCACACAGGCTCACTTTAGGGGCTCTGAGCAGCCAGCTTCACTCCCTGCAACACCCTTGGTAATGCAACGGAAAACACAGCAATGACAGCAGAGCAGCAAGGTCCCAGGCTGCATCAAACAAGGATCTACTCAAATATAACAGCTGTGGGTACAGAAATATAGGAAAAGCCTCAGGTACACAGAGATCTCCAACAAGATGCCCTCACCTCAAGTGCTGCCCCTTAAATGAGGTCTGGGAAGGTGTGGATCCTTGCTCCAGCCCTTCTGGTCTCTCAGCTACAATACATGCACCTGAGCTCCCCTGGGTTGGCCCTGCCTTCCCACCAGCTGCTCAGTCAGTGCTTCAAGCCATGACTTAGCATTGCCACTACACCCTGGTTACTCAGCACCCTTTCACGCCTGCTGCAGGGGAGGTTGGGTTGCAGCTCCCAGGTGCAGGCTGGGTGTGAGTCAGGGGCTCTCTGACCCCTCTGCCAGGCTTTTGGTGGGTACCACAGTGTTTTGTCAAAGCAATCTCCCACAGACTAGGGCTAGATCAAGTGGATTCGCTTAAAGAGGGTGTTCATCCTTTCTAAATGTCAGGAACAGGAAAAGGCAGTTTTGGCTTTCCCAGGTGTAGGAGGAGTCTGGGCTGTGTCAGAGGGCTCTCACCCCCCAGTGTCCCCCGGGAGGGTTGGACAGCCCCATGGTCCCTGCCCTACACACTGGGCATTGCGAGCAGCTGTACACACAGGAGCACAAACCAACATGCAGCAGGGAGGTGTGCTGCCAAACGTCACTGGCAAATGCTTTAGAGCTTCAGGAGCTTCAAACATTGGCCGATATATAAGGAAATATTTGGTGCAATGTATTTGGTGCAAGAGGTTCCTGCAATGTGTGGCTTGTGTCAGTGCTGGTGGGGAGAGGGTGCAGGTACAGGTACAGGTATATGGATGCAGGATGCAGCTGTGGATACCCCTGTGCAGAGTTGCCACCCCAAAGGTACCAGGGCAGCGGCCTCCCAGCCTGGTGTCAGTGAGCCAGCTGTGTGTCCAGCTGTGAGTCCAGCTGTGTGTCCAGCTGTGAGTCCAACTGTGTGTCCAGCTGTGAGTCCAACTGTGTGTCCAGCTGTGTGTCCAGCTGTGAGTCCAGCTGTATCACCTGGCTGTATGACCTGACTAAGTGCCCTGTGAGGGCCGTCAGCTCCTCTTCCACCACCTGATAGTTGTACAGCAAAGTGCTGTTAATAACAATATAAATGCTTGTGTTGTCAGTCACTGCTCTTTCTTTGTAAATGTTACTGGTTTCATAAATAAATCAAAACCTGCAGACCCCAGGTTTTCAGAAACTTGAATGCTTTTGTTAAAATTGTATGAAGCAAATTCACAAACACATGATTTATATTATCTCAGCGCGGCACAGGAGATGATAGAATATACTATTTAAATTAACTTCTCTCCCAACAAATGAAATCAATTCTGTTCTTCGGTTACTTTTCATCTGCCTTTTGTCTTGTTGCCGAATCTTTTCTATTTCTTTCACTCATTCATCTATTGTGCCCTTTCCTTGATCTGATAGCATTAAACATATAATTAAGTCATAAAGGAGGGAACTGATGAGTATAGCAGATGGTAATTGCTTCCTACATTTGAATGAAATGATATGCATTGCTACAATTTACAGCTCTCGCCTCATATTTTATTCAGGAACCTTTTATCTCTTTTCCTGCAGAATTATTCTGCAATAAATTTAGACATCTTATCAATAGCTTGTATGATAGCAGCAGAAATGGGGGAAAACCGAACTTTGTGCATCTTAATGCTTAAAATAATTTTTCACAATAATTGAATTATCTACCGGTAAATATCATATATGGAACCAGGCCGACTTTGCTGGGTTTCTTCTCAAAGCTAACTCTGTAATTATAACACTTCTCTAATGATCACTCGTGGATCTCAGTGATGCTGGGAGTCAGCAGTGCCCCACCTCCTGCAGGTGCCATCCAGCAGCGGTCCTGGGCTCTGACAGTCCCAGGTGATTAGATAGGGATGAGCTGAGGGGCAGAGCAGAGCAGTGCAGAGCTGAGTGGAGCATGCAGGAACAGAGCAAAGCATGCAGGAAAAGCTGCCCCACTTGCCATTGGAGTGCCATGCACTGCATGCACTGCAGAATTATCCCTTCTTAGTTTGAGTGAAAAAGTCTGAAGGCATTTTCCCTGCAAAGCTCGAGCCTGGGGCTGCTGACACTGCCAGCCCCGAGGGACGCAAAGCTGGGAGGGAAGGGGGTTGTCTGCAGCATGGGAAGCAGCATTCACCTGGATAAAAGTTCAGGGAAAAGGAGAAGGGCTGTTTGGGGGAAGGAGGTCCATGTTTTTTAGCAATCTGTTATCAAGAGTCCAAGTGGTTATGAGAGAAAAGGCACAGGAACACAAGCAAATCCCTTTCTTTTATCTGGAAGAAAATGAGGCTCGTGGGAAGTTAACTTTTACTTTGAGTTTCTGTCCAGGGCAGGGATCCTTAAGTCTGTGCAGACCAAGCACCTTTTGTGGCAGCTGGCACTCCTGCCCAGCCTGCAGCTGTCTCCCAGTATGAAAAAGTCAAACCCAGTAAAGCAATGAATGTAGGTGAGGATACCACCACCAAGCTCTGTGCTCCTCATGCTTCAGCAGCTGTTGGCAGCTCCCACAGACACAGCCAGCTTCTGTCTGCAGCAAAGGCTCTGCACTCTGCCATGCAGGGGTGAGCAGCAGGGCTCTGGGGTGGGCTGGGATGATGCTGGGCTGGGCTGGGCTCCTGTTGGGACAGCTCTGGGGTGGGCTGAGCTGCGAGGGCACCAGGCAAACAGGGACTGTCAGCCAGGTGCTGTGGCCAAAGCAGAAGTCATACAACTACCTACATGACAGGCTGGCTGTGAGAAAGTGCAGGTGGAACAGCCCCCTGTTGGGTCAACCAAAGATAGCCAAGGCACGGTCCCAGCCAGCAGCAGGAAGGGATCACTCCCTCTGGAGGGACATTCCTGGCAGATATGGATGCTGCCATGTATGACCATATTCTATTTTTTTTTTATTTTTTTATTTTATTTTTTTTTCCCCACAGGAGATTGTTGTAATAGCATGAAATGCACCAATATTGGCAAGAAGCTGGTCTCTATGTCATTTCCCCGGTCATCTCTTTTATTAGGTTAAAAGTGTGATTGATAAAAGTAACTTCATTGAGAGCACATCCCAGTGGAAGCTCAGGCAGAGGTCACTGCCTCCATTAGCCCAGCTCGAACACTTACAAGAGACAGGGCCTTGGGCACACAGCTGCTGCTGAGCTCTGAAATAGCACAAAGCATTGGGTTAAATACCACCCCAAAACGTGCCCCAAAAGCAATGTGGGAATGGGTTGGCCAGGGTGAGGTGTGCAGGGGCACAGTGCTCCGCGGGAGCTGGCTCCAGTTCTTCCCAGAATGCACATTATTAGAACCTAAGCAGATGCTAAAAGTCCCCCGAATATTTCAGTTATGTCCTTAATGTGCAATTTCTGCCATGTTTAACTGAAATTAGACACTGGCAACAGCTTCCATTTGCAGCTTTTGTCGCTTCAGGTGAAGTCTGGGAACTGCTTTGTTCACAATGTATTTATTTGCCGTTGTTGTGAGGAATTACACTGCCAAGTTTGCATGTCCTGAGTGAATGTGGCAGCTGTACCCTGACAGTGCCTCTTGTGAGCAGCTTTAACTTCTCTTTGCTTTCCTGCTGTGGTGAGTCAAGAAGGAGTTGTCAGGAATAATTTCCTGGGTGATTTTTAAAAACCCGCGACTCCCTCCCTTATTAGTTTTAATAAAGAGTCACTGCTCCCTAAGCTTGCTTGGAAAATTATTACCTATCAGCAAGACAGAAGACAAACATATGAGCTATTGACAGCAGCGGAGAGTGAGCACCTCATGGTGACTATTAAGGGACAAGCGTTGCCTTTTTTTTTCACAGCACCACAAGCCAGTGCTGCTGGAAGGGACCTCAGAAGATCACTGGCTCCAACCTCCTGTGGGAAAAGGGAGGCTTGGTGGGATTAACCAAGCTGGTGCCCAGCCCTACCATGTCCTGAAGACTTCCAGGGATGGGAACACTGTATCAAGAGGAAACCTCTCCCAGTGCAACTTGTATCCACAGCAATTAGCATTCTCCCCATGAAGGGAGAGCCTCCGTCCCCTCTCCAGCCTCCCTTTAAGTGGAAGGGTCCATTAGCCATAAATAACCATGGAATAATCACAGGATGGATGTGTTGGAAGAGACCTTAAAGATCACAGAGCCAGGAACTGGATGTGTTGGAAGGGTCCTTAAGGATCATAGAACAACGGAATGTTTGGGCTGGAAGGGACCCCTCAGCCCCAGCCCTGCCATGGGCTGGCTGCCCCTCAGCTCAGGCTGCCCAGGGCCCATCCACAGCCTGGGGCACCTCCTGGGATGGGGCACCACAGCTCTGGGCAGTGCCAGGTGTATAAACTTCCCTTCCTTCCCAATCTTCCCCTGGGATGTGAAGACTGGGAGAACCACATAGGGGACTGCCAACATTGCAGCCCATGGAAGTGCACCATAGCCACAGCACCCCCTCTCCCACAGCCAGCCATTACCATGCAGCTGGAGTTTAACACGACACAAACACGATCTTCTGCACTTTATTAAATTTAATTTTTCCTAACCTTCAGCTCAGGAAAAATACAGCCATCATGCAGGGGTGCAGCTGTTTGCAGAGAAAGGAGGGGGACTGGAGTCATTCACATTTTGGGAGCCGATAGGCTAAGTTTGCAGTTTGTGTGGTCAAACTGCTATTGATGCTTGAGAGTTTCCAATTGCTGGTAATAGACTGGGGAAAAAAAGATAATGTGTTTGATCGATCAGCATGGACAAATTTCATTTAGGGGATCAATAACAGTTTATACTTGACAGAGCGGAGGGACCGCATTTATTTTTCCCTTTGATTGAATAAATGTTTTCAATGAGGCTGCAAATGTAAAGCAATCCTAACCATTTCTTAACTCGAGGCACAGCTCCCTGCCCCAGCCTTATTGCAAGCAATGTGTATTTAAAACTAATATACAGCGCACTGGATAGCCAGGGGCTGGGGCTGCTGAACGAAACTAATGTGTGCTTTATTAAAACAGAAGACACGGCAAGTGCACGGGCTGGTGCTCCTGGCTCCCAGCAATGTGAAGTACAGGTAGGTGAGCCATGCAGGGCTGCAGTGCAGCACAACACGCAGCGCTGTGCTCCTCACAGCCATCACCCAACTGTGTGTGCTTCAAGACCCTGATAAGATGCATTCGCTTTGGCTTTCTTGTCCAAAGGACTCCCCATCTCTGCCCCACAGTAACCAGGGCTTGGGACCATCCTAAGGCCTGCAGCAGTGCAGCAGACCCCTGAGCCTGGGCTCCTTCTTCAGGGCAGCATTCCTTCCCCCCACTCCCTTTCTTTTTTTGCTGTAGCGCTTTATCAACTCTGTCTTAAAGAGGCTTAAAATCAAATTTGGCTGGTGGCAGATAGTAATTAAGTTCCAGATGACGCAGATGATAACTTTCCCTTGCAATATGGAGCAAATGCCAATAATAAATGCAGCTAGTTTCTAGCTCCAGATGCATCATGTTGTTTCGTTAGCCGAGTTGCTCATCAAAGCGAGAGAGCTGGAACAGCCAGCAGCCTGCTTCAGAGGGGGCTCTGTGGCCCGACGACTATTTTAGGCACGAGGTTTTGAATTGTTTAAAATGCATATTGTCTGTGTACATTTCAATAAGGCAAATGCCAAGTACGGGTGCCTCAGGGCTCCTTGTATGTCAGATGATTAAATCTTCAAGACTCGCAGCCATGGGGTCATTATCGATGGTACTTCCAGGTCATGGTATGCACAGCAAAGTTAGAGGCAATGGTTGACCTTTTGACAGCACTGCAGGGTAACATCGCTTCGAAAGACATAAATAATCATTTCTAATTTGTTTTTGTGAGGGGTATTTACTTAAAAATGCAAATATATTATAACATATGTGACTTAAGGATATTCAGATGGGAAAGCAGAACGCATTTCCTCCCGTTCTTTTTCCCCAGTGAATTTCCAAATGAAATGCTTAATGGGGAAAAGAGAAGAGATGGCATAAATAATAATAATAATAATGAAGATCACTTACCTTGCCCTCTCTGCAGTCAGCTGTACCTTTCTGTCCATGGCACGCCCTGCACTAAGAATCTTCCTGCACCTGAATTAAGTTTGTGATATTAACAAAAGACACACAGAGAAGCGCTCGTCAGCTTCGTTTCATTTCATGTCTAACGTATGGCACAAGGATAATGCACCCATGACCTTATTTCATACATATTTTACTGTAGCACACGCAAAGCCAGTCAGCTTCCAAGAGCCTTTTTTCCTTCATCTCCCATAACTTCTAAACCAGACCTTCCGAAATCCTGCCTGTTGCACTGCGGGGTGACCTGACTTACATGTGGAAGCCATTGCCTGCCTTCATTTTTGTCCTTGTTTAAAACTCAACTAGCACAAAACATTATGCTTTGGGATTATAAATAGCACTTGTAAAGGTCCTGAGATTACACACTGTTACCTGAAATACTACAGGGCAAAATTCTTCAGCTTTATTCAGGTAAATGAGGAGTTTGGATCAAGTAAGAGCAGTCAGAGCTTCAGGATGTGGCCAATAACAACTCAATAACTCAGCAGCAATACCGCCTGATGGTGTTCAGCTTCTTTTCTTTGCTAATCAGTAAGCAGGTTAATTGCTGGGAGCTGTGTCATTGCAGTAGTGCCACGCCAGGCTGTGTATTCAGTGATGCTGTGGGTTCCTCTTCAGGCGGATGTGGGGGCTTTCAGCACTCTGCAGCTCATCAAAGCAGAGATAATGTTACCACGTATTCTAGAGATGTCCAACAAATCTCTCAGAGCAATGTCTGGAGTCCGCAGTACGACGAACAGTCAAAAGAGAATGTGTAGCTATTCATGCACATATTTATGCTGCCATTTGGAAAACTGGCCCTGAAGTTACAAGAACTAAGTGCACATACAGGTGTGAAGGGATCTGAGGAATGAATGTCCCTAAGTAAGTGGGTGATCAAAGGTAAAAAGACCTTGTCTCAACATACAGCCTCAGTGGCTGAGGGGTCTTGCTCTGACTTGGGCAGGTCAGGGTTTCCCCTCCTGCTGATGCTGTGGAGGCTCAACTGCTGGAGCAAGGCATTCGTGGCAGTGAGGCCATGCAGGGTCTGCTCATCTTGCAGATGCTGTGGCCACCCTCCAGGCTTTGGACAGCAGCCATTGGAGATGTTTGGGAAGGGGAGATCCGTCTCCATCACTACGTACCAATGGATCAGTTGTGTAAGAATTCTTTATGCAGCAGATGATGAACTGCTTCAGAATACATATTCTTATTTCCAGTCCACTTTCCTCTGTGGCTCTTAGTGATATGTTTACGTGTTTATCAGAGCTCTCAGAGCTCACTGTTTCTGACACTTGTCTCACGCTGTGAGCGTGTGCCATTATTGTGTTGTATTGCCCACATGTTGACGATGAGAGTGATGGAAAGGAGATGTGTTCTGGCGTGATGTGTTTTCAGTCATACACAGACACATGCAAGGAAGCGTGCTGCCAGGACTGGGCAGCATTGCTGATGTCTCCAGAAATGTGCCAGCTCAGACATCAGCAGTGCGTGCTGTGCTGGGATCACTAGGCACAGATAGGCACCATGCATGGAATGGTGACAGAGGTGAATCCAGGCTGCCCAGGGAGTTGGGGGGTCAGCATCCCTGGGGGTGTCCCAGAGCTGTGGGGATGTGGCACTGAGGGATGTGGGCAGTGGAGATGGGTGGGTGAGCTGGGATTGGGCTTGTGGATCCCAGAGACCTTTATCCAACCTTTATAATTCTGTGATTCTATGATTCAATGATTGTGAGGTGCTCATACAGAGCAATGACAGTAGGGATGGAGGACAGGAGTAAGGTACTGCTGTTCCAGGGAGCCACTGTGCCACTGAATGAGAGTGTCTGCCATTCTGTGGACACTTTGGAAATTGCTGTGACATTTGGGTGACATTTTACTTTGTGCTCTGACCAAATACCTCTTACCTTGTAGCATCGGATAGTGAGCCTGCTGCCAAATTGTTGGGGGAGGGGGGAGGGGGTGGAACTGGAAGGAGGTAATTCTGTACATAAGGGGCTTGACGTGCCCCACATTGGGGTGGGCTGTATGAGGTGTGGGTGTACCACATCCCCTGCAAGGGGCTGGGATATGAGCAGGACTCAGGAGCAGATGGCCCTGATGGTGGTGCTTGTGAGGATGTGGAGAATGGTGAAAGCTGGAAGAGTCTTCCCAGGCTGCCAAATAGCAGGGAGAGCAGACCAGGAGGCATGCAGCCTGCTGCCAGATATGAGTTATTCTCTGCAAGAAAATGCCACTGCAGCTGAGGAGGTCCCCATAGGGCCCATGCTTTGCTCCATTTCCACAGCTCAGAAGGAGACCAGCTCTCAGTGGGAACAGGGCTCTAAGCATCAAGGCCAAGTATTTACTGTTGTCCACAGTCCTGCTGATTTTTCTCTCCAAGCAATCACTGATTATAGAGCCATAGAATAAAACCACAGTATCATTAATGTTGAAGAAGCCCTCTGATATCCCCACACACAACCCCACCCACCCCGCCATGCCCACTGCCTACATCCCTCAGTGCCACATCCCCATGGCTCTGGGACACCCCCAGGGATGGTGACCCCCCACTCCCTGTGCAGCTCTGCCACTGCCTGACTGCTGGTTGGTTGGCTGCCAATTCTGCTCACTTTTGCACAACCCAGGAAACACAAGCAGGGCTGCCGAAGCCCTCATCCCTTTCCAGCTCAGGCTGTGGGCTCCCTCATGCAGCCTGAGATCTTTCGTGCGCTAAAAGGAGGTTTAATCATTTGCATTATTGCACAAGAGAAATCCTGCGTTTTGATAATGTTATGAATTAGCAGAAATTAAAACACGGGCTCGTCTGCGCATTGCTTGGAAATTGTTTACAGCGAATAATGAACAAAGCGCAGCGTATTGCCAAAGGCCCAGTTGTTGAGACACTGTATCGCATTATTAATTAAAATACCAGTCAGCTTTTTGCAGTGCTGGTAGCCTGTGGGTATCCAATGTACTCCACTTGATTGAATCAGGTAGTGGCAGAGCAGGCATTTTTTATTTTGTGCTTGAAGGGATAACAAAAATGTAAAGCTGTTTTCTGCTACTTCATTTGAAAAATTAGTATTTTGGAGTGGAAGTGCAGCAGCCACCGCAGCTGGGCAGGAATAGCATCACAGACCCTGACCCCTTTGCACTGTGGTTTAAACATTGGGTGCCTGTCCCCAGAAGCTCTCAGGGCGTTGTGCTGTTGGCAGACCTCTGTCTCTGGCCAAGGCAGCTGTCTCTATGGAGATGCAAGGCATCTGGCAGAGGGCAGTTTTGGTGAGCTACTTTGACCCGAGCTACTTAGTTGTATACAGCCTCATGTACAGTTACAGGGGTCTTCCCATCCCTTCTTGCTGGGGAGGAGCTGGCAAGTTGCAGGAGACACAAGCAGTTCATTCTGGTTATTGGATGAGACTTGGAAAAGTCCAGCTTCACACCTGGCCCGTGCCCAAAGCACACGGCCTTTTGCTCTTCTTCTTCCAAAGACATTAAGTTCATCTTTTTTATGTGTTTCCAAGATAATAAAGGAAACACACACTCTTCCCGCTCCAACAAAATGAAAACAAAGAGCCATGTTTTGAAGCGGCAGCGATAGCAGCATCATTACCATGCTGGAGGATTGGCACGCTCTGCTGCGGCCCCGATGAGGACAGATGCCTTTCTCCAAGCCTAAACAGACCAGGGCTGACAATGGCAGTGCCATTCAGGAGGTCCTTTCCTGGGCACGCAGCCCCAGCAGTGTGGAGCAGTGATGTGCTGCTGGCCAGGAAACAGCCTGGGGCTCTCAGCCCTCTGTTTGGTACAACTCCGCCTCACCTCTCCCAAAGCGCTTTGCCGGAGTTCTGTCTGTGCTGGGGAGGGCAGGCGGGGGACCCTCCTGTCGGGTGTGCTGCTTTCTGCCAGGCTTTCCTTCTTCTGCTGTGGGCTGAGGTGTGATGATATTGCGCTGTTACTCTCTATCAGTCAAACAGCCCACAAATCACAGAGGAGGGGCAACGTATATCGACTCGGCACCGTGGGATCACCACCAGTTATGGAATTCCCTGACTTTTAAACGCTTGATCTTGCAACATTAACATTGCATTAACACTGGGGGGTTTGCATTTAATTTTATAAGGCCGGGGGGGAAATAAGCTATTTCCCTGCTGCCCATATCTGAAATCCATGCTTAAGTGCACACTGGGTCAGCCCCAACCCAATGTAAGCACAGAGCCCCGTTATTGGATTTCTGGATGATGAATAGAGATCAGAGCGCACCTGTCTGGCTGCAGCCAGATTTGCATGAAAATGAAGATTGCCTACACCTGCCTGTGTGAAATATTGATGAACAGAACTGGCGGTGTGTATGTGGGAATGGCAGCACCAGTTTTCAAGCAGAGAAAATCATGGTGGTTTTCAACACAGCTCCCTGCTCCACAGGCTAAGAGAGAAATGAGGAGCTGCTGGCCGGACCCTCAATAGAAGCTGTTATTTCCAATGTGTAAGTCAGCTGTGAGGTGCAACAGCCCCCACCTGGCAGTGAGGGCAGTGAGACCCCCACAAGGCCAGTAGGTGCACCAGGTGCCGCTCATCTCACCCCTACCCAAAGCTTGTGAGGTCAGGGTGTTTGCATAAGGAGCACTACAGGTTTCCAGTATTCTCTATATTCCCAGCATCCCATATATCTCCAGTGTCCCCAGCACCACAAACATGCCTGGTGTTCCCAGCATCCTGGGTCCCCTGCAGCCAGAAGTCTCCCATATGATGGCTTATGTGCCTCAGCTCCGGACACACAGCGCAGCCACAGCTGTGTGCAGTGAGCTGCCTTTGAACAGTTACTGTCAGACAGGCTGAGGTCGCCTCTGGCAACACTTCAGGTCCTTGCTGAGGTGCTGTTAGTTTCGTAAGATCTTCCCACTGCAGTTCCCAGCCCCACCATTCATCTCCCTGCTCATTTTCCAGCCCATCTACCAAATACTGGGCTCTTCGCAGGGGCTCCCATACTGGGGCTCTGCATGCAGCCAGTGCCACTCCTGCCTGCCAGACACACAGGGCCAGAGCCCCCATCCCACTGCATGGTGAGACGTGGAGCTGCCACATTTGGGCACTCCCCTCCTTGCTGGCATTGCTTGACTCAGCGTATTATATTCTACCCAAAAGGGGAACGTTTCCAAGTTGATTTCTCACCGGTTTTACATTCCCTTTAATTTAGAAAAACACATATAAATAGCAGAAGGTATATTTTGTGTGTACGCACCACTTTTCCAATGGCTTCGTTATTGTGCTCAAAATTGAAACAACAGATTGGTGGTAATTTTAGCTCACTTTGTTGTCAGCCTTGGTGGTGCCATGCAGGGGATGGCAGACAGGGGCTGGTGGAAGGCAGATCCCATGGAGAAAGGTGGAGGAAGTGGGTGCTGTGAATGAGCCGTACAAAAGTAGGGTGGAAAACAGCAGCAAGATCCGTTTTAATTCATCTCCCCTGACATGAATGGGAACTTTCTCTTACAACTGAATATAAATAGGAGTTGGACATAGCATTACTATATGAATAAATGAATTAATCAATCAATGACAAAAGCATACTATGTAATCAAAAGATTTTTCATGTTAAGATTAATTTAGTGTAATACATGCCTAAATATTACATAAGCCCCCTTGACATTGAATTATATTAGCACAACGGGAAGGGAGCAGGCTGCGAGCTGAGGGAAGCAGGACAGGGGCAGGCAATGGCTCCGGCCCCTTTGTTCTCTGGAAGCTGATTAGGGAGGGGGGAAGGTGTGGTTGGATCCAACTCCTACGGCTCTTAGGGCAAGGGACACTCAGTGTGCAGCAAGGGCACTCTGATAGGTGGCAATAGCACCTCGATGGGCAGTAGGAACACCCCAGTGGGCAGCAGGGACACACCAACCAGCAGCAGGGACACTCCAGTGGGCAGCAGGAGCACCCTAACCAGCAGCAGGGACATCTGAACAAGCAGCAGGGACACCCGAGCTGCAGCCATCAGCAGTTCCCCTGGTGCAGCTTGTGCTGGGCACAAAGCTACGTTCTCCATCCCACTGCAGGTCTGGAGACTCCTGCAGGACCTCCCCTCCCCAAAAGTGCTGGCAGGGAGGGCTCTGAACTCCTTCTAGAGCTGGCACATAAGGCTTCGCCTGCATGAGTTAATTAATCTAACGAGGCAACTTCTCCCGATATGTTCTGTGTTCCCAGCAAACGCTCACACATCCTAAAAATATAATCTTCATTCTTCATTCAAAGTTGCTCTTGGAAGTGGAGGTCAGACACGCTCAGCCTGAAAGGAAAGCACAATTCAGTAGAAGTGAGCGTAATTAAACGTATGGAGCAGTTGCTGGTGAGGTGCACACACCTGTGGTTAGTTGTTAATTGAGATCCCATATTTGTCCAGTGGAGCTCGGCTGCCATGACCTGCTCCACAGTGGCTGCTCACTGCAGTCAGTGCCCCCGAGCCTTCAGGTACAGCTATGCCCACCCTCCTGGTGCACGCTGTTCTGCCATCCCAATGGGCACTGGGATGTGGGCAGCAGAACATTGTGCTGGGGCTGGCCTGCTGTGATACTGCAGTGCTGGTTTGCTCAGTGCTGGAAGGAGATGCCATCCGGGAAAGAACCTTTTGATTTTGCGTTTATGTCATGTATTGATTTCCTTTAAAGCAGTGACACGGGCTATTGCTAATACCTGTCTAGTTAATACGTAATGGCAACCCCGCTCTTACACTTAAGTGTAGCAGTTTTGGAATGCAAGAAAGAAGACTTCTGTACATTGAATACTTTGGTCTATAATTCCAATCCCATTGCATAGACTTCAACTGAAAAAGGTGTTACTCCTTCCCTGGAGACAGCCAGGGTCAAGGGATGGGCTGTGAGCACCTGATGGAGTGGGGAGGGTCTCTGCTCCCTGCAGAGGGATGGGTGGACAGCCTTGAACCTCCACATGAGGGCTGCAGGTGCAAAGCAGTAGCAGGAAATGCATGCATTCGCCTTGCACCTGCAGAAGAAATGAGCCTTACTCTTTTGCAAATTTACCCCGTAATGAGAAGCATATGTTATAGAACATGATTTTCTACAAACCAAGCATTTGCTGCATAGTTTATGGTTAAGTCTGAGTGTAGTCACAGCTGTCATGGGAATTATGGGTTCCTTGATTTTCATAATTAAAAAGAGAGAGAGGAAAGGAGGGAGGAAAGGAAGCAGCAGGCGGGTTTCGTGGGCACGGCCCGCACTGACGCAGAGGGGCTGCACCGTGGGAAGGAGAAATGCCATGCTTGGAAATGCACTGCTGTGCTTCTTGTGCTGGTGGGATGTGCAAGGAGTGCTGTCTGCCCTGAACAGGGGCAATTAGGCAGCAGGTATTGCAAATAAGCACACGTCCTGGTGGGGGGCTCTGGGGAAATCACTGCTGACTACTGACCTCACTTAACCTGGATAGGGTTCAGGCGGGAGATGTCAGAGCATGAAGCATGGCAAATATCCATGAGCAAGTACAATTACAAGTTTATTAAAGAGAAACAAGGACAGTATGATCAATGGATAAAGCTGGCTTATGGGCACAGAAAGTGCTTTTCCAGCAGAGCCAAAGCACTGTCAGAAGTTGTGCCCCTGGGGCTCCAAGAATGTCCCACTGTGGCCAAGGGTTTGGAGGCAGATGTGCTGTCCCACATCCTTGGCATCATGGAGGGCATTTCAACTGCAGATCAGGGGCTGCATCATGTTGCTGACACCGTGCAGCTGGCCTGAGCTCTCTCCTTCCTACCAAAGCATCCAGAACCCTTTGCTGCTGCTCCTGGTCTGTACTATGAACCCGAGAAGGTTCTTCAGGACAGAACTTCAGAGCGATGTGGACACAAGTGTACTAGCAGACACCCTGGGAAATACAGAGTGCTGTCCTCCTGCTGCTGCAGCACCGCTGCTCACCACTGCCCGGCGCACAGTGCCTCTGTCAGCACAGTCTGCTCCTGGGAAAGGAGAATGTGGGACGCTGGCGACAAAACCCAGGCAGGGCAAAACACAGCTGTGCATACGGGGCTTGGCTCTGCGTCAGCTCCCTGCCCCCTGTAAAGCATTCCCACACTTAGAGCTCCGTGCAATTAATGGTGTTTCCACGAAGGGCATTTTCCTTGCGCTGGGAAACTGCTGCAGTCACACTGACTGTATATCAGCTGAAATACAGTCCCTGGGGGAGTAAAGTGGAGATGTCATTGAGGACCCACTGCTCATCACTGTTCCCAGACTTACTGAACTCACAGCACTAACACTGCTGACTTACATGCTGCTCTGAAGCACTTGTTCCATTCTCATCAGGTTGCTTTTCTTTAAAAAGAAATAAAGTATCTACTTTTAATAGTCTCTTTGACTTTCAGTCACAAGCACATTGCTTATTAGTGAGCTGAATTTATAGGTGAGGTGCCCAGCTATTATAATCATCCTTTAATAGGCAGCTGCCATCAGGCTTGCAGGAGCAGCGACACGAACCATTATAGATCTAAGTAGAAATCAGAGCGTGGAAATGTAAATAACCACTGGGTTTTAATATGCAGTATGCAATTAGCCTGCAGCCCTGGTTGCAGTGCTTCATTACAGAACGGGTGTCTGTTGGTGTGCACCCAGCCTGAGGGCTGCAGGCAGTGCCTGGTGTCACCCCACAGCCAGCAGGGGACCAGCACCCTGCACACATTTCTAGCTCTGATTCCTGCTTGGGAGTTCTTTTTATTTATTTGAATGAACAAACGAGCAAATGAATGAATGAATAAAAGAATGAAAAGCACATTGTGGCAAAAGTGCAGAAAGTGGAGAATGAGAAGGGCAGTGAGTGCTGTGTGACTCAACAACGGGCACCTTTCATTGCAGCCGTGGCAAACAGGGGAGCACCAATGCAGCTTTTGGAGCAGTAAATGGCAGTGGGACAAGGGAGAAGTCGGGCAGCAGAGGTGAGAGATGCAGTACGTGATTTGGGACGCAGTTTGGCCATGTCCAGCTACCAGCACTGGGGCTTTTGTTTTGCTTGTAGCACTCCAGCCCTCACAGCCGAACTCTCGGAAGGAGGTGCCGGCAGTTAAACAGAGCTCTGACACTCGTTAGCGCTGATAGTGCCCAATCAGAGCCATGCAAACACAGACAGGACATCATCATGGCATCATGGCATCAGATCCATCCCTAAAAGCCGTGCCCCCCCCCAGGCCGGCGGCTGGAGGCGCTCACTGTGCCACCCGCATTAATTCAGCTGGCACATTACAATGTTAAACTAAATGACACTATTACAAAGCTGTGCTAAGAAGTGTTGACAGGTCCATATGGTAATTTTACAATGTATAATGAACACACAGACTCCTTTCTTGCAGAAATTTATAGTTCAAATCTATACCCAGGATATCCAGTTTTATTTCCAGAAACTTAAATTGACTTATTACGATGTAGTGAATGTATAAATTAGTTCCAGTAGTTAAACTGAAGCATTTCCCTACAGACTCAATTAGATTCATTAATCTACTGTGTAGACCTGTAAACGGTCCATTGTTCTTTTCCCCCCAAAAATGTCAAAAACTATTTCTCTAACTATAAAATATTTCCTACAAAAACTGTTTTAAATGGGAAGAATTATTAAATATTAGGAACCCAGATCCACAAATTATTTCCTCGCCCTTGTTCTTCTTCAAAAGAAAAATAGGGTTCAGCCCTCGCTGGGTAATTTAGTGGGACAGAAGCTGAATCCGCCGTTCTGTTCAGCTATGGGAATAAAAAAGATGGCCCTGCACTCAGCTGGGGGAATACATTGGCTGGGAAGGGGATCCCTCTGTGTCTCCTCGAGCTGCCCTCAGCTCTGAGTGCAGGCAGGGGAGTGACATGGCATGGGACGGGGTGGCAGAGCAGAGCCCACGGGCAGCTCTCAAACTGCTGCCCTGGAACAGAATCTGCTCTATTTGTACCCATTGGCACCACTCCGACCTGACTCAGAGCCTCTTCCTTTTGCTTCTGTTGCATAATGAGATCAATTCTATGCTGCTTTTTGGAAGGGCAGCCCAACAACGCAGCCTTTTGTTGCTGGTGCCTTGGCAAAGTGGTGGCACTGCTGCAGTGACCACTGTGGGGCCACTTCCAGAGAGGGTCCTCCCCAGCCTGAGCCGTGCTGGGGGTCACACTCAGCTGGAGTTGCATCACGAACACACAGGCACTGCCCCATCTGCTGCCCAGCAGCACCCAGCCCTCGTTATTTACACTGGGCTGGCGCATGCAGGCTCATCCAGGCTGGATGTGCCTCTGGGCAGCCTGGACTTGTGTTTGATGACCCTGCCCATAGCAAGGGGGTTGAAACTAGATGGTCATTGTGGTTCTTTCTAACCCAGGTCATTCTATGATTCTATGTTCCTATGATTTTGACTGTGGCAGACAACAAGCACATTGAGAGGAGCGCAGCAGTGCAGCCTGTAGCTGTTATGACTCTCAGTGAATAGAAAACTCTTCAAAGGTAACAAAGTGCTTTGTTTCAAAATGCCACTTCCAACAGAAAATTCATCCACAGCATTGGATGAAAATGAGCTGCTTTGAAAGCACTGCACCTTGAAAGGAAACCTTTCACAACCCACCTCTGCTCAAGAAAATCAGGCAATGGAACATCGGGAGAATGACATTTTGGCATCATGAGGATTTTATGTAAGGAAAAAACTCTGGTCCCACCCATCACTGCTTGCCAGTGGCCTTGGTGGGAACCATGGCTGCACCTCTGACATGTCCCATGGCACAGCGGATGGCACAGGTATGGAGCCCAAACTGCTTGGGTCCCCTTGGCTCCGAGGCAGGAAACCACATGTATCAGCAGACAGGAAGGGAGAAGCATTTAAGTTCTTTACAGAGAGAGTGGTGAGGTGCTGGAACAGCTGCCCAGAGAGGCTGTGGATGCCCCCGTCCATCCCTGGAGGTGTTCAAGGCCAGGTTGGATGGGGCCCTGGGCAGCCTGGGCTGGTATCAATGTGGAGGTTGGTGGCCCTGCCTGCGGTGGGGGGTTGGAGTTTTGTGATCCTTAAAGTCCCTTCCAACCCAACCATGCTGTGACTCTGTCATTCTCTGATTCTGTGATTCTGTGAAGTGTCAATATGAATGAATCCCATAACCAGGTTGAGAGAACCCATAACAAAGCCTGAATGGAGCCATGAGGGTATGTATGTGCTGCAGTCTCTCTGCTCCCTGTGGGTGTGCACCTATCGATGAAGACAAGAATCCAGCAGCACAAGGAGATGCAAACAGGAAGAAAGAATTCCTGTTGGTCTCACTCCGGATCTGGATGCAATAGAAGAGAGCAAATTGCATTTCCTTTGCTCATGAATTAGCAATGAAATTGCTGGGTCCAGATTCTCAAATCTTTACTGCTGACAATGCGCAAAGCAAAAAGATCACCGCACGATTCTTCAGGTACGGGGTCATTGCAGCATTCGTAGTCATAAAACTTTGGTTGTGACTTTTCTACTGTGCAAATTTTATGTGGGAGTCATTGGGAGGGAATAAATATGAAATGCTAAGGTGCCATTTACCATCCCTGCAACCACGACCCTGAGATAGCATCCCTGCAGCATGCAGAAATGTGCTCTGGTTTCAACACAGGCTTTCCTGCAGGCAGGCTGCAAGGCTGAGGGCCAACGTGCTGTGAGAAACATGCAGCTGGCTCCTTGCTTCCACTGCCTGGCAGCACCTTACCTGCTCCCCTCTGCCTCACTCAGCTGTGCAGAAACAAGTGTTCCCTGCACACGGAACAGCCCACTGCAAACCGCTGCACACGCTGTATCCTCTTCCAAACAGTGGTGGCAGCAGGGATGATGCCCATCACTGCTGGGCACCTCTTGGTGCTGCAGGTCCATGGGAGCTGTGCACAGCCCCGACCCACACGATGGGCACCCAACACATCAGCGTTTGTTCTTCTGGAGCTAAAATTGTTTCTGACATGGAAAGAACTCAAACGTAGTCACAGAAGCTCTGAGTCACGTTGCGGTATTTCTGCCTACTGGACTGGAGAAGAAAGTGAACATTCATGCTGAGGAGCCCCTTTGCTTGCAGAGTCTGCTTAAAAGCCACAATAGGAAGATTGTCAAGGAAAAGCTGGAAACAAATAATGTGGAAAATATTTAAGATAAATGTGAACAGAGTGGTTTGGGGGTTTTCGTGTTTTGGTTTTTTTGCTTTTGCAAGGAGAACCCAATGCAGAGCAGCAGCTGGGCTGCATGGCAGAGGCCTCTGTCCCAGCAGCACCTGGCCAGGACCACGGGCTCAGGTGGATGCAAACCAGATGAATGGCAAAGTGTGGGGAGGGGCTTCTAGGACACATAACTGCTTGTGTCTGTGTGTGTGTCAGGGCTGTAGCTCTTCTATTTAGCATCCACAGCCAGCAGCTGTGGGGCACCGGCCTTATGGACATCCCTCCACTTATCGCTGAGGTGACCTGGGAGGTTTTGCCTCTCTGTTGTGGCTCTGGAGGCAGAGGCCACGGGTGGGTGAAATTCAGACATCAACTGACTTTAACCACAGTGACTGTGTAGTTGGGTGCATGACTGAAGAGACAGAAAAGGAGCAGTGAGCTCATTTTCACTTCTGAACAATATCCCAAGCACAACTCCTGCAAGGAAGCTGTGAATCTCCATCCCTGGAGGTGTTCAAATCAGGTTGGATGGGGCCCTGAGCAGCCTGATCTAGTGCCTGATACAGAGCTTGGTAACCCTGACCACAGTAGCAGATTAGACATGAATGCTCTTAGAGGTCCCTCCCAACCCAACCATTCTATGGTTCTATGATCTCTGAGGTCCATTCCAATCCAAGTGCTCCACAGTTCTATGATGTTTAACGTCCCTTCCAACGTAAGACATTGTGTGGTTCCATGGCTCTGTGGTTCTATGATCAGTGGCTGGCTCACTGCCCACCCCCATTTCTGGAAGTCAGCTGAGATAGGAGACATTCCGGGTTGTCTCCCAGGCAGCACTGTGGCACTGCCACTTGCTGTCCCTCTTGGCTGGCCCTGCCATGTGCACCCCATGGGATCACCATGCTGGCTGTGTGAGCTGGCCCTGCTGCCGGCTGTTGCAGGGTGAGGTCTGGAGCTGCCAAGATCCAGGGGAGCCCAGGGCTTGCACCCCCAGAACTGCAGCTGACCCCGTGGTTTTTAGACGAGAGTTTATCCATCTTGATCCTGACACCAAAGATCCGACTTTATCAATGTCACCTTTGTGTTAACAAACAGATTAAATGCCTCTAATATCTCACATAATGGCATCCTGTATGGTCTAGATCACATTTGCGATAGTATATTTCATACAGTTGTAAACCTTGAAAGAATAAGGGCTGCCTAAGAGAATAGCTTTTTCTAGTTTAAACACATTACAGTTGCGAGTGTAAATCACTTGTCAGTTGATGGCAAATGTAACAGTGTTATAATCTGAGGAAAAAAGAAATAAAGTACAGATAATCTTTTTCGCCATTTTCCTGGCACCGTCACACAGTGGAGACTGACAGGTCCTTCACTTGAGTGACAGGTGTCCTTTGAAATGCCTGTGAATCAGTATCTGTACAGACTGTTGAAATGCATATTTTCATCCTTATCGTAAAGGAATGGATGGGCAAGATAGGTGCTGTTAACATTGCAAATAGCTCCAGAATTATTCATTGTCAGCTCCGGGCAAAGAATAGGGGAAAGTTTTATTATTCACCGCGCACAATAGCAGGATGCTTAATGATTCCCGTTACCTTGGCAGGATTGTCTGTCGACTTCAGGCACCGGCAACGGGTGACACAGGTCTGGCCAAGTGTTAGAGCAAGATCATACGTCCCGGCCCCATTTTAATTTCTAATACATTAATCTTTCCCTCGCAGATGCACAATGAATATTCCACAGCCCCTTGTTTGTCAGGAGCTGTCTGGCTTTCATCTATTCAGGTGGTTTCATTGACTGTGAAAGCTCGCTTAAAAGGCCTGATCAGTCAATGACAACTGTGGCACAATAGCGCGGAGTGCCTCTCCCCTTCTTCCCTTTCAGCCATCTGATGGACAACTTTGACACCCGCTCCCCGGGGATGCCCCGCTGCCGGGCCGACTTCTGCAGTCACTTCGGCGGCTTTATCGCATTGGGAAGGGCTGGCACAGGTGGATGTATCGCTCGTCCCCAGGAGCCGAACCCGACCCTCCGTTGCCGCACGGCTCCGCCGCCACCGCCCGCAATTCAAATGGATTACGTCGGCTTAGCGCTGTTCTACAAGCGAGCGGCACGCGGCACACCATTCAGCTTTAATTTTAATCCTTTGTCTCTGCCTGTTAATTGCAATTGTTTTAAGTTCATTATCCCTACGCGCACGCTGTTGAGGGCTGAGGCCGCGCGTTGTAAGCTGCGTCCTCATTGCCGCAGGTAGTGACCTCGAATCGTTACATGAGCCGGTGCCAAACAGCGCTCCGTGATCTGCAGCTCCCTCCTTCACTACCAGCTCCATCCCTGGGCACTTACACCATGACCTGCCCCGTGCCCCAGCGTTGCCACCGTCCTGGCAGGGCTTTGCCGGGCATGGAAAAGTGCCCAGGTCACATCCATCCACTCCTTCTGCGGGGTCAGAACCAACGCTGGCAGTGGGACACCTGGCAAGTGCTGAAACCTCATGGTCCAAGGGGTCCTCGTGGCCTTTTTTCCCTCAATAATGCCATTTGATTCACTTGATGTAGCCTGGGGAATACCTAGAGCTGACAGTGCTGCTGGGCCATGCTGGGTTTCATTGGTGGCCCAACACTGCACTCATCCCTCCTGTGTGAGGGACAGCCAACCTTTGGCATCCTCAGAACTTTCATTCACGCACGTGTAGGTGCAAAATGATATTTGGTGGCCAGAAAGCGTAAATCTGCCTTCAGTTTTTCATTCTGGAGGCTGATGAACCTGAGCACAGAGAAGGGCCCGAAGCACAGTGTGCAGATCCGTGACCCTCAGAGCATGGCTACCCATCCATCGAAGCACGGCCAGCAATCCTGCAAACCTCAGCCACCCCTTTACATCCAGCAAATGTCAGCACTGATGTACTGAATGAGCACGAGCAGTTCTGGAGAAGTTCCCAGAGCAGGATGTACAGAGCACAGGTGCCACATTGCCCCACTTGTGATCTGACATCATCAGCACCAAGAAGTCCCCGGGAAACTGCCATCCTGCAGGGGCTGCTGCTGCACCTCCTGCCCTGAATGTGAGCACCACACACCAGGGACATTCCTGCACCTCCTGCCCTGCCCACAGCACTCTGCCATTAACCACGTGCAGGCACACGGGCTAGAAAACCCCTTCAGTAGAGCAGTGTGCCGAGGCCGGCCTCTGCTCTCAATAAAAGCTCATTAAGAAAAGATTATGAACATATAACAATACATTTTAAGTGCGCTGCAATGATCCATAAAATTGGTGTGGCTAATTAGCAGATCAAATCTCGATGAGAACCGGATCACTTTAATATCCTTGGGTAGTTTAATTCTGTAGGTATTTTACTATCCACACATGTTTAGTAAAATTAAATAACAGTATAAATGTTCAGCGGGATTAAAACAACAGTAAAATGAAACCAAACAAAATGAGTTGATTTTGTTAATAGAATAACAGAGAATCCCAATGTTGATATAACATTACACAAAATCTAGAGCAAACACAGTCTGAATCCCAGTCTCATTTCACATGTAATTAACCTTTCTCAATCAAGCTAAGCATCCCTGCACCTCTCTAGGCGGCGGCGCACCCACAGCAGTGCTGTGTGGAGCAGCAAGTTCAAACCCAGCAGTGTGGGGCAGGCAGTGGGACAGCTGGGGGTGCTGGGACAGGGTGGGTGCTCAGCCATGGGGAGATGCTTCATCTGTAGGAATATCACTTTATTTTCCCTTTTTCATGGTGCCCCAAGTGAGCATCCAGGTGTGGATCATCCCGGTGGGCTGAACCTGCTGTCCCTGTGTGCTCCATCATTCCAAATCTGCTCAGAGAGACGAAGACAACCAGGGCTGATGCTTTCAGTTTCTGTTTGTTCCTCCTACGTGTTGTTTTATTTAATTAAACAGCAGAAATGTTGGGAAAAAAATAGTTTCTAGGTAACCAAAAACCTGGAATCGAAGTTCACGAGCTGAAAAGTTTTCTTCTGTTTTACTTTCAAAGTTTTACCTCCTCACTTTGGTAAGTGCTGTCAGAGCTGGGGCTGATGTTGCCCCCAGTGTTGACAGCTGCTGGTTCTGAATAGCAGTGATGCATTTCTAAAGCTGCAGTTTCAGCAGGTGAACAGAACACAACTGGCCTACGGGATGAGCGCAGGGCTGGGACACCCATTGCCCTCCAGCTGAACAAACCCAGATGTGCAGCACTGCCCATCACACGGGCATCTGGAGCACCAATTCCTGCACTGTGCCAGTGTGCTTTTAAAGCTCTGCCCACTTTTTGCTTGCATGGTTTTTTGTGATGCTAACACCCAAAGTAATGCAGGCAACCCGTTCCATTTGTTGGAGTACTTCTATTCCTCTCTCCCCACCAGCAGAAGTCCTCTATTTGTGCCGCTGTTTATCAAGAAACACCATGTGAAAGTTAATAATAACATAATTTAGAGCAATAATTACATTTTTATTCAATAGCTATGGGAAAACACTGAGTTGAATAATGAGATAAAAATGAGTGTCTCAGTCCTAACAGGACATTAATCAACATATTAACTGTGTAGGCAAACTGATTTGAGGCTGTTATGGCTTAATTTGTCTCAAAATCATTATTTTTTATGTATTGCATAATGCACTTTAAAATATGTGTTGCAGTGATTATAGGGAAGCATTCCGTGGCACAGAGTGGATGCTACTCTTTATCCTGCCATGAATTACAGCTCATTATCACACCCAGCGCTGCCGGAGCCCAGCACCAAGGCTGAGCCTGGAGCCCAGTATCTTGTTGGCACCACCTGGGGACAGGGCTGGGGATGTGGGCAAGAGGGATGGCCATGGGGCAGGGCAGTGTGTGGCACTCTGGTACTGTCCCTGGTGGTCAGCTGAGCCCTGCACTCCCCGGGCAGCACCACTCTGTATCTCACCCTGCACAGAGCACTCTCTCCTTGTCACCCCACTTCCCAAAGCCATGCAATTAGCATATGTGATTTCTCAAGGCACGTCCCATTGGCTGGGAAGCCTTTACCTCTCTTGGCTTTCCCTTTCTGCTTTCTGGCTGCTGGACGGGATGAATGATGTGGTGGTACAATATCTGAATTGGTAAGTACTTAGCAATCCGGTGCTTAGCAATGCTAATGTCAGATGCCAGGCAAACTGGATGTCAGACAAAGAGCAGCCCGATTCCAGCATTGTGTGCAATGCACAGAGCTGGCCATGTGTGCATTTCGGGAGACAATGATGTGCAAAGTGCTGGAAGGTGCTGGGGGCACTCACCGCACAGCCGGAGCAAGCAGGACCACGACTGCTGCTTTGGTGGAGTCCTGGAAGAGGAAATAAGAGCTTGGTTTGGGGATCCTCTCAGCATTTGCCTTGTTAAAAGTTCTGAGGAGTCCCAGATGTGCTGCTCTCAGGGCTGCAGTTACTGCTGTCATTGCCTTCAAATTACTTCTAGGTTTTAAAGAAACTGCAGAATTGGGCACAGCAGCTCAGGCCAGGGCAGGTGACACATGGGTGAGGAACGCAGCTGGGCGCAATCCATCCTCACATATCAGCCTCCTGGCCATCAGGTGGGACCCATTAGATGAGACCCATCAGGTGGGACCCTACTGGTGATGAGCAAAAGTCACCATCACACTGTTCACAGGTTGCCCAAGGAGGTTGTGGATGCCCCATCCCTGCAGGCATTCAAGGCCAGGCTGGATGAGGCTCTGGGCAGCCTGGGCTGCTGGTTGGTGACCCTGCATACAGCAGGGGGTTGGAACCAGGTGAGCTTTGTGATGCTTTTCAGCCCAGGCCATTCTGAGATTCTGTGATGCGGAGCAAATGCTCCCAGCTGAGCAGACAGGGCTCCTTCCCTTGCTGAGCCCGCTGTGCTGCCTGGCCCCGTTATGATGTGTGACAAATCTCAGTGATGACAGAAACATGTAAATCTCCCGTATTATCGGCCCTCATCTGGATGTCTGTACAACGTATACAAGTTGAAGGATTAAGTGTTGGGAGAGGTTTCTGAGCTGTGGAGGTGCTGCGGGCTGGCGTGACACTCTGATTAAGACACTGACAGAGTGCACAAAAAGCCATTTGTTGGCGTGACATGTCAGGCGGATGAAGAATCAGTCTTTGTCTGTGTGAGTTCAGTTTTCTTTCAGAAAGCCTTTTAGATCGGCTGCAGGAAAAACGAGGAGGGAAGCAGCCCATTGATCTGATACGAGCAACATGCAAAGTACATCGTACTGAAAATCAAAATCCTTTCATCGTGTTAGGGAGGGTGACGAACAGCGTGAGTCGGTGTGAGCCACAGATCCCCCAGCTTTCCCTTCCCAAAGCAGTCTGCATGACGTGGCTGATTCTCCTTCTTCCCAAGGTTAAATTGTGTCCCCTGAGCTTTACTTTTGATTGATATCCAAAAGCAAATGGCAGAAAATGGGATCCCACAGTACATTCTGATTATTCCCGTGCCGTGGAGTTCTTTTTCAACGTCACAAACCATGTTTACCCCACTAGGGAGGGGGGCAAGGGGGCCCTCTGATGGACCAGCTTTTGTGGGGCTGTTAAGTTAAATAGCCCTGTCAGGATTTAACACCAACAATGAGACTTGTAGTTTTCTTTCTCATGATCATTAAGGTTTTCATTCGTAAGATCCTAACTAAACATAGTTTTGATATCGAGGAGGAAAATGCCATGGTGGTATTGCTGAGCCCAGAGCAGCAACTGGGGGATGACACTGTACAGAGCACCTGTGGTTTAGGAAGAGCAGACCGTGCTAAAGAAAAGCAAGTATTGTATCCCTTTGCAGTGTATCCAACCTCAGATATCAAAAAGAGTCAATATTTTGTTATGTGGCAATGTTGTATTGCTTACATCCATGTTTCTGTACACCTGAGGAGAAAATGCAGTGAGTGATGCTGTGGCCGAGTGCTGATTTCTGGCTGCGCTCTATAAAGCACAACGGAAAAGTGCACAGAGAACACATTATTGAGAAATACGAGTACAAAACTCTTAGCCCTCTGTGAAGGGATCTCTTCTGCTTCCCTTTACCACTCAGTGATTGCCTCCAGACCGGTGTCCATTTGAAGCAGCCCATGCCTGAGCTGAGAACCTCTTTACCCAAAGAGAAGATCTGGCCTCTCAGTAAATCCATCACAGATAGCTGCTGTCCCAAAACCTTTCCCCACATTTACTCTTTGAAGAACTCCATAACCAACGCAGCGTTCGCAGGGCTGATACCATTGGGGATGATCCCACACCACTGCAAGCACTCCTGGACGTGTGGGTCCGCCTGTGGGGCTGGAGGGGGCCTTGCAGGACACTTCTACCACTCCGCAGCGAAACTTTTGTGCAGCACCTGGAGAGGCGGCATCGCACCGATGGGGCACAGGGTGCCGCCTGCGGGAGCTCCGGCTGCTCCCCGTCTGCGGGTCATCGACTGCTCCTGGTCGGTGCGGGGCCGTGCGGTGCTGCTCTGGGCTCGGCTCTCCGGGCCGCCCCGCTCCGCACTCCGCTTTGCCAAAAGAGGGCAATGTTGCCGTGCAGAAGCGGCCTGTCGGGCTGCAGCTCCGGCTGAGCTCAGTGCTCGCTAGCGGAGCTTCGCTCCGGGGCCGTGCGATGCCACACGCGGGGCCCGAAGCGGAGCCCCCTCCGTAGCAAAGGGCCGCACGCATCTCCGCTCCTACACCGAGTGCTGTTCGGCTTTCAGCCTTAGGGCAGCGTTTGTGCTTCGTAGGGAAAATATACATCATCGTTATTGTTATTATTACTGTTGTTATTGTTGTAAACGGAGAAACCAAGAGGGATGGCAGAGCCCTTTGCTGGCACCCGTTTCCGAGCCCTGCCCGGGGCCGGGCGGTGCTGCGGGGCTTTGCGGGGCTTTGCTGTGACATCCGCAGAACCCACAGTGCTCTGTGCTGCTCCGCCGGGCACGGAGCTTTGTGGATAGGATCCCTGCCTGGGGACGGCAATGAGGACACGGGGGGAGGCAGCGCTGGGCAGGGGGAGGCTCAGGAAAACCTTATTGAGAGCGGCTTAGGGCTCCGCGTGCCGCTTCTCATTTCTGTAGCCAAAGCTCTCCCGACAACCATCTCATTTCTGCTCCTCGTCGGCATGTCAGCGGCTGTACCTGAGGAAGTCTGTTATTAAAAGAATAATAACTGTATTGCGGGTTTCTGAACCCAAGATTGTATTTTCCTTCTCAAATATTCATTAAAAATATAGATTGTATTTTATTGGAAGTGGCCTTTAATGAATAGCGTTCTTGTTTGCGTACAAGAAGCCGCTTCCAGCGCAATCCTCTGACAGTAATTGTGGTCTGAATTGAGACCACGCAATAACTGAGTGCAGTTAATGGCTATCCTGTGGATTGAGTGCTCCACTTTTGTCATTATCAGGCTACTTTTTAAAATGCAGAAATTAGCCAGGCCAGCAAAGAGTTAATTACGTTCCTGTGACAGGAACCTCTCAAAACACATTAATTGAGAAGAATTCTTTGTCTATAGCGCAGGGCAGAAATTCGAAAGACCCTGGCAGATGATATCATGTAAGTAGTTATGGAGCAGCATTTAGAGGGAAGGAGGAGGGGGAAAAAGTGATGTGTGCAGGAGAAAACCCTCCTGGTGAGGAACCCTGCGCCACCAGGGCAGGCTGAGCTCACCCCGAGGCAGCCATCACTTTCTGTGCTGCTGAAGGGAACATCGGATGCCTTCCTCATATTCTTTTTCAATAATGGTATGGGGATGTTTTTCTGTTTGCTTGTTTGTTTGTTTGTTTGTTGAAGATAAATCCTATTGCTCTGGATGCTGCTCATCTCCAGGCTCCCTTCTCCTGGCATTGCTCAGTTTTTAGCTCTCGTGCCTTGGCAGAAAAGTATGCTAAAAAAATCATCTTCTGAACTCGCAGCACAGGACGCTGTGGCTGCGGTTGCACAGAGGTGAACATCAGAGGCACAGTCATAGCACTGAGTGCTGCTGCAGGGAGCAGCCCAGCTGTCACAGCACCCCCGGCTCTGGACTACTCTGCTCACACACTGCCAGAGCAAGGGCACAAAGTGCTGTTGGACCTTTGGCACCTGGGAACTGAATTGCATTAGCCCTCACAATTCAACACTGCAGGTGTTGAAAGAACCTTCCATGCAAACAAGGGAAGTTGAGAGTAATCACAGAATCTCAGAATGGCCTGGGTTGCAAAGGCCCACAGTGCTCATCCAGCTCCAACCCCCTGCTGTGTGCAGGGTCACCAACCAGCAGCCCAGGCTGCCCAGAGCCACATCCAGCCTGGCCTTGAATGCCTGCAGGGATGGGGCATCCACAATCACGCTGATAAACACAGCTCTCCAGCAAGAGACAAATCAAGTACTGCTACAGCTGGAGTTTATAGTAAAATAAATAAATAAATAAAAGAAGGAAAGCACAATTTGTTATTTCACACAGCTGATTTCCATTGAGACCAGTCTGTGCTGAACCCAGCTTTGGCTGCACTGGGATGGCAGGTGCAGGGAGTGCTGAGTGCTGTGCTCTGCTGATGGATGCTGCTCAGAGCAGGACACTTGTCGTCCTATGATTTGCTCTCGGAAGGGAAATGTATGTACTGCTGATTGATCTCTGACACTATTGATCTTGACAGTGAGTCAAAGAGATGTTGTGGAAGTTCAGTGGAGACAGTCCTTGTACTCTAGAATATGCTGATGTACACAAACACGTGGAGGGTCAGATAGGATCTGCAGACATCACTTACTCAGGGCCAATCCTTCAGCTGCTGAAGTGGCAGCTGGGGCTGGGTCTAGGTATGGGACCTCAGGCACTGCCAGCACACAGCCCTTCGCAGCAGCACAACAGCATGCAGGATTTGTTTCAGACATTTCAGCCCATTTCTGTATAGACCCAGCATTCAGCTCAGTTCCATAGGAGGCTTTGCTGGTCCTTCTTCAGCATCGTGCATCAAACACACTGTACTGCACTGCTGGACACCTGCAGACAGCTTTCAAATAGAACGACTGGAAAAGACCTGAACTGGGAGATTGGGCTTCACAGAAATGTTGGAAATGGGCTCTGCTTTCTGTGCTTCTCAGCAGTGCCCTGTGGCTGTTTGCTGTGACTGGGCAGAGCGGTGCAGCACCGTGCCAGGAGCTGGGCAGTGATGGAGGGAGCTGCTATTAGGATGTGTGCCTCGTGCAGTCAATGTGAGCCTCCCTGCTGGCGGGGCTGGAGGAGGGATAAACGCTGTGAAGAGGTGTCTGAGCGATATCTAACATCTCTCTCACTAAAGAAGCCTCCAGTGGTCCTTTTTATCTGCATCAGACGCCACTCGGTCTGCTGAATGGAAGGGGGAGGCCCCACCAGCGCTCACACTGCTAATTCTTCTCCAGAACTAATTAACTGAAAGATACTGTACTGATTACAGAGAAGGTGTTAACAGAAGCCTAGGAAGTTGAAAACAAAATTAATTTGCGCTTGAGAAAGGCTCTGTCCTTAATCTTGAGTTCGTGGTGTATGTAACACCCCAAACGGGACATATTGCGGCAAATGATGGATTTCATTGTCTTACATTTGAGTAAAAAAAGCTGCTATTTCTGGATGAGGGACATTAAGGGGCACCAGCAGCCCTCACCTCCACCTCAACACGTTGCTTTGTTCTCCCTGGGTACCACGAGGTGTGAGGTGCTGCTGCAGGAGGCTTGAGTATTGGCACAGGGAGGTGGCACACAGGGATGCCAACCCTTGCAGTTAGTGCAGGTCTTTGGGTGCCTCCCAGGGATGCCCCTCACCTGCTGAGTGTGGGAAAAAGGGCAAGACTTTGAGTGTCATTTCCCACAAATTACGTACAGTCCGCAGAATGAAACTCGTAAGCTGCATTCTTTCAGTTTGGTAGCACCCTATATTTCAGACCGTGTGGGACACTGCAGGTAATATTTCTCTCTCCCATCCCATTTTCTCACACCGTCCCCATTCTCCTTTTCCATACATCCTGCTTTATGCTCTGACGGCAGTAATTTCTCAATAGCTTTGCAGTTACACCAGCGGAGGCCCAGTGCTGCTGATTTACACCTGCTGTGGGAAGAAGGACGAGCCCCGTGAGCCAGGCTCTCACGGCTCCAAGGCACGGCCATAGAGCAGAGGGGCCGTGGGGCTCAGGCTGTCATTGTGCATGGGATGAGCAGAGGGGCTGTCCCAGCTCTTGGTGGAGCTTCCCCAGCTTTGCCAACACGAAGGGATGTGGCTCAGTGGGCACTGTGGGGTGGTGCTATGATTCTATTCCCCTTCTGCCAGTCACGGTTTGTAATTAGCTTCCCCACGGAGGAGGAAGATGGATTATATTTTAATATCTGGAGACTAAAATTAGTTTATGTTTTAGCAAGTTAGCACTTCTTAGCAGCTGATTTACTCTTGAAGCCACAGATTCTGTGAGCTTGCAATTAATCACACATTGGTCATTTTCTTTCAGAAATGTTCGTTTCCGCTGTCTGGGTTACAACGGGGGAAAACTCAGAGGGTGCTGACGCACTGTTCACAGGTTGCCCAAGGAGGCTGTGGATGCCCCATCCCTGCAGGCATTCAAGGCCAGGCTGGATGTGGCTCTGGGCAGCCTGGGCTGCTGGTTGGTGACCCTGAACACAGCAGGGGGTTAGAACTGGATGAGCTTTGTGATGCTTTTCAGCCCTGGCCATTCTGGGATTCTGTGAAAATGGGCCATTTGTGCCGTGAGAAATCACTGTGTCACAGTGTGTGCCTTCATCTGCTCAGTTTTCTCAACAGGAGAACCAAGGGGTTTTCACAAGGATTTATTTCAGAAAGCCACAATGGTGTCATCCCATCTGAACCAGAACCCCATGTTCAGGACAGTGGGTTGGGGGTCCCAATATCCATGGGCAATACCAGCAGCCAAAGCCACTGCCGAGAACCTTCCCCCACCACATCGCTGTCCCGCTGAGGGCTGGCAGAGGTGGCCGTGCATAACACAATGTGCTTAAGAGCCACGGGCCGTGCGCTTCTGAGGGACTGTTTCCTAATAAATCCAAAATAAATGATTGTTTTCAGCTGACATTGAGTAACCTCTGCCAAAAAATTAACCTGTGGCTGTTTGACATCACAGCGCGATGCATCACGCCGCTGCCAGCATGCTGATCCCTCACCACGCCGCTGCAACAAATCCATCAGGCGACCAATTCTGTTCATTAGAATTCATTTAAATCTCAATTAAAAAGTTAATTAAAAGTAAGAGTGAGAAGGAAATCATGTCTAACATTCTTATTAAACTCAAATCACCAAATTAATTTTAAATCCAAATCAGCGATCGGAAGTGGAAATGTAAAGAAAAAGGAGAAAAAATGGTACAGTGCATTCCCAGGGGGGGAATGGGGAGGGGCTCTTTGCTCAGCACTCCCAGGCAGAGCGGCTCTCTGGGCCGTAACGCTGCTCATCACCCCATGCTCTGCAGCTCCATCCCATTTTATTTTCAGAGGTAGCACGCATGGTTCCTCGGATAGATTTGTCTTTGTCAGTGCGAGCCCTGTGAGTTCAAACAAATCCTGCTCCCGCTCCCTTTTAATTAACTTGCTCCAAACTTCACACTCTTGTCTCTTCCCTTGTTCCTGTGTCACAGGACACCTTTCTACAAAGGAGCTGGGATGGACCCACTGCAGACCTGCAATGGGTCCTCTGCATGGCACCGGGATGGCTCAGGGCTCTCTCCTCTCCTGCAGCACCAGCTCTGATGCTGGGATGCACCCTGGGGCTTCTAGCAGATGGATTTAGCTGGGATGCAGAGCTCTCCTTCCCTGGGAGGAGCACGGCTGTCCCTTCAGTCCAGAACCGTGGCTGTGTGCATCCCACCAGGCTGCAGTGCGTCCTCATTCCCGATGCGGGTGGAGGTGGGCAGGGTGCGCCCGGCTCCAGCTCTCATTAATCATTTGGCTCTTCCCGGCCGCTCGCAGCATCTTCTGGAGGAACCCTTCTCTTTATTCATTCAGACAACCCTTTGGATTAAACAGAGCCAGCTAAATGTCAAACCAAATCTGAGTCTTGATGCAGATAATCATTTCAATAATATTTCTCCATTTGTGCCCAAACACCAGGGGAATAAAGCTTTTCTGCTGTCAGGTAGTGTAAGACTGCAGTTGGTGTAAATGCTTGACATTGAGCCAGATGGCTTAGCCGTGCCGCAAACATATGTTCAACAAGCAGGCTTGCACACATTGGAATTTTATTATTTTGAACTAGTGAGGCATGCATATTTATTTACTTGACCCCCTTTGGTGTCGCTCTGGTATTAAAACAATCGGCTCGGAGCTCCCCTGCACAGCACAGCCCCGCTGTGGCGGCTCCAGCTGGGGGTGGGCACTGCTGGACCACAGTGGGGAGGACTGCCCTGCACTGCTCCGTCTGACCTCCTGGAAGCCACGGCCTGCCTGCAGCTGATGCTTTATGCTCTGCCAGGTGCCTCCAAAACGTTGTGCTGAGATGGCCAAGTTAGAAAATAAAAACCCGTCGGAGCAAAGGGAAAACACAAACAAGATAAAAGATTAAATCTTTGTCTGGGGAGCTGCTGTGCAGGGGCAGGGCTTTGGGGTGTTTTTGCAGGCTGATATTAAAGAGCTGGACAGAAATCTCAGTCGTTTCACAAATGAGCACACAGAACTCATTAAAAGCTGTAAGAAGCTTTCTGTTATCTGAAATGTGTGCTGGATCAAGTGCTTGTGTTCTCTTTGGGTCCCAGTGCCAGAGATGCTCAAGGCAGCACGATGATCCACTGCCAGGGCTGCTCCAGTGCAACAGCAGCTGTGTGTGTCTGCCTTTGGAAGCAAGGTGTCCGTGTGTATATCAGAACTTCCACATGAGAATTAAAAATCCGTCCTCTGCAGCAAGCAGCTAGCATGGTTTGCAGAGCATGGGCAGCCTGCAGGATACTCCTCCCCACACATACAACAGGTGTTAGGGAGTCCTTCAGAATGTGTCACTGCTCCTATGGATGTGACAGCTGACCCAGTAACAAAGCAATCCGGTGCACACTGACCGGCTCAGAGCAACACCATGCACCAGTGGCTGCACTGCAGCTTCAGCAGCTTGGGACAGAGATGCAAGGTGAAGTTTGGCAGCACTCCTCATTTTCATATGCTCAGCTTGAACCAGAGAAAGAAATCTTCCCACAGCAATCAGTGGGTGCAGAGGGCCAAAAGGGGCCACACTGCACTGCTCTGCTCCACAGCCCATGTCCACTGCTCCCTGGGGCAGCATCCAGTGCCACTGCAGCTCCACAGGCTGAAGGACCATCAATTACTTTTGTCTGCAAAGCGCTGCATGCATCTGGGTGCTCTTGCAATAATACTAATAATAGTGCTGGGTTTCTGACAGCGCCTTGCCCATTCCTCAGGACTGGAGCGTGCCGTAGCACATTGCTAAGCAACACCCATTCCCCCCCTTGTTACCAACAGCGATGCACACCAGCAGGGTCTCTGCTGGCCTTCTCTGGGGCAGCAGCAGCATGAAGCTCCACAGCCCCCACTGCAGCCCAACGCTTGTGGTGGGCAATGGGCAGGCACTGTGTGCACAGAGCTGGGGGCTCTGCAGGCACTCACCTCTTTGTTTCCACTCATGCCTTCAGGATTCATGCTTTGGCTTGCTCGGTGCAGATGTGCAACTGGTTCGTCTGCTCACTGCTCCTGGGGAAGGCTGGAGGGGAGGTGTGAGCAGGGGATGCGGTGCATGGCAGCCATGCTGAGGTGATATATGGCCATGTCTGCAGGGCTGTGTCCTGAGCGCCTGAATTACACCCGCTGGATTGCAGATCTGGTGCGTGTGAAATGGGATTGTCCTCAACAGGAGATAAAATTCTTCTCTTTCCAATTTTAAATCTTTACAGGCACTAAAGGGCACACATAGATGGACATGAGGACTAAAGGAGACACGCCATGCCATGGTAGCCAAGGCACGGCATGTTTAGATGCTGTTGTGCTTCCACAAGTACTCATCTCCAGCTAATCCGTGCTGCTAAATGGTCATTTTGATTTCTACCTGTTGACAAATCATTCTTCCCTGGCGAGGCCATGCCGGTGCTGTGGGGATGGTCCCAGGCAGTCCTGTGCTGTGTGTTGTGCCCCCCTCACCCAGTCACACCTCACCACCCCCAATGCCTTGGGAGAACCAGCACAAACCAGATGGAAGGAGTGGTGCTGAGCAAGTTTTCCTAATTGGTTGGCTGGGTTTTGAATTACTTTTTTCTGGTGAACAAACCCACTCATCCTCACCTGCACAACACAAGCTGATGGCTCAACTATTGAAATAAAGGGCCTAAGCAGCCACCTCAGTACCAGTGATACACTGGGTATGTGAGAGTTCTGCTCCTTGCTGGCTCCTTTTTCAGTGCATGACCGTAGGTACATTTAAATGCAACAGCACTTGGACAAGAATTAACGTAGTGTTAAAACCTAAACATATTTATTTCCCATTTCCATGACTTCTCGGCCCTTCAGTGCGTGTTTATATTTGATATTTATACACCTTCATTTCAGTGTATCTCAGAAAAACTTTGGATAAACAGCTCTGCCATGGGAATACTGTATGCAATTACCAGCAGCACTTTTCAGGAGCGTCCCTAAGGTGCTCAGATGGGAACCTTGAGATGAGCACACGGCAGTGGCTGTGCTGTGAAGGAGCGCCATGCAGGGCTGGCCTTCCCTCCTGGTGCTGCTGGCATGGCCGGCACCGCTGCAGCCCACCCTGTGCCACTCCTCTCACACTCATTTATTCACATGGTGCTGTGCCCATCTGCTGCACTGCACATTTTCTCTTAGGAGATTCTCGTTAAGCAGCTCCTTGTGCTTCAGCTGAACCCCACTTCCCCATAAACAGGAGCTGAACCAGAGCCCAGCACGAGATCCATCTCCCACAGCCCCAGCACACGGCAGCGGGGCCCCTCTGTGCTCCTGGGGGGTGCAGAGCCACTCCTCCCCTCCGCAAAGCCCTGGTAGGAAACACAGAGTGCATCTCAGCCCGTGTGATTTTCCTTTAAAAGAATGAAGTGGAGCTGGAGTTGACTTTAGGATATAGATCTCGATCCTCTCAGGCAGTTTTGTGCTATTTTTTCATAAACTTGGCCGCTTCTCGTTTGCCCTCTAATAATTCTCTGAAGGCTCATTTCCCCTGTATAACTCTGTGTAAACACCAAGTTGAGAAAAGGGTATTTAGACTCATCCTGCAGGAATGCTGTTTTGGAGGAAATGTTTGTTTACCCACGTCAGTAATTTTCAAAAGTATAATGTGCATCCGAAGCTCAGCGATATCAGCCACACGCGGGGAGCCCAGCGCTCCCACCAGGTCGCAGCTCCATTGGAATTGTGTTTTAACACCGCTGCATGCAGGCTGAGCTCATTGCGTGGGAACAATGGGAGCGCCAGGCAGCGCCTGCTCTGACAATGGCAGGGCAAGCAGAGACCACAGCCATGGTACGGGGCCGTGGGGCCTTCCTGACAGCATCCTCCCAGGGGGGAATGTGGTAGCTCACAGTGCTAGGGCTGCCCTTGGGAGTAAAGATAAATGCCACCATAGGTAGGAGCCTATGGTGCTGTGCGTTCTATACCACACAACTTACTTGGCTGCATTTTTTCCTCAGAGCATTTGCTTAATTGTTTTATGCATGAGTGGGGAAAATATTTGTAAGAACTCCCCTGAATTATTTTCTGATGTATTTTTTGAGGCTACAGAAGAGTAGGTTGTGGATGGTATATTTGGCACAGATCACGTTCTCCTATTTTCTTGCTAATTCACAGCAATGGACATCCTGAAGAAGTGCACACCCAAAGCACATGCAGCCCTGTGTGAGTATGGAGCTGGGAGTATGGCAGCTGATGCTCCAATGCTGCCAGTCCCAGGGATGCTGGGATGGGCCAACATACCTCCAACTCCCGCTGCCCTCATTGGCTTTCCAGAGCTGCCAGCACCCAGAATTTGAGTTTTGAATCCATTTATCCCAAAGGTATAGTTGGTTTGAATTAGTGGATTTGCTCACTCTAATGATTATGGCTATCAATGGTTTGTGCCAACGATTCTGTGCAACTGCAGCTCCTTCAACTATGCCATCGGACTGTGCTTTCCATTTCAAAAGTAGCAACAGCTGCTCTGTCTACAGTGAGATATTGCTCTGAGACAGGATTTAGCAGAGGGTTGTTAGGGTTAGGGTACTATGGTTAGGCTGTGGTTGGACTTGATCTTTGAGGTCTTTTCCAACCTGAGTAATTCTGTGATTCTATGATTATATGTCCATGTGGGCTTGTGCTCTTGCTGGCATGGCATGGGATGGCACTTGATGGCATAGGATAGCACTTCTTGGCAGAGCAATGCATGGCATGGCATGACCTGACACTTTATGACACTCCATGGCACGGCACACCATGGCATGGCATGGTACAGCATGGCATTTCATGACAAACCGGCACAGCACCATGTGGTTCAGCCCAATAACACAACCACACCTTGCATGGCAGCAGTGGAACGATTCCCAAACCCTCCGGCTGGAGGCTGGTCCTGAGGCCGTTAATCAGGACAGCAGCAAGGACATGTGCCCACACCTCCAGCAAACAGGAATATGCACGTACACACCAGGGCAATTACTTGTGTGCAAGTGACAAGGGAAAATTAAATGTAAAGCCTGCTGTAAACAGCCAATAAATCTCTGCTTGTATGCATGTCTCAGCCTGGGCTGGGAGCAGCCCTGCAACTCTGGGACTCCATATGCAGGGCTGGGCACACGCGGGGCTCTGGATGCTCCTGTCCTGGGCATGGAGGCCCCAGTGGTGCCCGGGGAGCCCCACAGGCACACATCCCCCAGCCCTGGGCAGTGCCGCAGTGGTGGGGGTGGCGGAGCCGCAGCCGGGCCCAGGGAGGAAAGTTTGTAAAGAAAGTAGAGAACACAGACTTGCCGTGGTATCAGAAGGAAAATTTATGCATCGCCTTTGAGTTCAACTTCTCCATTAAAGCTTTTTCCCTATAATCTAGGGAGTTCTTATCTTGGTGACTTATGATGTTATGGAGGGGCTCATGCATGGAAAATGTCAATAGAAATAGTAACTCTAGAAGGGAAGGGCCTCCTAATTAGTCCCCATTTAGATTTTATGATGGCTTTGAGATCTGCTCATCCTGACAGTGCGCACTCTGGTTACATATTGTTCTAGCCTGAGGGAACCATAGGAAAATCCAGATTTATTGTACCTATCATACCAGCATATTTCATTTGCCATTATGAGCAGCCATCTCGCAATGATGCAGGAGTATTTATTACAGATTAAATTGTAGGACCTGGATGGTTTAGTGAGGTTCTTGAGGTATCATTTATGTCATTAACTGGCTCATTATCAGATCTGCAAATCTCAATTCCTTTTTCAGTGCCTTCTGTCTCAGGGTTGGGGGTGCACGCGTGTGCGGGGCTGTGCCACGCGTGTGCAGGTGTGGGCTGTGTCCCGCGTGGCCGTGTGCCCGTGGTGCAGCCCACAGCATAGCAGTGGGGCACGGCTCTCCTGCATCTTCCTCCTCATTCCTCCCTCTGCTGATTCCTCCCCATCAGGCTGCGACTCTGAAGTGAAAAGCTGAGAAAGGTGGTGGTAGGAGAGGAGGCAATTTAACTCTAATTATTTAGCAAGTCTATTGCAGGCATAAGCTTATCACTGATGGCAGAAGAATGCGCCGGGATTTTTTTTCTTTCCCCACTCTCTTTTATGCTTTCTCTCTGCCTGGAGAGTTATTTGAAGAGGTTTAATCCAGTCCTGGCTGCTGCTGCTAATTCCAAAGGAGGACGAGGTGCTCCCACACTCCTCACAGGCAGGCTTTGGAAAGCTCACGAAGAGAGCTCCCACCACTGCTGCTGCACTTCCATTTAGTGATATCATTTGACTTTATTGTTCGATTCAACTCGTGTGTCCCTCCTTGTTGGTATTTGCCCTATTTACTCTCTGATATTGCTTTTTCATAAAACCAGGGAATGGCATTTTAGTTGTTGTGTTCTTTGGTATTAAAACGCACTCCAGACAAGTGCGGGAGGAAGCTCAGGATTGCCGGGTTCAGGGCAGGGGCCACGGAGCAAAGCGCATCGCTGTCGGGTTGTGGGGATTAATTAATTCATGGGACAGCTAATATTTGCAGGGAAACGACAGCGTTGGAAGCAAGTAATAATGCATAAAAATGCAATCTGTCATCTCCCACCGCTCTGCAGCAAAAAGGAGTTAAAAGATTTCCGAGCGTGTTTGCATTTGTTGTTTGCACCTGAAAGTTATTTTTGTAAAAGTAGTCATTTTTGGACTGTAGACTGGTGACATTAAGGGATAAATGCAGCCAATTACCTCACAGTGATTGCTTACCAAAGGGCTGCGGCACATCTGCTTGTGTGACGACTCCCGCGCTCGGTGCGTGCTGCCGTGCAGGAGTCACGCGTGGTGCGATTCCCAGGCTTTGCTCTGACACAAAGAGAGGACTGCTGGTGGAAGGGAGACAAAAGCTCAGCTCCAGCACAAGGACAGCCCGGCGCAGGTGTCTGCCAAGCAGCTGACCGACACCAAGATATTTTCTGCAGTGGAGGTCTGAACACAAAGCAGCCACTCCCTGCAGAGCTCCCCGCTAAACTTGTTGCTTGCAACCCAGAGTTAACAAATGGTGCTGAAAGGTCAGGTGGGCAGAGTTTCCTTTCCTTCCCTGCCCCGCTAATTCAGAGCCTTCCTGATGCCTTTGTCCTTATTATGCCGATTGGAGAGAACTTCCCCTAAGAAAGCCTAAGACATCCACCCACAGAAATATCCACGTACTTTAATTTCTGAAGTCCATAACACATCTGGGGTGTCCGTGTAAAAACTGGTGCTTCAGAGGTCTTGTAGCACACTGATCATTCACTTTAACTGTTTGTATGTTTGCTGTAGAACAGCCCTCTGCTCTCACGTTACGTTGCACCAACAGGTTTGAAAGCAAAGCTGCCAGGATGATTACAATGGACATCTATGCAAAAGAATCAGAACACTATAAGCATTAAAACATATTGAAATGAGGCCGTTTTCTCTGCAATTTAAAAATCGTCTTTTTTCTTATTTAAATTTTATTTTTCCTTTTCCTCCGTGAGTCTAAAAACGGGACATTTATAAACCAAAATAGAGGGGAAGGACAGAACTCTCCTCAGCCTCCTGCTCGGTGTACGCAGCGCTCACACTGGGTAAGGAAATCGGGTAGGAATGCAAACAGAAGTGGCAATGTGCGTCCTCTTCCAAAGAGTATTTTCTGCTCTGAGCAGCTGCGGTGCCGTTCGGTAATTCAGATATTCTGTGTGCTTTACAACTGCAGCCGCATCAGCAAGGAGAGCGTCTGTAAATAGGAATGGTGTGAATATTGCCCAGATGTTCCCTTGGTAGGGATTTTAAAATGAAAATGTAATTATTAGAGGAAAAATAAATCCCTTACCTGAGCTGATAGCCAATTACTGAGAGCTCAGCGCTCCCACAGCCCGAGTGCTGCAGTGCCCACAGATAAACACAAACTGGGCACACTCTGAGTGGGCTCTGTGAAGCAGGAGCCGCTCTGAGCCGCCTTTGTGGCGCTGCCCCGGCCAAGCCAGCTTTGCTGCACCATCTGAACATGCAGTGGCCGCTTCTCGCTGTGCCTTTCCAGGCTGCTCCAGGCGCTGCGCTGCTGCTGGGTTGCCGTAGGAACAGGAATTGGAGTAAATATGCACACGGAGAAGAAACGTCTACTAATTAAATGTGGATAGCATTGGTAAGTTGCCAGATTGGGTAATGTGCACCGCAACGCGCTCTGATGTGATTCACCATGAAGCACAGACGGACACACACACATGGAGGGGACATCCACACCACCACAAGATGCATACATTCCTACATATGCTGAGGATGGAGGCAACATTTTCCTCCTGGTGACACTGGGCATGGCTTTGTTCATTTCAGGGCCCATCCCTGCTGGCCATGGGCACTTTGCTCGCTCTGCCGTTCCGCTCTGCCTCCCTGCACCTCACACTGCAGTTTGCAGAGCAAGAGCAGAAGGTGACAGAAGTTTTGCTCTCTCCTTCTGCTCTTTGTTTCCTGCTCAGCTGATTCCTTTCTGCTCAGGAAAGGGTCATTTAATCCGGTGCACATAAATCTAACCCAGGGCTGCTGCAGCTGGTTGCTCAGGGATACTGGGAGCATCTGCATTATGTTATTCCAGTACAAATTCTTAAAAGGTAAATTGAAATGTTCTTAATTGAATGCAAGCGACTGTCCAAACAAGCACATGAATGAACGGGTTACAAAACTAAGGAATATTTTGCTCTCTGTAAGGAATTCCCTGTGATTGTCATAGCCATGTGCCACAAATAGCGATTGAGAACTGTGAGCACTGACAAACACATTAACTTACAGGCAGGGGAACTTCAAAACTCTGGCAGCAGTACTTGGGAACGCTGCTGTTCGCTGAATGCGATACATCTGAAGGTTTCCTGCAAGGAACAGCACCTGGGCTTTCACTGAATTCCTTGTGGCTGCGTAAAAGATGCTGCACCCACAGGCAGAAGCTCCTCACCAGAACAGTGGGAATGAGCATCCTTCCTCCACACAATCCCAGGCTCTGCATGCATGCTGATTGCCTTCTCGTTTTTAATTGCACTTCAGTGACTAACCTCATCTCAGTCATGCTCTTGCTCAGATGGGAAAAATCCACTGATTTTCCTATACAGTACCAATCCAATGAGATTCACACACAGAGCCAATCCAGTGAGGTTCCTCAATCTGATCAGATTCCTATATAGACCCAATCTAACAAAGTTCTCAGTCTCACAACGTTCCCACAGATGTACAGTGGTGCGGTGGGAGCTGTGCTTTGCAGCACTTTCCTAATGCTCACCAAGCTGGTGTGGCACTGGTTTTAGATGAACCACATCCCCACTGGGGATGAGGGCTGGGGCCATCTGAGCTCACTGGAGCCAGTGGGGTGCCTGAGGTGTAGAGAGCCCAGAACTGGACCCTAAATCCTCACCCTTGCAGCCCCACTCTGCACTCCCACTCGCCAACAGTGCTGGGCACCAAGGCACAGCAATTAATTGTTCCTCTCCCTGGGAACACATGGCACAAGGTGCAGATGAGAGGTGGCAGTCCCTGTGCTGATGGAGAAGCGTCTGGAGGAAAGACAGCCTGATCTCTGTGCCCCTGACCATTTACAATTTATATGTCCTTGTCAGATGGGGAGTTTGATGACTCTAATGTCATGTTTGTCCTTCACCCTGAGAAAATCTCCTTTTAAAGATCACCAGCCTATCTCTATTGACAGTAACCGTGCAGGTCACGATATTAACATGTGTTGGATTTTTCCAAAATACTAATCTTCTTTGCCCGTTGTTCCCTCTTGGGAAACAAAAGCCCATGACCCATGCAGCAGCTATCACCAAATAGATATCTATCACCAGATAGACGCTGCTGTCATCAAATCTCACTTTGCTGCAGAGGCCACAGCCTCACCATACAGCCCCTGTAGGCTCTCTGGTGCTGGCTGTATGTGTGGAGAGGAGGTTGTGGGTGTCCGAATATGCTCCCAGGTAAACAGTGATAAAAATGTAAGTTAAACCAGGAAAAAAAGCATCATCTCCCAGCAGGGAAATGCTGCTGGCAGTGCTGGGCCCAGCCCAGACATGGGGCTGTTCTGGGGGCTGGAGGTCCTGGAACCCAAGTGTGGGAGTCTGACTCGCAGGGACCAACCCGTGGGCAGCAGCAGGAGGCAAGTGTTGAGTATCAGGAGCTGCCACAAGCTCAACCATCACACCCTGCTGAGCCAGTCAAAGGCTCCAGCCTGGCACCAGAAGCACTGGAAGGCAGGAGCAACGCAGTGGCCACAAGTAACAAGGTTCAAGGATGAGTGAGCACTGGGAGAGGGGGTAGAGCAATGAAACTGGAAAGATGCCTTTGTCTTGTAGAGTGTTCCTAGCAGTCTCCCACGGGGCATGGCAGAAGCAGCATCACTTGAATAGCTAAAACTGTGCTGAATGAGGCACTTGATAGGTCTCTGGAGAGAACACACTGCATTGGCAAGGGTAACAGATTAGTGGACCTAATAGGTCTATTTTCTCCTCATTTCTGATTGCAGAAATTTCTCAGTTCTTGGTCTGCAATTGGTTTAGAAATGAGAAGAGGCTCCACACAGCCCCAGCCCCAGCTGACCTAAGAGCCTGCAGCTCATGCAAGGCACAGCTTCCGCACAGTGCTGCCATGCTCACAGCAAAACCTGCCAGAAGCAGAATGCTGGATGTGTCCTGCAAAATGCCAGTTTTCATGATGCTACTGCCATGCTCCCAGCCTGCCTGGGCCCTTTCCATTGCTCTACAAATCACAGAAACATAGAATCATGGAATCATTAAAGCTGGAAAAGATCCCAAGGATCCCCTAACCCAGCCCCCCTAATGCCCACTGCCCATGTCTCTCAAAGCCACATCCCCAGGGTTCTTGAATACCCCCAGCCCCAGGGATGCTGCCCCCCCACCCCCCACCCCCAGGCAGCTCTGCCACTGCAGGACAGCTCTTTGAGAAGAAATGCTTCCTATTAGCCAACTTAATCTTTTTCCGGGGCAACCTGAGGCCATCACCTCTCGTCTTTTTGCTGTTACCTGGGAGCAGAGGCCAACACCCACCTTATCACAGCCTCCCGTCAGGAGCTGTAGGGAGTGATGAGCACCCCCCTGAGCCTCCTCCAGACTGAGCCATCCCAGCTCCCTCAGCCTCTCCCCATAAACTTGTGCTCCAGACCCTTCACAGATCTGTTGCCCTAATTTCTGCATGAAAAATCTGAGTCAAATTCTGAGGCCCTTTTTCTCTCCATAGGAACCCAGTGCACCCGCAACATTATGCTTTGCCACCCTTCAGCCAGAGAAGGCAACATGCCAAGACGTGGAAGCATCTTTTGCTGCATGTTGATGAATTGGTTTGGAAGCACTGGGCTCCGTTTCACTGAGTGCAGAGCCCTGTGTCTGTCCTGTGTCGGCCCTGTGCTGAGCCTGCTGCTGCCGCAGGGTGCCCTCAATTAGCCCTGGTAATTGCAGTGCGCAGGGAGCGACCTTCTCCCTGAGCACAGCCATCACTGTGCAGACATCCTGCTGCTGGGCAGCCAGTAGCACATCCCTGCTGCACAGTGCCTGCAAGGGCAGCGTTGCTGAAGCATTCCTGTTGTGAGAGCTGAATGGTCTTACTCATGGGGAGGTTTTGGATCCCACAGACCCGCATCAGGGTCAGCAGAGCCTCCATGCTCACCCTCACCCATCTGTATCCTCCTCACCATCACCACCATCACCACTCCCAAGCCAACAGCAAGATAGTAATTCCATGCAGAGCCCTGCAGTAGGGCGCACAGTACAAAACATGTTCTGGTGCTGAACATTTACCCAACCCACACACACCCCCATTGGTGGTGTGTTCCAGCACCATCCTGGTGATCACAAGGCAGAATGTGTGCTTCAGAGACAGCTGCAGATCTGAAACTCTCACATATATGATTTTAGCAGAGCACTTACACCCTCATCCCGCATGTGAACAGGAAAAGCAGCACAGCACTCATCCACCTGCAATCCAACAGGTCCGTAACTCCAAGGAGTTGCAAAGAATATGGTTAAGATTTATAGAGAGTCAAATGAAATTGGGCAAAGGAAAAGGGGGATGCACCCATAACAAAGGCTGCTCCCATTCAGGGGCTCCTGTCACCAGGTGAACGCATACCTGTAGAGTGAACCATAGGTGAGGGAGGACACACAGCACCCCAGCTATTGGGGGACTCATAGGTTTAACAATGGGATTTACTGAAAGCAATGACGGAATGGGAACATGCACAAGTGTGTGCAATTCAATGCAAAAGAATCAGACATAAAAAACTTGGAACTGGTTGTCCAAGGAGGCTGTGGATGCCCCATCCCTGCAGGCATTCAAGGCCAGGCTGCATGTGGCTCTGGGCAGCCTGGGCTGGTGGCTGGTGACCCTGCACACAGCAGGGGGTTGGAACTATTCGACCATTGTTGGCCTTTTCAACCCAGGCCACTCTGTGATTCTATGAATCATAGGAAACCCCAGCAGTAACAAGGGCTGGGTCTGCAGGTCAAGAGGGCAATGCATCACATGGCATTCCTTCAGCAGGGGCTGAAGGCTCTGCACTGCTTCCATGGGGCTGCGAGCTTCATCCAGGGCACATGTGTAACTGCCATTAATTTAAGGGGAATTACATAGATTGTACAGCAAGAGTTGACTGTACTCCTGAGTATTGCTGTTATTATGTTTACCATCAATATTCATGAAGTCTTCTTAAATAATAATAAAAAAGCAGCAGCAGGGAGTTTTGCTTTGCCACAGACCTGTGGGGTCTCAGGGAGGCACTCACAGAAGCAGTATTTTCTATCATAGTCTGGCTTTATTTTTCTCAGGGTTGCCCGGAGTTATAAGAACAGCCAGTTGTGGTGCTATCACCCATTGCCGAGCTACCTTTGGCTCAATGGGCAATCCCTCGGTCTGGTTAATTAGCCCTGGAGTATTCCTGCCTCGTGACAGCCGTGCACAAACCTTCAGAACAAAGCACCACTCGGAGCCCATCTCCACTTGGCACCGTGCTTTCTATGGGTGGACACACCACCATAATTTGCGCTCAATGCCAGACGCCAAGACCCCCTGGCTTTCTGCTACCTCTATAGAAGCACGTTACCTCTTGCACGTGTGCCCGTTGCCAGCCCCACACATAGCCCCACGAGCCGCACACCTCGGGGCACACGCCATGGTGCACCCCGGGCTGCTGTGCCATGGGGTGTATGTTGCCATGGAGCTGTGCCATGGGGTGTTTGTTGCCGTGGAGCTGTGCCATGGGGTGTGTGTTGCCGTGGGGCCGTGCCATGGGGTGTTTGTTGCCGTGGGGCTGTGCCATGGGGTGTTTGTTGCCATGGGGTGTATGTTGCCGTGGGGCTGTGCCATGGGGTGTTTGTTGCCGTGGGGCCGTGCCATGGGGTGTTTGTTGCCATGGGGTGTATGTTGCCGTGGGGCTGTGCCATGGGGTGTTTGTTGCCGTGGGGCCGTGCCATGGGGTGTTTGTTGCCGTGGGGCCGTGCCGTGCCCGGGGGCAGCGGTGCCGGGAGCAGCGCCGTGCCCGCACCGTCTGTCGCTGCCTGCAGCCTCGGCCCCGCAGCAGCCCGCTAACGGGGCACTGCTCTGCCAGTTGTAAATTTTAATTGGCCATCTGGGGAAAGCACAAACCACCGACTGGAGATTAATCAGTAAATTAACCCAGGCATAATACACACCTCCCAGAGGGGCCCGCGCTGCTCCAGGCTGGGGCGGAGCGGGCGGGGTGCGACGGGACGCGCGGGGACGCGGTGATTGCCGGCGAACATCCTCCCCGCGTCCCCAAATTCCCCGCCGTGCGACCTTGGCTCTGCCCCTGATTTGTATGGCAGTTGCAGAGAGGTTTCTTTGTAAGTGCTCAACACAGATGGTGCAGGTACCGCTGCCGCCGGAGGAAGTGTTGATGAATCAGTGAACGTGACAACTTTCCTCTGGTGAGCTGTTCGCTCGGCTCGCCCGAGCGCCTCCAGGAAGAACAACCGTGTGCCTGCAGCCCTGCCCGGCGGGCAGACCACCCTGCAGCCGCTGCTGAGCCAACAGCCGGCCCACAACGTGCAGCCCGGCCTCAGCAGCACCGAGCGTCACACTCTTATTCCCACTGATGGGAAAGCATTCTGCAGGTTAGCAGTGACATTGGGCTCGTCTCAGTTGTCAATCCAATCGAGCGCACAAATGCAGTAGGGGTAGCGTTGCACTGGATTTTTTTCCTCATATAGAAAACTTTGTCAGGTTTTTGTAGCACTTTGGGATATCTGCAGAAAACTGCATTGTGCCTCTAAGTTGGCATCAGTAATACAACTTCTCCGTCAGGCTTACAACTTTTGGGATGAATTATAGAACTGTGGAATCATTAAAGCTGGAAAAGGAGGATCACCACATCCAACCCCAAACCACCCCACCGTACCCACTGACCAAAGCCACATCCCCACAGCTCCAGGACACCCCCAGGGATGCTGATCCCCCACTCCCTGGGCAGCTGTGCCAGCGCCCGATCACTCCTCTTGTGAATAAATGTTTCCTAACACCCACCCTGACCTTCCCCTGGTGCAACATGAGGCCATCACCTCTCAGCCTACCGCTGTCACCTGTGTGCAGAGGATGACCCCCTCTCTCTCCAGCCTCCTGTCAGGAGTTGCAGGGAGCAGTGGGGTCTCCCCTGAGCCTCCTCTTCCCATCTCCCTCAGCTGCTCTCCATAGGACTATGCTCAGACCCTGCACAGCTCCATTGCCCATCTCTGGACATGCTCCAGGGCCCCAATGTCTTCCTGGTAGAGAGGAGCCCAGAACTGAGCACAATTTTTAAGGTGAAGATCTGTAGTCTTTTTCACTTTATTAGCCCACAAGACTGACTGCTGATATCTGCCTGCTGCCATAAGGAATGAACTCTGCCCTTCTAATTTAAAACATTTCTCCTAATAAATAGTTCTTTAGCTGTGAATATATGGATGCGCTGTTGTATCATCCTGTGATTTTGCATTTTCCCCACTGATTCCTCTGCCTGACATGATAATAAGCAATGTGTTAAGCCAGAAAAAAGCAATTTTCTCCTGAGGTTAATTTCTTTGGATTGCCCACCTGAAGTGGGGAGTCGCATATAAATTGTAATTTGTACTGAAGTGGAGGAGATGGAGTTAGTTTTTGGCATTGATGATGTGATGCAAATCCTTATTGACACATGGGGTGGTTTGCTCTGGCTCCTCAACAACCATCTTTGGAAGAAAACTGCACAAAGCTGCCTGTTGGCTGCCCGGACACACACGGCCCTGGTGCTCTGTTGCTGCCATCAGCCATTCAGTGCCCCAGTGATGCTGTCCTGGGCAAGAGATGATCAGTGCTGGGCCCTGTCTGGCCTCTTACAGCCCCAGGCTTCCTCCTACAGCTGTGCTGGGGGGCAGGAGTTTTGCAGCCACTTCTTCTCACCTTCAGCACTTCTCTGAGCTCCACAAGGAGAGACAAACAGGTTTCTAATGTGTTTTGATTAAAATATGACTCCTAATTAATGATGGGTCTTGCTGCAGAATGCATAAGTAATGCCCTTGTATGAGATAACAGGGTGTGTCTGAGGTGCTCTACATCCAACAATTACACACCAGTTCCCTCAAAAGATGGGCAGCCCTGGTCTTCAGCACCTCAATCAACCAAAGATGGAAATCTCTATACTTGGCAATGTGTGAAAGACACAAGAAGGGAGCACAGAGGTCAACCCAACACCAAAGGCATCACTAGCACAGCCCAGGGGCTGCTTGCACAGGAGCAACACACACACAACACACACGTGCTTTGTGCAACTGCACTTGTTTCTCTTGCTCTGAAAAGCCAATATCAATTATTTAAAATTCTGGACTGTCAAAATATGTGGGAATAAACAAACCCGAGCAGGCAAACACCACTCACGTACACCAAATATTTCTCCTCTTCACTTTGCCTCTCCAGAAAAGCCTGATCGTGTATCTAAAATAATTAGATTTTCTTCAGTAATCAAACTCAATCATCCGGATTCTCTGTGAACTGCTTCTATACGGCCACGAGGAATGGGTGTCGTTCTCTGCGTATTTGCATATTTTTCCATAAACCTAAAACCAATCAATTCTGAAGAGTTATGATGATATAAAGAATCTGAGGCAATTACATGTCTTTTAAAGAAAGATTCGGAGTGCATTTCAGTGACGGTGTGCATGCTGTAGGGCAGACAAAACTGTGCAAAACCTGGCTGCAGATCATCAGAGAAGTAATTCAGCTCATACACAAACCAGGTCAGAGTGTGTTGGGTTTGTTTGCTCCCACCAAGAAGCCATCGGTTCTGTCTCTGTGCAGTGACCTCGCACCCAGCCCCACTGCATCCAGAGGAGCAGAAGGAGCCATCCCCTCATCTCCTGCTGTGTGGGGACACAGCTCCACAGCCCTGTGAGCACTGCAGCACCCAGAACCACTCCAAAATAGACCATCAAAGTAATGCAGCAAGGAGTTACTCCTTTAAGTAACACCTTTGCTGAGATCAACACCATCATGCGTTACAAAACTGCACCCAGCCTCATGCAACAATTAAACGCAGCCATCACTTCTCCATCCACAGCGTGAGTGCACAGCACGCCTCATCTCAAGGACCTAAGTATACCCAAGGAGCGTGCTCATTAGGGTAAAAACAGGTGGAGAAGGAAGATATCGGCAGTGCGCTGACAGGGAGGGAAGTGTGTTTGCTCAGAATATATTGGAGACCTGGATTCAGAGGAGGTCACGCTTGTGAAAATATTACCCCTGTAATACTGCACTGGGCTGCGTGGGAGCAGAGCCACACAGCCCCAACCCATGCACAGTGCCCACATCCCTCAGTGCCACATCCATGGCTCTGGGACACCCCCAGGGATGGTGATCACCCCCAAACCCCTCATCCCTGAGCAGCTGTGCCAGTGCCTGACTGCTCTCTGGAGAAGGAATCATCCCTCATAGCCAACCTGATCCCCCCCTGGCACAGCGTGAGGCTATCAAAGCCATCACCTCTTGTCCTGTTGCTGTCACCTGGCAGCAGAGGCTGACCCTCACCATGCTTCAACATCCTTATAGGAGCTGTAGGGAGTGATGAGCTTCCTGAGCTTCCTCTGCTTCAGTCTAGAGAGTGACATCATGGGGACAAACTGGTGCTGCTGGCACAGGACTGGGTGTGCCAGGCCCCAAACCTGCAGCAGATGGGCAATTGCCAACCCTCTGAAAGATGGATAAATGTGCTCCGCTTGTTCACTGTTTGTTTCCTGTCTGGAATACATTTTGCAAATATTTCTAGTGTCCTCTCGTCTTGCAAATGAGTAATGGGGGAAAGTAACTTTGGAAATGACATTGCAATGTAATCATCCATATTGTGTATTGTGGTTAAAATTGATTAAAATAATATTGAAGCTCCCCCAAGGGATTATGCAATTATAAGTCAAGTCCCAAATGGAAAAGGTTTTTGAGAACTTGGCAGATGTCTTAATGAAAATGAAGCATTATAGTAATATATTAGTGCTATTTGTGTATTATTGACAGCGAGATCACTAAACTGTATAAATTACTGTCCAGAAGAATGGCTGAATTGTTTTCCTTTCAGGAAATTTTTAATCAAATATAATTTCAGAAAAATAATTGTTTAATTTCGGCCTCAGCTTTTGATCCGCATATTGATGGATCAATTATTAAACTGAGTTTTAGCTACTCATTTGCTTTGAAAGTTGACAGTTTAAATATTTGATTTTGCACCCGTTTTGTTTTATTACCAAATAAATTCTGGCTAATGCCATATGCTATTACTTGTAGCCTTGTAATGACACGCAGGAAGAGGCTCACAGCTTTTCCTCGCTGTGACAAAGCCGCTCTCCTGGCACTTCCAGGGAGGGCATCGCAGAGATGAAGTTGACGATAACACACACTGAGCCCACCAAGGGAGGAATAATTCACACCAAACTCCCCCCTGGGAAGCAATAACACACACCAAACCCACTGGGGAAGCAATCTTGGGCACCAAATGCCCTGGGAAGCAATAACACACTCTGAACCCCTCAGGGAAGGAATAACGCACACCAGTCCCCCTTGGGGAGCAATAATGCACAACCATACCCACTGGGAAGAAACAAAGCACACCAAAACCCCTTGGGGAAGCAATCACACACACCAAAACCCCCCAGGGATGAAATAATAAACAACAAGCCCACTGAGGAAAAAATAACACACATGAACCCCCCCCCCAGGAAGCAATGACCAGACCAAGCCCCCCCAGGAAGCAGAACCTCACCCCACCTTCATCTGCAGCCCTGCAGCCCGCCTCAGGCATTCACTGGAGGGGGGCATTTGGGTGGTGTTGTGCTTTTTCCCTGTACAAACAAACCCGACATAAAAACAAGTAAATGCGGTAAATTTACATGAGCGGCGTTACTGCCACAGAGGAATTCCTGTCCCGGCGGCTCAGAAATACACCACTTGCCTGCAACCACGCGGTATTTCTGTCAGCAATTTTAAAAACACACTCTCTTTTAATACATTTTTTAAACAGATACTGGTTTTTATGAAGCAGTACATGAGTTGCTGATGGATAAATCACCCAAGCATGGTTAAAGAGACCCTAATCTCCAGATGGTACCAAAGCCTTTTAATTGTATCCTCTGACCTTCTCTCACCTGAGCCTGCATTAAAATCATAACACAGTTCAAGTGTAAAAATGATGTAGTGTTTATTCGCCCTGTTTATTGGGGGGCAAACACACAGTTAAAATCCTATGTCGAAAATTAGTGCAGCCCTTGGAAAAGGTTGAGTCAGAGCGAGGTGCCTCTCAGCATTCCATTCAATCTCTTTTATTCAGATGGCCGTAGTGCTGCAGCTCCACATCATTGAAAGAATGAGGGATGTGGGAAGGAGAGAGATGGGCTGTGGGCAGCCCTGCTCTGCAGTGGCCCTGGCTGGGAGGGAAAGGACTGACCTGTTTCATTCCTAACCTGCATGATGCACAAGGAGAAGGCACTGCCTGCATGGCAACCCAGTGCCAAACCCATTGGCACCACAGAGCCCAGCCTGAGCTGCTGCCCACTGAGGGTTACTCAGGGCAGTGGCCAGGCTTTGCAGGCTCCTGATGATGGCAGTAATTAATAACCCATCACTTTCCAGGCTTATAAACACTAACAAAATTCCACATGGAAAACAACTGTGAACTTCTGCATCAATATAAGGAGCACTCAGGGCACGGGGCAGGAAGAAGAAGCAGACAAACAAGCAGAGGAGGCCAACCTGAATTATTGTGGATGTATTTACAGAGCCAGGTTAGCAGTTTTACTGCAGATGTACCAGATTATGGAGAGAATTGAATAATTTATCCAGCAATTTTCACATAAGCAATATTATTAAAAATGAAGACATGAAAAAAGAGGTTAGTTATAGAGGGGAATATATATAGACCATGAATAAATGCATTAGGGCAGTGAGAATAGTGAATGTTTTAGTAGGTTTAGACTAGATTTAAAAAAAAAACACCACTGTATTTGATTTCAAAGAAGCCCTAAAATATCTGCTCAGAAATAAAGCACAGCAGTCACCGAGCTGCAGTGCTCAGCAACATACACAGCAATGTGTGCTGCATTGACCCCATCCCAGCATCCCAGGACCCATCCTGGCTGCAGCAGGAGCAGAGCACAGCAGGACAAGGCAACCCGAAGGCACTGCAGGGACCTGCATGGCACAGCCATTCCTGCCCCCAGGCCTCACGGGGCAGCAGGGAGGAGATTTGGCCCAGCATGGAGGTTATCTAAATGGCACTAGAAGTCCACAGGGCAGACACAGAAGTGCTTGTCTCTCTTTTCTATTGAGTTCTGGGTTATCTCTTGTCCTTCTGGTTATCTTTCCTCCCCCTCTCACACTTTGGCAGGGAAGCTGCATACTGATAAGGCAGAAGCTGGTGAAGTCCCAGGCATTCCCAGGCAGCAGTTTGGGAACAGGGGGCTGTTCCAAAGCTGATCCCAGGGTTTCTTTCCGCACACACAGCTTGAGGAT